>NC_042622.1:26868779-28068779 GCF_901001135.1 Rhinatrema bivittatum | reverse complement strand
CCGCCTACCTCCGCTCCGATGGCTATGGGATTCCGCCTGGTCCAGGCCCTGGTGGGCTCCCTGTTCGCGCACTTCCCACGTGGCAGACGTCATTGCGGGCCTGTTCCTCTCCGGCCTCGCGCGCACGTGAGGACGCTCTTCTTGTGCACCCAGCTCCCGGAAGCCCGGCTCCGCCTTCTTGGCTGACGTCACGCTCTGCTCCCGATATAACCGGAGTTCAGTGATTCCCTAAACGCCTTGCAACGAGGTTCCCAGCTATCTAGTTGCTTCCAGTTGCGTTTCCTGTTGTCTTCCTGGTTCCAGCCTTGACTCCGGTTTGCTTCTGACTCCGCTACAGCTCGCTGCCTGCCTTGACCCCGGTTTGCTTCTGACTCCGCTACAGCTCGCTGCCTGCCTTGACCCTGGTTTGCTTCTGACTCCACTACAGCTCGCTGCCTGTCTAGACTCCGGTTTGCTTCTGACTCCGCTACAGCTCGCTGCCTGCCTTGACCCCGGTTTGCTTCTGACTCCGCTACAGCTCGCTGCCTGCCTAGACTCTGGTTTGCTTCTGACCTCGCTTCAGCCCACAGCCTGCTTGTCTCCGGTTTGTTCTGACTACGCCGCAGCCTGCGGCTTGCCGTGTCTCCAGTTTACCTTCGACCTCGCTACAGCCTGCCAGTAACTCTACCCGGCTTGCCACAAACTCTGACCTCTGCCTGCTTGCACTGGCCCCAGTGTACCTTCTGGGCCAGCTCCCTGACCTGGCCTTTCACTGTGACTCTCTGGCAATACTTGAGCCGCCTCTGCTGTTGATAGGCCTCCTGCCTTCCCTTCGCATCTGCCTTTCTGGACATTCTCAGCAGCGCCTAAGTCCCAAGGGTCCGGGCCCCTACGGGCTCCTCCCGGGGGGGTCCCAGGCTCTGAGTGAAACCTTGCCAGGTTGTGTCTCCGCCTCCCGGCCTGCCCTATCTTCTCCAGTAGGCCGGCCCAAGGGTCCACCATCTACTCTCACAACAGTCTAGCCGCAACAGGGCAGGCTAAATACCAGGATGTGATGACCTCACTCGGACAGGACGCCCCCGAGGTTCCCGCCATGATGTGGATAAAGACGTGGGTGGCATGCGTGTGCGCAGCCTAGGAGGCCCTCAGGAAAATCATGGTGAACACCGTCGCCGTTGCCGATCCGGGGACACTGGAGGGAGCGGCATGGAGTGGAGAGAGAAGGAAGAAAGGTGAGGCACAGAGGTTGAAGCCATCTGAGACCGAAAGACGCAACATGGAGCTCCTTGCAGCTAGCCAAATGGAGTCCCAAATGCCATGAAAATTGTTTGACCAAAGTGAGAACTTCAGCGCTTAAAATTAGTGTTCAATTCCATGTCTACCTGGACTACCACTCCTTATGCATAATTCGCTGATGTCTTCAGTAAGCAACAAGCTGAGACTTTGCCCCCGCATCGAGAATATGATTGTTCCATCAAATTACTTCCTGGGAAGATGTCCCCTTGTGGGATAGTGTACTCATTGTCAGCCCCAGAAACAGAGGCCATGAGTCAATATATTCAGGATAATTTGGCCAGAGGGTTAATCAGACCATCCTCATCTCCAGTGGGACCTGGGTTCCTTTTTTTGGGAAAAAGGACAGGTCTCTACGGCCCTGTATTGACTACTGAGGGCTAAATGCCATTACTAAAAAAAAAAATTGATATCCCCTGCCACTCATTTCGGAGCTTTTTGATCGACTCAGGGGAGTTCAGATATTTACTAAATTAGATCTTCAGGGAGCTTATAATTTAATTTGTATCCGAGAAGAGGATGAATAGAAAACCGCATTCAATACATGGGATGGCTATTATGAATATTTAATAATGCCATTTGGACTATTCAGTGCTTCTGCAGTATTTCAAGCAATGGTAAATGAAATAATTTGAGATCTCTTATACTCATACATTTTAGAATATCTGGATGACATTCTTATTTTTCTAAGACCCTGAATCAACATCAAGACCATGTACGACAAGTTCTACAATGTTTGCGTGAACATAAGTTATATGCTAAATTAGAGAAATGTGCCTTTCATCAAGAAGAGTTACCCTTTCTGGGATACACAATTTCTTGAACTGGATTACGGATGGACTCAGAAAAACTCAAGTCTGTCCTGGACTGGCCACAACCAGTGGGTCTCAAGGCGTTACAACGTTTTCTGGGATTCTCTAATTACTACCGCCAGTTCATCCGCAAATACTCTTCCTTGGCAGCTCCTCTCATGGCTGTAACCCAAAAAGGAGTGGATGTACACAACTGGATTCAAGAGGCTGTTCAAGCTTTTCAACGATTAAAGGAGAGGTTTATTAAGGATCCCTGCCTGCGACATCCGGATCCTACCTGACGTTCATTGTCGAAGTAGATGCGTCTTTTTTAAGAGTTGGAGCAATTCTTTTACAGCCAAATATTGATGGGAAATTGATTACCTGTGCGTACTTTTCTAAAAACTTCTCCTCTACCGAGAAGAATTATTCCATAGGAGATCGGGAATTTCTTGCAATAAAATTTGCATTGCAAGAATGGCGCCAACTACTGGAGGGAGCCAAACATACAGTTACAATTTACACTGACCATAAGAATTTGGCTTATCTCTCTCAGGCCCAATGGTTAAATCACCAACAAGCCTGATGGTTTCTATTTTTCAGTCGTTTTGACTTTAACTTGCATTTTCATCCAGCAGAGAAAAATCAACAGGTGTATGCTCTATCCAGAAGTTTTTATCCTGATGAAATCCTCGAATTACCTCATCATATTATAGACCCAGCCCAAATCATGATTGCTTCTACTCTTACGGTTCCGGTGGGGAAGACCATAGTTCCCAAGCACTTACAAGAACAAGTCCTTCGATGGACGCATGACTCAAGCATTGCAGGTCATCCAGGACTTCGACGGATGAAGGAGCGTCTCTTCAGACATAATTGGTGACCTCAGTGGGAGAATGATACCAAATGGTATATGGAATCCTGTCCTACATGTCCAGCAAATAAAAGTCCTTGGACTTGACCTTGGGGGTTACTTCAACCACTACCGGCCCCTGAGGAATCCTGGAATCACAGAGCAACTGACTTCATCATGGACCTTCCCTCTTCTGAAGGATATAATATGATTTGGGTAGTTGTTGATCGCTTTTCTGTAATGGCTCACTTTGTTACTCTACCTGGACTACCCTCCACATCAGCGTTGCCGCAACTGTGCTCAACATGTGTTCAGATTACATGGCCTTCCTAATCACATCCTATCTGACCGTGGGGTCCAGTTTACCATCCATTATTGGAGGTGGTCTATGTAAAAAATTCATAATTCACCTTGACTTCTCTTCAGCTTATCATCCTCAGTATAATGGATTAGCAGAACAAACTAATCAATCACTTACAACCTTTCTGCGATGCTACATGAATAAACATCAGGATTACTGGTCTTTCTTACTTTTAAGGGCTGAGATGTGCCATAATAATCATGTCAACCAAGCTAGGGGGACATCACCTTTTTACTTAGTTTTTGGACTACATCCTCGGGTACCAATGCCTATGACTGCAGCATCAACATATCCATTAATCTCACTACTCAAGAATTATACGACCTATGGCAAAATACTCATCAGCTTCTGGAACAGGCTGTGACTCAAGTTAAAAACAGGTGGATAGAAAGCAACACTCTGCACCACAATTCCGTCCTGGAGAACTGGTATGGCTAAGTACCCATATCCTCCAATTATGAATGCCTTTGTTGACATTCGCTCCTCGGTTTGCGGGACCTTTTCAAGTTGATCAACAAATAGGAAATGTCACATATAAACTCAGATTACTTTCCACTTTTCTAATTCACGATGTATTCTCAAGCCTGCAGTTCTCTCCTGGCCATCTAGAAAGCTGTCACAACTTCCACCTATAATATATAAGGACAACACGCAATATGAGGTGGCTGAAATTCTGGATGTTAGGAAAGGAAGGAAAGAATTACAATACCTTATCTACTGGAAAGGTTATGGCCCTGTGGAAAACTCTAGGGAGCCCGCCAGTAATATTCAAGCCCCTCAACTTTTTCACGAGTTTCATCAACACTTTCCACTTAAACCCAGGCCTAGGAGGCAGGGGGAGGGATCTTGCAGGGGAGGTTCTGTTAGAATGCGAAGCAAGACTGCACCACTTCTGGCACCCTCCCGCCGCACTGAACGCTGCTGCAGCTAACAGCAGCAGTCTCCTCCAAGGGAAATGCGACATGGGATGCGCTTTGGTTTGGCACCTCCCCCACACCGTGCCGGATGCCATCGCTGGAAGTTCACCAGCAGCCACTATTTAGGGACTAGCTTTCCAGTGGTTCTTCACCTCGGCGAGTCGTGTTCTCTGCTGCTCTGCATGAATTGTGTTGTCTCCTTGTTCCTCTTGTTCTCCTTGATTCCTGACCTTATCTCATGGTCTTCTTGTTAGTGTGAGTCTTGTACTTGTCTCTGCATTGTTTGGTCTTGACCTTCTGCCTGGTTTCGGACTCTGGACTCTGCTTGCTGCCTGACTGGACCCTCTGCCTGGTTTCAGACTCTGGATTCTGCTAGCCACCTGCCTTGACCCTCCGCCTGGTATTGGACTTTGGACTCTGTTTGCCACCTGCCTTGAACTGCCACCCAGCTCTGGAACTGGATATTGCCTGTCTCCTTCTCCGATCCTGGAATCCAGGTAAGACAGTTAGATTCTTCCACTTGAGTCCACAGAAAATCTTAACAATTTCCAATCCAAAATGAAAAAATGTTCCAGTTTTGTCGTTTTAAAGCATACTAAAATGCTTTAGGACACGCTAAATCCATTTAGCATATGCTAAAACCATTTTTGTGCATACTAAAGTGACACAAAAACTCAAATTAACGACAATTAAGAAAAAAGTAATGAAATTACAAATATAAGGAATTTTTTTTCATGCACACTCCTAGCTGTGGGGAGTATTGAACGTTAGCAGCAGAAGAAGTAAGATACCCTTTGCTTGATAAGCATCTTAACAGTCTTAGTCCAAGGAACTTTTCAATCATGTCTACTTTGGCAAATTAAATGTGCACATTTTTTTAAATTGCGGCAGTGATGGCATGGAGTAAGTGATTTACTGGCTGTTCATAGCTCATAAAGAATCCCCTTTTCCTTTTGCTGCCTCAAAGGAGATTATTATTGATAGAAATAAACGACTGATTAACTCCAACATTAAAAATTTAGAAGAAAGAAGACAAGGGGCATGTCTCAGCAAGGTTGGCCATATCTCAAAGGAAGACTTCATAGCTGTACAGCCCTCAGCTGTGCACAAGTCAGCACTCCAAACACAAGTCAAACAATGTTTTTGCTATAACCCTCAACTTTTTTTGAGATGCAAGCAGTAGGAGAACATTGCGACAGATGGAAGAAGAGTTAATTCTCGGTATACTCATTAGACTGTATTCTGGGCCTGTTAATTACTAGGGTATTAGTGGAATATGTGTAGTAGGTAATATCAGAGTCTGTCTTGCAGACATTTCTATTTTTATCACTAATTAGTTGGATATTATAAAAGAAGCAGCTTAATTATGTTGCAGTAACTATAAACTATAACTGCGTACAGAGTGTGTCCTTCCCCTCAGTGCAACAGCGTTGAGAAGAGAGTTTGCTTAAATGAAAGCATGCATGTGGTACGCTTGTTTACTGTCTGCGGCAGTGTGTGCTGCAGGCGTGCCATGTTAACCAAGGATAAAACTCTCAAAGTGGGAAGCTCATATCCTTGGGGACATTTATAACTAATTACTCATGTTTTTCTATAAGATTTTCTTCTCTAATGGGAATGGAGCCAGGGAGGGTGCAGGGAGTAAAGAAGGAAGCAGGCAGGCAGGGATGTTTGGTGGGTAAGGTTTTGTAATGCTTTACTGTGTATGTTGACTGTAATCCGCTGAGACTGGTGGATCAGCAGAATAGAAATTGTGAAACGAAATTAATTAATTAATTAATAAGTTGAGCCCCCCCATAATCTTTGATGATGTGGGGTGGGAGGAAATCTGGCCACAGGGCCCTTATTTTATTTTATTTTTTACTTGTTTTGTTCTCTAGTGTTTAGTGCTGTTAGGATGGGGACTATCAACCCAAACAAGCTCTCTCACACTGCCTGAATGAAGTGCCTCTGGCTTGTTTTGGATGGATCACTTCAGTAAGGTTGAGAGGCTAAGTGACTTTCCATGCCCATCTAGTCCTTGGCCTTCCCTTCTGTGATCGCAAATAAGGCTATTGATTAGGGCACTTGTGGCGATATATTTTAATGCTATGGGCACCTGTCAACTGGAAATGATTGAGGCCACCAACTCATATCACATAGGAGGGGAAATAACTTTCAGCCATTTCTGGACTTATTCAAATTGAAACTTCCTAAGGTCAGTATTCAATTGGTCATTTAGTTGAGAAGTTATCTGGCTAAAAATAGCCAGGTAATTTGTTCCATACATTTAGCTGGATAAATGTCTGGCTGAATATACCTGCTTGAATTTATCCAATTTCATGTAGCCGGATAACTTAAAAACCTAACTGGCCTTGTATGGCTGGATAACTTGCAACTTATCTGGATATCTTTAAAAGATATCTGGGTAAATAGTACCAAGAAAGTAAAAAATAAAATAAAATAAGGGCCCGGTGGCCACATTTCCTCCCACCCCACATCATCAAATAGTAAAGAGGCCATAGCGGCCTTGCAATCCCCCACCCCATATCACCTCCTATATTTATCAAATTAAACTTTCCCACTGTGGACCTTACCCCCCCCCCCCCCCCCCCCCCCGATTTGTAAGTATTCTGCCATCCCTACCCCCCATCATCATGATAAACTTGCCGTCGCATCCCCAGCTCTCCTGGACCCTCTCCCCATCCCCCTTACGCTAAAAAAGCCCTACCAGGAGCGAGTTCCAAACTTACCCGTTTCTGGCAATGTCCAGCACAGCCTCTGTCAAAGCTGAATTGGAAGCGAAACCTACATTTAGTTTACGCTTCCAGCACTAGAAGGGTACTTACTTCTAGCATGATATCTTTTAAAGATATCTGGATATATAGCAAGTTATCCAGCCACTCCAGGCCGGAATTATGCGCTATTCGGCTAAGTTAGTCAGAATGCGGCGGCACGCTTACTTACAGGAACCAGGATGCAGGAACATATTACACCAGTTTTAGAAGCCCTATATCGGCTTCCAATTCAACAAAGAATTCATTACAAAATAATACCCATAATACATAAAACTCTGTAAAACGCTTCCTTACCATGGGCTGACACCATCCTTCGCATTTACAAATAACTCATGTTCCTAAATCTGAAGGCAAGAATCTATTAGAAATTCCTTCCACTAAAGATTGTTATACTCTTTTGTATATTCGCCAAGTTCCGCCTTTCCCTTTGTTTATTGTATTTTCCCTATTGTTATAAGTTAAATGTAAACCGATATGATGTCTCGACGAATACCGGTATAAAAAAACCTTAAAATAAATAAATAAATAAAGGAGCCAGGCTTGGCATTACCCGCGAAAGGGCCTTCTCAGTTGCAGGACTCATTATTTGAATGCAGTCCTAGAAAACATATGTTTAATAGATTGCAAGATATTCAAAAGGGCACTTAAAACTTACCTATTTAAAATTGCGTTTGAAGATAAGAAAATATTGTAATGTTCTTCTTTCTACATTTTATTGTTTCTTATATTTTACTATTATATTTAACGTTTATCACCTAGTTTATTTTGTTTTATTGTTTTTTTGTTTTACTTCCTCTTGTCTATATGACTTAAATGTTTTTATATGACTGCTAATTTGTATATGAACTATGTAATATGCAGAATATAAAATCTTTTAAATAAATATATAGGTAAGTAAATTCTTTCCTGAAATGCCTCTGAAACTCCCCTGGAATGCTCCGAAATGCCCCCAGATGAGTAGTTATCCAGCTTTAATTTAGCCAGAAAAGTAGCTGAATATGTCACTTTTGCCATTTACACAGATAACTTGTGAGTTATCTGTCAAAATGGCTTTAGAATATTGACCTCCCTATCTTTTCAATGGGATGTGCAATGAAAGAGAAAATTTAAAAATATTTTCAGTTTAGTTTAATTTTGTTTTTAAAATGAAAAAAAAATTGTATAGTTTTTGTTCATTTCATTAAAAAAAATACAATCAATGCTTGTGGAAAATTATTTTAGGGAGTTATTTTTAGTTTTTCAGAAGAGCATTGTAGTGAAGTTGGGGTTAAAAGTGGATCAAAGCAATCATCAATAAACCAATAAATGTGGATCAATATATATATCTATATATATAGAGATATCAATATATATATTTGAGCTCTGACTGACGTGCAACGAATGCGCAGAAGAGAGCAGCTCTGACTGTGTGGAAAAGAGAGCTCTGACAGATGTGCCGCAAATGCGCAGAAGATGTAGTATATAAACGTGTACTGTAGACATCAACTCTAATTTTCTTCTTCGGCTCTTCCATTACACTTTTCCAAACAAACATCTTGCCTGTTTTAACGGTCTCAATGGCTTGTATATAGATATATATAGATATAGATATATTGCACATAGAAACATAGACATGATGGCAGAAGACGACCAATAGGCCCATCCAGTCTGCCCAGCAAGCTTTCACACTTATTTTCTCATACTTATCTGTTACTCCAACTGCTGAGTTCAGGGCCCTTATTGGTAGCTTTTTGATTCTAATCTCCTTCCACTCCCGCCATTGATGCAGAGAGCAGTGTTGAAGCTGTATCAAAGTGAAGTACAAGGCTTAATGTTTGAGGGTAATATCCGTCATATTGAGCAAGTTACCCCGATGTTTGTTAACTCATACTGCTCAGATCAATGCCTTGTTAGATGTTGGCTGGATGTAAATCATATTTCTTCATTCTCCCCCTGCAGTTGAAGCAGTGAGCTGCACTGGATATGCATTCAAAGTGAAGTATCAGGCTTAATTTGTTAGGGGTAGTAACAGCCGCAATAAGCAAGATACTCCCACGCTTATTTGTTTACCCAGACTGTGCAATTCAGTCCTTGTTGGTTGTTGTCTGAATATAAATCCTCTTTTCTTCATCCCCCTGCCATTGAAGCAGTGAGCTACGCTGGATATGCTTTCCAAGTGAAGTAACAGGCTTAATTGGTTCGGGGTAGTAACCGCCACAACAAGCAAGCTGCTCCCTCGCTTATTTGTTTACCCAAACTGTGCAATTTAGTCCTTGTTGGTTGTTGTCTGAATGTAAATCCTCTTATCTTCATTCCCCCCTGCCATTGAAGCAGAGATAATGTTGAAGCAGAGATTTATGCTGGATATGCATTGAAAGTGAAGTATCAGGCTTAATTGGTTTGGTGTAGTAACTGCTGCAACAAGCAAGCTACTCCCATGCTTATTTGTTTACCTAGACTGTGCTACCTTGTTGGTTGTTGCCTGAATGCAAATCCTCTTTTTCACATTTCCTCTTGCTGTTGAAGCATAGAGCAATGTTGGAGTAGCATTAACCATGTGAACGTTTATTGAATAAGGGTATTAATTACCAGGTAGTAGCCGTCATTCCTGCAAGCCACCCCCATATCTCTCTTCTCTTCATTCCCATCTTCCAGGCTTTATGGATCCACAGGGGCAGATTTTAGAAACAGCGCGTTCGGGGTACATTTGTGCGCGCTACCCAGCGCGCACAAATGTACACCCGATTTTATAACATGCGCAAGCTGCCGCGCGCATGTTATAAAATTCAGGGTCAGCGCGCAAGGGGCGGCCTCAGAGGGAACTTTCCTTCCACTCCCCCCCCACCTTCCCTTCCCCTATCTAACCCACTCCCCAGCACTACCTAAATCCCCCTACCTTTTTTTTGCGATTTATGCCTGCCTTTGGCGTAACTTGCTTGCGCCAGCTGGCTGTCAGCACGCCATCCCCCGGCACAGCCGCTGTGCCGGAGGCCTCGGTCCCACCCCCGGACCGGCACCCCGCCCACGACCCTGCCCCCTTCCCGCCCCTTTTTCAAAACTCCGGGACATACGCGTGTCCTGGGGCTTGCACGCGTCGCCGAGCCTATGCAAAATAGGCTCGTGCGCGCAGGAGCAGGTTTTCAGGGTTACGCGCATAACCCTTTGAAAATTTGCCCCACAGTGTTTATCCCATGCCCCTTTGGAATCCTTCACAGTTTTGGTCTTCACCACTTCCTCCGGAAGGGCATTCCAGGCATCCACCACCCTCTCCATGAAGAAATACTTCCTGACATTGGTTCTGAGTCTTCCTCCCTGGAGTTTTAAATCCTGACCCCTGGTTCTGCTGATTTTTTTCCAACGGAAAAGGTTTGTCGTTGACTTTGGATCATTAAAAACTTTCAAGTATCTGAACGTCTGTATCATATTACCCCTGCTCCTCCTTTCCTCTAGGGTATACATATTTAGATTCTTCAATCTCTCCTCATAAGTCATTTTATGAAGACCATCCACCTTTTTGGTCGCCCTTCTCTGGACCGCCTCCATCCTGTCTCTGTCCCTTCAGAGATACTGTCTCCAGAACTGAGCACAGGACTCCAGGTGAGGCCTCACCAAGGACCTGTACAAGGAGATAATCACTTCCCTTTTCTTACTCGATATTCTTCTCTATATGCAGCCCACCATTCTTCTGGCTTTAGCTATCGCCTTGTCACATTGTTTCGCTGACTTCATATCATTAGACACTATCACCCCAAGGTCTCTCTCCTGCTCCTTGCACATCAGCCCTTTACCCCCCATCGAATACATTTCTTTCGGATTTCCATACCCCATATGCATGACTCCACTTCTTGGCATTGAATCTCAGCTGCCATAACTTCGACCAGTCTTCCAGCTTTCTTAAATCCTGTCTCATTCTCTCCTCTCCTTCCGGCTTGTCCACTCTGTTGCAGATCTTAGTATCATCCGCAAATAGACAAACCTTACCTTCTATCCCATCCGCTATGTCGTTCACAAAGATATTGAACAGGACCGGTCCCAACACCGACCCTTGCGGTACTCCGCTCATCACCACTCTCTCTTTAGAATAAGTTCCATTTACTATCACGCATTGTCTTCTGTCCTTCAACCAGTTTGCTATCCAAGCCACCACTTTGGCACTCACACCCAAGCTTCTTGTTTTATTCACAAGCCTCCTGTGCGGGACCGTATCAAAAGCTTTGCTAAAATCCAAGTAGATGACATCGAGCACTCTTCCTCGATCCAGTTCCTTAGTCACCCAATCAAAAAAGTCAATCAGATTTGTCTGACAGGACCTTCCCTTTGTGAAACCATGCTGCCTCTGGTCCACCAATTCTGCTGCTTGTAGATAGTTCACTATTCTTTCCTTCAGCAGTGATTCCAATACTTTTCCCACCACTGAGGTGAGGCTAACCGGCCTGTAGTTTCCAGCCTCCCCTCTGCTCCCACTCTTGTGAAACGGGACTACCATCGCTCTTCTCCAATCACTTGGCATCACTCCCGTTTCCAGGGATCTATTGAACAGATCACACAGCGGAGCTGACAGCACATCTCTGAGCTCCCTCAGTATCCTGGGATGAACCTCATCAGGACCCATGGCTTTGTTCACCTTCAGTTAAATATATGGATCATTAAGGCATGAAAATGTAGCATACTGCTTTTTTTTAAAACTTCTTCTCTTGCTCAGTAACAGGCACTGAGATAAGAGCAAGGAATAAATCTGTTCTCTGTGAGGTAAAGTGAAAGCCAGTGCTTAGAGTCAGACAGTACCAGGATCTCTAATAAGCCATAGTCTAATGAGCTACTACTGGCCATAAACCTTGTCAAAGTTGTAAGTGCAAATTAAACCAACTACACTTGCAAAACAACTGGATTAAAGACAGAGCATGAGAGTATAAGAGAAATTGCAATTGACAGTATTCTTTAGATGAGCCATGGACGCAAGCCGATATCCAATTTGTGGGGTCTCTGGGCCCGTGTCCCTTGATCTTTTCACAGATATGTTAACTCACAATATTGGGGGGGAATTGTGAGGGAGGTATTTTATCCCTTTTTAACTCTTTATCTTCTTTGTATAGATCTTTATCTTTTATTATTGCTATAGCTATTTGCTTTTCACTGATTCATGCAATATTGCTGTGATGCTGTGTGATTTTATTTGTCTTTACTGATTTTTTACCATATTTTACAATATTTAATAAACTACATATTTGCTTTTACAAGATTGTGTGTGTGTGTGTTCTGTGGCGTAATATAACACCATTCAGGACACCACTTACACTACTGCAACCCCCTCTTACTCCCAGACCCTCCCCTAGTCTTTTCCCAGGCTCTCTTACCCTCTTGTTGAAAATGTGTTCATGGTGCTGGAGCAATCTCTGGTTGTTCCTGCTGCTCAGCTGCCATTATTGCAAATGGTGCTGGCAGACCAAGGCAAGTACTATTATAAATTTTTGCCATACAAAATGGTGCAGCTAGGGTACCATTGGGCACAGATTAGTGTCACTTTGGATGGCAAAAAATTATAATGGCACCAGGCTCAGTCTGCTGGCACTGATGCATAGCAGAGCCTGCAGGACAGGAGTAACTGGGGATTGCTCCTGCTCCATGTAGAAATTCATGCTGACCCCAATTTTGTTTAGATTGGTGCTATAGATATAGTTGTTCGGACAATTAAACTTTATTATAGGCTGGAAAAAAATAACTTAAAGCACCTCAACTTGTTCAGCATGTGGCAGCACAAGTATTGACGGACGTGACAACTTGGGATCATATATCCTCTATATTTCATGAGCTGCATTGGTTACCAATTAAATACAGAGCCAATTTTAAACTGGCAATTACAATTTTTTAAACTTTCATGTACAGAAAATTCATATTTGCTGGTTGACACCACTTCGAGATACATGCCGGTAAGGTTGTTGCGTTCTCAAGATGCAAATTTGTTAAGTGTACTGCCTGTATAGTCTTGTAAAATTGGTAATGTGTCATCCCTATTGGGCCTGGCCACTAGATGCCACTGTCCCTGTATCCCTGTCCTTAGAACACACTTAGAAAGGGAGCCATCCATTCCCTTCAGACCCTTCCACTTGGAGGTTCTGATTGGATGACTCAGTGCTATTTAGTCCAGCCATTTTAAGACTCGGAAGGGTCAGTTAGAGAGTGCAACTGCAGAGACAACATGTATTTTTTCCATACTGTAGTAGGGCTGTTGTGTTTGTGGCATTGTGGACCCTTGGTCGCTGTGGAGATGACTCCGCCCACGGGGAGGAGCCCCGTGGGGAACCACAGCGATAGGCTAAACTCAGATAGCAGACACAGAATGATTGGAAGGCTTTATTGTACTGCTGTAGATAGATGGTATGAAGCAGGAAGGTAAGGCACTGAGGTCCGCGAGATGCCAATACTTTCTACAGCCTCAGATGTAGAATCTCACCCAGATGTTCAAGAGAGGTGGGGACCCGCGGTGCGGGCATCATTGAGCCTGGTGGGTGGAGTTGGAGCACCGGATCATAGAGGTACTTACAGGAGTGTAGACGTCTTCCTGGTAGTGAGATGGTGGGGCTGAAGGTCCGTGGTACAGGATACATAGACTGGTGGGCCCTCGAGGAGTGAGTACCTGGTAGCCCCGAGATCCTGAAAAGAATAAGAGAGAGAGACCCCCGAGGAGCGGTTGTCTCAGTTAGTAGAGGCCCCGAAGGGTGATGGAAGAGAGAGACCCCCAAGGAGCGGGTGTCTTGAGCTTCTAAAGGAGCGGGTGTCTTGAGTTTCTAAAGGAGCGAGGCCCTTGGAGTGTAGAGCAGCATCTAAGCGTGCAGCTTAGAGCAGTCAGAGTAGCTTAAACCAAAGTCCTTGCTAACTCAAAGGTGGTAGCGAAGTGGAGGCTTTAAATACTCGTAGGTATTGACATCATGTGGTGGGGACACCTCCGAGGTTCCCGCCATGACGTGTATTTGAGTGTAGGAGATGTGCGCACGCTCACCCTAGGAGGCCACGGGAGTGAGCATGGCGGACTGGAACGCCCATTGCTAAGCTGGAGATGCCGAGGCCCTCGGCACTCGGCACCAGAGGCAGCCATCCTGCCCAAGGAGGCAGAGAATAGAAGAAAAGAGGTAAGGCAGAGCAGTCGCAGCCATCTGCGACCGACGGACACAACAGTACCCCCCTTCAAAGGGCCCCTTCCAAGACCTCTTCCAGATGGTCTGGGTTTTCGTGGGTGTGCCAGATGGAATTGACGTACCAGCTCTTTATCTGTAATGCTGGCCAGTGGTTCCCAGGAGTTCTCTTCTGGGTCACAGTTCTCCCATGAGATGAGATATTCCCATGTCTTGCCTCTTTTATGTACATCAAGGATGTCGTCTACGGCATATTCGATGTCATCTTCAGTATCTAGATGGGTAGGTTCTGGGGTTTTCCTGGAGAATTCAGAGAGCATCACTGGCTTTAATAGAGATACATGAAATGCATTATGTAACTTCATTGATGGAGGCAGTTTTAGACTGTACGTCAGATTCCCTAATCGCCGAAGGATGGCAAAGGTCCCACATAGCGAGATGCAAATCTTACGGAAGTAAGCTTAAGTCGAAGGTACTTGGTGCTTAACCAGCTTTGTCTCCGGGCTGAAACTGTGGTGCTTTTTGATGATGAGCATCATAGGTTCTCTTTACCCTTTGTCCTGCTTTGAGGAGAAGCTCCTTTGTTTGTCTCCATAGTTGGGATAATTCTGCTGCCGTAGACTGGGCAGCAGGAGAGGTCACTGTCAATGGAATTGGCTGAGGAGGTAATGGTTGTCTTCCGTAGACAAGCTGGAAGGGGGAAGACCCCATCGCGGTAGCAGGATGCGAATTAATGGCAAATTCTGCCCAAGGCAGTAATTCAGCCCAGTCGTTCTGTCTAGAATTGACATAGGATCGCAGAAATTGTTTCAGTGTTCTATTCATCCTCTCAGTCTGAACGTTAAACTGAGGATGATAGGCAGAGGTTAAATCCAAAGCGATGTCAAATTTTTGACATAATGCTCTCCAAAACTTTGCAGTAAATTGTACTCCTCTGTCAGATAGGATATGCTTAGGCATCCCATGAAGGTGGAAGATGTGTTTAATACGAGTTTTGCTAACTCTGTAACAGAGGGCAATCCTGGTAGCGCTACAAAATGTGCCATTTTGGAGAAGCGGTCAATCGTGACCCAAATGGTGTTATTTCCGTTGAATGATGGCAGGTCCACAATGAAATCGGTTGCTATATGTGTCCATGGTTCATCTGGCGATGGTAGAGGCTGTAATAGGCCCCAAGGACGCCCGGGTGGTGATTTTTGCTTGGCACAAACAGCGCAGGAACCCACATATGCTTGTACGTCCTTTTTCATGGTTGGCCACCAATAGTATCTTTGTAACATAGCTAGGGTACGACTCTGTCCCGGATGGCCTGCCAGATGGGAATCGTGTGCCCATTTCAACAGATTTTTCCTTAAATTTCTGGCGACCACCATCTTACTGGTGGGTATTGTGTGAGTGGCTGCGAGGACCACTCTTTCGGGATCAATGATATGACGGGGTTCATCTGGCACATCCTGAGGGGAGAAGAATCGTGAAAGTGCATCAGCCCGAGTGTTCTTCTCTCCTGGACGATACTTCAGAAGGAAGTCAAATCTGTTGAAAAACAGAGACCATCTTTCTTGACGGTGATTGAGTTGTTGAGCATGTTGAAGTTACTCCAGATTCTTGTGATTGGTGTACACTACAATTTGGTGTTGTGCGCCTTCTAGCCAAGGATGCCATTCTTCAAAAGCCAGCTTGATTGCAAGTAACTCCTTGTCTCCTATCCCATAATTTCTCTCGGCAGGCAAGAATCGCCTTGAGAAGAAGGAGCAAGGATGGAGGACATTGGATTCACTGTACTGACTTAGAACCGCCCCCACACCAACGTCTGATACGTCGACCTCCATGATGAAAGGACGGTGTGGGTCAGGGTGGCGGAGTCACGGCTTCTTCTGAAAAGCCTCTTTGAGCGTCAGAAAGACTGATATGGCTTCTGGAGACCAATTGGCAGGGTTGGCTCCTTTCTTGGTCATAGCGGTTAGAGGGACTGTCAATGATGAGTAGTTTTTAATAAAGGACTGGTAGTAATTGGTGAAGCCCAAGAAGCGACGCAGTGCCTTCAGGCCTGTAGGTTGAGGCCAGTCCTGGATACTTTCTAATTTCTTAGGGTCCATTTGAAAACCATTCTTAGAAACAATGTATCCCAGGAAGGGTACAGACTCTTTGTGGAATTCGCACTTTTCAAGCTTTGCGTATAAGTGGTACTCACTCAGGCGTCTTAGGACTTTCTTGACATCTTCCTGATGAGTTTGCAGATCTTGAGAAAAGATCAGTTTATCATCGAGATATACTACCACACATTAATAAAGTAAGTCCCTTAAGATGTCGTTCATCATATTTTGAAAGACTGCAGGTGTGTTACTTAAACCGAAGGGCATGAGGAGGTATTCAAAGTGTCCATCACTGGTGTTAAAAGCAGTCTTCCATTCATCTCCTTCTTGAATACGCACCAAGTTGTAAGCTCCCTTAAGGTCTAATTTGGAAAATATTTTGGCTCCTTGGAGCCTATCGAACAGTTCAGAAATTAAGGGCAGGGGGTACCTGTCCTTGATGGTAATCTCATTCATACCCCTGTAGTCGATGCACAGGCATAAGGTGCCATCTTTCTTCCCTACGAAAAAGAAGCCTGCACCGGCAGGAGATTTGGAGGGTCTGATGAATCCTTTTTGTAGATTTTCTTGTATGTAGGTAGACATCGCTTTAGTTTCAGCTACTGACAGAGGATAAACTCTTCCTTTGGGAGGTTCTGAATTAGATTTCAGATTTATGGCGCAGTGAAACACTCTGTGCAATGGAAGAACATCAGCTGCTTGTTTTGAGAAAACATCCTGGAAGGAGGCGTATTGTGGAGGTAAGCAAGGTAATGATGGAGTGGTGGGCATGCAAATGAGCGGTGAAACCTCCGCAAGACACCGACCATGACAGTCTGGTTCCCACTGAGACAGTTCCAACGTGGCCCAATTAAATTATGGCATATGGTCTTGAAGCCAAGGCAGCCCCAAAACCACTGGATGCATGGCTTTTTCCAATACTAGAAATGAAATGGATTCTGAATATAGAGCTCCAGTGCTCAGGCCAATGGCCTGGGTGATCAAAGAAACGTCTCCAGGAAGTGGTTCTCCATGGATAGAGGACAATAGCAGAGGCTTAGCTATTGGTGTGGTAGGAATCCGTAGATGTTCAACTAAGCGCTTCAGAATAAAATTACCTGCTGCACCGGAGTCAATGAGAGCAAGAGTCTGAAATTCAAGTCTTCCACAGAGCAGTGATACTGGTAAGGATAATGGAGACATAGGAGAGGTGAGGCCCAGGAGAAGTCCTCCTGCAGATCCTAGGCCCGTCAGTTTCCCAGACAGATGGGACAGGTTTGTACTGTATGGCCCGCTTGGCCACAATACATGTATAACCCCATGCACTTGTGGAAACGTTTCTCCTTGGAAGTTAAGTGGCTACAGCCTAACTGCATAGGCTCTTCTTCCTCTAAGGATGCAGATGGTAAGCTAGAAGCAATCGGCACAGGTTTAGGATGGTTAGCCCCCACCGTAGACTTTCGTGGACTCTTTGCCTCCAGAGTTCAGTCGCAGATGCGGCGGTCAATTCTCGCTGCCAGTTCCATCAGAGACTCAAGGGTATCAGGCAAATCACTAGCCACTAACTCGTCCTTTAAGCGAGAGTTGAGGCCCTCTATGAATATGGCATGTAAGCATCCAGGGTCCCAATGTAATTCGGATGCTAAAGTCTTAAATTCAGTTGCAAAGTCTGTAAGCAGCTTGTTACCTTGCTGAAGATTGAGCAAAGCAGATCCAGCGACAGTGTGGCGAGCCGGGTCATCAAAAACAGACTTAAAAAGTTTTAGGAATCCTGATAAGTCTTCACGTTCCCATAATGGTAAAACCCAGGCCAGGGCTTGTCCTTCTAGGAACGATAGGATGTAGATGGACTTGGAAGCTTCAGTGGGAAAGAGGGTAGGCTGTAATGAAAAATGCATGCTGCATTGATTAACAAACCCTCTGCACATCTTGGCTTCACATGTAAAGTGGGTAGGTGTGGATAAAGGTACAGTGGTCTTGAGGGTTACCACTAGGGACAGCAATTCCTTCACAGGAGAAGCTGAAGAATTCAGTTGGGCATGGAACTGATTGAAGGCAGTAGCTAGGCTCTCCAAAGACTTTTGTTGTTCCATGATCCGCTGGGCTAGGCCAGGGATGGCCTGCAGGGCCACAAACTGAGACAAGTCCATGGAGTTAGCAATCTGTTGTGTTTGTGGCATTGTTTTATTACAGACTGAATTTATTTTTGTGATCTGCAATGAATATTATTTAGAGCTGTGGGATTTAAGTATTGCCAAACAAATACATTTTCAACAAGAGGGTAAGAAGGTGGGTTGAGGGGGACCGGGGAGGATTGGGGGATAGCCTGGGATTGGCTGTGAACTTCACATCTTTTTTTGTTTCATTTTGTTTTTAGTATAGTTTTTCTTAGGGTTGTTTTTTTTTTTTCATTTTGTATATTTTTTGCATTTTAAAGAAGAGAAAAGAAACTAAACAAAGAACAAAGTACAAAATAAAATAAACATCTATGTATATCCCTAGTTTTAAACATCTATAATGTTTTCACTATTCAGTGAAAATGTCTCATCCGGAACAAGATCAAATATATATTTCTTTTTCCGGTTTCACAATAGGATATTCTGTTTGAATTATTCAGTTCTCCTAACATGTTTAGTGGCTCTTTAACTATGACATCATTGAAGGAATTAATTCTCTCTCTCTCCCTCTCCCTTCCTCCCCGCCTTTGAGTCTGCCTATGGACAGAATTATACTGGAAGGAAAAAGCAGGCCACTAAGCTTTTATTAATTGTTTTTGTACCAAACTAAGAAATAACCTTGATTCACATCAGGCAGGTATTTACTGCTAAACTAACCAAATAATTGATAATTAGTATTTCATGAGACAGACTGAGAAGCCTAAGCTACAACATATGGGTCACTTCCAAGGCGGCAGGCGGGCATGCAGATAAGAGTTGGAGTAAAGAACATCTTTTAACCTTGATGTTTCTGACTTTTTATTTCAAAGAAGTTCATGAAAGGGTTAGTGCCCGGCTTTCCTGACCATCAGTGTAAAACAGAAGGAGCAAATTGGCAATTGGCAGAGGAAAAAAAAAAGAGGATCTGGCCGCTGCTAATTGGGGCAGTGATGGTTATAGGGTGAGTTTGGATGACAGCACAAATTGGGAAAATGCAGCAAGGAGATGTGTGAATATTTTGCGATAATTAGTTTCCTACTTTTGTACAGAAATTTGCATAGCGGTATGACTACCAAACAATAGTGGGACACCTTTCAAAGTACTGGATGTCCACTAATACTACAGGAAAAAACAGGAACGTGGGAGTAAAAAAAGCTAACAAGTATCAAAAAAGAGATTTCACTTTTACTCATAGATAAAGCGCCCTTTTTCTAGAAAAAAAAAACCCCTCCGTTTTTTATCAGACCTCATATGAAAAACATCGGGACTGCACAAAATTGTCTCATGCCTTATGTCCTTTTATGAGGTCTGATAAAAACAAAATGGGCAGCTTTCAGAAGGCTGGATGTCAGCCAGTAGCAGGGCATCTTTGAAAATGTTCAGCGACATCACAGTGTGCTCTGCCCTCCCTGAGATTTCAACCAAACTGGACTTACCTGCCCCCTTCCCCTATCGGAAAGATCATTCAACTTTGATTCTAAGGGAGAATCACAGATCCTGCCTGCTCCAATTTCTGTGGCAGAAATTTGAATGAAATTGGATGAACAATTTGAAAGGTATAAAAGGGTGACGCGGGATCAGACGTAATGATCTTACAAGGCCAGTTTCCTTGTAGGAAACGAGGCTAAAAAGAGTGAAATTCATCCTCATCCTCATCCTCAGTGGTGTAGCCAGAAATACATTTCTCACAGGATGGTAGTCCTCACATTTGGGTGACATCATCAGGATGGAGCCCAATCATGGAACACTTTTGTCAAAGTTTCTAGAACTTTGACTGGCACCTACTGGGCATGCCCAGCATGGCACCAACCCTGCATCCAGCAGGGGTCCCCCTTCAGTCTCTTTTTTTCCACGCAGCAGTAGCCACGCGGGTTAAGGAGCTCTCTAGAGAATCCTGACAGGAATTTTCCCTACGGAACTTCTTTCCAAAATTTCAAAAAAATTCTATCCCATAGGGGTCCCCCTATTGATTCCGTAATCCACAGTCATAAGGTAAGGCTTTACTCTCATTTGCGGTCGATTCCCTTTGAGTTTTCCCTTCGGGGCCTACTGGCCATTGACCGCACCGCGGCTAAATTTTTGTCGAAGCCATGGCGTCGGGTTTTCGTCGGTGCCCTGATTGTCCTCTGACAATGTCCATCACAGACCCACATAGGATTTGTGTGTTGTGTTTGGGGTCGGACCACGACGTCTTAACTTGCACCAAATGTGCCCAAATGACACCGAAGGGCCATAAGCCCGCTCAGAGAAGATGGAGTTTCTTTTTCAGGCAAAGTCACCGACTCCATCGAGCGCTTCGACATCATCTGAGCTGGTGCCATTGACCTCTCGTCAGCAGCGGGACACCGGTGCTGCCCACCCAGCACAAACTACTCCGAAGGCATTGACTTCTTCCTTTTCAGTTCCTGAGAAGGACCGAGGAGAACATCGTGAAAAGCGTCGACACTGTCATCGGAAAGCTCAATCCGCTGATCCAGGCAAGCTATCGGCATCGACAGAGCTACCGACAAAGAAATCCCATCCAGAGAAGGCCCCATCTTCCTCTGCGACTGGGTCACCAAGGCGTTTCCCACCTTCATTGCTGCCGGGAGCCATTGTCTCCTAGTCCGGAGCTGGGGTTCCACACCCCAGGCTTCCGCGAGGAATTGGATCGGATGATCCAAGAGGCCATCAGAAAGGCACTGCAGGGCTTCCAGCCTCCATCGACGCTGGCACCGATGCCAGCCCCAGTCGCCGACCCAATTCCCACGGCACTCGCACCGCTACTCGGCAGGTTGGATGAGTTGATCAGTGCCCTTCCATCAGTGGAACTGAGGATACCGGTATGTCCAACGCCTTCCACCCTGATTCCTTTGCCATCGGATGACGAGGAAACACCTAGGCCGGAACCTATGCCCAGCCATCTGGGATCGTGCCACCGACTCACCCATGAATGTCACCAATACGATCGATACCGCATCGTCCTCAATCGGTGCCTCCATCAATGCCGTCGGTGCCTCCTCCGATGCCGTTGGTGCCTAGGCCTGATCCTTCAGGAATAGCACCATTACTTCCCTCTGGAGATCCTATGGGAGCAGGTGATCAGCCTTACGATCCTTGGACTGATGATTCTTCCCAGGATTCTGATCTACCTTCAGAGCCATCTCCCCCTGAGGAGAGAAGACATTCTCTTCCAGAGGACCTGTCCTTTATTAATTTTATAAAGGAAATGTCTGAAGCCATACCATTCCAACTTCAGATGGAAGAGGACTCCAGACATAAGATGCTGGAAGTGCTCCAGTTCGTAGATGCACCCAAGGTGATCATGTTCATACCTGTTCATGAAGTCCTCCTGAACTTGCTGAAGAGGTATTGGGAGCATCCAGGCTCTGTACCACCGGTGAATCGAAAAACAGATGCCACCTACCTGGTACAGACAGCCCCTGGTTTCCAAAAACCACAGCTGGATCACCATTCTGTGATTGTAGAGTCAGCCCAGAAAAAGGCACGACATTCTAAGCCTCATTCTTCCATACCTCCATGGAAACAACAGAGGTCCCTGGATGCATTTGGCCGTCGTGTTTTCCATGGCTCAATGCTTATTTCTCGCATTGCTTCCTACCAGTTATACATGACCCAGTATAACAAGGACCTATTTAAAAAGATCCAGGAATTTTTGAGTCTTTACCCGACCAGCTTCAGGATCAACTCAATGCCCTGGCTCAGAAGGGTCTAGATGCTGGCAAGCATGAGGTCCACTCTGCCTATGACATTTTTGACACTGCTTGTAGGGTGAAGTATCAGGCTTATTTGGTTTGGGGTAATAACCGCCGTTACAAGCAAGCTACTCCCCTGCTTTTTTGTGGATGCAAATCCTTTTTTCCACATTTCCTTTTGCTGTTGAAGAATGATTGTATGAGAGAGAGCATGTGACAGTGAGAGCCTGTGCTTGAGCAAGACAGCATGTGGGAGTGAGAGAGAGCCTGTGTGTGTGAGTCTCAGACAACATGTGCCAGTGAGAGACTGTGTGTATGAATGATTGTATGAGAGAGAGCATGTGACAGTGAGAGCCTGTGTGTGTGTGTGAGTGTAAGAGAAATGCATGTGAGAATGAGAACCGGACTGTGTTTGAGGGAAGAAGATGGAGAGAAAAGAAATAGAAAAAAAGACAATATAAAAGGAATTGGCAAAAAAATAAGAAAGGGAAGGTGGAAAAAAATAAGAAAGGGAAGGTGGGGAAAAAAAGCCTGTGTCCAACCGATTAGAAAACTAAGATCAGACAGCAAAGGTAAAAAAAAAAAAAATTACTTTTTAGTGATTGACACATGTAATCTTTGGGAATGTGCAAGAATAGCACTTTCTCTACGGATCTCACAATGTACGAGATCAGCAGAAAGTGGAAGCCCACGGGGCCTGCACAGAGGAGGCAGCAGAATGGGCTTCCGTGCCAGTAGCAGCAATCAGCACCTCCCCAATAGCCATGTGGCAGCAGTGACAGTGGCAGCAGAGGAATGAGAGAGGTTCTGAGGTTGCTGGCAAAAGAAAGAGAGGGGGATCTGCCTTTAGTGTGTGCATGTGTATGAATGGGACTCTGCCTGGGGGTGTATGTGTGTGAATGCATGGGTGCCTGCCTGGGGGTCTGTGTGTGTGAGAATGAATGGGTGTCTTCCTGGGGTTTGTATGTGTGAGAATAGGTGCCTGCCTGTGTGTGGTGTATGTGTGTGTGTGTGAATGCATGGGTGCCTGCCTGGGGGTATGTGTGTGTGATAATGAATGTGTGCATGCCTGGGGGTATGTGTGTGTGATAATGAATGTGTGCATGCCTGGGGGATGGGGAGGGAGTGGTGTGAAAATGAATGGGAGTCTGCCTGGGGGTGTGTGTGTATGAGAGAATGACTGGGAGCTTGCCTGGGTGTGTGTGTGAGGGAGCCAGTGAGTGTGAGAGCATGAGTGTGTATGAGAAAATCCAAGGGAGTAAGAGTTTGTGTGTGTGTGTGTGTGTGTGTGTGTGTGGTGGGGTGTGGGTGTGTGTGTGTGTGGTGGGGGAGAGAGTGTCTTAGAGCCTGAGAGTGTGTCAGTGTCAGTGAGAGCGAGAGGTTATGGTGGGTATAAGAGCATGAATGGGTATATATGTGACAGTGTATGTGTGAGAGAGAATGGACATGTGAGTATGTGTGAGAGAGAGAGGATAACCTCCTAATCCTCGACAATATCAGGGTGACTGGAAATCAAGAGCTCCCACAGAAGGGGACAGCAGGGGCTTTTTAAAATCCTTATTAGTTTTAATTATTCGATGTTATTTGATATATGAGCTGTTTTGAAATATTTTATTGGTGTTTGGGAAATTGTAAAAAATGTATATGATTTTAATTAATAGAAATTCTATTTATCAGTAGTTTTAAAATATTCTTTTATTATGGTTTTACTATTGTAACTGATGCTTTATGTTTCTTGATGTTATTTGTTTTATGAGGAATGGTGGTTCTGTTTTTCTATTGTTAATACACGGAGTCTGGCTTCTTGGAGTTTCCATTTCAGTTTTTGTCTAATTTGTGCTCCTTTATTTTGTATTCTGTATTTGGTGAGGGTCTGTCTCTGCTCTGTGTGTGTTACCGTGATGAGAGATTCTGCTAGCATAGGGATCTATAGCAATCGGGTTTATTTTGTTTCCTCAGTAGGTGATGTATTGGTATTCTAGGACCCAGTGTAATATTTACCCTTGCTTTTTCTCAGGTAGGGTTATTGTTTGAGTCCTTGGTGTTATTATTTGGTGTTATTACTGTTATGTTACAAAGGGATTGCAGTATAGATTTTGAGTGTCTTTTTTGCGAGGTTTTGTGTTAGTTCACAATGTGCCTGGCAGTGGAAGGTGTTTGTGCTGCTGTTACTGTGAGGTGACACCAGAATTTGAAAATATCTTTTAGTATGATGAGCTGTAAGGGAAACATCCAAGCTCCATTGTTTGGGGGAATTTCAGTGGATGCACAGAGTTACAGAACTCGAGCTGCAGGATTTATATTGACATTCTGTCCCTTCCTGTATACTTTCCAGATTTCACTCTCATAGCCATATAGAATTAGTTGAATGAGGCTATCAAATAATTTTATAATTTTACTAGAATTGTGAAACTGGCCAGCTTTTTAAAATTACACAGAAGACCCTTTGGACTTTTTTATTAACACTTTTTTAAACCAGTTTTAAAGCAGGATCCATGCTATAGAGGTGGGTGTGATGAGGAAATGTCATTTTGGCTCCCCCCCCACCCCCAAAAAAAAATTATTCTGTCTAGAGACGCCACTGATTTTCTGTGACCTTAAGCATTGGTACAAGAAGGATTAAGGGGGGGATGCTGGAGAGGCAAACAAATGCATTAGCCCCCGGGCGACACTGGGAATTATTAGAAAGGGAATGGTGAATAAAACGGAAAATGTCATAATGCCTCTGTATCGCTCCATGGTGAGACCGCACCTTGAATACTGTGTACAATTCTGGTCACCACATCTCAAAGATATAATTGCGATGGAGAAGGTACAGAGAAGGGCAACCAAAATAATAAAGGGGATGGAACAACTCCCCTATGAGGAAAGACTAAAGAGGTTAGGACTGTTCAGCTTGGAGAAGAGACGGCTGAGGGGGGATATGATAGAGGTGTTTAAAATCATGAGAGGTCTAGAACGGGTAGATGTGAATCGGTTTTTTACCCTTTCGGATAGTAGAAAGACTAGGGGACACTCCATGAAGTTAGCATGGGGCACATTTAAAACTAATCGGAGAAAGTTCTTTTTTACTCAACGCACAATTAAACTCTGGAATTTGTTGCCAGAGGATGTGGTTAGTGCAGTTAGTGTAGCTGTGTTTAAAAAAGGATTGGATAAGTTCTTGGAGGAGAAGTCCATTACCTGCTATTAAGTTTACTTAGAGAATAGCCACTGCCATTAGCAATGGTTACATGGAATAGACTTAGTTTTTGGGTACTTGCCAGGTTCTTATGGCCTGGATTGGCCACTGTTGGAAACAGGATGCTGGGCTTGATGGACCCTTGGTCTGACCCAGTATGGCATTTTCTTATGTTCTTATGTTCTTATATGGGGCTGCAAGCGGTGGCAAAGAGGAGTGGAGATTTGGCAGGCCGCGAGCAGTGCCCAACCTGCTCACGACCCAGAAAACCACACAGCCGGTGGGCGTGATTGAGAACGATGTAGGAGTCGGGGCCGAGACCGGGGAGGGGGGGGTGCAAGGGAGAAGGCTCACCTAGGGCGCCTAATCCCCTTGCACTGGCCCTGCTGCCAGGTGCTTGTGACCTGGACTGGACACTGTTGGAAACCGGATACTGGGCTTGATGGACCTTCGGTCTGACCCAGTATGACAAATTTTATGTGCTTATGTGTCTTTGTCTCTCTCTATCTATCTGGGGATGGTGCATCTGGATGTCTGTGTCTGTCGGATCTCTGATTCACGCTGCCTGTCGATCTGGGTGTGGGGTGTTTATTTCTATCTGGATATGAGGTATCTGTTTCTCTCTGTCTCTCTGGGTGTAGGGTGTCTGCTTCTCTGGGCCCCCTATGTATGAGCTTGCTCCTTTCAGCAACTTGAAAAGAAACACAAGGAGGGCTTTGAGCCTCTCGCTGGTAGTGTGGCTGCCTGGAGGATACCTGTCATATACTGTGGGGGTGTATATTGTGTGTATAATAACCCATCTTGGGGAGGCCCCAACCAACTGCATGAATTTAAACTGGAGGGGGGGAGGGTGATGTAGGTCAAATAATTTGCTTACCTCAAGATTAGAGCTTGGACAAGAGATGTCTGAGAGGGGGCAGGATAGAAGTTTATAAAATCTCGAGTGGGGTGGAACGGGTAAATAAAGGAGGGTTATCTACCCTTTCAAATAACACTGAAATAAGGGGACTCTGCATGGAACTAGCAGCCAGCAGATTCAAAACCAATCATAGAAAGTGTTTGGTTTTTTTTCATTCCACGCACAATCAAGTGGAGGAATCTGTTGCCCGAGGACGTGGGCAAGGCAATTAGCATTAGCAGGGTTGAAAAGGGATTTGGACAAGCTCCTGGAGAGAAAAGTCCATAGAACATCATTAGCCAGGTAGGCTGGGGAAAGCCTTAAGCCACTGCTGTCCCTGGGAGTGAGTAACAAGAAATGGACCTACCTTTTGCCACTCGGAGACATGGCCTGGCCCCGCATTTCTTATGCTCTTATATATCACTTTCTAGTCCCCTCTCTCCGGGTCTTTTCCCTGGCTTCTGAAAACATTTATTCCCCTGCCTCCTATCCCATCCCACCCAAATTACCACCCCTCCCTCCCTCTAACCACCATGCCCCTTTTGGCATTAAAATTTACCAGTATAGCATTTGACAAAGCTTGCATTTCCTGCTCTTTGCTCCCAGCTTGAGCCCGGTCAGTAAGCATGAAAGGTGGGTGAATGTGTGAATCTTCTTGAAAGGTGACTAAATTATGGATGATTGTGACAGATGAGTGGACATTAAAGGAGCTAAGGTTGACTCTTTGGCGATTATTGCTATTGCTTACCTCTGTCCCAATTCAAATCATTTTTCTGTGGGTTTTAATTTTTTTTTTTAATCTGGCAGTTTCTCCTTTGCTCTTCCAGTTCAGTCTCTTCTCTTGTCATGGAATCGTAAGCCTTAATTTGAGGTTACCTCTCTCTCTTTCCCTCCCTTGTTACACCTTCTCCCCCTGTGGTCCAGCCTGATGTCGCAGAGCACAGCTCCCGTGGGAATTCTCACCCCGGGGCTCCCTGTTCCCAGCCTCGGCTGGCACGGTGGGCAGAACCCAGGCTCGGGACTCAGACTCAGCTGGCACGTTGGGCAGCAGCATCCTGGTTTGGGCTTCCAGCAGAGGCATGCGGCACTACCACTGAATCATTGGGCCATCCCCTTGGGTCCTTTGTTTTCCTATCTGGCTGCAAAGGGGACCCTTTCCCCAGTTTCTTTCTACCTCCTAACAATTAATATTACTTCACAGATGGACAAAATATGCCCCTGCTTTTCTGCCCTGATCGTCCCTGCCAGGCCCTGTCAGATTTAGGCCGTGCTGTAGCAGCCCTAATGGACAGCAGCCCTAATGAATGAGTCCTGCATAAACGAGATTCAGCCCCTCAAGCTTTCTCCCACTCACAAACAAAAGGCTGTTAATTACCATCTTCTTCCCACCTTGTGGCACTGTGGATCACAGTTATTTTGCTCTCCATGCTCCGCAGTGCATAATTTATCAACGGAGAACAAAGATCCCTAAATCTCTCCAACAGTCTGTTCTAGGAGACGAGGAGCAAGGTTTCTGTGCCACTAGGGCCAGGGGAATATGCTTCTTTGCTGCTGTGACTTTTCTAGCAGAATCCGGGCATCACTGGTGACCGTGTGGTCCGAAGCCGCCGTCTTGTCAGCTGCTGTCATGTCACTACAAATAGCACTTTAATGGGATCTCTTGGGCATTTTTTTTCCCTTAAAGGCAATGGTCAAGACAGAGAGAGAGAGACAGCACTTACTCTAAAGGCCAGGCGAATCTGCAAAGCCCTTAATGGCAGAGGCAATGATAGCTGTAGGGTTTCTCCGCCACAGAAGGCCAGGAGGTTTGGCGGGATGCCAAAAGCAAGAGAGGCACATTGCAAGTCTGCCGTCAAAAAAAAAGCCATTTACAGGGACGCTACCATTAATTGGTTTCCAGTGAAATGGCCATTTTTTCTGTTTGTGCAGTTTTGTAACTACATTCATAAGCATAAGTGTAGTTTGCCTGATTAGTTTGGAGAAGGGGCAAGGGGTAGCGAAGACCTACAGCAGAGACATTTAAATACCTCCAAGGTTTCCAGGCGCAGGAGGGAGGCGTCTTTCAACTAGGGTTTCACAATTATTTTATTCATTGTTTTGATGATTGTGCACTAATTGTTTAGTGCATGCTAAAAAGGTTAGTGCATGCAAAATCAAAATTAGTGTATAATAAATAAACATTCAAGAAAGCATGGATTAGTACAGGAGATCTCGGCGGGATGGTAGGGATCATAAAACTGAGTAGGTGGTACAGATGGACGGACTAGAGATAGGCCATATCATAGGCATTGGAATGGGGTATGGGACACTGGGGCCGAGGCTGGATGAAAATCTGGCCGTCCCCACAGAAAAGCTGCAGGCGATCCAGGGCTGGGTCAGGGAGGCAGGATCGGTTGGGAAACAGGAGCAGCGGTGCCTCAGCCCTGTCCTCTACCTCCGCAGCCATGGGCCTTACAGCTGCTTTGAACCGCATGGAACGCTGACTGCTGGGTAGTTCACAGCAGCAGTCGGGCCAGGGAGCGGAGGAGGAGAAGGCAGCCTGAGTCACCACTGCTTTCCTTCTGACACTGTTCAGCTTGGCTGGGGCGCAGTGGGAGCCAAATTCAGTACAAGTATCTGGAGCTACCCAGTTTTTCATGGGTCCCCTTCCCCCCCCCCCCCCAAACTATCTTCATAGCCCATTCCTTTGCACAGACTGTGCAACCATCTGCTGTCAACTGGGCAATATATATCTCTGCCCCGAGAATTGTGATCCTAGCACCTCTGGAGAAGGTACAGAGAAGGGTAACCAAAATGATAAAGGGGATGGAACAGCTCCCCTATGAGGAAAGGCTAAAGAGGTTAGGGCTGTTCAGCTTGGAGAAGAGACGGCTGAGGGGGGATATGATAGAGGTCTTTAAGATCATGAGAGTTCTAGAACGGGTAGATGTGACTCGGTTATTTACACTTTCAGATAATAGAAAGACTAGGGGGCATTCCATGAAGTTAGCAAGTAGCACATTTAAAACCAATCGGAGAAAGTTCTTTTTCACTCAGTGCACAATAAAGCTCTGGAATTTGTTGCCAGAGGATGTGGTTAGTGCAGTTAGTGTAGCTGGGTTCAAAAAAGGTTTGGAAAAGTTCTTGGAGGAGAAGTCCATTAATGGCTATTAATCAAGTTTACTTAGGGAATAGCCACTGCTATTATTTGCATCAGTAGCATGGGATCTTCTTGGTATTTGGGTAATTGCCAGGTTCTTGTGGCCTTGTTTGGCCTCTGTTGGAAACAGGATGAAGGGCTTGATGGACCCTTGGTCTGACCCCAGCATGGCAATTTCTTATGTTCTTATGTTCCTGTGCTGGAGAGGGTGAGCCTCAGAAAGCTATAGGCTGAAGGTATATTTTTCTCCAGATTAAAATTGAAATGTTGAATATTATTGTATTGCACTGGCCTGGTGGTGTAGTGGTGCAATTATTCAGGACAGAGTTGTAAAACCCCGGAGAGGCCCATTCAAATCCTGTGTCTGCTACTTGCTGGGTAGCCTTCACCCATCGCCATCCCTCCATGTTTGCAAACCCAGTTTATAAGACGTTGGCGCACACTGACAGCTGCGATAAACTGCTGGGCCAGGAGAAAAACACATTTCAAACCTTGAAATTGAAATAGTTACTGGGAATCGTGTTGCATGTTTTGAAGTGCTTGCTTAGTACTACTTGATTGAAAAAGTACCACCTGCAGTAACTTTCCTGGACTTTGCTGCAGTGCGCTTGAAGAGGCAGAGACTGAAGAACCCTGAACCCACGGCCGTGAGAAAACTCGCCAGCACAGCAGATTGTGCGCCGCGAGGAAACGAGAAGACAGATCAGCAGAGACAGGGAGATCACTCAGCGAGCAGAAAAGCACTTTTTCTTTTTTTTTAACGGTTGGGTATAAATCACCGGGAAGGAACTGAGATGAGAACTAGCCCGGCCTGAAGTGCATTCAAGAACAGGAAAGGCATTAGCAAGATGAATTGTTTGTGCAACCTGAAGAGAGATGTCCAAGTTCGAGCAATAACATTCAGTCCAGAGAGCCAGCTTCTCCCAGGCACAACAGAGCAGAAAGTTATAACCACACATGGAAGCACTCAATGGGTACCGCAAGACCGGCTTTGCTGGCCAAGTGTAGTTGCTTTGCCCAGCTTATTAATTAATATGCCTACTCTGGGTAACAAATAGCCTCATAAAAAGAGGTCATTAAATCCTCTGTTATATTGTTTCTGCTCTGTATTTCATCCCGCCTTACTTTTTTGCTGCTCTTGGCTGTTTGATGATAGTCCGACCAAAGCTTTTAGGTAATATTACCAAAAGGTGCCCAGCATTGCTCGGGTCATCTGGTCTATAATAGCCTGTTCCTGATGTGTGTGTCTGTGTGCCTGTGTGTGTATGCGTGTTTGAGGGACTCTGTGTGTGTGTGTGCCTGTGTGAGTATGTCTATATGTATCAGTATTTTAAACCTTGAAATTGAAATAGTTACTAGGAATTGTAGCATGTGTCTGCTGTGTGTGCATGTGCCTGCTTGTGGACGGGTGCCTGTGCCTGTTTATGTGTGTGCGTGTTTGTTTGGGAGCCTGTGTGTGTGTGTGTGTGTGTGTAAGTGTGAGCTTGTGTGTGTGTATGTGTATGCCTGTGTGTTTATCTCTGCTTGTGTGTCCATGTATGTCTGTCTACCTGTGTCTGTGTTTGCATGTGTGCCTGCCTGCCTGCTTGTGCATGTGCTTATGTAACATAGTAATGAAGCAGAAAAAGACCAAAAGGTCCATTCAGTCTAACTGCCGTCCTGTGCAGGTTACCCCCAAGCCTTATGTTAAGGATAGTAATATTTACAATCAAAACTAAGCAACTGTGAAACCCAATGCAAAATCACTGCTAGCAATATTTATACGGGGTGAGCAGCCTTCTTGATAATTCAGGCAAGGCTGTTTGAATGTGCTTTGCTTTGGACTTGGCCATAGAAGCAGTCCTGCACTTTTTCCTTAATGTCTGCATATCAGTGCCCTGGACCATAAAAGTTAGGGCCCAGCGTTGGCTTTCATCTGAATCTAATTCCCCTGCCAATGAAGCAGAGAGTGATGTTGCAGGTATGTCAAAAACATCGAGGCTAATTGGTTAAGAGTAGTAATCCCCATGCCTTCTGTTAAGGGTTTGTAACTGCTGCTCCTTGCAGGTTAGCCACATGCACCCTGTTCTTCTTTTCTCCATCCTCCGGCATTTAAGGATCCAGAGTGTTCATCTCATGCCTTTTTGATTTTGTTTACTGTTTTCATCCTCATCACCTCTTCCAGGAGGGCATTCTAGGCATCCTGTTGTGCGGCCCACCGCTCTTACCTCCAGATCCAGACCTCAGCTGGTTCCTACAGATTCTGGGGAAGACCTCCCAACTCTGGCTACATCCTGCCACAAGCCGCTGGCCTTCCTCACTCCAGGGACATCCAAAGTTGCTCCTCGTCATCAGCGCAGCAGACCACCGCACTCAGTCAGCCACCGACGCTGCCTCTGTCCCGGGCTCTCCTAGGTGCGCACGCCAATCCTGCCCCTTTAAAGGACCAGTGGTGGGAAGCCATGGCTGGCGCTGCCTGATGATGTCACGAGAACTCCACTATTTAAAGTGGAGGCCAGGAAACCTCTTCAATGCCTCGGCGATAGGCCGACTCTGTTTTGGAGTAGTGCTTTGCCTCTGCATTCCTGATTCCGGGTTCCTGATCCTCGCTTCCTGGTTCCTGTCTCCATTGTGTTTCTTTCTGAGCTCCTGTGCCCTGGTCCTGGTCCCTGACAGTCTGCTTTGTCTTCTGTCTTCTCGTCTTCATGGCCAGTTTCTTCTTCACCTGTCTTCAGTGTCTCGTCCTGCTCCTCTGGTTCTTCGTCCCCCCTTCTTCATCTCATTCGGATTGGACTCCTGGCTTTGACTTTGATTTGGACCTCGACCCTGCTTGACCTCCGCCTGCCTCTGACCACTGCCTGCTTCCGCTTCTGATTGTACTCCTCCTGTCCCGACCATTGCCTGGACCACGACACTGCTTGCCTCTGACCACAGCCTGAACCTGACCCTGGTGATTGCTGCCTGCCCCGACCATTGCTTGTCCAACTCCACTTCCTTCTTCGTGCTGGCCCGCAACAACTTCATTTCGATGGATCTTCACCTCCACAGAGGCCCACACCTAAGACCAGCTGGGTCCAGTATCCAAGGGCGCAACCTAAGGGGAACATGGGCTGGTACTGCCTAAGCTCCAGTTGGGCCTCTGCCTCAGCCGGTTCTGCCTGCCGACAGTGGAAACCTGCAGAGCTCCTCCCTGCGGGTTGCACCAAGGGTCCACATCCGCAACACATCCACCACCCTCTTCCTGAAAAATATTTCCTGACGTTGGTTCTGAGTTATCCCCCCTGGAGTTTCATTTCACAACTCCTAGTTCTACGGTTTCCTTTCCAATGGAAAAGGTTCAAAGTTCGTGCATCACTAAAACCTTTCAGGTATCTGAATGTCTGCATCATATCTCCCCCATATACCCTCTCTTCCAGGGTCTACATATTTAGATCCTTCAGCCTCTCCCCATAAGTCTTACGATACTGACCCTGCACCGTTTTTGGTTTCCCTTCTCTAGACCACCTCCATCCTGAACACAATACTCCAGGTGAGGCCTCATCAAGGACATTAGCATCTCCTTTTCCTTACTGGTTATTCCTTCCTCCCTGCAGACCAGCATTCTTCTGGATTTAGTTATAGCCTTGTCACATCGCTTCACTGGCTTTAGATCACCAGACACTATCACTCCAAGGTCCCTCACCCAGTCCATGCACATTAGATTTTCACCCCCTACCCTATCACATACAGCTTTCTTGGATTACTGCACCCCAGATGCATGGCTCTGCATTTCTTGGTGTTCAATCCCAGCTGCCAAATCTTCAACCACTCTTCCAGCTTTCTAGCAGCTGGGATTCAATGCCAAGAAGTGCAGAGTCATACATCTGGGGTGCAGTAATCCAAGAGAGCTGGATGTGATGGGGGGGTGAAAGACTAATGTGCCCGAACTGGGAGAGAGACCTTGAGGTCACAGTGTCTAGCGATCTGAAGACAGCGAAGCAATGTGACAATGTGTGCATGCCTGTGTGTGTGGGTACCAGTGCTTTTTGTATGTGGGTGCCTGTGCTTTTGTGTGCGTCTCTACCTCTGCCTGTGTGTATGTCTCTTTGCCTGTCTCTGCCTGTTCCTGTCTACAAACACACATACACGGACACACACATACACGTGTGTGTCCGTGTATATGTGTTTCTGCCTGTGTGTATACGCGCCTGTGCCTTCCTGCTTGTGCATGTGCCTGTATGTAGGTGCCTATGCTTTTGTGTGTGTGTGTATGTGTGTGTCTCTCTGCCTGTATGTGTCTGCCTGCGCGTGTGTGTGTGAGCCTGTATGTATTGTGTATTTGTGTGTTTGGGAACCTGTGTGTGTGCATGCGTGCCTGTGTGTGTGCGTGTATATGTGCCTTGGTGCATGTGGCTGTGAATGTGAGCCTCATAGAGAGGGTTTTACAGATGGAGCAGATTGTCTTTGTAGAGTGTACCTTCCACTGTTCCGGGTGACACCTTGTGGTCAAACACAGATATGACAGTGACTGACTGACCAACACGACACAAGCCTTTTATATATGGGGAGGTCAATATTTAGCACTACTTAGTGACTTATCTGGCTAAGTGGTAGCTGCTGAATATCCAGCTATGTTCAACGGCCACACTTAGCCGGATAAGTATTTATCTTAACTGCTGATATTTGGACTTATCCAGTTATGTTAACCAGATAAGTTAGACCCGCTATAGAGCAGGTCTATCTTAGCTGGATTTAACTTCTCCGGTTAAGTAACAATATGCACATGGATATTCAGCAGCGTAGCTGTGCTGCTGAATATCCTATTTAAGTTAGATGGATAAGCCTTATCTGGCTAATTTAAATAGCTGTTTAGTTTTGAATATTGGGCCCATAGATTATTAGTTTTTGTTTCTGGCACTTATTTGAGACCTTTCTGCCCAATCTCTTATAAAGGGGTTTTGCCCCAAGGCTGGCAGAGTAAAGCACGCTTGTGGTGAGTGGCAAATCAGATGTTACTGCACTTCCATGCCTCAGCCCATGACTCGCACAAATGCACAGGGCATGTGCTAACAGCTGCTTTCCCACACACTCGGTCATGGCTTTTTGCTTTCAAATGTCAGATCTGATGTTGGGCGGAAATTGTTTTTCTACAGGAAGGGTTGGAAACCGTCTTCTCACGGCACTTGTGCTCGCTGATCCATGACTTTACTTGACATCTCATCTTCTGTACACTCACTAGGCCAAAGGGACAGCCAATTATGTGAATTATATGCTCGGTTAACCATGCACACTTTTTATCTGGTACTTTTTCTTTTCCAGAAATGGGAATATTCAGCTATCTGATCTGCTCCTGACTTTCCTATCACAGCGTATGCATTGTTAAGTAAGGTGAAGCGTTTGGTAACATAGAAACCTGATGGCAGAGAAAGACCATATGGCTCATCTTGCCTGCCCATCCACTCACATGCTTAGCTCTATAATCCCTACCGTGCCCTCGGAGATGTAATGCTTCCCCCCTATTCTTTTTGATATTTCCATTTCTCTTTCTGTATCTGTTCCTATGTTCCTCTTCTCTGACCTTATTTCATCTCTTCATCTCTCCTTGCTCCCCCCCCCCCCCCGCTATGAATGCCCTGTGCCTTGGTACCCACTTCTGGCCCCCTCTCTCTAGGCCCTGGCAGCAGAACAGATTTATTTCATAGTGTGTGTGGGGGGAGGGGGACGGGACTGGGGACCCTCAGCTGGATCTTCCTTTCCATTCTCCTGCTTGCTAGTTGTTGGGGGAAAATCCTGGATTTGCACCCAATTCCCTTTCTGCTGGCTAGGGAAGGGAGTCTCCAGTCCATGCTGACTTCTCTTCTGCAGGCAGATCACGAAAGGAATCTCCAGCTGACTCCTTCCTTCTCTGTTCAGCCATGCAGACGTAGGAGATAGGGAACTAGGCCTTAAATTGGGGAAGCAGAGTCTACCTCCAAGACTGGAAGGGTCGGCATGGCTGACACCTACTAGAATTACAATGGGTGCAAAAGTCAGTACTCATTTTTCCTTTTTAATATGCTGCCTTCCTAGTCTCACTGAACAAACGCTGTTTCCTGGATTAAAGGTATCAGTGTGGATCAGTAATAGCACTGAGTTTCCCTGACCTTTTGAATATGGTCTATCGCATGTGCCATGACTGTTCAAGTCGATTTTCCTTTCTGTTTCTCTTCTGTTTTTAATCTCTAAAAGATTAATTCAAGGCTTTGGTGAGACAAATCTTTAATCGGTATCATACAAGATAAATTACATGGCCGGAGGGTCTGCTCCCCAAAGAGATTACAGCGTAAAAGATTAATTTAACCAAGGTATTTCCAATAAGCAAGTCCACTGGAAGGGTACAGGTGCAATAAATTTCCGAAAGCTGCATGACTCTCTGCCATTTTCTGAGCTTTCAATATATTCTTTAGTTTTTCTTGTTTTTCCTGCAATTTTAAGATTTTTTTTTTCTCTCTCTCTGTCTTTGCTGCAGCTTTCTGTTCCTGATAGCTTTCTAGCATGATTACTACCTCTGTGCTTGCTGGAGCGGAATAAACAGTTGGGGGAGACGGAGATGCCCAGCCGAGAAGATACAGTTCAGAGTGATTCCATCCCTTAACCGTAAAATCAAACTTCCTGAATTCCCTAGCAGCTCAATTTGGGAGGAAACTCTTCATGATTCAGATTCTGGCTCCGAGCATAGGAGAGTTAAGTGGCTTGCTGAAGGTCACATCCTGAATGGTCAAGTGTTGATTCAGTTCTAGAGCTCTTGGTTACGCAGTTCCAGGGCTTAGTTTGCGGGGAGGGAGGAGGGCCTGGAGCGCAGTTCCGCCACTTTTTTTCAGGCTTAAGAGGCAGAGCAGCAGGGGTGTTCTGCTCCAGCCCTTCCCCTCCAGGCAGCCTGCAGGGAAGAAGAAAGGAGGGGGTGAGCACTGGTAGGCATAGAGGGGCTGGGGTTTTAGCACTGGTGCGGGCTGAAACGGAGGATCCCTGGGATAAGGAGGAGGAGGAAGAATGTTATTGTGTGTGTGTGTGTGTGTGTGTACTAATGGGGGAGGCGGGGGGAGAGAGAATATTCACACCGGCCCCAGCGCCTGCTCCTGACGCGCACCCAGGCCACTCTCCTGGGTGCGCGATTCAGGAAGCAAAGGTATGCAAATTAGGGCCCACGGTAAAAAGGAGGCGCTAGGGACACTAGCGCGTCCCTAGCGCCTCCTTATTGACAGAAGCGGCGGCTGTCAGCGGGTTTGACAGCTGACGCTCAATTTTACCGGCGTCGGTTCTCGAACCCGCTGACAGCCACGGGTTCAGAAAACGGACGTCGGCAAAATTGAGCGTCCATCTTCCAACCCATGGGTAGATTTTTAATTTTTTTTTATTTTTGGGGCCTCCGACTTAATATCGCTATGATATTAAGTTCGAGGGTGTACAGAAAAGCAGTTTTTTCTGTTTTTCTGTACACTTTCCCGGTGCCGGCTGAAATTAACTTCTGCCTTTGGGCAGGCATTAATTTCTGAAAGTAAAATGTGTGGCTTCGCTGCACATTTTACGTTCTATATCGTGCGGGAATAACTAATAGGCCCATCAACATGCATTTGCATGTTGCGGGCGCTATTAGTTTCGGGGGAGTTGGCCGCACATTTTCCACGCGCTATTACCCCTTACTGAATAAGGGGTAAAAATAGCCCGACAATAATTTCCAAACCTGACCTTGTGAACCCACAATCAGGATATTCACAATGGCAGTGTCTTGTCAATTTATCTCAATCACAGTCATAGAGGACAGCCTAAAGACCAGACTGACTAAACTTTATTTTTCATAGACACAGAATGGAAAAAAAAGCCTTAGTAAATTAGGCCCTTAGGCTATCAACCATTCGGGGGATGAGGGAAATGCCTCCTTTACCTGAATGTAACCCACCTTGACAAACCAAGGAAAAAGCTTGAGCTAAATCTAAATCAATAAATAAACCACTGCGGTGTCAACCACTGCCCTGTCAAACTGGGACAGTGGCCAAGCCACGTGTCCCGTCATCCTTGTCATACCATAGTCTCAAAATGACCGATTTACAATCGCAGTGACAGTGAAGCTTTGCAACAAGGCTGCTGAGGAGGAGTCCAGTGATTCGCAAGCCATTGACGATTATAAGAATTTTTCATAAACCCCTCATTTAAAACTCTGCTTGAGACTACCTGCCATCTTTAAAAGTAGACGTATGTCCTTTTCTAGGTGTTCTTGTACTCATCTTTGCAAATTACTCTAATAGCTTCCATTAGCAAGAAGCTGGGGCAGCCACAGAAACCAGGGTGTCATTTGAATTTGTATTTGGAGGATGAAACAGCTGCAGTCAAATGGCTGAATTTTAAGCAATAATTAGTGAGAAAATTGACACAGAATAATTGGCAATGAATGTTACAAAAAACCCCAAAAACAACTTAAGTCTCTGATTGAATAACATTTTGCAGTAAGAACTGTTCTGGTAGGAAGCAATGTACAGCTTAAGAAGTGCAATTCTTGGTCAGGCCACAGGCCCCTCGAGCACAGTGTCCTGTCTCTGACAGTGGCCAATCCCACAATGTAGATCCAGTTTCTTGTAGTTCGCTCCCAACAGCAAGCAGTGGCTTTCCCGGAGTCACCTGGTTATTAACAGTTTATGGACTTTTGATCCAGAAACTTTTCCAAACCCTTTTTAAAGCCTTGCCTTGGAACTGAATAGTGTTGGATCTGTTTTATTATTATCAGACATCATTTTGGAGTTCTGAAATGTTTGTGCCTCTTTGTGTTTGATTCAGGCATCTAAGAATGTTAAGTTCTCTCGGTGACCTTGTGGAGTACAGTCCCCTGGGCAGAGAATGAAACAGTAACAATTCCAAGGTCAAGGTATAGTCCCAGATTTAAGTGAGGAAAACAGCTTTTCAAATATGTTGTACCTTCTGAGAGTGTAGGACATTAATGCCTAAGGGGCCGATGCAATATTTTTGCGCAGATAGTGGGTGCTGAACAGTCAGCGCCCGCTTTCTTAATGTGCCCCCAGGTGCCCCTCCCGGGGGCTCCATGCAATATTTAAATTAGGGGCCGTGTTAGGGCATCGGTTTTCCTAAATGCCACACAGCCAGAGGTTCAGGAAAAGGATGCTCGTCAATTGAGCGTCCATTTCCTGCACCCGACTATCGGTGTTAATTTCTGATCACAAAAATGTATGTCCTGGACGCACATTTTTTTCTTGCATCAGGAGTGAATAGCTAATAGGCTCATTCACATGCATTTGCATGTGATGAGCGCTATTAGTTTCACTCTGCTTTGGACGTGCGTTGTAGAGGCTCTAATCCCCTTATTCTTATGCATAAGGGGATTAGTTAGCGCCTCTACAACCCGCATCCAACTGCGGGTTATGCAATGCGCTCGGCTGAGTGCACTGTATAACCCACAACCCGTCCCCACTGTCGGCTGGCAGAGTGGGCTGATAGAGGTTGCTGGAGCTTCATCTATACCAGCCTTCGTTCTCCGCAGGTTAAGCCTTTGGGTGCTGGGGCCGGCAAGACTTAGGTGGGCCTCTGTGTGTAGTCGAAGTAGGAGTTGGTTCAGCCCAGAGACAGCAGGCGAGAGCTGGTACAGTATTACTTTGTACTGGGTAATGTCCTGGAAACTCAGGTGCCAATGGATTGGAGGCAGACAGAGGGCGCTTGAGCAAAAGCAGGCCGAAGCCTGAAGAAACCACGTCCAGGGAGTAAGCTGAAGAGGCGTCTAAGGGCGGGCTTGAGTCAGGGCTGGCGGCAATCCAGAGGCAGTGACAAGCAAGGCTGAGGTCTGATCACGGAGATAGTTTAGAGCATAGTCGGGCAAGGCAGAGGTCTGATCACGGAGATGGTCAAAAGCGTAGTCAGGCAAAGCAGAGGTCTGGGTCTGGAGATAGGCAGTAGCGTAGTCGGACGAAGCAGAGGTCTGGGTCTGGAGATAAGCAGTAGCGTAATCGGACGAAGCAGAGGTCTGGGTCTGGAGATAGGCAATAGCGTAGTCGGACGAAGCTGAGGTCTGGAACTGGAGATAGGCAGTACCATGGTCAGGCAAAGCGAAGGTCCAGGCTTGGAGAGAGTCAGTGGCAAAGTCAGGCAAAGCAAAGTCAAAGTCTGTGTAGTCAATCCGATGAATGAAGCAAGGTAGGAACAGGAGACAGGAACCAGGAATAATGAGGAACAGAAACGTAGGAATGAGATGAATCTTTAGGAAGCAATGAGTACTCGACCAGCGAGGAGACCTGTTGCAAAGGCAATGCTAGGGAGCAGAGCCTGAGCTTAAATACTGCATTTAAGTTGACGTCATCATCCGGGCCGCGGCTAGGTTCCTGCTGCGGTCCCTACTTAAGGATCAATGGTGCATGCGTGCGTGCCTAGGGAGGGGCGCGGGTAGCAGCGTCTCTCCGTGGGCCACGCAGAGAGGCCCGATGAGAAGTGGTAGCAGGACCAGGAACGTCGGGGACTGTGGCAGGGCCGGAGGCACTGGAGGAGGCCCAAGGACGGAGCTGACGGCCCACCGCCGCCAGCGAGGAGGAATCAGTAGCTGGAGTCACTGTAGAAAGGTGAGGGGCCATGCCGCAGATCTGCCGGCATGCATAACAGAGAAATCAGGAAGCCAAGCCAAAGTCGGAACCGAGAAGACCATCCAAGAAGCAAGGAGCCAGGAGCGGAGGGACCAGAGACAGAGGGCAGGCTGGAACTCGGGAACAGGCAGGAAATCAGGAACAGGCAGGAGCTCAGGAACAAGCAGGAACGTAGCAACACACACTCAGAGAGTAAGACCTGTTGCCAAGGCAAGGAATGCTGATCTGAGCTGGGCTTATGTAGTCAGGGCGTCTGACGTCATCTTTGGGGGCCGGGCCAAGGTTTCCTGCCATGGCCCCAATAAGAAGTGGTGGATGCCGCGCGCGCCTAGGGAGGCATGCGCAGGAAGCCTGTCGGCGGTGTCCTGGACCGCGTGGGAGGCCTGCAGCGGCCATCTCGAGCCGCTGGCAGATGGGGCTTGGTGTCGGGGCCTGCTGGAGCAGGTAAGGGGAGCCGGCTGCGGGGGACCGCAGCCGGCTCCCAATATCTGTTCATGCTGTCCATGTGCCAATATCTGTTCATGCTGTCCATGTGCTTTTTTATTCTTCCCTTTAACTGCATGTATTGGTATCTTTTAATAATGGCCATGTGGCCAGCTTCTCTCTTCTTCCATTATTTATTAGTGGAATATCAATTGTCCACTGACATCAATCAGTGGTTGGTTGATATTCCGACATGTTATCTTGAATTGAAATGTATTGTTTATTAATAACTGACATATGCGCTGTTTTTATTTTCATTCACAGTTCTGACAAGCAGAGACAGATTGTCATGGCTGCAAAACAAACCTTTTCTCAGGTGGCGAGAGAGGCTGGAGATCTGGAAGAGCAGGCAGGTAACTAGTGGTAGCCAAATATCCAAGAAGTGAACACGTGATGCTCGCTTTACGGACAGCGAGAATGACCTGCTGTGCCACGCCGTCTGCGAGAAACAGATCAAAGGCTTCTGCTTCTATGAAGAAACGGATTTGGGAGAGGATCGTGCTGGATGTCAGCTCCCTGTCGGTAACGCACAAGGAGGTCAAACAAATCCAGCACCGGTGGCGTGACACTAGAAGGGAGGTAAAAGAAAAGGCCGCCAAAAGTGAGGCATTAGCACGCAGGTCTGGTGGGGGGCCACCATGTGACATTGTTTTGACCCTTCTCGAAGAGCTAGTCCTGAGTACTGTGCACCCAGAGATCGTGGCTGGTGTGGCTGCACTGTACTGTGCCGACAAAGGATCAAGTGAAGGCATGAATTTTGAAAGTGGCGCCTTGTTTGCATTGCATGTTTTTCTTTAGGGCTCTTGGGTGGGCAACAGTGAGAACTATATAAAGAGCCTCAGCTTGTCTTTCTCCATCTTTTCCACAGATGGATTCAACAATAATGTGGCAGATGTCGTGGAGGAAGAGACGCAGTCCCTTCCCACACTGGAAGTTGTCTTTCCTTTGTCAATCGAGGAGTCCCCCCAGTGAACTAGTCCAGGATAGTGATACCCAGGCCCCTATCACACTCAACCTGGTAGAGGTTATATCTCAAACTCAGGGAGCTGAGACATCTGTGGCAGCAGCCCTGGATGAATGAGGCAACAACGGCACATGACCTTGAAGACACTTTGTTCAGCATCGATGGGCTGAGCGAACACTTCATGTCCGAAATGCTGTCACGACAGGAGCAGCACAACGAGTTAGTACACAAGGAACTCAAGGAAATACACAACGAGATCAAAGAGGCAGCGGCTTCTCAGTCCAGCTTGATGAATGATCTGATCAACGCCATCCGAGATGTAGCCAGTGCTTTGTGTTCTCTGAAACACCCAAGAGTATTAGCCAAATGAAAATATTTGTTCACTATAAGCAATGAATTATGTTTCCTATTTATGGGTTCTTGTTTTGACAAAGTCGTCCGCATAACCATTGTAATGGTTAATTGGGTCACAGTGGGGGTGGGGATCCTGGCTCTGAACTGTACACTAGGCTAGAGAGAATGGGAGATGGGCATGGGAGCCCATCTGGGGCTCCGTTTTATAAAAAAAAACTAGTCCTGGAAATTAGTAACCAACATTAAACATGATTTTTAAACCATGCAAATATAAGACATCAGAACATATGGCACAACCCCCACTACCCCATCCTCAATCTCTTCTATTCATTCACCCCCCCTCCCCCCGCCCCTTGGCATCATTGCCATCTCCCTCCCCTCTTCCCACACCATCATTGTTATGCCTCCCCTGGTATCATCATCCTCTTCCCTCCCCTATCCCCACCTCCACCACTGGCATCTGTAATATCACCTTCCCTCGACTAATATTGCATCCCTTTCCCTTGTCTGATTTGTACACAGGTCATCCAAAAACAGGTTCGAACACAAATATTTTTTAATCTAAGTAATAAAAAATAACTGTTTTAACAAATAGAAATTTATGTACAGGAAGGGCAGGGTCCATCAAGCCCAGCATCCTGTTTCCAACAGAGGCCAAACCAGGCCACAAGAACCTGGCAAGTACCCAAACACCAAGAAGATCCCATGCTACTGATGCAATTAATAGCAGTGGCTATTCCCTAAGTAAACTTGATTGATAGCCGTTAATGGACTTCTCCTCCAAGAACTTATCCAAACCTTTTTTAAACCCAGCTACACTAATTGCACTAACCACATCCTCTGGCAACAAATTCCAGAGCTTAATTGAGCGTTGAGTGAAAAAGAATTTTCTCCAATTAGTCTTAAATGTGCTACTTGCTAACTTCATAGAGTGCCCCCTAGTCTTTCTATTATCCAAAACCGATTCACATCTACTCATTCAAGAACTCTCATGATTTTAAAGACCTCTATCATATCCCCCCTCAGCTATCTCTTCTCCAGGCTGAATAGCCCTAACCTCTTCAGCCTTTCCTTATAGGGGAGCTGTTCATCCCCTTATCATTTTGGTTACCCTTCTCTGTACCTTCTCCATTGCAACTATATCTTTTTTGAGATGCGGCGACCAGAATTGTACACAGTATTCAAGGTGAGGTCTCACCATGGAGCGATACAGAGGCATTAAGATATTTTCCGTTTTATTCACCATTCTCTTCCTAATAATTCCTAACGTTTGCTTTTTTGACTGACGCAGCACACTGAATCAATGATTTCAATGTGTTATCCACTATGATGCCTAGATCTTTTTCCTGGATGGTAGCTCCTAATATGGAACCTAACATCGTGTAACTACAGCAAGGGTTATTTTTCCCTATATGCAACACCTTGCACTTGTCCACATTAAATTTCATCTGCCATTTGGATGCTCAATCTTCCAGTTTTGCAAGGTCCTCCTGTAATGTATCACAATCCACTTGTGATTTAACTTCTCTGAATAATTTTGTATCATCTGCAAATTTGATAATCTCCCTTTCCAGATCATTTATAAATATATTGAAAAGCACCGGTCCAAGTACAGATCCCTGAGGCACTCCATTGTTTACCCTTTTCCACTGAGAAAATTTACCATTTAATTGTACTTTGTTTCCTGTCTTTTAACTAGTTTGTTATCCACGAAAGGACATGGCCTCCTATCCCATGACTTTTCAGTTTTCTTAGAAGCCTCTCATGAGGGACTTTGTCAAATGCCTTCTGAAAATCCAAATACACTACATCTACCGGTTCACCTTTATCCACCTGTTTATTAATCGCTTCAAAAAAATGAAGCAGATTTGTTAGGCAAGACTTCCCTTGGGTAAATCCATGTTGACTGTCTTCCATTAAACCATGTCTTTCTATATGCTCTATGATTTTGATCTTTAGAATAGTTTCCACTATTTTTCTGGCACTGAAGTCAGTCTCACTGGTCTATAGTTTCCCAGATCACCCCGGAGCCCTTTTTAAATATTGGGGTTACATTGGCCAACCTCCATTCTTTAGGTGCAATGGATGATTTTAATGATAGGTTACAAATTATAACTAAATAGATCAGAAATTTCATTTTTTAGTTCCTTCAGTACCCTAGGATGCATACTATCTGGTCCAGATGATTTGCTACTCTTTAGTTTATCAGTCTGGCCTACTACATATTAGGGATGTGAATCGTTTTTTGACGATTTAAAATATCGTCCGATATATTTTAAATCGTCAAAAATCGTTAGAGGCGATATTTAATAGGAATTCCCCCGATTTATCGTCAAAAATCATAAATCGGGGGAAGGGGGAGGGGAAGGGGGAGGGCGGGAAAACCAGCACACTAAAACATCCCTAAAACCCACCCCGACCCTTTAAAATAAAGCCCCCACCCTCCCGAACCCCCCCAAAATGTCTTAAATTACCTGGGGTCCAGTGGGGGGTCCCGTTGTGATCTTCCACTCTCGGGCCATGAGTGCGTTATAGAAAATGGCGCCGGCGCTACCTTTGCCCTGTCATATGACAGGGCAAAGGTAGCACCGGCGCCATTTTGGTTCCTGTCCCCAACGTCACGAGCGTAGAAGATCGCTCCCGGACCCCCGCTGGACCCCTAGGGACTTTTGGCCAGCTTGGGGGGGCCTCCTGACCCCCACAAGACTTGCCAAAAGTCCAGCGGGGGTCCGGGAATGACCTCCTGCACTCGAATCGTGTTGCTGTAATGAAAAATGGTGCCGGCCATATGGCTGGCGCCATTTTGCAATACAGCAATATGGCCATATGGCCGGCGCCATTTTGCAAAATGGCCGGCAAAATGGCCATATAGCCGGCGCCATTTTGCAAAATGGCTGGCAAAATGGCGCCGGCCATATGGCAATATTGCTGTACTGCAAAATGTCGCCGGCCATATGGCCGGCGCCATTTTTCATTACGGCAACTCGATTCGAGTGCAGGAGGTCATTCCCGGACCCCCGCTGGACTTTTGGCAAGTCTTGTGGGGGTCAGGAGGCCCCCCAAGCTGGCCAAAAGTCCCTGGGGGTCCAGTGGGGGTCCGGGAGCGATCTTCTACGCTCGTGACGTCGGGGACAGGAACCAAAATGGCGCCAGCGCTACCTTTGCCCTGTCATATGACAGGGCAAAGGTAGCGCCGGCGCCATTTTCTATCAACGCACTCATGGCCCGAGAGTGGAAGATCACAACGGGACCCCCCCCACTGGACCCCAGGTAATTTAAGACATTTTGGGGGGGTTCGGGAGGGTGGGGGATTTATTTTAAAGGGTCGGGGTGGGTTTTCGGGATGTTTTAGTGTACCGGTTTTCCCGCCCTCCCCCGATTTACACAATATTTTAAAAAACAAAACCGCGACGATTCAATTCCCTCCCCCCCCAGCCGAAATCGATCGTTAAGACGATCGATCACACGATACACATCTCTACTACATATTCCAGGTTCACAGTGATTTGGTTCAGTTCATCTGACTCATCACCCTTGAAAACCATCTCTGGAACTCCTCATTAGTAAACACGGAAGCAAAGAATCTATTTAATCTTTCTGCAATGGCCTTATCTTCCCTAAGAGCCCCTTTTACCCCACGGGTTTCTTGCTTTGGATATATTTTAAAAAGTTTTTATTATGAGTTTTTGCCTCTACGGCCAACTGCATTTCAAATTCTCTCTTTGCCTGTCTTATCAATGCTGTACACTTAATTTGACAGTGTTTATGCTTTTTCCTATTTTCTTCCGATGGATCCTTCTTCCAATTTTTGAAGGATTTTTTTTTGGCTAAAATAGCCTCTTTCACCTCACCTTTTAACCATGCCGGAAATCATTTTGCCTTCCTTCCACCTTTCTTAATGCATGGAATACATGTGGACTGCGCCTCTAGGATTGTATTTTTAATCAATGTCCATGCCTGTTGAACATTTTTAACCTTTGCAGCTGTACCTTTCATTTTTTTCTATTTTCCTCATTTTATCAAAGTTTCCCTTTTGAAAGTTTAGTGTTAGAGCTGCAGATTTACTTATTGTCCCCTTTCCAGTTATTAGTTTAAATTTGATCATGTTATGAGTACTATTTCCAAGTGGCCCCACCACCATTACCTCTCTCACCAAATCCTGCATTCCACTAAGAATTAAATCTAAAATAGCTCCCTTTCTCATTGGTTCCTGAACCAATTGCTCCACGAAGCAGTCTTTGCACTGAGTGCACACATACAATCTCTCACCGGCAGGTAAAAAATCATACATGTGGCACTCGATGCAAAAGACTGGAAAGCCCCCCTCTTGCTGCTGGACTGCTGCCTTCATCTTAATTTTGTTGAGTTCCTAGTTAAGTTCAGGAAACTAAGGGAGTTGGAATTAGAGTACTTTAAATTTACAGGTAAATTTACTAATTAATCAGCCTGTGTCCTACAAGGGGATGATTAAACTTTCAATAAGGGCTGGTACAATAGTATGAATAAATAAGAGCCAAATTTATTTTTAATGAGAAAGTGTCTCTTGCCTAAAAATCAAGGGTTGAGTGAGTGGGTGGGAAAGCAAACACTAGAATTAACTATCTCTGGCTTGCTTATTATCTCAGACACACACAAACTCTAAAGAATATATTCCAGTATTTCACCTTTCTCCGAACTTTTATAAGTCCAAAGATTTCCCAAAGCTATACTTACCAATCCTCTTTAACCACCATTAAATTGATATTCACTCAAAGAATTTAATCGCTTCCTGTGACCTCTGGACTCCCCTCCCAGGGGATTCTGGGAGCAGTATGCAGATGAGCCTTCCAGTCCTCTTCTACTGCAAAGGGTGCGGGACCTCTGGAAGCTGGGGCTGTGGAGGTCAATCCCTGGATCAATTGCTGTGACCTCTGGACTCCTCTCCGGGGGATGCAGGGAGCAGTATGCAGATGAGCCTTCTTGTCCTCTTCTACTGCCCATGATGGATGGGAGTTGCTGAGAGCACCAGGTCAACACATGGCAGCAATGGCAGTAGCTGGCACAAGGGGAGAGGGATGTAAAATGGCTGCTGTGCCTGGAGCCTCTGACCCCGCCCCTGTCCCGCCCCACCCCACCAATTCCCCGCCCCCTTCCCGCCCCTTTACATGCATCGCCAGGCCTTTTGAAAATAGACCCTGCACGAGTATCCTTTTTAAAATCCGGCCCTTAATGTGCGCTACTGCACCAAAAGTTACCCATCATGTTACATCATGTACCAAATGGAATCAGGTGGCCATGGCATTAACCCCTCACCTCCCTTGCCCGCTGCTGATATTGCACAGTTTCTCAGGCTCGGCCAAGAAGGGAGATCATCCTCAGCCCATAGCTCAAACCCTACGCTTGTTTCCAGCCAGCAATTTAATTTTAATTTCTCCGTTTATTAAACTGCCTTCGTAAAACCAAACGATCCAACCAAAGAGGTGTACATAATCAATGAAATACATCGTGTATACAGTTAACATCAACTAATTAAATACTTTCTTCAAAAACCCCATAAATCCTCTGGCAGCATAACTTATCCAACAAATGAGTAAATTAAGCTCTCCTAGCCAAACTGCCTAACCAACAGGCAGGCCTTAGGCACTACCCCTCCCCTGAACCCCAGCCAAGAGGCTGAGAGCAGCATGATCTAGATGGACACTTCTAGAAGGTTCAGTCTGAAGTGATTCCAAGCTGATAAAGTAACCAAAGCTCGTTCCCATCTGGCAACAATAAATGTGAAATCTGATTGTGCGATTCCAGCTCCATGTGGGTAGCTGTGTACACGCCATCACAACTGATACTAATTGGCACCCTGCTTAGCACCTTGTCTTCCACGGTCTGACTTTGCTCACATGAATTTTACAGTTGATCATTCAAATGTAAATAGTTTCTAATGTTGTTAGAAGGTAGTCCCAGTTCATTAATCATAGCTTTCTCTATCGTTTGTTTGCATTGAATACATTCAAGGTAGTCTCCTCCTCCTGGGTAACTTATATGGTTTTCTTTTCTGCCTTCACCCTGTTTTACTCATCGTTTCACTGTCAAGTATCATCAACACATTGGTAAGGACTAGGAGACATCATGACAACCCTGAAAGTTAAAGTAAGCCCAAGGCGCCACAATTCAGCTGTTGTGCTTGGGTGAGGTACTTTAAATATGGATATAAACCATATAAAATGCTAAGAGCATCAGCCATCAAGCCAGTCCTGGGACAGGGAGAGTTGGACTTTACAAGAAGATGAGTTTGCAACTAATATTCTTAAAGTTAATTTTGAGAGATGTGACTCATTTGAGCCATTGGAACTGATTTATGCCTTTTGCATCTTGTTGTTCATGGAACACAGATAAGGCCCAGCTGGATTACAGCAGTCACTTCTGGTTATGTGGGGATATATCTCAGTGCGAGGCTTGACATGGGAAAATTGAAAATGTTCAGTCCTCTCAATACAGGAGATTGCTAAGAGGACATTACATGCCTGTCGAGTCCTGCCACTGCAAACATTTGGGACACTTATAGGTAATGCAGTTCCTTCTGGAAATTAATTGTCTAACCTAGTGATCTTTTTATTCAAAGATTCAGAAGCCATAGGGCGGGTCTTTTTCAAAGGCACATCTGCAGGCACAACAGTGCTTTCTCTGCAGAAGTGTCCCTTGTGAAAAGTGCTCACCAATATGCACTTAGAATTATGCACATAGTGGAATCGGGGCAGGGTTTGGATTTGAAGGCACACTTTTCAATTTTGAAAAGAATGCATACATTTTCTTGAAAAAAATGTTCTCGCACAAATTGGTATGTGTAACCTGGATGGGGAGTTTTGCTGGGATAATATCCAAAGTGCACCGATGCGTATAATTCTCTTTGAAAATTGATGTAATAATATCTGTGTGTAATAGCCTGCATATTTATGTGGGCTGTTACAAAATTACCTCCTAAATATTTATTACTGCAGTTCTGAACTCGTGTAAATAGATTCAGGATTTATTAATGGGCCTAAACACTCAAGGTCAACATGCATGTTAACACCAGTTAGCATATAGACTCTAAATAGCGTACTGTGCACTAAAATCCTAGCATGCATGTAAACCTGTCCAAAAAGACATTAACATGTATCTGATAAATTAGTACTTGCATGCATGAAAATGAAGGAATGTCAGATGCAAATGAGGCTTTAGCTGTTGTGTCATATATAGGTGTAAACGTTTACTATTTTAAAGGCTTAACTAATAGAAAGCATTGGGGTTCCTGATAGAGGAGATGGGGCTGTTAGGGTGGGAGATGATGTGGAAGGTGTTAAGTAGAGGGCAGGGGAGAGGCAGAAAAGAGAGAGAGGAGGCCAGAGAGGATTGACGCCAATACACACTTGAGCACTTCCAAAAGAATTCCACATTTATTTAGACAAGATATTGTATTTTCCAACCAAAGGCTCACAGCTTCTTTTTAAACATTGTTAGACATTGCTGCACAGTGAGTAAGGCGAAATTTTGTGACTGTTGCAAGTAAAGACTCATCCCATCAAGAGCCATGATTGTGCTGAAATGTTGCACTGCACTTGTTCTATGTCCTGCATAATCTCAGAAGATACAAACAGTCTGTAAGCACAGGGGTTGCAGCAGAGGCAAGGCTGCAGCAGTTAAGTCGTAAATCCTTCACAGAAGGCAATGAATGGGAGCTAGGATGGATGCTAACAAAGCAGCCTTTCGCCATCTAAGGTTGGGGACCCCTCGCCAGTCTTTCTACCTCTGGTCCATGGCACATTAAGATGGCCGCTCCTGCTTAAGCGGATGGGGCACATTGTGGTATTTTCAGTCACCTGAATTTGCTTTGCTAGCCTGTGGCAATGGTCATCGCTGTGGTTAGCCTGTCTAAAGGCAACAGCAGGTGCTCCAAGGCAGGGGAATGCATTTCCAGTCCTGGAGTACCTCCGGCATGTCTGGTATTCAGGACATCCACAATGAATATGCAAGCGATATAGCTGCATACAAGGGCGGCAGTGCTTGCAAATCTCTCTCATGCATATTCATTGTGTATATCCTGAAACCAAGGCCTGTTTATGACACTCCAGGACTGGAGTTTCCTACTCCTGTTCTAAAGCTTCAGTATAAATAGTTGTTAATGTGTAGTTGCTGCCTGTTGGGGGTGGGGGTTGGTGAGTGGTTGGTGCCAGTGTCCTGACTCAGAGCTGGCAGATTTTCTTCCCTGGCATTGATGGATGTGCCAGAGCTGGCAAGGCACCTACTGATACCAGTCTTCCTCTTTGGCACACATCAGAGGTGAATGCTTTTTGCCTGGAACTCTCTTCCTTCCCCTCCTCTCCTGCAGGCCAGGTTCTCTCTTACTTCTGCCCACAGTGAGAACCAGTCCCGTGTGCCAGGCTTACTAAGGGTTTGCAGAAAGGTTTGCGAGCCATGAGGAAAAGAGGTCTGCATATGCTCAGTGTTGCAGGTACACACTTTGTCACAGCCTGCCTCACCCTGCTCAGCACACAGATGCTGTTAGTTTTATGGGTTAGCATGCACACTAACAATGCTAATGGACTGTGGAGGCATTTTTTTTAGCATGTGCGCTAAAGGATTTAGGGCCCTGTCTCTTAAGTGCTTTTTTCAGCATTGCACCCTCTTGCTAAAATATTTTTATGGGAGCTTTAGTGCATAGGATCTTAACCACATTTCTTAATATGCCATAGGCCTTGTTCATGCTCAACTGTGAAGAGAATACAGTTTGACGTGTAAACTCAGGGCTACAACACCAAATGCTTTTTTCTTGATAGAAAGATAAGTAGGTGAAAACTACAAATAGTTCTGAAATTTCTTAGCAACTTTCTCACAGCATAATTGGCCTTGGTGCTGTCAGCTACATACACAGTAAGTGCTGTTGCTTGTCACCTTGGCAATGCAATGGATTACTTTGCTGCTCGGGTTATTATATTATCCAACCGATTGGTGCTCATCACAAAGCTTAAATTTTATTTTGAAAGGAACCACAAGTAGTATTTACGCTTGAAAAGCAGGAGCCCTGATTACTGTTTGCTAATGTGGTATCTTGCCTGTAGTACATCATGGGAACGAATTTATTCCTGTCAAAAGCACCACCATCAAAACACTTCAGAATAATCTTCTGTCTATAGAGTGCTGTCAGTGTTAGCTGTCAGAAGATTTCACTGAGGCCAGTCTTCTGTCCCCAGAGGTATCTTTAACACACAAGGTCTCTAGTAGGTAAGCTTTGCTGTAAGCAATGTTCCCACAAATATCTGAAAGATTATGTGCGCAAAAATGTTCTCTTTGTGCAATTTGTTATAAAGCAAGTTAAAATGTGTGCACTATGAGCCAGTGTAATGCACATAATAGCTTGATTTCTTGTGCACTGTATGCTTTGCACAGCTTAGAAGAAACAGTGATTATCTGGTGAAGGAAATCATTCCTTCCTTCACATCACTTATAGCATTGCCTGTAATTGTGCATTGTGGTTGATGCATTTTATTGCTTTTTGATGTAAACCATTTTGGTCTGGGTCCATTTTTGGGAAAAGGGCAGGCTGAAAATGGTGATGTAATGACACTGGGTATGATCAGAAGTCATTGTTTCCATTCTTGTGACTTTCCTGCATTTGACTGGGCTTCTGGTGAAATCTTCTGCAGATGAGCCCAATAGAGAGCACTGCTGTTACGGTTTGTTTTCCTATTGGACAGAGACATTATCTGCATCTGTGGGTTTTTTTTTGCAATCAACAGACATTATTTGTAGGACAAATACTATGGACTTTTTCAGACCTTTGTAAGGCTACTCAAGAACAGAGAAAGAACTTTATTGCTAGGCATCAAGAAGTTCTCTCTTGGAGTGGCACTTTTCTAACTTCTGCGGAATCTAATAGTAGTAGAGAGATAGTGGATGCCCTGCAAGTGGCTCTGTTCAAACAAATGGTAATGGAGCCTACGAGGGAGGGAGCTATACTCGATTTAGTGCTCACTAATGGAGTTAATGTCTCTAATGTCCAGGTGGGTGCCCACCTCAGCACCAGTGATCATCAAACGGTATGATTTCATATCACTAATTCGATACGGAGAAGTCGCACGAAGACCAAGGTTTTGTGTTTCAAAAACACGGACTTCGTTGAAATGGGGAAGTACCCGGAGGAAGAACTAGAAGGATGGGAGAAAACGAGAGATGTGGAACAACTGTGGGCCAAGCTAAAAGGAGCAATTACTGAAGCGACTAATATATATGTTAGAAAAGTAAAGAAAAGCAAGAAGAGAATGAAACCTATCTGGTTCACAAAGGAGGTGGCTGATAAAATAAAAGTTAAAAGAACAGCATTAAGAAATATAAAAGATCCCAAAGGGAGGATCACAAGGAAGAATATCTGGTAAAACTGAGGGAGACGAAGAAAGTAATCAAGAAAGCGAAAAGTCAAGCGGAAGAAAGGATTACCAAAAAGGTAAAGAGAGGTGACAAAACATTTTTCAGATACATCAGAGGAAGGAGAAAATTCCAAAGTGGTATAGTGAAATTGAAAGGTGAAAAGGATCAATGGGTGGAGACAGATGAAGAAATGGCAGAAATATTAAATGAATACTTCAGTTCGGTGTTCACTAAAGAAAACCCTGGAGAAGGCCCGACACTAATTAACAAGAAACTGGAGGGGAGTGGAATGGATGAAACTCCATTTACAGAAGAGAATGTATGGGAAGAGCTAGGAAAACTGAAAGTGGACAAAGCCATGGGGCCTGATGAGGTACATCCCAGGATACTGAGGGAGCTCAGAGATGTGCTGGCGTCTCCGCTGAGTGACCTATTCAATAGATCCCTGGAAACGGGAGTGGTGCCGAGTGACTGGAGAAGAGCGGCGGTGGTCCCTCTTCACAAGAGTGGGAGCAGAGAGGAGGCTACAGGCCAGTTAGCCTCACCTCGGTGGTGGGAAAAGTATTGGAGTCGCTGCTGAAGGAAATAATAGTGAACTATCTACAAGCAGCAGAATTGCTGGACCAAAGGCAGCATCGTTTCACCAAGGGAAGGTCCTGTCAGATGAATCTGATTGACTTTTTTGATTGGGTGACTAAGGAATTGGATCGAGGAAGAGCGCTTGATGTCATCTACTTGGATTTTAGCAAAGCTTTTGATACGGTCCCGCACAGGAGGCTAGTGAATAAAACGAGAAGATTGAGAGTGAGTGCCAAGGTGGTGGCCTGGATAGCAAACTAGTTGAAGGACAGAGTCAATGTGTGATGGTAAATGGAACTTACTCGGAAGAGAGAGTGGTGATGAGCGGAGTGCCACAAGGGTCGGTGTTGGGATGGTCCTGTTCAATATCTTCGTGAGTGACATCGCGGACGGGATAGAAGGTAAGGTTTGTCTATTTGTGGATGATACTAAGATCTGCAACAGAGTGGACACGCCGAAAGGAGTGGAGAGAATGAGACGGGATTTAAGGAAGCTGGAAGACTGGTCAAAGATATGGCAGCTGATATTCAATGTCAAGAAGTGCAGAGTCATGCATATGGAGTGTGGAAATCCAAAAGAAATGTATTCGATGGGGGCTGAAGGGCTGATGTGCACAGAGCAGGAGAGAGACCTTGGGGTGATAGTGTCTAATGATCTGAAATCAGCGTAACAATGTGACAAGGTGATAGCTAAAGCCAGAAGAATGCTGGGCTGCATAGAGAGAGAAATATCGAGTAAGAAAAGGGAAGCGATTATCCGCTTGTACAGGTCCTTGGTGAGGCCTCACCTGGAGTACTGTGCTCAGTTCTGGAGACAATATCTCCGAAGGGACAGAGACAGGATGGAGGCGGTCCAGAGAAGGGCAACCATAAAGGTGTATGGTCTTCATCAAATGCCTTATGAGGAGAGATTGAAGAATCTAAATATGTATATCCTGGTGGAAAGGAGGAGCAGGGGTGACATGATACAGACCTTCAGATACTTGAAAGCTTTTAATGATCCAAAGTCAACGACAAACCTTATCCATTACAAAAAAATCAGCATAACCAGAGGTCAGGATTTAAAACTCCAGGGAGGAAGACTCAGAACCAATGTCAGGAAGTATTTCTTCACGGAGAGGGTGGTGGATGCCTGGAATGCCCCTCCGGAGGAAGTGGTGAAGACTAAAACTGTGAAGAATTTCAAAGGGGCATGGGATAAACACTGGATCCATAAAGTCTTGAGGATGTGAATGAAGAGAAGAGGCATGGGGGTGGCTTGCGGGAATGATAGCTACTACCTGGTGATTAATACCCTTATTCAATAAACATACACACAGTTAGTGCGACTCCAACATTGCTCTATGCTTCAACAGCAAGAGGAAATGTGGGACAAATGATTTGCATTCAGCATGGGAGTAGCTTGCTTGTTGTGGCGGTTACTACCCCTGAACCAATTAAGCCTGATACTTCACTTTGAATACATATACAGCGCAGCTCACTGCTTCAATGGCAGGGGGGATTGAAGATAAGAGGATTTACATTAAGACAACTACCAACTAGGATTGAATTGCATAGTCTGGGTAAACAAATAAGCATGGGAATAGCTTTCTTGTTGTGGCGGTTACTACCCCGAACCAATACTTCACTTTGAATACGTATACAGCGCAGCTCACTGCTTCAACGGCAGGGGGAATGAAGAAAAGAGGATTTATATTAAGACAGCCAACAAGGACTAAATTGCACAGGCTGGGTAAACAAATAAGCGTGGGAGTAGCTTGCTTATTGCGGCGGTTACTACCCCATAAGAATTAGGCTTGATACTTCACTTTGATGCGGCTCCAGCACTGCTCTCTACATCAATGGCAGGGGTGGAAGGAAAATTTGAACCAAAAAGTTACCAATAAGGGCCCTGATCACTTTACACTTGAACTTTCCAGTTCCTTTCCTGAGACACCAGGATCACTCCAGTAAGATATGTTGGTAATTCCCTATAGGGCACCCCAGTTCCCTAGGACTATGTAGCATCTACTTATTAACTGTGCTATTGCAAATTAAAAAATCCCTAACTGATGGCTGCAGGCATTTCTGTATCAGGATACATTGATCACTGCCCATAGATCAACCCAATTCCCCAACCGTACCTTTGCAGATTCAGATCCCTAACCAATGACTGCAGGCATCTCTGCTTCTGGGTCTGAATGAACCCTCTCTCTCGGCTCCCCATCTGGTTCTGCTGGCGGGCTGTACTCTTTTCCTTAAAAGCACACTGACTCCAAGCAGCAGCTTATTAAATTAGCCTCACTCTAATCGGGTAGTTCTCTGCCAAAGCTCTCCTAACTACATTTCCCAGAAGCCCTATGCTTCCTGCGCCTTCTGCCTTTACAATCCCCTGTCTAACTCTTATTTAATTTTCCCATCCACCTTGAAGCAGCATTCCCTCTGGTTCTCCCTTTAAAGCTCCCTCTGCCTTCTGGAGTCTCTAACTGTCCTTTCTTTCCAGACGACTTCTGCTATGTGAAGCCCTTGCTTCATGTGCATATGTGGATGTGCAGAAAATAATGTTAGTATTTTAAAAACTGTGTGTCAGGAGCGGCACAGTTTATAAAATACAGCGCATTTCTGCTCCAAAAGTATGCGTGTATGTTTCAGTATGCACAAATATTTCCAAAGCAAGAAAACATATATTTTCTACCCATTCTATAAACTTACACATTTAGATTTTTTAAAATTATTTTTTATTTATGCATTTTCAGAATACAAACAAAATTAGTTTCATGAATACAGATACAATAATTTTCCTTTAGAAATACAAATCAACATAAGATTTTATCTGCTAAGCACAGGTAATGGTAGGAGAGTAGGTGCAATAAAGCAGTAAAAAAGGAAAAATAAAGGGAATCCAAGTTTCTCCATATTCTAAACAATTGAAATAAGAGATATAACCGTCTGGTATACATTTAAACTACCTCCGGGCCCCCAGTGCTGTAGTCTCTTGGGTATGTGAATCTAAGAATGCTCGGAGCTGTGATATTTCAAAGAAGACAAATTTATGATTTAAATATGTTATCTCACATTTACATGGAAATTTAAGGAGAATTTTACCCCCCTATAGCTTCCACCTCTGATCTCAGTCCAAGGAGCTTTCTCCTCCTTTCCTGGATTGTTCTGGATAGGTCAGGGTATATCCATATCTTCTCTCCATGAAAAAATGCTGTACGATATCGCATGAACAATCGAAGCACCGCATCACAGTCAGATGAAAAAGAAAAAGTAACATGTAATGTTGATCTATTAGATATTACCATTTTGGGTGTAGATTCAATTATGAACGTCAGATTCAAGGATACCTCTGCTGGCTTAGTTCCAGTAACAGTATTAACTTTTGAGGGAAGGTAATAAACCTTAGAAATAACTGGAATTGCTTGTTGAGGCATTTTCAGAATCTGTATAAGGTATTCTTTAAACATGTCGTATGGTGATATTATTTCCAACTGTGGGAAATTAAGAATTCTGAGGTTTAAATGTTTTAAGGAATTCTCAATACTTTCAAACTTTTTCTCATTAAGAATATCTGTCCGAGCAAATCTCTGTTGCCAGGTTTCTATATTTCCCATCCATGTTTCCAGTTGCTCCAATTTAATATTATTTGTAGAAATAGAAGATTCAATATTCACAAAACGTTGATTGGAGTCCACTGTTATTTTGGTCAGGTTAACTATTGCCACCTCCAACGAATTTATGGCAGTCCATAAAGATTCTAGCGAAATCTCTGCAGGCTTCTCCAATTAAAATATGCTGCTCCTTGCAGACTCGGGTTTCACTTCACTCACTACAGCCTGGAATCCTCCTCTCCTCCCCTCTACCAAAAGTCCCAGATTAACAGAGCCCCTGGATGTTACCGGGAAAGAAGGCCTCACCTGAAATGAGGTATCAACTTTATCTCGTTCAGCTGCAGTGGAAATTTCAGGTATTCCTTCTTCTTCTCTGTTGATTGAAGAAATCAAGTGTTGAGGTGGAGGAGGAGTGTGCGGAGTGCCAGGACTCAAGGATATTTCGGCCAGTAGTGCCGACACCTGCTCTGTGTTGGCGTCTACAGCGGCCTTCTCTACAGCAGCTTTCTCTTCTGGTGGGGTCCCAGATGTTGGTGCGAAAAAGGTTGGTATCTGCGGCTGTGATGTCTCCGGTAAGGGAGATGAAGTCGCTATCTCCCTTACCTTAGCCTTTCGCTTGGTGTGCGGCATTTTGTTGCCGCAATTAGAAGAGGAAATGTAGCAAAGGTAATCAAGTGGAGAGCACCTCTTTCGCATCTACCTCATAGCGTGGCCATCTTGCTCTCCTCCAGTCTCTACACATGTAGATTTATGCATGAAATAATCATGACACAATACAAATAAACATCCACAATTAAACAGAGAGGTACATATTTTTTAAGTATGTGCATGTATCATTTTGAAAATACTTGCAAACGTACTTGGAATCACCAGTTCTTTGGTACTTCTACCAGTTCGCCCAGTTCTCCTCCAATTCACCTAGACCCTTTAGTATTTCATCTCAAACCCCTACCAGTTCAGCCAGACCTCCCGCTGAAAACCTGTAGATAAAAGACAAGTCTCATTTCATTTGTACATGTCAATTAGCAGGTGTTAAAATGTACAAATAAGTTTGGTAATGTATACATATAAAGCTCTTACAAAATAACAACTACTGCACGTATTTCTGAACCCATCTTGGAATGTCACTAGACCATGCTTTTTTTCCCCCAGTATAATATACATATATGTATTGGAGTTAGGAATTAGGGACAGAGGATTTGAAGACATTTCAGTGTACACATAGGGTCAGGTAGCCCCATACGTAAAATGGTTCACTCCCAAGGGAGACAAATAAACTGCTGCTTATGTTTAGTAAGAAATGATATATTAACTATTTTATTTAGTAAGAAACTTGCAAGTTGCAGAATGAGAAATTGCTTGCATAAGGAATAGTATAGTTGACATGTTAGAGTTAATGTTAGATATATGAAACTGCCATGAGACATTAGGATAGTATGGAGATATTTTACCGTGATCAAAAATACAAGTTTGTCACCATTTCAGAACTAAGAGCAGTCACATAGGCATTAAAAGCAGACAGTTCTGTGCCTACTAGGAAGTGACAGTCTTAGTAAAGTCCATCTGTTTATATAAGATAAGGGAAGAAGACCATCGCTGGCCATAAGCCCAGAGCTGGATGTCAGCCCAGAATGGCTGTAGGTCCAGGATTAAGGAACTGCTTATAAGAATAAATAAGCCAGAAGAGTCTCTGTAGTTTGCTTGAAATAAACTGCCTTACAATGTTATAGCTTAATAATTACAGAAACTGTTCTGAAATCTTATTTTGAAAGATTACTTTTAAGTACTTTAGAGAAAATGCTTCCTTTACATTAAGAAATACTCCAGTATACAAAAGAGGAAGTAGTTACAGTGGTGCAGACAGCTCAGAAATGAGGAAGTATATTACTGCCAGGATGTGTAAGTGACATTTTCCATATAACTATTGGACCACCTCCTCCTCCCCATACTTCCTAGTTGCAGTGGTGGCTGTGTGCAGCAGAGAACAAAGAAACCAGTGTTGTGCTTGCGTGAGGCCAGATCCATTCTAGGAAGCATAAAAGAGGTTCCCTACTTCATAGAATTGGCACAGATCAAGCAACCAACCCTAAGAACACTTGAGATTCCAGCACTGAATTCCCCGGTTCCAGGACTGCCAGAGCTGACACCCGACTCCCAGAGTGTTACGAGGCCTCCCGTAGCTGGAGCTACGGGAGGCCTCTCATCTTTGGAGGCCACTCCGAAGCCGGGGCCTCACCTGATCTGGTTGCCCAGGTTTTGTTCCATGGCCTGGGAAGCCTTCAACGTCCTGTTCCATCCCCTTTATCATTTTGGTCCCCCTCCTCTGTACCTTCTCCAGTGCAACTATATCTTTTTTGAGATGCGACGACCATAATTGTACACGGTACTCACGTTGCAGTCTCACCATGGAGCGATACAGAGGCATCACACATTTTCTGTTTTATTCACCATTCCCTTCCTAATATTTCCTAACATTATGTTTGTTTTTTTGAATGCCGCAGCACACGGAGTTGATGATTTCAGTGTATTAGCCACTATGATGCCTAGATCTTTTTCCTGGGTGGTAGCTCCTAATATGAAACCTAACATCATATAAGAACAGCATGAATTATTTTTCCCTATATGCAACAACATGTAGTGTGTGTGTGGGTATTTTTCTCTCTGACACAGACACACAAACTCTCTCAGTGTGTTGGTGTGCCTTTGTGTCTGAGAAAGAGCATGTATCTTTGTGGGTGTCAGTGTGTATGTACTAATAAAGTTTCAACAATCTAAAAATTTATTTGTGATTGAGCATGTGTGTGTCTGACACTGGCTAGCATTGTCATTACTTGTAACTAGTTCAAGAGTCAGACTGGAAGTTCAGGATATATCTCTATAAGAGATATAAGCAGATGTATATCAGCCCCAACCAATTTGCTTGGATGAAACAGGGGCTGCAGGTCTGCTCACCCCTGATCTAGAATGTGTTTAACTTCTTAGTTATTTAGGAAAGATGAAGTTTATTTTGGAGATATTTTGGCTCAATGCTACTAGGTTCCATGGTTGACTTGATGTGCTTTTGGGAGCTGTTGACGCATGTGCTGCAGGGAAAGTGCATGAGGGCGTCAGATACCCCAAGGACTAGTTTTGAAAAAGTCCCCAAGACTGATATTTTTTTGCAGTCCACCTCTGCTGTGAGCTTTTTGTTACTTCCTTCTACCCTGGTCATTATATCAAGCCATACAGTCTGATGATCACTAGTGTTCAGGTGGGCACCTACCTGGACATTAGAGGCACTGTCTCAATTTGTGAGCATCAGGTCCAGTACTGTTCCCACTCTCATGGGCTCCATCACCATTTGTTTGAGCTAAGCCCCTTGAAGGGCACTCATGACCTCTCTACTTACCAGTTTTGCAGATGGGATACTCCAAGCCATATACCGCAGGAGAAGTCCCCTAAGTGCCTCGGGTTGGCTGGGAAGGGCTGCCTTCCTGCCCACTCTGTGTCACACCCAGTACATTATCAGTGTAGCTCACCTTCCATCTATTGCAGCTAAAGTCATAAGTTGGGGATGCCTGAGTGAGGCATATTTTGATGGCTGGTGAGCTCCAAAAGCATCTTAAAGCAGCAAATGCACTGTTCTGAAGTGTCATGTTCCTGATGGAGACATCCAAAATTAAAAAGAAAATGCAGTCCTTATGTAGAAATGGTATATATATGTCAAGTTATAATGAAATCAGAAAGGGCCTTATACAAAAAGGACTTTTTCTCATTCTCCTGTCTTTGGGAAAAAAAATCTTTGATTGAATAAGGTGCAAAGTATTAGGATTGTGCGTTTATTTTCAAAGAACATAAAAGCGTAATGAAACCATTCTGTTTTGTTACAGGTCATTTGAAAAGGAAATGAAAAGAAAAAAGCCCAACACATTCATTGTTTTTTGTTTTAATTTGTTTCATAATGCAGTATCAGGTCCTGGCTCTGTTTCCTGCCACTGCTGAGATAAAACAACTATGCCCCCCCCAAGCCCTAGCTCTGTCCTCCCGCCCTCCCCCTGACGCTATAAAACAAGAAAACGGTGATGTCCTCAGGGCTGACCAGCGACTGGGGATCACTCCTGCTACATTTGGACCCTGCATCGGGCGGGGGGAGGGGCAGGCTTGGAAGGTTATTTGTTGTATTTTAGCGGTGCGGGGGGCAAGAGAAACCCGTCCCCTTCCTTTCCTTTTGTTTTTATTCCCCTTTGCTTTTTATTTTAGTTCAAATAAATGAAACAAATCAAAATACACATCAAACAAAACAAAAACCATTTACATGCACATCCCCGGAGGGCAAAGGATGACATTTTACAATTGACCATTAATAAACTCCTCTTGAGCTGTTTCTAATTAAAAAAAAAACAAAACAAAAAACTGCTGCCCTTTCTAACAGGAATGGAAACTGCTCAGCACCGCCTTTTCTCCCAGCTATCAGTCTTAAGTAACAGAAGCTGCCATTCTTCTGGAGAAAACCCCAACACTGCTAATTTTGTATTGCGAAATAAATCATAGGTAATCATTTCTCTAAACTACACAGCGCAGGCAAGGTGAGATCAGTACCTGGGGTGGAAAAGAGCCATGCTTGCCGTTCCTAGAAGCCTACCTTCTGATTAAAAGAGAGGAAAGACAGCTAACGCAACATATTCTTTTTTTCCATGCTTGGAAACTGTACTTAGCATTATAAACAAACACACCGTACAGTAATTAGTTATTTGGAGCGGGTTGATGGAGTGTGGTGACCAGATGGCCCCAAGCACTTAAGGGTAACTTTGTACCATTCTAACCTCCATTGTTTAACCTTCCGTAAAATGTGATATTTGCAGTGGATTTGCTAAGCCTCACCTAATGTCCCTTATTACATCAACGCTTATGCTTGAAGGCAAAGCTTACACCATTAAAGCTTATTTCTTGATTTTGAGAGCTCTCTTGTCTTTTGCTCTGCGATGAAAATGAATTAAGCCAAAGTCCGTTCAATAGCATCTTTTATTTTTCTCTTGGATAAAGCCATGTGGTTACTATATTAGTCCACTCACATGCGTGGCAATTAAGATCCACAGCAATAATAAGGCCATACCTTTTTCTTGGACTAATTTCATAAATTCCTTGACCAGCTTTAAGGGGTTAGCAATGCATGCCCTTCATTAGGTCAAAACAGACTGAGCCGGCAAAGGATCCAGTGTCCTGAATATACAAGTGATACACATCAGTGAGATGAAGGGCATGTGCGAAGGGGAAGGGATAGAAGAGAGGCGATGTTTTGGCAAAGCAGTGAAGAAGGATTATGTCTGATAATGAGTAAAGAAATTCATGACCCTTTAAAGTTTTTTTTCTCTTAAAAGTAAATTTGCCTAAACATTTTTCTTCTATTAATAAGCTAGGTATTTCTTCAAGAAAAACAACAAGAAATTCAAACCTTTTCTGCCCTCTTTGAAATCCTTGTGCCTCTTCGTTTTGCTCGGATGTGGCTGTTTCACAGGCTTGCTGGAAGTGAGGGTGGGGTAAAGGAGGGAGCAGGGGGGCTCATTAGGCTATAAATTTGGCTCTGTGAGGGAGTGTACAGAAAACTCCCTCAGACTACCTTAAGGGACCGGGCACAGCTGTCTCGCCCGTACCACCTTAAGGTTGAGACCTACAGGGAATCCTGGGGGAAGGGAGGAGCCCTTCACCAGAGTATAAGACCTCAGCACCTAGAAGGATTAAGCAGGCCTCAGGGAACAGGCAGAGACCCACCGTATGCCAAGACCTGTTTCGTGTAGGAATTGTGTGTTGCCTGAAGTTAAAATGAGTGCATTCATTGTTTTGTTACCTGAAGACTAAGGTTTGCTGCACTAGTTGTTTTGAGTTTGGTTTTCCCTGTAAATAAACTGCACTTAAGGAACAGCCAGAGTCTGTCTCTTTCTTTTCCTCTGGCTGTTTCAAAGCTGCTACTGCTCGAGTTACCGCAGCCTCTGAGAGCTCCATGTTTTGTTTCTGCCTTGGTTTTTTGAAACTATGAAGAACCATTGCAGTGCTGTTCCATCACAAGCCCTCTGTCCTCTTCATAGTGCCTACCAACAGGATACTTGTAGGTGTTCTCTGCTGTCTCCAGTTTCTTGCAGATCAGTATCTGTGGACCTGCAGGCTAATGTTGAAAGGGAAGCTCCACAGGGGGAGATTTCAAGCAAGTCATACAGAACAAAAATTGGTCTAACTTGGAGAGAATCCTTTACTGGCTTATCCACTAGGCCTTCTACCTAAATGGTCACTATTGATATCAGTGGATCACACTGGGTTCTTTCCTGTACGACTGCTAGTAGCTCATTTTATTTATTATTTATTTTTTTATTCCCCTCCTTTTTGATTAGAGTGAGATGCTGGGTTTAATGGTATAAGTAGCTCAGGGATGGGGGCATTGTGGGGAGGGTATTCGGAGGATGAGGCTAAATATTAAGAGAGAACCACACAAAGGGGTAGATTTTTAAAAACTGCGCGATTGCGTACTTTTGTTTGCACAGCAGGCGCAAACAAAAGTATGCTGGATTTTATAAGATACGCGCATAGCCTGGATCGGCGCGCGCAAGGCTGCCGATTTTGGGCAGCCGGCGCGCAGCCTGCCTCCGTTCCCTCCGAGGCCGCTCCGAAAAAGGAGCGGCCTCTTTCGCCCTCCCCTCACCTTCCCCTCCCGGAGGGAGACGTAAATCCACGCGCGCCAGCGGGCTGCTGGCGCGCCGAGACCCGACCTGGGGGCAGTTCCGGAGGGCGCGGCCACGCCCCCGGAACGCCCTGGGCCGAAACCACGCCCCCGGGCCCACCCTCGAAACGCCCCGCCCCGCCCCCGAAATGCCGCATCGTTCAGCCCCGCCCCCGACACGCCCCTGACACGCACCCTAAAAAAAACCCCGGGACTTACACGCATCCTGGGGCTCTGCATGCACCGGTGGCCTATGCAAAATAGGCGCGCCGGCGCACAAGGGCCCTGCTCGCGTAAATCCGCCCGGATTTACGCGAGCAGGGCTTTTAAAATCCGCCCGTATATGTATAGGGGGGTACAGCTTAGATTGCTATGCTGTTGTTTTGCTATATCGGTTTTTGTGATATAATTGCATATTTTGTTCTGTCAAATGATGGGGAGATTTCTCCTAGAACATTATATTTTTATTTACGTGTTACTACTTTGTTTGTTTACAATACTGGTCCTCAAAAAGAACTCAAATTATAAAAAAAAAAAAAAAAAAAAAGAACAAGTGTGGTCAAAGTCTGATTTATCCCTCTCTGATGTGTCTGCTCCCAGCTCTAAGATTTCCAGACATCTATGCATCAATGATTTGACTCTTCATCTCAGTCCTTGCTGAATTCTGAGAGCACAGATAGCATTTCCAGCCCATTCTTCCCCCAGAGGGCTCAAATTCTCTGGCCAATGCAGTAATCTGGGTGCTAAGAAAATGTGCCCTGGTTTTCAATGCATAATTTTAATGCTCAGATTATTATTTTTTTTTTAACTCCCAATGTAGTAACCTAATGCTATGCTAATGCATCAGGAGTTAAGAAACATGCTTGTGCCGCATGCACATTTTAACTCTGGAAGGAAGGAGGCATCCCTGACTGGCTACTGCTGCCACCACTTAGCCAGATAAATATTGATTTAGTCATCTATCTGGCAATGGGAAGCAGCCACCAGAAAGCTGCATAAGTCAGTACTTATTTAGCAGTCTAGTGCAGGTCACCACTACTACTTAGCTGGATAAATAGTGGTGAACCATGCCAGATAGCTGGATAAGTACTGATTTGTGTTGTTATCTAGCAGCTGCCTCCCACTGCCAGAGCACAGATAAATCAGAATTTATCCGATCAAATGGCTGCCGGCACTTATCCGGAGAGTTCCTGATTATTTTTTTTTTTTTTTACTTTTTTAGTATTTTATTCATAGCACTCCAACCCTGACCCAAGAGTTAAGTTTCCAGCACTAAAAAAGTCGTACTGGTCAAATGCAATCTCTCTGCATTAGGGAGTACTGCTTAATACTCTCAATTTGCATGGAATTTCCAAGCAAGGGCACAAAGCAGTACTCCTGTTTAGGAAATGCGCATTTTCTGCGTGCAAAACTCCTTGATGCATTGGCAGTAGGTTTTACTCTCAGAAAATGCGCATTCAAATGCAGGCCGCATGGTGCATGCGACTGAAAACGGATACTGCCTCAGTCAGTTGAGAACCGTTGGAGGCTTTTTCCGGCTGTTTCCGCCCTGGCGGCTGTGCTTGCTGGACTGCAGACTATTGTTATGCTGTATCACTTAGAGGAAGCGGCTGGCCTCGGCTGGACTCTGGAGGAACAGTTTAAATGTACTGAAGCTGGTTCTGTACTGCGGCTGGAAGGAGTTAATCTCAATTTTTTGCACATCTGGTCCAGATGGCTGATAAATGGAACGAGGTAGCTTACACTCTCAAGGGATAACTGGTCCCAGGATGGCAGTGCAGGGGATCAATGCTGCTCACCTTCCTAATGTTTCTACTTAAAAAAAACCCCAAAACAAAGACGCTGTTACTGGAGTTTGAAAGGAAAGTTTTGTGAAGGAACCACCTTTGGAGGTGGCTGCTGAAAGCCTTGGAGGCTGTAGTTTTTGGTTAAGATTGTTCTTCAACATGTGTGGTTGAGTTTGAAAAGTGAGTTAAAACACGTGAGGATGCTATTGCTGCATCATCAAAGTGTTCTGAGCGAGATCTTAAAAGTTTCTTTCCATATTCTGGGCTTAAAAATGACCTTAAGGTAATGTGAGGGAGTTTTCTATAGAGTCCTTCACAAATCGCTATGCTCTTTCCCCATAGACACAGATTGAGAGAGAAGTCTTAATGAATCAGGCCTTCAGAAGCCTAACAAATTTCCCTTTAATGCAAAGGGAAATCTGAGAGTTTTAGCATTTCATGTGATAGTTAAACAGAACCATTGTCTTCATAATAATTGACAAAAAAATGTTAGCCTCCCTAGCTCACCCACTAATCTCTGAAGCAAAGCAGGCTTGCCTTGACTTATTCGAAGCTCAATGGTACAGAAAATCTAATTTTGTTGCTCTTGGGCTTATGTTGGAAATATTAAACCTCAATTGAAAATTAGATTTACTGAAGTTCAAATACAGTTTGCTGTCACTATAGCAAAATGAATTTGCCTTCAAAATCTGTAAAAAAAAAAAATAAAAAAAAAAAAATATATATATATCCAGGGATCAATATCTTTGGATTCTCCCTGCAGTTAAATAAGATGAAAAATAGATCAATTTCAATTACAAAGTGCATGTTTTTTTTCAACTAATAAATGCCACAAGAGTATTAATTCTTAATTTCAACAATACAGGAAACAGCAATGATTATAAGAAACAAGGTATAGTTTTATATAGTCAGTAATTCCATTGAAACATCTTGGGATTTTAGATAACAGCTCTGGTGCATCATTTCATCATGTTACATCTACTACTGAATGCCTCTTAATCATATCCAAGATCACTGAGCTCTTAAATTATAAGACAGTACAGGGAAAGTAGTCGTTCTAAAGCAGAACCACATAAAAAAAAAAAATCAGTTTTCTGGAAAGCAGTGTGTGTGCCATGTTCCACAGCAGTTCAAGCAAATAGAACAACCATAGGTGCAGGAAATTAAAAAATGGAAGGGACCTCATATACGAAATGGTTGCAATCTTTTGGACTTCACTGATTGTGGTTAAACTCGAAGAAGCTTTATTGTAAAAACTTTGCTTTGAGATACTGTTGCGTTCGTCGGACTCAGACGGCTTCATCCCACAGGCCTCACCTCAATATTCGCTTTCTCCACCAGCCTCGGGAAAATGGTGACCGCCGCATCTGCTTGCCGCACTCCCCGGCGTCCCCGGAATGGCTATGGCAAGGCATTCTGCCACGATTCACCTGAGGGCCTCCTAGGGTGCGTCTTTATTCCAATGATTGGCGTGAACCTCAGGGGCGTCCCCCTCGAGTGACGTCACACCATACGGGTATTTAGGCAGCCCATTTGCTGACTGACTTTGAGTTACCAAGGATTGGATTCGTCCGGTCTAAGCTGCTCTGCTGCTTCTCGCTGCTGCTGGAAGCTCTCTCTACCCTCCGGGGTTCTACTAACTTGGGTACCCGCTCCTCGGGGGCCCTATGCTTCTTTCCAGGTGCCTATCCAGTATCCAGGTACTCGCTCTCGAGGGCCTGAGCTGTCTACCTTGGTGCCTGCTACCATTACTTCTACCTGCTGGGAACTCCACCATTACAGCTACAGGAGTTGTGAGTAATCTAACATCTACCAGTCTGTCTCACCTACAGCTCCTCATTGAAAATCTGCATCGGAGCTCCCTATACCACCATTGTGGGATGGGTCTCCTCAGCCGAGGACCCAAGACTGCTGCTGCAGGAATCTGCTCACTACTGCCACCTCTGGTGAACTCTACAATTTGTACAATAAAAACTATCTCTGTGTTTGTGCATCTGAGTCTAGCCTGGTACTGCAGTTCCCCGCGGGGCTCCTCCCCGTGGGAGTGGCCATCATTGCAGCACCTAAGAATCAACCAAACACATCAAAACCATAACAGATACCACAGGAGTGATACTGCATCCATTAAATCTATAATCATAGGTCCACTATATTTCCGCTTTTACTTTGCCTTTTTTATGAAAAATATAGAAAAACACTTTTTATTCAATCACCATTAATCAACTACTAAGATAGCCAAAGACATTTATCTGGATTTCAGCCTGACGAATTTCTGCCCGTGCCGCAACTTAACCATTGTTTGCCCGACACGACCCGTGTTTCGGAAGACCTCCTTCCTCAGGTGTTTAAAACAATGTCAAAAAGTGTACTTATTCTGCTAAAAACCAATAATGGCTGTTATCTGATAAAATGTACAGATGTGAGGGGCATATTAATTTTCTAATGGCACATGAAGGAGTGGTAATGTTAACTTTCAGTGCAATGCAGATGACTTTCAATTGTATTTCTCTGTCTCATCTGTTCTAACTAAAACTTTTTCTCAACTTAAATCTATTTTTGCTACAATAGGCAAATGGATGACAGTAAATGATCTTCTTCTAAATATATCTAAATCAGAAGCTCTCTGGATATCAAGGAAAAACAGACCAAATGAATTAACTCATTTAACTCTTAATGAAGAACATATTACATTTGCAGAGAAAGTGTGTAACCTTGGATTTGTATTTGATACTGAATTAACCTGTTCTAATCAACTGCAGCAGATCTTATCAACAAGCTACTTCAAGTTAAAAACATTAAGGCATCTTAGACCATTTCTAGATATTGTTGCTTTTCAAAATCTTGTACAGGCCTTTATCCTGACATCTATTGACTATTGCAATTCTTTGTATATTGGCCTTTCAAACTCCCAAATACAAGCTTTGCAACTCCTGCAAAATTCCGCTGCTCGCCTGGTTTTGAGAGCATCACGATATGAGCATGTCACCCCGAAGTTGAGGCATTGCATTGGCTTCCAGTCATGCAACGTATCAAATTGAAGATCAATGCGCTTTTCCACAAATCTATTCATAACCTTGCAGCTCTTCATTTGTCCATTCTCTTCAAAAAATATGTTCCCATATGAACTTTAAGATTTTCAAGTCAACAACTTCTAGAGATCTCTAATTTCAAATTAACTCATTAGCAGCAAACACGAAAGAGAGCATTATAGGTCATTGGCCCTACATTATGGAACATGCTCCCTGATGACCTAAAAATCATTCAAGTTATTAAAATGTTCAGGAAAAATCTTAAGAGCATATTGTTCATAGAAGCTTTTAATTAGTCTATGGGGTTTAACTATGAGTTTTTATTATTATTTTGTTGTGTTAATTGTTTATACTTTGTTTTATGTTTTTTATTGTAATCCACTTGGAATGATTCACCAAGCAGACAAAATATAAATATGTTAATAAATAAATAAAGTGTGGTGCCAGATTGTAAAGATGCTTGGCAGCTTTCTATAATTTGTTGATTTCTGTCTAATTGATCTCTGAACCTAGGCTTGGAAAGGCTGTGAATTCTGACAGCTGTAGTATCCCTTTGCTACCCTCTCTCATCATGTAAATAGTTGCCAATCTGCAATCCCCAGAATAAAAGTTTGATTGCTTGGCAGTACCCGCTGGTGTGGATCTTACTTGGCGGGCATATTGGCAACCAGCAGCCACCACAGAGATAGAGAGGGAACGGGTTGACAAAGGGGGAAGCCTCAGTGGCTCCATTCCCTGTTCTAGCTCAAGAAGAGAGTATTAGGGTCTGCTTGACCCATATTAATGAACCCTGAGAGGTTGGTGCTCTGCCAACCCAGGTGCTAGACCCTCTCATCATTGTAGGGGGTGAGGATTACAACAATATTATAATATAAAACAGCAATCATCCCCTAAACACAGATCATCACCATCATCACAAAGCAAAGCAAAACAAAATAAGAAACAGAAATCATGAAACAACCATACTATCCATCCAACTTTCCAAAAGTAAAACAGAGAGAACAAGCATGGATAAAAAGCTAAGGCCCGAGTTCAGCAGATCGTTCTCTGTTCCTGAATTGCCGCTAGTTTTTCAGTGCTGTGAAAATGGTGACTTTCCATAAAAGTTCCAAGAGGGAGCGGAAGAAAAAGTACAAATTTATCTTTGCATAACTGAATAGGTTTTCTTTGGTATAAGCATAACAGAAATGCCCTAACAGGGAAGTTAGGGCATCTTGATAGAGAGGTTGCAATAAATGCTAAAGTAATCCAAAGGCCTTTAAGTAAAGAGCACACAGAACAAAAAAATCCCAAATTACCCCTGTCAACTGATGTGCAGGTTGTTAATACAAACACAATTTATACTTTCAAATGCTAGAAGTCTAAAAATCGGATGGGAGAGTTAGAGGGGATAGCACTGGATGAAGAGGTAAGTGTAACTGGCATCTCAGAGACCTTGTGGAAGGAGGAGAACCAATGGGGCACTGTGATACCAGGGTACAATTTATATCACAATGAAAGGATGGTTCAAATTGGGGGAGGTGTGGTACTATTTGTTAAAGAGGGCATTGAGTCAAACAGGATAAAAGTTCTGCAAGAAGCATAATGTAGTGTGGAATCCTTATGGACTGAAATTCCATATGAGAAGGGAAATAAAATAGCAGTGGGGGTTTACTACCATCCACCCAAGCAGAATGAACAGACAATGAAATGCTAATAGAAATTAGGGAAGCTAACAAAATTAGCAACACAGTATTATGAGTGATTTCAGTTACCCCTGGCATTGACTGGGTAAATATCACATCAGGACATGCTAAGGAAGCAAAGTTTCTAGACGAAATAAATGACTGCTTTATGGAGCAGCTGGTATAAGAACCGAGAAAAGGTGCGGGGGGGGGGGGGGGGGGGGGAACTATTTTAGATCTAATCCTTAGTGGAACACATGATGTGGTGCAAGATGTATTAATGCTGGGGCCACTTGGCAATAGTGATCATAACATGATCAAATTTGACTTGATAACGGGAGCATTAAGGAAATCTACTTCAATAACATTTCATTTTCAAAAGGGAAATTTGTGAGAAAAATGGTTGGGGAAAAAAGTGAGAGGAGCAACTGCAAAGGTTAAGACTTTACATCAGGCACTGACGCTATTCAAGAATACCATCTTGGAAGCCCAGAACAGATGTATTCCATGTATTAAAAAACATGGCAGGAAAGTCAGACAACTACAGGCATGGTTTAAAGGTGAGGTGAGTGAGGTTATTATAGCAAAAGGAACATCTTTCAAAAAATGGAAAAGAGATCCAAATGAAGAAAACAGGAATCAGCATAAGCACTGGTAAGTTAAATGCAAACATTGATAAGGAAGGCTGTGACAGAATTTGAGAAGCTGAAGAAGCAAAAACTCATAATAATAAAAACATTTTCAGGTACATTCGAAGCAAAAAGCCTGTGAGGGAGACAGTTGGTCCATTAGATAATTCAGGGGTGAAAGGGGTACTAAGAGAGGACAAGGCCATAGCAAAGTCATTAAATTATTTCTTTGCTTCAGTTTTTACTAAGGAGGATGTAAGACAGATACCATGCCAGAAGTGATATTTAAAGGTGATGATTCAGAGAAAATGAAACAAATCTCAGTGAACCTGGAAGTTGTAATAGGGAAAATTGACAAACTAAACATTAGCAAACCACCTGGAGCAGATGGAATACATCACAGAGTACTGAAAGATATGAAAAATGAAATTGTAGACCTATGATTATACTATTATTATTATTATTATTAATCTGTAATCTATCATTGAAATCAGCTACAGTACCTGAAGATTGGAGGGTGGCCAATGTCATGCAAATTTTTAAAAAGGATTCCAGAGGTGATCCAGGAAACTACAGACCAGTGAGCCTGATGTCAATGCTGGGAAAAATGATTGATGTTGCATCTGTGAGCCAAGGCAGGATTGGCTCTACCCACAGGGAGAAGCCCTGCAGATTCCCACCATTGGCAGGTGGACCCAGGCAAAGCAGAGACCCATCAGGGCCTTCACCTATACCAGCCTTCGTTCCCTTCGGATTGCACCTTTGGGTGTTGAGGCCAGCAGGACTTAGGTGGGGTGTCTGTTGATGGCAGGAAAAGTCTGTAATAGGCTAGTTCATAGGCTGGCGGCAATCAGAGGTGTCTGGGGTCCAGGCAGTGGTTGGAGGCAGACAGCGGTCAAACATAGCGGAGATCCAAAGCTGGAGTCAATCCAGGTATCTGTCTGAGAGAAGACAAGCGGGACGGATAGGCAGGGCAGGCAGGCAAGGACAAGAACAAGTTGGTAACATGGAAGAAGACAAACTGAACCAGAACTGAAGACAGGCTGTACTAAAACAGATGACAAACGGGACAAGGCTGGAATGAGGACAAGAAGCTGGGAAGCAGCAGGCACTACGAAAAGTAGCTGGACCTGTTGCTGAGGCAGTGAAGGAGAGTCAGTAAGGGCCTTTTATAGGCCTGAGCATATGATGTCATTCGGCACTATCAGGAATTTCCTGCCACAGACCCTTTAAATAGGGTGATATCGGGTGCACACGCACCTAATGAGGAGCGTGGGTGGATGGAGCCAGCGGTGTCCTGCCATGTCAGAGTGCTGGCGGCGTCCTGCCTTGTTGGAGGCACTTGGCCATGTCAGGGCCTGTGAGGTTATGGCCCAGAAGGGGAGGTGCGTGCAGTGATTCACGGGGACAGTGCCAAGGATAACGGTTGAAACTATTATAAAGAACAAAATTGCTGAACATATAGATAGTCATAGTTTAAAGCGATAAACTCAACATGGATTTAGCCAAGGGAAGTCTTGCCTCACTAATCTGCTACATTTTTTTGAAGGTATGAATAAACATGTGGATAAATGTGAGCCAGCTGATATAGTGTATCTGGACTTTCAGAAAGCATTTGACAAAGTACCTCTTGAGAGACTCTTGAGGAAATTTAAAAAGTCATGGAACAGGAGACAATGTTCTATTGTGGACTGAGAACTGTTAAAAGATAGAAAACAGAGAATAGGACTAAATGGTCAATTTTCTCATTGGAGAGAGGTGACTAGTGGAGTGCCCAGGGATCTGTACTGGGACTGCTGCTGTTTAACATATTTATAAATGACCTAAAGATGGGAATAACAAATGAGATGGCCAAATTTGCTGATAATACAAAATTATTTAACATTGTTAAATTACAAGAGGATTGTGAGAAATTGCAGGAGGACCTTGTGAGACTGGAAGATTGGGTATCCAAATGGCAGATGACATTTAATGTTGACAAGTACAAAGTGATGCACTTAGGGAAGAAATACCCACATTATAGCTATACAATGCAAGATTCCACATTGGGAGTCACCATCCAAGATTTAAGTGTCATTGTGGATAATATGTTGAAATCCTTTGCTCAATGTGCAGCGGTGGCCAAGAAAGCAAATAGAATGCTAGAAATTATTAGGGAAGGAATGGAGAATAAAACAGAGTATCATAATGTCTCTATTGCTCCATGGTGCAACCGTGTTCTGGTCAGCGCATCTCAAAAAAGATATAGCGGAATTAGAAAAGATTCAGAGAAGGGAGACCAAAATGATAAAGGGGATGGAATGATTCCCCTATGAGGAAAAGCTAAAGTGATTAGGGTTCTTTAGCCTGGAGACAAAGCGACTGGGGGGAGATATGAAAGAGGTCTATAAAATAATGAATGGATTGGAATGAGTAAACGTGAATCAAAAAGTACAAAGTCTGGGGTAAAGTTACTAGTTGATACATTTAAGACAAATAGGAGAAAATATTTTTTTACTCAACACATAATAAACTCTGGAATTCGTTGCTGGAGGATGTGGTAAAAGCTGTTAATGTAGCTGGGTTTAAAAAAGGTTTGGACAAGTTCCTGGGAAGAAAGTCCATAAATCATTATTAAGTGGACTTGGTAAAATCCACTGCTTGTCCCTGAGATAAGCAGCATGTAATCTATTGTTCTTAGAAATCCTGCCAGGTAATTGTGACCTGGATTGGCCACTGTTAGAAACAGGATGTTATGTTAGGCATGATGGACCTTTGGTCTGACCCAGCATGGCAAAACTTACATTCTTATAATAGAGCTCCCTTCCCATAATGCATCAAAACCATCTCCTGTTCCTGCCACAACCCTATGGAAAGTCAAGCACTCTCACCACCTCAATTATTCTTGCATTCATTAAAGAAACTCTGGCGCATTGTTTAAATTAGAGACATCAAAGATTTTCTTTTTCATCATCAACATCACTGGTTAGGGTTTAGACAACTCAGTGCCTGTTCTGGCTTCATGGTAGATCACTGTTGGTCCATCAGATTTATGTTTTTCTTGTATAATCCATGCTGATTTTTAGACTTTGAATTTAAGATTTGATGAGACAGAAGGATGGATGCATAAACTCATTGGAGGTAATTTTCAAAAAGGTTTTCTGCGCATAAATGAGCTTTTGAAAATCGTTTTTATATAATGCTACTTTTATGTGTGTAATTCCTTAGAAACTTACCTCCAAAGATTCTATTAAACTTTGGAAAAACTGGAGAAGATATTTTTAGACATTGCTAGATTGGAAGAAGGAATGAGTGGATCGGAATTTAGAGTTCCTACTTGGAGAGGGGGAAAGGATTGGGTCTGAAATGGAGATGCAGAGCCGTAGCCAGGCCACTTGGCACCTATGGCCAAGTAAAAAAGTGTGCCTTCATCCTGAGCCCAACACACGACACAACACGAGCTGGGAGACTGTTACATGGAGGGGCTTTGAGTTTTATTTTCAACCAGCAGTTACCTATGGCTTCTTTGGGCTTCCAGTTTAATCAGAACCAGTAGAGAGATCCTGGTGCCAGGAGCCTTCATTTTCAGCTCCCGGGGATCTTTTTTTTCCTAAACTGGGGACCATGCACCAGGGTTCCCTTCAGAACTCTGCAGTCATGGAACCCCAATCCAACCACTAAGTGTCACCTTCCCCCCCCCCCCCTGGCTAGGCTTCCCCACACACAATTAAAGATTATTCAAATTTTACATGAAAAGGGCCACTCTGAGCTAAAAATATCAGGGTAAATATTCTACTGCTGTGCAGCTAGTTAAGGCCTGGATTTATCAAAATGTACTAAATATCGCATGCAATAGCAGTGCGTTTTATAGTAATAGCCTATTTAAGGCAAAGTGCACTATCTTACAGGCCGATACAGTACGGTGCGCTCCGGTGGAGCTTTGATCCTACCATGCACATGTGCTACCACAATTCAGGAAACTGTTCAACAACTGTCAACATGGAAAGGCTATCAGTAACAATATAACGGTAATTTTGATACCGGCGCGCGGGTGCACATGTATGCACATATGCAACTATTATCCAATTTATAGTCCTGAGGCATGAAAGATGTGTTAGGAAGTAGAAAGTTCTCATAGTGGTTGATATTTCTGCCTGAGACAAGTCCAATGTATTCTAGCAATGGATTGGAGTGCACTGTTAGCCCAAGTTTGGATGAGAGAGAGAGAGCCGGGAGAGTGGGTACTCGCCAGCTCTCCCACGTGTTTTTCTGTATTGGCCTGTTAGTGCTTTGCATAGGTATTACTGTAGAATGTCATAATTTTTTCACACTTTGCAGTAAGTACCACAATTGTTGCAATTCCTACCTATAACCTCTGGAGGAGGGGGGGGGGGGGGAGAGGGAGAGAGAGAGAGAGAGAGAGAGAGAGAGAGAGAGAGAGAGAGAGAGAGAGAGAACCAAGCTATAAGGCCCTCATAGTAGTTAGGTATTAATACTTCTATATGAGGTCCACATAGTTACTCGAGGTGAGGTTTAAGTAGGAGTGTAGGGGTTAGGAGTTAGCTTTGACATTCAGAGTGAGACGTACAAACTGAACAGTACACTCTTGTGAAGATTTGATGTCCTTCGGAGTGAAGAAACTCATCCAAAGATGAGATTTGTACAATGTTCTCTCAACCTAGCTTGATGGACTCGCTACCTGGGTAACATCAAGCTAGGTTGAGAGAACCTCTACACTCCTACCTAAACCTCACCTTGAGTAACTAGGTGGGCCTCATCACACAGCTTAACGCAAATGAAAAAGGTGTAGTTAAAACTGGCCAGAAATCCCGCCCCAAGCTCCTCCCCTTTTCCTAATTTGCATTGCACCATGCGTTATGGTGTTTTCACATGCATTAAAGGCATATGCGCATACATGTGCACCCGCACGCTGGTATCAAAATTACCGTTATATTGTTACTGATAGCCTTTCCATTTTGACAGTTGTTGAACAGTTTCCTGAATTGTGTTAGCTCACATTTAAAAAATTCTGGGAGTTCATTCCAATAAATAGACCCAGCCACCCCAAAAATGCGCTCACGGGATTCCTTTTGAGTTTATAAAATACTTGGGTAAACCTTCACCTGTCCACTTACACGCACAAATTTAGTAACACAGATAGGTTTGAAAGTTATCTTTCCTGAGTTTGAACACAAACAGAGTGCATTTCAGCCTGGCTCAAGTTTGTTGGGGAAAATCTGATTTTCCCAGGTCTGCTGGGGTGGAGACAACAATCCAACCTATTTTTCTTGCCGGGTCAGGACAAAATCGAAAAATCTGAAAAGTTCAAAGAGGATTTCCTAAGCCAATGAAATCTGCTGCAGAATTTCTAATGATCCAAATCAAATTTTCAAATATGTGGCAACTATTATCCAATTTATAGTCCTGAGGCATGAAAAAAGTTTTAGGAAGTAGAAAGTTCTCATAGTGGTTGATATTTCTGCCTGTGACAAGTCCAATGTATTCTAGCAAAAAAAATGAAAGCACATGTGCATGGAAGGATCAAAGCAGTGGGGTTGTGTTTTAATGGGGATGTGCAGCCGTTTGCAAAGACTTGAGGAACTTCGGTGATATGTCCTTTTCATTTTGTTCATGAAACAAACAAAAACTGCCAAAATCTCATTTTTTAATTAATTTTTTTTTAATAGTGTACATGCAATTGTTTTATTTAGCATGCGCTATAAAAAAAATTAAACAAATGAAACCTAAATGAATAAAAAAAAAAGGTAGAATACATGCTCCAATGCCTTAGCACAGGGGTATTCACTCCCAGTCCTGGAAGGGAGCCAACGGGTCGGGCATTCTGAATATCCATAAGGAATATGCATTAGATAGATTTGCATACAATAGAGGCAGTGTGCATGCAAATGTATTTCATGTATATTCATTAAGAATATCCTGAAAACCCGACCTGCTGGTGGCCCTTGAGGGCCAAGAGTGAATACCACTACCTTAGCACACAGAAGAAGGTGTTCAACCAAGCATCACTCATACTGTATTCTGGGCTACAGAATTAGTATAACTTGTAGGTCCCAAACTAGATTTTTTCCTTCAGAAGGCTGAAGTAGGCATTGAAGCTCATAAAACCATCATGTGACCCTTTTACCAGGGAACGCAGGAGGCGTTTGATAATTTAAGTCTTGCTGCAGCAGATGGTAATAACGTTTGAAAAACCATCCATGGCCAGCTCACTATATTTTATTAAAGAAGTTATTTCAGAACGGCAAAGAGATGCCATCTTGTAATACCTCTGAGGCTGTGGGAGGCAGAGGGCCAGATGTTTCGTGCTGATACACACGTTCAGCCCTTAATTAGAGAAGAATACGGAATCTGGCAGGTCCCATGCTATGGTAATGTAGAGAATCAAAGGATAAGTCAACTCCAGTCTCGGATGATCCAGGGAGGATTTGAAATCGAAGGCATGCTAAACTGGGCACTTAACGGCATCAAGTGCGTCCCTTCACGGCCTTAATTAACTGTCACGGGCCGCTCAGTATGTTCCTGGAACCTCTAAGTGTCGCGCTGGTACGCCCACGATGCGCCAAAGTGCACGTGTACTTCAGTTCTAGTGCTGCCAGTTCTCTGAGTGCTACTTCAGTCCTGTCAGCACTGTGCAGAAACGGCAAATATTGCTGGAGTAAGACATTTCAAGAAGTTGTGACGACAACAACGGTAAAGCTTTGCTTAGAGTTTTGGACGGGAGGTTACACTCAGGACTCTTTTTTTTCGAGATTTCGACGGTTAGATCAGCAGGATGGGACTCCGGGAAGCCAGGGTTCAAATCCCGCTGCCGCTCCTTGTGACCTTGGGGTGGGTCATTTCACCCTCCTTTGCCTCAGCTACAAACTTTTATATTGTAAGCTCTCTTGGGAAAGGAAAATAACTACTGTACTTGAATGTAATTCTCTTTGAAGTGCTTGAAAGGAAGGAATATAAATTAAATAAAGGTAAATGTAAATTACCTGTCACGTCTGTCTTTTTTTTCTTAAATCTAGCTACTTTTTTAGCAGGCCATTAAACACAATAACCATTCCTTAAGTAAATAAAATGAAAAGTTTCTTTGCATTTTCTATCTGAATATGTGTTTTCCTGCTGTTATGTTTCATATCAGGCACTACTTTGCCTGGCAAAGATTTGTCACGGGCGGTGCTCCCATCAGTAGCATGGCGATCGCTGAACGACACGAATCCGCAGAGCCCTAGCCGGACCCTGGCCGACGTGGCCTCGGCCATAGGCGCCGTTCTCCGGGGGCGCCGTCGCATGAAAACGATCAGGCTCCAGCCCCCCCCCCCCCCCCCGCCCTGGCGGTAAAGAAGCTGCACAGCCCACAAAGCCTCAAAAATAATCCAGTCTCCTCTTCCCTCCAGGACAAGGAAGAACAGCGCGGCACACACCCCCCTCACCCCTCTCTGCCCCGCCCCGGCAATGAAGAGCAGCACTGCCCATAAGGCGGCAAAAAAAAACATCGGCCTCCTTCTTCCCTCAACTCCCCCGCCCCGCTAGTGCCGAGCAGCGCGGCCCCAGAGTCGCAAAAAAAAAAAAAGCTTTGATTTTTTTTCCCTCCCTTTCCCTACCCAGCAGTGAAAAGTAGCGCGGCCGGCAAAACCTCAAGGAGCAACAATAAGCAGCAGCGGTGTAGCCCACAGGATGCCGGGGAGCACTGGCCCCCCCTCCCCGAGCTTCGGCATACCTGGGGGCCGATGCGATAAATTCGCACAGAAAGCGGGCGCTGAATGGTCATTGCCCGCTCTCTTAACACTCCCCAGGAGCCCCCAAGGGGGGCGCCATGCAATATTTAAATTAGGGGGTCGCGTTAGCAAGGAGGCGCTAACGAGAACCCAATTGGTCGTCATGATTTGGCCGTCTGCCGGCAAGGAAAACCGTCGCCGAGTTTATAGGCCTCGGTTTTCCTTACCGGCGGACGGCCAAGTCACGAAAACCAACGCCAACAGACCCGACGTCGGTTTTCCTTACCGGCAGACGGCAGCCACGAAAAATGATGCCGGGTTTATCGGCGTCGGTTTTCGTGATGGCCGTCCGCCGGTAAGGGAAACCGATGCCGAAGGTTCAGGAAGCGAACGCTTGTCAGTCGAGCGCCGTTTCCTGATCCCTACTGTTTATTTTTTTTTTAAACTTTTTTTGTTTGTTTTATTTTTCCTCCTTCTTAATATCACAACGATATTAAGTAGGAGGCAGTACAGAAAAGCAGTTTTTTCTTCTTTTCTGTACTTGTTTTTGATGCGCTCAGCTATTAACGCCTGCTCCAGGCAGGCGATAATAGATGACAGTTAAATGTGCGTCCCAGACGCATATTTTTTTTTTTGCATCGGGAGTGAATGCTTAAGAGCCTTATTCACATGTATTTGCATGTGATGAGCGCTGTTAGATTCACTCCGCGTTGGACACACATTGAATATGCGTTAATCCCCTCATTGCATTAAGGGATTGATTAGCGCCTATTCTATCCGCGTCCTACTGTGGGTTACAGTGCGCTCGGCCCCCTGGAGGCTAGATGAGAGAGAGAAAGTTTATGAGAGGGTGTTTGTTTGACTGAACTTATCAGAGATCCAATGTGAATGTGTATGACTGAGCATGTGAGGGAGAACCTATGAGTCTGTATGACTGAGCGTGTGAGAGATAGGTATTTTATTTATTTAAGGGTTTTTATATACCGACATTCATCAGGGATATCACATCGGTTTACAGTAAACGTAAAACTGCGCATACTGGGGCAGATTTTCAAAGGGGTACGCGTGTAGCCCCCAAAAACCTGCCCCAAGCTCCCCCTGCACGCGCCGAGCCTATGTTGCATAGGCTGCTGGCACACGCAAAGCCCCGGGACGCGCGTAAGTCCCGGGGCTTTCCTGGGGGCACGTGTCGGAGGCGTGCCAGGGGGGTGTGTCATGGCGTTCCGGGGGTGGGGTCGTGGATGTGGTTCCGGCCCAGGGCATGGCCGCGGCCTCCAGACCAGCCCCTGGACCGGAACATGGCGCGCCGGCAGCCGACCCGGCGCACACAAGTTACGCCTGCCTTTGGCAGGCATAACTTTTCAAACAAAGGTAGGGGAGTTTAGATATGGCTGGGGGGGTGGGTTAGGTAGAGGAAGGGAGGGGAAGGGATGGGAAGGTGCCGGTGGGGGGGGGGGGGTGTGGAGGAAACGGAGGCAGGCTGCGCGGCTCGGCATGCGCAGGCTGCCAATTTTGTGCAGCCTTGCACACGCCGACCCCGGATTTTCATGTTAAAGTCCTGGAATGTCCATGCCCCGCCCATGCCCTACCTAGACCACACCCATCCCCACCCCCTTTTTTCTTATTTGTGTGTGTACCAGGAGATACATGTGTACTCAGGCGCCTCTTAGAATCCACGCAGTGCACGCCTGCCAGACATACTCACATATCTCCCGGTTTTGGCACACGCTGGGCTTTTAAAATTCACTCCTATGTGTTCATTTTTGCATGATTTAGAAGCTGTATGTTTGTCAGATTAGTAAGGTTTGACTATGATATTGTATTTTTCTCCTAAACTATCTATTTTTTATTTATCTTATTTTATTTTTACTTATTTATATTTCATTTTTAAATATTCTGGTTTTCCGGTCTATTTTATTTTTGATTGATTGACTACTATAGTTTTTGCTATTTTTATTTTACTCTTAATTTTGAATTGTAAACCGTTCTGATCAATTATATATTGCTAATAACGGTATAGAAATATTTTAATAAATAAATAAATAATGATGTTTTATATTTTGTGTTCTATATTTTTATTTTGTATGTTTGTATGTGCTCTGCTGAGATTTGTACATCAGTGGATTATAAATGTTATAAATACATTTTTTAATATGTATGGATAAAATCTCTAATTTATATGCATAGACAAATATATTCTAAAGTATGCACGAGTACTTGAAAGCAGCAGTTCACCCAGTCTGTCTCCAGTTCACCTCTATTATTTTGCCCTGAACTCCCCAAGCCCACCCAGACCTGCTACCCAGAAATAGTAGACAATAGAGGAGTTTTATTTCACTTGTGCTACTCAATTAGCAGGTGTAAAAATGTGCGAATAAGTCGGTTAATGCATTTGCATAAATCTCTTATAAAATAGCAACATTTGCTCCACAATCGGAGCGGCCTCGGAGGAAACTTTCCTTCCGCTCCCCCCACCTTCCCCTCCCTTCCTCTATCTAACCCACCCCCCGCCCTACCTAAATCCCCCCCTACCTTTGTTGTCTTATTTACGCCTGCCGGTCAGCTGCCGGTGCGCAATCCCTGGCATGGCCACCATGCTGGAGGCCTCGGTCCCGCTCCCGGACCGGCACCCTGCCCACACTCCGCCCCTTCCCGCCCCTTTTTCAAAGCCCTGGGACATACGTGCGTTCCGGGGCTTGTGCACATCTCCAAGCCTATGCAAAATAGGCTCGGCGTGTGCAGGAGCGGGTTTTCAGGGTTACGCGCGTAATATACGCGTAACCCTTTGAAAATCCACCCCTAAGCCTTTAAATATTTTACCCCAAGAAAATTAAGACTATATGGTGGTTAAAAAGCTAAAGAAGGGACTTATGTGGCTTTGAGAGCAGTGTTGCGTTCATCGGTCTTCGACTGCTTCGCCCCGTTTGCCTCACCTTGTTCACGGCTCCTCCCGCTCATCTGGGAAAGATGGCTACCACCGTGTCTTCCAGCCAACCTCTCTGACGTTCCCAGAACGGCTATGGTGCTGCCTTCCACCATTGTTCCTCCCAGGACCTACTAAGGTGCACGCACACGCGCAACCCACGTCTTTATACCACCCTTGGCGTGAACCTCGAGGGCGTTCCCTCATGATGACGTCACGCCATCTAGGTATATTACCTTCACTAATTTGCTAGCTCACTGAGTTAGCAAGGACTCGAATCCATTCCTGTCTACGCTACTCTGCCGCTTCCGTGCTGCCTGCAGGAAGCTCTCTCGCTCTGCCATTCGGGATATTAACTAACGTGGGTACCTGCTCCTTGGGTGCCCTCTGCTTTCTTTCAGGTGCCTTTCAGGGAACAGGTACTCGCTCCTTGAGGGCCTGCTCTCCCTGCCTCGGTGCCTGTACCTCCTACAAACATACCTGGTGGAATCGCATATGAACAGCTAACACCTAGTGAGTACTTTAACCATCTGTCTTCTCATCCAAGTATCTCCTCGCTGGGAATCTTGCTGCTGAACCTCCTGACGTTATCCAGGAGAGAAGGGCTCCCTCTGCCAAGGTCCCTGAGGCTGCAACTACAGACTGCCTCACTACTGCCACCACTGGTGGCCACCATCAAAGCTGTACAATAAAGAACTTGCCTATGTGTGTGTAGTCTGAGTATAGCCCAGTGCTGTGGCTCCTCTTGGGGCTCCTCTCCATGGGCGTGGTCACCTCCACAGCACTCAAGGATCCACCTAACACACATAACCAAAACAGATTGCTAACTCCATGGATCCGGCTCAGCTCACTGCATTGTAGGCCATTCCAGGCCTTGCTCAGCGGATCTCGGAACAACAGACTGCGCTGGAAGGACTGACTGCTGCTTTTAATCTACTGCACACCCAGATGATCTCACCTTCCACCTCAGGTAAAGAAGCTAAACAATCTGAGGTGACAGTCAAGACTATTGTGCCTCTAGCAGCTCTCACCTGCTTTTCGGGAGAAATTTGGAGATGTAGAGACTTCATTAATCAGTGCCGCATGTTTGCATTACAACCTGGCCGCTTTCCCACAGCTTATGCCAAGACTACCAATATCCTGTCATATCTAGACGAGCGAGCATTGTCTTGGGCCTCTTCGCTATGGGAGCGCGAGGATCCTATCCTTCATGATCTTGAAGGATTCCTTGACTTGTTTAAGTCAGTTTTTGATGACCCTGCCCTTATACCATTGCAGGATCTTCTTTGGTTCACCTGAAGCAAGGGAACAAACCATTTTCTATACCGATCTTCATGACAAGATTCATATCAAACTGGTTTACATGGAACTTAGGGATTAACAACATAACCATATAACAGGAAGGCCAAAGCACAGTTACATATAACAGGGAGATTAAACTTGGGGGCTAGAGTAGCCAGGAAGTAAAAGGATAGCAAAAACTAGAGGTAGAATACAAATGTATATACTGGGGCTGGACCGAGAGTCTAGCCAATTGGGCTGAGTCTGTTTGAGATGTATGTTGAAATATTGGAACTTAAGGGAAGGATTGGCGGAAAAGCCAAGTTTTAAGTAATCAGAAAATGAATTACACTAATGACCACCAATCAAGTTGTTCATTCAATCCCTTGGGTTGCTCAGTCCTTAATTTGTAAATCCAGAGTTGTTCTCTATAATTGAGACACGCTGCGATGCCACCAGCATAAAAAGTGTTGTCAACCTTATCAATCATGGTCCATGTCAATTGTTCAAAAGTATGTTGTTGTCCCATAGAGTGGGTGACCATGGGAGCCGATACTGAGTTAGTCTTCAATCTAGAGCGATGTTCAATCAATCATATTTTTACCGCTCCGCTCGTACGTTGTGTGTTGTGTGTCCATCTTTGGGCATGGACACACAACAACATATACCACTTGCTCAATCGTGCAGTCCATTCGAAACTTTCTCATAACACTGTATCCAGTAACCGGGTCTGATTGGTTTTGATTTAGTCACATGGTAGTCTTTTTAAATATGGATGCTGTGGTAACAAAGTTTAGTCCGCCATGTTTCTGAGGCTGGCAGCGCTGTGTTGTCCAAGAGATTTAAAAGCTTTTCTCATTCAGTAGTTGCAACCTCTGATGAAGGATTTCATCTGAAACCTGGCCATGTCGGGAATAATGAGCAACTAAGAACGAGCAGCTAAGAAATTACTTGCTTCTATTATATGCGGTTTTTCATTAGTAATCACGGTGCTGGCATATGCTATGACTTGGACAAAAATTTTGGGCGGCATGATTTACAGTTCATGGTCCACAGTTAAAAAACTTTTTTGGTGAAACATTTTTTTTAAAAATTCAAAAACTGGGTGGACGGTGGTATGTTGATGATTATAATAAACTTATTCGGGAAATCTGGATGGTACCGTAAACAGAATTATATATGAAACTATCACCTTCCTCTCTTAAAAATTTGTTATATGGATTCCTGACAGTGTAATTAATACATTGTATATACTGGTTCACCATATTAGATAATGTGTTGTAGGTTTTGGTTTTTATGTTATATTTTGATTCACCTGCATGAGTGGTTTGGTTTATTTATTTAGATTTATATTCCATTTTTCACAGTGATTCAAAGTGGATTACATTCAGGTACTTTGGTAGTTCCCTATGCCCAGAGGGCTTACAATCTGAGGGGGTCATTTATCAAAATGCGCTAAGGCGTTTTCGCATGCGTTAAGGGCTTATCGAATGTGTAAAGCCCCGTTAATGCATGTGATAAGCCCTTAACGCATGCGAAAACGCCTTTAACGCATGCGATAGCACCATATCATATGGTGTGATGCAAATCTGAAAAAGAGGAGGAGTTAGGAGTGGGTTTACCATTTTGTGAAGCTATATCGCATAGTTTTAATGCTGATTGATTTTAGCTACACCTTTTTCAGGAGTGTGAAGCCGTGAGATACCTTGCGTTACAGCTTATCACCTGTTGCGATGGTTTTTGCAGATGCTGGTTTTGGTAGTTTGAGGCTCCCAGAGCATCCACCTAGCTATCAGGGACCTTGGATGAGTGAGAGAGAGAGAACGAGAGAGAGAGACTGAGAGAGACTGACTAGCCATAATACCATAACCCTAGAGCATTATGGCTAGTCTCTCTCTCTCTCTCTCCCCCCCCCCCAAAAAAAAAGTTATTGCAATTTGCAGTATCTTAGCTCTTCGCATAGGTATTAGCACAATTTGTGATAAACTCCCTATTAGCATAAAACATGCCCCTTTTCCCATCGCATGCGAAAATTATAGCATTTTGATAAATCCAGGCCTAAGATTGTACTTGAGGCAATAGAGGGTAAAGTGACTTGACCAAGGTCACAAGGAGCGACAGCTGGCCTTGAACCCTGGTTTCCAGCCCACTGCTCTAACCACTAGGCTACTCCACTCCAGCACAAGGGGGGGGAATGGTATCCCACAATCCCCCAATCAATTGAAGCAAATCCTGGGTAGCACATCACATACTCACACCTATGCCAGCTCCTTAGCTTGTCGCAGGTCACATCCTCCCTCTGACTCTATCCTCTCCTCTGTTCTCGCAGATCCCCTCAGATTGAGGGGATGAGACGGATTGAGAAAGGGGACATAGGCTCAGATTGATTTGGTATGCCTCTATTGTATGCATATGTATATTATGTTATTCATTGTGGATATCCTGAAAACCAGATAGCTAGGGGCTACTCTAGGACTGGGGTCTGGGGACCAATTAGCGCAATCTGGAGAGCATCCTGGGTGAAAAGAATGGAATGATCACCGTCCTGGGTTTCCTTGCCCATAAAAATGCAACAAATTATCACGATTGATGGCAACAGCTAAGTGATAATATAGTCATAAGAACATAAGAACATGCCATACTGGGTCAGACCAAGGTCCATCAAGCCCGGTAGCCTGTTTCCAACAGTGGCCAAACCAAGTCACAAGTACTTGGCAGGATCCCAAGGGGTATCTGGAAAATGTTGTTTGGTAATTGAAATTCTCCCTGAAATATCAAATATGGTTTTAGGATTATATGGGGGGGAGATTTAAGAAGGCCAAAATATATTGAAAACTAAATAATACCTGCTGGACCAGTGCAATAAGAACATAAGAACATAAGAAAATGCCATACTGGGTCAGACCAAGGGTCCATCAAGCCCAGCATCCTGTTTCCAACAGTGGCCAATCCAGGCCATAAGAACCTGGCAAGTACCCAAAAACTAAGTCTATTCCATGTAACCATTGCTAATGGCAGTGGCTATTCTCTAAGTGAACCTAATAGCAGGTAATGGACTTCTCCTCCAAGAACTTATCCAATCCTTTTTTAAACACAGCTATACTACCTGCACGAACCACATTCTCTGGCAACAAATTCCAGAGTTTAATTGTGCGTTGAGTAAAAAAGAACTTTCTTCCGATTAGTTTTAAATGTGCCCCATGCTAACTTCATGGAGTGTCCCCTAGTCCTTCTACTATCTGAAAGAGTAAATAACCGATTCACATCTACCCGTTCTAGACCTCTCATGATTTTAAACACCTCTATCATATCCCCCCTCAGTCGTCTCTTCTCCAAGCTGAAAAGTCCTAATCTCTTTAGTCTTTCCTCATAGGGGAGTTGTTCCATTCCCCTTATCATTTTGGTAGCCCTTCTCTGTACCTTCTCCATCGCAATTATATCTTTTTTGAGATGCGGCGACCAGAATTGTACACAGTATTCAAGGTGCGGTCTCACCATGGAGCGATACAGAGGCATTATGACATTTTCCGTTTTATTCATCATTCCTTTTCTAATAATTCCCAACATTCTGTTTGCTTTTTTGACTGCCGCAGCACACTGAACCGACGATTTCAATGTGTTATCCACTATGACACCTAGATCTCTTTCTTGGGTTGTAGCACCTAATATGGAACCCAACATCGTGTAATTATAGCATGGGTTATTTTTCCCTATATGCATCACCTTGCACTTTTCCACATTAAATTTCATCTGCCATTTGGATGCCCAATTTTCCAGTCTCACAAGGTCTTCCTGCAATTTATCACAATCTGCTTGTGATTTAACTACTCTGCACAATTTTGTGTCATCTGCAAATTTGATTATCTCACTCGTCGTATTTCTTTCCAGATCATTTATAAATATATTGAACAGTAAGGGTCCCAATACAGATCCCTGAGGCACTCCACTGTCCACTCCCTTCCACTGAGAAAATTGCCCATTTAATCCTACTCTCTGTTTCCTGTCTTTTAGCCAGTTTGCAATCCACGAAAGGACATCGCCACCTATCCCATGACTTTTTACTTTTCCTAGAAGCCTCTCATGAGGAACTTTGTCAAACGCCTTCTGAAAATCCAAGTATACTATATCTACCGGTTCACCTTTATCCACATGTTTATTAACTCCTTCAAAAAAGTGAAGCAGATTTGTGAGGCAAGACTTGCCCTGGGTAAAGCCATGCTGACTTTGTTCCATTAAACCATGTCTTTCTATATGTTCTGTGATTTTGATGTTTAGAACACTTTCCACTATTTTTCCTGGCACTGAAGTCAGGCTAACCGGTCTGTAGTTTCCCGGATCGCCCCTGGAGCCCTTTTTAAATATTGGGGTTACATTTGCTATCCTCCAGTCTTCAGGTACAATGGATGATTTTAATGATAAGTTACAAATTTTTACTAATAGGTCTGAAATTTCATTTTTTAGTTCCTTCAGAACTCTGGGGTGTATACCATCCGGTCCAGGTGATTTACTACTCTTCAGTTTGTCAATCAGGCCTACCACATCTTCTAGGTTCACCGTGATTTGATTCAGTCCATCTGAATCATTACCCATGAAAACCTTCTCCATTACGGGTACCTCCCCAACATCCTCTTCAGTAAACACCGAAGCAAAGAAATCATTTAATCTTTCCGCGATGGCCTTATCTTCTCTAAGTGCCCCTTTAACCCCTCGATCATCTAAAGGTCCAACTGACTCCCTCACAGGCTTTCTGCTTCGGATATATTTAAAAAAGTTTTTACTGTGAGTTTTTGCCTCTACAGCCAACTTTTTTTCAAATTCTCTCTTAGCCTGTCTTATCAATGTCTTACATTTAACTTGCCAATGTTTATGCTTTATCCTATTTTCTTCTGTTGGATCCTTCTTCCAATTTTTGAATGAAGATCTTTTGGCTAAAATAGCTTCTTTCACCTCCCCTTTTAACCATGCCGGTAATCGTTTTGCCTTCTTTCCACCTTTCTTAATGTGTGGAATACATCTGGACTGTGCTTCTAGAATGGTATTTTTTAACAATGACCACGCCTCTTGGACATTTTTTACTTTTGTAGCTGCTCCTTTCAGTTTTTTTCTAACAATATTTTTCTAACAATATTTTTGACTGGTGAATATTCTGGAAGAGAAGTAGAGAGGGGTGTTATATTTCTGTGCTCTGAATGTCCCTGGGGTCCTGGCTGACAAATAGATTTTCAGGAGAACCAATTTTTCATTTGTGTAGCTGGAGAGTGGAAAGGAATCTCCAATGTGGAAGAAACAGCTCATATTCCTACTTCAGAAATTCCTTATGGGGGAAGAAAACTTTCAGACGAATGCACATGGCGGCATATATGCATATATATAGCCGCAAGCAGATCTATGCTAGTATTTTATAACCCATGTATATGATATATGCCCTTTTTATAAAATACGTGTACATCTACCCTGGAACATATACATGAATGTAGGCTTATGCGGGAACACATGCAATGCACAAAAGAGGCATAATTCAATGCACGCACTTTTCCTGTTTTAAAAATATGCGCACATAGGGCCAGATTTTCATATCTACGCGTGCAGGTTATAAAATCCAGGGTCGGCGCGCACAAGGGGGTGCACACTAAGGGAGCCCCGATGGCTTTCCATGTTCCCTCCGAAATCGGAGTGGCCTCGGAAGGAACTTCCCTTTCGCTCCCCCACCTTCCCCTCCCTTCCCCTAAATCCCCCCACCTTTATTTTTTAATTTACGCCTGCCTCTGGACAGGCGTAGGTTGTGCGCGCCGGCCGAGTGCCGGGGCGCGCGATCCCCCGGCACGGCCGCTGTGCTGGAGGCCTCGGTCCCGCCCCCGCCACTCGTATTTTGGACTCATAACATATGGAATTCCACGCATATAGGCGAATTTTTTACACATGCAAAGCTTTGAAATGCCTAAGGCTTCATCGTAATGTTCTATTTTCCAAAGGAAACCGTTCTTGAAAACCAGGAAAGAATTTTGTCTAGATGTAAGCATTCATTATTTTTTCTGATGGCAAGTGGGAAGGAGTGAATGGGCTCCTTCCACAGATCTGCGATTCACATTTCTGGTTATTAATCTTCAGTAAACACAATTTTTGATGGATGTTTCCATCCTGGTGTAATTCAGTTTTTTGTTTTTTGTTGTTTTTTTTTAATGTTGTCTCATGTTGGCCGGAAGACAACTGTAACTGAGAATAATGTATTGCAGCGTGCAACCATTCAGGGAAAAAGAAATTCAGTCTACAATGTTTAAATCAATGCAGCAGTAACATGGAAATGATGTATGAAAGAACTATGCTAATAGTCTGCATGAATTATCTTTATTAGTAGATATTAGAAGGGATTTATCAGATGCCTGAAATTGGGTTGAAATATGCCACTAAGTACACCCGACGTAGATTATTATACTGTAGTGAAAGAAATAACTCTCGCTACTGTAGATCCTGCAGTCCAGGAACGAGGGGAACGAGGCAGAATTTTCTATTTTATAACAGCATGCATAGGGCTAAATAAAATTAGGGCTGTGTTCAGATCCCTGCCAAACTTACGAGCACATGTTCATATCTCCTTCAGTGTAGGTGCAAGCATGAGTGCGTATATTTACGCGCGTACTTCCAAAAATAAAAAGTATTCCCGTAAATTAATTTTCTGTACCCCCCCCCCCCACCCTGGCATGCTTCTTTTGTGTGTGTGTAAAAATATGCAAGTCCTTTTACATGCGCAAGCCCCCCAGCCAATGAGCAAAAGCTCATTTATGTGCATAAATTAGAGTTTTATGTGCACAAGCGCTTTTGAAAATCTGGCCCTGAAAGTCTACAGCTAGTCAGGTATTCAGGATATCCACAATGACTGTGCATGAAATAGGTTTGCCTACAATGGAGGTAGTGCATGCAAATCTATCTCATGCATATTCAGTGTGGATATCATGAAAGCCTGACTGGCTAGGTGTGCCCTCGAGGACTGGGTTGAGATCCACTGGTACACAAGGCTGGCTTTAGTGCCACTGGCACCCTGTGTGGCACTGGGAACAGGTGCCTTCCATGACTGGTGAAGCGCTGTGGTTGGCGCCGCAGCTTTGAAGCATCAGCAGCACCTTATATGACCACACAGGATGCTCACCTCTAAAGCCAGCCCTAAAAGTATATCTCATATTCCTCCAAGGGAAGCTATCATTCTACTTTTCAGAAACTTCCTGAACCGTGCAGGAGTGATTCTAGAGTTTTTCTGGAGTTTTACAGATTATTTGGGAAACCATTAAATGATCTGTCAGGTACTGAGCTTTGGGCACTGTAGAATGGTAAGGCTGCAGACTCCGAGTCTGTTTATGATGCCAGCAGAGTGCAGCATTCAGAGGCCGACAATGTCTCTTGCACAGAGCTGGAGACAGAGTGGCTATGCAATATGGGTGTGCATTGATTTTTTTTCGTGTTGTTTTCATTTCGGGTCATTATCTGTTTAATTTTCTTTTTAAAATGGTTCGGGGATGTTTATTTTGGATTTCCCTAATTTCAGAGTTAGTGTGCACGAACTGGATGTTAGCATGCAATAACTATAGAAGTTAAAAAATGTCAATTGGGGGGGGCGCAGTTTGTTGGCTAGAGCTATAGTTATGCATTCCCATTGGCTGTCTCCTTAGTTACTTCTTTGTGCTGCCAAGATTGCAAGGTGATGTTTGTGGGGGGAAGGCTAGTGCCTAGTAATAAGTGAAAACAAACCAATGATGTAATAATAGCATCAAATTATAGTCAGCAAATGCAAAAGCTGTAATGCAAATGCATATTTTTAATTCACAAATCCCTTTGCATTTTAGGATATTCATACTTTGAATTCTCCTCTTGTGTGTCTGTGTGTTTTGGAGGAAGGGATGAAACTGGTGAAATGGGAAGTGACTGGGATGAATGTATGGGGTGACTAGTAGAAGAGAAACTGATTGGGCCTCACGCCATGCCCCCTGATGATGATGTCATCTATGCAGGGGGGGGGGGGGTGAAGAGCCTGCGAGCGACACCGGAAGAGGTTGCCTCAAAAGCACTGTCCCCTTTCTCTGGACTATCTGGCCACCTTCCAGCCTCAGGCCATACCGAGAGAGGAGTGGATAATAGCTCTTGCATGTTCCAGTTCGCACCAGCCCTAGCAGTAGCTTGGGCCTCAAGCTATGCCCCCCCCCGCAATGACGTCAATGTATGGGGTGGTAAAGAGTCTGCAAGCGATGCTGGAAGAAGTCTTAGTGCAAATGCACTGTCCCCTTTCTCTGGACTATCTGGCCACCTTCCAGCCCCAGGTCCTCCCCAGAGAGGAGTGGATAATAGCTCCTGGATGTTCCTGCTTGCACCATCCCCAGTGGTAGCTTGGGCCTCAAGCCACGCCCCCGATGACATCATGTATGGGGGGGGGGTGAAGAGCCTGCGAGTGATGCCGGAAGAAGTCTTGCCGCAAATGCACCGTCCCCTCTCTCCGGAGTATTTGGCCACTTTCCAGCCCCAGGCCCTCCCGAGAGAGGAGCGGATATTCAGATAATAGCTCCTGGATGTTCCTGCTTGCACCTGCCCCAGTGATAGCTTGGACCTCATGCCACGCTTCCATTAATGTCATCTATGTGTGGGGGGCGGTGAAGAGCCTGCGAGCGACGTGTGATGAGTCTGCACAAGGCCTTGAATTGTGGACAATCAGGTACAGGTTTTCAGCCCTCAACTTATCTTCCTAGCCCAGTAATTTTAGGTCGGGACAGATACGGTGATCTTGCAGATCATGCTGGTTGTCCTGTTTGATTAATGTTCCTCCTTCTGTTAATGTGTTAACTCCTACTTTTATCGATGCAAAGGTTATGGTGATTATTAATACAAGCAATCAGGAAGAGATTTCAGTTAGTTTATGATCCAGTCCAAAGGGAAAAACCGGATTTTTTCTGTGTTACTGAGAGCTGGTTACTCTCTTCTGATGCAATCATTCTTGACCATATTTGTCCCCCGGGTTATCTTTATTACTTCCAACCAAGAAAGGAGGGTAGGGGAGGTGGTTTACTGGTAATTTACAGAGAGCTACGATTTAGGGGGACAATAGGTGAGACAAATGGAAACACTGGAAGTATAAAAATCAACATTTCAAGAGAAGAATTGAAACTGTTTTCAAATTTGGGGTTCCAGCTCTCTCTATAAATTACCAGTAAACCACCTCCAGTATTCAATGTTAGGGCTGCAGTAACCCTAGCTGCTAAGAACAGCTGACCTGCCAGCACTCTATATTTAACTGATATCTGAATTATTTCAGCAGCCCAGTAACCCCAAGTCTGGGGTCACTTGAACAGGGACCCCTAGAATATCTGCAATTTCCTGAATAATTTGTTCCAAAAAGTCCTATCCAGTGCCACCACATGTGAATATAGGAACCCTTCTGACCGCACCCTCTCCAGCATAAAACCCCAATGTTTGAAAAACATTTAGAATAAAAAATAGGGGTACGATATGTTCTATTCAACAGTTTAACCCTCAGCTCAGTCCTTTTAGCACAGATAAAATGGGATGCGCTAAATTCCATATACACTTCTAAGCCCTATGATCGAGTGTTAAGTTTAAATCAGTATTCCACGCATCTATTATAAATTACGGTGTTTCTTTCCTATATTTACCGAGAAGAATGCCCTTATAAATGAGGGAAACGCCCTTCTCGTAAGCATCAGGGGGTCACTCATGAAAGTCTGTAGCCCATCCTGTTCATGCAGCGCCTTAGTCAAGTTGAGTTTACTCTCTAACGCCCCCCCCCCCCCTTAATTGAAGACAGGAGGCGCAAGAATGGGGGGGAGGGAGGAGAGTTTAAATCATATTCATCGCAAACCCCTCCTCATCCCATAATTGGGCCACATAGACAAGGCCATTATCCCTCCACTCCTTAATGGTTGAAGAAAAAGTACAGGCTGAACAATTAGGATTTTTGTAGATGGGAGCAATAAGGAAAGAATCCTCATCCTTCCGACCCAAAGACGTAAGTACCTGATGCCATATTTGAACAGTATGAGCTATCATGGGGCTTTTTCTACAGATTCTTCTACTATTAGGCGAATCTCGTGGCAAGAAGGGCAATACCCTAAGTTAACCACTTCAGCTTGAAACTTTTCCAGGTGTAGCCAAAACTCCTCTCAGACTCCCGACCAAGCTTTCATAAAAATAAGCCTAACTGTCCTGTAATATATCCGAAGGTGTGGCAGGGCCATGCCACCCTGCAGTTTGGGTAACCGGAGACGTCTCAGCCCTATCCAGGCTTGCTTATCTTGCCAAATAAATTTCAGAATACATTTATTCAAGTTATTAAACATGCTAACAGGCACTGAACATGGCACATGCTGAAACAAATACAAAAGTTTTGGAAGCAGGGTCATTTTGAGTAGATTGATTCTGCCCGTCCAGGAAATGGTTAAATGTTTCCAAGGCTACATTTTTTGTTTTATTTGGGATATTAAAGGGATATAGTTCTTGACAAAAAGATCTTCAAAAGCCCTTGGAACAAAAATCCCAAGATATTGAAACCCATACTTGACCACCCGAAAACCCCTAAAGGGTTCTGGAACAATCATCTTATGGTCTAGCAAGAACATTTCATATTTTTCAAAATTAACTTTATACCCCGTCAAAGAGCCATACAAAGACAGGAGATCTAAGAAAAAAGGCCCAGAGTCATATAAATCAGCACATCATCGGCATAAAGGGACATTTTATGAGCTCTGCCCCCCCAATCGAAACCCAGAGATAACAGGGTGCCAGAGGTTCAGTAGCCAAGTCGAAAAGCAGAGGGGAAAGCAGGCAACCCTGCCTTCTTCCTCTATGAATATCAAAAAAAGGAGAAAGGGACCCATTGAACTCAAGTGAGCTCTCGGTTTTTCATACATAGTCTTAACCCAGGCAACAGATCCAACTCTAGCCATAACCGCAAACAAAAAAGGCCAAGGCCAAGTAGGTGATCAAATGCCTTCTCAGCATCTATTGAAATTGCAGCTCCTGATATGCCCTTCTCTTTGGCCAAGTGCAGAATATTAAACAACCTCCTAGTATTGGATGTGGAATTCTGCCCCTTCACAAATCCAACCTGGTCAGGGTATACCAGATGTGGGAGCAAAGTATCAAGGCGAAGCTGTAACACCTTAGCTAATATTTTTATGTCTGAGCTAAGTAAAGATATCGGCCTGTAAGACCCACATTCCAGGGCATCCATCCCCTTTTTATGAATGAACGATATGTTAGCATCGGCCATGGTGCCCAGTGACTGACCCACTTTGCTCGCCACATTAAATATCATCAGAAGATAACGAGAAACATGCAGCAGGGATTTTTTGAAAAAATCAATAGAATACCCATGCAGGCCCAGGCATTTCCCACTCGGTAAAGCTTTGACAGCAGCCTGTATTTCTAGTAATGAAATAGGTTCCTCCAACATTTCCCATTGGGCCTCAGGCAAGGAAGGTAAATCCAGATTATCTAGAAACCTATTAATCTCGGGCACAGGACACTTATGAGGTGCTTTGTAAAGTTCAGAAAAATATTGTACAAAGGCCTTCTCTGTCTCATGAGATTTAACAGTGAGTCCTCCTGTGGTTGTCTTATTTGGGCTAAGTGAGACTTGCAAGCTCTGGGGCAGATTTTAAAGCCTGCTCACAGGCGCAGATTTGTTCACGCAACCTGGCATGAACAAATCTATGCGCGATTTTATAACATGCGCGTGCAGCCGCGCGCATGTTATAAAATCCAGGGTCGGCGCGCACAAGGGGGTGCACAATTGTGCAACTTGTGCGCACCGAGCCGTGCAAGTCTGCCTCCGTTCCCTTCACCCCCCCCCCGCACCTTCCCCTACCTAACCCGCCCCCCAGCCCTACCTAAACCCCCCCCTTACCTCTGTTGAAGAAGTTACGCCTGCCTCCTGGCAGGCGTAACTTACGTGCACCAGCCAACGGCCAGCCCGTGATCCCGGGCAGAGCGGGAAATGGCTGCTGAGCCTGGAGGCTCAGGCCATGCCCTGCCCCATCCCCGGACCGCCCCAGACCACCCATGCCCTGCCCCTTTTTGCAAGCCCCGCGACATACGCATGTCCCGGGGCTTGCGCGCAGGGGCAGCTTTTCGGGAGTTATGCGCGTATCCCTTTGAAAATCTGCCCCTCTGTGTTTAACCACCCTGGCCAGGAAAGACCCAGGCTTATCCCCATATTCGTAATATTTAAGTTTGGTATATTTCATGGACTTCCCGATCTTATTTATTTCCAGAGTTTGCAACTCCCACCTACATTTATCCAGGGCTGCAAGTGTTCGATGAGATCCAGTATGCTTATGCTGGAGCTCTATCTCTCGAATCTCATCTAGTAGCACTAATTCCCATTTCCCTCTTCTTCTTTTCCCATTGAATGTGACTGGCCAAACTGAGTTTAACCCTAAGAAAGTGTAGTCCCCTTCAGGGTTATGGAAATCAAATTCTGCTACAGCCTCTTTAATAAGATCAGGAAAATGCTTATCTCCTAGAAGAGAGGTGTTAAGTCTCCAGGTATAAGATTCCAAAGTTATGCAAAGCTCCACTGGATAATGGTCAGAAATTGTACAGAACAGTATAGTACAGCTATCCAATTTAGATAGAAAATTTGGAGTGCATAAAAAGAAGTCTATCCTTCTATAGGACCCATGCCTGGGGAATAAAATGTGTAACCTTTTTCCCTAGGATAAAAATGATGCCAGACATCTGTAAGTTGAAAAATGGTGACAAGATCCCGAATCCTAGATTAGCAGGAGTGTGCAAGCAGGATTGAGAAGTCCTAGCAACCAAAGGGTCAGGACTAAGATTCCAATCCCCGCCCACACATAAATACTCAAACCCAAATTTTGCTGTTTTGTCCGTTAAGGGTGTGAAACAACTCTGATTGTTCATTATTGGGAGCATATATGTTCACTAATGTAATCGGGACAGAGTGTAATAAATCTACCATCCACATCTGCTAGCGAACGGCTAACAACCAAGGGCAAATTTTTATGAATGAGTATACATACACCTCTACTCTTAGACTTAAACGAAGAGTAATAAAGTTGTCCTACCCAGCCACCCCGAAGCTTAGGGTGCTCCAAATCTGTCAAGTGGGTCTCCTGCAACATCAGAATTTGAGCCTTATAATGACTAGCCAAATTAAGAATACGTTTGCGTTTAACTGAAGAAGAGATCTTTCTGACATTTAAAGAAATACAGAGAACTGTCACAGCCCTATAGAACGCACGTCGCACACACTTTGAGAAAGAATAATTGTGAGTATACAGGTCCCAGGCTGGAATCCCAAGAGCACTGACCATAACTAAATATTGCAACTCATACAGCTTAAATGACAGGAGAAAAAAGTGAGAAAATATAATATTACAGCTATCAACACTTCTGTAGCTTGCATTATATATAGCAAAGAGCTTGTATGCCAGTCCACCCTCTAACTCCACTGAATCAAGGATTCCTTTAGAACTAACCTCGACCACCCCTCACCCCATCTACCCTTCTGAACCATCCACCAACCCCCCAAGGGGCCTCAAAACTCCAATACAGCCCCACAACAAACCTGAACATCCCAACCATCCTCAATAAACCCCTTTCCCTTCCTACACAAACTACAAATCCTAGACCTCGTGGCCCCTCGGTGGGAAATAAATTGGGACCGAGAAGGCAATCCATCCATCTCTTCAAATCCTAACCTCGGTAAACCTACCCTATCACCTATATCCTCCCCATATTTAACCCCAGAAGCAAGAATAGGTAAAACAATATAAATCACAACAATTGCCAAACCACCCTACCAGATGGGGAAATATAACAAAGTTATCATATTGAATGAAACCACAATAGAGTTCAAAAAACAGCAATACAGTTGACGTGTAATTCAGAGTGTCAGCGAGGGAGTGTGCATACTAGGGATGTGAATCGTTTTTTGACGATTTAAAATATCGTCCGATATATTTTAAATTGTCAAAAATCGTTGGAGCCGCGATACAATAACAATTCCCCCGATTTATCGTCAAAAAATTGTAAATCAGGGGGAGGGGAAGGGGGAGGGCGGGAAAACCGGCACACTAAAACAACCCTAAAACCCACCCCGACCCTTTAAAATAAATCTCCACCCTCCCGAACACCCCCAAAATGCCTTAAATTACCTGGGGTCCAGAGGAAGGGTCCCGGTGTGATCTTTTACTCTCGGACCTCCGTGCGTTGTAGAAATGGCGCTGGCGCTACCTTTGACCTGTCATATGACAGGTCAAAGGTAGCGCTGGCGCCATTTTGTTTTTTTGTCCCCCGTCAGGAGCATAGGAGATCGCTCCCGGATCCCCGCTGGACCCCCAGGGACTTTTGGCCAGCTTGGGGGGGCCTCCTGACCCCCACAAGACTTGCCAAAAGTCCAGCGGGGGTCCGGAGCGACCTCCTGCAGTCGAATCGTGTTGCCGTACGGCCGGTGCCATTTTGCGCAAAATGGCGCCGGCCGTACGGCAACACGATTCGACTGCAGGAGGTCGCTCCGGACCCCCGCTGGACTTTTGGCAAGTCTTGTGGGGGTCAGGACGCCCCCCCCAAGCTGGCCAAAAGTCCCTGGGGGTCCAGCGGGGGTCCGGAACGACCTGCAGTCGAATCGTTTTTCCGTACGGAAAATGGCGCCGGCCATACGGCGTGTGGCCGGCGCCATTTTCCGTACGGAAAAACGATTCGCGGTAGGAGATCGCTCCCGGACCCCCGCTGGACTTTTGGCAAGTCTTGTGGGGGTCAGGAGGCCCTCCCAAGCTGGCCAAAAGTCCCTGGGGGTCCAGCGGAGGTCCGGGAGCAATCTCCTACGCTCCTGACGTCGGGGGACAAAAAACCAAAATGGCGCCGGCGCTATTTCTACAATGCACGGAGGTCCGAGAGTAAAAGATCACACTGGGACCCTTCCTCTGGACCCCAGGTAATTTAAGGCATTTTGGGGGGGTTCGGGAGGGTGGGGGATTTATTTTAAAGGGTCAGGGTGGGTTTTAGGGTTGTTTTAGTGTGCCGGTTTTCCCGCCCTCCCCCTTCCCCTCCCCCCCCACTGGACCCCAGGTAATTTAAGGCATTTTGGGGGGGTTCGGGAGGGTGGGAGATTTATTTTAAAGGGTCGGGGTGGGTTTTAGGGATGTTTTAGTGTGCCGGTTTTCGAATTACACGATTTACACAATTTACACGATATTTTAAAAACCCAAACTGCGACGATCCGATTCCCTCCCCCTCCCAGCCGAAATCGATCGTTAAGACGATCGATCACACGATTCACATCTCTAGTGCATACATTCAATCGGCGGCAATCGGAGAGTATAAAAACGTGAAACACTGACGCGTAAGAAGGATCTCCCTGTTGCAGTTGAAAGAAAGTCACAATGCATCTTAAGACGCTGAAGCGTGTTGATATTTAGGCTGTCCATATTGCCGGTGAAAGGGAAAAGAAAAAGAAATAAAAATAAATATACAAAGAAAAAGAAAAGTAGGCCTGCGCTGCAGGGGGAGAAGTGGGCCCAAGGATACCATTCACATTGCCATTGCGCCTCAAGATCAAAGGGCAAACTCACAGAATAGTTGTTGTCACTAACCGTCAGTTCGGCGTAAGAGGGCCTAGTGGCTCCCTTACCCGCCGACCACAGGCGCCATTGAGGTGTAGCACAGGCCTTCCGCAAGGAAGCAGAAAAAAAAGGAGACAAAAATAAAAAGAGTAGTGAAAAAAAATACAAATATTTCCCTTTGGAACATGGGGTAGACTGGCAGTCTCCATCCTAAAAAGACACAAAAACCAAGAAAAAAACCACATCACTTAAGTCCCCTTCAAGACTCCTGCCAGAATTTGAGAGCCTCACAGCGAGCCTTCCCCCGAGCACTCACAATGTCCTCTTTACTGCTCTGTCGAGCTGGAGCCTTTGTTGTCCTGAAGCCACTTTTTTACCACTTACACAGTGCCCAGGTTAACTGGCCGGCCATTTCTTATGACCCAGAGACAGGCAGGATACAACATAGCATATGTATAATTCAGATGCTGTAACTCCTGCTGAACCTATCCAAAGGCTTGCCGCTGTCTTTGTAATTCAGCAGAGAAATCTTGAAATATCATAATACGAGAGTCCTGGAATTTGATATCCCGGAGCCCTCTAGCCGCATTCATTATTTTCTGTTTATCACAGAAATTAGACAATTTAATAATTACAGCTCTGGGCCGACCTCCCGCCCCTGGGACCAACACCGGCATGTGATGTACTCAATCAGTTTTTATGCGGGCCTGGTTACCTTCGAGCTGTAAAACACTAGGCAAACCATTTTTCGAAGAAGTCAACTGCATCGGCTCCTTCTGCTTTCTCAGGAACTCCGAGCACATGAATATTTCCTCAGCGTGAACAATTTTCAAGCTTGTCAATTTTTTCCAAAGCCGAGTTATAGCGCCGTTCCAAATGATCGATTTTAGCACCAGCCACGGTGAGGGCCATTTCTATGTCCATCATTTTCCCATCATGCTCTTCAAGTTTAGTAGAGTTATCTTGCACAGCCTCCACTAACTGGGCCCCTTTGTCCACAACAACAGTCTTACGGTCATCAAGTTTGGCTGAGATCTTGTCAGCAAATTCCTCCATCCAAGCATAGATAGAGACTGCCTCATCACAGGTCTCGAGGGGCATGTCGGCCATTTCTTCTTCAGAAGTGGAATCACTGGCGTGCTCTGGCATGGCCCGATCCACCCAGAAAGGTGGCAAGGATCTCTTGCCAGTATCTTTACTAAGTGGCATGTCCCAAGATTAAGTGCTCTACAGCAGGATGAATGTAAATAGGATAAAAGTGGTAGGAGCTCCCATGGGACGTTGCCTTCTCTCCTACAGCATAACCGGAAGTCAGCTCTAAATTTATTGAAAGCCTGCAACCCTTCTTAGATTCTGAATTCCCAGATGACGTAAATGATTTGTTTGTCTATTGGACTAATTCTGTCATCTCAGTTTTAGATTCAGTTGCCCTACGCAGACCAACACTAATAGGAAAACCCAATCATGGCTTAGTCCTTTGTTGATCCTTTTAAAAAGGTCACTTAGGAAAAGTGAGCATGCATGGCAGAAATCCCCATCATCTATTACTGCAGTGAAATTTAGACTTCTATTGTCTACATATCAATCTCAAATCTTAGAAGCCAAGAAGAATTTTTATGCCCAGAATTTTTATCAGAAATATCAGCTAAAATCCCAAGGCCCTATTTCAACTAGTTAAAAATCTAGCTGATACCTCCAAAAGATGTTCATCCATTTCTGACATCCTTTCCACTGACACGTTTATGAAATTTTTCACTCTCAAAATTGAGAATCTTAGTTTGACTTTTGCTAATGTCCCAACCTATTACAATGTTTCCCTTTCTGCTCTGAGTTCTACTTGGTCATCTTTTGATGATGTTTCACAATCTGAGATAACCAAGATTATTTCATCAATGAATAATGTTATTGCCCATCCACTGATTCCCCAATTGCTATTTTTAAAGCAATTAAGACGCCATTACTTCCTCGTTAATAAATCACTTCAGTCTGGATGTGTTCCTGATTGTCTAAAAAAAGCAGTTGTCAAACCATTTTTTAGAAAAGCCTAGCCTAGACTGCACTGACCCTGCAAACTACAAGCCCATTTCATCTTTGCCATTTATTTCCAAGGTCCTTGAATGCACTGTTTTACAGCAATTGACGGAGTTTGTTGAAGAAAAAGAAATAATTGACCCTCATCAATTTGGATATCGACATTCCTTGAGCACCGAACTTCTTCTGGTATCATTAATAGATACTATAAGAAGAGGGTTGGATTCTGGTCATCAATTTTTGCTCATGTCCTTAGATATTTCCTCAGCCTTTGACTCTGTTGACCACAACATTCTTAGCTTTCGGCTGCGTGAATGTGGTATTTAAGGTACTGTGTTAAATTGGTTCTTGGCATACCTTTGTAATCGAGCACACCAAGTCAAATTTTGTAACAATTTTTCTAATTGGCAAACACTACAATCTGGTGTTCCACCAGGCTCTGCACTATCAGCAGTTTTATTCAATATTTATTTGGCTCCAATTGCCAAACTGCTTGCTTGGTTACAAAATATACGCTGATGACATTCAATTTTCATCCAATTACATCCATCCTGGGATAGAACTGTTGAACATCTTCATCTCTGCATCCCCTTTATTAAACAATGGCTGCATCAAAATAAACTTTCCTTAAATATGTCTAAAAGAGAATTTCTATTGATTCAGAGACCATTTTCCAGCTGCAGTACGACACTCTTTCAACTGACAATTTGACCTTCTCAATTAAGACGCCTATTAAAAGTTTAGGTACATTAATTGACTCTGCGCTTTCTTTCCGCCACAAATTAAGTCCAAAATTAAACTTGGATTTTATAAGTTGCATTTATTAGCAGGTCTGAGACATCTCTTGCACAGTAATGACTTTCATACTGTCATTCAAGCAATACTTTTCCTCATATTGATTACTGCCATAGTCTTTATTTAGGTCTTCCATCTAATTCTTTAAAACCATTACAAGTACTGCTGAACTCTGCTGCACGATTGATTACAGGTACTAGACGATATGAACATATTACTCCGGTATTAAATAAATTGAATTGGTTACCTATTCAGCAACGAATTTTCTACAAAATTGGCATGACATTGAGATTAACACTTTGAACAGACTCTTGTCCTTGGTCCAGTGCCCTACTAAAAATTTATGAAGCATCTCGACAGTTGAGATCATCTAATCCAGTTTTACTTGATGTACCCTCGATTCGACAGGCCCGTCTTACCACTACAAGAGACTCTGCTTACTCAGTTGCTGCACTCATTTTTTGAAATCCCCTGCCTATGAAACTCCAGATGGCTGATTGTGTCAAGAAATTTAGACTTCTTTAAAAAAGCTTTTTGTTAAAAAAAATAAATAAATCAGGCATTCTGTTAAGAACTGCAGCTTTGACTTTTATTATATAGTAGCTTGTGAGATTTTTTTTATGGGAATTCGAGTTTTAATGTTTTTATTGTATAGTTTTTATGTCTTTTATATATGCATTTATTATTATGTATCTATTATTATGAATGATTTAAATTCTTGTACATTGTTTTGGCCTTATTTGTGTTAAGCAATTAATAAATTTGACAAATGAAAAAAAAAAGAAAATTATTGGGGTTGTAACTGTTGAGAGAGAGGCAACCTGGTGTGGATGTGGGGTGACCTGTCGCTTCATACAGTTACCTCAGTCACCCCCCCCCTCAGTCACACCCCCTCCCCATTGACAAGATTGCCTCTGTCTCCCACATATCACCCCCTACAGTCACCCCAATCACGTCCCTTCTCACCAGTCATCCCCCCCCCCACACACAACAGGCTGCCTCTCTCTCACCAGTCACCATTCCAACCAGTCTCTCTCCCACCTGTCACCCTATGCAGTTACCCCCAGTCACTCACCTTCTCACCAGTCTCCACTCCAACCAGTTTATCTCCCAACTATCACACATACAGTCACTCCTGCTCTCACCAGTTATCCCCACACACCAGGCTGTCTCTCTTTCTCATAAGTCACCACCCCAACCAGTCTCTCTCCTACCTGTTACCCGAGTCACAACCCCTCTCACCAGTCACCTCCCCCCACACACCAGGCTGCCTCTCTTTCATCACTCACCACACCAACCAGTCTCTCTTGCACCTGTCACCCCATACAGTCACTCTCTCACCAATCAAATCTCCAACCAGTCTCTCTCCTACCTGTCACCCCATACAGTCACTCCAGTCACTCCCCCTCTCACCAGTCATTCCCATATCCACCGGGGGAATTAAAAGTATATATATCCCAAAGTGCCAGGCCCCTTTCCTAAAATACAGAGGGATTGACAAATTCAAAATATACATCCATTGCATACGTTTGCTGACTAGAACTTGATCTTATTTTTTATATCACTTGTTTGTTTATATTTGTTCCCAGGCACTGTCCATGCCTCCCCGCAACCTTGGCAACACAAACAACTAACTCAGGAGACAGGCAATGAGAATGCAGAATCATACCTCTAGCTAACCAACTGCTCCCAAAATTGACACTTTTTAACTTATTGGTAATGTTTAGTGTGCACTAATGGACAAATGTTAAAAAGCCCACATGCGCAGAAACAGGGGGATACGCATTTGGCCGGGCCATGTGCATGCTGCGCGCATTTTACGAATGCACGTCTCCCCCAATACATGCTGAAGTGCCTGGCTATGTGAAAGGTGTGGGGCATGGGTGAGGCCGACTGGGACAGCGGCAGGTAAGTTTAAAATTTTAAAAAAAAGCGCTAGGTAAGTAAGGTTTAGAAGTTCAGGGAGGAGAGGGGAAATAGTAAACCCTCCCAGTCCACTGCTTAATTGGAGCAGACTGGGAGGGAACTGGGAAAAAGGAGGATCGCATTGCCACACATATTAAAAAAAATCCCCCCCCCTGCACGCGCGAGTGGGGCATCCACGTGAACATGCGCGCACCTATACAAAAAAGTCGGGCATGCATGTGCGCCTGGGCATTGGATTTTATAACCTGCGCGCGTTATAAAATTATTGTGTGGGTTTAAAAATCTACCCTTAAATCCCGTTAGTGCGCACTAACACAAAATACAAATTTTTATGACATTTTTTCATTTTTTTCTTTTGTTTCATGGTGCTCCTGAAACGAGATGAAATAGACAATATCATTTAAGAACAATGAATAACAATGTCCTCTTATAAACAATTAAACACCACCAATGTGGGCAGTCATAATAAGCACGTCCGGCATAGATTAAACCTTCATTTTGCCTTAGATTTAATCATCAGCTAAAAAATGATTTGCAACGACTTGAGCAATTTCAGTGATAACAGAGGATTTACCACCCCCTGATACAGGTTTCCGAAACATGACTCTGTGTTGGGGATTTTTCTTCTCTTTATAAGATATACTAAGATAAGTTCATTTTATTTGCAAGTAATCACAAAAAATATAAAACAAGTCTTTGGCCCGTGATTAAATAGAAGGCAAAATGAAGGTTTCAGCTATGCCGGAAGTGCTTATTATGACTGGCCACATTGATAGTATTTAATTGTTTATAAGAGGACATTGTTATTCATTGGTCGTACATTTTTGATCCTTGCTAACTTGCACCATAATTGTTTGACATAGACAATATCGTTGCCATTGTCTATTTTATTTAAAACAAATGCACATCCCTACTATGCAGTGCTATGAGAATTCACGTTTACCTTTGACTAAACATGTGCTATACTTAAGGGTAAGCAAGTCAGTTTAGATTCTTCTCGGTATTTGGGAGGTTTGGTTTAACCAATGAGGTTTTTATGGGCCTGCAGGTTTACCTCCTGTTCCTTTGGGCTCCCAGCTCAAGTCAGAACCAGGGCTGGGATCTGGCATTATGAGCCCCCGGGATCTGGGGGATTTTTTCCTCTATTTCACATCCTCTCCCAACCTCACTTAGCCCTCTCAGTTGGGTATTTCCGGAAACCTGCAATCAAGAGCCCTAAACCCAGCCTCTAGGTGTTGTTGGTGCACAATGACCAGGACCAGCTCCCCCATTGGTTGCAAACTAGGGGTGTGCATTCGGATTGACCGCATTAGTAAAACGCAACTCATATTTTTTTTTTACTTAAAAAATTGATTCGACATAAACGATCGGATTTCCCACATATCGAACATAGATATGTTCGATATGTGGGAAATCGCGATTGTTGAGCCAAAATAAAAATTTAAACCCCCTCACCCTCCTTAATCCCCCCCCCAGACTTACCACAACTCCCTGGTGATCGAGCGAGGAGTGAGGACGCCATTTCTGCAATCCTTGGCGAGAAGCATGTGACGTCGGCGGCACGTCGAGTGACGCCGGCGTCACGTGATTCCCGGCTCGTTCGCGCCGGACGGCTCGTTCGGCCCAAAAAGAACTTTTGGCCAGCTTGGGGGGGTCAGGAGGCCCCCCCAAGCTGGCCAAAAGTTCTTTTTGGGCCGAACGAGCCGTCCGGCGCAAACGAGCCAGGAATCACGTGGCGCCGCGTCACTCAGACGCGACGTCACGTGATTCCCGGCAAGTTCGCGCCGGACGGCTCGTTCGGCCCAAAAATAACTTTTGGCCAGCTTGAGGGGATCAGGAGGCCCCCCCAAGCTGGCCAAAAGTTCTTTTTGGGCCAAACGAGCCGTCCGGCGCGAACTTGCCGGGAATCACGTGACGTCGGCGTCACGTGATTCCCGGCTCGTTCGCGCCGGACGGCTCGTTCGGCCCAAAAATAACTTTTGGCCAGCTTGAGGGGGTCAGGAGGCCCCCCCAAGCTGGCCAAAAGTTCTTTTTGGGCCAAACGAGCCGTCCGGCGCGAACTTGCCGGGAATCACGTGACGCCGCGTCACTCGACGTGCCACCGACGTCACATGCTTCTCGCCAAGGATTGCAGAAATGACGTCCTCACTCCTCGCTCGATCACCAGGGAGTTGTGGTAAGTCTGGGGGGGGGATTAAGGAGGGTGAGGGGGTTTAAATTTTTTTTTTGCACATATGTACATATACCCAACTCATTGGATTTTTTTTATGTCCATATTGGCCGCAAGTGGGACCCCCTTTCGGACATAAAAAATATGAACATAAAATTTTGCTCTGCACATCCCTATTGCAAACGTTGCCTCTGCAGCATCCTTAGCTCTGGATGACCCAGGGAGCAAAGTCCTAACCTGGGAATCCAACCCAGGTTTTCTGCATGGCAGTGCCCAGCACCACCGCTGAGCCACCAGCGGACCCCAAGACTCAGACTTCATGCTTTCTTGTTCACCGTTTCTTTCTTGGCTCTTGCTGTACGCTAACGGGAAGACTGTGCTTTACAGAGATTTTCTCAGTGCTCCGGAAAATACAGGTCAAGCCTAGGAAACCTTTAATTTTAGAATTGTTTTATAAAAATCCAGGTCTGAACTGGAACTCAGCGGTCTAAGACATGACTCAGAATGGGCAATCCAGGTGCAAATCATAATTCCAGCACGCAAAACTGGGGGTGGGGGTTTCATTCAGTAGTTTCCAATTGTCTGTTTAGGGATCACAAAATCCCTCTTGCTCAGCGAAACAAGTGACCATTTGTCCCCAGGTTACTCCAATGCATTGCATTGAGAAAGTAAGATTCTTTGCAGGTTGGCATTGGCATACCTTTTATCAGATCAGCATTAAAAAGTATGCAAAGAATGGGGCAGCAGAGGGGCTTTCAAGGCCCTGCCACTCACTCGCTCTTTTGAATGCTCGTATGTACGCCATTCCTAGTTGAAATAACAAATCAGCGTTACTTATAGAGTTAAGAATATTTAGTTATTTATTTAAAAGTATTTGTATACCGTTTTTACAAACAATGTTTAATCAAAACGGTTTACATAACTGAATAAAATAAGTGTAAACAGAAAGAAATTAAAAAAACATAGAATTATAAAAAAGTATAAAATTACAAAAAATGATCAATAGAAAAATAAAAAACTGTCTAAAAAATAAAAGTTAATTAATATAAAACAAACCAATATATAATAATGCCGTGCCATATCATTTGCAAACAAAGGAAAAAATGAAATTATGTTATTTAGTGAGTGATATATGGAATGCAGATTGAAATAAGTGTGTTTTAAAGATTTTTTTGAAATGTTTGGAATTGGATATGGATCTTAGTGAGTCTGGTAGTGCGTTCCATAGGATTGGACCGATGACTGAGAATATTGGAGAGTAAGCATGCTGGAATCCTGCCCCTGCAACAGAACATCTGTTCTGTGTGGCTATGTGGCTTATACATCTTCAGCCCTCCATGCACTATATTAACAGGATAATAGAGCTGGGCTGGTTTTCTGATTATTTCAGTTCAATTCATTTATTTCTTCTCTATCGACCACATCAGAAACATGAGTGCCCAACAACATATATCAGTGGCAATTAAAATAACAATAGAAAACAAGAATAAATATAAAAACACCATGTAAAATCATATTGATTGTGGGGAGGGGGTGGGGAGGGGGTGCACAGACAGTGATGTAACATATAATCCAAATGCAAACTCATGTCATTATCCCTATTCATGTGGCTCTAATCCAGAACTCTGCCAAGATGAAACAGTAAAAAAAAGGAAGGAGCAGATTAAAGGATTGTGTAACATTCCTGCAGTGCTATCTGCAGATCTTTTAACAAGCACAATTATTTTCTCACTTGTTTTTTGCTTAGCACCAAATTTAGGCCTTAGGCATAACTCACACCATTTCGAAATTGTGTTGGAAAGTTATGGATGACTTTTTTTTTTCCCCCCACAAGATTTTGCAGAATGCTGGAGCATAAGAACATAAGAAAATGCCATACTGGGTCAGACCAAGGGTCCATCAAGCCCAGCATCCTGTTTCCAACAGTGGCCAATCCAGGCCACAAGAACCTGGCAAGTACCCAAAAACTAAGTCTATTCCATGTAACCATTGCTAATGGCAGTGGCTATTCTCTAAGGGGCAGATTTTTAAAGAATACGCGAGCGCGTACTTTTGTTTGCGCTCCAGGCGCAAACAAAAGTACGCTGGATTTTAGTAGATACGCGCGGAGCCGCACATATCTGCTAAAAACCTGGATCGGCGCGCGCAAGGCTATTGATTTTGTATAGCCGGCGCGCGCCGAGCCGCGCAGCCTACCCCCGTTCCCTCCAAGGCCGCTCCGAAATCGGAGCGGCCTTGGAGGGAATCCTCTAACGCCCTCCCCTCACCTTCCCCTCCCTTCCTCTACCTAACCCACCCGCCCGGCCCTGTCTACACCCCCCCCTTACCTTTCTCCGGGGATTTACGCCTCCCGGAGGGAGGCGTAAATCCCCGCGCGCCAGCGGGCCTCCTGTGCGCCGGGCCACGACCTGGGGGCGGGTACGGAGGGCGCGGCCACACCCCCGGACCGCCCCGGGCCGTAGCCACGCCCCCGTACCCGCCCCCAAAATGCTCTCAGCATGCCCCCTAAACGCCGCGCGGTTCGGGCCCGCCCCCCGACACGCCCCCGACACGCCCCCCTCGGAGAACCCCGGGACTTATGCGAGTCCCGGGGCTCTGCGCGTGCCGGTAGGCCTATGTAAAATAGGCGCACCGGCGCGCAGGGCCCTGCTCGCGTAAATCCGGGCGGATTTACGCGAGCAGGGCTCTTAAAATCCGCCCCTAAGTGAACTTAATAGCAGGTAATGGACTTCTCCTCCAAGAACTTATCCAATCCTTTTTTAAACACAGCTATACTAACTGCACTAACCACATTCTCTGGCAACAAATTCCAGAGTTTAATTGTGCGTTGAGTAAAAAAGAACTTTCTCCGATTAGTTTTAAATGTGTCCCATGCTAACTTCATGGAGTGTCCCCTAGTCTTTCTATTATCCGAAAGAGTAAATAACCGATTCACATCTACCCGTTCTAGACCTCTCAGGATGGTTTGTTTTTTTTGTGAACCTTTTATCTGGCACAGGGAACCTTTTTTTGCCCAGTCCTTTGACCTGGACCCAAGTTTCTGATTGTGGAGTTGGCCCACTTCTGCAAGGCTGCTCTCCCTCTCCAGCCCTCAGCACTTACCCCTATGATTTTTATTTATTTATTTATTTATTTATTTAGCTATTTATTTATTTATTTAAAATCTTTTCTATACCGTCATTAAGTTATTTACTATCATAACGGTTTACAAAAAGGCACATATAGTAAAAAATTGTTAATACTTAACAGAAGTGCCAATAAATATCCGGTAACATATAGTTCCATATAAAGGCTAATTGATTCATGTCATATAGTGTCCTTTTGATACGTCTCATGGTTAGGTTACATGTAATTCATTCTTGTACTTTCAAATTTTATGTACATTTATCAGTGAGAGTAAAAATAGTTACCATTAGCATATGTAACTAATTGCAGGGTGCTGATTTGTTGATGTCCGCTTTTCCTTACTTACTTTCTCCGTTCTCTTTATAAGAAGCCTGTTTGAAAAGCCAGGTTTTCAGACTTACTTTGAACAGTTTGAAATTTCTCTGTAAAAAAAGAATTGAATCTTACATTAAAGTTCCGAAGGGCCTCCTTGTTGACATAAAGATTAGAAACAGATTTGTGTGTGCCTATGGGTTCCCTCGTTAATTCCTTCAATATGAGTCTTCGTTCTGCTTTCAGGCAACCAGCTACAAATCTTCAAGGAAGAATGATCAAAATCAATCGCGTTTCACCCAGCAAGCGACTTCCCAGCTCTGTGCATAGATTCTGACCTGTCCCGATTTGACTTGTGCGTGGGATGTTAAGGATACGTAGATGAATGCGTTGATTAATGACTGATGATGAATGCAGCGGTGCCTCTTCCCAGCTGCTCGCCAATAACCCCCTCTCTCCTTTCTCCCAGCCTTTTTCCTTGTGGGAGAAAACGCTTCTTGTCCGCCCTCAGCTCCTGGGCCATTCCTCAGCAGGAGGAAAACTTTCTCCACAGCCTTGGACCTCTTCTCTCGAGGGGGGAAAAAGCCCTGCAGGGCCACACTCCATCCCGGAGGTCTCTTCCTCTGCCAGCTCCATCCTGGAAAGGGCGACTGCAGCCAAAAAGCTTCTAATTTTCTACCTCCTGCTTAACCGTTTCCTACCAATCCCACCACCCCTTACCCAAACCGCATTAACACATCATGTTACTATGCTCATCTCTCTCGAAAAGCCATCCAGGGGTCATTTACTATTGCTGTAAGTTCAGACATTTGACACATTCCCCAACAGGTCAACCATGAGAAATCCTGGGTCTCCCCCACCCAGACTATCTTGTGCTACTGGAAACCAAACAGAGGCTCAGATTTGGGGGTCTAATCTCCCCACACTGTGATGTATCAGATTTGTCAACCCAATTTGTAACTCGCTTTGAACTCTCTAGTTGGAAAAGTGTGTAATAAATACACAGTGATGATGATGATGATGATGAATGAAAAAATAACGTATCTTTGCATCTGCCACATAGGAATAAGAATTCTAGTGTAAGACACGCCAGCAGGGCAGTTTAGCACCGAGGCTGTGGGGCATTTGTTTTAGTTAGAAGATTCCAGAATTGAAGTCGAATTGTTTTTCATCACCCATTGACAAGACCCTCCCCCGCACCCCTCCTCCCCCAAAGTTCCCTGTAATAGCTCATGGAAACAATCTGCAGCCAATGGTAGGGAATTTTGCAGTTCTGTAGCAGTCTCCAGAGGTACACAATATACATATATTATTTCTCATCTTGGTAATGAAAATTTGCTACATGTAGAAGCAAAGTATGTTTTGGTAATTAGATACGGAAAACCATGTTATTAGAAGTGTTTAATTACTTACAGATAATACAGTATCTCCCTTGAAAGCCAGAATTGTTGGTGGTGCAGGTAGGTTCCTTAAAGCCCAATTGAAATGCAAATTCCCAGTAGAGCAGATTATCTTCTGCTATTTACATTTACTTAGGGCTGAAGGTTTAGTACTCAAGTAGAACACATGCTAAACAATGCTGGATTTCGCATTCTTTGTTACCTCTGTTAGTTTTCTTCAGGAATGATGTATGTGTGAGCCACTGCTCTCTGTCACTACATCTTTCACAGAAAGCAGAAGAAACGAGCTGGCTCGGTGGCGCAGTGGCTGTGCCATACACTGCCATGCTGAGGACATTCCCAGTGTCATGTCCTCTTCTCCCAGATTAACTGGGAATGGGAATGATGCAGAGGAAGCATCCACAGCTCCTGGAGAAGGGTGTGGTCATAGTCATTCCTGGAGAAGGGAGTGGGGTGGTCAAGGTCAATGCACAGCATATGTAATGGTATTTAGGGAACATAACTGCAGGGTTCCAGAAGAAGCCCTGGTGCGTGGCCCCAAGTCAAAGACTGTCACTACAATGACTGGACTAAGTTGGGAGGGGAATATAAAATGGGGGGGGCGGGGGGGAATCCTTGGCTAGTTGCAAATGGCTTATGACACCAGATCCCAGCCCTGCTTCTGACTATGCTGGAGGCTCAAATGAGCAGGAGGGAACTTCCTGGTCAAAAAGACAAAATAAGTTTTGCACCCTGTTAAATCAGTCATGACTGTGCTGCCTGCCCAATGGGCTGAAATTATCACAATGCGATTACAGCCACAGTAATTTGTGAACTTGTAGAAATAGAACTGTTATATTATTTAAAAATTCCAAAGAAAGATGAGCTAGTGTGTAGATAAATCTGTATATTAAATGGCACTTATTCTTCATAAAGAGGACACAACTTAAGGGGTGTCAGCACATTGGTAAAGTACAAAACAGCCTGAAAGTTTGAGTGTATTAGTGAGTGAGAGGGAAAGAGCCTGTGTGAGATGGAGCAGGGGAGAGAGTGCATGTGAGTGCATGGGAGAGAGTATTAGAGATGGAGTTAATGAGGGAGGGAGCTTGTGAGTGAGAGAATATGTGAGTGAGGGGGAGAGAGAGGAAGAAAACTTGTGAGTGAGAGTGTGTATGTGAGTAATTGAGAAGGAGAAAACATGTGAGTAAGTGTGTATGTGAGTAGGTATGAAAGAGAGAGTGGGAGACAGAGTGTGTGAGATTTATTGAGAAGAGTGGTTTATCAAATATTAAAATTATCACTTTTTATTAAAATTAGAGAGAGGAAGAGAGCAGGTGTAAGTGAGAGTGTGTATGTGAGTGAGCGAGAGAGGGAGGGAGCATGTGTGAGAGTGTATGTGAGAGAGAGGGAGGGAGCATGTGTGAGTGAGAGAGTGAGGGACTATGTTTGTGAGCATGAGTGTGTGTGTAAGAGAGAGGGGGGTCTGTGAGTGAGAAAATGAACATGTGTGTGTTAGAATATGTGTGCATAAAAGAGAGAGGAGAAAGACTGTGCCATACCTTCACTCCCCACGTCAATAGCAGGGTGACTAGAAATCCAAAGTTCCCATGAATGGAGAGTGGGAATTTACTGAAATGGGAGCCATGAACTGCATTACAGATTTTAGCACACAAGGTCGCCATAGCGACAATAGCTGGGCCGACTCTTGGCCCCATTGGCTTGTGCCTCTTCGATGTGCGATGCACCAGTGGTGATCCACCTCCGGGATAGGTAGTCAGTTTAAAGGTTCCTAAAACTGGAAGCGACATCATGGAATGCTGGGTCCAACGGGGGGGCTTGTCCTGCTGCCCTAGTGCCGCAGAAAACAGGCAGCAGGAGATACAGTCAGGCAGAAAAACAAGAGTTCCCTTGATGACAAAGGCAGAGGTGTTATGGGAGGTTTGTAATTCAGTTTACTCACGGCTTTCTGAGGGCCAAGCCCATACCCAACCTGCATTATAATAGGCCTAATGCCATATGGGTTCCAAGTGTCTTTTTTGCAGTGCATGGAAATGAATGTTCTTTTCCATGAAAATCTATTATTATAAATGCATAATTTTTAATTTTGTGTGTGTGCATATGTGGAGAGGGCAGGGGTGTGTGTGCCTGTGCAAGTCTGTAAGGTTTGCCTACAGAATCTAATACCCTTGCACTGGCCATGGGTTCTGAGGGAGTGGGTGAAGATCTGAGGGTGGGGGTGTCAGTTTTTAAAATTTAAATCACTGGAGGGAGCTGGCCTTTTTTTTGGTGAGCCTGGGGCAAAGACTGATTGAACCGAGTGTGTGGAGTAGCAGCACAGTAATTGTTCACATAGGGCAGCAAAAGAAAAGCTAGCGCTGGCCCTGACCTGGAAAGGCTAGGCCTGAGGTGTGATTTTGGAGCCAAGGGGCTGGACAGAAGCCAGGAGCTAGATTGCAGGGCAGGAACTCTGGAGCTGGTATTAGATTGCAAAGCAGGAACACTTGAACAAGATAACAAGGCAGGGACTGTGGAACAGGGTCAGGATCAGAGAGGCCAGAGGAACAGAGCTACAATGGGGAAGATGCTGAGAAGGTTGTTGGACCAGCAACTGTGTGCCTTCTGGGAATGCCATATATGTTGGCCTCAATTTGGGATGCAGCCAGTGCTGGTCCATTCAGACTGCTGCCGAGGCATGTCTGATTCTATCACAGAGGTTAAAAATGCTAGGACTCCCTGGAGAACTAGCAGCAGGTTCACAGCTGCAACTCCCAGGGCTGCAGGTTGGGTTCAAGCCCTGTTGACCCTATTAGTGTGTAATTTTGGGGTGAAGGGGATACTTTTGCTAAATCCCTTTAAAAATTGTCTTTCCCATATGTAGGAGCTCTGTTTTTGTCCTGCTGCTACTATTCCTCCCTCACTCCTGCCCTGCAGGCAAACCATTTCTAAGCCATAAGTGTAGGATCAGTTTTGTATCAGTCAATACCTGTCTAAATATTTACAGATTTTCTATTGAAAAATGGCAACCCACCTGTCTAGCAGCACAGGCATTTTGCATAAAAAGCATTTTGCATGCATGCTACAGGAACAATGAATATGGTTCTTCTGATGCTTTTTATGCCTTGTTGTTGTCGCAATGATGTATGAGCTCCCTCAAACTATACATGGCCAAGAGATGGAAAATAAAAAGCCAATTCCCTCATATGGAGTGTGCAGTAAGACTGGGAAGAAAAGCCAGTGAATAAAATTAAATAAGCACCTAGTGAGAAATCTGAAACCTATTTGGGGAAAAGCCACTCACTTGCTAAACCATCAACATTTGTTATGCATAAAAGGCTCTGCGAATAACATTCTCGTTTATGCTGGATCATGAATTGGGAAACCAGTTTCAACCCGGTTTCAACCTGTGTAAGAAAAACGATGCTGGGTCAGACCAGTGGCCAGTCGAGGCCAGCATCTGTCTGGTCTTCAACACTGGCCGGTCTGGGAAATCTGAATGGGGAGAGTCCCTTCTCTGAGGCTCACTCCCAGAGGGATGAGGTGGTGATCCCCATGTCTACCTGGCTGATAATTGTTAAAGGACCTGTCCTCCAGAAACCTGCCCAAACCTTTATTTAAGTCCAGTTATTCTTACTGGTCTTGACCACATCCTCTGGCAACAAATTCCACAGCTTGACAATGCACTGACTTAAAAAAATGCTTTCTTAAATTGACTTTAACTGTGCTACCAGTTAGTTTCATGGCATATCTGGCGTGTCCGCCACTCCTAGTACTATATTAAAAGGAAAATAATCGTTGCACACCACTCAAGGTTTTATAAACCTCTATCATATCCCCTTTCAGTTGTCATGTCTGTTTCCAACCATCATGGAGACCATTTAAATCTGGTTCGAATTAATTTTTGTGTTAGACTTAAGTGAGGTCTGTAATAGTAATATAGCAGAGGATGGCAAGAAAGGACACAGCCCAGGTACCGGCCATAGATTGGGACCACCTGTAGGATAACAGTCCTAATCCAAGACAACATCTGTTGTCGTTCTCCTTCTTTTGACCATCTTGGGTGGATGAGTCTGCAAGATCCCATATTTAGTTCACCCCCAGGACCAATTCTTTCTCGAGCTTTAACCACAAATCTTTGTAATACTCTCAAGAGTCACCAAAACTAGCATGGCTGTTGCCCAAACATCCAGCCTCCTAGGTCCCTGTGGCTTTTCAGGATGGCAGCTCACTATCAGCCATCTGGTGCACTATCCTGGTTGAGATAAGAATTGCGCAGCCTACCAGAGAGACCTGGCTACATCTGCACACGTGTTTTTGCTAGGACTTCTGATTATTATTATACTTGTAGCCTGGAGGTGTGTATGCATCTGTGTACTATGATTATGCCCCTTAACGCTCATGTAGACCCTTATATGCGCCATTATTATGCAGTATAGCACGGAGTAGGCAACTCTGGTCCTCGAGTGCCACAAACAGGTTTGGGTTTCAGGATTTTCACAATGAATACATGTGAGGCATGCAGTGGAGGCCATGCACGCAAATCTATCTCATGCATATTCATTGTGGATATCTTGTAAACAAGATCCTGGTAAAACAAAATAACAAATATTAAAGATATGATACAGCTCAAAGCCCAGTCAAAAACTCATTTACATTGAAAAATGGAATCTCTACTGCTTGTCCCTTCATTCATAAGCAGGGAGAATAAAACTGATATTGGTCATTATCAAACTCACACAACCCTATGCATTCTCTACATGCCCATATTTAGGACTGTTAAAATTGAAATAGCATTAGCACAGTTGGTGTCACATATCAAGCTGGTTGGCAATACAAATGGTTATCCTAGCGCACACACAGGAGGTTAGCCCAGCGCACAGGTTTATGTGTGGTTGGACGCTCGTTTTGGACATGGTAGACTAGCACTCGATGCAATAAGGAGATTAGCGCATCCAAAACATGTGCCCAAACAAATGTATAGCTGATAGCGCTCATCACATGGAAATTCCATGTAGATGAGGCTATTAGCTATTACCAGCCGATGCAGAAAATTGCTGGGCACCCAACGTGCACGTTTTAATGTGGCAAAATTAACTCCAGCCCCAGAGCTGGTGTTAAGTCAGTCCGTGAGTCAAGGGCTCATTACAAATTAAAAAATGCTGGCCACTGTGGTTCCTCCTACTTAGTATCATTGCCATACTTAAATCTGCTGCTTTAAGAAAAGAGGTTTGATGTTAAAAAACCATTTCTAGATGCACAATATACACGCACAATATACATGCTCCAGACCGATTTTGCCCCTTACTATTATGCATGTATATTGTGTCTGTCTATTGGGCAAAATCAACTTGAAACGGGATAAAACAGGTGCTCGGGTTGAGCTCCCGTCACATTTGTGGGCACAGAACCATGTTTCCTGGGCATCCAATGCATTTGAACGATAGGGACGCAAAATTTTTCCCTTGCACGTCCTTTTTAACGCAGCAGCTCATTAAAATATTGCATCGGGTGCCCAGGAGACGTGGTTGTGCACGTGATAGGAAAACGGGTGCTCAATATTGCATCCGCCCGTGAGTATTTGGGTCCCTTATACTTTTATTTCATTTATGTTCCACTTGAAAATTTCCGCTTGGCTCAGGCCCAGAGTTTTCACTGACAGAAGAGTTGACACACTGAAATGTCGTAAGGCAAGCTATTCTAAACTAGCTTACATAAATTTTAAAAAGCTAAGATGTTTATTTTAAGATGTGTCCTATGAGTAAACAAACTTCTCACTCTTAAAAAAAAATAATGATGAGATAACAGACAATATTAGCCATCTGTTGATGTTAAGGAGTTTTCATAAGACTATTTTCATCACTACATTCTTTCGGAATTTAATCCCTGCTTTGCATCACAGAAGGTATCAGTGTGAAAACAATAGAACAGACATGACATGTAAAAATAAATAACGCTTTATTTCCAATGGAGGGGGACGTAGCTGTAGAATAGAAATTACTATTACAGTACGTAACTAGGAGAATTTTGTAAAGTATGTCAAAGTTCTGTTCTAGCACAAAAGGGGTTCTAGGTTTGTCACTGAAATTATGCCAAGTGAATGCAGGTTGACCTGCTCCCAGTCTCAAGATGACCTTCGGTCTTTCTTCCAGGGCAGTGAGTTGGATGGAACATGAAATCTCTCCTTCGGTCTGGGGACTTCATTTGCTAAGCATTTTTCCCATAGATACCGAATGAGAGAAAATCAGGCCCTTGGTTTGCTAAGTCCTTAACTTCTGCCAGTGTAGTCACTTCCAGTCCCTGTACCTCTTCTTCAGTGGTCTGCTGTATGTTTGGTCACTCCCAAACTTCTGAAGGCGATCGCCTTCCACAACTCGTCATTTGCTGCCTTAGACAACTTGCTGGACTCTTTTTTGAGGAGTAATGGGTAGAGCTCCAGGACCTGGTCAAGAAGGTTCTTTTCCTCTGTGCTGAAATGGATTTTATGGATCTGGGATCTGGGTTGGAGAACATCTGTGCTGCTTGCTGCTTGTGATGCCACTTCCACTGAAGGGGGTGGGTGGGGAGCAGGGTTCCTTCAGAGCCAGGGCAAGAGTATTTGGAGCCTTAGGCAAACCTTGGTCATGCACCCCTGCTCCCCAACTTACCTCTTGGCAGGAGCCCCAACACAGCACACCCTCCTACCAGTGGTAGTGGATCCAGCACTGTGCTCCCTTCTTTGGTTGAACTGTCTCTGGCACAGCACTAGTGCCAGAGACTAGTGCTTCTGTGCCTTGTGCTAGTTGGATTTCGCCACCCCTCAAATTTTGATGCTCTAGGCAACTGCCTAGTTTGCCTAATAGATGCACCAGCCCTGTGTTCTTCCCTTCCCATCATCTCTTTCGTTACTCCCCTCTCTTCCTTTCCACTTTTCTACCTCCTCTTCTTTCCTGCCTTCCTCCTGCACTCCTTTCTTCCTCCTTCTTTCTTCTCACTCACCCTCCTTTCACACAAACTCTCATGCACAGACACTCTAGTAAACCCAAAAGACAAATGTGGATCCAACAGACATTTAGATACTCAAGCACTCCAACAGATAAAGACAATTCAAAAGGAATGGAAACAGTAAAGGATTAGACCAACAACAGCACACTCAGAATCAATATTTCCTCTCCCTCTTGCTTGAGCCCAGTAGCTCTCCACATCAAAATCTGACTCCATCTTGTAAATTACGGGGTGGCGTTTCCTATGATATTTTGTGGGTGTCATTTGGTCAGTATATTTCTTCAGGCAGTAACTATGACACAGTGCAATATTTATGCATCTTAATGGTGTAAGGCAATGTTTCCCAACCCTTCCTTGAGGCACATCTAACTAGTTGGGTTTTCAGGATATCGATAATGAATATGCATGAGGTAGATTTGCATACATTGAAGACCCAGGTTATGCAAATCTATCTCATGCTTATTTATTCTGGCAATCCTGAAAACCCAGCTAGATAGATGTGTCGCCAGGAAAGGGCTGGGAAACACTCTCAGATTTGCCCCTTACTAATAATGTTGCCCCTTACTAGTATGGCAATAGTGGCCTCCACAGTCCTGGTTGCCAGTAATGATGTCAGTGTAGGTAGGTGTGTCTGTGAGTCTTGGCATTCCCCAGTGGGAGGAGCCCTATGTTTAATAAAAGTCTGGTGCCCACTTGAGTGCAGTGGGAGTTGAGAGTGTACTCCAAAGAGGAAGGTACTGGAGGTTAGTGCCTCTTCTTGCGGAGGGTACTGGTGGGGTCTTTCCCTTCACTAGGAAAGGACCTAGAGGAGAGGGCCCTCTCTCAACAGAGGGATGCTCTGGAGAGGAGAGTACAAATATTACTTGAAAAATAAATTACGATAATCCCTCAAGTGGCAAAATTCTTTAAAAAATTGGAGGAAAAAGCCTTATAAACTGGCTCCATTTAAAGACACTGCAAGCTCACAGAATTAGTGTAATCATAGGTCAAAGCAACCTCCAAAAATATTACTTAATTTTTTGTTTGCAAATAAAATTATCTTATGCAAAATCTGCAAAATGTAACTTTCCATGGATGTCTGCTGCTTAAATAACACAAGCCAACGTGGCTAGCATTTAGCTTTTAAGATGCATTATGATTGATCTTAAAATAAAAATAGTTATTACAAAAATATCCATGCATAAATTCTTTATTCTATAATGAGAGTTTAAAAAAATCCTCATAGTGGCTGGATGCCTACAACAACATTTCTAACAGAAAGCAAACACTCATGGTTTATAGTGCTATATGTACTTAGTCACGCTTATTAAAGTGGCAAAAATTGGCCAATGAAAATACAGTCTTTCACAAAAAAGGTAACAACATATTTTTATCAGGCAGAAAGCAGAGAAAGGCCATTTAAATTGTAGTGACCAATCACATTCATAGATGGGTCAGATCTTCACAAAAAGAACAAATCGGAGGAAGTGACATCATCCACCGCAATGGATGCCTAAGCTCAGGGCTCCTATCCTCCACCATGCTATCGGACTCAATAGTGGCACACACCAATCTAAAAGAATCCCCTGTGAGCACATCCTCAATCTTGGACACATCTGGGATGGTGGCAAGCAAAAAAAACAAAAAAACCCGATCTTCAGTGCTTCTCATTCGCCAGCAGAGAGGTACGTGGTGCACTGGACTCGGAGGATACGGAGGAACAGTAGCGCATGGCAGCAGTGGTGAGCCGCAGAAGTGAGGAGGCTGAAGACAGCATGTCAACACATGCAGAATTCCCTCTGATTCGCAGAAGTTTGGCAGGACATGGCGTCATTCCACTCCAAGGTCAAAGAGTGGATTGCTGAGCAGCTGATCTGATCCAAGATGGCGCCGTAGTGAGGCGAGCAGTATCATCTCTATTTCCTATTCCTAATTTGCCTACGAATGCCTCATTCAGACCGCAAGAGAAGGACAAGAGAGCGGTTGATTTCAGACGCCCTCTCTCCTACTCCACCAGTGGGTCCTTTGGATGCTCACGTTCGTCGGATAGCAGTCAGACCGGGAGTTTCCTCGCTGGCCGGGGGAAGAGGAGCCCGAACCTGCCCTTGAGCTGGTAACATCATTATCCCCGGAACAGAGGTCCTCACCTGTTAACCCCGCTGAGAGACATCCAGCAGCCACATCGAGATGCGGAGGTGTTGGAGAATAGCGCCTTCATTGAATCTCTTCCGGAGCCCGCAGCACTGAGCGAAGGCCTTTCAGCCCTGGTTGGGATCTCTGGGGATTCGGGGGAAGTTGCTGCAGGAGCCGGTATACAGCAGGTGGCTGAGAGCTCAGCTGGACACCCACTTTCTTGAATTTTCGATTTGGTAAGACCTCAGTCTTTCAACTTTGAGACAATTTGAGAAGCTATTCATACTTTGAGTTTAAATATTACTGTTCAGTTTAATTCTATTACTGCTACTGTTAAAGACCTGGATACTCAGTTAAAGATTATTGAAAAGGATACAGGAGAACAGAAAGCTGTGCTGGATTATTTTAAAACCAACTTGGACAGCACTTCCAATACTCAGCATGCTTTAATAAAAGAAAACCAAACACTCTAGTTAAAACTAGAGAACCTGGAGAATCAAATTAAAGCAAATAATTTACGTTGTATTAACTTTCCTAAAGCTACACATATTTCACCAAGAGATAAGTGGAGGAGATATCTGCTGGAAATATTCAAAATTCCAGTCTACTCTTCCTATAATTTCTAAGATATACTATATTTCTCCATTGAAGAAAAATCCTCTTCAGAGTAATAACATGCATGTCCTAATAACTCCTGAAACACCACCAAATCTGGATATATCTGTAGTTTTGGAATCATCAGATGATAATGTGGCAACATCTTCCACCTTGATAGTCACTTTTCTGCTTGAGACTTATAGAGAATGGATCTTTAAAAAATATTTTGCTCATTGTACAGAGCTTTTTTTTGAATCATAAAGTTCAAATATTTCCAGATCTATTAAAGCAAACGCAAAGAAGAAGACACCAGTTTTTGCTCTTACAGTCCAAGGTTTTAGAGCTAGGGTCGTTATTTATAATAAAATCTCCATGTAAATGTATGATTAATAATCAGGGGGTTTCTTACTTGTTTTTTCAACCCTCTCAATTAATATCTTTTCTATCTAATAAAGACGGGCGTCAGCTTAGCGCCTCTCCAGTTTCTGTTCTAGGAGCTCCATAAATGTTGCAACTGGACCCTATAATTAATATGCTGCCCATCCCTCTCTCATTCTGATGTTGTCTATATATAGATTCTCCTTTGGATATTGTAACTCTTGGATCCCAAATGGGGGCTTGTTAGATGTGATATTTGCTTATATTTGCTTTTTTCTTTTTTTGTTTCTTTCTGTGCATTGTTTGCAGTAATATCACATGTATTACCTTTCAAGTGTATGCTTGAGTTTATTTTGGTAAATGCATTAAAAAAAAAAAAAAGTGGATCGCCGAGGTGAAAGCACTGGAGAACCGTGTAGAGGAGACAGAGTTGTGCCTAGGTGAGCAAACCGCAGATATCGCTGCCTTACAGAAGGAAGGGCAGACCTTCTCCAGTTCAATTGCAGCTCTAAAGGATAAGCTAGAGAACCTTGAAAACAGGACCCACAGAGCCAACTTGCGCTTCAGGGGAGTGCAGGAACTTCCTGAATTCACTAACTGCCACACTACGGTGACCAGCATATGCTCCACCATACTGGAAGCTGAGGAGGGCAAGGTAGAAAATACAGTGGTCAAAATGGACATAGCTCAAAGATCCCTGGGTAGCCCAAGGGACAACCTCCCAAGGGATGTAGTGGCCTGCTTTCACGACTTTGCCATAAAAGAGAAAGTCGCCCAAATAGCCAGAAAAATGGGACATGTGGAGTGGCACGGTCAGAAGGTGGAAGTCTTCCAGGATTTATCAGTGACTACAATCAAGAAGTGCAGAGACTTTCGTGGAGTTGTCAACACCTTGCGAAAAGCGGATATTAAATATTGCTGGCTATTCCCCCTTTGGATTACAATTTTTCATACAAGACAAGACTGTCAAGGTACAGTCGATAGTGGAGGCTATGGACTCCCTGAGAGAACTGGGAGTCAGTGTTCCGGAAGAATCCCAGGATAATTGCACCAAGGCACATCTCAAAAGCAAGGAGGATCAGACAAAATGGCAGAGAATTCCAGGGACGAGTAGACACCTCCAGAGACATCTGGACAAGCTCCCATCACCGAGAATGGCGAGTGGGTGATGGAGCTGATGGTGGTTTCAAATAAACACCTGGAATCTTTCTTTTCTCATCCTAGTTACTATGCCTGGAAAAGATATTTTGTATCTGGCAACTCTTGTCATATTGGTTTTGTGGCTTTTATGTAGCGATCCCGGTCGCGATTCCCGCAACTGGGCTCTTACCTCCGCTGCCAACCCCAAGCTCCAGCCAGCCTCCCTGGTGCCATTCCAGGCCTTTCCCTGCTGCGGCGTCTCCATAAGGGAGATGCCTTCGAGCTCTCTGGCCTGGCCCCGCCCATGGAGTACGCACGCATGCGCGAAGAGGCAGCTCTTAAAGCTGCAGGCGCGGGAAACCTTGGCCGGCCCCCAGAGTGACGTCAGATGCCGGCAGGATATTTAAACCCTGTCCCTGCTCCAGAGGATCGCCTTGCAATGAGGTTCACTCCCTGTGAGTAGCTAGTTGCTGTTCTGTTCCTGCTTCAACTTGATCCTGCCTTTGTTCCTGCTCCAGCCTTGATCCAGTTTCCATTCCTGATCCAGCTCCATTCCCGATCCAGCCTCCGCTCCTGCTCCAGTTCTCCGTTTCAGTTCCAGCCTTGCCTCACCCTCAGATCGACTTCTTGGCTCCTGACTCCGGTTCGTCTGTTGGTGTTCCTTGTTTGCCGCCTGCCCAGTTCTTGGATCATCTTCACGCTGCTGACCCATCGTCCCTGGAGATCCCACCTAAGTCCCAGCAGTCCGGGTCCTCACGGGCTCCTCCCAGGGGGACCTCGGGCTTCCAGGGTGAAGCTCCTGCTCGGTCTCCCAGCTCTGTGCCACCTCCCAGCCTTTCCATCTCTGTGGAGTCCACCTCACGTCCTATCACCCCTCCACACGGCCGGCCCAAGGGTCCACTACCCTGGTCAAAACATTTTAAGTTGGTGTTAGTATGCTGTTTGGAATTTTATGGTGGAGCCAGGGCTTTGGCTCTTTTCCCTGGATGAAATCATTCCTCTGAAGGGAGGATGAGTGCCACATAGAGTTCTGGTACATGGGAGGGAGAGGAATGGGGTGGGGAGGATGTGGAAAGGAGGGGAGAGATTGGAGTGTATATGCTGGTATATGATGGCCAAGAATCAAAGAGATCTGTGGATGCTGCATGGACTACCTTGGCAGATGTCTTTGGATCACATAAGTTCATGGATGCCTGCAGGATGGAGGATGAGCAAGACAACCTAGGTTGTAAGATGGGAGGGCCAAACATAGTATCACTGAATGTGAAAGGCTTAAACACAGTGAGGAAGCATAAATTATTGTTTAAAGAAGCTTGGGATATGAATGCTAACCATTTTCTGTCAAGAAACCCACCTGAAGGTGCGCTCTAAATTATTCTAGAAAATATCCCACGCAATATTATTCTGCATAAGAACAACATTAGAACATGCCATACTGGGTCAAACCAAGGTCCATCAAGCCCAGTATCCTAAGAACATAAGAACATTAGAACATGCCATACTGGTTCAGACCAAGGGTCCATCAAGGCCAGCATCCCGTTTCAAATTGTGGCCAATCCAAACTATAAGTACCCAAAAACTAAGTATATCCCATGCTACTGATGCTAGTAATAGCAGTGGCTATTTTCTAAGTCAACTTGATTAATAGCAAGTAATGGACTTCTCCTCCAAGAACTTATCCAAACTTTTTTAAAACCAAGCTACACTAACTGCACTAACCACATCCCCTGGCAACAAATTCCAGAGTTTAATTGTGCGTTGAGTGAAAAAGAACTTTCTCCGATTAGTTTTAAATTTGCTACATGCTAACTTCATGGAGTGCCCCCTAGTCCTTCTTTTATCCAAAAGAATGTAAAAATGGGGGAGTAGGTATATTGTTTGCCATTACTTTACTGGTTGACATTAAAGTGAGTATTAGAGATTTACAAGGGAGGTTTTTGATCCTGAAGGTACTGGTATATGGCAAATTATTCACACTGATTAATGTCTATGCTTCAAACTCTGACCAGGGAAACTATCTAGACTCCTTATCCACCACATTGTCTGGTTGGAAGGACACATCATAATGGGCAGTGACTTTAACCTGACATGAGACCCTTTCTTGGATAATTCTACTGGGGGCATGGTATTTAAAAGTGGCACAGGTGGATCCTGAAGGCTCTGATAGATACCTGGGGCCTAGTAGATGAATGGCAGTTAAGAAACCCTACAGCAAGGGACTATTACCTTTTACTCACACCCCCATAAATCGTATTCCAGAATTGACTATTTCTTAATAGATAAAGGGTTGGTGGGTAAGATCCATGAAGTAGGCACTGGCAGCATAACCTAGTCTAATCATGAGTAGATCTGAGAGTGGGCAGGTGCCTACTGAGGCGAACCTTCTGGAGACTTAATGAAGACCTCGTCACTGATAAGGCCTTTCTTGCCAATCTATTAGCAGACATTGAGGACTATCTTGCTATCAATGAGACAGGTGAAGTTAGCCCCACAGTGATATGGGAGGGCTTAAAAGCGGTTATCAGGGGAAAGTTGATCTCTAGGGCCTCATATCTAAAACAGGAAAAGGAAAGGAACAAGGTTCAACTATTGTTGTGCATTGGGAAATTGGAAATCAGACATAAAAGATATGGTGACAGCTCCATCCTCTCCCTCCTTGAAGCGACAAGACGAGAACTGAGGGACTTGGATATGGCAGAGTTGGCTTTTCAATTAGAACGGATGAAACAAAAGTTCTTTGAATTTGGTAATAAAGCAAGCAGATTGTTGACTAGGCGACTTAAAGACCAATGCTTACATAATCAGATTCTCAAAATTAAGAATAGAGAAGGAAACTCCTTGTATGATAGTAAACAAATCTTTAACAGATTCGTCCAATTCTATGAAGAGCTTTATTCTGCTGACCCCTCTATTAAAGAGGAAGATATAGAGAGTTATATTGCGGGTGTTTCTCTACTATGTCTTCCTGAGGAGGCGAGGGTATGCCTTAATGCCAAAATTGGGGAAGAGGATGTATTAAAAGCTATCACAGACTTTAAATTGGGGAAATGCCCAGGACTAGATGGGTACATGACTAGATTTTATAAATCTTGCAATCAGACCCCTCATGTCAATGTTCAATTATATGAGGGAGGGACCTGCCGACAGGCTCCATTGTAGCTGGCATCACTGTGATGACCAAAAAAGGATGCGATCCCATGTTGTGTGGGTCATATAGAACCATTTTCTTAATTAATATTGATCTTAAGATATTAGCTAAAATCCTGGCATAACAGGTTGGTGGCCCCTATTCTTATTCACGGGGATCCGACAGGATTTGTGCCAGGAAGACTAGGTGCAGATAATGCTCAAAGGGTTTTAAACACTGTGTTGGGTACAGAAATTGAAAACATCTTCAGTTTTATTATTGGTGGACACCAAAAAAGCATTTGATAGGGTGCATTGGGCCTACTTGTTTCAGGTCCTCTACAGGTTTGGTTTGAGGCCACACTTCTTAACATGGGTTAAGGCTCTATATCATCACCCAAAAGCAAGCATTTGGGTCTGTGGGAGTAATCGGATTTCTTTGAGGTTGGCTGAGGCCCAAGAAAGGGATGCCTTTGCCCCCCCCCCCCCCCCCTGCTATTTGCAATCTTTTTGGAGCCTTTTGCTGCACAAATTAGAGCTAATGATGAGATTTCTGGAGTTTGTTCAGGGTTACATTCATATAAGATGATTCTTTTCGCAGATGATCTCTTGTTCATGCTCACAGTCCCAGTGCGACCCCTCCCCCTTCTTTTAAGGGAGATGCAGAGATACAGGATGGTTTCAGGATTTAAAATGAATGAAGAGAAGTCTGAAATTTTGAATCTAACTCTGGGGACTGAGGAGTAGACTGATATTAAGGTGAATCTACCTTTTAAATGGGCTAACAGGAATGTAAAATACCTAGGGATCCGACTGGTGACAGATTTGGAGAGGTTATTTGATGTTAACTATGGTCCACCCTTGAAGGGAGTGACTGCAGATCTGGAGAAATGGGAACAGTTACAGTTGTCCGGGTTGGGCAGGATACATACTCTCAAGATAACTATTTTGCCCCAATTCTGTTATTCATCTGGAAACTTGGCTACCGAGAGTAGCAAGAGTGGTTCTCTACCATCCTAAATGACAGGGGGGGGGGGAGGGGGGACTGGGGTACCTGACCTGGCTCTTTATTATGCTGCATCTCTACTGCGGGCAGTAATCTCTTGGCATGAAATATTCCACCTGTAAGTTGTGGACAGTGATGGAACAGGACTTTATGGGTCTCCCTTCCATGGAGGAGTTGGTCTGGTCCACACACATTGCCCTAGACCTCTCACAAAAGATATCTCCATTCTCTCAGGTCACACTCACAACGTGGGTGAAATATAGGAAACTATTGGTGGGAGAACAGTCTTTATGGCCCTGCTCCTCATTCTTGCGTAATAGGCTCTTTCCCCCACGGATGGAGAGAGCTACTATTGCTTTTTGGAGATGGATAGGGATTGTACGTCTAGAGCAGCTGTGGGATGGGAAATCCATACACTCATTTGAGAAGGTGTCCCAGCTGTATGCACTGATTGAGAAAGATCGATTTGCCTATACTCAGCTTCTTTCCTTTGTAAGATCGAGGGAAATTCCCCAAATGCTTCAAATGAAAAAGTCTACTTTTGAGGTTCTCTGCTCTGGAACTAGAGCTATCAGATTGGGACTTATGTTATCAACTGACAGGAAAGAGCCTGGTTTCATCAGGAATCATTGAGAATAGCTATAAACTGCTATATTGGTGGTATCTCACGCCCCACAGACTGCAAGATGTTTCTGGGATCTGATGGCGATGTTGGCGCCAATGTGGGAAGGAGGGACACTTCTTCCATATATGATGGGAATGTAGCAAAGTGGTGGACTGCTGGAATATGGTCATGGAGTTTATATTAGAAGTCATGGGGTGTAAGATCAAAAGAAATCCTAGACTTCTGTTACTTTTCATAGATGTATGCACTTTGGAAGAGAGGGTCTGCCACTTAATCCAAATTATTATTGTGGTGGCACGTTGCGAACTTGTGGCCTGATGGCTTACACCCAAGACACCTCAGAAAGTTCATATTAAATCTAGGCTGTCTAATCTCTCACTATAGATTGACTGCACAAATATATGATGCCCTACCGAAATTTGAAATATCATGGGCACCATGTATTGAATGGCAGAAGACCCAGACTGAGGAAGTGGGACCCACTATAGCAGGAGGAGTCTGCATCTAATTTCACACCGTCATATTGCCACCCGATTGAGAATTGGATTTCTTAATGGGCACCATATGGGAAGGGGGTGTATAGAGGGATAAATAAAAAACAACACCACTGAATACAAGTTTTCACTTTTTGGGTGGTCATTTCTATGTTTATTACATATTTATGTTTGGTACAATTGATATTATCAGTTTGGAGAGCCCACCAATAACTGATGCAATTTGAAATACTGATTGTTCTGTAACATTGTGATTTGCCATTGTGCATTAAACAGTTAATTAAAAAAAAAAAGATGGACAAATCAAAAGTCACAAAACAATCCCTAATGTACTCAGCTACTCTCATTAAGGTAGCAAGAGTTAACCAATCAAATGGTAAAAAAGGACATCTAACTATAATAAAGAGGAAAGTTGCCCTGCACCTGCATTGCTGGTATGCAAGTTGAGCTTTGTCCCTTTCCAGCTCTGTATACCAGCTCCACTTCTCTCTTGTTGTACAGAAATTGAGCTCCACCCCTCTTTCTCCCTGTACTCCCCAGCTCTGCCCCCCCCCCCATGAACTGTCCAATCTCCCCTCGACTACCACACAATACATCAAGCTCAGCCTGCACTCTCTACTATCACACATCTCAATTACACACTTCCTACACTTCGCAGTATTTCTCTGTCCTTGGACGGGCTTTTATTGCTATTTTGAATTATAATGGCCAATCCCATCAATTAATGATTTAGTCTTTCACAAAAAAAGATGTAAAAAAAATCACAAAACCAGTCCCCATTCAATGTTGCTGTTCAAACCTTGGAGTTCAATAGATTTCAGTGAAAATTGATTTCCATTCTAAACATCCCAGGACATTATCCTCGAATAATAGGAAGTACGTGATCCAGTGCAAAACATTGAGGTGACGCAAATATATGTTGTTGAGCCACTTGGTAAGCCATAATAGCGGCTTCCATCCTCTGCAAGCAACTCTCGTGTTTCAAGATGCAAACATGCATAGTTCTCTTCATCTTACCGACATAAAGTAATGAACAAGGGCATTGTGCGATGTAACTACATACAGGCAAGAACAAGTAGTAATGCAATGCATATACATATTATTAAATCAATAAACATTCATGCTTCGTATTGGGATTCATAAAGCTTCTTAGCTGCATCCCAAAACAGGTATTGGGGAAGGTCTGAGAAAGGAGGCCCCCGCCAAGTGTGTGCTGCATTGATAGAGATACTGTCAGAGACCGAGATATATGGGTGATGTTTTTTTTCGGAATTTACTATTCTGAATTACTTGGTGAATGAGTTTGGATTTTGCATTTACTTGCCATCAGTGCCAGTAAAGGCTTGTATTTTGAACAACATCTTTGGCGTCAGAGTGCTGACATTTGAAGTGACTGGGCTGATGAGCAGAAGAGCCCGTGAGCTGGCATGTGGGCATTTTGGTGCAAGCAGCACTTTTTAAAATCTACCTCTGAGGGCCTTTTGCCCCCCATGTGGGAACCCGGGGAGATCATGGGGGATCATACATGATCCATGATGCTTCCCGTGAGCCCCCTGCGTCCAAAAGCTGACCGGGACGGGGGCTTCCATTAGTTTTGTGTGTGGTTTGATATTAATGGTTGTTTTTCCGTATAATTACGGTAAGTAGCCTGTGCTAATATATCAGAATTATTGCACTGTAGTAGATCTATGCATTCATCTCCCTGTGCCTAGGCCATCCATCTGAAAATAAAAAGCAAAGCATTTGCTTTAATCTGATGTTTTCAGTCAACAATTCTTAAAACAATAATAAAATAATTAAACTGGGAGAAAAGAAGCTATAGTGCAGCAGGGTATCTCCCGTCTGCAAAACAGTATTCCTGCAAAACTGTCAATGACTACCTTAGGACAGGGGCTGACAGGGTGAGACATGGAAACCCGGGTCTGCAAAGGCATTGGCATCAGGCACCTTGGGCAGTGAAGTCCTGTCTGCTTTTCATGCATTGCGGTGTCAGCTGGCGTTGGCATCATTAACAGCTGCTAGGAGGACGGCTGCGGTGTGGGTGCAGAGAGCTTGACCACTCCATGGGTTAAAAGTACTTGGACACCTCTAGAGGGAATGGGAGGTGCAAAGGACCTTTTTCCTTAGCTGCATTTTAGTGCCTGCCATTATGTGCCTCTCTGTTCATGAAAATGTGGTTTGAATGGGGTTGGCATTTTGAGCTCAGCGGGAGACAGGACTGAAAAGCATTTCAGCCTTATTTTGCTAGCACACACCCAAGCAGCTGCTTGACGAGGCGAGCGCAATGTTTACTGCGCCGCATTTGGCTCGAGATAAAGACATCTTTGTAGATGATCAGAAAACTCGGGGATGGGGTGGGGGGAGCGGATGGGGCTGGAGCCAAGGAGGGAAGCATTTTTTTTAATGAGCTGGGAAGGTCAATCCTAATGTGACTCAGGCCAAACCCTGTGACATACTGTTATTATTTCCTATCATCTCCCCCATGGAACCAGTGCTGGGCACCGCTTTTTCTGAGGTAATTTATTTATTTATTTATTTATAGATTCTTTTATACCGCGGTACGTATAGAAATACATCACCTCGGTTTACAGTGAAACAATAAATTAGCAACAGGCTTTACATGTAACAGTTTAAAAAACAGTAAAACATTTAACAGCAACAGGCTTTACAGAAACAAGGGTTTTAAAGATAATATGCATACATCATTAAATATCAAACAATAAAATATAAATAACCATGTATTTGCAGGAGCAAATTAACTGTCAGCAGCGAGACCAATGTCACATTGAATACAATAGCCTAAATTGAGTAACAGTGGGGGGGGGGGGGGGGTATGGAATAGCAGAATGTAAATACAAAATGCGAGGAAAGAAACCACGTCTGAGGTTCATTTGAATTATAAATCTATATATAGGTGCATTTATATATATATAATTGTTATTTTACCTTCAACTCTGTCCCCCCAGGATTGCCTCTTCCCGAGTCATTAAAAAGTTTGTGTGGAACCAACAGATTCCGCGCATTCATTTATGCAAACAGAGCCTGAGCTGTCTTCGTACAGCTTTTATGTGCGTAAATGGCTTTGACTAGTCAGCCCTTAATGTGAGCACGATTTCCATGCCTCTTAGAGGACAGTATCCCCCCATCTACAACCATAAGTATGTCTCTGCCTGAGCCCAGAGCATGGCAACCTCCAGTGAGCACTGAAAGCTTTATGCACCCTCTCAGTATTCAGGGCCCTATCGGAGACCTAATCTGCTCAAGACTCACGGAGGAGGGGATGGTCTCGTTGCTGGCAGACCTCCTCGTGTCTGGGCAGTCACTGGAAAAAATGGCACCACAGGCCAGGCTTGCTTTCAGGACCTCGTTCTTGCATGTAAGAATAGTGGACCCTTGAGCTGCAGCACGGTTGACGCAGCAGGCAGGCGAACTCACTAGGCCCCCGCCAGCAGCTGGCAAACGTGCCCTGGACAGGGACTAGACTGGAGCTTCACCTATGCCAGCCCCATTCCCCGTGGGTTGAGCCTTTGGGTTACAGGGGCCGGCAGGAATTAGGCGAGGATCCCACAGGCTGTATAGAGAGAGAGAGAGAGAGAGTCCGGGGCAAGGTCCAAGGTCTGGACAGGCTGTGCTGAGACAATTACCGGGAGCTAGCCGGAAGTCAAGGCAGGCGGCCAACGGGGGCGTAGACAGAATTCATAGCTGAGGTGAGAGGCAGGCAGCAGGCAAGAGGGAGATAGAGGTCTAAAGCAGAGGTCAGTGCCGAATAGACTGAAGAACGACCGGGATGAAGAGAAGCCAGGATCGGAGCAGGCTGGACTGAGCAAGGCAGGCTGGACAAGTCATTCAGGAAGCAAAGCGGGAGTAACGTGCACCATGACCGAGCAGGGAGTCCCATTGCTGATGCAGTCCTGTGGAGCGCGGCAGCCACGCAATGTCATTGCCGAGTGCTGGCAGTCGGGTTCCCTGCTGCGGGGGACTTCATAAGGCGCCGTGCAGTGTGCACGCACACCTAGGGGAACCGGGGAGCAGTGTTGCAGATGGCGTCATCACGGCGTTCCTGCCTCTTCAGAGGCCGTCGGCAAACGTCACATTGCAGACTCACAGACCGAGCCGAAAGAGTGATGTGGCGCCTCCCGCTCAGCACTCCAGGCTGCTGCCCTTCTTGCCCGCCTCTTGCACTGGCTTGGAGTGGTGTAACTAGATTTTTGTTATGCTGCATGCATCCCGCCATTATTCACTAAGGCTTCTGCGGGAGTTCTGTCTGCTTTATGTTGATAGCAATTCTGGACTGAATAACTTCCGCAAACCCTGTGCTACTGTCTAGTGCTAGCACCTAAGAAAATTGTACTGAAATAAATATTCATCCTCTGCTCCCTTTTTGGCTGTGCCCAGGGTAGCTGCTCCGCTTGACTTACCCTACTTATGCCACTGGGCAGACCATTAAGGACTTGAGCAATGATCCATTCAATGTTAGTTTTTGGCAGTGCTTTTTCTCTGCAAAAAAGGTGCCGCACTCATATGCAGGACAAACGTTTTTGTTTATGAGGGGACCACAGGGCAAATCAAGCAGGTGGAGGAAAAGGTGCCATTGCTCAGCACCGGTGAATAGCCCTTGAAAAAAGGGTCCTGATTTCTGGGCACGTTTACACACATGGTAAAAGCAATTGGGAAGCCAAAAGGAAGGAACAGGATGATGGCAATTGCGCAGGCAGATGGGGAGGGGAGGGAGAGACGGAAGGGGCAGAAGGAGAGGAGGCACTGCCTTCAAGGAATCTGCTCAACTGTTCCTTCCTGCAAAGTTTCTCACGCAGTGCCCGATATGGAATGCCAGTACACTCGGGTAGATATTCAAAAGCCATTTAGAAGGATAACAGAAAAGTTATCCATCTAAATGGTTTAGCCGTGATATTTGTCAAGACTTTCCTGTTTAATTTTGCATACTTTTAAGGTTTTATTTATTGTTTTATGTATGTTTTTATCATTTTACATTTTAGTTATGTTTCATTATGTATTAAGGTCAAATTACTTTTATGTTCTTATCCCCCCAACTGATGAGATTGTTGAGATTCTAGATTAAGACATTAAGGAAGAGATTTATGTTTTGAATGCTGTTATATGTATGTTATTTCATTAATGATTAATCAAAGTTTTCTTATGAACAAATACTTTATTTGTATTGAAAAGTTCAGAAATAAAAAATTTTAAAAAAGTACTTTTATGTTTAGTGATTATGAATGATTTTTTTTATGATTTTCTTGTATATTGCTTAGACCTATTTTTAGTGTTAAATGATTCATAATTTTTAATAAATGTAAAATTATATTTGTATTTATTTATTAGTTTGTTTTTCTATACCGATGTTCAATTAGACATATCACACCAGTTTACAGAGTAACAGAGGAATCTATAAACATAGACTTCTTATTTTACATTGAAACTTTGTAACATGAGTAACAATTGGACTGTGGAGAGTCATTATAAACTTATAACAAATGTAGTGAAGAATATTGAAACTTTGTAACATATATAACAAGAGTGATTGCAACTCTTGTATTGAATCCTGTGTGGGATGGGCAGCCAATGTAGGTTTTTGAGGATTGGTGAGATGTGTTCAGATCTTTTGGTGTTTCAGAGTCATCTTGCCGCTGCATTTTGGAGCAGTTGCAGTGGCCTGAGAGAGTTGGATGGGAGGCCCAGGAGTAGGGCATTACAATATTTGGCGACCCATCCATCCAAATTTTAGCAAATAACTCTTTATCTGGCTAGAATTTCCCAGATAGCTCGGGGGCTAGGATTTCCCGGATAGCTGCTGCACCACTGAATTTCCTGGTTAAGTTAGACGGATAGGTGTATCTGGATAACTTACCGTAACTAGCAATTCAGTGGCTGAATATGGACCCCTCAGTATATTAACCAACAAAAGCACTACATTTTAGGTCTGAATACATATAAGGCTGCAAATCTGCTCACTCTCTTCTCTTAAAGGCCATCTGAAATCATGGCCTGGTCTGTTGTTTGTGTTTCATTCCTTGCTACGATCTTGATTATATTTATTACCGTTTGGTGAGATGGTATGAGGAGTACATGAAGGAAGGAACAGCAGTTCTGACTTTAGGGGGTCCACTTCTTAAGGTGCGGCACGGGGTAATGTGCAGAAACACACCTCATCAGTGATAATTAAATAGCACGCAGTATCTGTGCACCACACCTCGCCAAACAGAGCCCTTAATGCAAAATGAATTGGAGTAGTGGTATCGCCATGGCAGTGAACGCACACCGATGTTAGTGAGAATGGCACTTCAGAAAACTCGACACAGTTTGTCTGTACTTTTCCAGGATAACTTAACTCTCCTTCGGCTCTGCCTAGGGGAGACAATAAAATGGCAGTGGAGAGGGGAAAAAAAAGGACTTCCGATGCTGAGAACATTACACATTTGCTTTAAACAAAAAAAATAGAAAAATAAAACTGTACTGTACAGATGAAGGGAATGAGAGAATCTGAAGGTGGCATTGCTGGGGGCGCTGAGCACTCTGTTAGTCGAGTTGTACTGATTGGTTTCAGCTAAACTCATTTTTTTTTCTTACATTGGATTAGATGCTAGCAAAACTTACTGTCCTATGGAAAGGAGAGAATAAGTAAAGTTAAGCTGAAGAGTAATCAGGGGAGACGATCCAGAGGTGGGTAAGGAGGAAGAAACAAGTGCATTTAAACTCTGGAAGCTTTGCTAGGGGATCTGGGGAAAACTATACTGCTGAGCGGTGCACTTGGAAAGATGTGCGCTGGCCATTGACCGGTCACGGAGCTGAGGCTGTCTTCTTACCCCAGGTCAGTTTTGCCCCGTTGCATGCTTGAAGTTCAGATTGTCTTGTTGATTTCCTTCCGATAATTACAACATTAAACGTAGCCTTGTTTTCTCTTACCTTGGACACCATGGGCAGCTTAGATTTTCCACCCCAGAGGTAGTCATTGATGGGTTTTTGAAGCATTATAATCTATGCTGGGATCCCATTTGGATGGAAAATGCTATATAAATGCAAATTGCTATTCTTGCCGTTATTACTGTTTCAGGTTAGCCAGTGACACAGATGTGGAATCAAAATAAGCAACTGCATTGAACTGTCTCCTTGGTGGGGCTTCCAGAAAAGCTTTTACCAGGGTGCAAGGTTCACTGAGCTCAATATACAGGGGAGTGCACCCCAAGGACTTTCTTTTGGTTTGTTTTTTCCTCTTGTGGGTTTTTTCATTTAATGTTTGATTTTTTTGATTATTTGGCTTTTTTGCTGAACCAACCCCCCCCCCCTCCCCCAAAATAGATTGAAACAGGTCTCCTGGAGGATCTTCCACTCATCTCCAGCCTCAAAACCCGAGCTGATCCCAGCCAAGGCCTCTCCGGGTCCCTGCAACCCTCCTCCTACCACAATATAGCTCTGGGCCTGGACCTACCTCACGGGTCCCTCTAACTTCCATTTATCCCCTTCCAAAATGTCAGGTGGGGGGGACGGGACGGGACAGAGACCCGCTTGGTCCCCACTTACCCCTTCCAGTGGAGGGCTGGTGCCGGTGGTCGTACGGGGCAGGAGCGATGCCCGCTCACTCTTGGCCCTTGTCGCAGTCTCCGTAGAAATGGCGCCGCCGCCTCTCCTGAGTGGCACCAGAGGGACTTCTCAAGTTTGGATGACATCATGTGGTACGGACGAACATCACGGCACCGGCCATCCTGATGCCGCTGTTAAAGAGACCCTGACAGGGCAGGAGCAAGTGGGCATTGCTCCTGTCCTTTACAGCCACCATCATGGGGCCCAGGGATGGAGTCAGGATTTTGCTGCCCCTTGGCACTGTTGGTGCTGTCACCCCTCCCCCCCCCCCAGCCCACCACTTCCTGTAAGGGGCTGTTACAGGGTAGCAGAGGGCTATTATAAATCTTCAGTCAGCCTGTTACCCCCTAAACGTCTGCAACACTAGGGCACAGATCTGACGTGTGCCTCCTACTGACAAATCCAGGGTTGCACGGACCCCCGACGGAAGGAGTAAGTGGGGGTCCAGGGAGGTGTCCCTGGCCCCAGGGCCATTTTTAGAAGAAGAGGGAGGGAGTCAGAGGGGCCCTAGCAAGAGCCTGGCTAGGCCCAGCTGGTTAGGCCTGAGCCCGGCACTGTTTTATGACAGGAGAGGGTCGGAGGGACCCGAGGAGGCCCCCCAGCTGGGCCCGGCCTGGGCCCTAAGGCTTATGTTGGAGTGGGAGAGGGCTTGGAGGGCCTCTGGGAGGCTTTTATTTTATTTTTTTTAGCGTTCCCTACAAAAATGAAAATACCTGAAAATTTTGAGTTACTTTTGTTAGAAGCTATTTTTAGTTCGTTACATCAGGAATAAACTGAAAATGGACTCATTCATCCTTTTTTCAGCATTCCTTTAAGACGAATGCACTTCCCTAAGGCTCTCACCCCTCTACAGACGCGTGATGAAATGCTTGAGGTCTTTATTGCATGCTCGCTGTATTTTCCCCTCCTCCACCCCATTCAGAATGCCTTGTGCATTGAAGCTTTCTGAGAATGACCAGACCGCGGTTAGAATTGGCACCTCACCCAGTCCAAGCTGATGAGGTTCATCCAGGCCTGGTTTTGCCCCACTGCATGGGGGGCAAAATTTTCAAATTTTCCTAAGAAAAGTAGAATTACCTTTCCACGCCCGCCACGGAGCAAACCTCGGACTGGATCGGTCTGCTTGGGTCGACCTGGGTGCGGTGGCGACAAACTGTACCTGCAGGAGTTGCAGTCACTGCTAACAGCTCAGTGTGTGCTTTTATCTTGCGAGTTGGAGAATTGTGCATTTTACTTTATGGGCAGCAAAGCCAACAGAAAACATAATTAAAGTTGCGGTGTGGTGCACACACGACGGCACAGCGCCATGGTTCTCTTTGCTGCTCGAGGGGTTTCTGTGTGTGGTAACCATGGCACTGAACTAATGCTGATGGGCAGCCAATGGCTGAGCTGTAAAGTCGTGTGAAAGCTCCTGGTTCAGGTCCAGTCTCCGCCAGAGCATGTTCCTAGCTTGTTGGGCTAAAGGCGCAGATTTCTCAAGACAAGCAAAGGGCGGTGAACTTGCAGCATGAGACAGGATAGCACGGCGGCGGCACCGACTGTGCAAGGGTTTATCAGGCTGCTTTTCCTCCAGTCGGACTCTTTTTATTAAAAAGGGATTTCTGCTCAGCTGCCAGGCTGAACGGTGAATGGCAATATTGCATCCCAGACTGCAAACAAGAAGAGATTAAAGCTGTGCGAGAAATCATTGCAAATAATTGCAGGGAAATCTGGTGGCGTCTGTCTCTTTAAGCAAATATCGTCATCTCGGGAATTAGTGAAAAATCTTTGGCACCGAAGAGTCAAAATATGGCTAAAGATTTTGTACAAAGCTTCTCTTCCCCCCCCCCCTGCAAAAAACCCCCAATCTCTCCTCAGTCAAATGCTGAGGGGAACAAGATTCAAAGCCGATTTTCCCAAATAAATGGGCCTGTCTGAAGCTCTCCCTCCTTGGCCGAGTTGAAAGTGTGTGCGGGTTTCCATGGCGCCCATACTTTTAGCAAGGTAGAGAATCAGCCAAGCCTAGATTGGATCTTTGAATCTCTGCTTCAGAAAAATCAGGCCCAGAGCCCCTGGGCAATTTTCAGAACGGACGCTGCCCCGGGTAGTTCCCTTTTGAATATTAGCTACAAGGCATGCGTGTGGATTTTGCGGCTTCATGGGCTGTCCGAAAACTGGGCCCCCCCTTAGGAGGTCTGAGTAAAATGTGATTGTTGGTTCATTCCTGCAAAAAAAATGACTCCTGCATGATTTACTTCTCTGAGTTTTATAACCGATTCGCAAGGAACACCTTTTCTTATTTTTCATGAGGAGCAAACTTTCTTATTTTTCACTTTTGGTGCAAAACATTTGCATGGCTTTAGCAGAGATGATTTCTGTGGCTTTTTAGATCTCCTTTATGGGGGAGCAGCTGGAAGGCGTCATTTGTGGTTCCTGGGAGCCAGTGACCAACCACAAAGTACAGAAGGTAATAGCGGGGCTCTTCCTTCCTACTCTCCCGCTACTGAATTTCCAAACGTTGGACCACAGGGCTCAAACTGGTCCTCACACACCCCTCACTCCCCAACCCCAAGCCATTTTCAGGATATCCCTAATGAATAGGCATGAAATGTATTTGCATTCCTTGGAGGCAGTGCATGCAAGTATAGGGATATCTGGAAACTGCAACTGGCTAGGCTGGTGTGCATGCACATCTGTCTCAGGCATATTCTTGATGCATATCCTGAAAACCGGGATGGTTGGTGGCCCTCGAGGACCGGAATTGCCCACCCCTTGGCTAGGGTGACCTAAGGACCGGTTGGAGAAGCACTGAGTTAGTCCTCGTTCTTTCCAGGATCTGGGTTATTATCCTCTTGCCTTTTGGTTTGTTTGTTTTTTCTCCTTTTGAGCTGCTTGCTGCATAATTTTGCTGCAAGAGGCAGAGGAATTTACAAATAAGCAAATTCAACAGCCACCATCTGTTCTCATCCAAGCTACAAATCTGCTTAGCAAACTACTTCTTTTTAGTCAACTGTGGTTTTATCTGCCATAAAAATGCAAGCTCATGTGTAGGGGAAATTGATACCTGTTTCGTGCAGCTTTCAACTAACTCCAAGGCACCACATGAGTGATATTATGACCCAGTCCTGATTTTTTTAATAAAAATGCTGTCCTCTAAGAACTTAAAAGTTTCTGCTTTTATTTGTAAGATCTCTAACAGGAAAGAGCCCAGACCATCCCCTCCCCTCCCCCTCCCAGAACTTGCTCCAAGTTCCAAACATGATGCAGGCCCAGATGTACTGATGGCTTTTCCGATTTTGTGTCCATGGGAAAGGTGTGGCCCTTAGAGTTCATTGGAACTCTGTTGGTCTGAAAATAATCTTCCAGGTTTGATGTAACATTTGGCTGGTCTTGGGATGGATGGCTCCACAACCGGCCACTCTCACCCTGGGAGCCGCCCATCCTCCCGACGCTGGAACACCCACTGCTACCGTACACGTGCTCTCTCCTCTAAAATAGGTCCCCATGGCATCTGACGACATCACGGGAGGCTGCCCTCTTATGTCCGGCCACCCTGTTCCTCAGTCCCTCTGCCTCGCTGTCACATCCTGTGCCTTGCCTCCTTGACTTGCCTTCCTTCGCCCTGCCTTGCCTGTCCTCCCCGTTGGGTCTTGGTCTCCTGTGTCTTGTCTGGTCCGTCTCTCTGCCTGCCGCCTGCTACTGACCTCTGCCACAGACCCGGACTACTCTCTGTCCTGCTGCCCGGTACTGACCTCTGTTGTGGACATCAGATTCCATCTTCTCCTTGTACTCTGCCTGCCCCGACCTTGACACGTGCCTGGGTCCTATCTTCTTGCTGCCAGCCCTGATCTCACTGCCCGTACTTGGACTCTTTCTCACCACTCCTTAAGGGACAGTCGCCTAAGCCCTGCCTGCCCCTAGAACCCAAAGGCTCAACCTGTGCGGGAACGGGGCTGGTATAGGGGAAGCTCCAGTGCCAGTAAGGGCACATCCGCCAGCTGTCAGTGTGGGCCCAGTAGGTTCTCCTTCTAGTCTGCGTCAAGCGCACCACAGCCTAACGGCTCACATCTGTGACATTTGAGAAGTCCGGGGCTTCCTAAACCTGTTCTGGTGACCACCCAGCCAGTCGGCTTTTCAGGATATTCATAATGAATATCCATGAAATAAACATTCATGCATCGGAGACTCAGCGTATGCAAATAAGCTCTCATGCATATTCACTGTGGATATCCTGAAAACCCAAATGGCTGGGGGTGGGTAGGGGTCATCAAGACAGGTTTGGGAAGCTCTAGATTAATCTATAGTTAGGCTTTTTTTTTTTTTTTTTTAGCTAAACACAAGGCTAGGAGTCTCAGAATTGTTTGAGATGAATGTTATAATTCCTGTACTACTAGCCTGATGTCTTAGACCTTTAGTTAAAATGTATTAGAACATATTTATTTGGAATGACGGTATATAAAATGTCTAAAATAAATAAATAAATGTTAACCCCCCCTCCCCCAAATTATGAACTGGACCAAATTTCCCTACTGAAACTGGACACATCCTGAGACCCAATGAAGAAAAACCGGTCCATCCATGTCCTTTAATGACTGCAGTCTTTAGATTTCCATAGGATGCATTGCTAATGCCTTGCTCAGTGAGTGTCTATGAAATATGTCAATTTGATGTGTCAAATTGATGCACATTGTATTCAAATGGTGACTTCAGTAGCATTGCCAATGCCCATTGCAGTTTGGTCTGGCAGGTGCTCACTCTGCAGTGTGTTAAATGTCTGAATTCTTGGGAAGTTACATTATCGTGATTGTCCCTTTAAATGACGACAGTGCTCAGGGGAGGAAGCGCTAGGGTCTTGTCTTCCTTTTTGCAAGAGAGTTTTTCATCTCTGCGTCCTCAGATTTCCAGAAAAAAAAAAAATCCATTCTGGTACAGGAGCCTTTGTCCATATTTCAAAAGGAACATTTTCCCACTCTGTGCCTCTGGAAAATATCTTTATCTGAATAAAGGTGCATTGTGTGTTGCGGTTTAAATCGGCCCCAAACATCCTAACGCAGAAAAAGAGCCGAGAACAGACCTTTTGTTACTGGCCTAAAACCGAACAGCTTTTTAAAGTACATTGAACCTGCTCTTCTGTAAGAGAATTGCACGGGTCCGGATGAAAGCCCTCCTTGCTCAAAGGAATGTTTGATGTAAGGTAAGAGAAAACAACAAAAAGCTTTTATAGCCATGTGGCAAAAAAAAAAAAAAAAAAGAGAAAAGCTGTTTGTCTCTGAATTACTGTTTTTTTGTTTGCGACTCAAATTGCTCACCTTGAGTTGTCCTTGACACTGCGTAAGAGCTTTTTTTTTTCTTCCTGCACCGAGCTGGTAGCACATCGGCAGGGGTGGGGGGAAGCAGGAGCGGGGCTCGCAGGAGGATGGGGATTGATTTTTCCCGCATCGCTTCAGTCCTCGGCCCTTCTGGCTATTCGAGTCATTTCGGACTGGGCTCTCTTGTGTGGGTCACACAAGCAGGCAGTGGGACCATGACAGTTACAGATTTGTGGGATTGCAAGCTACGACTCCCCAGAAGCCAACAAGGTCAATGCAAGGCTGCTTGGTTATAGCCCAGGTACTATCACCCAGCAAAGTGAGAAGGAGAAAACAGGAGGCAGATGGAAAAAAAAAAAAAAAGCATGACCTAGTGACACCACAGACCATAGGCTAGATGGGTTATAAAACCAACAGGCCACAAGTCCCCAGAAACCAGCTGGGTTGATGCCGGGGAATGTCCACCAAGGCCATTCTGAGCTCCCTGTCCGTCAGGGACATTGAAGAAATGATGCACCTAGGCTGGAGGGCTGTGGGGAGGAGGAGGAAGAATCTGTGATGATACAGGGACCACCACTGCTGATAGTAGGGCAGCGTGGGAACATCCAATCAGTCGATCGGGGTGGAGAGAAGAAGCCATGATCCAGTAGCAGACTTTGGGTCTCGGCCCGCTTCCTAGTGGATAGGCAGCAAAGCAGCAGGAGATTCATGCACAGTCTGGCCTGACGGTGCTAATTGGTGGCCAGGGACTGGATGAAAGCAGTGCTTTCCAGGCGCATAGATGCAGGTAGTGAGCTTTAAAGCATGCAGTGAGGGGGGACAGAATTAGTCCTAGGCAGAGAGAGACTCTGTACTACCCAAACAGAGGGCATTTCAGATTGTGAGGCTGCTATAAAAGGAAGCAGCTCAAGCAAGGCAGAGCTGGGAGCATAGGATGTGCGGGCGTCTAAGTGAAAGATTTTTCTGGCTCCAGAAATGAATGAAAGCTAAAAGGTTTGGACAGTGAGCAGTGAGGCTTTTATCCTACAACAGGTGGGAAAAAAGGACGCTCGAGTGCAGCCAAAGAATTGAATTTATCATGTGGCACTCCAGGTTCAGTAGGGGGCTTGGCGTTAAAGACTGTGAAGGCGCACTCAAATTGGATTAAACAACATGAAGTCACATGGAATGCACGCAAGGAATAAACAGCACAAAACAATGGAGAAAGGGACGGAGTCAATAAACAAGCAAAGCGCTACATAGACATGTATGGAGTGCGTGTCAGGAAAAGGTCAAGCTAGCACTACACGAGATATTTTGAAATGATACCCAGAGAGAGCAAACTTCACTTAAGAGCCTGGCAGCAGGAGATGTGGCTACCTCTGTGCCCGTAAGTTTGCGTCTGCTGTATCGGCAGCTGAGGAAATCGCAAGCCCGTTTCTGAAAATTCCTCACCTGCGCATAGTTTCCTCCCCTGACCCCCCCCCAGCCTTATCAGAAATGTCCACTTCTTGACATCTAGTGTGAAGGGCAAAGTTGTTATGTTCACCACAACTTTTTAATGAGCCGAAAAAAATGTGTAGAAGATGCTGGCAGGAAGATAAATCAAAGAGAGGCAGTAACACTTCTGGGACAGGATAGAACGGATCCAGAATATGCAAGCAGCACGTGCGATTGGCTAGGATCAGTCCTGGCAGGATGGAGACAAGAGTGGCTCGCATGGCCCTCTTCTTCTATAAGTACATGAATCTGTTGAATGGCATGGCATCGTGCTTTTGGGAGCACAAATTCATTCTTCCTTACGTGTCACTCTTTTCTCCACTCTCGACTTCTTTTCTTGCGCAGCAGTTCGTTACTGCTGCTTTGTGCTTTCCAGATCAATTGTAGCCTGCACCTATGAAGCAATGGCGCCAGGAGCTTTCCTTCACCACTATCTGGGGAATATTTCCCCCCCCCCCATCTTCTTCACTCTCCCCACTTTCCATCTAGCCCAGCCACTGGAACCCAATACATGTAGCGTCTGTGTCAGGCCATAATCTCCTCCGTGGCTCCTAGCACTCAGTTAAGGGTGATACGGTTCACGTTCCTACACACTGGGAGCTGGAAGAGTGTATTCTGCCCACTCTCATCTCCTATGTGCATCCTTCCAGGATCTTTCTTTTGTTTGCCTTGAATTTATTATTTTGAATTTATCAGCCCTCTTTTTTGTTCTATATTTATTTATATTACACGTTTATGTTTTGAATCCAGGAAACTCCCACTTGGAGCAGACTTAGAAGTGTTGCATCTTATGAATGAACACAAATAGAAAGGACAACTTTCCAAGCGGGGTAAACTGGCCCTTCTGATAATCGTCCTCACACAGTCCGGCTAAAAGTAAAGACAGGGTTCTATAGCGCTCGTAAAAACATAAGATGTGCCAGGCTGAATCGGACCAAAGGTCCATCGAGCCCAGCATCCTGTCTCCCAACAGTAGCCAGTCTTGATTGCAAGTCCAAGACAGAACCTAAACTGTGGGTCCATTCCTTGCTCCTCACTCCTCAGGGTTAAGCGGTGACTTTCCCAACTCTACCCAGCTGATGACGGTTTATGGACTTTTCTTCCGGGAACAGGTCCAGACCCATTTGAAACCCTGCTGCACCGACTGCCTTGACCATGTCCTCTGGAAACAAATTCTGCAGCTTGATTGTGCAGATGGACCTAGAGGGCATGATTAGGGCAGGGGTGGGAAAACAGTGGTTGGAGATGGGGTTTTCAAGCCCAATGTGTGCCATTTCCCAACCACAGAAGGAGCAGTTGCCTATAGGCAATTTTCAAAGGGAAAAAAGAATGTGCACAGGTACAACTTACTCACAGACTTTACATACACCTAGGCAACCTGTTTTGAAAATTGCTCCTCATGTTGGTAATTTGACCTCTCAGTGAAATTTTAGAAGGAAAATGCTTAAAGCTCTTTAGGCTCCATAAATATATTGCATGCACTGGGGATCTCTAACCAGCTTTCTTCCTTTATTGAGCTGGAACCTCCATAGACCATTGCTCGGTCTGTTAAAGAATTTATAACTGCAGCCACAGAACGTATGTGACTGTAGGACTAATGCATGGACCCACAAAGCAAGATGGTAGTCGGTCTAGGGTAGCCACGGAGGTGAAAAAAGCAAAAACAAGACTGATGCCTTGGAAAAAGATTTATTCAAATAGAACAGAACCCGCCTGACTCTGGCTGAGTTTTGCCCTTAAGGCTGCATCAGGGGCTCTACAAAATACAATAAATATAGACTTTAATAGTAATAAAAACAACCCAATATAAATAAAATAAAATGAATTGCATAGTATTAAGATAAACTGAAGAACAGTCAATGAAAAACTTTGTATCTTAAAATAAATAAACAAAGGTGACAACAAGTTAAATGTTAAAATAAAGAACAGAGAAGAAATAATTGATGCATGAATCAACATTAACTTTAAATTGAATAACATCTAGAGTATGCACTCAAGTACAATGTGTAATTTCTGGAAGTATCCACTAAAAATAGAGATAAAAAAATAGAGATAAAATTTTTTTTAAATGTTAAGAAAAGAAAAAAATACAAATTAAAAATTAAAAAGGAAAAGTAATCATAAAAATTAAAATTAAAAAAGAACACATTAGTAATATAAAGATTAAAAATTAATAAATAATGTAAGCAAATTAAGTTTACCTGGTTTGATATATCAGAATGACTTTAAAAACATATCTTGATCAGGTGTCCTATAAAATGAATGAGGTTGATTTTAGAGTCATGTGATCTTATAAAGCCCTTTATTATAAAATTAAAATTAAAGACGATGCAAGTGTTATGTGCCATATGGATTCATTCAGACATTTCACTTGGGCGACCATAATCAGTATGTATATATGTTAAATGAGAATCTCAAATGAGTTCAATCACAATTCATCACCTCAAAAAGTCTTCGAGTCCATGGTAAAGAGTGTTGTATTGTGCTCCATGCGATGGCACTTTTCAATGAAAAAACTCTGTAACCAACTTAGAGAAACATTATTCAATGTGAAATCAGAATACAAAAGACTTTTAAATTGAAGCCTATTTCAAAAGCGGCTGAAATGTGTTAACAATTAAAACTGTATGGGGCGGATTTTAAAAGGGTTACGCACGTATATTACGCGCGTAACCGCGAAAACCCGCTCCTGCAAGTCTCTGCTAGAGGGGGGTGAAGCTAGTATTAGTTAATGGTAATCTGCTAAGCACCTGATGTCAAACATGCTTTCTTGACTGTTGTTTTTCTTATTTTCTGTTTCCCTAATTGCTTGTGTGTTTCCTGATGAAGTATGAAACTTAGCCCTGTGTAACTTAGAAATAAATAAGATTTCCTTCAGACAGACAGTTTGGTTAATTCTCTAATCAGAAAGACAGGAGAATTGCTGGGTAAATAGGAGGTATATATACATAAAGAGGTAGATCTTAAAAAAGTATGCGCAACCGGTGCAAACAAAAGTACGCCGGATTTTATAAGAAACGCGCGTAGCATCATGTATCTTATAAAATCCGGGGTCGGCGCGCGCAAGGCTGCACAAAATTGGCAGCCTACGCGCGCCAAGCCGCGCAGCCTGCCTCCGTTCCTGCCAAGGCCGCTCCGAAAACGGAGCGGCCTCGGAGGGAACTTTCCTTCTACGTCCCCCCACCTTCCCCTCCCTTCCCCTATCTAACCCACCCCCCAGCCCTACCTAAATCCCCCCCTACCTTTGTTGTGCAAGTTATGCCTGCTTGAGGCAGGCGTAACTTGCGCGCGCCGCCTCGGCATCCCCCGGCACAGGCCGCAGTGCCGGGGGACTCAGGACCGCCCTCCTGGCCCGCCCCCGAAACGTCGCCACGCCCCCGGACCCGCCACGGACTGCCCCCTGACCCCGGAAATGCCCCCGGACACCCCCCCGGCCTGCCGACACGACCCCCGGACACGCCCCCTCCCGCCCCTTATACGAAGCCCCGGGACTTACGCACATCCTGGGGCTTTGCGCGCGCCGGCGGCCTAGGCAAAATAGGCGCACCAGCGCGTGAGTGCCCTGCGCGCATAAATCACGCGCAGGGCTTTTAAAATCTACCCCAAAGGGAGGTGGGGTTGGAACTCTTAACTCCTCTCCCTACAGAAGGACCCTGACAACAGGTGAAAATGGGTAGGAACAGTGTTATTCCCTATTCTTTAATGTATGCATTGCTGCCACTGGCAAAGTTAATTTGGAACTTGGGAATCCAATTTATATTGAGGTCCATATTCAGAGGCATTTAGCTATATAACTCAGAAGTTATCCAGCTAAAAGAATATTTGGGCAAATATCCAGCTGGTTATATTCAATGATGTGACTGCACTACTGAAAATACCTCCGGTGTTAGCCGATAAGTTTATACGACGGACAGTGCCTGAATGTGGACCTCTATGCTTGTATTTAGATGACATTCTACTCTTTGCACTTATCAGAAAGGAGAGAGAATAAGGATGTCCTTTCGTTAAACGAAATGAGAAATTTTAACAGAATTTCATGTTTTTCAAATTGTTTTTAAAAAGAAACAAAAGAATAGTGAACAAATTAAATTCTTTTTCCTTCAATCCATTTAAAAAAACAAAAAACAACCCAAAAACTATGTCCAGCGGTCTGCTGTGCAAAAAAAACCCCCACCAAGCAATCGAAAAACATTCCCAACCCTTCCCCTTTCTTCCCCTCACCCCTGCACTACTTTACTAAAAAGAAATGTTCATCGCTCCTGGAAAAGATACCAGTAGTCTGAGGCTGGTGCCATTGCTAATTTTTTTTTCTATACAGAATGGTGCCAGCCTAGGCCTGAGCCTGCCTGGCATCGTTTTATAGGACAAAAGTTCACAATGATGCCGACCTCTGTCTGCTATTGCCATTTCTAATTGCCACAATGGGAGAGCAGGAGCAACTCTTGCCCATGAAGTCATTTTTGGGGCGACAGTCGGGCGAGGAATGGAAAGGCCCGAGAATGTGGGGGTTTTTTTGGCAGCAGATTCTGCATTTTTTTAATTTCATTCGGATTTCAGGCCTATTTATTTATTTACTTTACATTTCATTTGTTGTTTTCGTTTTATAGAAATAAAACACATGGATAAAAAAAAACACAAAATAAAATGAAAAGCAACACAAATGCTGAAATGCTGTTTTCCTGTTTAATTTTCACCAGCTCCATGTTCATCTTCTCTCCCCATGTTTGTTACAATCTGCTAATTTCTCTGTTCTCCATTTACTCCTTCTCTCCCTATGTGCAATATCTGTGACTTGACATTAACTTGACATTGGATTAGGCCTTTAACAAGTTAATGGCATATTTTCTCTCCTTCTTCGTTGTTGAAATAGAATATGCATTGGTTATTATTGTTAAAAGAGTTATAGTATGTACTCCTGAAACCCGTTATTTATGTAAAGCCTGTGGCTGTTATTTATTTACTTACTGTATAACTTGTTGGATGTAAAGCCTGTTGCTAATTTATTGTTTACTGTAAACCGAGGTGATGTATAACTAAACGTACCGCGGTATATAAGAATCTCTAAATAAATAAATAAATAAATACATAAATACATAAATAAAAATAAAACGAAAAAAATGCCTGCATGCACAGAGAACAGGCTGTATCAAGATTAAATGAATGCCTGACTCAAACTTTGGCTTTGGTAAGAGCTAATAAATTGAAATTAAGGCCCTCTAAATTGGAAGTTTCGCTAACCCTGTCCCAGCTTTCTAGTAAGAAAGACACTTAGGGGGTCATTTTCTATCCCTATTGCAAGCGAAAAGGGACTTTTCACGTGCGATAGCCAGATAGGGGTGGAGTCGGGGCAGCGTTGAGACCGGAAGAGGAGGAGTCGGGGCGGCGTTGGGGCGGACGCTGCGGAAACTTCGCTGGTGGCGAAAAGGTATGACTCCTTATCGCCGCCAGTAGCGCGCCCAATAGCGCCACCTTTCACAGTGGCGCTATTGGGCGCGAAAGCCAGCAGCGATAATAACGCGGTGGTGCGATCGCTGCCGGCTTTCGCAGGCCCGCCCCCCGCCCCCTGTTACCGCGGAATTCACAAACCTGTGCGAAGATAGAAAATCCAGGCCTTAGTGATCTATTAATTTTTAAGGATTGTATTCCTATACTAGGAATTTTAGTGTATTAAAATTTAACACTACAAAATTAGATCTCCGCTGTAATTAAATGCTATCTTCACTTAATTAAACAGCTCGGTCCTTTTTTGGAGATAGATGACTTAAGCTGTATTATGAAATTCTCGGTTTTATCAACAATTAATTTCTGTAAACAGCATAAATCAGGGACATTGAAAAAGATTTACATAGATTTCAAAGTCTTCAGAATCCTGCAGCCAGGATTGGCAACAGGACAGGGCTGTAGGGAGCAGATTACAGCATCTCTCTGCAGCTTGCATCGGTTACCAATATACTGATTAAAATTCTTGCTTTGGTTTTTTTTAGATGCCAGCATGATCTTAGTCCTGCTCAAAAACAACTGATACAGCCCTATGTTCCCAAGAGAAATCGTAGATCTTCACAGGAACGGCTTTGTAGGCTGCTCCCTCCTAGCGAGAATAGATTAACAAGTATTAGGATTCGGGCATTCTCATATGCAGGCCCTAATGGCTGGCATTTACTTCCGAAAGATATCGGAGAACTGGATAATTGCCTAACATTCAGGAAAAGGTTAAAACTTCATCTGTTTAGTTTTGCATTCCCTGGCCTGGAGGTTTAAGGACCTGATTTTACATGGTGCATTCTCTGTGCCTACGCTGTTAGTAACAAATTGTTCCCTTGCTTGAAGACAGGAAATGTTAAATGATTTGTTATGTTTTCATTCTTAAATGATTGCTAGATCTCTGATGAGATTGGTTTGTTCTGATATGCATTGTGACCTTCTCAGGTAAGCACCTAGACGAGTGGATATTGCACACTATGGCTGTGCCATTATTTTAAATTATTCTTTTAATACTGTCAGTTTTATTATTGCGTTTGTACAAATCTGCCTTTTATGTAAATTGTATTTGTGTTCGAAAAATGTTATTCTGTGAGGAGGCGGATTGTACACTGAAATAATTAAATAATAAATAATGTAAAATAACGTTTTCATAATGCAAATGTTCCAAAGAGGAAATTCTGTGGCCGCACTTGAATACCGCACTGCAGAATTGTAGGGAAGCAAGGCCGTCGGCTATTGAAGAGAGATTCTGGTCCCGAAGATGCTGATAAATTATCATTTATAAAGCATTCCCAAGTAAGGTTAACGCGGCGTGAACAAAGAGAGAGAGACACAGGTTTTAGTTGGCATTAATTCTGCTCTGCTGCATCAACAAGAAGGGGCATCTGTGAGTTCTGGGGCCTGCTGGTGAGCACATGCCTTGATTAACAACAGACAAATAATAAAGAGTGTATCAACCGCAGTCACTCCAGATTATGACATAATCTTTTGTAAAACTGTGCCTGTAAATCTTTTTTTTATTCTTACTGCTCTTTGAATGCAATCGTGTATAACACGGGCAAGGCGTGACTCCCGTGACATTCTCCCCCTCTCCTCTTCCCACAAAAACGCACTTCACACAACTTTGAGTTTACACAGGCCCTTTGCATTGCGTTCAATGTGGTGAACCTTTTCTTAGGAGACATGTGGGTGCCATTAGACTCAGAAAGTGAAACTGTACTGTGACCTCGACATTTCTGAGGTCACTAGAAAATAAAAGTGAAGGTCACTAACAAATACAAATTCTCAATCCTGGCCTTAAACACAACATCCTTGTCTAGCCTTCCCGAGAAACTAATATAACCAACATGACATCCCAACAGCCAAGGCCCTCGCCATCTGTACATGATACTTGAAATTTTGCCTAGGTAGGTGTAGCAGGGTGCATGCAACCACATTGCTAGCTTGCAATGACCTGTGAGAGCATTAGAGATGTGAATCGTGTGATCGATCGTCTTAACGATCGATTTCGGCTGGGAGGGGGAGGGAATCGGATCGTCGCAGTTTGGGTTTTTTAAATATCGTGTAAATCGTGTAAATCGAAAACCGGCATACTAAAACATCCCTAAAACCCACCCCGACCCTTTAAAATAAATCCCCCACCCTCCCGAACCCCCCCAAAATGCCTTAAATTACCTGGGGTCCAGTGGGGGGGGGGGGGAGGGCGGGAAAACCGGCACACTAAAACAACCCTAAAACCCACCCCGACCCTTTAAAATAAATCCCCCACCCTCCCGAACCCCCCCAAAATGCCTTAAATTACCTGGGGTCCAGAGGAAGGGTCTCGGTGTGATCTTTCACTCTCGGACCTCCGTGCGTTGTAGAAATGGCGCCGGCGCCATTTTGTTTTTTTGTCCCCCGACGGCAGGAGCGTAGGAGACCGCTCCTGGACCCCCAGGGACTTTTGGCCAGCTTGGGGGGGCCTCCTGACCCCCACAAGACTTGCCAAAAGTCCAGCGGGGGTCCGGAACGATCTCCTACCGCAAATTTATTTTAAAGGGTCGGGGTGGGTTTTAGGGTTGTTTTAGTGTGCCGGTTTTCCCACCCTCCCCCTTCCCCCGATTTACGATTTTTTGACTATAAATCGGGGGAATTGTTATTGTATCGCGGCTCTAACGATTTTTGATGATTTAAAATATATCGGACGATATTTTAAATTGTCAAAAAACGATTCACATCCCTAGAGAGCATTGTGTGAATGCCACTATCCTGGACAGGTGCTTTACTAAAGGCTGTAACTGAAGGCCTGCTAGGTGAGCACTCTGATGTCAGCACTGGCTCTGAAACAGCTGAGGCAGTGCTGCCATCATCAGTGTCTTTGCAGACCCATGTCACACAATGCCTCTGATATACAGGTGCATATCTTCTAGGGATATGCAGGGGAGCCGCATACGTTTCATACGGCATTCGTATTCGTCGGGGCCAGATACACTATATCCATTCAAAGGGGCCCCCTGATCTGTTGATATGTGCCATTCTTATTCATTTCCCTTTTAATTTAATTAACTACAACCCCCCCACCCTCCTGACTCCCCCCCCAAGACTTGCCTAAATTCCCTGGTGGTCCAGCGGGGGTCCCAGAGCGTCTCCTGCCCTCCCTCCGTCGGCTGCCGGCGCCATCTTGTGCTCCTACCATGTGACAGGGGCCGACCAATGGCAGCGGTAGCCCCTGTGACATAGTAAGGGCAAAGGCTATCGGCGCCATTTTGATTACTGGCAGCCGACGGCCCGAGTGCAGGAGATCGCTCCCTGACCCCTGCTGGACCACCAGGGACTTTTGGCAATACGTTTCGCGATGCAACATATACAACGAATCCGGCCATATACGTTGCAGATTCGCGATACGTTGCACACCCTTAATATCTTCTGATGCACACAGATGTCATCTATGGCATGAGGCTGTCAAATGGGAACTCTATGATTATTACTTGTAACTGTCAACCTGTAGCTTTAGGCAGTGCCTTAAGCTTCTGTGCTACTTTTTATTTATTTGTTTGTTTGTTTTTATATACCGTTGTTCAAAATATATCACATCGGTTTAAATAACTACAAAAGATAAAACAATTGAAAGAATTAAAACAGGTATCACAACAACCTGTTTAAATTTAAAAAATAAAAATATAATCTAATACATCATAAAATCCTAGTTTATCGACATATACTGTAAAGCTTTCATGTATAAAATATAAATTTAATAATAGAAATAAGAAGAATGAATGTAACATTGTTAAAACTAAAAGTTCAAATAAAATTCTGTAAATAAAATAGCTAAAAGAATAATATTAAGGTAGAATTAGGTGAAAGCCTGCTGGAAGAGCCAAGTTTTGATACCTCTTTTTAACATAATTTGGAATTGGGTTCTATTCTCTAAGTTCCTACTTGTGATTTAGATGATTTCTTAGAACAGCTGGCCTGCATGTTTGGGGGCCCTGCTGGAGTTTCCTCGTACCAATGCAACTATATCACCCACATGTGAGGGTAAGGACAGGATCCAAGGGGGAGGACCACAAAAGAAAACGCCGCAATCTAGGGCAAACTATGTGCACTGTGCTGGCACTCCTACACTAACACAATTGCGAGAAATGCCTCTTTTACATTCACTTTCACTCCAAAAACATTAGGCCAGCCATACATATTTGATGTTTACTTTACTTAGAGTACACTTCTTCAGCTCCAGTGTATCGCTCCATTGTCAACAACATGTAGCATAACTAGGCATATGTGGTTTATTTTGCACACTGATCCAGGCAGAGGACCAGTGAGTAAAAGAAGGTAGATAGAGAGGAGAGCAGCTGCAAACATTCCGCTGGGCTCTGTTCCATGAAAGGGTAAGGAGAAGTTGAGGCCTAACAGGCAAAGTAGCGTTCTATGAGACTTTAGCGAAGATGGCTGCCAGTGTGGTGTTCTCATCTTTTGTGGGTGGACATGCGGGATCGTGGGGTAGATCAGGAAGTAGCTGGGTTTAAAAAAGGTTTGGATAAGTTCTTGGAGGAGAAGTCCATTACCTGCTATTGATCAAATTGACTTAGGGAATGGCCTCTGCTATTACTGGCATCAAGTAGCATGGGATCTACTTAGTGTTTGGGTACTTGCCAGATACTTGTAGCCTGGATTTGCCACTGTTGAAAACAGGATTCTGTGCTTGAAGGACCCTTGGTCTGATCCAGTATGGCAACATCTTATGTTCTTACATTCAGAGGTGGTTCTATAATGAGGCAGGATGAGGTGGCCGCTTCAGACGGCAGAATTTTGAAGCGGCAAAAAGTACCCTTCAAAATTCTGCCCAGCCCCCACCTCACCCTGCCTCCCCTCCCCCCCCCATGGCTCCACACTCCCGACCCCCCCCAAGAATCACAAAAACCCCTAGGGGGCCCGGGAGTGATCTGCTGCTCCCAGGCTGTTGGCTGCCACTAACCAAAATGGTGCCGGTGGCCTTTAGCCCTTACCATGTGACAGGGGCTATCGGTGCCATTGGCCAGCCCCTTTAGCCCCTACCATGTGACAGGGGCTACTGGTGCCATTGGATGGCCTCTGTCACAGGTATCCTGCTGGACCTCTAGGGGTTTTCATAAGTTTTGGGGGGGAGGCATGTGGTCCCTACCTCAGGCGGCACATTGCCTTGAGCCACTCCTGCTTATGTTCTTATCTCTAGAGGTATACCATGGCATAGAGCAAGATTATGGAATATACTGCAGAGCAGCACTATATCTGCTACTCTGGGTGGGGCATACATTAAAGCTCCTCCTGTTTTGTCCAAGCAATGAAATCTACTTTTGAGAACTCCAAAGGTGCATTCTATGACATAGCAGGTAGAACATAAGGCATCATTGTACCTCATCTCTGCCAGTTTGTTGGGAATAGCAATGGGGGGTGAAAAGCCAGGTCCTGCAACCATATCCTGAATCTCCTGCAGCAAAGACAGAATGCATCATTAACCGCACCATGACTTTGACATGTGCCTGGCCACCCAAAGCAAGCTATAAGACAGTACAAGCTAAGCTCTAGCTTAGCAGGAGCCTTAAAAGACTAGTTCCCAACTCAAAGTCCATGCCACTATTTTCTGTGACACTATATGAACACTATAGCACTAGCTTTATCGGTGTCAGATCATCCATACTAGGAAAGGGCTTTTGTGCTTTGTAGCAAATGTGTGCCTGTCACTAATAACCAAGCTAAGGTTTCCCGTTTATAGCACTCATCAAATCCTGAAGCTGTACATCACAAAAGCCACACATGTCATAGCAGAAAAGCCTCATCCTCTTGGTATGAATGTGCAAGGCCCTGGCTGCTCTGCAGTATGTCCTCCAGAGATACAAATGTGTCTGACCTGACACAGTGAATACGCTAGGGTCAAACATGCACAAGCCGCAGCTTCAGGCTCACCTGTGTGATAGGCAAGACAGACAGGCCGATACAGAATGGTGCGCTTGGCCGAGTGCATCGTTTAGCCCCGTTTGGCTGTGCATTTTAGACGTGCTATTATTCCCCCCGAAACTAATAGCACTCATCACATGTTTTTCTGTACACCCTCCGACTTAATATCATAGCGAAGTCGGAGGCACCGAAAAAAAAAAAAAAATCTGCCCGCCGGACACTCAATTTTGCCAGTGTCCATTTTCCGAACCCGTGGCTGTCAGCAGGCTGTCAGCAGGTTTGATAACTGACGCTGGTAAAATTAAGCGTTGGTTGTCGGACCCACTGACAGCCACCTCTATTGTCTCTAGCACCTCCTTATTACTGCCTGGCCTCATTTAAATACAGAATCATGTGCCCAGGAGAGGTGCCTGAGTGAGCTTTGGGAGAGCGGGTGCTCAACTCAGAGTGCCGGCACCTTTTATTAAAACGGCCTGAAACTGTGCGTGACATCCTGGTTGAGCCATCAATAACAGGCCACACCTGACCTGGGAGTTCCAGCAATATGGACACTAAAAGGTGTTGAGGAACCAATGAGATTTCAAATGCTGCAAATGGGAGGATAAGAAAAGGCAAATGTTTAAAGTGAAGCCGAAGAAAGTATGTAGTGGTTGGTCACACACCACGCTTTGTGGCAAGTGCATTGTTTGTGCTCACATTAGCCAGTCTCTCCAGCATGGGTAGAGAAAGCCAGGCCCTGGTACAATGGTGTGTAGACCAGAAACTTTTCATGTTAACAATGCTGTTACATTCCGCACCCCTCCCCCTGTCGGTGCAGCTTGATGCAAACACATAGTCAGAGAGGGAATAGTGAAAGAAGCATTTGCCTTACCTACAAGCCAGCCGTCACTGTAGAGGCTGTCCTCAAAATTCTCAAAGATGCCTGATTGCCTAAGTATAAAGGAAACATGCACAGCTCCCGGGTACCTGGCCAACACATCAAGGATGCTCATGCGAGCGTCACAGACCACTTGCACGTTGAGGAAGTGGAAGAGGTTTCTGTTGCGGAAGATCTCCTCCTTGTCTCGGGGTAGGCTGATGGCCACGTGAGTGCAGTTGATAGCTCCCTGAACATTGGGAAAGTTAGCGATGGCATGAAAGCCTCTCTTGATATTCACCAAGTCCTGCCTGTCCCGAGCAAATACTATGTAGTGATTCAGGCGATCAGATACAGCTGTTATGACCTGGCCCAGACAGTAGGGGTGTGCATGTTTTCGACGTATTGGCACTCCGCAACGTATATGTCCCTATTCGTTGTATTTGTGGGGTCACGAAACGTATGGCGAACCCCCATGAATACAACATATTTATTTATTTATTTATTTATTTAAAATTTTTATATACCGGCATTCATGTTGCAAACACATCATGCCGGTTTACATATAACAGGGGTGTACAGTAAACAATTCAATAACCTATTTGTGTAGAAGGAAGCAGTTACAAATAACAAGGTAATAGAACTGGGAGGAGAGAAGAAAAGAAAGAGAATAACATTAGGTATAGGTATTTACATTAGTAATAACATTTTTACATGTGGAAGTGGTAGAATCTGGCTGAATAGAATTAATCGGTGTCCGGGAAAGCTTTTTTAAACAGCCAGGTCTTAAGTCTCTTCCTGAAGGTTGGGAGGCTGGGCTCCTGTCTAAGGTCCGGTGGGATGGAGTTCCATAGAAGGGGGCCGGCTGTTGAAAAGGCCCGATCTCTCAAGGTAATGTGTTTGGTAGTTTTGGCTGGGGGCACTTGAAGAGATCCTCTGAGTGTGTCTCTTGTTGGTCTGGAGGAGTTTATATCTAACGAATAAACCCCCCAAGACTTACCAAAAGTCCCTGGTGGTCCAGCGGGGGTCCTGGAGCGATCTCCTGCACTCGGGCTGTCGGCTGCCAGTATTCAAAATGGCGCCGATAGCCTTTGCCCTCACTATCTCACAGGGGCTACCGGTGCCATTGGTCAGCCCCTGTCACATGGAAGGAGCACAAGATGGCGCCGGCCATCCATTGCTCCTACCATGTGATAGGGGCCGACCAATGGCATCGGTAGCCTCTGTGACAAAGTGAGGGCAAAGGCTATCGGCGCCATTTTGAATACCGGCAGCTGACTGCCCGAGTGCAGGAGATCGCGCCAGGACCCCTGCTGGACCACCAGGGACTTTTGGTAAGTCTTGGGGGGTTCAGGAGGGTGGGAGGTTGTAGTTAATTAAATTTAAAGGGTTGGGATGGGGATTTTTTTGGGAAACGAATACATACGTAACTAATGAACGGATCGGGGTCCCCCGAGAACGGATGCAACGGATTTGGCTCCCCATGAATTTGAATACCAAATGGGACGAATCCGTCCCTGCTGCACATCCCTACCGGACAGCAGGAAAAAGTGTTTTGGGACATTCCACCCACAACGCCTACTGACATTTGGAAAGAGCTGCTTGCCATGAAATGCAGGGTGACCAACAGTTTGGTGAGGCCTGCACAGCGTGGGAACTTTCGGTGACCGGATCCAGATCCCATCTGATTTCTTCATATAATTCCAGGAGAGCCCGAGATACCTGCTAACCACATAGTCCTCTGGCAATCCCAGCAATGATGCTCTTGGAGGAACGATGCGCTCCCTGTATCTCCTCCGCTGTGCCCGCCTGTGTGCCAAGCGCTGACATGGGCCCCGACCCTATCTCTGTGGGGCCAGTGGCTCGGCCTCCGGTGCAGGGACTTCCCTTGCCTCTTGTTGTTGTTGTTGTTACTGTTCCTCTTCTTCCTCTTGATGTCTGTGGCGAGCCTCCCAAAGCATCCAGTATCCCCCAGCAAGAAGACTTGCCACAAACATAATGGATTTCAGAAGACAGGCTAGGGAAGAGGAGGTGTTTTTATTGGCCCAGGAGGGCGTGGTAGGTGTGTCTTAAAGAAGGCCTAATACAGCTGCAGACACGCAATAAAAACTTTTGCCCCCCATCTCAAATAAAAAGGTTTAGTTATTTCTGACATTAAAACCTGCGCTACTGTGCATTACTTTATCGCAAAATGCGGTAGTGGGACCAAATTTGCATTAATTCTTCCTCCCTGCAAACAAAATTTAAAATTTGCATGCTAAAGTGCATTGTGATATTTATCGTGTGTTAGAGCGATTTAATACAAGTTTGGGTCCTAACGCAAAATGATAAATGACACTGTAATCTACTTGATGGCCCTACTACATTCTGGTAAATTGAACATCTTACTCTTCTAGGCCTTTTGGCTAAGTTTCAAGTGTAGGGTTTGAGCTATAAGCCAAACTTACGGAAAGAGTAATGTTCAGCAGTTAACTCTTTTTTTTTTTGGAGAAGTCTGGTGGCTGGACCCATGTCAGGCAGGTTTCCATGCAGGCCAGAACATGGAATTGTCCTGACTTCTCTGAGTGATGATATATTTCGATGGGGTAGACAAATATAATCTTTTTGGATTGAGCAATAGCTTTTGACTTTGTGGGCCACTCAATTCTCCTTGAAAGATGTCAAATGGTGGGCTTATGGGGTGGTGATTCAATGAATTGCATCATTTCTTTCTGAGAGAACAACCTTAGTCTTTTCAAAGAGGATATGTTCAGCTCCTTTTGAATTGACTTGTGGGTTCTTTGTTATGCCCGTCGGTCGCAGACGGCTGCGACCACTTCTGCTCACCTCTCTCTTTTCTTCAGTGACTCCATTGGGGAAAGTGGTGGCCTCTGCCAGCTACCGCAAACCCATCTGGCGTTCCCAGGATGGTGTGGGTGCTGCCGACCAGCATCTTGATTCCGGGATCACATAGGCGCGCGCACACAGGTCAAGTTAAGCACTGCTTGGCGGGAACCTCAGGGGTGTTCCCCGCTGATGACGTCTCCACTCCTGGATACTTAAACTGATCGAACCTGACCACTGACGACTTGGCAATGAGTTCCCTCATTGCTGATTCCGCTCCTCACACTACGGACTTCCGTTTCAGCTCCTACTCAGGCGAGACACCCTCTGGGTACCCACTCCTTGGGGGCCCTTCCTTGTCTCTGGCTATCCGCTCCTCGTAGGGCCTTCTGCTTGGGCTTTTACTCTACCCTACATCCCAGGACTACTGCTGGAATGCACCTTGCTGTGAGTACTCTGACTACTTGGATTGCCTCCTGTCTCCGGTGTACCCCGCGCTGCGGGCCACTACTGCATTCACCTTCATAGGACTCCTATGAGCACCATATCTGTGGACCTCCATCATACCACCATCTGTGGGAATCCTCTGGCATACCCTGCGCTGCAGGCCACTACCATTCCTGATCTAAGTGAGGAACCCTGTTGGTGTACCCTGCGCTGCAGGCTGCGACTGTTGCGTCCGTCGCTGCTCAACGCCCTCACTCCGCCCTCTTTACCTCTGTGGTGACTCCCTCTGGGTCTGATGGACGGTTGGCTGCCGCAGTTTCTCCATGCCGTCTCCCTCCAGTGTCCCCGGACCGGCTTGACGTTGCAGATCCGCCATGTTGCCTGAAGACCTAGGGTGCACACGCGCTCTGATTGAAGTACCAGTAAGAGCGCGAACCTCAGGGGCATCCCCCTGAGATGACGTCATCCGCTTCCAATATTTAAAGGTCTCTATTTCGCTAACAAACTGAGTTAGCAAGGACGTGCTTCGGTTATCCAAGCTACTCTGCCTTGGGGATTGCTTCGGCTACTCCTCCCAAGCTACTCTGCCTCCTTGGACTTACCAGAGGTACCCGCTCCTCGGGGGCCTCGCTCTTTTTCTTTCTTTCAGATTACAGATAGGAACCGGTACTCGCTCCTCGAGGGCCCATGTTCCTGGACACTCTGAAGATTCTCTACTGCTTGGAAGCTATCGCTGCTACAAACAATTGTGAGTTACCATCGCTCTCTCAGAGCTTTCCCTGGAACCAGGTACTCGCTCCTCGAGGACCTAAACCTTTCCAGCTCCTGAGCTTCCTTGAGACCTTATGTGAGTTTTGTCATCTAGTTCTGTTCATGAACTCTGCCTACTCACTTTCTACAGTTTCTCAACAGCTCAGCCATCCTGGATCGCTGTTCCAGTACCTGAGGGACTACAGCCCTGCCGGGCATATCAGCTCACTACTGCCACCTCTGGTGGCTTCAAAAACCTGTTTAATAAAAGTACTAATGTGTGTCTGTCTCCATATTCAAGCCTGGCCGGTGGTCTCTCTAGGGATATCCTCCCGGGGGCGTGGTCATCTGCCACCGGCCCAGGGATCCACCTACAACTATATCAGATTCTTTACAGATTGCTACTCCTTAGCAAGACGATATCTGAGACACTACAAGATTGCTGACTCCTCCTCCTTTAGGAGCCATTACATCATATTGCTACCTTACAGCTCCATCACAGAGCTTCCCTAACAGTTTGCTACTCCTATCTAATTGCTCCTCCCATCAGATAGCGGAATATAACAGATTGCTAACTTCTAGCATCACATCAATAACAGATTGCTAACTCCTAGCATCAGATCAATAGCAAGATTACCAAGCCATCTCTACGAGAGAACCTTATCGGTGTACCCCGCTCTGTGGACCACTACTGGATTACTATGAAGAGGTATTCCCCCTGGGTATACCCCATGACATGAACTTTGTGCTACTCTCTGCACTGCCCGCTCCTCGAGCAGTGTCTCTTTCTCTCTCTCTCTAATAAAGACTCTATTCCACAGCTGTGTCTGAAGCCTGCCGAGACCTCGCCTCCCGACGGCGAGACTCACAGGGCTCCTCCCTGTGGGTGGTACCATCGCGCCCGTCGGCCCAGGGGCCCACAAACATACAAAACCCTAACACTCTCGCAAGGCTTTCCATTGTCCCTCCTTCCATTTAATGCACTTATGAAGCCGTTATGGAAAGTAATAGTGGGGTTGGATTTAAACGGTAATATATATGCTGCTGACATTGTTCCCCTGGATCTGAAACAAACTAAATTCTTGATAAAGTTAAATTTAGATGTAGAGATCATTGTGAACTTAGAAGTAAGATAGTTGTAAAATGTTAAGAAAATCAAACTCTTAAGAGCCTGACTACAAGAGGTAGAATTAACTCCTGTCTCTATTGAGATTGAATTGAATAGTGTAACAGCTTTTAATACAGTTAAGAGTTTAGGGGTAAAGCTGGATACTGAGTTCAATTTGACCCTTCAGGTCTGCCAGATGGTAAGGAATGTATTTTAAGCTGAAGTTGGTAAAAATCTTTTCCTTTTTTTTAGATTGCAAATCCTTTCGCACAGCAGTTTGATTGTTGTGATTGTCGATGCATGGGTCTGTCAGAGCGGCTCTTGCATAGACTACAAGTTGCTTAAAATATGATTGCTAGAGCTGTGAAGGGTTGTCCTAGAGACTCTAGGATGACTCTAATGTTGGGATCCTTACATTGGCTTCCAATCCAAACCCACATTCAATTCAACATCTGTGAGGTTTCAAGTAACAAGAGGAAATGGTCCACTCTGAAAGAGAAACTCGCTTGGTATGTTGCACAGTGACAGTTATGGTCTAGTCAAGGAGGATTACCAGTGGTTTTATCTGTGAATGAGATGCAGAACTAAGGCTTTTTCAGTGCTGTCTCCTACCTTATGAAACATGGATCTTTCCTTGGTGTAATGGGTGTTGTTTGGATCTAACTGGGCTTTGCGGTTACAGGGGTTATGACTGACTTGCATGGCTTTAATTTTTTAATATATTTGTTTTTAATTGTTTATGTTGTTTTATTATTATGATATACGATGACTTAATGGTCACACATTGTGATCTGCACTGAGCGATCTTATCTGAGTCGAGATTGCGGTAGAGAGGCCGAATACATAATAAAAAAAGGAGTTGAGGATGGACCTTTCTGGGCCTTGTGACTGAGCCTGAGAAGTCGTACGATATGTCACCTGACTCCATTGGATGCGCAATTACGTTACGGAGATTGCCAAAGCAGGAGGATAACCCAAAAAACTATCACTTGGTCTTTCCCAGTCCGGTCAGTGTCCATCTGTCAGGGGGATCCATCACAATAAATGACTGTTAGAGGCCGTCCTCAACTGAAATGATGTTTATAGTTTGGTGGTGGTGATGGGAAGGAGGAACAGGGGAAATCATGTAAAAATCATGTGTAAAAGGCAAGAAATAAGGACACACACACTATTAAGGATAAAAAAAAAGAGTGGGGCATTCCATTGACATTAAACTTTGAAAAATAAGCAGTCCTAAGGATTAGATTTGTATTAGTAAGCCTCAAAAAAAACCAAAAAAACAGTAGTACAGCATCCAGTGCCTGCTGTATTGATCTGCTTGTCTTTTAAGGGCTAAATCATTTTCACATTGTAATGTTAAAAGCAAAAGTAGACTGGCCTTTAAAGAAAATCTTTGAAAGCAAAGTCACAGAAAGCAGACGTCAAAGAAAATGCTCTGAATGATGGAGCGGCTGCATTTACATTTCTCAAATGGTGCAACGGTGATGAATTGGAAAAATCTGGATCGGCGGTATTCTTCGGTGCTTGGGCAAGGTGCAAAGCAAATAACACGCGTTGGAACCCTAGTGACTATTTACCTCTGGTAGTTTATGCATTACTTTTATTACTGGGATGATTCATTGTGTAAGAAAGATGCGCACTATTACAGGGGCTTTTGGTGACATCATGAACCCGGCCCCTAGCATCTGGAGGTTTCCTCTGAGGGCATCCACTGTGTTTCAGACAGTACAATTTCATTGTGACAGACAAGGTATTCTTCTATGAACTAGAGAGGAGACGGGTGGCTTAATGCATAGAGCAGTGAACTACGAGCCTGTACAACTCTTGAGGCTCATTTAAGTTTTGCCTTCCCATTTTATATTACCAGGCCTCAGTTTACCCAATGGTGGTTGGATAATAGCATTCACTTTTTCTTTCCTTTGCCTTTGCATGGTGTCCTACAGATTACTACATACCAACAATAGCTACATATATACACACATACATACACTTCTGAAGTGATAAAAGTGCATTTGGATTTAATTTAGAACTACATTTGCTCTATAAATTCCAAATTTTATTGTTATAATAACCACGCGTACTTCCTTCTCACCACATTTAACCAAGCTGGTCACTTTTGCAGGAAGAAGAAAAGACAGGATTGTGAACATTGAAAACAATTCAGTATGGCAGTAGAGATGTCCGCTTTATGTGAAAACTAGTTTTGGCCTATGGAGACATCAGAGAGGTGCACTCCCGCATCCGTGTGGTTTGACTGTAGACTCTTGTTACAAATACTAATCAAATTATGTCTCCAATGCAAACACAATACCTTTTGATAATGTAATTTGTGCACAAATGTATTGCCTCTCAAAACATAGTGTTGCGACCGTCGCTGCCCGACGTCTCCACTCCGCCCACCTTACCTCTTTTGCGACTCCCTCTTTGGTTGATGGCAGTTTGGCTGCAACGGTGTCATCTTGCCGACTTCCTCCGGCATCCCCTGGCCGGCTAGACACTGCCTTCCGCCATGTTCTCTGGCCTAAGGGTGCACGCGCGGCACCGACTCAAGTACCAGTTGTGGTGCGAACTTCAGGGGCGTCCCCCTGAGATGACGTCATCCTCACCGGATACTTAAAGTCTTCGTTTTTGCTAGCTATTCGAGTTAGCAAAGGTTACGGTTTATGGGGATTCCTCCAGGTATCACTGTGGATGGGATTCGCTCTCTGCATACCTTGCTACTCTGCCTCCTCGGACTTTACCAGGAGTACTCGCTCCTCAGGGCCTCTCTCTCTTGCTTTTCAGGTCGCAGTCTGGAACCGGTACTCGCTCCTCGAGGGCCTACTTCATTCCAGTCCCTGGGCTGCTTCAAGAGATTATTGTGTGAGTGTTACCATCAAGGTTCTGTTCCTGAACTCTGCATACCCTGCCTACTCACTATATTCAGTTTCTCTACAGCTCAGCCATCCTGGGATCGCTGTTCCTGTGCCCGAGGGACTACAGCCCAGCCAGGCTCTTCCAGCTCACTACTGCCACCTCTGGTGGTTCGCTATACAGTTTAATAAAAGATCTAGTGTGTGTCTGTCTCCCAACTCTGAGCCTGACTGGTGGCCCCTCTCGGGATCTTCCCCCAGGGGCGTGGTCATCTGCCACCAGCCCAAGGATCCACCCACAATTATTACAAATAATAACACATAGCAATTATAAGTTTTACATTGTGATATTTAACATAGTCATGATAGTTTTTGAAAAGAGCAGAACTTATTTGTAAGGTACATGAAGGATAGAGATATAATATGCAGAAGAGGACTGGAAGGCTCATCTCCATATTCTATCCAGCAGCCCCTGGGAGAGGACGCCAGAGATCACTGTGAGCGATCCAGGCTTCAAACTCCACAGCTCCAGCTTCCAGAGGCTCCACACCCCTTGCAGCAGAAGAGGATTGGAAGGCTCACCTGCATATTCTACCCAGCAGCCCCTTGGAGAGGACTCCAGAGATCACAGCAAGTGATCCAGGCTTTGAACTCCACAGCCCCAGCTTCCAGAGGCCCCTCACCTCCTGCAACAGAAGAGGACCAGAAGGCTTATCTGTATATTCTACCCAGCAGCCACTGGGAGAGGACTCCAGAGATCACAGCGAGTAATTTAGGCTTCGAACTCCACAGCCTCAGCTTCCAGAGGCCTGTGCCCTTGCAGTAGAAGAGGACCAGAAGGTTCATCTGCATATTCTACCCAGCAGCCCCTGGGAGAGGACTCCAGAGACTACAGCAAGCAATCCAGGCTTCGAACTCCACAGCCCCAGCTTGCAGCAGAAGAGGACCAGAAGTGCGTGCACCTCAAATTTCCTTACTATACTCTATCCATTTTCTTTGCTATACCTTATCTGTTTACTAGACCTATGTTTTGGTTTTACATAGTAAATGTGTTTGGTGGGAGAAATTTGTTGCAGATTTTGTACATAAGGAATCTAATTCAAAACAAGAGTCAATAAGTTGGATTACTAGGAAGATATAGGTAGATTAATTGTAGTGTGTTGAGGGTCATTGCCAGACACATATTAAATAAATCCATAGACTAAAAATACTTTAGCTTAGCTTTACATCCCTGCTCCCTTAGAAATTTTTAATTGATAACAAATCAACAAAATTATGATGTAGGAAGTAGTCCAGAAGTGAGAAAGAGGCTTGACAGTCTTTTGCACAGAGTGCCACATATATGATTATCTCCCAGCTGACAAGAGGCTGTATGTGTGCGATCTCTGGAGGCTAGAGTGACAGACCTGGAGGACCTAAGGAAGACAGAGAGGTATATAGAGGAGACCTTCAGGGACATAGTAGAGAAGTCCCTCCTCCAATCTGATACTCCCTGTGCTGTTTTGGAGGATAACGTTCACCTGGAAGGAGAGCATCAGTTTGATGAGGCAGGAACTGGAAGCCATCCTGTAGCTAGGACCTGCCCTCAAGATGATGTAGTATCCTCTCGCACTGAGGACAGGTCTCCAGGGGCACATGCCCAGGAGGGAAGGGTGAGAGCAGCCATTATAGTTGGTGATTTAATTATTAGGAAGGTTGATAGCTGGTGGTTGTGAGGATTGCTTGGTAACTTGCCTGCCTGGGACCTCAAGCATCACATAGAGAGGATTTTAGACAGTGCTGGGAAGGAGCCAGCTGTCGTGGTACATGTGGTTACCAATGACATAGGAAAGTGCCCAGGAGGTTCTGGAAGCCAAATTTAGGGCTTTTTGTAGAAAGCTGAAATCTGAAATTCTCAGAAATGCTCTCCATTCCACGAGCAGGATCCCAGAGGGAGGCAGAGCTCCAAAGTCTCAAATTCATGGATGAGACGATGGTAAAGGAAGAAGGTTTTATATTTGTTAGGGACTGGGCTTCATTTTGGGGAAGGAGGGGAGGGCCTTTTCTGAAAGGATGGGCTCCACCTTAACCAGAGTGGAACCAGGTTGCTGGCACTAACCTTTAAAAAGGAGACAGCGCAGCTTTTAAACTGGATGATGGGGGAAAGCCGACAGTCGCTCAGAAGCGCATGGTTCGTAATGATGTATCTTTGAAGGATACTAAGAGAACAGGGAAACTATTACTAAAGCATTCCAGTAGAGAGGTTGCAATAAATGCCAAAGTTGACCAGGGTTCTTTAAGTAAAGAGCAGAAAGATTCCCTATTACCCCTGTCAACTGATAGCAAGGGTGTTAATAGAAACAAAAAACATAGTTTGAAATGTCTGTATACAAATGCTAGAAGTCTAAAAAATGAGATGGGAGAGTTAGAGTGTATAGCACTGGATGAAGAGGTAAGTGTAACTGGCATCTCTGAAATAAGGTGGAAGGAGGAGAACCAATGGGACATTGTGATACCAGGGCACGAATTATATTGAAATGATAGGATGGATCAACTTGGTGGAGGGGTGGCACTATATGTTAGAGAGAGCATTGAGTCAAACAGGGTAAACGTTCTGCAGGAAACAAAATGCAATTTTGAATCTTTATGGATAGAAATTCTAGGTGAAAAAGGGAATAAAATTGTAATGGGGGTGTTTTACCGTCCACCTGGCCAGAATGAACTAACAGACAATGAAATGCTAAAAGAAATTAGGGAAGCCAACACAATCAGCAGCACAGTAATAATGGGTGATTGATTGGGTGAATGTCACATCGGGACATTATAGAGAGGTAAAGTTCCCAGATGAAATAAATGACTGCCACATGGTGCAGCTGGTACACGAACTGAATCTCTATGACGGGAAATTATTTTACACCTGGTTCTTAATGGAACATGGGATTTGGTGCGAGAGGTAACAGTGTTGGAGCCGCTTGGCAACAGTGATCACAACACGATCGGATTTGACTTAATAACTGGAAGGAGTGCAAAAAACAAATCTACTGTGACAACATTTAACTTTCAAAAAGATGACTATGATACAATGAGGAAAATGGTTAGGAAAAAACTGAAAGGAGCAACTGCAAAGGTTAAGAATTTAGCTCAGACATGGATGTTGTTTAAAAATACCATCTTGGAAGCCCAGAACAGATGTAATCCATTAGAAAAGGTGGAAAGAAGGATAAACGACTACTGTGGAAATGTGAGGTGAGAGAGGCTATAATAGCTAAAAGAACATCTTTTAAGAAATGGAAAAGGGATCTGAATGAGGAAAACAGGAAACAGCATAAGCACTGGCAAGTCAGACATAAAACATTGATAAGGAAGGCAAAGAGAGAATTTGAAAAGAAGCTTATAATGGAAGTAAAACTCATAATAAAAACTTTTTCAGGTACATTTGAGGTAAAAAGCCTGCGAGGGAGTCAGTTGGACCATTAGATGATCAAGGGGAAAAACGAGCACTTAGTGATGACAAAGCCATAGCAGAGAGACTAAATGAATTCTTTGTGTCAGTATTCACTGAGGAAGATATAAGAGATATACCCATTTCAATAAAGCCACTAAATGTTCATATAAATAGAGTTTGCTGTTGCACAAAATACTTGTTCTTAATGAAAAGGACCATCATAATAAGCACTACCGGTGTCAAAACCTTCTTGCTTTATATTTAATCATCGGTGCACAGTCACACTTTTTATCAATTTTTAAATGCAAATAAAAAGTCTTTAACCAATCTTTTCAATCACTTATCTTATCAATAAAGTGCCCTTCTGCAGATCCTTTATTTCTTGAAAATGCTGTTATTTCATTATTATTCCCCCTGACATGCATGTTTCAAATTATGAACCCTGTGTCAGGCATATCCTTATCTGATCTCTTCACATTTTTATGCTGTAGAAAAAGCAAATTGTCAAAATATATTGCAGAATTGCTATTCGGCTAAACAAGCAAAGTAACATACCTACCATCTGAGGATCAGAGAACAAAGTAAGCTGCCAAGTTCAAATCTCACTTGGCGGAAATGCCCTTCAACACCCTGATTATATATGTCACCTAACCTGTGCGAATGCTAGCATCACCAGTCACTGAATTTCTTAGAATAACATCAGCAGTAACCAGCATAAGAGATATACCCATACCAGAAATGATATTCAAAGTGATGATTCAGAGGAAATGAAACAAATCTCAGTGAACCTGGAAGATGTACTAGGTCAAATTGACAAACTAAAGAGTAGCAAATCACCTGGACCAGATGGTATACATCCCAGAGTGCCGCAAGAACTGAGAAATGAAATTGTGCGCCTGCTATTGGAAATTTGTAAACTATCAATAACATCATCTATGGTATCTGAAAACTGGAGGGTTGCCAATGTAACACCAGGTTTTAAAAATGGATCAAGGGGTAATCCAGGAAATTACAGGCCAGTGAGTCTGATGTTTGTGCCAGGCAAAATGGTAGAAACTATCATAAAAAACAAAATTGCTGAACATATAGATAAGCATAGTTTAATGGGACAAAGCCAACATGGATTTAGCCAAGGGAAGTCTTGTCTCACAAACTTGCTACATGTTTTTTGAGAGCGTAATTAAACATGTGGATAAAGGTGAGCCAGTTAATATAGTATATCTGCATTTCCAGAAAGCATTTGACAAAGTCCCTCATGAGAGACTTCTTAGGAAATTAGAAAGTGTTGGTGTTGAAATCTTCTGCTCAGTGTGCAGGAGCAGCCAAGAAAGCAAATGGAATTTTTGGGATTATAGGAAAGGAATGGAGAATAAAACAGAGAATATCATAAAGCCTCTATATCTCTCCATGGTGTGACTTCATCTTGAGTATTGTGTGCAGTTCTGCACACCACATCTCAAAAAAGATATAGCAGAATTAGAAAAGGTACAGAGAAGAGGGACCAAAATGATAAAGGGGATGGAAGAATTCTCCTATGAGGAAAGGATAAAGAAGTTAGGACTCTTCAGCTTGGAGAAGAGACGGCTGAGGGGAGATATAATAGAGGTCTATAAAATAATGGGTGGAATGGAACGAGTAAACATTATTCAGTTGTTTACTCTTTTGAAAAGTACAAATACCAGGGGAGTCACAATGAAGTTACTGGGTAATAAATTTAAAACTAATAAGAGAAAATATATTTTTTTCTCAATGCATAATTAAGCTCTGGAATTTGTTTCCAGAGGATGTGGTGTAAGCTATTAGTATAGCTGTGTTTAAAAAGGGTGTGGATAAGTTCCTGGAGGAAAAGTCCATTAACAATTATTAAGGTAGAGATGTAGAAATCCACTCCTTATTCTTGGGATAAGCAGTTTGGAATCTGTCAACCCCTTGGGATCCTGCCAGGTACTTGTGACCTGGCTCGGCCACTGTTGGAAACAGGATGCTGGGCTTGATGACCTTTGGTCTGATCCAATATGACAAGTCTTATGTTCTTATGATTATGCTTTTCTTGGCAAATTCAAGGTATGTTCCCAATCCAGTATAACATTTGGACTTGTTCCCAAGAAGGGTGTAGGTAAAATTGTCTTGTTGTTGTGGCCCTATAAATAGTCTTCTTCAGTAAGAATGATGGCCATAAACAGTTTGGCTTCTAGATGCTTACTGTTGCTGTTGGGTTAAAATAAAACAAGTCGGGGAAAGAGCACTCTCTATATAGAGCACAAATCATATCACGTGCATTTCTTTTTCTTCTCCTGAGACCTTGGTTTCCTTCACCAGTTACTTTCACCACGCAACCTGCTGCCCAAGTCCTGGTGGCAAGCTGAGCCAAATCCTGAAGAGCTTCTACCACTTATTCCCAATCTATAGTTGACATGTTGAAGAACCTGAGATAACTTTGGGAAGGGCATGATGATAGGCAAGGCAAGCACAGAGCAAATGCTACATAAAATATGCTCATGATGGAAACAGAAATTTGTAAGCATGTGACATTGTAGTAGTAGATGTAGAAACAGTTTTCTTACCTAATTTCATGGTCTAAATGCAACATTTGCAGCGTTGATAGTGCCTTACATTGCTGAAAAACTTTATCTAGATAAGATCTAGGATGCTATCTGTAATGTCCAGGTGTATTCTTTGTACTTTGGGAAATTAATAAGAAGAATGAAGAAATGAGAGGGATCTGTACTATGTAATCCACAATGAGGAAAACAGATGCTCAAACATCTGGCCATATATATTAGTTGTATATTCTGATTTCTGTTCTTATATTCTTATGTCAAACTACAAGATATGTTCATGCATTTGGATTATTTTGTGATAGCTGTTGCCCATAGGATGTCCCTGAAACACATGGCCTAGCATCAGGATAGTCAAATCCAGGCCACTGATGGTAGAAGGTCTTCTGCCTATGCCAACCACCTTCTCTTCAGGTCGAGCCCTCCAGTGCTGGTGGCTGGCAAAGTATGAGTAATGGAGGACACCCCCAATATGAACAAGGAGAGAGAGTGAAGAGCTGGAATGAAACTGGAATCCAGGAACCCAAGAAGAATAACAGGCAGGAACACTGATTGTAGAATCTGCGGACAAAGTCTTCAGAACATAGGAGCGGAGCCAGAATATGAGAACCAGAAGGTAGAACCAAGCTCTGGCAACTGACTGATGAAACTGCTTCAGTATAAATATAAATCTGTAAAGGAATCAAGATGGCCGCCAGGGGTATTCGACAGGTACTGGGTCTGGAGGACTGGCTAGGTAGTCCAAAACAGCTCACAGCACTACCTGCAGGCCAGAAAAGAACCCAAAAACAGATCCTTACACTTTTAATACACAGTCTACACTTGCTTAATGATGAGCAGAACAATGTTATCAGGGCTGAAGGACATCATAGTGTACTTAGGTTCTTCAACATGTCAACTGAGTAGGTTGGATGAAAAGAAAAAAACCACAAAAGATTAAATCCACTCCAGAGTGCACAGAAAAAGATTTCTGAATTATTCCCTGGATGCTGAAATCTCTCAGCCTTTAGCCTTGTGCCTTATAAAACACCAAAAGAGGCACTAAAATCCTCTAATGCAACCTTATGAGCCTGCATAAAAGGACAGGAACTGTATAAATCTTCCCAAAATAGTCCTCGCTTGTATGCAAGGAGACCAATTAACTCGCGTGCAACACTTTCTGGAATCAGAATAAAAGCACTTGTTGGGTGAGTGGGTACATTGTGACTATACCTTGTCTTGTTCTCCTCGGAACGTCTCTATTTATGGGACCCTCATGTGGTTGTTATGGAAACCCAGCACCTGTTAACAGCACCTTACACAGGCTCAAATAACAAGCAGTGGGCATAAGTGGTCCTGCTGCACCTGCAGATTACAAGAACATGCACTGAAAGTACAAAAATCTGCACAGAAACTCGTATCGGACCCAAAGAACATCAGATTATAAGAAGAGTTTTAAAAAGCTTTAGACTGTTTTTTCGCAGCTGAGCAGCAACAGGTTCACCCATTGAACTGGAAATCTCTCCATTTTATTCCTGGGAAACTGAAAATTTATGTTACAAAATATCACTTCTAAAATGTTCTGATTGTATAATGCATTGAGATGTGGTAGAATAAATGTTTAGTTCATAGGTTAGATGACTTCCAAGACAGTAGAGCCATTTTTACGTCTGCAGTAATATCTAAAATTAAGTTATTTTAAATTGATTTTTAGCATTTATTTATTTGTATTTTAAGACTGCCTTTCCCAACGTTATCTCAGAGTGGCATACAACAGTATAAATAAAAAATATAGAAGTGCAACTAAGATCAAAAATAAAAAAATATCAAATACCCATTCCCCATTTTAAATTGAGAATAGCCATAATTTCTAATTAAATGTTAAAAAGAGACTCTAAACACTAGGTTTTCAACTCCTTTTGAAACTGGAGGAAGTCATCACATACACATAGCTGAAAAGGCAGTTTATGCTAGCTTGTGTGAGCTCTTGCCTAAAAGGCTTGTTTTCAAGTGAAAATCCAATGCATTTCAGAGGGTCTCAACCAGTGGATATAGAAACATAGAAATGACGGCAGAAGAAGACCAAACGGCCCATCCAGTCTGCCCAGCAAGCTTCACACATTTTTTTCTCATACTTATCTGTTTCTCTTAGCTCTTTGGTTCTATTTCCCTTCCACCCCCACCATTAATGTGGAGAGCAGTGATGGAGCTGCATCCAAGTGAAATATCAAGCTTGATTAGTTAGGGGTAGTAGGGGTAGTAACTGCTGCAATAAGCAAGCTACACCCATGCTTATTTGTTTTACCCAGACTATGTTATTCAGCCCTTATTGGTTGTTTTTCTTCTCCCCTGCCGTTGAAGCAGAGAGCTATGCTGGATATGCGTGAAGTATCAGTTTTTCTTCTCTCCTGCCGTTGAAGCAGAGAGCTATGCTGGATATGCGTGAAGTATTAGTTTTTCTTCTCCCCTGTCGTTGAAGCAGAGAGCTATGCTGGATATGCGTGAAGTATCAGTTTTTCTTCTCCCCTGCCGTTGAAGCAGAGAGCTATGCTAGATATGCGTGAAGTATCAGTTTTTCTTCTCCCCTGCCGTTGAAGCAGAGAGCTATGCTGGATATGTGTGAAGTATCAGTTTTTCTTCTCCCTTGCCGTTGAAGCAGGGAGCTATGCTGGATATGCGTGAAGTATCAGTTTTTCTTCTCCCCTGCCGTTGAAGCAGAGAGCTATGCTGGATATGCATTGAAAGTGAAGTATCAGGCTTATTTGGTTTGGGGTAGTAACCGCCGTAACAAGCCAGCTACTCCCCGCTTTGTGAGTGCAAATCCTTTTTTCCACATTTCCTCTTGCTGTTGAAGCTTAGAGCGATGTTGGAGTCACAGTAACCATGTGTATGTTTATTGAATAAGGGTATTCTCTCCAGGCAGTAGCCGTCATTCTGGCGAGCCACCCACTCTTCATTGACGGCCTCTTGACTTTATGGATCCACAGTGTTTATCCCACGCCCCTTTGAAGTCCTTCACAATTTTGGACTTCACCACATCCTCCGGAAGTGCATTCCAGGCATCTACCACCCTCTCCGTGAAGAAATACTTCCTGACATTGGTTCTGAGTCTTCCTCCCTGGAACTTCAAATCATGACCCCTGGTTCTGCTGATTTTTTCCTACGGAAAAGGTTTGTCGTTGTCTTTGGATCATTAAAACCTTTCAAGTATCTGAAAGTCTTTATCACTTTATTTATTTATTTATTTTTAGTTTTTATATACCGAAGTTCTTGTACAATATACAAATCAATCCAGTTTACATGTAACAGAGAAAACGTCAGCGGCATTAATGGACGCCCAAGGGCTTTACAAGGAACAGTTAAACAGTTGAAAACAATTAAAACGAATTAAAACAATTAAAAACCATTAAAGCAATTTAAAACAATTAAACAATTAAAACAAAAGAAACAAAAGAACTCCAAAACAATCACCTCTGCTCCTCCTTTCCTCCAGAGTGTACATATTTAGATTCTTCAATCTCTCCTCATAAGTCATTTGATGAAGACCTTCCACCTTTTTGGTCGCCCTTCTCTGGACTGCCTCCATCCTGTCTCTGTCCCTTTTGAGATACAGTCTCCAGAACTGAACACAATACTCCAGGTGAGGTCTCACCAAGGACCTGTACAAGGGGATAATCACTTCCCTTTTCTTACTCGATATTCCTCTCTCTATGCAGCCCAGCATTCTTCTGGCTTTAGATAGTAACCTGTCATACTGATTTTTCTGAACGATAACATGGGCTAGAACTATATAAAACTGAAAACAATCCCTAATTCATAGTCAGACACTGACCGAATTGCAAAGTTATCTGTCCTATCCGGCTAACTTTGGAGGGATATTCAGTGGTTCAGCCACACTATTAAATATATACAACTAACTTTAGGAATCTCTACAGTATGACCAGAGTTAGCCAGATAACGTATCCATTTGATCTATCTCCTGTTGCAGTTCGTGGACCCTTAGGCTGAGGCAGGATTGGCACAACCTGCAGGGAGGAGCCCTGCAAGTTCCCACTGTCAGCAGGCAGATCCAGATAAAGCAGAGACCCAGCTGGAGCTTCACCTATATCATCCCTCGTTCCCCTTGGGTTCAGCCTTTGGATGCCGAGACCAGCAGGTCTTAGGCGGGGTCTCTGCTTTGAGCAGAAATGGAGGTCCTTGGATAGCAAGGTTGTAGGCGGGCGGCGATCAGTCGTGTTGAGGATCAGGCAGTGGTTGATGGCAGGCAGTGGTCAACGTAATCCGAGGTCCGGCTGAGGTCAAGCCAGGTATCCATCCAAAGGGAAGAAGGAACAGATAAGCAGGGAAGTCCTTCAAGGAAAAGCACAGAAGTTGAGAAACAAGGAATGAAAACAATGCAGGAACTGGAGTGAAGATGCTGAAGACAAAGCTGGGCAGAAGACAAGATGCAGAAGACAAGGCTGGGCTGAAGACAAGAATCTGAAGACAAGATGCTGTAGCAAAATGCTCCACTCAGAATAGTGGGACCTGTTGCTGAGGCTTTGAGTCCAGGGAGGAGTGACCCCTTTATAAGGTTTAAGCTGTGATATCATCAACTAGCGCTGTGGCATTTTCCTCACCCCTGGCCCTTTAAGAGGGCCAAGGTTTGGTGTGTGCATGCTTAGCTAGCAGCGTGTTGACTGGAACTCGCAGTGTTGCTGCATAGAAGATTGGAGGCATCTTTCTGCATCGGTGCACAGCAGGCCGCCTCTCGGAGCATGTCAGGAGGTGGCAAGGAGGCCCCAGCTGCAGAGGTGAGTGAGGCAGTCAGCAGCCGGTGGCCCGCCAAACCTAACAACTCCTCCCAGAAACGCAATTGCAATACTCAAATGTTATCTATGCATTCAAAAGTTAGCACTTAGCCAGATAACTTGTGAATTATGCCGCTAAATGCTTCTAAATATGAGACCTAAAAGTTTACATTCAGCTCTAAACATAACTGGGAGCTAATTAAGTTTCTCCAAAATAAGTGTAATTTGATCCCTGCAACTATTACCAGTAAATAAACGAGTCCCAGTATTCTGAATGATTCGGAGTCTTTGGATTTTAGTGTTCAATAACCCAACAATAAGGAATCATAATAATCCAATTCTGAAAAAAATGAAAACATAAATTATTGATGCCAGATCAAAAGGTGAAAAGAAAGCTCTAAACTGTCTGGGGCACCTTAATTGTCAGAATGCAATTGCAGCGATAAATGAGAAATATGAGGGAAAAAATCCAAAGTTACCACTAAGTTTTGAATCTCGGAGCTATAAACTAACAAAGGTCCATCTAATTCCGGTAATCTAGTTAAAGGAGAAACTAGTGGTTTAGCAAACTGCAACAACTCAGCTTCATATGAAGTCGATTTCATTTTGTTTGTTGCCATCCAATTCTTAATCTCTACTAGCCCAACATTCAATTGGTCAATGGCTTTGTTTGGCGAGGGGACAAGCGGTACATGTATCATCTGCATAAATGGAAAATCTGAAGTCTAAGCTCAGTGGCCTAAGATAAATATTAAACAACATTGATAATATTATGGAACCTTGAGATATTTCAGAAATCAATGAGTGCAAACTAGATATATTATTACCCACTTTATTCCGGTAAATTCCACCAATCAAAAAGAATTGGCACCATTTCAATATAATGGCACCGAAACTCAACTCCATTGTAGTGTTACTGGTATTTACAACTAGAAGAGTTCATCAGTAAGGGTTTGAATTATTGACCTTCATACATTCCAAAGTTCTGTGCCCTTGAAGGAGTTGATGAGATAAAGCAAAATAAATAAGGAAGGATTGAAAATCGTGCATCTGACTGAATTTTCTAGTGCTTTTCGATGTGGCCCTATTGAAAAGGACCTCCACCTAAACGTCTACCTGTGGATGGACTGAATCACCACATTAAGTGCTTTTCTGCCTGGGTTGAAAAACACTAAAAACGACATATAAAAATAGGAACTTAAAATACTGTATGATACCATTTTTTTTTTTTTTTAATTTATTTATTTATTAAGTTTTCAAGTTTTACATAATTCAGTATACATCATTTTACACTTTATACTTACAACTTCAATTTTTACCAAATGCTAGAAAGAAAACTTTACTGTTATGGTTCATTCTATGAAACATTTGCAATTGGCAAAAAAAAATTATCTCAAAAAGCTTGACATCAACTTTTTAAGCATGATACAGGAAACAAAAGTTATTTTTAAATCTGAACCATCCTGACTATTCAATAAGAGGATAAAAATAAAAGAAAATATAATAATTAGGCAAACTCCGTTTTGCAATTTACTCTGTTTCTACACCCTACCCATTTGGTTCTACCGGAGATGAGGTTGCAGGCAATCGTGATTCAACAAATTGAATTAAATGTTCTATTTGCGTAAACACAAATGATTCCATGCCTCTCTTTAATACACATCGACAAGGATATTTTAAGGTGAAGGAAAATCCCATTGTCAAAATTCTTTGTCTTAGTTCCAGAAACTGTCTACGTTTAGTACGAGTAGCTAATGATAAATCTGGAAAGATTTTTATATTTTGTCCAAAATATTGTATGGGAAATTTTTGAAAATATGTTCTCATTAAAGAACTTACATCAGCTGTTGAAATCAATGATACTACTAACGTTTCTCTTTCCAAAATTTGTGTAGCTGAATTCTCCAAAAAGCTTGTTAAATTTGCCGGGACAGATACTACTGGGCCAGAAGTTCTCTTTTTCAAGAAAAAACAGGAATTAATTGAAATCATATTATTTTCTGTAAATTCCAGAACTTCCGAAAGAAATTTTTTTAAAGAAACATATGGTATTTCCCCGGCTATCCTAGGAAAATTCATAATTCTTACATTCAATTGTCTAGTACTATTTTCCATCGCTTCTAACCTTCTTGAGACTAAAGACTGATCTTTTATTAAGGCAATGTTAACTGCTTGTATAGCTTTAACATTGCCTTCTACCGTAACAATTCTAGCATCTAAATTATTTACTTGTTGTTGTATATCATCATTTCGTTTAGACAAATTTGAGGATACAGAATCAATTTTTTTTTTCCAACCTGTTGACCGTCACAGATAGCCCGCTAACTAAATCCCACAGTGCTCCCAAAGTTACCGTTTCTGGTCTAGATGTCAGTTGTTCCACAACCTCCAGTAGTTCTCCTTGTGGAACTTCACATTGTTGCTCAGCAATATTCATTGCTGCCTGTGTTATTGTTCCCTCATTAGACTCCTCTACCAAAACGGAGGTAGCTCCCTCAGTAGCTGGCTGTTGACCAACCTCATCGGTAGGCAATGCTGCTGCTCCTTCGCTTATGGATCGTTGGGCTGGAGGGGGACGTGGGACAGGGCTGAGGGACGTCTCAACCAGGGATGTACCCCTCTCCTCTATCGAGATACTTCCAACGGTTTCACTGGGGCCCTCCTTTTCTAATTGCTGCATAAAACGATCTATTTCCAGTTGTAATAGGGAGGGAAGGGGTTCAGAGGGAAACACCCGAACTCTCCCTTTTCTCTTTGCAGGCATTTTACTGTTGCAATAATAATAATAATAAGGAATAGAAAGTTTTTACCGGAGCAGTTTAGTCGGTGGTTCAGGGTTTGAGAGCGGCGTATTCTCCCTCCTATCCGACCTATTCCAGACTAAGCCGGACAAAGCCGTGTGCACCCCTTAGGTGCGCACGGCTTTGGCGGCGCGCCGGCGTCGACGGGGCGCCGCAAGCGCTCAGGTTTTCACTGCGCTCCGGCTCCTCCCCTCACGTGGGCCTTGCGTTGTTCCGGGCTGAAGCAGGGGGTATCAGACGCCGTCCTCCCAAACTTCTCGGCAAGCGCTCAGGTTTTCACTGCGCTCCGGCTCCTCCCCTCACGTGGGCCTTGCGTTGTTCCGGGCTGAAGCAGGGGGTATCAGACGCCGTCCTCCCGAACTTCTCGGCAAGCGCTCAGGTTTTCACTGCGCTCCGGCTCCTCCCCTCACGTGGGCCTTGCGTTGTTCCGGGCTGAAGCAGGGGGTATCAGACGCCGTCCTCCCGAACTTCTCGGCAAGCGCTCAGGTTTTCACTGCGCTCCGGCTCCTCCCCTCACGTGGGCCTTGCGTTGTTCCGGGCTGAAGCAGGGGGTATCAGACGCTGTCCTCCCGAACTTCTCGGCAAGCGCTCAGGTTTTCACTGCGCTCCGGCTCCTCCCCTCACGTGGGCCTTGCGTTGTTCCGGGCTGAAGCAGGGGGTATCAGACGCCGTCCTCCCGAACTTCTTGGCAAGCGCTCAGGTTTTCACTGCGCTCCGGCTCCTCCCCTCACGTGGGCCTTGCGTTGTTCCGGGCTGAAGCAGGGGGTATCAGACGCCGTCCTCCCGAACTTCTCGGCAAGCGCTCAGGTTTTCACTGCGCTCCGGCTCCTCCCCTCACGTGGGCCTTGCGTTGTTCCGGGCTGAAGCAGGGGGTATCAGACGCCGTCCTCCCGAACTTCTCGGCAAGCGCTCAGGTTTTCACTGCGCTCCGGCTCCTCCCCTCACGTGGGCCTTGCGTTGACCCGGCCTGAAGCAGGGGGTATCAGACGCCGTCCTCCCGAACTTCTCGGCAAGCGCTCAGGTTTTCACTGCGCTCCGGCTCCTCCCCTCACGTGGGCCTTGCGTTGTTCCGGGCTGAAGCAGGGGGTATCAGACGCCGTCCTCCCGAACTTCTCGGCAAGCGCTCAGGTTTTCACTGCGCTCCGGCTCCTCCCCTCACGTGGGCCTTGCGTTGTTCCGGGCTGAAGCAGGGGGTATCAGACGCCGTCCTCATGATACCATATTTTAAGTTCCTCTTTGTGTTTACACTCCTTTGTATATAACCTTTCTTTCGATGCTGCTCTCAAGTTATCACCCTCCCAGTTCCTTTCCCCTGTTATCATGTCATTTCAATCTTGCTGTTCATTTGTGAACCGGTATGATGTCCTCACTAATACCGGTATATAAAAAAAACTTGTAAATAAATAAATAAATATAAGATATTTGATGAATGTAATTAATCAGGCGTTAAGATATATAAATTAGCTGTGATTTTATTCTGTTAACTAGTGCTGTAAGTAGTTAGACTAACGTTTATATGTCATTTATTTAAAAAGGTATTTTATGTATACTTTGTTTAATTGTTTTTTGTGTTTTATTTTATGGATGTTTAAATTGTCATTCGCCTACAATTGAAGATAGAGTGGGTTATACATTTTTTTTTAAATAAGTGGCTTAGTTGTTCTCTTTCATTGAACTCTACTATTTATGTAATTCACCTTCAGCCCACATGGGGAAGGTGTGAAATAAATGTGACCAAATGAAAAATAAGAAGCCCATATTCAGTAGACTGGCGAGTGTCAAGTTACTTGGTTAAAGTTAACTGAGTTCCTTCAGCCAGTATATTCAGCAGGTCAAATCTCCTGCTGAATGTGGCTGACTAAAATTATCCAGCTAAAGTTATCAGGCTGTCTTTGCTGGTCATGGCTTACCGAATATTGGGAAGAAAATAAACCCTTGCAGACATCCAGCGGCCTTATCCCACCCGACCACCCCCAAAATAATATAAAAATTGTACCGGGGGCCGGAGCAGTCTGATTCTCAGCACCCCCGATAAGTAAAGGGGCAAATGCCCACCCTATCCTGGACTCAGTCTTAATATACCGAGGCAGCAGTCAGCTGGCCCAGCACTTCTTATGCATTTATTCACCTCACTCCCCCTCTGATTGGTTCGGTCACTGTTCAGTATCCCCCAGGATGGTCCCGCCCTACCTCTTTTCAATCTAGCTGAGTTTTAGCCGGGTGACGACTTACTCAGCTAAAACTTAAGCATACGGCGGGGCAGAATATTTAAAACCCTGGGTTTCTCAGGCAAAGGCTGGACAAACCTTTTGGAATATATCGACCTCTAAATAAACAGCAGAAATAGAGTCACAACGACAGTCCCGCAGACGTTATGCTGTCAGACTGTTGTGAAAATATGGAGACAAAATGCAGCCCAAAACAAAACTCCTTTGTGAAAAATGCATGAACTTGAATCTATTTTGAAATCTGTCCCACGTGGTCAAGCCTTGTGTGGTCTGTAGAATAAGCACCCTTTATTATTCCATCCTTAACAGCAAATGTCGTGGCTGGAAGGGCCCTGTTCTGTTTTGTTTTTAATGAAAAGAAGGCTTCTGAGTCCCCTGTTCCTAAATGACCCCAATCACTATGGTGCATAATTTCCCTCCTCTCCACCCCTTGCAAGCATTTTCCATGTTTTCCAGTTTTTTTTTTCATCTAGTTCATTTCAAATAATTTATTTATTTGGTTTATATTCTGCCTTTCTATGGTTAAAGGGTTAAAAGAAGGGACTGGGTTGTGGAAATTTTTATGAGGGTTACGGTCACTTTAACTATTTGAATATTAATATTTTATTTGCGTGTAGACAAGTGGATCCTTTATAAAAAAAAAAAAAAAAGTTGTATTTTAAATATATTTTTTTTAATCCAGGGGTTTTACATTGTTGTTTGACCTCTCTTCACCCTCAGCTATTGGAGAGACAGACCCTCTTCTGAATCCGGTGACTGCGCAGTGCGCACTATGAGCCCGGACAGCTGTCGCTGATGAGCCCTTTCCTGTGGTCCATGACCACCGCCTCCATGGTAGGCGGTGGCCCAAGCAAAGGAGAAGGAGCAGGCTAGTCCCGCACTCTTGCTAATACACTATCGTATGTGTTTAACACGAGAATGATCCTTGCAGAGTTTAACATTTGATTTAAGTACAATTGACAGGAGGCTTAATTTTAGCATTGACCCGACCTACAGCACAGTACAGGACGTTGCCTGCTTCTTATCCTTGCAGTGGGTGGGGGGAAGTATTTCTCTGAGCTTTTGAGCTTGAGAAAGATGGACAGCATGTGTAATCAAGTGATGCCCGACGCAGATCCTAAGCATTAATTAACAGTAACTGCGCAGCAGTTGCTCAGTGCTATAAGAACATGCTCAAGATTCATTTCTCTCCTGCAGAGCTGGCTTCTGGCAATTAGATTTCTTTGCAAAAAAAAAAAAGCACAGGTTTTAGGAGGCAACAGTAATTGCTCCTGATGGGGTACAGCACTGACATGCTCATCTCGGCTTCTAATTTCCTGGACTTAATGACTATGCGAGCAGAGCCTATAATACAAGCACGCCACGTCCCCCTCACCATTATTAAGAGGTGGCCCTGCAGGAAGTACTGCTTGAAAAGAGCATGTAGTGTACAAGGCTGAGGTGTTCCGAAATTAGAGATGCAGAGTTATCTAATGTTAAAAAGCTCTCTCCACGTCTTGCAGGTGCATAATTGTCAGCTTTGGTGCAAAGAGAGAGAGAGAGAGGCCCTCCACACACACACACACACACACACACACACACACACACACACACACACACACACACACACACACACACACTTTCTTTTATTTCTAATTACTTTATTTAACATAAAGCATCAAAATGGAAAACAGGCAAAACCCTGTTTTTCTCTTTCTTTCCTCCTTCATCCCTCAATGATTTCAGCAATCTTTTTCACCTCTGTTTTTGCAAAGATTAAGATTCTACCAAAGGGGTGACGTATACCTAGGCATTAAGAAGAATAGCCCAGCTCTTTAAATCTACTGAAGTATGATTGGAGGGGATGTCATTTGGGATTGATATATTGGGCTTTTTACCTTTAAAGATCTGGGTTTCTGTAAAACCAGGCTTGAAAAAGAAATGAGGTTAGTGGTGACTGGAAGAGAGTTTTCCCACTACATAAACATCACGTCTAATCAGATAATACTGATAATATTTGCTTTTCAAAGGTCAGATATTTAAGGAATATAGAAATTGGGTTACTTTCTTGTCTCTGAGAAGCAGACAATACATTAAGCGGCTTTGCTTTTCAGAAATGTTGGTCTTTGACCTTTCTGTAGCATTTCCTTATTAACATATCCTCTTAGGAACACAAGAAAGCAAATGTTTGCACTCCGAAAACAATGTAAAGGATAATTTAGATATTTCCCTGGATTGCAAATTAATTTCTATTACCGTGCTTCAGTATTTTTATTTAAGTAACCAGATTTTGGCATCTTTCACCTTACAGATGTTATTCCTGAGTCAAGGACAAAAAACGTCTTTTATCTCTGATTATCACAGTGGCCTAGTTTTATAAGAAACCCTTACTGCATATCACAGAGCCTCAAACAAGCTGCTTTTTAATTATACTTGTCATGGTATTTAATTCCTGTTGAGCATGGCTTGTCTGAGCATGCACTACAGTTGAACAACCTGGGAGAGTCTATTCCTGCTGGATTGAAGATACCTGGCAGCTTTGGATTTTGTAGGTAAGGTAGCACCAGCTAAAAAGCATGATCATGACAAGTGTGTGGTTATTTCACTATAACATTGTACTTCATTTGAATAACCTTATGAGTTTATTTAAAAATGTCGATCAAATTCAAAATTTGTTAAATTATTTAAAAAAATTATATTATGTACTAAGTAATGTTGCTGTTAAGCTGCATGGGAGATCAGGACACATTTCTTCCTGTCAGGCATGCTGTAATCGTCCCACAGTTTAACCTTGATGGATCCAGCAGTTCCTGGGCCCCACACAGTTTAAACCACAGGATGGCTGGTGGTCTCCTGTGTCTCTTAGAGGGAACATTGATGATAAACTAATTTGCATTTTCAAGAGGTTGTTTCAACTTGAGTATAGCAGAGCTGCGGGGAAACACCATTAAGAATTGTAAATACTATTTTGACATCTTAATATAGTTGATGATAGCTGAAAAAGACTAATTGTCCCATCCAGGCTGTCCAGTTATGCTTGTACACACTGGTAAAGATATTGGCCCTGCTGCAAGCCATGGACGCTTGAAATTTTGTAGAAAATCGTTCCTTATCCAAGTCAATTGTTGTTGCCTTCCTCTTTGATTCTCTACCATCCTGGGCAGCGTACAAGTTCCCATACATAATCCATCCCTTATCCCCCGCTCTTCAATGTTGTAACAATCCAAACAGGTATGAAAACAAATGAGACTGTTGTCCAAAGATCAGCTCTCCTAGGTCTCTGTGGTCTTACTATGAGATCAGTGACATCTCCATTTGTCAGTACAAGATCCAGCATGGTCTCACCTTGAGTGACTTTTTCCATTAAGTGCCTGATGAATGGAAGAGTAGCCTAGTGGTTAGAGCAGAGGGTTATAAATCAGAAAAACCACAGTTCAAAACCCATTGCTGCTCTTTGTGACCTTGAACAAGTCACTTTACTCTCCATTGCCTCAGGTACAAGTTTAGAGGCTTGATGCATCAAGCCATGGTAGGGCTCTAACATATGGTATATGCTGTTTGTTGCACAATATCACATGGTATTTTACATAGCCCTGCACAAATTCCCTCCCCTATTACAATGCATGCATTTTTGCACATCCATGCAAAACAGCTCATTAATAGGCAATCTGATGTAAATAAATTAACGTGGCCGACTTAGAAAGTTGTCAGTCACATTAATTTAATTACATATCCTGAGGAAATGTTGATGTAGCACTGGAGCAGCGAGACCTTAACACGGGTCCTGATGCTCCTATATTAGATTTAAAGGGCCATCTAAAAAAAAAGTAGGCAAAATGGTCACCCATGTGTGATGGTCAAAGCTGACCACCTTTCTCATCCTGGGGCCACCACTCAACGTGGCCTCGACAACCAAATAAAGAAAATAGCAACTGTTTTTTGTGCGATGATAACCCCCCCACTCCCCTAACCCAATCACCAGGTAAGCTATAGATTTCCTCCATCCCCCCATTCAAACCAAATATTGGTCATAATATCCCCCCGACACCCCCCAAATTAAAAAATACATCATTGGCATATAGTGGAGCCCCCTCTCCCCAATCCTCAAAATCCTAAAAACTCTTTGGTCTGTAGTGGCCATGTGGCTGAGGTCCGAAGCCCGGATCTTACCCAGATCATGTGACTGGGGCGAGGTCAGGTCGGCGCCATTCTGGAAAATGTTGCTAACTGGGCCCAGGGCTAGGGAGCACCCTGGGCCCTCCGGGCTGCAAACTTTGACTTTTTTTAGGTAACAGGTGGCAGGAAGGGGGTTCGGAGGAATGGGGGAGGCGGGTCCACTATAGACCAATGAGTTTCTAGGACTTTGAGGATCCGGGGGGGGGGAGGGAAGGTTCTCTATAGACTTCAATGAATTCTTTAAATTATGGGGGTACTGGAGGTTCTATGGCCAATATTTGGTTTGAGTGGGGGGATGAGGGGGAGAACCCATGGCTTACATGGGGATTGATTGAGACAGAGGGGATTCACTGTAAAAGCGACAACCAGCTACTGTTTTTTTTATTTGTTTGTCGGGGCAGCCTCGAGTGGTGGCCGTGGGGTGAGGAAGGGGTGAGCTTTGACCTCCACACATGGGTGACCATTTTGCCTGCGTATTTGGGTGGCCCTTTAAGGCGATGGCAGCCCCCGTGCTTTGGGAGCCACCACCGCGTGGAAAGGGCCGATGCCGCGCTGCTTGGCTCCATGGTGTTTTGCCGTGAGACAAAGCAAGTGGCGATACAGCTACGATAGTGGGGCCCCCCTCCCACGATGAAAGATCACGGCTTGATGAATCTAGGACTTAGATTGTAAGCCCTCTGGGGACAGGAAAATAAATACAGTACCTAAATGTAATCCTCTTTGAAGTGCATAAAAGAGGAATATATATATATATATATATATATATATATATATATATATATATATATATATATATATATATATATATATAACTCAGAACCTCTTATAGCTCATCCAGGACTTCCTAGCTGACTTTGTGTTGATAGCCTCCAGTCCACATTCGAAAGACAGAAATCATTTACAAGCAGGACCTTCCCTTTGTACAGCATCCTGGCGCCACCTCTGCACAGGGATGAACGCTCTTCCTTTCTCTGTGCTGGAGCTCTGTACAGTACTCCCATGTACACAGAATTTCTTTGTAGGACTTACCAGGTCAATCCACAGTAATGAGCTGCAGCTTCTCCTTGCTCTGCCTTTATTTCAGAAGGTGCTATTGTGTTTTTAGACTAAAGAGCTACTCCTCTCCCCTTTTCTCTACTCCTTCTCTTCTGAAGAGATTACAAACTGGTTTCCATTCCACCAAGTCTCAATAATTATATCTAAGTATATCCAAGTCTGACTCTGCCCTGGTCACCACCAGACAAGTGATTGTATTATCAAAGACTTTAAGGGTTCACACACTTGACCTCTCCAAGACTCTGCTTCCCTCTCTCTTTATTTGTATTTATTTCTCCATTAGCAGCTTTAGCGGCTACTTTTCCTCTTCTGAGTAGTGATTGACATCTTCAGTTAAAGCCTTAATCTGTTTTTTTGCCAGATAATGCAGTAGCAATCATAATAAGGATCATCATGACATTACATTGTTGGAAAAGTGTTATATCAAGAGTAGTAGACTAAGCTAAACATGGCAACCATTTTTGCTGTAACCAGTCATTGTAATAAATCAAATCCTATATCAAATCCTATGTCATAAGGCATTTAAACTAGATGCTGGGAGTGGCAGTAAGAAATTAGAATGTCAGCCCCCAAACACAAATGCAAAGGAAAAGGGTGAAGTGGATAACAAACCTCAACTAAATAAGTCACAAAAGGAGTCCAGGAAAAGCAGTAACCTGAACGAGAAAAGCTGGAAAGCTATGAGCACAAATGCTTGTAGTTTGGGCAATAAAATCCCAGATCTGCAAGCCCTAATGGTGGAGGGGGACTTGGACATTGTTGCTGTCACGGAGACGTGGTTCATGGAATCTCATGATTGGGATACGGCAATACCAGGATCTAACTTGTTAAGGAGGGTCAGAGAGGGCAGGAAAGGGGGAGGTGTGGCTCTTTATGTCAGAAACAATATCCAAGCATCTGAGCTGCAAGGAAGATGGGGCAAAGAAGAAGCATTATGGGCCATCCTAAAAAAAGATGATGGTGCATCCATTTTTATTGAAGTGGCTTACAAGCCTCCAAATCAAAAGGAAGAGCTGGACAGAGATCTGGTTGAAGACATCCAAAAGATGGGAAAGAAGGGAGAAGTGGTGATTGTTGGAGACTTTAATTTGCCAGATGTAGACTGGAGAATCCCTTCTGCAGAATCTAACAATAGCAGAGAGATAGTGGATGCCTTGCAAGGGGCTCTGTTCAAACAAATGATAATGGAACCCACAAGGGAGGGAGCTATACTCGATTTAGTGCTCATTAATGGAGATAATGTCTCTGATGTCCAAGTGGGCGCCCACCTCAGCACCAGTGATAATCAAACGGTATGGTTTCATATCACAAACAGGATACTGAGAAGTAGCATGAAGACCCGAGTTTTGCAGTTGAAAAACACGGACTTTGATGAAATGGGGAAGTACCTGGAGGAAGAACTAGAAGGCTGGGAGAACAAGAGAGATGTGGAACAACAGTGGACCAAACTAAAAGGAGCAATTACCAAGGCAACTAATCTATATGTTAGAAAAGTAAAGAAAAGCAAAAGAAAAATGAAACCTATCTGGTTCTCAAAGGAGGTGGCTGACAAAATAAAAGCTAAAAGAACAGTATTCAAGAAATATAAAAGATCCCAAAGGAAGGAGCACAAAGAAGAATATCTGGTGGAACTGAGGGAGACAAAGAAAGTAATCAAGACGGCAAAAAGTCAAGCAGAAGAAAGGATTGCCAAAGAGGTAAAGAGAGGTGACAAAACATTTTTCAGATACATCAGAGAAAGGAGAAAAGTTCAAAGTGGTATAGTGAAATTGAAAGGTGAAAATGATCAATGTGTGGAAAGAGCGAAGAAATGGCAGAAATATTAAACAAATACTTCAGTTCGGTGTTCACGAAAGAGGACCCTGGAGAAGGACTGTCACTAGTTAACAAGAAACTGGAGGGGAGTGGAGAAGATGAAACTCCATTTACAGTAGAAAATGTATGGGAAGAGCTGGAGAAACTGAAAGTGGGCAAAGCCATGGGGCCTGATGAGGTTCATCCCAGGATACTGAGGGAGCTCAGAGATGTGCTGGTGGGTCCGCTGTGTGACCTGTTCACTAGATCCCTAGAAATGGGAGTGGTGTCGAGTGATTGGAGAAGAGCGGTGGTGGTCCCGCTTCACAAGAGTGGGAACAGAGAAGAGGCTGGTAACTACAGACCGGTTAGCCTCACCTTGGTGGTGGGAAAAGTAATGGAGTCGCTGCTGAAAGAAAGAATAGTGAACTATCTACAGTCGTGAGAATTGCTGGACCAGATTTAGCAGGGATTCACCAGGGGAAGGTCCTGTCAGACAAATCTGATTGACTTTTTTGACTGGGTGACTAGGGAATTAGATCGAGGAAGAGTGCTTGATGTCATCTACTTGGATTTCAGCAAAGCTTTTGATATGGTACTGCACAGGAGGCTTGTGAATAAAATGAGAAGCTTAGGAGTGAGTGCTGAGGTGGTGGCCTGGATTGCAAACTGGTTGACGGACAGAAGACAATGTGTGATGGAAAATGGAACTTACTCTGAAGAGAGAGCAGTGTTAAGCGGAGTGCCGTAAGGATTGGTATTGGAACCGGTCCTGTTCAATATCTTTGTGAGTGACATTGCGGATGGGATAGAAGGTAAGGTTTGTCTTTTTGCGGATGACACTAAGATCTGCAACAGAGTGACCCGCCGGAAGAAGTGGAGAGAATGAGACGGGATTTAAAGAAGCTGGAAGAGTGGTTGAAGATATGGCAGCTGAGATTCAATGCCAAGAAGTGCAGAGTCATGCATATGAGGTGTGGAAATCTGAAAGAACTGTATTCGATGGGGGGGTGAAGGGCTGATGTGCATGGAGCAGGAGAGAGACCTTGGGGTGATAGTGACTAATGATCTAAAGTCGGCAAAACAATGTGACAAGACGATAGCTAAAGCCAGAAGAATGCTGGGCTGTATAGAGAGAGGAATATCTAGTAAGAGAGAGGAAATTATGATCCCCTTGTACAGGGCCTTGGTGAGGCCTCACCTGGAGTACTGTGTTCAGTTCTGGAGACTGCATCTCCAAAGGGACAGAGACAGGATGGAGGCAGTCCAGAGAAGGGCGACCAAAAAGGTGGATGGTCTACATAAAATGATTTATGAGGAGATATTGAAGAACCTAAATATGTACACCCTGGAGGAGAGGAGGAGCAGGGATGATATGATACAAACTTTCAGATACTTGAAAGGTTTAAATGATCCATGGTCGACAACTAACCTTTTACGTTGGAAAAAAATCAGCAGAACTAGGGGCCACAATTTGAAGCTCCAGGGAGGAAGACTCAGAATCAATGTCAGGAAGTATTTCTTCACGGAGAGGGTGGTGGATGCCTGGAATGCCCTTCCAGAGGAAGTGGTGAAGACTAAAACTGTGAAGGATTTCAAGGGGTCATGGAATAAACACTATGGATCCATAAAGGCTAGAGGATGGGAATGAAGAGAAGAGCCATGGGAGTGGATTCTGGAGTGGAGGCTACTACCTAGTGATTACTACCCTTATTCAATAAGCCTTCACACGGTTAATGCAACTCCAACATTGCTCTCTGCTTCAATGGCAAGGGGAAATGTGGAAAAGAGGATTTGCATTCAGATAACTACCAACAAGGACTGAACTTCACAATCTGGGTAAACAAATAAGTATGGGTGTAGCTTGCTTATTACGGCAGTTACTACCCTAAACCAATTAAGCCTGATACATCACTTTGAATGCATATATGGTGTTGCTCTCTACTTCAACGGCAGGGGGAAATGTGGAAAACAAGATTTACATTCAGACTACATCCAACAAGGCATTGATCTGTGCAGTCGGGGTAAATAAGGATCGGGGTAACTTGCTTGATGCGGCGGTTTCTACCCTTAACCATTAAGCCTTATGCTTACCTTTGATGCAACTCCAACATTACTCTCTGCATCAATGTCAGGGGAGGGCAGGAAATTTGAATCAGTTATCAACAAGGGCCATAAACTTAGTGGTTGGTGAAACAGATAAGTATGGGAAAATAAGTGTGGGAGCTTGTTGGGCAGACTGGATGGGCCGATTGGTCTTTTTCTGCCGTCATTTCTATGTTTCTATGTTTCTTTTTTTTTTTTTTTTTAATTGTTTCTTTATCATTTTCTAAATACATAAATCACAAACTTTTGCATTTGAAAGAAAAACATGAGATGGTAGTCTCGAAATTTAACACCAAATTCCATATATAACAATATAGAATAGACACCAATATCATTAACATATCAATCAATAGGAGAGATGCATTTGGTTGTCCAAGAAACAACTGGGAGAAATCAATAACAAACATCTATCAGAAAATAATGTGGCAAAACCCTACACTCCTTATTACTTTCCATTACTGGTTCATCGGGGATGATGGCAGTTTTCTCTGTTCGATAAACAACTTTAGTTGGTCCGGATTAAAGAAGATAAATGATTCTTCCTGTTTACAAATAAAACATTTACACGGAAATCATAATTTAAATGAAAAACCCAGTGATATTAACTCCTGACGAAAAGCTAAAAAAGCTTTTCGTCTTTGCTGTGTTACCACAGCTAAATCTGGAAAAATTTTAATAGGTTTCTCCAAATAGGAAATAGGAAACTTATTAAAATATTTCTTCATAATTTTATTCAAATCATTTATTGAAAAAAGGGTCACCAGAAGGGTTCCCCAATCAATGACATTGGCACTAGAATCTTCAAGAAAATTAGTGAGATCACCCTGAAACATATCAACAAGGGCCCTGAACTTAGTGGTTGGTGAAACAGATAATTATGGGAAAATAAGTGTGGGAGCTTGTTGGGCAGACTGGATGGGCTGATTGGTCTTTTTCTGCCGTCATTTCTATGTTTCTATAATGTCTTACAGTGCCTTGTGATATCACAGCAGACATAGATATCACAAGAAATGATGATTATCTCCACCGTACAAGGGTCAGAGGCTTAGAGGAATAGATGTATCATGCTGTTTCACGCATACAATGACTATTGCTTAGCATTCATTCTGCTATAATCACCCTATTGCACACTGGCGGCCATAACAATTGTATACAATTCCCTTGCAAGTTTAGGTTTTAATTCTTAGTTTACTCAGATAGATAAAGAAAGGTATTCCTTTGTGCCCACCTAGACAAGGGAAACCAAAGTGAGATTAGATTTCCTTTGAAATCTTTTTATTTTTAACAGCAGCAGACAAGGCGTTATATTTTAGGCATGCATATATACTGCAATACATCGCTAACAAAAGTTCTTTCCCAAGCAAAATAATAAAGGTGTGTACAATAATCCATCGTAACACACAACCATCTTACCATCTCCGTGAATGCCTCTGTGGCAGGAGCCACAGAGGCATTCACGGAGCGGGATGCCAGTGGCCAGTGGTTGGTGTTCCGCCTTCACGGAGGGCTGCCATCTCCAAAAAAAAAAACAAACAAACAAAAAACAAACAAAGCAGGGGTGGGTAAGAGTATGGGGCAGGGGTGTGGCCTGCTTGTTGCAGCGGTTGCTACCCCTGATTGAGCTGGATGTTCACCGGGATGCGGATACGGCGCTGCTCTCTGCATTGGTGGAGGGGTGGAAGGGAGTTGGGGGCCACAGGGTGCTGGAAGCCAATAGTGACGGGTGGGAGGGAGAAAAAGGGGGGGGGGGGGGAATGGATAAACTGCGTGGCTTGCTGGGCAGACTGGATGGGCCGTTTGGTCTTCTTCTGCCGTCATTTCTATGTTTCTATGTTTCTATATGTTTACCAACAGAAACTTCATGATGCAAGAGCATCCCAGATTTATGCCGCAAGATGCATGAGAGATTTTCGATCATTGCAATTTCTTTGAGTGTGACAACAAAAGGATGGACTTCCAAAAACAGGCTCTGGTGAAGCGAGCTGCACGTACCATTTGTTCATATATCTTCCAAGATTTTGTGTCCCCCCCCCCCCCAAGCTCCCCCAGCAAGCACCCAGCTGCAGCGAGCTGAAACTGTATGGTCAGGCATCTTGAAATCTCTCCCTGATCCTCCCTCCATAAAGTTCACATATGTGCCTTCTTGGCCACAACCCCGCCAACACATTCTTGGTGCAGAGGGAAAAAAAATGAGCAAAAAACAATGGGCATCTGTATGCCCAGAGCAAAGTTCCTGTGCTGACGTCGTCGCTGTGAGCAGAGTTACCTGGCTCTGACGGCAGCAAGTGAGGAAACAGGGAGAGACAGGGGTGGCTTAAAGTGTGTAGAGCTTCAAGTAGCAGCAGGTGTGGCAGCTTTAAAACCAGTGCCTGAAAAGAGGATTCTGCATAACCCAACTCTGCCCTGGTAACAAGTTCATCTTTAAGACTCCAATTCTGCCCACCCATGACAACAATGTATCTTACCAGTCTGCAATATCTGTCTGGATCTTAATAGCCAGGGGCGCATAACTTGTTTTGTACATCACCACAATTACGCGGAATATAGATACCCAAGTACCTAAACCTATCGTTAGCCTGTTGGAAAGGTGAATTAGCTATGATTCCTTCCCTAGTCGCGCCTGGGTTTAAGAAAAAAACCTTCCGACTTTTGGAAGTTCATTTTGTAACCTGAGGCCCTGGCATATTCCGCCGGTACCTCCAGCATTCAGGGGACAGATTATTTGAGGTCTGTCTGGAACAGTAACACAGTGACAGCATCTAAATGAAATTTTGTAGATTCTGCTTGCAAATTTAAACCCCTCTAGCATAGCCTCTATATAATCTTGAGGGTTATTTATGCCAGAACCTCAATAGCCAGATCAAATAGAAGGGTCCAGTACCCCATAATATTAGAAAGGGATCCGAGAGGTCCCCATTAGTCAGAACAAAGGCCTCTGGATGATCATATAAAGCCCTCACCCAGCTCACGAACAATTGGTCTATCCCATATTTTTCAAGAATTGCAAAACGGAAGGTCCAGTGTATACAGTTGTAGGCTTTTTCTGCATCTAAAGCTACTATAGTCCCAGGCCATCTGCTATTCCCAACCAACGCCATTACATTAAAAACCTGCCTAGTATTAGCAGTAGAATGCCGACCCTTGATAAAACCTGTTTGCTGTGGGTGCACTAAATCTCCCATGATGCTTTCCATCTGTAATTGAAGCACTTTTGCTAGGATTTTGATGTCTGCAATGAACAAAGAGATTGGATGGTATTATCCCAGATCCATCACTTCCCTCCCCTTCTTAGGAAGCACCTCAGTGATAGCTTCCATCATCCTATGCGGGCCAGCAGGATCAGTTTGAGGGTGCTGGAAAATCTTAGGCAGGATAGGTCTTAATTGTGGTAAAAAATATTTTGTAAAAGTCGAGGTGGTTTCCATTTGGTCCCGCACACTTTCCATTAGGCAGTAGCTTCACTGCTCTTTCCTTTGGATTTTCTGCAGTGTAATGGGGGCTGCCAGTCTTCTGCTTCATATTTCTGTCACCTGGGGAGCTGTATACTGCTTAAATACCTATTAAGGACAGCAATTGACATCACATCCTCTCTAGAATAAAGCTGAGCAAGAAAAGGAGCGAAAGTGCTATTTATACTCTTCATTTGATATGTAAGAACTCTTGTACGGGGACGTATCCCAGGGATCTCATTATCTGCCCGCTTTTTCCTTAACATCCGAGCCATAAATGCGCCAGGCTTGTTCCTGGGCTCATAAATTCTTTGTTTGAAAAAATTGGTAAGACCTCTCTCTATCTAACCCTGCCCTGTTTTTCTGAAGCTGCTTCCAAATGCTACGAGAGCATCTTTCTTTATGTTGTTTTTCCAGCTTTCCAATCTTCTGTCCCAAGAAAGCCTCCCGCCTCATCCGCTGTTGTTTTAAATGGCTAGCGTACCCAATAATGCCCCCCCCCCCGCAACACCGCTTTAAGGGTTTCCCAGAGCAGCCCTGGACGGAGTGCATCGGGAAAAACTCTTGATAGTTTTAAGTGTCAATTCAGAAAAATCCTCCCTACCCAACAAAGGTAGGTTGCATTTCCATGTGCCCCCCCTTCCCCCCCACCGTCCTGCCATTCCCACCTTCAGAGGAAGAAGTTTAGGATTATGGTCAGACAGCGGTGCAGTCAAAATATCCACATCCCCGAGAAGGGAGCCCATCCTGGCGGAACATAGGAAAAAATCTGTTCGACTTCAGCTGTGATGCATGGTGGAAAAACACGTACAATTTCTCTGAGCGGTTCTGTATTCACCAAGTGTCTGATAGGCCCAAATTTTGTGATAGGTATTGAACAGCCTCCCTTTGTTCGAAATACTCTGTATCCTCCCAGCACCTATCACACGGGCCGACGGAGCGCACTGTTAGCCGGCATTTGGACGCGCGTTTTGGATGCACTAGCTTTACCCCTTATTCAGTAAGGGGTAATAGCGCGTCCAAATGCCGGAGAGTGGCCTGTGCTCATGCCTGTGCGCGCGCCTGTGCACTCTCCCGACATTTAGGATTCAGGCATGTGTTCCAGTCCCCACCCGCTACAGTTTCAGAATTAGAGAAACCAGTGCCAAATTCCTGTAAGAGCCCTTGTGGTCTCTCTTAGGCCCATAAACATTTATCAGTACCAGGTTTCCAGAAAAAGTATCGTCCCTCAGGATCTGCTTTGACTTCAGGAATAAGAGGAAGAGCTTTGTGCACCAGAACCCTTGGCCTTAGATTTGTATGAGGCGTAAGCTAGCTGGCCCACCCAGTCTCTCTTCAGTTTCTCGTGCTCCTTACCTGTGAGATGAGTCCCTTGCAACATCGCTATGTGAATGTGCTGCTTTTTCACATAGGTGTAAAGCCTTTTCCATTTAATGGGGGAAGCCAAACCACGGATAGTATAGGATAATACATTCATTGGCATCACAGATATATTGAGCATCAATGCAGATTTATTAATCTGCACGTTATGTCTCCCCTCAGTGCGGCATAAACCTGAAAATTATATATAGCCCATTTCAGACAAAAACATTTGCCAAAATCTGCTCCTCTTTTAACCTTTATCACCCCCAACCTTCTAAGCCAAACAAAGACCAACTGCCCCTCCCCAACCAAAACCCAACCTCCTCCGCTTCTGCTGCCTTTTCTGGAGCCAGGTTCTTAATTGTTCTTTTGGGGAAAACACTTTGGTCATCCCAGATCAGCGATGGTGACCATTTGGGAAGATCCCTGACCATTTTCCGACCACAGGTTGCAGAATAAAAGCTTTATATAATCAAGGAGGAGCGAGAGCCCACAGTTTCACCAACCACTCGCTAAGCAGCCATTTTGGCACCTCTTTTGAACATTTTATACTAACATATTCTGTAATATGTAATATGTAATATGCACAGACTATTTAAATGTGCTCCCGATTAATAAAGAAGCCTTCCTCCATATGACCGTACAACAAGATGACATTGGCCAGCCCTGAGACTGCTACTACTTTGTTTGATTAGAAAACATTGGTGCTGTTATTAGAGTCTGCCAGTGCCATTTGTTTTTAAAGAAAATCCAGTGGGAAAGTATTGATTGGGGACTGCTCTTGCCCCTTTCTGTGATGAAGACCCCCAGGGAAGGGGTGCATGGGGGCCAGGTAGGCCTCATTGGAGGGAGTGGGGATGAAGGGGTGGAGAAGCCTGGGGAGCCCAGAGACGATCTATGATGGCCCAGGATCTCAGTGGTGGAGCAGAGGTAGGCACTGTTTTTATTTATTTATTTACACAAAGGCTTATATTCCACGCTATTCACTCAAAGAGTGTCCAGTTTGGATTACAGCAATCAATATTAAAATTACAATAAAACTACAAAAATTTACAAAAATCATCAATGCATAAAATAATCAATACAACCATGGCCATGAATTTTTTTTTAAATTTAATATTTATTTTGGTTTGGCAAATGAACCAAACCAAAATAACTATTAAATGAACCAAAACATGAGTACAACCCCTCCCAAACAAACATTTTTGGCCTGCACATGCCTATTAGTTTCCCCTGCTCTCTGGAAAGGTTTCTACTTTCTCAGTATGGCATCCAAAGAATTAGCTTGAAGTCCATAGGCTCAAATTTTAGCATGGTCAAATCACCAGAGCCTTTCATGCTTCTGTGGTAAGATAAGGTGAGCAGTAACCTTATGTAATAATAATTCTTTAATAGGTGTGAAACATGATGAGACTGTCAAGGTATAATTTGCAATGAAAGAAGGCAATATTGTTACCAGGTATTTCTCATTATTGTCTCCCCTCTAGATCTTCTCTATCAGGTTTCTGTTATGTTTCTTTTTGGACTTCCTACAGGTGGAAATAACTCCTTCCTCTTTTTCTCCTTGCCACAGGTTTAATGTCAGTTCATTCATTTCTCTACTTCTTTTCCCTTCACCCCTGCTACTTCACGATATTCTTACTTTGTGCCATTTTGTAATTAGCCTGTGAAGTGACTTGGATAATGGCACCATATAAATAGGCAAATAGGAATTTGGATAGTGCTGCAGAGTTGAAGAGCTGGGCGAATAGCATGATTATGATGGATTAGCTGAAAAAAATACCTGCATTAAAATGGAGTTATTTTTAGTGTCTGGAGCATGAAATTGAAACAGAGTAAAGATACGTTGATGAAGAACCACCAAACCCGTGAGAAGCTAATGAGATAGCATGGAGGCCACTGAAAGACAATTCAGCTCTGGTTTGTTAGATAACGGGATGAAAGACATTTCATTAATGCTGGAAAAAACAGCCAAGAAGATACAATCTAGTCTGGTTGAGATACCGTAGAGGAGCAGGTGTGCTTATTTTAATAGATTTTATAATTAAGAGCTCATTTATTCAAAGGTTGGCTTAAGATCATGGCTATTAGACCTGCAGAACAACATAAAACATTATGGGGAACCGCTTGTCTTAAAGAAGCATGATCGGGCAAAAAGTAAGTGTTGGCAGGTGAAATTCTTCTGTTCTCCTAGCTACTATTCAGTGAACACGAAGAAGAAACTTTATGCTGATTACATGAACAGCATTTTGTGAATGAATTCTTAATTAACAGCTTCCTTCAAAACAGGAGAAAGCATCGAAATCTTTTCTGTCATCACAATTTCATCGGAGCTAAAGTGATGCCATGGTGTTGATAGCATGGGGCGAGCTTCACTCTGCATCCACGGTGCGATGCTTGAACATAGGGCCCTGTCGCCACCGTGCTTCCACCCGCAATGTGATCATTGCTTGCATTTTGCTGTCACGTATTCTGTGGAAAATCACTTTACTTCCATTGCCTTCACTCTGGATCTGGTGCTCTACTCTGTTTCACTCCAGTACCTCCCCAAATGCAACCTCTGGCAGGCGTGAAAAAAAAATCAGTTTTCTGCCCTTTTATGCAACAAACCTGTTTCTTTAATTTGCACTGGAGTTGTAAGTGTCGTGTTAAGTAAAAATGTGTTCACTCCTAACAATCTCAATGAATAATGTGAACTTCTTATCACTGTAGCTTTTACTGTAAAAAGAAGCAATATCTGATTGTACTTTTGAAGTTTTTTCTCTACTCGTCTTCCTCATCCTCTAAACTTTTTTTTTTTCAATCCAATGAATAGAAAGAATTGGGCTACAAATCAGAATTTTAAGAGGTGTGATGGACAGTCCAGGTTGAATGAATCTAATCTTGTCCTCTCCTATCTCCAAGGATCAGTTCCAGCTCTTGAGAACTTGGCCATTTCCGGTGAGTCTTGAGTCGACTCTATCGTGATGAGTATTTTGTATTTACACTTCATGGCGGCAATTGTATGAGATGACACTTGGAATCTTAGTGGTTAGGGCAGCAGGCTGAGGGTAAGGGAAGCCAGGGATCAAATCCCACTGCTGCTCCTTGTGACCTTGGGCAAGTCACTTTTCCCTCCATTGCCTTGGGTACAAACTTCAATTGCGAGCCTCTGGGAGAGGGAAAATTCCTAATGTACCTGAATGTAACTTGCTTTGCCCTACAATGAAAAGGCATGATCTAAATATAAAATAAATGCTTAAGCATGATATAGTGGAAGTTCCCTGACAACTAAAGCTCACCAGACCTCAGTTAGCTGTGACCCAAGCAGTTTGAAAGGTCACTCCCAATTTTCCCATCCTGGATTCAACATCGCTAATAGTGTAAAATATTTGAACATTTTGAAATGATCAGACATTTTGCCATAATTTCCCCAACTTATGGAATCTTTAATATTGTGATCCAATAAACCCAGGTGGTGGACAGATGCTCAAATTAGAGATAAGGGTTTATGATCGGGGGCATGAAAAAGCTCACCATAGAAGTGAAAAAGGAAAAAGCTAAATGCGTGACTTTTCCCAAGAGAGAACTAAGGGGTCATGGTTAGATGAACATGTTGGGGCCTATTCTATTTTTTGTTTGTTTGTTTTATTTTAGATAGTTCCCTGTTGTTTGTTTGCATTGTGTGTACTTGTTATTATCAGATTGAGATTTTATTGTATAATGTTTAGTACTACCATTATTGGTGGGTAGGTGATTTATAAACAGCCTAAATAAATAAGGCTGTCAATGAATCCTCTGCTGTGTCTGTGATAGATCACTCAGGAGGGGAGAAACGTTCTCTCCTACATCCATATTAATGTGATAGTCAGGATCTACCATCATCATTTTAATTTCATGTAATTTTTTATTTATATTCTGCCTGGTCAGCCACTTCAAAGTAGATTACAGTGAGACCCCATCCATTTTTTTTTCATTCTTCTTTTGTTGTTTAATTTACCTGCTTATTAAATGTTTGTATTCTTCTCATTGTGAACTCATTTTGCACAGGTTTAATCTTTTTTGTTCTTTTTTTTTTTATGAACATAACATTTGTCATACTGGATCAGACCAAAGGTCCATCAAACCCAGTATCCTATTTCCAACCTGGCAGAATCCCAAAAGGTTGATAAGATTCCATGCTGCTCATCCCAGGAATGAGCAGTCAATTTCCCCAAGTCCACCTTAATAATGGTTTATGGATTTTTCATCCAGGAACTTGTCTAAACCTTTTGTAAAGCCACCTATATTAACATGTTTCACCATATCCTCCAGCAACAAATTCCAGAGTTTAATTATACATTGCGTATGAATTGCACTATGGATTATTGTGATTATTTTTCTTGTTAACCTGTGTTTATTTTCTGTTCTTGTATTGCATTTGGATGATAATTTGAAGTTAATAAATATAAAATTAAAAACAAGCAACGGAAATTCCCAGTGCTCCACAAACTAATAAATGTAGTTTTGCTTAAATTAAATACCCAGAAAAATATTGCCTTTTCTAATCTTAATTCCTTATGCTGGGGGTCAATTTTAAACTGCCTGAAGACAAAGACTGCGTGTACATTTTACCCACAGGCTTTGCACATAATTCTCAAAGCAGAAGTACACAACCACGCGTGTACTTTATCTTCAGAAAAGTGCCACAGGCACAAAGTATGCGCAGTCACGTGCTCCTGTTTTGCACGCAGGCAGAATTTTTCTGGAAAATTATGCCATTTGGATTTGAAAATGCTGCCAATGGGGCAGATTTTAAGAGCCCTGCTCGCGTAAATCCGCCCGGATTTACACGAGCAGGGCCCTGCGCACCGGTAGGCCTATGTTCAATAGGCCTACCGGCGCGCACAGAGCCCCGGGACTCGCGTAAGTCCCAGGGTTTTCCGAGGGGGCGTGTCGGGGCGTGTCGGGGCGAGGCCGAGCGGCGCGCCGTTTTCGGGGTGGGACGCGGCGTTTCGGGGGCGGGCCTGGGGGCGTGGTTTCGGCCCGGGGCGGTCCGGGGGCGTGTCTGCGCCCTCCAGAATCGCCCCCGGGTTGCGTCTAGGCACGCCAGCGGCCCGCTGGCGCGCGGGGATTTACTTCTCCCTCTGGGAGGCGTAAATCCCCCAACAAAGGTGGGGGGGGGGTTTAGACAGGGCCGGGGGGGTGGGTTAGGTAGAGGAAGGGAGGGGAAGGTGAGGGGAGGGCATTAGCGAATTCCCTCCGAGGCCGCTCCGATTTAGGAGCGGCCTTGGAGGGAACGGCGGCAGGCTGCGTGGCTCGGCGCAGCCTGCTACACGAAATAGGCAGCCTTGCGCGCCGATCCAGGATTTTATTTATTTATTTATTTATTTAGCATTTTTCTATACCGACTTTCCAATAACAAAATTATTGATCAATTCGGTTTACATTTTAAACAATAACAACAATGACAAGTAAATGTCTTACAATGAACAGGTCGAATTAACTTGGATTAAGATATATGGGGGTAATAACATAATTAACATGAGCGGTGCCTAATATAGGCTAGAGGCTGGGTTTTAATGATAGACTGCCAAAGATAATAGTCTGCCAAAGATAATAGACTGCCAAAGATCATGTGATTTCTAGAGAAGATCTGTATAGTTCTCTAGCGTGTTACCACTGAGGGGATATTGGCAGGGATATTTCGCAGGTTGATGTTATGGGAAAGCTTGGTTGAATAACCAGGTCTTGAGTCTTTTTTTAAATGTAGTGGAGCATTGCAGTGATCTGAGCTCTGATGGGAGAGAGTTCCAGAGTTTAGGCCCAGCTGTGGAGAAAGCTCTTTTACTTGATGCTGACTTCATCGGTGGAATTTGAAGGTTGTTTTTGTAGGCTTGTCTCACTGGTCTGGAAGATGTGTGGAGTTGGAGAGGGAATGTGAGCTTGAGTGGTGCCAGGTTGTGTATTGCCTTGTGGGTTAGTGAGAGCACTTTGAATAGTATTCTGAATTTGACGGGAAGCCAGTGTAGGCTTTTTAAGATGGGTGAGATGTGGTCTCTTTTGTTGGACTTGGTTAAGATCCTCGCTGCAGCGTTCTGCAGCATCTGTAGCGGTTTTATGGCGTTGGCAGGGAGACCCAGTAGAAGTGAGTTGCAGTAATCTATTTTTGTGAGAATGATTGCTTGTAGCACTAATCGGAAGTCTTTGAAATGTAGGAGTGGTCTCAGTCTTTTTAAGACTTGTAATTTGAAGAATCCATCCTTTACGATGTTATTTATGAGTGATCCATAATTCATTTGGTTATCAAGTATAACTCCTAGATTTCTGACTTGTGGGGTTATTGTTAGTTGAGTTGACATGATGGTACTTGGAAGTGTGTAGGTTCCGTTTTGGGAAATGAGGAGGTATTCTGTTTTGTTTTGATTAAGGATCAAGTTGAGGTTAGTGAGTAAGTTGTTGATGGCTTGTTGGCAAGAGTTCCAGAAGTCCAGAGTTTTTTGGAGAGATTCAGTAATTGGAATCAGTATCTGAACATCGTCTGCATATAAGTAGTGGACGAGATTCAGGTTGATGAGGAGCTGGCAGAGTGGCAGAAGGTAAATATTGAATAAGGTTGGAGAGAGTGATGATCCTTGTGGGACTCCTAAGTTGCAGGTGACTGGTTGAGATTCTTCCTTGTTGATCTTGACCTTATACTGTCTGTTCTGTAGGAACGATTTTTAGCGGCTACGCGCGTATCTGCTAAAATCCCGCGTACTTTTGTTTGCGCCTGGAGCGCCAACAAAAGTACACGAACGCGCCGTTTTTGAAAATCTACCCCTATGTGTGTACTTTTCTCCCCCCCCCCCCCGACTCTAACATTTCGTCTCAGTGCAGCTGAAATGTGTGCGAGCGTGCACGCGTGTCTCCACAACATGCGGACTTTAGCATTATGGAAGGATAGCTTTCAGAAAGTTGATTTCCATGGGCAAAAAACTTTTTACCCCCCCTCCGGAAATCCCTTTAAAAAAAATTGCCTACCCCGTAAACTGCATGAGATGCTATGCAAGAAAAAGTCAAAAGGGTGGCATTTCCGTGGTTCAGAGGCTCTTTGCATCAACTGCATACTGAGAAGGACTGGGACTCACCTCTAAATGTAAGCAGTGAGAGTAATGTGTAAATATTACATGGGCTATGGAGCGGAACTTACGCCAGATGCTGGTACGTGAGCACATGCTGCTAGACCGCACTGCAAACTCTTGAAATGAAAAGCTCATTTTGTACTGGAAGAACATGACCAAAAGAAAGACAATCAATCAATTTCCCTCCTGGCTAATATTTATGTTGTTTCTTCAAAATACTGCATGGAAAAATCAATAAAATACAAAGTGCCTGATAAAGTAAGTGAAATTTAGCAATTTAGCTTCCAGATGTTCTATCCAATTGCATTGACCTTTGTAATGTTATTCAGGGCAGACTCTGCAACCTCTTAACCAGCTACTGACATTTTTCTTATTTTCTTTTTTTTAGCCTGGCAGTTTTCTTTTGCTTCTTTAGGCTTTCCTTTTGATCAGAACCAGTCTCTGCTAGGGCTACAGCACCATGAGCCTTCATTTGCAACTCTCCAGGATTTTCCCCGTTTTCTAGCTTTCCAATGAAGGTGTACTAACCCACCCCTGGGAACAAGAGATAGGAAGTTGCCTCTCTCTTTTTTATCAGAGGTAGGTTGAGATCTCGACAGATCAATGGGTTCTGGAGATGATAAGATATGGCTATGTGCTGGAGTTTCGCAGTGTTTCTCAGGATATGTCATGGTGTCTCCCTACTACTCTCTGCAGTAGAGACAGGCAGTGGAGTGTACATTGTCAAGACTCCTCAGCCTGCGTGCTCTGGTTCCAGTGCCCACATCTCAAGAAAATATGGGCCGATATTCCATTTATTTAATTGTGCCCAAGAAGGAGGGCTCTTTTTGCCCCATCCTAGATCTCAAAGGGGTCAACCATCATTTGTGGGTGACTCATTTTCGAATGGAAACATAGCACTCAGTCATAATGGCAATACAGTTGGGGGAGTTTCTGATGTCTCTGGACTTGTCTGAGGTGTACCCTCGTATTCCCATCTGGCCAGAGCACCAACGATTCCTGCGTTTTGTGGTTTTGGGCGTCATTATCAGTTTCGAGCACTACCTTTTGGTTTGGCCACTGCGCCCAGAACTTTTTCCAAGGTTATGGTGTTGGCAGCGGCAGAGCTCAGAAAGGATAGGATTCTGGTATACCTGTACTTAGATGACTGGCTGATTTGGGTCAAGAGTCTGGAAGAGAACCTTCGGGTCTTGAGCAAGGTGATTTCCTTGTTGCAGGAGCTAAGTTGGGTGGTGAACCTGGCCATGAGCAATCTTCAGCCAACACAGTCACTGGAGCATCTCAGTGTTTGGTTTAACATGAAGCAGAGCAGGGTGTTCCTGCCAGAGGGCCGCATTCAGAAGTTGAAGGTGCAGGTATGTCTATTGACAAATATGATACATCCTACAGTGTGGTCTTATCTACAGGTACTTGGATTGATGGCGGCAACCCTGGAGGTGGTGCCTTGGGTGAGGGTGCATATGTATCCTCTTCAGCACACTCTGCTGTCTCATTGGAATCCATAGTCTCAGGACTATTTGATTCAGCTCCACCTACCAATGAGATCTGCATACACCTGCAGTGGTGGTTGCAAGCAGATCATCTAAGAAAGGGGTTTTCCTAAGATCACCAGACTGGCTAGTACTCATGACAGATGCAAGCTTCCAGGATTGGGGAGCTCACTGTCAGGAACTGACAGCACAAGGGCGCTGGACTACAGAAGAATCTCTCTGGAAGCCCGTGCCATCCAGTTGGCATGCTTGTGATTTGGCAACTGATTTCAAGGTCGAGTGGTGCAGATAATGTCAGACAATGCAACAATAGTGGCTACATCAATCAGCAGTGAGGAACCAAAAGCCAGCAAGTATCATAGGAAATAGCCCAACTTATGGAACGGGTAGAAGTGCATCTTCAGGAGATTTCAGCCTTGCACATTGTGGGAATAGACAATGTAAAAGCCAACTTTCTCAGCAGACAGAGTCTGGATCCAGTAGAATGGGAGTTGCCAAATGAGGCGTTCCAGCTCATAGTGGATCACTGGGGCCTTCCATTTGTGGATCTGCTGGCATCTTGTCTCTTCTTCAGTCGCAGGAGAGATCAAAAGTCCTTGGGCATTGATGCCCTCGTCTAGGAGTGGCCAGAGGACAATCTAGCGTATGCCTTTTCCCCGTGGCCCATGTTGGGCAGAATGATTCGGAGGATTGAGAGTCACACAGGGATGGTGCTTCTGATGGTACCAGATTGGCCCAGAAGATCGTGGTATGCAGATTTGTGAAGGCTCCTCGTGGACTCTCCTTTCCAATTTCTAGCTCACAGGAATCTGCTTCAGCAGGAGCCAGTTCTTCACGAAGATCCGACTTGATTTTGTCTTATGGTATGGCCCTTGAGAAGGCTCAGTTGCTGAAGCGTGGATATTCTGTTGCGGAGATTGCAACCTTTCTACGAGTGAGAAAGTTTTTCCTTAGTCTATTTGTGAGTTTGGCAAGTGTTTGAGACTTGGTGTGAAGATCGAGGGGATTCCGCCTCATTCAGTTAAGATCCTGCTTATTTTGGAATTTTTGCAGGATGGAATGAGTAAAGGGTTGGCCCTTAATTCATTAAAAGTGCAGGTAGCGACTCTTGCCTGTTTTCGTGGTCAAGTGAATGGTGACTCTTATCGGCTGATCCAGATGTGGCCCGTTTCTTAAAAGGAATGAAGTATTTTCATTCCCCCTTGTGGTTGCTGGGGCCTTTGTGGAGTCTTAATCTAGTTTTGGATTTTTTGACGGGCTCTACTTTTCGACCGATGTGTAGCCTTTCCTTTAGGTAACTGACCTTGAAAACAGTGTTTCTTGTGGCAATTTGTTCAGCACATAGGGTTTCCAAACTGCAGGCCTTGTCTTGCCAGGAGCCCTTTCTATGGGTGACTCCGGGGGCAATACAGCTGCTTGCTGTTCCTTCTTTTTTTCCAAAAGTGGCTTGGATTTTCACTTGAATCAATCAATTTCCCTGCCATCTCTGGGAAAGAGATGAGGAGGAATATCATCTGTTACGGCCCTTGGATGTCAAGAGACATGTCTTGAGGTATTTGCAGGTTTCTAAACCTCTCAGGAAGACAGATCACCTATTTTTCTCCATGGGAGGAATAAACAGGGTGAGCTGGTGTCGGGGGCTACAATAGCTCACTGGATTAAGGAGGTAGTTATAGCTACATGTGTGGATGCTGAGCAGCCATTGCCTAGTCAGGTTAGGGCTCATTCCATTAGGGCTCAAGCAGTGTCATGGGCGGAGGTTAGATTGTTGTCTCCCATCGACATTTCCCGAGCTGCGATGTGGTCCTCCTTACACACTTTTTACAGACATTACCATCTAGATGTGTAGGCCCTGGAGGATACAATCTTTGTGCATGCGGTGTTGATTGATCCATGGGCTGTTTCCTTCCTGTTCAGGAGTAGCTTTGGTATATCCCACTGGTGTGGCTTCACCTGGGTGTATGCTAAGAAATGAGAAATTACTACTTACCTGCAGGGCAAAACTAGGCGGTCACCTATGACGCCGACCAGTAGGGGGCACCATGCCAAAGAGAAGCCACATGGTGCTGTGAGTTGAACCTATCCCGTTTGCAGCAAAGAGTACAGATTCATCAGGCCACAAGCACGCGTGCTGCTCGTAGTAGCCCTGAGAAGCAGATAGGAGTTGGGCCGAGACTGGCAGCACAACTGGCAGGGGCGGTGCACCTGGTTGGGGGGGGGGGGGGCAGATGTAAGGCAGAAGGTTCACCTAGGACACCTAATACCTTTACACTGGCCCTGCTTATCTGATAATTTTCTTTTCTTTAATAAGGAAAAGTGAATCCACCTTCCTGCCCTTGGCTGTGCTATTGTCCTCATGCATGGCTGCGTGTTCCAGGGGTTACTGGTAAGTGTTACTCCAATTCCTAGACTAGTGTGATTACACTCTTTGAGCTCAATGTTTTCCTGCTGGCTGAGTGCTGGAATGGTTACTTGTTATTCTCCTTAAATAGGTTTTGTCTGTTGTATAAAGCTAATTTAGATATTGGTATTTAAATGAAAGGCTGCACAGAAGAGAATAAGGGATAGTGGTTTCTATTAAAATGAAAGGTATAAGATTCTAGTGAACTATTAACAAGGTAAGAACATAAGCAGCACCATGCTGGATCAGACCAAGGACCATTGAGCCCAGCCTCCTGTGTCCAACAGTAGCCAATCTGAGTCATAATACCAGGAAAATCCCTCAGTAGTTGATCTATTTCATGCATCTCACACCCAGAGATAAGCACCGGCTTTCTCAAGTCTACCTGGTTAATCACTGTTAATGGATTTTTCCTTCAGGAACTTATCAAAGTCTCTTTTGAAACCCATTGTTAGAACATAAGAACTTGCCATATTGGGTCAGATCAAGAGTCAAGCCAAGCATTCTGTTTCCAACCGTAGCCAATCCAGGCTACAAGTACCTGGCAAGTACCCAAACACTATCTATCTATCTATCTATCTATCTATCTATCTATTTATTTATTTAAGTATTTATATCCCACGACCTCCAATGTTCAGGGTGGGTTACAATGAACATACATTATATTGAATTAAACAGAGTAAAAATAAATTAAAATAACAAGTCAAAAATTAAAATCATAGATGCAGAAATAAAAGACTAATCTTAAACATTGATTTAGAAAATAAAACTTGAAAGACATCATAATAAAATGACCAATTTAAATATTATCAAAATAAAAACCAATAAGTAGATCACATGCTACTGATGCCAGTAATAGCAGTGGCTATTCCCTAAGACAACTTGATTAATAGCAGTTAATTGACTTCTCCAAGAACTTATCCAAACCTTTTTTGAACCCAGCTACACTAACTGCACTAACCACATCTTGTGGCAACAAATTCCAGAGCTTGTGCATTGAGTGAAAAGTAATTTTCTCCGATTAGTTTTAAATGTGCCATTTGCTAACTTCATGGAGTGCCCCCTAGTCTTTCTATTATGCAAAAGAGTAAATAACTGATTCACATTTAACCGTTCTAGACCTCTCATGATTTTAAACATCTCTATCATATCCCCCCTCAGCCGTCTCTTCTCCAAGCTGAACAGCCCCAACCTCTTTAGCCTTTCCTCATAGGGGAGCTGTTCCATCCCCTTTATCATTTTGGTTGTCCTTCTCTGTACCTTCTCCATCACAACTATATTTTTTTTGAGATGTGGCGACCAGAATTGTACACAGTACTCAAGGTGCGGTTAGTTGTCTTGATCACGTCTTCCGGCAACAGATTCCATAGCTTGCTTGTGCGCTGAGTGAAAAAATATTTTCCATGATTTGTTTTACATCTTCCAGTTGCTAGTTTCATGCATTGTCCCCTAGTCTTACTGTTGTTTGAAAGGGTAAATAGCTGTTCCCTATTTACCCATTCTACCCCACTCATGATTTATAAATTTCAATCATAAATCCTTCTCAGTTGTCTCTTTTCTAAGCTAAAGAGCCCTAATCTGTTTGACCGTTCTCTATAAGGAAGCTTTTCCATCTCCTTTATCAATTTTGCTATGTCAGCTATGTCTTTTTTTGGAGACGGGGTAACCAGCGCTACACACAATACTCAAGGTGCGGTCACTCCATGGATGTATACAGGGCTTTATGATATTCTCAGTTTTGTTCTCTGGTTCCTTTCCAAATAATTCCTAACCTTTTATTGCCTTTTTCATCACCACTGCATACTGAGCCAAAGGTATTTGATGATTACTATAGGGATGTAAACCTAAATAATTTTTATTTTGTTTTGTCTTCATTTTTTTTTTCCGTTTGTGGTTTATTTTGTTTCACTTATTTGAACAGAAATTAACAAAATGAATGAAAAAGCAAAAGAAAAAGAGGAAGCCAGGGTCTGTTTTTAAATAATGACCAGATGGGGAAGGAGCCATTGGGCATAGCTCCTCCCCCATCTGGATGTCATGAACCCCCGCTGGACAGGGTAAGATGGGGCTGTGGAGATGGGGGTTGGATAGGGCTTCAGTATTTAAATTTTTGGCAGCACACGTTCTGGTATTTTCAGTGCAAAGGAGGGCTAGGGCCAGGGTGAATGACTGCTGCTTTACTGAAAATTAAATGAAATGAAAATGAACTAAATTTTATTCATTTTATTATTTTTATTTAAAAAAAAAAATGAAACGAAACCGTAAATGTCATTGAAATTTCCTGATTCATTTCAAATGTAAGCACATCCCTATGATATAAATGATTACTATTCCAAGTTTAACAGCAGAGAAGAATCCAAGCTTGATATGCAAATCCTTGAGTCTTGAGGCCAACTGAAATTAGAGAACCAGATGAATCTGTGGATATGCCCCGAAGCCTAACCATAAACCCTTTGAGATGGTTAAATTTCTTCCTATTTGGATCAAACAATTAAAAGGAGAAAAAACAAAACAACAACCCCTACCCCCCCAAAGAGCCAAATACATGCAGTAAATCTAACTTGCTAATCTGAAATGCCTCTGGATAATTTAAAGCAAACTGAAGGAGTTTAAGTTGGTCAATAACATCCAAAAGCATTTTTGGTTTCTTCGGCTGAGACAGCATGAAGATATGATAAAAGCTTTAGGTTTCATTATCACAGTGTGATCTATTCTAAGAACTTACATCGGAAGCTTCCTTCTTGAATTTCTCTCTTTTGGTATTTTTAGACATAATGACAGCCATTTTGGAGGGGAAAAAACCCCAAACCCGATGACATTTATGTAAAATGAGGCCCAATTTGGGAAACTGGCTTTCGATAAGGAAGCATAGGCGCGTGTTTGCTGAGGAATAAGGACCTGTTCCTAACAAAGATGACTGAATGGTTTTATTGGCTTAGCAATGTTATCATGCAAACAGAGAATAGGAGGGCAGATACGGACCCACCAGGTCCTGCTGGCCTACCACTATCAGATATTAGGAGAGAAGGCATGGGGCACAAGGTGATGGAGAGCTGACCAACAGCAAGCCTGAGGGTGGTGGGTGGGAGAGAGTTCTTGTTCCCATCTTTTAATGAGGATTTTCTTAGGCAGTTGGAACTGTAGCTCTCAGAACGCCCTGACACAGCTATTATGAAAAATTACAAGAGAACTGGCATGCCACCGATGACCTGAAGCCACCTAGGAAAAGTTGCGGGGAAGATTTCTTTAAAAAGGTAGGTAAATTTGGAAGGTGTTATGAGAATAAGGCATGAAGGGGGGGGACGGGGACAATCTGAGCAAAGGAGCAAGGTACAAGGCTGGGAAGCTAAGTAGTACGTATGATAACAGGAGACAGAGGGGAGGAAGAGGATGATGTCATATAAAATAGCAATAGAATATGATTGGATATGGGAGGGGGGTGAAGTGCTGGGGGTATGAAACGGGAATCTTTCATGCTGAGCTACCCAGAAGGGTAGAATACCATGAAGGCAGATAGATAAAACTGTCTTGGATATTGAGCCATATCTTACAAGTGATCATGTTCTAATGTTGGCAGCTGGGATATGCAGTATCCTTGGAGGTGTAGAGAGGAAAATACATGGGCAGACTGGATGGGCCGCTTGGTCTTTTTCTGCCATCATCCACTACGTTACTGTAAAAGAAGAAATGGAAACAGGGATGGATGTGGCTCCCCTTTCCTTCTCTGCTTGCATTTTTAATGTATGGGAAACTGAGAATAGCATTTTTCTTTTTCGTTTACAGATGTTACATCTACCATAGCATACACAAGTTTCTGGCTCCTCTATAATCAGATGTTTCCATAGAAAATTACCTAAACTACAGCAGGTACTTCCTGTTAATCTGTAGATTGGCCCACAGCCAATGCATTCTCCGTATGAATCTTAAATGGAATGTGGCAGCTCTTGCTATGAAGTGAAAATGAACAAAGTCTTACTCCGAGTACATAACTCTTCTGTATATTTACAAATTCAAATACTGAAACTATTCAAAGCAGCATTCTTGCCAGAACATGGATGAAGGGACAGCTCTTCCCTTCAACCATCAAGTTTGGTGTCTGGGAGTTTTGCTAGATTGCACCTCAGATTTATTTATTTTATTTGCACAGTTTTTATATACCGGTGATTAGTCAGTGGACCATCACATCGGTTTACAGCTATACAATTTAAAATTCATAGTACATACATCAGATCCAGGCTGTAACAAAGGCAGCATCCTTCCAGCTACGTCAACTGCACCATTCCCGCCCTTCTTAGACCCCCCTGACTTTTGCCAGCGTCATCCAGGCCCGTGTAACCTCCCACCTTGAGTACTCTAACTACATCTGGATCCCCCCCACCCCCCAAAAAACTCGCCCAGTGTCTGCAACTCGTACAATTGCTGCAGATTGAATGCTACTGAATGTAAAAAAATGTTGGAGAGGCTCACCCCCTTTTTAAAATCCCTACATTGGCTTCCGGTAGTTCACCATGCGAAGATTAAAATCTTGCTCGGCTAATGGCCCCGCCCCCTTAAGGACCAGCGCCTTTTAAAATCAAAAGTGCGTGCTTAAATCCAAACTCCGCCCCCAGCTCTATCCCCAGAGCACTTTATTTTTTTTTGCTCACATAAAATTATGCGAAAAATCAGTTTCGCGCATACTTTTATGCGCACAGATTCCAGTCAATTTTGTTAACAAGCTTGTGAGAATGGCTGAGCAATATCCTGTGGGGGCTGGAGCAGTGAGCAAGCTGACGCCAGCCTTTTCTCATGCAATTCCACTTTATTAACTTAAACAGCAAATAATGCCCACAATAACTGCTTAACCTTCACAGTACTCTTTACAACACTAAAACTTCCCAGACAGGGTCAGGAGCCACAGGGCCTCGCTATCACAGCTGGGCTCACAAACCTTTTCCTCTCCAGCTGGTCCCACCCTCAGGACTCTCCCTGCCCATTGAGCATTCTCCCTCTGTGGGAATTAAGGTGGACCAGACATCTAGCCTGGCCCTGCACAGCTTTAAAGGAGAAAATAGGGAACTCCGTCGCATATCCCACCCCTCATCTTGGGCGCGTTGGTCCAAGCGTTTACACTTCCCCCTGGATCCCATCCAGGGAAGGGCCTCACATCCGCACTCCCTCCTGCCTGGCCTCCCTCCGGTTAGGCTTGGGGGTCAGGGTTCTTGGGTCACACTCACCCCCACCTACTAGGGTTACCCCGGACAGCATTATAACCACCAGCGTGGTTCACACAGCGTGCCGTGCACACCCAGTCCTTTAACTGAATCCCTTGCTGGCTCCGGGTTTGAATTCCACCCCGGCAGAACATTTTGGACTGGCTGTGGGACCTGCAGTGCCGGTTTCTTTGGTATCAGATGTGGGTGCTTTCTGGCGATTGATGACTTTTCTCTGGTATTCCTCTCAGCGCCCTCTGGACACTCTCCAGCGCCAGTCGCTGGCTCTTCTGCAGCCCCACTTGCTAGGGTCTCCCGCAGAGCCTCCCTCTGGGCTCTCCGCAGCAACCCCATCTGGGCTGTCTGTGGCAGCGGTCCCATTGGGTTTCCCTGCCGTTTCTCAGCTAGGCCAATTGGTGCCGCACCCCACAGGCCACTCTGTACTGCCCCCTTCCGGGCACTCTCCATTGCCCCTTCCAGTCAAGGCTACAAAGCTCCACCATGAGCTTTCTGACAGACAGTGTAGGATCTTTCCTTTGGCACTCCTCCTGCTCAGTTACGTTCCTCTCTGTGGGCTCATGCCATTCAGGGTTTGCTTTGGCATTAGCCGGGTCGTTGCTTCCAAAGCTCTCTAAAGCAGAGTCCCACTGAAGGGTTGAGCTGCAGTCATGGGACTTAATGAGCTGCTGTATTCCTGCTGCTTCCCTCTTTATCTCTGCAAGGCAGACTGTAACTGGGCTGCTGTGTTATTCCCGGATCATCCAGTTCCTTATCATCTTGGTCCATTCTGTGCTTCTCAGGGGGCTCTTGCCTGTCAGTTCCTGGTTCAATGTCAGCTATCTTGCTGCTTCCAGCTTCCCCTGAAGCAGTGTCCCCTTTAAGGGTAAAGCAGACAAGTGACTTGATAAACCGTGGCACTCTCTCCGCTTCCAGCTGTCCTGCGTCCAGTCCTGGTTTTACTGTAGCTAGACTGCAAGTTACACAGGCCCCCGCCTGCTACCTGTTTTCCATAGGGGTTTGACCAGAGAGTCTGGTACTTCAGGACACTTTCCTGTAGTTGCTTCTGCCCTTCTAGGAGGCTCTGAACCAATGCTTGCATGTTTACTGGAGTCATGCTTTCTCTTGTCTGAATTCTGCAGCAGAGCCAAAGCTTGCTAGAGGTCATGTCCTTTGCACACACTCTAGTAGCTTCAGTCTATGGATAGACCACACCCTGTTTCCTCACAGCTTCTTGGTAGTACTACACTCTCTCTCTCTTTTTCTCTTGCAGTATAAATAAAAAAACAAAACAGAAAACAAATTCCTACCTCTCCAGCACTGCCTTCACTGAATTTCAGCCCTAACTCAGACAAAGTTTGCCTCTTTAGTTTGAAAAAACTAAACCTGCTTTCTTTCTGGGCCCCACAGGCCACTCTCTGTTTTAAAAGCAATTTCAGGGTTTTTATTTCCTTTGATGCAAAATCCTTTGAGCAATGTTTGCCTCCAAACTGGCCATACCCAACAACCTTTCCTTCACAGTCTTCCCTGGAGACTAGTTTTTTTCTCTTTGCCTGGCTTAGAGAAAATCCCACTCTTAACACTATACGTGAGGATGGCTGAGCAATATCTTCTGGGCTGGAGCCGTAAGGATGTCGACTCCAGCCTTTTCTCATGCAATTCTACTTTATTAACTTAAACAGCAAATAATATCCACAATAACTGTTTATCTTCACAGTACTCTTTACAACACTAAAACTTCCCAGACAGGGTCAGGAGCCACAGGGCCTCGCTATAACAGCTGGGCTCACAAACCTATTCCTCTCCAGCTGGTCCCACCCTCAGGACTCTCCCTGCCTAGCAAGGTCCTGCCCATAGAGCAATCTCCCTCTATGGGAATTAAGGTGGACCAGACATCTAGCCTGGTCCTGCACAGGTTTCTAGGGGAATATAGGGGCATTCCATCACAAAACCATTTACTCACATAAAGCTGGGGTTTTTGCATGCAAACGACTTTAAAACTTCACCCCCATAAGGGTGAGTTTATCACAATCCATGTAACTTATATATTTCAAAAGCACATAAGTTATGCTAATTTTCAAAACCAATTTAGGCATATAAGTCCACTCTGGAAAATTGTGCAAAATTACGTGCACAACCTCAACCTCACATGCACAACGTTATACCTGTTCTTTGCAGGTATGCGTGGACATCAAAACTCCACGCCGCATCTGCAACTATGCATGAAATCAGGTTACATGCCTGCAAACCCCAAGGGATTTTAGAACAAGCCACTTACAAGCATAGACCTGTATTTTATTCACATAAATGACTTTCAGAATTACCCCCACATGCCTTCCTTCAATTCAGACTCTATTGATTCTGTTATTATTCTAGACCTTATATATTGTTTATTTTTGACCTGTTGTAACATGCTTTGAGCTCTCTTAATGGATGAGTGTGAAATAAATAAGCGATTTTGATGATTATAATTATGATCTAATACGAAAAGTTGACCATAGCTAATGGAGGGAGGGTAGACTGCAAGTATTATGATTTTTGTATGTATACTTCACTGAGATCTATATTCACTCACTATCTGGATAGCAAAGTGAGCCGGATAAACTTATCCGGCCAGCTTTGGAGGTACATTCAATAATGCAGCCGCACTATTGAATACAGCTGGCTAACTTTAGGACAGCTGTTTGGTCCAACCAAACTCCCCCCAGTTACGTCCCTAATTTAACTGTCTAGAATTTAACCAGATAAGTACCCAAATATTTATTTGGCATGCTAACTTCTGAGTTAGCCTGCTAAATGCTTCTGAATATGGACTTCCTTTATATCTGAGTCCTCAACTCTGTTTTCTTCTTTCTGTTGTTTCTTGTTAGGAATGACCTTATGTGTTCATTCAGACCTGTATCTCATGCTTTAACCCTCCACAATGCAGTTCTATTGTTAACTAGTCGATATAGGCATAGTAAGAGTAGGACAGTTCATGCACACAGTCTATTAGATAGATACATCATCCTATGACTAAAAAGACTGGCTTGAACGTTCTAGCAAACTGTGTCTGCTGCCGCTCTTGGACTGACCACCAGGGGTCCTAAAAGAGCGAGTCCTGAGGTTCCCTTCTCTCCCCAGGTTCTATGAGCTACATCTCTGCAGCTCTCCTGACCTAGGTAAGGAACAAAAGATTCAGAATGGGAATTGCAAGTTCTGTCTCCTGCCTGGTAGCATGGAGCTATAATGCTCGCACCATCAGAAAACTCAATCAATTGAAGCATTCAGAATGTGAAAGAGGCAGATGCTTGTAGGCTAAATCACCAGAGCTCTCAGCATTTTGCGGTTAAAGATTACTTTGTTATAATGTACAGAAGCTGGTTTCAGGTGCTGTGTGTACATGCCCTGTAATCAAACACTAAGCATCCCAGCATTGATGGCCCATGTTAATATGCAATCTGAATTGCTGTTGATTCCAGCTAAAGGGCCTGCAGAAAGTGCTGCAAATCACCAGGTCCCAGATCGATTGCCAGAGCCATCGTATACACAGCTGGAAATAGTTCAAAATGTCAGTATTTGACTGCATTGGCTATAGGATATGACTGCTTTATGTTCCACTTTGAGAGCACTTAGTAATCAAATAGTTTTAGTTAATCATGTTGGATGCAATCTTCATAATGACTCTGCTTATGGCCTCAAATACAGTGACATTCTGATTGTAATTCTCTGAACACAGTAATCATAATGTGCTATGACAGCTCCCCTTCTTTGCTCTAATAATGAGGCATTGCGACGCTATGCTTTCTACTCCATAATTATTCACAGCAGATTTTTAAAAATACTATTTAACAGTATTTCTATGATTTTGCAGAAATACTGTTTATTGCTGAAAAACGTGCCTGACTCCACACATTTAAAATAATTTGATTTTAATTATAGTAATTAATTAAAAAAAGAACAGACTTATTGTTTTAGGAAGCAATTCCTTATTTCCATTCTCAAAATATAATTACCCACAGTAAATAGATATAATACAAAAGAAATTCACTATATTACTGTACAATAACCTCTCCACAGAAAATAGACTATACGGAGCAATTTTATATTTATTTAAAATATTAAAATATTCATAATATCCTTAATTTTCTTTCTTTTTTTTTTTAATTAAAACGTTCATTCTGAGTGATACTGTAGAAGCCTGGAATCCCCAAATGGGATCATGGCTAAAAAAAAATAACCCCCAACCATCTTTGCAGCTTTGGAATACTCATGTAAACACATTTTGGTTGCAGGAGAAGATCTAAGATGGGAATTATTTTTAGCAGTTGGAATAAAATATTCTTCAGACAGTGCTGGCCAAGTAGCCCACTGTAAGTGGATACATAATCACTATTAAACCAAGAAACAGAGAAACACACACAAGTGAAGAAACAAATGTATGTAGGGTCCTCAATCACATAAATCAATGCTGAAATAATATCAGCATGGTATCAACAAGGTGGCTCTTAAGCTGTCAAACCGGCAAAAAACAAAATGGTCCTTAGGTTGTCAAATTGATCACAATAGTATAATCCTATACCATGCAATGCATAGCTTGCAATAAATTTTTCAAAGTTGCACGTAAAAGTCTTTATTTAGTCCTGGGGGAATTCTGCACTACTGTGGAATGCAGAATTTGTGCAGAATTCCCTCCCCCCCCCTGCACAAAATTGCCAAATTCTGCGCAGAAAATGGCAGAGGAGACTCCGGTATGCTGCGAATGGAGTGTGTGCTGTTTGTGACGAAGATGAAGGCCCCGGCGCGCCGTTCGTGGTGAAGATGAAGGCCCCGGCATGCCGTGAACAGAGATTGCGCCGTTCGCAGCAAAGACGAAGGCCCCTGCGTGCTGTGGGACGCACTCCGCTCGCGGCGAAGATGAAGGCCCCCATGTTCCATGAGATGTGCTCTGCTCGTGGTGAAGATGAAGGCCCCAATGAGAGTGAATGTGTGTAGAGAGGTGTGTGTGAGAGAGGGGAGGGGGAGGGGGTGTATGTGAGAGGAGGGGGAGGGGTGTGAGAGAGGGGAGGGGAAGGGAGTATAGAAGGGAGTGTGAGAGGAAACAGAAGAAGGGGGAGGGGTGTGAGAGAGGAAAGGGGAAGGGGAGGGGGTTGAGAGGGGGAGAGGAAGCGAAGGGGGGAGGGGAGAGGGTGTGAAAGAGGGGGAGGGGAGGAGGAGAGAGAGGAGCGGGAAGGGAGGGTGAGAGCGCAGAGGGTGTGAGAGAGAGAGAGCGCAGGGGGGAGGGGGAGAGAGAGCAGGGGGGTGAGAACAGGGGGGTGCTTGAGTGTGGGTGTGAAGGAATGTGTATGTGTGTGAGAGAATGGATGCTGGTGTGTATTAAAAAGGGACTGTGTGTATGTGAGGGTGCTAGCCTGTGTGAAGGGATTGTGTATGTGTGAGAAAGAGCCTGTGTGACGGGGTGCATGAGAGAGAGAGACATAGGTAGCCTGTGTGAGGATGTATGTGTGAGAGAGAAAGGGAGCTTGTGTGGATGTGTATGGAAGAGAGAGGGCCCTGTATGAGGGGATGTGTGTGTGTGAGAGAGAGTGAGGGAGTCTGTATGAGGGTGTGTGCATGAACACCAGAGAAGAGGGAGGATGTGTGTGAGAGGGAGGGACAGAGGGAGCCTGTTTGAGGGACAGTACTGAGAATGGGGTCAGACTCTGGGCGTGAAAGGGGTTGAGCATAAATGTGGAGGAGAGAGATACAGGCAGGTGGAGGAGTTGGGGCCTGAGAGGGCAAAGTAGCCAGGGAAGTAGGGAGAGCGAGTGGAAGGGACACTTACAGTGAATTTACAGGGAAATTCTGCTCAAAATATTTAAAATTCTGCATCTTTAAGTAATAACTTTTTTTCTGTATTAGTTTAAAATGTAATTACTTATAGACTGTCATGTAAAGTGTGTTATTTTGACCAATATAAAGTTTGCAGAATTTAAAGTTTTTGTGCGCAGAATTTTTAATTTTTTTTGGCGCAGAATTCCCCCAGGAGAAAACGTAGTGAATAATATTTAAACAGGACACTCATTGCACTTATAGCTTTTAAACCTGAATGTCCCCACAGTCAAGTCAGGAAAATGTTTCCCCCATGAAAGCTCCACAGCTGTTCGAAAGGTTCAAGAGCAGATAATAGAGCCTGATGTAAAACGCCAGCAAAGATCACCAGCTCGCCTGACACCGCTGGTGCTTCGGCAGCGCAAAGAATGCCTTCCTCAGGGGACAAACCTAAACCAAAAAGAATTGTGGCTCATCATTCAACTCTAACAGACACAGATTTACAGCAGAGACGGAAAGACGGAGCACCCAAACGCTCCTTCCTCTTTAAAGGCACCATCCCTTGTTCCAAAAAACCAATCAAAGTCAAGACATTTCCAACGAATGGACCCATTAAAAAAAAATACATTTCACTCAATGTCTTTAAACCAAAAGGATAAACAGTCTTCAAAACAGAAATCCAGTCTTGTTCACGGCGGAGCAAAAAGGAATCCAGAATCCCACTGCGTGCACTAACATTTGGTTTCTCCGAGACAGAAAAAGTTAAATCTTCAAAACTACGGGGAGAATGTCTTCACTAATGGTGCATCCATATTATAATAAAGAAATATAACTGTGGGGAAAATGGCAGTTATAACGTACAGGAAAAAGGTCAGTGGAAAAATCATTCCCAGTGATTTTTTTTGTTGTTGTTATAATATTGAAATGTCAGGGAAAAAATATAATAAAAACCTGAAACAAAGGTACCCGGGTATAGTTAACTTTCCCAGTTGTGACGTGACTTGCAGGATTTTTCTGCAAGTCACGCTAATCCATTGCCATGCCAATGAGTTGCCTTGCATGCATTTTGCATGTGACACAACTTATTGTCTGACCCGTGTGGTTGCACACAATTTCACGCTACTTCCAGAAAGCATTCTTACTCTCTAATGCGCACACTAAGGGCCAGATTTTCAAAGGGTTACGCGCGCCGAGCCTATTTTGCACAGGCCCGGCGATGTGCCCAAGCCCCGGCTCGCGTGTATGTCCCGGGGCTTTGTGAAAGGGGCAGGGTGGGACCGAGGCCTCCGGCACAGCGGCCGTGCCGGTGGATCGCGTGCTGGCACCCGGCCGGCGCGCGCAACCTACGCCTGCCCAGAGGCAGGTGCAACTTATTAAACAAAGGTGACGGGGGGGGGGGGGGGGGGGGTTAGGTAGGGGAAGAGAGGGGAAGGTGGGGGATGGAAGGAAAGTTCCCTCCAAGGCTGCTCTGATTTTGGAGCGGCCTCGGAGGGAACAGGGAAAGCCATTGGGGCTCCCCTAGGGCTCGGCGGTTGCAAGGTGCACTAGTGTGCACCCCCTTGCATGCACCGACCCCGGATTTTATAACAGGCGCGCGCAGCCGCATGTTATAAAATCGGGCGTACGTTTGTGCGTGCTGGGTTGCGCGCACAAATGTACGCCCGCGCGTACCTCTTAAAATCCGGCCCTAAGTGCTGATTTTGACTTTTAACAAGCACAGACACGGCCCTGTTTACTATCAGTGAAATATGCTAGAAAATAATCCTGTGGTAGCAGTAAATATTTTACTCCACAACTATAGGGCTTATCCTTACTCCGTGTAAAGTTTTCTTTGACCGCACCTGCAGCAGGATATGATTAAAAAAAAAACAAAAAAACAGCTTAGGAATGGCAGACTCTCAAGCTGGTCTTCGATCAGACCCTGCTGTAGGTCAGGGCATACCTAGATAGGGAAAAGAGGTAAAAAAAAATCAGGAGTCAGAGTTAGTAACAATACAAAACCGAACAGCTGTGCCAAGGCCAAAGGTAAATGCCAGGGTGAAATGTAGAATAACGTTTTTATGTAGGTAGAAAATACATGCTGGGGAATTAATCTGTCCTCCTCTCCCAGCTCTGATTCAGCATTTGTTTCTGGAGCTCCTGGGATGAGTACTTTTTTGTGTAGGCCACCGTTACATTAACTTACATTGATTCAAGTCAAGATGACCCAGATGCTCACAAAAGGACAGAAATAGGGAACTTTGTTAAGATGTTCTTTTCAGTGGACAGAGCTGAGCTGCCCTAAATAGAAATGTAAATCAACCTTATCTTCCTTCACTGTAAATGTAAGCAGGCCTTCAGTGAGTCTGTAAGTTAATGAACATATTTAACACAGTCTCCTGGTGTGGCTCGCTCCGGGTTTGCTAATAGATGGGTTGTGGATTGTTCAAACACAATATAAATTGCATCTGTCCTGTTGCAGTTATCTCCATTTCTCTGTCCTGTTTTGTTTTTTTTTGTTCATAGTTATTGCCATGTGAGCTCTATTTTCTTTACTTTTAGATTAAGGTTATGAAGTGATGTCCAGTTTGGTTATCACTGTCCAGCCTCCATCTTTGGCACTGGAACTCTCCGGTGCTCGGTGGTTTGACATTTCTTCGTCATGGAAGCTGCAGTCCATCAGCTTTCAAAACAGCTGTATTTCTGGGGGACAGGGAAGGGAGGTGGGGTTAGGTAGAGTTCTGTGATCCCAAAAGCTCATTACTACTGCATCTTTGAATAATTATTATTTCTAGAGGCAACTCTTCAATTGATAAACTCAGACTCTGAAAGCTGAAGACAACCGTTAATTTAATAACATCATTACCATGCAGATAAGATGCTCATGTGCATAAGAATTTCTCCTTTGCATCTTTCTTCTTGTTTCTGTAGTAGTTCAAAATGACAAAAGCTAATACCAAGTATATTCTATGGAAATATTAATATCTTTTTCTCATTTATAAAATATTTAACTACTGTCTCTATGTGAAAGGCTGTCATGCCAGATTTAGGCCTTCTGGGACTCCTGAGCCAATTGGCAGTGCTGTATGGTTCTCCTGCCACTGCTTTTGCCACATTATGATTTTCCTGGGTAGGGCTCTTATCTGGCACCCTAACCAGGACTCCTTGCAGTATAAAATAAGAAAAGGTTTGCAGTAGTACACAAAATGAAAACAGGAACAACCCAAAAATTCAGGATAACTAGAGAAACAAATAGGGAAAAAATAAAATGGTAACTTTAAAACCAGCATGCAGGTGCACATGTGCGCTTTTTAACCTGCGCCCACAGTCGTGGCTATTTTATAACATGTGTGTGCACATGTGTGCCAAATTTTAAGTGGGTGCATACCAATGCTGCTTCTACCATGTAAATCAGGGGATTTTAAAAGGGGTGTATGCCGAGGCTATTCCCAGTTTTACCAGTTCATCCCTAGTTCACCCAGTTAAGAGACAGGTTCTCCAGATCCCCCTAGTTAAATAGCCTTCACTCTGTCCTGTAGGGAATATCCCATTTCTTGCTAACAGGACAAGCAGCTAAGATGGACTCTCTGACATCAGTAAAAATGGACATTGACCTATTTGGTTATGGGCAGTCAAATGCAGAGATGAGAAAAAGACTTTGAAGTTGCTGTGTATGTGATCAAACCAGACAGATTTATAGGCCCTTCCAGCCTAGCTGGAACCAAAAGAGGCTAAGGGAATTACAAGGATACTTGGTACTGTGTGAATCTACACAACTAGAACATGAGGAGCTTTTCTATATGGCTCTAGGGCCACTCCAAGAGCAGGACTTATCAGTGCACTGTCAGAGATGAACAACTGGCATTCATCAGGCTGGCCGCTTGATGAACCTGGAGAAGGAAACAAAGGACTTGAGAAAAGGGCATACAATCACCTGACTATGCATGAAACTGCTGAATTATGCATAGATAAGCCCTTAAAAGCAGTGGGGTGCATTGTTGACCAATTCATTATCCATCAAAAAGAAGATGACCCATCCAAGTGCTATCACCTCCCCTGACCGAGCTCCACGCCCCACTGTTGAGAGAAGCACCGATCTACTCCAACATGTCCCTGAGAAGAGGAGCTGAGCACACTTTGTTGCTGGTGAGTGACAAGGTGAAGCCCTTCTCAGCTCTGGATGCCCTTGTCCAAGGAACAGATCTTGCCACTTCAGAATTCAGAGGTCTAGGCCACAGAGAGCAGACAGAGCTGAAGCCCATGTCACTATTGAGAATTTACGCAATATGGGCCAAATTTTAAAAGGTGCGTGCCAGCGTAGATTTGTTCGCGCAACCCGGTGCGAACAAATCTACGCCCGATTTTATAACATGCGCATGCTGCCGCACGCATGTTATAAAATCCAGGGTTGGCGCGCGCAAGGGGGTGCACAATTGTGCAACTTGTGCGCGCCAAGCCGTGCAGTCTTCCTCCATTCCCTCCAAGGCCGCTCTGAAATTGGAGCGGTCTTGGAGGGAACGTTCCTTCTGCCTCCCCCAACCTTCCCCTCCCTTCCCCTACCTAACCCACCCCCCAGCCCCACCTAGAACCCCCCCTTACCTTTGTCGGGTAAGTTATGCCTGCCTCACAGCAGGCATAGCTTATGTGCGCTGGCCAATGGCCGGCCCGCGATCCTGGGCACAGCGGCAAATGGCCACTGTGCCTGGAGACTCCAGCCCTGCCCCCGCCCCCTGGACCGCCCTGGACTGCCCATGCCCCGCCCCTTTTTGCAAGCCCCGGGACATATGCATGTCCCAGGGCTTGTGCGCCCTGCTAAGCCTATGCAAAATAGGCTCGGCACGCGCAGGGGCAGATTTTCTCGGGTTACATACGCGCGTAACCCAAGAAAATTTGCCCCTATAGAAATATAGGCTTTTTAGCATTGTATGCAAGTCTCTGCTAGGGGCAGTGATGCTGGCATTTACTCTGTAATCATACAGCCAGATGCTAAGTGAGCAGCAATAATTTTATTGCTTGTGTGTTTCCTGGTGAAGTATTGTGCCTAGCCCTGTGTAATTTAGAAGTAAAGCATTTACTCAAACAATTTGATAAATTCTCTGTGCAGATGGACAGGAGGGGCTGCTGGTGAAATAAGGAGGTACACAAATAAGGGAGGTGGGGTTGGAAGTCTTACCTCTTCTCCCTACAGTCCAGTTATTCCCTATCCTTCAAACCCCGCAGATCTGCCTATTTTTCTTTATTTTTTTAACTTACACATCATCCATAGCAGAAGTAAAGTTAGGTGACAGGGTGCCATGGCGCACGCTACATCATCGCACATCTCAGCTTCTTGCCCCAAAACATCACTGCCCCGCCCAGATGACTCCCATACCCCACTCCTTTTTGAAAACTTACGAGATGTGCACGCTGCGGCGTTTACATACGTATCCAGGTGACTTTTAAAGTCTTCTCGGCGTGTGTAAAACAGACATAGCCAAGCATCCCCTAATTAACAGACATAGCCAAGCATCCCCTAATTAACGTGCATGTCAGACTTTTAAAATTCACCATTAAGTGAGCCTCGTATCAAAAAATGTTCTTGGTTCACAAGTCAATGGATTTACAGAATGCTGATGGCAACACACTTAAAGCTGATTTTTAGAAGGCCAGCATAAGCCAAAATTACCGAATGTGCGACGAAGTCATGCTTGCATACGCCAACCATATTTTTAAAAGGGCCCATATATGCTCATAAATGCCATGGCGCACACAACTCAAACGTTTTCCAAAAGGGGTGGGGAATTCCCATTGTATGGGAGGGGCATGGGCATTTCGGGACCTGGCCAAGAGGTGTGTGAGTAAATACTTACGCGCTCTGTCATGCGCCGAGGTTCCCTGCCGCGTAACTTTACTTCTGCTGTGGATGATGTGTAAGTTTAAAATGAAAGGCACCTTTAAGACTAATCGGAGAAAATTCTTTTTCATTCAACGCACAATTGAGCTCTGGAATTTGTTGCCAGAGGATGTGGTTAGTACAGTTAGTGTAGCTGGGTTTAAAAAAGGTTTGGATAAGTTCTTGGAGAAGTCCACTAACTGCTATTTATCAAGTTTACTTAGGGAATAGCCACTGCTATTACTGGCATCAGTAGCATGGAATCTTCTTGGTGTTTGGATAATTGCCAGGTTCTTGTGGCCTGGTTTGGCCTCTGTTGGAAACAGGATGCTGGGCTTGATGGACCCTTGGTCTGACCCAGCATGGCATTTTCTTATGTTCTTATGTGGGGTGTAAAGGATCTGAGGTAACTCTGTATATGAATGCATATAAGAGTTGCTCTCTGCTTCTACGGCAGTGGGAAATGTGGAAAACAGGATTTGCATTCAGACAACCACCAACAAGGACTGAACTTCACAATCTGGGTAAACAAATAAGCGTGGGAGTAGCTTGCTTATTATGGCGGTTACTTCCCTAAACCAATTAAGCCTGGTACATCACTTTGAATGCATATACAGCACTGCTCTTTGCTTCAACGGTAGGAGGAAATAAATGGAAAACAGGATTTACATTCAGACAACATCCAACAAGGCATTGATCTGTGCAGTCTGGGTCACCAAGCATCGGGGTAACTTGCTTGATGTGGCGGTTACTACCCTTAACCATTAAGCCTTATGCTCACCTTTGATGCAACTCCAACATTACTCTCTGCATAAATGACAAGGGGATGGCAGGAAATTTGAATCAAACAGTTACCAACAAGTGCCCTGAACTTGGTGGTTGATGAAACAGATATGTATGGGAAAATAATGAAACTTAACTGGGCAAACTGGTGGACAAACTGGTAGAGTGGGAATGGTGTGGGCGCATGCCCCTTTTAAAATCCCCCAACTCACGCATTAGAAGCGGGATTTGCGCATCCATGCATGCACCCACTTAAAATTAGGAGCACATGTGCATGCGGCCAGGCTATTTGATAACGTGCATGCATATACCCGTGCGAGTTATAAAATAGCTGCGTTTCTGGACATAGGCCGACGCAGACACACTAATGTGCACCTGCGCACCTATTTGAAAGTTGCCATTCCTGGCTACTGATACCTACAGTACCTGAACGTAATTCGCTTTGAAGTGCCTGAAAAGCAGAATATAAATCAAATAAATAAATAGGCTGCCTTATGGCCACAGCTTGATGGCCACTGCTGATTATAGTTCCAGGTTGTAATTTCCACGTCCCATGACATGTGACATCATTTCTGAAGTAGAGGCTTCTGGGAAATGGAGACTTAGCCGCAACAATGGCAGAAATCACAAGAAGATTGTGAGAAATTGCACGAGGACCTTGTGAGATTGGGAGACTGAGCATCAAATGACAGATAATATTTAATGTGGACAAGTACAAAGTGATGCACCTAGGGAAGAAGTACCCAAATTATAGCTACACAATGCAAGATTCCACATTGGGAGTCACCACCCAGGATCTAGGCATCATCAGTGTGCAGCAGTGGCCAAGAAAGCAAATAGAATGATAGAAATTATTAGGAAAGAAATGGAGAATAAAACAGTGAATATCATATTGCCTCTGTGTCACTCCATGGTGCGACCTCATCTTGAATATTGTGTGAAGTTCTGGTCACCACATCTCAGGAAAGATATAGCAGAATTAGAAAAGGTACAGAGAAGGGCGGCTAAAATATTAATGGGATTGGAATGATTCCCCTATGTGGAAAGGCTAAAAAGGTTCGGGCTTTTTAGCTTGGAAAAGAGATAGCTGAGGGAGATATGATAGAGCTCTATAAAATAATGAGTGGAATGGGTAAATACAAATTGGCAGTGTACGCTTTCAAAAAGTACAAGCACTAGGGAACAAGCACTGAAGTTTCTAGGTAATACATTTATGACAAATAGGAAAAAAATGTTTATATTCAATGCATAATTAAACTCAGAATAAAATTCAATGCCAGAGAATGTGGTAAAAGTTATTAGTGTAACTGGGTTTAAAAAATGTTTGGACAAGTTCCTGGAAGAGAAGTCCATAAACCATTACTAAGGTGGAGTTAGGAATAAGCAGCATGGAATCTATCAACTTTGGGGCATCCTGCCAGGTACTTGTGACCTGGATAGTCCACTGTTGGAAACAGGATACCTTTGGTCTGATCCAGTATGGCAAATCATATGTTTTTATTTTCTTACACACAGCTACCATTGGATGAATCAGAACACCTGAAAGATGATTCGGTGAAGATTGACCTTAAAGAAGTGTCCTGATAAGTCACTGTCTTTGTGTGCTACCATATCATCATTTAATGCTATTTTTTAAAGGAAGTTTAGTCCTCCTACTTTGGCCAGGATTCAAATAGTTTCTAACTTTCTATATTCCCTGAGGGGTCAGGTGGCAGGGCATTAGTTTGCATATTGTACAGGTTTAGGTTTTCAAGTAGCTGAAAGACCAAGAAGAAACTTAGGAGTGAGTGCCAAGGTGGTGGCCTGGATTGCAAGCTGGTTGACGGGCAGAAGACAATGTGTGATGGTAAATGGAACTTACTCTGAAGAGAGAGCAGTGTTAAGCGGAGTGCTGCAAGGATCGGTGTTGGGACCGGTCCTGTTCAATATGTTTAAGAGCGACATTGCGGACAGGATAGAAGGTAAGGTTTGTCTCTTTGCGGATGATGCTAAGATCTGCAACAGAGTGGACACGCCAGAAGGAGTGGAGAGAATGAGACGGGATTTAAGGAAGCTGGAAGAATGGTTGAAGATATGGACGCTGAGATTCAATGCCAAGAAGTGCAGAGTCATGCATATGGGATGTGGAAATTCGAAAGAACTGTATTTGATGGGGGTGAAGGGTTGATGTGCATGGAGCAGGAGAGAGACCTTGGGGTGATAGTGTCTAATGATCTAAAGTCGGCAAAACAATGTGACAAGATGATAGCTAAAGCCAGAAAAATGCTGGGCTGCATAGAGAGAGGAATAACTAGTAAGAGAAAGGAAGTGATGATCCCCTTGTACAGGGCCTTGGTGAGGCCTCACCTGGAGTACTGTCTTCAGTTCTGGAGACCACATCTCCAAAGGGACAGAGACAGGATGGAGGCGGTCCAGAGAAGGGCGACCAAAAAGGTGGATGGTCTTTATAAAATGACTTATGAGGAGAGATTGAAGAACCTATATATGTATACCCTGGAGGAGAGGAGGAGCAGGGGTGAAATGTTTTAATGATCCATGGTCAACAACAAATCTTTTACTTTGGAAAAAATTCAGTAGAACTAGGGTCATGATTTGAAACTCCAGGGAGGAAGACTCAGAACCAATATCAGGAAGTATTTCTTCACGGGGAGGGTGGTGGATGCCTGGAATTCCCTTCCGGAGGAAGTGGTGAAGATTAAAACTGTGAAGGATTTCAAAGGGTCATGGGATAAACACTGTGGATCCATAAAGGCTAGAGGATAGGAATGAAGAGAAGAGCCATGGGGGTGGCTTGCTGGAATGGTGGCTACTACCTGGTGATTACTACCCTTACTCAATAAGCCTTCACACAGTTAATGCAACTCCAACATTGCTCTCTGCTTCAACGGCAAGGGGAAATGTGGAAAAGAGGATTTGCATTCAGACAACAACCAACAAGGACTGAACTACACAGTCTGGGTAAACAAATAAGCATGGGGGTAGCTTGCTTATTGCGGCATTTACTACCCTAAATCAATTAAGCCTGATACGTCACTTTGAATGGATAAACAGCGTTGTTCTCTGCTTCAACGGCAGGGGGAAATGTGGAAAAGAGGATTTACATTCAGTCAACTTCCAACAAGGCATTGATCTGTGCAGTCTGGGTAAACAAGCATCGGGATAACTTGCTTGATGCGGTGGTTACTACCCTTAACCATTAAGCCTTATGCTTCATCTTGGATGCAACTCCAACATTACTCTCTGCATCAACGGCAGGGGGTGGCAGGAAACTCGAATCAAACAGTTACCAACAAGGGCACTTAACTTGGAGGTCAGTGAAACAGATAAGTATGGGAAAATAAGTGTGGGAGCTTGCTGAGCAGACTGGATGGGCCGTTTGGTCTTTTTCTGCTGTCATTTCTATGTTTCTATGTCCTCAACTCATGAATCACTCAGATCTTACCCTTGATCTGAACCAAAAAGTCCAGAAAGCAATCACTCAATGCATGCTATTAGCTTCAACATCCAGAAATGTATGTTTGAACCACTCTTTTGAAAGACATATTTTGCATCATTCCCTGTCTTTCATCATCCATTAGCCTCAGACTGGGGACTGAGAATAAAGATGACTAACAGACCAGGAAGAGTTTCAGCACAGTGAAAACAGATAAAGTGCACTGTTCTCAGAAATCCAATCTATAAATTTATTCCAAGTAAAACTAAGCACCCTAAACTGGAATTCACACAGCAATTCACCCACAATAAGGAACTTAAAAGCAGCAAGTTGGTGTGAAATTTAAAAAGGAGATGTTTCACTCAGTATTAGGGGAGAACTGCAAAACACCACACCAATCTTTTGAAACCTTTCATCTCTATACTTGGGATAGACCCGATAATACCTTCTGTAGACCCAGGAAACAATAAATGGTGCCTCCCATTTATCTATTTATGCCAGTGGTCATTCAGCTGGCATAATGCACATCAAAGATTTGCTTCCCCTGTTCTTGCAGTAATACAGATCTCACCGCTTTAAGAGCAGGTAATCAATATTGTTAAGTGAGCCTGTATTCGTGACTTGCATAGCACTGGGTATCTTGTTCGATTTGTTATTAAATGAATTTCCTTGCTGCCTGATTAACCGCTACTTTAAATGTAATTGACCCTTCCAAACGCATTATTCTAAAATAATAATCTGCCCCATCCCGAGACATAAATCATAATCTGTTATTAGGCGGTAGAGGAAAAATATATCATGGCATGCAATGAAGTGCTAAACTTCTTATAATTGAATTTGAATATGAATAATGAGCTCACCATTTATTATAACTCATACAATATGAAAAACCATCTACTCATTGCTTCAGCGGTGGGGTATTGCGCTGTGAACATTAACAGGCATCACTCTGCACATCTGATTACAATCCGGGCTGCAGTGGGATGCTTATTAAGCACATTAGAGGTGCAGAACAGATTTTATTTTATTTTATTTATTTAAAATTTTTATATACCGGCATTCATGATACAATCACATCATGCCGGTTTACATAAAACAGGGGTGTACAAATAACAAATTGAGTAATCTATTAGTGAGGAGGAAGCAGTTACAAATAACAAGGTACTAGAACTGGGAAAAGAGAAGAAAGGGAGAGGATAACATAGGATGTAGATATTTACATTAGTAATAACATTTTTAGATATTTACATTAGTAATAACATTTAGTAATAACATTTTACATTAGTAATAACATTTTTACAAGGGGTAGTGGTTGAACTGGCTGAATAGGATTTGTTATTATAAGGATATTATAAGGATTTGTTATTATAATAAGATTTGTTATTATAATGTAGACAAGTATAAATCTGAAAAGTTTACTTTCTCCTCTCCAGATAATGAGACTAGGTGGGCAATCTTATTGCCCGTTGATTGAAACACTGTAATCCTTGGGATGTTTTGGCATTAGGAATATGTTCAAAAAGTGATTCTTTGTAATTGTGGATAAGGAGGGGTAAAAATGTGAAATTTCACACAGATTTTAGCAACTTCAATCACTGAACAGAAAATTTCTGGAAGGTCATGTACTTCTGCCTATAAAGTTTCCCGTCTTTCATGAAGCCTAGGATTTCATAAGAACATAAAATATACCAGACTGGGTCAGTCCATGGTCCATCAAGCCCAGCATCCTGTCTCTCACAGTGACCAATTTGGTTCTCAAGTACCTGGTAGATCCCAAAAAGTAGATCTCTGTCTTCATGACTTTCCCAAGTCTGCCTGGTTAATAGGGGAGCACAGGAGTAAAAACGTTGTTTAGTTTTTTAATTTCGTTATTGGGGTGTTTTTACCCACAAATTTAGTTTTGTTTAATGTTTATTTCATTTTCTTTACAAAATAAAATAAACATTAACCCACCCAAATGCAATAAAAAAAAGAAATGGAGCCTCCCGAAGCAGCCTGTCCCCACCACGACCCATCCCTCTCGCCCAGAAAATTCCAGGACAGGGATCTTCTTCACCAGCTTCCACTTTCCCAGTTTGGAGGGCGTCCGCTGATAAGGTCTAGGCTCAGGCCAAAAAACCTTGGCCTTGCATAGGTCACCACGACCTTGGCCTAAGCCCTATGCAAAGCCCAGGTTTCAAGGCCTGGTTCCGATGCTGGTGCCTTGGCCTCAGCCCAGTCCTAGTGCCGGGGCCGAATCTGGAGACCAGGTCCCAATGCCTGGGCCTCGGCTTAAGCCAAGACCTAGGCCTAGGCCCAATGCCGGGCTCCAGTCTGGATGCCAGGTCCCGACGCTGGGGCCTTGCCTGAGCCCAGGCCCAGGCTCAATGCCGGTGCCTCGGCCTAGGCCCAAAGCAGGAGACCAGAGCCCAGGCCTCCGACGCATTGTCCTCTTCTTTTTTTCTTTCTCCTTTACAATGATGGTGTCTTCTGCAGACATGCCAGAGTGAATTAACTCTGGTGTTTCCTTCCTCAGTGGAAGCTGCCATTTTGTTGTACAGCAGTTTAAACGACTGCACATAAGTCTTTACACGCACAAGCATGCGCCATGGTCCCCTATCGCGTAACTTTAATAGGGTAGTCAATGGGGTTTTAAGGGTTGGGGTTAATATGGTGAAAGGGAGACGAATTAGCTAAGGGGGATTAGGAAGTCCGCTCCTTTACTGGGGCGAACTGCGAACAAACTGGGGAAAGAGGTAATTGCGTCAGCGCACACATCTAGTAAAATCCCCCCATGTACGCGAGCGAGGTGGCATTTGTGTGCACTTGTATGCACAAATAGCCAAATTTAAAACACGCACATGTATATGCATATATACGCATATATGTTTTTAAATTGTCGCATCCATGTATGCAAGCTGGCAAACGCGCACACATGTGCGCCTGCGCATGGTTCTTAAAATTTACCTCATACTCTTTAATGTGAATTTTAAAGGCTTGGTGTGTACCAAAATCGGGAGATAGGCGCATAAGACGGGCTCGTGCGTCCCCAGCGAATTTTAAAAGCTGCTCAAATTTATGTATTTATTTATTAATAAAATATTTCTATTCCATTTACAACAAAATGTGCTAGATGGTTCACAACATTATCAAAATATAATATAAACATTTATATAAAAAAATATAAAATACATGAAAATATATAAAAAAATGAATACATAATACAATAAAACAAGAATACTTAAAATACACTGAATATTAAATAAAAATAAACTCAAGTTAAAGGAAATGCTTGAACAAAAAAATGTGCCTTAGGTTATCAAAAGCTCACAGAGCCACAGGTAGGGCATTCCATAAGGTTGGCCCTTCAACAGGGAATGACCTACTGTGTGTTTCTTGTAATTGAGCAATAGTTAGTAAAAGAAATCAAAAGAAGGATCTTATCAGCGGAACGTAAATTACAACTTGGAGTATACCTTTGCAGCTGATCAGCCAAATAAACAGTGCCATTTGATTTTAATGCCTTAAAAGCAAGATATAGCAACTTCAACCTCGATCTAAATTTCACAGGAAGTCAATGAAGTTCCTTGAGCCAAGGCAGGGCACAATCACATCGCTGTCCCCCAAATATCAGCCCAGAGGCTGAATTTTGCAAAACCTGTACAGCTCTCAACAACACAACCGGTAGGCCAACAAAAAGAGAATTGCAATAGTCTACCGAAGACAATACAAAAACCTGAACAATGGTCCAAAAGTCAAGTATATACTTCATGTGACTTAACAGCCATAATTTAAAATAAACCCCGTCAGGAACATTCTGCAAGTGAGTCCTAAAATTAAGATAACAGTCAAAAATCACACCCAAGTTCCGCACCAAATTTGAAAACTGAATATCAATGTCAAATAACGACAAAGAGCCAATGTTATTTTTTTTTTAAAGTCAGGGCACGGGAAAAACACATTGCTTCAGTTTTATGAGCATTCAGTAACAGATGGTTCTTGTGCATCTAGCCACTGATAAGCTGAACACAGTCTTCAGTATGAGTTAGGGTATCTGACAAATCCCTCTTTATAGGAAAATACAATTGCAAATAATCTGCATAAAGTCTAAAGGTTATAGACTGCGATTCGAGCAAGGAACATAGTGGTCTCAGCGCTGCGGCTAAGTCTGAACCCTGTGGAACAATACAGGGAGTTTCATACCAAGAGGAATGAATGCCTTGCAAAATAACTCGCTGTTTTCTTCATTCAAGAAAAGAGTTAAACCATGCAAGGATGATACTGATAATTGCAGTTGTTTCTAGTCGCTCAAGAAAGACTGAGTGACACAAAGTATCAAATGCTGCCGATACATCAAAATATAGGTCAATAACTGATGCTCCCTTATCAAGTTCCAGTAACAAAATGTCCAGCAAAGAGCGAAGTAAAGTCTGGGTGTTGTGCTGTAACCTGAACCCGCCTTGATATTTATGTAATATTTGATTATCCCTTAGATACAGGCCAATACAGTAAAATTCGCGGGAGAGCGCTCGCTCTGCCGGCGTGCACACAGGCTACTCTCCTGTGCGCACAATTCAGTAAAAAAAAAATATTCAAATTAGGGCCCGTGGTGAAAAGAGGCACTAGGAACACTAGTGCATCCCTAGCGCCTCTTTTTTGACTGGAGCGGCGGCTGTCAGTGAGTTTGACAGCCGACGCTCAATTTTGCCGACGTTAGTTCTCAAACCCGCTGACTTCCATGGGTTCAGAAACCGGACGCCGGCAAAATTGAGCGTCCGGTTTTCAACCCGCTAGCCGCAGGCCGATTTAAATTTTTTTTTTTTAATTATTTTTAACTTTTGGGACCTCCAACTTAATATCGCTATTATATTAAGTTGGAGGAGCCGGCAGAAATTAACGCCTATCTTTGGGTAGGTGCTAATTTCTGAAAGTAAAATGTGCGGCTTGGCTGCACATTTTACTTACTGAATTGCGCGGGAATACCTAATAGGGCCATCAATATGCATTTTCATGTTGCGGGCGCTATTAGTTTTGGGGGGGTTGGACGCGCATTTTCGATGCGCTATTACCCCTTACTGAATAAGGGGTAAAGCTAGCGTGTCGAAAACGCGTGTCCAAACGTGGGTTAACAGTGTGCTCTGCCAGAGCACACTGTACTGTATCGGCCTGATAGTTAACGGAGAATAAACTATCTTCTCAAGAAGTTGACCCAAAGTCACAACATTTGAAATTGGGCAATAACTACTAGGGAGTTCCAAGGGGAGACTTCCTTTCTTATAAACAGCCCGATACTGTAAAACCGCGGGAGAGCAGACGAACGCCCGCTCTCCCGGCGCACGCACCGGCCCTTCGCCGGTGCGAGCTATCCAGTATGCTCCAGCATGCAAATTAGGCGACGCGGTGCAAACGAGGGAAAGGAGGCGCTAGGGACACTAGCGCGTCCCTAGCGCCTCCTTTTGGCCTGGAGCGGCGGCTGACAGCGGGTTTGACAGCCGACGCTCAATTTTGCCGGCGTCGGTTCTCGAGCCCGCTGACAGCCACGGGCTCGGAAACCGGACGCTGGCAAAATTGAGCGTCTGGTTTTCGGCCCGACAGCCGCGGGCCGAATTCAAATTTATTTATTTTTTTTTTTTTACTTTTTTTTACTTTTGGGGACCTCCGACTTAATATCGCTATGATATTAAGTCGGAGGGTGCACAGAAAAGCAGTTTTTACTGCTTTTCTGTGCATTTTCCTGGCGCCGGAAGAAATTAGCGCCGACCTTTGGGTCGGCGCTAATTTCTTAGAGTAAAATGTGCGGCTTGGCTGCACATTTTACTTACTGGATCCCGCGCGCATACCTAATAGGGCCATCAACATGCATTTGCATGTTGAGGGCGCTATTAGGTGCCGCGGGTGGGCCGCGTGTTTTCCTCCCCTTACTGAATAAGGGGTAAGGGAAAACACGCGTCCAGAGCAGGCTGACAGTGCGCTCCGACGGAGCACACTTTAATGTATCGACCTGAAACTGGGGTAACAGATGCTTGCTTAAATATTGAAGGCATTTGGCCTTCCTTCAAAGAAAAGTTAACTACTTGCTAGCAACCAAAATAAAATCCTCCCTCAAAATATACAAGGAGAAAGGACATGGATTAAGTGGGCAGATGGAATTCTTTACCTGGGCCATAAACTTTTCAATTTCAGATTGCCCAGCCTCAGTAACGAAGCCCCAACCTCCACCATGCTCAAAGGTCGTTTTAAAAGTTCTGTCTAGATTGTGAGAACTAGTCTGCTGAAGGTCAAGCTGACTTTTTATCAAAGCAGTCTTCTGCTTTAGATAAATAGCAAAGTCATCAGAGGAAAAATTACATTTAAATTCTTCTTTAATCTCGCATTAATTTACTCTCTTAACCAAATTAAATAACTCCAATGGTCTGTGGCAGTGGTTCCCAACCCTGTCCTGGGGCCAGGACAGGGTTGGGAACCATTGGTCTATTGAATGAAGAATGGAGCTGCTTTGTATAATACTTTTTTTCTCGCAGCCACAAACAGTGTTTATAGTTGTTTCTAACAATATTAAATTGATGACGGGATGAATCAAGTAGGCTCGTACACATTGCCGTCTCAGTTCCCTTTTTGCTTTCACTAGTTCTCTATCAAACCAAGGAACTCTACAATAGGCTGCTCGGTGTTTTTTCATAACTACCGGGTCAATGTTATTCCACGCAGATTCTAAGAGGGCAATTTAGGAGTTTGCAGTATCCTCTGCATTGGTCAAACATAATTGGTCCTTCACAGTGGACCATTTTATTTTAAATTTCTCCATATCAATTGGCTTTATAATTCTATGACGGACCAGACTATTAGCCTTTCTAGAGTTTTCTTTAGATATTGAGACAGAAGATTTAATTAGTTATCAGACCATATTACTGGGGAAGTATCAGCAACAAGAATTTGGTTTGCAGACATTAAGGGGCAGGTTTTCAGGGGGTACGCGCCCCAAATTCCCCCTGCGCATGCCGAGCTTATGTTGAATAGGCTCGGCGGCATGCGCAAGGACCGGGATGCTAGTAAGTCCCAGGGTTTTCCTGGCGGGGTGTGTTGGGGGCGTGCCGGGGGGGGGAGGGGCGTGTCGAGGTGGCGCGTCATTCGGGGACAGGGCTGCGGGCGTGGTTCCAGCCTGGGGGTGTTTCGGGGGCGTGGCCGAGGCCTTTGAAACAGCTCCCGGGTCGGTGTGCGCGAGTTTCGCCTGCCTCTGGAGCGGCCTTGGAGGGAACGGAGGCAGGCTGCGCAGCTCGGCACGCACAGGCTGCCGATTTTGGGCAGCCTTGCGCGCACCGACCCCGGATTTTAAAGGATACGCGCGTATCTATTAAAATCCGGCGTACTTTTGTTTGCGCCTGTTGTGCGAACAAAAATATGCGCGGGCGTACTTTTATAAAATCTAACCCACACTGTTTAGAGCAAATCACCTGATCAAGTATGTGACCGGACTTATGTGTAGCCGAGGATATCAATGGTAGAAGCTATGAGATGTGCGCGTATCTCCCGCTGCGCACATATCTCAAATGTTTTTAAAAAAGGGGCAAGATGTGGGTGTGGCCTGGGAGGGGAATGGACAGCTTGGGGCGTGGCCAAGAGACGTGTGCATAAATACTTACGCACCTGGGTGTGCCCCAGGTCCCCCCTGCTGTGTAAGTTTACTTCTGCTAGGGAGAAGGTGTAAGTTAAAAAATAAAAAAGAGCGAGCCATTTCTCCGGGTTTTAAAGGGTCTGGGATAACTGGGGGGAGTGCAGACTATCAAACCAAGGGGGTTTGGAGGACCTAGCTGTTAACTGGGCGAACTGGTGAAATAGGCAATGGCGTGGCCATGCACCCCTTTTAACATTCCCCGACTCGCGCGGCAGCAGTGGGATTTATGCGCGTAGGTGCACGCCCACTTAAAATTGGGCGTCCATGTGCATGCAGTCCGGCTATTTTATAACATTCGCACAATCTGCGCATGCAAGCTATAAAATGGCTGCTCACCTGGGCGCTCGCGTATGTGTCAAAGTGCGACCGAGTGCCGGTTTGAAAGTTACCGTCCCTGATTTTAAAAAGTGCGTGCACAAATTGTCTCAGCAAAACTGCGTGCACCAAATAGCAAGTGTAATTGTGGGTGCGCAGTTTTTCTGGGATAATTTTCCAAAGTAGACTTAGGTGCCTAAGCCCGCTTGGAACGCTGGCGTAGCTGATGCACCCATTTGCCGGCTAAATTGTGCGCGATGTTAGAAAATTGACCCACCCCCCTTTCTGCAATGTATTTAATTTAGCCCTTGTTCCTTAAGAAGACAATGTGCTAAGGAAACTATCAATTTCTTCCAAGCACTGTGTGTGAAAGTCTGCCAAGAAAATGAGGAATAAAGGCTTCTAGTTTGCATATTGAATCAATAGCAAAATGTCTTGAAATCAGGAAGGAAAGTTAACCAATGCAACCAAATGATACTGCAGCCGTGGCCACGGCTGGTGGATGCAGATGAAACCTGCCATTCTGTCAGCAGCAGTTATAACATGAAACTTTCTTTTTTCTTTTTTTATTTAACACCATGCTTGCTTATAAACTTTCAACAGCAACCATGCTTCCTTATAATTGGCTAAACTTCTTGCTCATCCTGGTCAAGCATATTTTAACAAGTTCCTTGCTCTACTACGCTAACCAAATGAGTTCTGACAGCCAACTTCACCAGCAAAAACACCAATCTTGCCCGGAGAACCTTCCTACGGTGTTAAAACTTGGAAGCACAGCTCCATTCTGCAGTGCCCAGAACTTCCCCAAGCAGTGGCACTAATTAAAGGGCCCTACCCACCAGACACTGGCAGCACGGGCAGTCACGTCTCTGCCCGACACGCCATGTGCAGTTTGGGACTTAGAGCCAAGCTAACTACTGACTCGTGAAAACTGAAAACCTTCATTTAGCGAGGCTTCTGGGATAACTTGGGCAAAACTGCAAAGCCTTCCAGAGTCCCATTTTCCCCCCTGTAATACTGATTGGTTAATGATGGTGATTAATAACTATTTCTTTCTAATTTGTAACTACCCTAGGAAAGAGGTTTTAGAAGAAGGGGATGGACTCAGGAGTAACATACGGAGAGGTATTTCTTGACGAACAAGGGTGGTAAATGCCTTCCGAGGGAGGCAGAGGAGGCAAAAGCAGGCTCATAACTTGCGAAAGCATGGGATGGGCACAGAGGACCCTTTGCAGCAAGGAATAAAAGGGTAAAGTCAGAGACTGGGTGGCGTTTTCTGTGTTGCAACATGAAGGGAAAATGGGTGAATTAGCCAGGTCCTGTGCGCGCTGTTTGGAATCAGGTTCTGTGCTCCGCAAAGTTTGCTTTGTCCCTAGCTCTTTGCTCCAGGGATGAGTATAAAGTCCATTTGGTTCCTGTAGTGGTGCTAAGTACATTATTTAAAATGTTTTTTTTGTACATGGTTTATATTTTCTAAGTTTAGTTTACTGCATTTAAAAAGAGACTGCAGATTTAAAAAGTACAGCAGGAACAGACATGAAAGTAAGACCTTGGAAATTAAACCTTAAAAGCACTAACTTCTCTCCATTGTTAGTTCTGCTTTTATTCTGAAGCAGCCTTTATATAGATTAAAGAGAATACAAGCTTTTGTATATTCATCCGCTCATGATAAGCTGCAAAGTAAAACTGGAATAAATGATACATATTGTATATTCTCCCCTAGGGCTTGGCGCATGAAGGTGCACAAATGTGCACCCCGTTGTGCCCGCCGACCCAGGATTTTATAACATGCGCGCGCGGCTGCGCGCATGTTATAAAATCTGGCATAAGTACTAAAATCTGGCCCACAGTGTCGAAAATGAGCATTGGGACAGTAACTTTCATACCAGTGTGCAGGTGCTCATTGGCGTATGTGTGTTGGCGTGCGCTAGATACATGGCCATTTTATAACAAGCGTGCATGTTATAAAATCTGGCATAGCTACTAAAATCTGGCCCATTGTGTCGAAAATGAGCATTGGGACAGTACCTTTCATACCAGTGTGCAGGTGCTCATTGGTGTATGTGTGTTGGCGTGCGCTAGATACATGGCCATTTTATAACAAGCGTGCATGTTATAAAATGGCCTGACCCTACGCACATGCGCGCCCAATTTTAAATGGCCGCATGCCTATGCGCATAAATCCCGCTTCTACCATGTAAGTCGGGGAATTTTAAAAGGGGAACATCCACACCATTGCCAGTTTCACCAGTTTGTCCACCAGTTCACCCAGTTAACAGCCCGGTCCTCCAAACCTTCGTGGTTGAGTAGCTTACACTTCCCCCAGTTAACCCAGACCCTTAAAACCCCTCAGCTTTATATTTTGTTAAACTTACACCTCAACCCTAGAAGAAGTAAACTTATGTGTGGCAGGGGTCTGTGCACACACCCAGGTGCATAAGTATTTATGCGCACATCTCTTGGCTATGCACTGAAATGCCCATGGCCCGTACAGACCACACCCATTCCCTGCCCATTTTTGAAAACTTTTGAGATGTGCACACAGCGGAAGATACGTGGGCATCTGGGCGGCTTTTAAAATTCGGTGGGCGTGCATGAGCCTGACCTGTGCACATATCTCCCTATTTTGCTGCATGCAGGGCTTTTAAAATCTACCTCTAGGTGAGTAACTTCCTCCAGTTCTACCCCCACTCCTATCCTGTCCATTTTTCTAGGCACCCAAATTAGATGTTTCTGGGAAGAGATGGGGGGAAATTTTAACCAACAAACCTCCCATCTCACCCCCCACCCCACTGGCGGTTTCTTAAATTAACTCTTTAAAATACCCCATTCCATATAGCTTCATTCAATGAATGTTGCTCTTTATTCAAGCAATTACATGGCCCCTCCTACTTTTTATCTTCCCAATCATGGGCTTGCATCTTAAGTCAGAGTCTTTTTTGTTTTTATGTTTAAATCTTTTTATTCATTTTCAAACAAATATAACCACAGCAAAGACAAGCAATGACAAATTCAAACAAAAGGATCGAACCCTACGGTTTGGTTCTTCCCATAGTTTCGTGGCATAAAATCATAGCACAATAACAACCACCATTCACGTGTCCCGTCTGCCTGTCTTGAATAGATTGCGAGATTCAGGGGGTAGGTACTGTCCTTTATTTGTCTTCTAGGGATGTGCATGGGTGAAATTTTCATTTTGGTTCATTTCTTTCATTTTTGGCCCACATTTCATTGTGGCGGGGTTTGTTTTTTTCATTTAATTCACTTTTATTTGTTTCAGAAGACAGTGCTCGCTATTTGCAAATAACGGGGAAGATTTTAAAAGCCCTACGTGCGTAAATCCAGCTGGATTTACTCGCGCAGGGGGGTTACGCGCGCCGAGCCTATTTTGCATAGGCCCGGCGACATGCGAAAGCCCCGGGACGCATGTATGTCCCAGGGCTTGAAAAAGGGGTGGGGCGGGGTGTGGCCAGAGGCCTTCATGGGGCCGCAACCTACGCCTGCCCGAAGAAAGTGCAACTTGTAAAACAAAGGTGAGGGGGGAGGTTTAGGTAGGGCTGGGGGGTAGGTTAGGTAGGGGAAGGGAGGGGAAGGTTGGGGGGCGGAAGGAACGGGGCAAGCCATTGGGGCTCTCCTAGGGCTCGGCGCGCGCAAGGTGCACATGTGTGCACCCCCTTGCGCGTGCCAACCCCGGATTTTATAACATGCGCGCGGCTGCGCACGCATGTTATAAAATCGGGCGTACATTTATGCGCACCAGGTTGTGCGCACAAATGTGCACCCGCGCGTACCTCTTAAAATCCAGCCCAATGTGTAATATTTTCCAAAAAAAATAAAAATGAAAGTTTTGAGGGTTTTTTGGGCCATTTGTTTTGGATTTAACTAAGCAAAAAGAGAATGGCCATTTAAATGAATGCACATTCCTAATGTCTCTGAATACTGCTATATACAAGTGGTATACAGTATATAAATCTTGATAATAGTGATAGGAATTTAGCCAGACCTAGGTTTCTAATTCCGTAAGTTAAGAACCTAGATCATTTGTATAGCAGTCTTATAGTGTTTAACATTTGTGAAATGTGTTTTGTTTTTGCTGCTCTTGGCTCTTCTTAATTATAGACTATATTCTGCATTACATGAAGATTGTGTGCATGTTTGCAAAGATTAAAAAAATATTGGTTAGATAGGCTTATAATTGACGTGCAAAGTGCTGCTGAAAAGAACTCTATATTTTTGCATTACTAAGAATATATGGTAGCTTAACAGCCCATAGTCTTTGAAAGAATGGTAATCAGAAGTCATACAATCATAGCCCTATTCACTAGGTCAGAAGACGTGCAAAACCTTGTGTAGGAGAGGTTTTCTGAGCACAGCTGACATCCACAGCTGTGAAGCACTATGGAAAAAAAAAAGTTCCATTGGCAAAGTCTAGAAAGTCAGCACAGAAAATAAAATATCTGGATTTTACGGGAATCGGGCACTTGTGGCCATTTTCTCCAACTCACACTTTTAAAGTACATCCACTCCTTCCCTAGCTCTCCCAGATTTGTACACAAAGCTGCGGAAATGTCCTATATCAATTTATCTTTCCTGCTGTAGAAAGGTTTTCCAGAAATGCTTCAGGGAAAAACGTGAGTCCTGAGCGAGAGATCCCAGATGTATGCCTACTTCAGTTTAGTATATGGGACAGAAAGAGAATATTCTGAAGTTATTTACATGTCTTTGTTTAAGTAGGAGCAATACTGCCGTTTAACCCAAATTATGATCCATAAGAGGCATTTTTCTACAGATTGTACTGATTTTAGAGCACTGTTAACTCTTGATGTGAACGCCATCTGAAAATTGAATTGTATAGATAAATGATTCAGCTATATGTATGTCTTCTCATTTACTTCCAGGATTCTCTTATAGCAGGTACAATAGATTAGGTTGTTGCAACAGAATTTAGTCTATTCCAGTCTCTAGTTTTCTACCAGCAATTAAATTGTACATATATTTTTTTGTGAATATTAAGAGGTAGATATGCAGTAAGTAGGATAGTGAATGAGAAAAGTTCTCATGAAACTTTACCCTGATATTTAGTGCAACATATCCAGATAAGTCTGCTGCTGAATACACCCAGCTAAAGTTACTCGGACAGAGTTATCCGGGTAACTTTACGAAAGGTATTCTTCCAAGCAGCCTTCAGGGGTCAATTACTAAGCCGCAATATTTTACTGCAAGAGGAGACAAATACTATGGCCTGCAGTAAAACACCATGGGGGCATTCCTGCAGTATTGTTCCCCCCCATGGCAGTATTTTACTTGTGAAAAATTTCTGTGAGAAAAAATATCATGGTGACAAGGGGGAAATAAAAGTGCCATGGTGGCCTCCTTCACCTGATACTGCCTTCTTCTGAAAGGGTCTGTGTGGCTGAAAAAGTGCCACCCCAAATGTTAAAACCCCCCAGGGGGTCTTGTGAGACCCTCTCCCACCCCTCCACCACCTCTCAAGGTAATTGAAAAGTAAAAATAGTGAACACAAAATAGCAAAGTTGCCCATCCCCTTCCTTTTTCACAAAAAGTCACCCCCCATAATCCAAAGAAGTCAATCACCCCCCCCCCCCCCTTAGAAGTCATCCAACCTCCGCAGCCCCTCCAACCTAGCTCATTCTCTGGACACCCCTGTTCCTTATAATATGTCTCTGCTAGTCTAGTGGGGCCTGGAGCATCCCCTACGCCCTGGGCCAGGTGCCGCCATTTTCCAAAATGGTGCCGGCCAGCCTCAATCTCTATCAAGTGACGGGGGGGTAGGGAAGGTTTCTTGTTTTAAAACAATACCCTGCTTCAATTATATTCAATTTGCAGCTATGTTCCTCTTCAGTCCCTGCATCTCTGTGCTGTGTAAAATTACAGCCTGTTGCCATGGAAGTGATTGTGATGTTGCTAGTAGTGATGATGACGTCACTGTATAAACCATGAAGACGATCTAGACGTTCTATTTATGGACACGCATCTCTTGGACTTCTTCACAAAATACATGACCCTGTTGTACGGGATTTTTGATAGGTTTGCTGTTTTTACTTTGTTTTTCATCTCTTTTTATGTTTTCGACCTGCTGAGTAATGCCTGCTCCTTTAAGCTTCCGTGGGTCTTCATTCAGAACTACACAGGATTTACCCCCAGGTTTTTTCACCATTCTTCCTAATTCAGTCGGGGTAGTGTTGATCCTTTGGCTTGAGGAGCACGGATCTCAGCTCCCCTTGGAACCTGATATGTGTGTAGCCTGAGTCCAAACATTAAATAGTGAATTTTCAAAGGGGTTACATGCATAAAAGTAGCAAATATGCACATAAATGGTTGTGCTTGCGTATATGCTATTTCAGATACATCAAAAGTAAGAGCATAGTTTTGGTTTCATGCACACATTTACACGTGCAAATAAGGGATAGTCTACAGGCGTTCCGGGGCGGGGCTAGGAGTTACGCGCAGTTGTTCATAAGAGACTTACATGAGTGCGTCTGGCAACTTATTCGCACAATTTTACACCTGCAACTATCTCGTGCAATCGTCTGTTATCTGCTATTATTTGGGTGGGAGGTCTGGATGAACTGTGGGGAGTTCAGGGTGAAGAACTAGGAGGGTCTCAATGACTTGGAGAAGACTGGGTTAACTGGCGGAGATATCAGAAAACTGGTGAGGTTTTAAAATATACCAACTGCCACATATAAATCAGGGTTTTTATGTGATCAAGTTTCCGGTATATTATTTTTTTCTGCATAAAATATATCTGAATATGTTTATAAAATAAGTAGGAAAGTACATGCTTTTAGTGCATTGCAGGTATTCGTGTGTAGCCAAACACCCACACATATGTAGGAGCAGAGGGGTAAGACCTATGTGTATTTTATAATCTGCACATACCTGATACTTGCAGGATATAATAAACTGTAATGGATCATTGCTTGGCCATTTATGTGCATATGTAGGGCTGTGCGGAGTTGTTTGCAATGTATCCTCCATATGTACAGGTTTAGTATCAATTCTGATATTTTGCATGTTTAAGATGAAATACTACTGCATTAGGTGCTGTGCCAAGCAGAGTGCAACGAGAGACTGTACCACACTATGGGACAAAAACTCTGCAAATCAAAGTATTAAAAGAATAATAATGATTTTTTTTTCCATTGTACAAATATAAGCCTTTGTGCAAAGGTTTGCAGAGTAAATAAATTGTGTGAGGTTTTTTTTAAAGTGCAAACTACTGCACTTGAATAATTTGTCAGGAGCTCTGTTACCCTTATCGCTTGGGATCATGAAACTTCCACCCCACAAGACAAAGACCGAGATTAGAGGCTGGGTTTAGAAACACAATTGCCAATCATGATTTGGACATTGCTCTGGGTAAATAACATAGGCAGAGTAATTATACTAGGTAGGTCTCATGATTTTTGCAGAGGCCAGCATGGAGGCAACAGGCACTCTCTTCACTATACCTACACCAAAAGATAATAATTATGAAATCAGAGTGTGTGCTGTCAACCATTATATTAGAAACCAATAGTCCTGAACAGAAAAGGTCTGGGAGTCCTAGGCTTGACATACAGTGAAAGTTAAAAACACAACATTCAAAGTAAAATCATGACAATGTCTTCTTGCTGCCCTGCCAGCTCATGTCTTTGCTGCTCTGCTCACGGCTCACTTTCAAAGGATCAATACTGTGATATCCCGGCCTAGTTTTAACTTGCATTCTAAGTCTCAGGAGCTGCATTAAGAGCCTTTGGGACCCGTTAGCTCTTGCTTGACCTGGTTATAAGGAGTCATAAACAATTGGTCCTTGGCTCCGGTGTTGTGGTCCTGAAAAACGAAAGATTTCTAGTGTAAGATCATCCATGAATTAATGTGTTTGACACACTCCACAGATCACTGCTCAATAGTATCAATAAGTAAGATAACTTTTGGATAACAGCGCTTTTCTTCTAGCCCATGGCAGCCCTATTTGTTCTGACCTATGGTGCAAACATCACTTCCGATGTTTGTTTTTAGGCAGGGCAGAGAACCAGCTGTTCACAATCATGCTGGGCAGGGACCGTGACAATACTGCGGTGCACGTTAAGCAGGTAACAATCTGTGCATTTTGCTGAGATCTTATTGACATCTTGGATCTTGAACTGTGGGCTGTACTATCACCAGCACTTTTCAACATAACTCAGACCACTGGCGCAGCTGATCTGAACCCTTGAATCAAAGGCCTACTTCGACGTGGATACTGTGCAGCTCGTACTACCAGTGGATCCATATCCTTCAACAGCTATGAATGAGCTAAGCGTATGTTTTAAAGCCAGCCAAGAAAGGCCATCTGAATCCCAGCAAAATGGAAATTCTCTGACGAGAAAACATGAACAGACAAGTCCCTGAGCTGAAAATCCAATCAGGATCCTATGAGATCCCACAAAATACACAGGGGAAAAGCCTTTGAGTTCTGAATTCACCATACCCCAGCAAACTCAGGCAGCAATAAAGAGCTGCCACTCTCAATTACATAACTTACGAAGACTGAGAGGACGAACTTGATCACAATAACCAAGGCCTCCACAAACTGCAGATAATTCAAAACTCTGTCACACGACTGATAGGAGGATGCAAGCTGCGTGACCATATTACATCTATCCTACACAAACTGTACTGGCTAGCAGTCTCCTACAGAACCAAATTCAAAATGGCAACATTGGTTTTTAAGGATGTACGGGGAGGCAGAGCTCTCCTACTTGAGAGAGAGGTTGTCCTTATTCTTGTCCTCCAGATTTACTAAGATGCTCACTTGCAACCTCCATAACAGCTCCATGCAGAAAAGAAATCAAAGAACAGCTTAACCCGCTGATGATCCTTCTCAGAAGCAGCACCTATGCTGTAGAGCACCACCAAACTCATGACTACTTCCACTTCAGGAAGCAAAGAATATCCTTCCTCTTCTGTCAAACCCATTGCTTCCTTCTCCCTAGAAAGCTGCTAAATTAATTTTGATAGCCTACCTGGCACCTCCCTGAGTGCATTAAACATGCTGCTGCAACCTATAGTTTTGCTGAAATGATGTTCATTTATTTTAAGGGTAACCCCTGGGCTGATTGTACCCGGATAGTGGTACCAGGACTAATATCTGAAATACAGGTTCAGGTGGTAAACTTCCTTTTTAAGTTCAATACATTATTTACCAGGATTCCCGGGGGAACTGAAGAGCACTTTCAAGCCCTTCGCATTGCAGTACTTAAATCCCAGTCTGTGTTCTTCTGCACAGCAGAGACGATAGCAGCACTAATTAGTTAATCAGTCTCTATGCAGTAACGACAATGCTAGAAGCTTTGGTGGTTTCCAACATTATCTTTCTTTAGTGATGTATTGTGAAATGATGAAAATAGTCTTTTCAGCTGCTTGATTCACTTATCAATGTTACAGGCACTTTAAATAAATGTGTAACTTCTCAAAGTCTTATTAAAGTTTAGATGGTAAAATCAATTCTCCCTTCCTTCCTTTCCCATAGATTTTGGCAAGTTCGTGAGCTTTCCTCCTATGTGGTTAGTAAAAAGAATGATTACTCCAATTTAGATTTATGTCCAATTACAAAGTCCCATATCCTTACCTTTCCAGGATGTATTCTCCTCTGAACCCACGTTCTCCTTACAGTACCTGAAAGGCACCAGTTATTCTCCGCTTCTTCCTTTTATTGTCCGAGCGACACTGCTATTATTCCTCTTCTCCAAATCTCCAGTAGAAATTCTTGGGCCCTTTAGAGGTTCCCTCCCAACTATCTCCTTTACATCTGGATGGCTAAAAGTCATTCTCTAGATACCGATGATCCGCTGTTTCCTTCTCAATGAAGAGACCTCTCCCTTTGGTGGTAGAGCAGCAAAGAAAATAACTGAGTCCTTACTTAATGGGTACTCAGAACTCAAATAGTCAAAAAAAACAAACCAGAAAAATAGGATAGGAAGGATACATCCATCCAAAATAGTAAGCACCATGGAGGCAATAGGAATTAAACAGAAGACTTCAGAGGATAGCCATGGCATGATGCCTACAGGGAAGGAAACATAAAAATCCACACTTTAAGATGGTGGTCTGAGTATTTATATCAGAGGAACACACCATTTACTCTTCTTCCATAGGGGAACTACCTACCTACATTATTGCTCTGTGTTCTCCCTAAGCAATTGGTATATTCTGAATGGTTCCTAGTAGGAATCCAAAAGGATCTCTACATAAGCTTTACCCTTACTATCCAGAATGATAAAGCAGTTACTAACTTCTGATTATATGCTGTCATTTTAATATGCTGTACCTCACTCTGGGAGGAAGTTTTATTCAAAAAGGTGGGTAATAAATCCAAATAAATAAATAGCAGTGGTGTCATGAAGCAATCTGCTGCTGCTGCAGTCAGCTGTTCAGAGGCAACATTGGTGAGCTGCAAGAGTTGTTGTCCAATTGGCTGTTTGGCATGGGAAGGTCCAGAGTGAGTTCATGGTGCTGGGACCATGGCAATGAGTGGGAGCTTTGCTGCCACTTACATCAAATGCTCAAAGTCAAGAGGATGGGGTTCAGGTGGTCAAGTGGTAGTTAGTGCTGGTGGACAAATACTGTATGAGAGAATGTAGGGTCTTTACTCCTCCATTGAACCCCTCCAAGGGGGACCTCGGAGGGACCTCCCCTATTCTTCTTAACTTGGCACCCAGAAACAGCACCCTACACCCGCTATGGCCCTCAGGTCGAAAGGTTTGCCCAAACCTGATCTTGGAGAAGCCTTTCAAGTCATCAGGTCAGTAAGGGATCTTGTGAGGTGCCAAAACAACAAAACCTGCTAGTCCATATTCAGCCACTGGCCGGCTAGGAAAGTTAAGCCAGATAAACTTATCTGGCTAACTTAGCCAGGATGTTTAGTTTAGTTTATTGGTTTTTCTATACCATCACATCAGCAATGCCATCACAATGGTTTAAAATTACATTAAAATAGAGAAATACAATAATATCATAAAAGAGATAACAGCTAAAATTAAAAAGAGACATATTTAAATTAGCTGCTAAAAAATATAAAACTACTACTATAAAATATAACAAGAACATGATACATTATTATCTAAGAACAAATATTTAAGAACTTAATAAGATATTCTAAAGTCGATTAGTCTTTCCTAAAATGAAAGTTAAAATTTAAAAGATTAGAAAAAGTTAAGGCCAGAAATATAATAATAATGCTTCTGCTCACTGCAACTGTTCCAACTCAGTGTAAGCACATTCAAACAACCATGTTTTTAAATCTGCTTTACATTTTTTTTTGTCTGCTTGTAATCTCGAATAAGTAGGTAAAGAATTCCATACTTTAGTTCCTGCTAAATTCAACAGGATGAGTTTGCTGCTGACTATCCCCCAGCTATCTTAAAGTTAGCTGGATAGGTTTATCTGGCTAATTTTAGGGCTTCTCCTCAGCTGTCCTAAAGTTATCTTGCTAGCTTAGCTGAATAACACTGGAAATCAGGTTACCCGGCTAACTTAGAGGACGATGTACAAAGCTCCAATAGTTTATCACATGAGTGGTCAAATATTGCGGGAGTGGAGGGGCATCCCCAGGATATTTGGCCCTTCCCCAACAAACTATTGTGGCAGTATTGCGACGTGATTTTTTATTGCAGCACAAATGTGGGAAAAAAAAAATCCTGCTGCAGTACAGCGCCTTCCCATGCGATGGTGGTCCTGCTTGGCCAGGGTCACCATTGCTTAAGGGCCTGAAGCCCAAAAAAACTCAGGGCCTTCCCAATTCTGAAAGAATCACCCTGGGGATCTTTGGAGACCCCTACCGGCTACCAAGGCAGCACAGGCCCCCCGAAATTAAAAGAAAAGAATGAGTCCAACTGCGCGGCGATGGCCTGCTCCCTTCCCCACCCCCTTCTCTTAAATGTAAAAAATGCCCTGTTAGTCTTAAGACCTCCCCCGGTGGCCTATCCCTCCCCCCACATCCAAATGAAGTATAATTCCTGGTGTCTGGTGTTCACTTCCCTACCCCCCCAACCCCAACATAGTAGCCTGATGGTCTTGGGGGGATCTCCAGATCCCCACCCTCAACCCCCTGGGGCTGATATTCAAACATAGCTGCACTCCTAAATTGAGGCTCTCAAAATAGGAGCCTAAACTAGGTGCTTGTAAGATTTCAGCTGAAACTGTACCTAGAAGTATAAAATGTACGTATCTGTCACCTATGCTACTGCCCTAGGTGGCTTGCAAAATAACAGTCACAGTATTAAGACAAACAGAACAACGTTTAACAGGTAAAATACAAACAGAAGAAGCCTATAAATTAAAATGAAGTGATAAGAAGATCAAGGTGATTCTGAAATTAATAAAATTAGAGAATTCATCAGAAATATTCCATAATGAAGAAACCCATATCACTATAAACAAACAGAATCCAAAATTCCTAAAAACATCACATTAGACATAGTCCTCATATGGGGAAGGGAGTGTGAGAGAGAGGGAAGAGGTAAACGAGTGAGAGGGAAGCAAGAAAGGCAGAAGGCAAGGGGATGAGCGAGACAGAGCGTAAAGGGAGGGAAGGGGGTCAGTGAAGAGGGAAGGGTGTGAAGGGTTGAGAGAAAGAGGGAAGGGGCAAGGGGGAAGGGGGAAGGGAAGGGGAGTGAGTAAGGAAGAAAGGGAAAGAGTTTGAATGAGGTGGAAGAGAGGAGTGAGCGGAAAAGGGTGGGAAGTAGAAAGGGAGCAAGAATATATGGCGGAGGGATGTGAATGGGAGAGAGTGCAGGGCCAGTAGAAGAAGTAGGCGACTGATTGGAGGCAGAGGCAGAACTATGACAATTGTGCTCCTTGTTCTTCCCGGCATAGGAAGTTGTGTAACGTGGACCCGCATGGGTGAGAAAAAGGGGGCGCAATCACTGCAGCCCGAAGGAGCAGCGTCAGCCCAAGCCCCGAGAGGAAAGAGTGCTTCCATTGGCTGAATGGGCTGAAGGTGGAGGCCTCTGCAGCTCGTGGGTTCCAGAGGAGGTAAAGAATGTGTGTGTGTGTGAGAAAGTGAGAGAGTGTGAGCGAGCATGTGTGTTAGTGAGTGCTTATGAAAGGGAGAACAAAGATTGTGTGCAGCCTCCTCTCTTCCCACTCCTCCACAATAATCTCAGGGTTCCCAGGTATGGAGAGTGGGAAATTTCTTTTATCCATATTAGCTTTAATTATTGGGTGTTTGATGTGTCTGCTCTTTTTTAAATATTGATTTGGGGGAATTTAAATTTTATTTTATATGGGTTTAATTATTGAATGTTCTATTTGTCAGCTGTTTTGAAAAATTAATTTTCTTAGTATGTTTTTATTATGAATGATTGTATTGTTTGCTTTATGAGGAATGGTGATGTTTCTTTTTTGTCCATTGTTGCACTGCATAGAGTCTGGCTTGTTGCGGTTCCCAGTTCAGTTTTTGTCTGTATGCTTCTATTTGTAAGTTATGGTCTCTTTATTCTGTATTCAGTGAGGGTCTGTCTGTGTTCTGCATGTGTGACCGTGGTGAGGTATTCTGCTGGCGTGTAGTTTCTATGTAGGGGTCTTCAGCAGCCTGGCTTGTTCTGCTTTCCTAATAGGAATTGTATTGGTGTTTTAGGGCCTGGTGTAATATTTGCAGTGCTGCTTTTCATGGGTAGGGTTGTTACTGTTTGAGTGCTGAAAGTTAGTGCTGTTTTTGGAATGGGAGGTTTACTGTATTGCAATTTGTAATTCAGTTTACTTATGGCTTTTTGAAGGCCAAACTCACACTATTGCATTTTACAATAGGCCTAATACCATACAGGTTCCAAGTATCTTGCAGGGTTTTCTGGTTGGCGTGATGCATACATACATCATGTATGTAAACATAATGGGGGCAATATTCAGCCACTGAGCGGTTTATTCAGCTGCACAGTCACACCACTGAATATACCCGGCTATCTTAAACTTAGCTAGATATGTTTATCTGGCTAACTCCACTCCTCCCGCTTGCCCCTGACTTACAAGACTAAATTCTAGCCAGATAACTAATTATTCGGCTAGAATTTAACCAGATGAGTATCACAATATGCCAGTTTTACCATGTAGTCGTATAACCTTTCCGTTATCTGTCTAAATGGCTTTTGAATATTGACCTCGATGTATCTGTAGTAAGTGATATTTTTACTTCAGAAGCCTGTAACTTTTTTATGTAAAAATCTTATAAATGAATAATTTATCGGGTGTCGGGGAATGGACAAGGTTTGGAGGGGGCATGGGTACAAGGCTGTAAGATTCATCTATGTGCTCAGTGCCCTTGTAGCGGCCTGGAGAGAATGCGTCACACACACAGACGCACGCCTTTCACCCAGCTCCCATTTCCCCAGGAGGCAAATGTTGGGGAAGGGTGGGAGGTGGTGTTCCTGGGAGAATGAGAAGGTTACCAGCTTCCTAGAAATAGCACTAGCAGTCTATATTAGGGATGTGAATCGGATCCGATATCGGATCCGATTCTGGTTCCGATTCACATCTCTATAGATGTGAATCGGATCCGATATCGGATGTGAATCGGATCCAATATCGGATCCGATTCACATCCCTAGTCTATATGCCACTCCTCTGGGAAACCTGGCCCTTCCATCTCCCTTCCCTAGCATTTCAAATCGCCAAAAGCACTGGAGTCCAAGGGGGACCCTTCCCATTCTCTTGCTGATTTGACCTGCACTGTGCCTTCGGGGGGGGGGGGGGGGGCAGGGGGTTGCCATCTTTTTCCTCTCTTCAGGTTTCAGATTGCATTGAGCTGACCCAGAACCTAAACAAGGAGGCTAAATTTAGGAACTCAGCCCTAGTGGTCACAGCAGTGGCCTACGAACCAGGGAGAGCAGGGTTCAAATCCCACTGTGGCTCCTTGTGACCTTGTGCAAGCCACTTTACCCCCCCCCCCCCCCCCCCCCGCCCGTCCGTTGCCTCAGGTACAAACTTAGGGGGTCATTTTCCCCCGTGCGATAGCTTGCCGGGGGAGGAGTCGGGGCGGCGAGGAGGCGGATGGGGCGATGTCTTCGCTGGCGGCGATAAGGTAAGTTACGTTATCGTCGCCGGTAGCGCGCCCACTATCGCCACCTTTCACGGTGGCGCTATTGGGTGCGTAAGCCAGCAGCGATAACCCCGCGGTGGTGCGATGGCTGCCGGCATTCACAGGCCCGCCCCTCCCCCGCCCCCATCACCGCTGGATTCAACATTCTGTGCGAGAATGGAGAATCCAGGCCTTAGATTGTGAGCCCTCCGGAGGTAGGGAAATAACTACAGTACCTGAATGCAATCCGCTTTGAAGTGCAGAAAAGCGGAATATAAAAAGCAAAATTAAATAAATAGTACATTTTCAAAAGTTAGGCACATAAACTCTTTGAAAATTGGCCCCTTAGTGACTTAGGTTTGGCTGAAAATAGGCAGCAAGCTTATTTAGGAGCTTAAATTTAGAAGCTCAGCTTTTTTTTTTAATATTGGCCCCTATAAAATTGTAATTGTGATATTTTCACATTTGCGGTGTCGTTTGAAATTCCATGTTGCAAACAATCAAATTTCTTTTTTTTTATTTTTATAGTTTTCAAAGAAATAGAAAGAACATATAAAACAGAGAAGCAAAAGAAATTACAGGCCAAGCTTTCAGAAAAGACTTTACAAAGACAATCTGCTGTGACAACTTTGTACTTGATGGCTCCTTGGTGTCCATTATCATGAACAGAAGGAAAAAGCAGAAGCTATTTTTCTCTTGACAGCAAAAGTATACGTTCTCCAAGAAGCTCAGCATTTTTTGATTCCCGGCACGAAATTGCCAGGGACTAAAAGGCTTTTGTCACAATAGCTTTTCTACAAAGACCTCATTTTTGGGTCTTTTTTCCCTTCAAAAAGAAAAACTTAACGTGAACTTTATCCTATTGCTTCGCTGAAAAGCTTTACCCAAGCACACACTCCAGTATGACTTACAAGGTAACTGGCTCATTGTTTTTAGTTGCAGAGGTTTACAGTTAATACATTTGGGTCCCTTGAGCTGTTTCTTGAAAGAAAGCAGAAACTGCTAGGGGTAGAAATAAATGGAGACCGAGCAGCGTCTGAGGTTTCACAGTAGACAGGAGCAAATGGGAAGACTGGGAGGGGGGAGCCCAAGATGCCCCTGTCTGTAGTGAACTGCTGTGTTGCAATGTTATTGCCTCTGTTACTGGAGGTATATTGAGCTGTATAAATCACAGTGGTAATTGGATCCCTCAATTTGTTTCTAATGAGCACTCTGACAGTGCCATTTACTTCTCCCCGAAGGCAGTTTGTTAGGCTCATGGGTTAAAATCGCTTAGAATTGTGCAGGGTCTGCCATGCAAGTCCTATACCAAGAGGCTTAGCTGCGTTGATACTGGAGAACAAGGCTCTGACGCCTTTTATTGGCCAGTGCAAGAACTCTCCAAAGATGGTGTTGTACATGAGCCTGGAAGGGATCCATGCGGGCAGTCTTCCCTGACCTAGGTTCCTCCTCCTCCTCCTAAGGAACCGTCATCTGAATCGGATCTGCCTTCTACTGAGAGGCGGCACCATGAACCTGGCGATTCGTTTCACCATATTTTTACATCCCTCGCCGAACTCAGCCCAGCCACCATGCTGAGAGTCCTTGGCCAGGGGTCACAAATCTCAAGACCCTTCAGGATCTGACTAGTGAGGAACCTAAATCTGGCCACTAGGTGTCACTGTTGGGTGATAGCTGATAATCCCTTCCCAGTCAAGAGGCTTTGAACTCTGCCCCCCCCCACAGTCTACCCTGTCTCAGCTGATCCAGGGAACAGAAGATCTGCCCCAGAAATCCAACCTGTCTTCAACATGGCAATGCACCGCCAGTTCCAGTTCAGATCTATGTGGTCTTCAAAGCTCATGTGAATCATCGTCTTTGGATAATCCCTATTTAATTCAAGAAGAAGTAATATGATATTGGTATAGCAGTGTTATAGAGATAATCCAGCACCGTGTTTTATTTAATAATCTGGTGTTACTATGGCAATCACAATGCTTTAGATATTTTGGTAAGAGTTAATTTTAAAGGCTTATATCACACATTGCTGTTTAACTTGCTGGTGGCATTTTTATAAAGAAGAAAGCATATATACACTATATATTATATGAAAGAACACTGGTTTAAAAAAAATTGAAGAATATTAAATGCAGCTACAGATGATAGCACACCACCAAGTTACTAGAAGAGACTGAGTGGAGAAAAATCTTCAGAGGGATAGTCGTGTTGGTCTGGTGTAGCAAAAACTGAAGGAGCCGGGTGGCATCTTATAGACTAACGGAGTGGATAGAAAATATCAAAGCCATTGTTAATGTTCATGATAGCAGCATAGAGAATACTGTTCATTTCTACTTTTACATAGATATAAGGGTGAACAAATAAGTTGTAGGTAATATCTTTCTATTGGACTAACTTAGGGCAGGATTCATCATTCCTCACGGAATTCCTCACGGAATGATGAATCCCGCGAAAAAGGGGGCGGGGCGGGCCTGCGAAAGGCCGCAGCCGTTCGCACCGTGGCAGTGCGATGTCACCGGCCGCAGTGCGTCCGGCTGCAGCCCTTTACACAATTAGCACCTCTGTAAAATGTGTAGCTATTCACCGCACTACTACCGGCGAGAATGTTCCTCACATTATCGCCGGCAGTGATGCCATGGCCGACCCCTCCCCCTCCCTGCCCCAACCCTTCCCCTCCCGGTCATTTACATCCTATGGCATGCGAAAAGGCCCTTTTCGCGTGCGATAGGGGTTTATCGCGTGCGATAAACCCCTATCGCACGCGATAAACCCCTATCATGTGCGATAACCCCTATCATGTGCGATAAGGCCCTAACGCACATGATAAACCTTTAGAAAATACCCCCCCTTAATTTGCTTTTGACTAGATTTCAACGTGATGAAGGGAGATTAATTCTTGAAAGCGAGTCAAAACCATATAAGTTAGTCCAAAAGAAAGGTATCACTCTATGACTCCTTATTTCTATTAGGGATGTGCATTTGTTTGAAATGAAATGGGAAATTGTAATGAAACTTCCCATTTCATTTCAATTCGTTTTTAAAACGAATCAAAAGGAAAACGAAGAAAGTTTCATTTCTTTTTGTTTGTTTTACTTTTTTAAAAGAAGTAGGGCTGCCAGTCTGTATCAATAAAAGCACTCCCGGATCCTCTTACCCTGTAGTTAAAAATTTCTTTACAAAGCAGGTATGATCCCTAGTCGCTCCTGCCCCTTGCTATTAGAAGTGGCACCCTCAGACCGAGGCCTGTGCCGCTGTTTACTTTTCTTTTGCTTCTCTGTTTCTATGTTCTTTCTATTTCTTTGAAAACTATAAAAAACAATAAGAAATTTGATTGTTTGCAACATGGAATTTCAAACGACCGCAAATGTGAAAATATCACAATTACAATTTTATAGGGGCCAATATTAAAAAAAGAGCTGAGCTTCTAAATTTAAGCTCTTAAATAAGTTTGCTGCCTATTTTCAGCCAAACGTAAGTCACTAAGGGGCCAATTTTCAAAGAGTTTATGTGCCTAACTTTTGAAAATGTACTGTTTATTTAATTTTGCTTTTTATATTCTGCTTTTCTGCACTTCAAAGCGGATTGCATTCAGGTACTGTAGTTATTTCCCTACCTCCGGAGGGCTCACAATCTAAGGCCTGGATTCTCCATTCTCGTACAGAATGTTGAATCCAAAATGGCACTAACCTGAGCCTGGCTGGCTCCATTCTGCTAAGCAAAAATTAAACCATGGTGCCTGCCTCGGTTTGCCAGTGCCTATAGCGGCGGTGGCAGGGTAGGAGCGACTGGGGATGAGCAGAGCATGGGAACATTTTCTTTTTCTGGCTGCAGACTCAACATTTTTTTTAAATTTTGTGTAAGGTTTTTTTTTTCCATTTGTTTGTTTTTTGTTCATTTTAAAGAAATGAAAATTAACAAAACAATAAATGAAACAAAAAAGAAAAGAATAAAAAAAAATGAAAAAAAAAAAGTCCCTGCAAGGACCCTTGAGCCTCCAACCGGACCCGTTTCGTCGTACCACTGTCCTCTGCCCGAAGTACAGCTGTCTGTCTGCCAGCCCTCAGCCAGGACCCACTTGGACCCTGGAACACTGGAGTGAGTAGGTACCACTCCAAATAACTTATCTCCTCTTTCACAGGAGTTAGTTTCCAGCCCCCAGCCATCGGTCCACCCCTCCCCCCCCTGCTATAGTAGCCAACCCTTCTCCTTCTCCCTGCTTAACTAGTAAAGTACGTACCGCATTGTACAACCTTTTAGTACCACCTGTGCCTCTTAGCTCTGTATAAACTGCACTATTTATCTAGCACATTTCCCTCAACATACCTCCCAAGTTGCTCAACCCGCACCTGTACCATATGCATTATCTGTACTGTTTAATCCACGTTGTTTAATCTGCATTAACCCGCATTGTCTAAACTGCATTAATCTGTTTTGTTGGTATCCCACCTGTACCATCTGCACCTTCCGCACTGTTTTCTCCAACCTGCATCTAGTTGCTCTATTTAATCTGCACTGTTTAACCTGCATCTAGTTGCTCCATTTAATCTGCACTGTTTAACCTGCATCAAATTGCTCTATTTAATCTGCACTGTTTAACCTGCATCAAATTGCTCCACTTAATGTGCACTGTTTATTCTGCATTGTGCTCTCCCCCCCAGCAACACACACTAACACCATAATCCCCGTCCTCTATTCGCCTACTGCTACTCTGCGTCCTTCTTGCCCACCCCTCTCTCTCTCTCCTTTCACCCCCTCCATCTTCAACCACAATGACCACACAACAAATCCGCCGCATTCACCTCCCCCACAACAGACGCCCCCATCTCCTCCCCCTCCGACCACCCCCCTCTTACAAGTCCCTTCTCCCCATCCTCTCGACCCCCCTCAACCAATTTCTAGGACTCACTACCCTCTCTATCATCTTGTTCAATGCCCAATCACTCTCTAAAAAAACCCCCATTCTAAATGACCTCCTCACTGATGCCAACCCAGACGCCTGTGCGATCACGGAAACCTGGCTCAAAGAAACCGACATAGTCCTCTTGAACCAGCTACCGACCCACTCCTACGAATTCCTTTCCATTCCAAGACCTAAGAAAAAAGGAGGCGGCATCCTCCTAGCCTTCAAGAAGCACCTCAATCTCAAACTCACCCACTCCACCTCTCCCACCAAATTAGAAATTGGCCTCTTTAAGTCTCCCTCACTACAGATTTGTCTTATTTATGCCCCTCCTGGCTCCATTGAACGGGACCCCTCCCCCTTAATCGAATTCTTATCCACCAACATCAACACTGAAATTCCCTCCATCATCCTAGGAGATTTCAACCTCCATGTTGATGCCACCCCCCTTACCCCCTCTTGTGAGACACTCCTCACAGCACTCCAAGCAATAGGCCTCAGACAAATCATTGCCTCCCCCACCCACCAAGCTGGACACTCCCTGGACCTCATATTCGTCAACCACTACTTCCTACCTTCCCACCCCCCCACCTGCTCTCCAGTACCCTGGTCAGACCACTTCCTCATAGAAGCCTTGCTTACCCTTAACTTCCCCACCACCCCTACCCACACAAACAACACAACCTTTACCTTTAGAAAATCCTGCTCAGGAGATGAACTAGCTCTTGCTATCTCCAACGTCTCTACTATCCTTGACTGCTCCACTCCAGAAACTGCCATCACATCCTGGTTCAGCACAACCCTAGAAATCGCTGACAAACTATGTCCCATCACCAGACGTAACCTACCCCAATCCACAAAAAACCATCAACCATGGTACACGACTGAATTAAGATCCTTAAAACATACCCTTAGGCAGCGGGAGAGAATCTGGCGTAAAGCCCCCTCACCCCAACTCGCCTCAAGCTACAAATCCGCCCTTCACCATTATAGAATAACCACCCTTAAAGCTAAACGAGATTTCTATGCATCCAAGATCCACCAGTACATGTACAACCCTAAAGCCCTCTTCAATTATGTTGCCAACCTTACCAAGTCCTCCCAGCCCGCTATCCCCAAAAATGAAGCCTCCGCCAAAAGCGAAGAAATCGCCCAATATTTCCTCGCAAAAATCACTAACATCCTCCGTAGATTTCAACTCCCATCCCCTTCAATCCCCCTTTCCCCTCCGCTCCAACCTTCCCCCACCACACCCACCCTCCAAACCCTCGAACTGACTTCTTCCAAAGAAGTGGAATCTATCCTTAGAAAACTCAAACCTGCATCCCACCCTTCAGACACCATCCCTACAAAATCCCTCCTCTCCATCCCTAATTCGATATCCAAACCTATTGCAGACATTATAAACTCCTCCCTCTCTTCAGGCTCTGTCCCTGATGCCCTCAAACAAGCAATTGTTAAGCCCCTCCTAAAAAAACCAGCATTAGACCCCAAAGACCCCGCCAACTTTCGCCCCATCTCTAACCTGCCCTTCCTCTCCAAAATTATGGAAAAGATTGTGAACACCCAACTTACAGAATATCTAGAAAACAACAATATACTACACCCAGCCCAATACGGCTTCCGTAAGTACCTCAACACCGAAACACTCCTGCTCTCCCTCACTGACCACTTGCTCATAGGCATGGACCAAGGCAACTGTTACCTCCTCGCCCTTCTCGATATCTCAGCTGCCTTTGACACCATCAATCACAACCTCCTCATCAACCGTTTGACCGAAATAGGCATCTCAGGCCTAGCCCTGCTATGGTTTAAATCCTATTTATCCAACAGAAAGTTTTCTGTCAAGATAGGAAACGCCAATTCCACACTCTACCCCCTGGCTCAAGGTGTCCCCCAAGGTTCCTCCCTCTCCTCTACCCTTTTCAATATATATCTTACACCCCTATGCCAGCTCCTCACCGAACTCGGTCTCAAATTCTACCTCTATGCAGATGACGTGCAAATCATCATTCCCATTCACAACTCTCTCTCAGACGCCCTCGCTTTCTGGAACACATGTCTTGCCAACATAAACGATTTCCTCACCAACATCCACCTCGCCCTAAACTCCGCAAAAACAGAGCTGCTCCTTATCTCTCCCCACCTCCCCCCTAAACCCTTGATCTCCAATGACCCAGCTTTCAATACTATAGCATCCCAACCTACTGTAAGAGACCTTGGGGTAATTCTCGATCAACAACTCAACCTAAAAAAACAGATCAACTCCATCCTCAAAGCAGGTTTCTTCAAGCTCAATATCCTGAAGAAGCTCAGACCCCTCCTCCACTATCATGATTTCCGTACTGTTGTCCAAGCTACCCTTTCCTCAAAGCTTGACTACTGTAATGCCCTCCTCCTCGGTCTACCCTCCTCCACTACCAAACCCTTACAATTGCTCCAAAATGCAATTGCCAGGGTTATCACCAACACTCGGAAAACCGATCATATCACCCCCATACTCAAAGAACTCCACTGGCTCCCCATCGCATCTCGTATTCTCTTTAAAGTCTTAACTATATTACACAAATCTATCCACTCTCACAACTCTAACTGGCTGGATGAACCCTTCTGCCCCATACGTTCTGACCGACCTATTCGTTCTGTCAACATAGGTACCCTCTCCATTCCCCCGTTGAAAAAAGCCCACCTCTCCGCCACCAGAGATCGCGCACTATCCATTGCAGGCCCTAAACAATGGAACGCCCTCCCTACCACGCTCAGGCTTGAGCCATGTTACTCCAAGTTCAGAAAAAAACTTAAAACATGGCTCTTCCAACAAGCCTACCCTGTCTAATCTCCACCCTCCCTCTTTGAACCTTTTGTATATAGACCCTTGGGCCCTTGTAAGTATATAGACCCTGTAAGCAACACGTTTAAGCCTGTATATCCAGACCTGTAAATAGCCTGTATATCCAGACCTGTAAATAGCCTGTTACAGTTTTAATGCTTCTTTTTCATTGTCTCCTGCACTATGTATATTCCTCCCTGCTTCCCCTCCCTGTTGATTGTAATTTCAGCCTTTCAGTTACAATGTGAACCGGTATGATGTATGCTTACTAATGCCGGTATATAAAAGTTTTTAAATAAATAAATAAAAACTTTATTGAGGATTTTCATGAAATCCTTGATGACGTAGAAAACCCTATGCTGTAAAACCACGGAGTCTGAACCTATGTGAGTAGAAGCGGTAGATTGTGTTTAGGGATTGTACAGAAGTGTAACCTTACCCAGACGTCATATGTATGAGTAGATTAAAAAAAAAAAAAAGAGCAAGTCGTGGCAGAACTGACCACGCAGTCATATCTTTCTGAAAGTATGTAAAATCCATATTATCCTGTTCAGACACATTGGGGGTAATTTTCAAAGGAGTTACGCGCATAAATGTAACTACTATTGTAGCAATTTTCAAAATCCATTTACTCACATAGGGGCGGATTTTCAGAGCCCTGCTCGCATAAATCCGCCCAAAACCGGGCGGATTTACGCGAGCAGGGCCCTGCGCGCCGGGAAGCCTATTTTACATAGGCCTCCCGGCGCGCGCAGAGCCCCGGGACTCGCGTAAGTCCCGGGGTTTTCGGAGGGGGCGTGTCGGGGGCATGTCGGGGGGCGTGTCGGGGGCGGGTCCAAACCGCGCGGCGTTTTCGGGGCGTGTCGGGAGCGTTCCGGGGGCGGGCCCGGGGGCGTGGCTACGGCCCGGGGCGGCCCGGGGGCGTGGCCGCGCCCTCCGGACCCGCCCCCAGATCGCGTCCCGGCGCGCTAGCGGCCTGCTGGCGCGCGGGGATTTACGTCTCCCTCCGGGAGGCGTAAATCCCCCAACAAAGGTAAGGGGGGGGTTTAGACAGGGCCGGGCGGGTGGGTTAGGTAGGGGAAGGGAGGGGAAGGTGAGGGGAGGGCAAAGGAAAGTTCCCTCCGAGGCCGCTCCGATTTCGGAGCGGCCTTGGAGGGAACGGGGGTAGGCAGCGTGGCTCGGCGCGCGCCGGCTATACAAAATCCATAGCCTTGCGCGCGCCGATCCAGGATTTTAGTGGATACGCGCGGCTCCGCGCGTATCTACTAAAATCCAGCGTAATTTTGTTTGCGCCTGGAGCGCAAACAAAAGTAAGCTGTTCGCGCTCCTTTTAAAATCCGCCCCATAAAGTGCACTTATGCGAATAAATCCTATGGACGATTCAATGGCATATATTGTAGCAATTTTCAAAAGCCCACTTACTCGAGTAAAGTGCATTTACATGCGTAAAACCCAGATTTACGCATGTAAATGCTTTTTAAAATCCGCCCCATTGTAACTGTCAAATAGACTCAGCTGCTTGGTAAACACTTCAGGTTGATCTTTTTTTTTGGGAGGGGGGGGGGGGCATGTGGAAGGAAGGCATTGTTTTGCCTTTCTATTAAAGAAAACCAAGTGATAATGAATTTTGAAATCATATTTGCATTGCAAATAGTACAGCTTTGTTCCGTCTTTGAGCTGAATTAATTTGCGTTCCATTTGGTGTTTGTTTCAATTGTGCAGTGAAATAATGAAGCTCCTTTGGGGTCCAGCCTTACAATGAGTCTATTCATAGACAACATGAGCACAAAACAAGAGTCACCAGGCTATGTTTATCTTTTCAGCAGTCGTTTTCTCAACTGTCTTCACTCATAAAATATATTGTTATTTTTTTCTTTCCTATTAACAATTTTGTTGTTTTTATTATTGTTGAGCTGATCAATAGAGTCTTGATTGGGGTTTAAAAATGACATGCACCGTTTTCAATGGCAGCTTTGGGGATACTCCGGAATATTCTTGTGCCCTGATGCCTCAGGTAATTAAATGCCACTGTGCAATGCAAATTCTCACGCCTGGCGTGTGGTTACCAGTTAGAGATGGGCAAGCAAGACTAGGTTCCAGCTGAGCGTGAGGCCCAGACTTCAGCTCTGGTTTGGAGCAGTACTGACTTATCCGGCTATCTAGTGTGGGTGACTGCTACTTAGCCAGATAAGTATTTATCCGGCTAAGCAATGGTGAACTGCACCAATAGCCAGATAAGTCAGAGATTTCTATGGGCTAGCGCACTTTGCACATGTACTGCACTTATTTATTTATTTATTTAGCACTTTTATATACCGATTTTCCAGTAACAGAATTATTAATCAAGTCGGTTTACATTATAAACAATAACCATATTATTAATATTATTAATAACAATAACTTATGTAGCTCTCGTCCCACCCTGCGGTAGGGAGGAGGCCTACCGCAACAGAAAACTTTTCCACTCCATCAGCATGCAAGTGGTCTGTGACGCTCAATTTGGGCATCCTCAATGTGGTGGCCAGGTACCCAGGAGCTGCACATAATTCCTATATACTTCACCATTCTGCGCTTTTTGAGGATTTTGAAGACGGCCTCTATGGTAACAGATAGCTATTAGGTAAGAGATGTGCTTCATTCTATCATACATCTCAAGCTATGTGTTTATAGCAAATAGTCGCGAACTGAGGGGGGTAACTGTCAGCTCTGTGAATGCATCAGTTCTATGAGAAGTATCTTACTTGGTTTTGTCTGTAAAGTCCAGAGACATGGCAAAGGTTTCCCTCCGCATGCAGAGCATCTCTGTGAAGGTAGCACAAAGTCAAAAGCACTACAATGTTTATGCTAGTCTGAAGTTCTAATATAACAGGTGGCTCAGGAAATGTCACTTGTCAATTAGAAAGTATTAGGGACAACATAGCAGGGACTCAAAAACCACATATATATGTATATATATCGAGCCAGTGCTGAGTCTCTGCGCTGTAAAGCTTTAGGTGTTTTTCCTTCAAGTATGAAGGTTCCTTTGCAGGAAGTAAAGGGAAACTACATTTCCCAGATGCCCTGGTAGTCAGCCCCTGGAAGTGTTGGGGGCAGGGAAACAAAGAGGTGGTGTCTTCCTAGGGAGGAGTAGGCAAACTAATATAAAGAGAGGGGACCTCCAGAAGGCAGGGAGGACAGGAGGCAGCAGGCAATCCAGGAGATCTCAATGGAAGGTTCCAGTGTCAGCATCAGTGCTGCCACTGCTACAAAGGAATCTGCTGCAGCAGTCCTTGAGTATAAGCTTCCAAGCAAGAGGTCACCCCAAAGGACCTGCCACTAGGGGGCATTGCACCACAATATATATATATACTAGCCGTTAAGCCCGTAACAACGGCAACATTAACTTTTTTTTTTCGGTCCATTTCCTTACCCCTCATTCTTCCCTCCCTCCCCTCATTCTCCCCCTCCCCCTCATTCTCCCCTCCCCCCTCATTCTCCCTCCCCCTCTAGTCTCCCTCCCACCTCCTCCCTCCCCGTCACTCTCTCCTCCCCCTCCCCTCACTCTCCTCCCCCTCCCCTCTCTCTCCTCCCTCCCCCCTCCCCTCACTCTCCTCCCCCTCTCCCCTCACTCTGCCCCTCAGTCACTCTCTCCTCCCTCCTCCCTCCCCTCAGTCACTCCCCCTCTCTCAATCCCCTCCCCTCCCCTCTCAGCTCATTCCCAACCCCTTCGGATGGCGCAGACGGAAGATCTCCAGGGGAGGTCCCTCCCTCCCTCGCGCGCGCCGCCGCCGCTACTGCTCCTCGCCGCCGCCACCACTACTGCTGCTGCTCCTGCTCCTCGCCGCGCCATTTTTGTTGCAGGCAAGTTCTGACCGACGTGCTGCCCGCGCATGCGCGGTAGAGTTGCTCTCTACTGCGCATTTGCGGCACGTCGGTCAAGCTTCATTTATCTGGTAGATATATGCAAACATAGAAAATGACAGCAGAAAAGGACCAAATGGTCTATCCAGTCTGCCTAGCAAGCTTATGGAAGCATCTGCTATGCCATACAGGTCACCCCCATACTTAGTTTCCCGAACCATCAAAGTCAGGGCCCTTGTTGGTTGCTGAGTCCAATTTCCCGTTACCTCTTGCCGTTGAAGCAGAGAAGCTCCCTCAGTTGATGACCTGACACCAAGAAAATTTCTCACCTAGAGCAGGGCACAGTAATGTCCAGTCTGCAGACCTTCTGCTCTGCCAGCCAGGATGTGACCAACTAGTTGTCCTTTGGCAAGGCTTCCTTTACTATCACACATGTAAACTGGTTCAAAAGAAGCTGTGGGATGTCCATCATTGTATATGTTGGGCCATTACTCAGCACTGTGTCATGACTCACAAATGTGTGGCTGTGGATGACATATTGGTGAACAGGCAGGGACATTAACTGTCATTTCACATTTTACAGCTCTTTCTGCTACGATACTTGCGCCAGCTGTTAGAGGTCTGACATCAAGTGTATGAGGTTTGCTCGCTTATAGTCGCACATGAAACTTGCGCATTAATCCCGAATCAGGTCTCCTTGCACTATGCTTGGACACAGCATTCTGATGTGCAGTAGTGTACATGCTGTGTAAAACTCACTGGCCGAATGCATTATCCGTCATGACATCTCCTTCCCAGGCTAATGTAAAGCTAGAGCTTAGCTTCAAGTGTTGTTTGTGATGCTGTGGGCTGGCAGTGATGACAAAAGTTACAGTGGTGTAGGTGAGGTACAGGAGGCTCAGGATACGGCTGCAGGACCTGCTTCTCACACCTGTCATTCTTCCCAACACACCAGCAGAGAGGAGGCACAATGAGGCCTCGTGTTTCACTTGCTCTATCACAGACTAAACCTTTGGAGTTTTAAAAAGCAGATTTTGCTGTTTGGACAAGACGGAGAGAGCTTTAATATACGCCCCTGAAAGAGTAGCAGAGATTGTGCTTGTCTGCTGCATATTTCATGATTTTGCTCTGCACTATGGCATCCCTGTGGAAATCATTCCCGATCTACCTCCAGATCCTGGATGTCCCCCTGCACATCCTGGGGAGACCACACGTCCTGGCAGTCCAGCTTTGGCAAAGGGTCATCATGTAATCCTGTCCACATGCAAGAGAGCACGGCAGAGTGCCTCTTGCTTTTCACAGCTGCATCTTTCACTTTGTGATAAGTCCTCTGTCGTCAGTCGGGTGCTGCAAACACCTATTAATAGTTTGGCTACATCATGAATGTATGTTGTTATCTGCTTTAGGCAATGGGACGCAAAGCATAAACAAATTAAAACATATAAGACAGAGAAGTAGCAGTCCTAATGTGTAAATAGTGAAGTGTGGCTAGAAGAGGTATGCAACACCATAGCCTTCATGGATGACAGCCAAAAGAATGTATATAGAATGGGTAGCATAGTAGTGCATTCAATGCTAGCCTCTGCTATGTCTTTGACCAGATCCTAGCCCTCACATTTTGTCCATATAGGTGCATATTTTTGCTGGAAGGGCAGCAGAGCTTATGAAGAATAGCAAAAAGGTCCATGTGGACCCTAAAGCACAAGGTTCCTGCTACACCTTGTAATAATTATGCATCCTATGTGTCAAAAGCACTGGGTAATGATTTCCCAGAGGCACAGAATGAAGGAGGAAGCTGACAGTAATCATCAGTGACCTTACATGTTACGGGGAGATTCAGCAGCTGACAACCTTGTGCATCTGAACACATGCACGGGTACCATCTGAATCATACAGTCTGTTGGATATGCGCATGGAATGAATCAAAGATGTGTGACTTGTGTTTTAGAGGCAGTGATGACATCCGAGTGCACACACAGTAGCCAATGCCATGTTGCACGTGGACATGCACAGGTGGGCACAGCAGCACCCATATAACCAAACACTAAACTCTCATGTACAGAAACGAAAGGCCTTGGGCCTCGGACCATCACTTGTGTTGTGTTAGCTGCACAGGAAGGGCGCAGAAGGCTGCCGATCTAAGCACCTGAAACTTGAATGTTGAATCGCATGGGGCCATGGCTTCACATGTTATACATCAAAGACCAAGAAAATAATAGTCTCAAATACATATTGTGGTGCTAATAACACCTCCCACGTGTGGCATTCTACAATCTCCAACTCTTAACTTTTAGCCTCCTGAGGCCTGGAGGTGCACATGTCTATTACAGGGAAGGATCAGCTAGCCAGTAGGCATGCAACCCATGCATGTCAGACAGCAAGGTGTAACTAATCATCTATGTTTATTCATGACTCAGAGAACCACATTTCTAGGTTGTGACAAGCTTGGCCCGGACGTCATTGATGACTGATGATACACAGTGCAGGAAATCCTGCTAGCCTATATAGAGAACCTAGGTGCAGTATGAAGTCAGTAAACCACTGTAAGAATACATACCTCAGTGTGTCTCTATAAGGGGAGAAGTCTCTGCTGGTGAGGTTCCATGCCAATGTATATGAGGCCTTATTGTGAAAAACATATGCCTTGTTCGAATCCTACTTGGAAGGAAGAGCTACAGAGCACTACATGCCACAAGGTAATATCAATGCACAGCAGATGAGTAGGCTAGGGGTAGCACAGCTAATATATCAGGACAAATGGTCTATTTACAGTGCCAGAGACAGCAATAAAGACTTGGAGGGCCAGGAGGCCATAACAACAGATATGCAGAGCACCATGAAGTTATGTAGATAGATGCATATGTGTGTGTGTGTGTGTGTGTGAATATATTAGAGGCAGGATTGGGGGGAGGAAGGGGACAGCTGGACCAGGTGTCAAGTCCAAGGGGGCATCATCAGCACGGCATGTTTCTCCTATGGCCATTATCTCACAAGGTTCTGGGCCAAGGACTCCACTGGATAATGGCCAAAATCTCAGGCAGCACAGATCATCCCTCTGCTTCCTACTATAGCCCCTCCCCTCCCAGGCAGCATGCTAGGAACTGGATTGGGGTGGATGTGAGCCTGGAGTAGCCCAAGCACAATGCCAAGCTAAGAAGAACCCTCCCTATTGCAGGCTCTTTGCCTCTTTTGTTTCTCCCTCTCCCACCATCTGCAGGGAACCTAAAGGAAAGGGGAGAGGTAGTGAAGAGGATAGAAGAACAGTGTTAATCTGCATATTTATATTTCTCATTTGGCATCCCGTATGCTGTATAGAGGTGTGCAGTTGTTTTTAACAAATTAGAAAATGGCAATGAAATTGTCTATTTTGTCCTGTTTTGGTAAAGCTGCGAAATGAAAAAAAAACATTTTGTAAAAATTAGTATTTTGTGTTAGTGCACACTAATGGGACTTTAGTGCACTAACTGAATGTTAAAATTTCAATTGAGGAAGCAGTTCGTTTGCTAGAGGATTGATTCTGCATTCCCATTGATTGTTTCTTTAGGCACTTGTTTGATTTGCCGAGGTTGCAAGGTGGTGTTTGTGAGGAGATGGCCAACACCTGCCAACAAATGTAAACAAACAAGTTTATCTTCAAGTTCTAGTTAGCAAAATTAAAAGCATATAATGCAAATGTATATTTTGAATTTATAAATCTCTTTGTATTTTAGGACAGGGGCATTTTGAGATATGGCATTTTGAGATATGCAATGCATACTTTTAATTCTCTTGGTGAGTGTGGGGGTGACTGGTGAGAGGAGGATTGAGTGTATGGGTGTGTGACTAGGGTGATTGTATAGGGTGACTGTATGGGTGGCAGGTGGGAGAGAGACTGGTTGGAGTGATGACTGTTGAGAAAGAGGCCGTCTAGTGTGTGTGTGGGGGAGGATGGTGAAAGGGAGTGTGACTGGGGTGACTATATAGGGTGACAGGTGGGGGAAAGCATGGTTAAGAACATAAGAACATAAAAAAATGCCATACTGGGGCAGACCAAGGGTCCATCAAGCCCAGCATCCTGTTTCCAACAGTGGCCAATCCAGGCCATAAGAACCTGGCAAGTACCCAAAAACTAAGTCTATTCTGTGTTACCATTGCTAATGGCAGAGGCTATTCTCTAAGTGAACTTAATAGCAGGTAATGGACTTCTCCTCCAAGAACTTATCCAATCCTTTTTTAAACACAGCTATACTAACTGCACTAATCACATCCTCTGGCAACAAATTCCAGAGTTTAATTGTGCGTTGAGTAAAAAAGAACTTTCTCCGATTAGTTTTAAATGTGCCCCATGCTAACTTCATGGAGTGCCCCCTAGTCTTTCTACTATCTGAAAGAGTAAATAAACGATTCACATCTACCCGTTCTAGACCTCTCATGATTTTAAACATCTCTATCATATCCCCCCTCAGTCGTCTCTTCTCCAAGCTGAAAAGTCCTAACCTCTTTAGTCTTTCCTCATAGGGGAGCTGTTCCATTCCCTTCATCATTTTGGTTGCCCTTCTCTGTACCTTCTCCATCGCAACTATATCTTTTTTGAGATGCGGCGACCAGAATTATACACAGTATTCAAGGTGCGATCTCACCATGGAGCGATACAGAGGCATTATGACATTTTCCGTTTTATTAACCATTCCCTTCCTAATAATCCCCAACATTCTGTTTGCTTTTTTGACTGCTGCAGCACACTGAGCTGACGATTTTAAAGTATTATCCACTATGATGCCTAGATCTTTTTCCTGGGTGGTAGCTCCTAATATGGAACCTAACATCGTGTAACTACAGCAAGGGTTATTTTTCCCTATGTGCAATACCTTGCACTTGTCCACATTAAATTTCATCTGCCATTTGGATGCCCAATCTTCCAGTCTTACAAGGTCCTCCTGCAATGTATCACAGTCTGCTTGTGATTTAACTACTCTGAATAATTTTGTATCATCCGCAAATTTGACAACCTCACTCGTATTCCTTTCCAGATCTGCCAACTACCCCACCCTCTGCCCTCCTGTTGTGTTTGAGGCATTGTGGACCCTTGGTCGCAATGGAGATGACTCCACCCACGGGGAGGAGCCCCGTGGGGAACCACTGCGATAGGTTGACACAGAATGGATAGACTCTTTATTGTACGGCTGTAGATAGATGGTGAAGGCAGGAAGGTAAGGCACTGATCCATGAAGTGCCAGTAAGCTCAACAGGCTCAGAAGTATAGTCTCACCCAGATGTTCACGATAGGCGGGAGCCCGCAGTGCGGGTAACATCTCGACTGGTGGGTGGAGTTGGCGTGCCGGATCGTAGAGGTATTCACAGAATGAAGGCGTATCCCTGGTGGTAGAATGGTGGGTCCGAAGGTCCGTGGTGCAGGATATAAGGTAGATAGGCCCTCGAGGAGCGAGTACCCAATGGTCCAATATCCTGAAAGTAGAATAGAGAGAAAGACTCCCGAGGTGACAAAAAGACAACCCTACAAAAACCTGCACACTTCTTTCACACATAGAAAAGACAATAGACAAAGGTTAAGGAAAACACCCAAGAAAGACGCGAAAGACAAAGCACTCAGGTAATCGAAATAGAACTCCTGGTAACTCTTCTCACCTCTCCAAACTCCTCTCACCACCAACGCCTGTCACACCCTCAGAGGAGGGGGCTGCAGGAAGCCGTTATAGGTTGTTGTGGATAGAAATTGTCAGTGGACCCTTGGGCCGGCCGAGTGGAGCGAGGGCTCCGAGAGTGGAGGAAGGCCGGGAGGCGGAGCACAGCGGGTGTTGAAGAGAAGTCTTCGCCCTGGAAACCCGAGACCTCCCCAGGAGGGGCCTGTAGAGGTCCGGGTCGCTGGGTCTTAGGAGAAGCGCTGAGGTCAGTGCTGGCAGTAAACGAGAGGAGTCGAGGTGAAGTCCGAAGGTCGTGGCTGGCTGAAGACAAGAGGAGACGAGGTGTAGTCCGAAGGTCGTGGCTGGCTGAAGACAAGAGGAGGCGAGGTGAAGTCCGAAGGTCGTGGCTGGCTGAAGACAAGAGGAGTCAAGGTGAAGTCCGAAGTCGGGTCAGCAGAGGCGGAAGCAGGCAGGAAGCGAGGAGACGGAACAGGAAAGACCGGAACTGGAGCGAGGGTCAGCAGGAACTGGAGCAGGATCAGCAGGAACTGGAGCAGGATCAGCAGGAACTGGAGCAGGAACAACTGGAGCAAGGATCACCAGGAACGCAACTAACACTCAGAGAGTGACCTCGTTGCAAGGCAAGGCTGAGGACACAGACGCCGACTTAAATAGTCTGCCAGCGTCTGACGTCAGAGAAGGGGCGGTTCAGCACTTCCGGGTGCTGGACCTACAAGTGCCGGCCCTTCGCGCGCGCGCGTTCCCCGGCGGGGGGAGGAGCCGCGTTCAGGCCCTGACGGCGTCTCCACGAGGGAGACGCCGCTGCCATGCGGCCAGGAAGGCCTTTCAGCGCGCGGTTCGCGGTGCGAACGGGGAGCCCGGAGACAAGGTAAGGACCCGGTCGCTAACTTAGCGACCGGGACCGCAACAATAGGTAACATCCAAGAAATTATTGCGTGACAAAGTGTCACACGACGCGGTGTTTTAATATGCGGCACGTAGTTTTGGAAATTAGCCAAGCCGTGCCCATTTTTTTATCGCACGTCTCAAACGCATGATGCTTCTTATGTTTGTACCACGGCTTGATGAATTTAGGCCTTATTGTGCTGAAAAGGGCTGGAATGAGTTTCATTGTCAGTTCCGCTGGAAGTTTGTTCTGCAGAAGAGAGTAATAATGTCAGAAGAGAAACGTGTGAAGCATGAATTGTAGGCAAGACAGCAAAGGAGCGGAGTTTTTGCGCATACAGGAATGAAGCAAAGTTCAGAGGGGCCCGTCGTCTATATTCTTAAGAAATTACCATGCATGATTGGGAGCTCAGACAGGTCGGCTTTCTTCTAATTATCGTTCTGGATGATGCTTTCCTGGCACAAAAGAGAACACATCTGTTTTAGCGTACCCTCCCAATGGCACCTGCCAGCAGCCAACATTTCTCTTATCTGCCAAAACCAAATCTATTCATTCTCTCCATGAGAGAACAAAGCGCCCAGTTTGCACCTGCCTCCTCGGTGGGGTGAGGGATAACAGCGTGCTGCCTGAAATTCTGATCAGAGCAAGCTGGCAGCTCTGAAGTGAGGCAGTCGTTAGACTTAATTCAAATCCGGCTTCCAGGCAGAGCGCTGTTCTTGCTGCATTACAATTACAAGAGAAGAAATCTTGAGAAAAGCAGTTTAGAGGCCGTTTGCTTTTTAAACATGCAATTGAGGCAAACCTGGTCGGATGCCTTAGAACGTAAAGCCTCAGCACAGCAATCCTTCTAGTACACACAATGCTTTCCTGACAGACAGGCTTAAGGACAACACAGGTTTCAAGATAAATATTTTTTGAAGTGCAAACAGCTAAGGAAATGCAGGGCAATTGAAAAGCAAGTTTGCTTACCGTAAACGATGTTTCCGTAGATAGCAGGATGAATTAGCCATGCTGTTATGGGATCTGTCAATCAGGCCTGGGAGGCGGAGCTTGTCAAAGCAGAGAACAGAGCTTTGCTCTCTGCGGCTGCGCGTGTGTTCCCGCGCAGGAAAGTAACGGAATCTCCTCAGTCTGTGATTAAGCTGTAGTGTAGTCGAAGACTTGGTGACTGCCAGGGAGGAGGGTGGGTCAGCATGGCTAATTCATCCTGCTATCTACGGAAACATCGTTTACGGTAAGCAAACTTGCTTTTTCCCGTGGATAGCAGGGCTGAATTAGCCATGCTGTTATGGGAGTCCCAAGCTCCTGATCACATCAGTAGTGATATAAGTATTTGGACGTGATCATTGTCAGTGTGGCAGTCACCATTTGTTGGAGGATAGAGATTGCAGTATTGCTCGCCCTATCTTCGCATCAGTGGCTGCTTGCTGGTCAAGGCAGTAATGGGATGTGAAGGTATGCAGTGATGACCATGTAGCTGCCTTGCAAATGTCTATGGGTTGCACATCCTTCAAGTGTGCTAAGGAGGTTGCTACTGCTCTAACTTGGTGAGCTTTAGGAGTAGACTGTAAATGTAAATTCTGTTTGTCAATAATTAGGACTACTGTTTTGAACTCTGTAGTTTTGGGGTAAATTGGGCCAGGCATTTCTCATCCAATCCTTTGTATTTCCAGCTGTAAAAGCCAGTCTCTGCTGGGCTCTGGAACCATGTGCCTTCACTCCTAACTTCCCAGGATTTCATCATCCTAACTCTGTCCACCTAGTCCTTCGCCAGGGGTCCACAGTCCAAGGCTCTCTCTGTAAGCTGGCTAATGGGGACCCTACATCTGGCCACTAGGTGTCATGCTTGAGTAATGGCCGAGATTACCTCCCTTCAGAGGTTGTGTGAGCACCGCCCCAACTGGCCCGGAAATCAAACCCAAGTTTTTCACATGGAAATTCATAGTACTTGCCACCAGGCCAACCCTAGAGTTCTGTAGAGTTAATTTTACCAGATAGCCATAGCCAGGGGCAGATTGTGGGAAAATATTGGCCTGGGGGATTTTTCTCCATACTGGTCTATGGGTAGCCAATTACACACACAACATTTTGTTAAGCGCCATGCATTCTTTATGATGCTTATATATCCAGGGATACAAGAACACTTAGATTTTTGTATAAAGTATAATTTTTTATTTATTAATATAAGTATTCTTGGCAGATGCTGATGCTATTTCTCTGACAAACTGACTACCAGCATCTCCTTGTATACAGGAAGTGATCCTTCTTTTATTGATAACATACAATATTGTACGAGATTAGAAGATTCTAGAGGTGCATGACTGCCCAGAGAATAATTTACATTGGTTGTCATGTCAACAGTATGATGTGATTATCCCTAAACTGTCCTGATTGCTTCTCCCAGGTAGGACCAATTTACCATCACTCTCTAGATATTCCTTTGTTCTGTTAGAATTTTGCTGGCCAGTGCAATTAACACATCTGAGGTTGTGTTTACAGATACTCCTGAGAATAGTGCTTCTTATTGTGACAGTATAGCCTGTAGTTCCCTCCGTTGCCTTCTCCTTTTTTGATCCTATAATTAGGCATCATAACGTGGCACCAGCTTCAAATGCTGTCTAGGTTTTCCTGGAATTTCTGCAAGTCAGGCTCAATAAGTCAGTTAGATTTCATATAGCCAAGACAGGCTTAAGAAAGCAGAAGATTCTGGGTCAGTTGCTGTCTCCATGTTGGTCTCCAGCTCAGGCACACACATCATTTCCCTCTTGTGCCACTTACAAATGGCAAGAGTGGCACACCCAAGTACCAGAGGGGAGGACAGAACCATAAGAAGTGATTATGGCAAATGGGCTGAAATGTGTAGGCTAACAACTAACCTTTTGTGTGCATTGTGATCCCTCTAGATCCCCACTAAAGTAAATGAGACTCATAGACAGACACACATTCTCTAATTAACAAATAATAGCAGTATGACTAAGTTCCAATAGATATTTGTTAGCTCTATAGTCGAGCTGTAAGGATGGCTGCATTATAAAGAAGAGAATACCTATAATAGCAATACCACATATGTTATCTTTCAGAGTCAAGTAATTACATAATAATGTTGTAACAAGTATAAAGATAGGAAAAACAAAGAGAGACTAGTATGGAAGTATTATTTTTCTCATATAATACTATTTATACTGGGTGAGTTTCTACAAGGAGTACTGTCTTATAATGATAGTCAGAGACAGGAGTGGAAAGGTATAAAACAGTAGAGGAAGAAGTGCAAATATTTAAAAAGAGAAAAAGAGCATTGTAAACAACAACCTAGGATAATATTCACAAAAATGGCAAACAGGGGTATAAGCAATGCACATAACCAGAAGAGTGAAGGAAGCCAGGAAAATAAAAAGGAAAACCAAGAGTCAGCAGAAGGACTCACACTGTGTTGTGTATACATAATGTGGGACAAGTTATAACAGTGTTGCAAAGCATGAGACACATTCTGGTCATAGGCAGAAGTGGGCCTATAGGTAAACAGAAGTGTCACACTACCAGAGAACATCTGTGAGAGGTTGTAAACAAACTCTAGGTAGCATAAATGCAGCCTGTATAATAAGAAATACAGGAAAATATTTGTGCAGAGTCCGTAGTAAGGCAGAATTTAACTTGAAGGAATATTTGATTTACACCAAGATATCACACTGTAAAGTGGCAAGCAGTGGAACAGGGTGATTGGTCAGTGTGATCAGACTAGCTTTCATAGATAAAAATAAAAGAGAACATATCAAATAATCATCTAGCTGACTCAGCAAGTAAATGTATATATGCATTATAAGGTATAGGACTAGAAAATGCTACAAAACACTTGGACTGTATGAACTAATAAAACTGCATTAATTCAGACTGTGTAATTAACTTAAAATCTAAATAGTGGCATCTGCAAATGGGTACATAACTAAATATTGACTAGATGTATCATAAAAATATTTTTGTTATGACAATCAGTTATCACATGTCAAAGGTTCATATAATGAAGGGTGCAAGATGACTTCTGTGCAAAGGATGGAATGATTTATGAGATCAATGACACATGACATATGCAGTTCTCTCAGTATGGTGGATTTCTGACATCAGAGTATAGCCTCTTAACTCATTATTAGATGCATATGTTATGGATTAAAGCCTAATATAAGAGCAAAACAAATTCAAATTAATTAATGAGAAAATTCCATCATAGCCATAACTCCCTGCATCTAGTAATCCCTACATCTGCATAATATTCCCACTTTATTATTAGGTAACATGCAATAGTTAGAACCACAAACAACTTTAAATGCTCAGACATTACATAGAAACATATATTTCACTAAACTGACACATGAATTCATTCATTGCATTTGTCAGGTGTTATGACACACAAATAACACAAAAAGACAAGCAACAATTAACACATATTTGAGCTCAAAACTTAGACCAAAAAGTGTTTGGATCAATCCAAAATAAAACAAAAGTCAAAATCAAAATAGATCTATTTTAAATGAAAAAAGCAAACTGGGAAAAAATTTGGGGGCAGATCTTTAAATCTACACCTGATTTTATAACATGCGCGCGCTGCAGCGCGCATGTTATAAAATCCAGGGTCGGCGCACGCAAGGGGGTGCACAATTGTGCAACTTGCGCAAGCCGAGCCACACAGCCTTCCTCCTTTCCCTCCACCCCCCACACCTTCCCCTCCCTTCCCTTATCTAACCTGCCCCCCAGCCCTATCTAAAACCCCTTCCTTACCTTTATTGGCTGCTGGCTGCCTTTATTGGCTGCCGGTGTGCCATCCCCCAGCACGGTGGCTGTTCAGGAGGCCTCGGTCCCAACCCCGGAACGCCCCCAGGTCGTCGCCCCGCCCACGGCCCTGCCCCCAGAACACCCCTTTTTCAAATCCCCAGGACATACGCATGTCCTGGGGCTTGTGCGCGCCACCGAGCCTATGCAAGATAGGCTGGGCTCTCGCAGGGGCAGCTTTTCGGGGGTTACACACATATGTTACGCGCATAACCCTTTGAAAATCTGCCCCATAATTTTCAATCGTTACAGCTCACATGGCAGAGAAGGCTTTGTTTTTCAACCTGGAAAGATATAAAATCTGGCATATACTAAAATCAAGGTAATGTTAAAATGAAATTACAGCTTCATTGAAACTAAACATTCTGATATGCCTTAATTCAGCAAATAGCAGTCATGAGGCTACTTTCTTGTCTCTATTGTTATGCCACTAGGAGGCACTACCACAAATTGTGGTGTGAGAGCTGCTTTCCATCTGTAGATCTAAAACCCCTTTTGTTCCATTTCCTAAGATGATAATGTATAACAGAGACTAAATTAGCATATATGGTTGAATTATGCTGCAAGTTACTGCTATACCCATCAGTAGCCTATGGCTTGGAGTCCTATATTTCTGAGATATTTGTTATCATTAGGATATGAAAAAAAAATGTTTCTTTAGTCTTGATTATATGTAGATAATTTTTTTGCTGGTATCTGTTTAATTAAATAACTCATATTCTTAGTCTATTTTCTTTTCTTACACATTGCCATATCATAACTCACTTCATCCACTCTTACAAGAGGAGAACTCCTTCAGTTCATTTTTTAAAATCCTTAAACCTTGAATGAGTCTATTAAGATATCTGAGGAATTGTTTATATTAGTTTATATTAGTTTATATTAGTGCTTTGTAATTCAAATTCTGAAAACCTGCCACCTCTGTTAATTGGTCATGCAATGCACAGCCAATATTTTTACCATCAACCCCTAACTTTCAGGCCGATACAGTAAGGAGCGGTAGGAAGAGCTGCGTTAGTGCCGGGCGCACCCGCATTTGCCGCACGCACAGTCCGGCTCACCTACCGCTCGATACTGTATTAAAACCGCATGCAAATTCAAGCCGCGTCCAACATGCGTCCAACGCGCACCCATGAAGCGCAATCCATTTTACTGTATAGGCACTTTATACAGCGCCTATACAGTATCCTGGGTGTGCTGGTACCTGTCATTTCAAATGTCATTTCAAATGACATTTGAAATGACAGGCACCAGGAAGTGGATCCCAACTTTAACCAAAGAAAGCCTAAAAGCCTAAAATTCCCTCCTCCCAAAGCGAATCGAATGTAAAATATGTAAAACCTAAAAACCTAAAATCCCCTCCTCCCGAAGTGATTCGACATGTAAAATATGTAAAACCTAAAAACCTAAAACCCCCTCCTCCCGAAGCGACTCGACATGTAAAATATGTGAATAAGTGTAACCAACTTACTTTTTGTTTCTTTTTCAGCCCTTTCAGCCTTCTCTGCCATCCTCCGGAGGGGGCAGCTGGTGGGGGCAGCCTTGGATGTATATCCTTGGATGAATGTGAATAGAAAACGTAATGTTAGGAAGCATGGTGATTTTTCATCTTCAGATGACTCTACTGATGACTCTGGTGATAATTCTAGTAAAAGTAGGAAAGAGACACGACATGTTGGGTTTCAAGAATCCACAGTTGAAGGTACTGATTTTCGTCCATCTTCTTTTTTGGGATCCCGTTCTCGAGGCGGCAAAAATCTCAGAGAGTCACGAACACAAAAATTTTCTCACACTCAAACGAATTACAATCTGCGTCGCTAAATGTACATGAATCGGTGGTATTTAATTTATCAGCTAAGCCACTGACAGATTCCATGATCTCATTATTAAATAGAGGTTTTTCTTTTGCACCTTTTGGAGCTTACGATCCATTTCAGACACGAGTTGAATTACAAAAATTCTTTAGGAAACTACGTATCAGGGAGTTTTTTGGTTCTACCGAGTGCTTTACCTAGTGCTTTACTCCAAGCTTTTCAAACTTTAGTTTTAAGTGAGTTAACCACATTAGAACAAGTTTTTGAATTTCCATCTTATAATTTAACTAAAAGTGAGTGGAATGCTATGAAGGTTTTGCGTGATAATACCTCTATTAAGATTACATCAGCAGATAAAGGGGGTGGAATTATAGTAATGAATGAAGCAGACTATGATTTTGAGGTGATGAGGCAGATGGGTGATGACCAATTTTATAAGGAATTGAATAGTAATCCGATTTCAGAGATTCATGAACGGGTTAATAAGTTACTACAAGGGGCTTATAAGAATAAGGTGATTTCGAAAAAAGAATTTAATTTTTTGTCAGTAACTCATCCTTCTATTCCTTATTTTTTCATTCTTCCTAAGGTACATAAATCCTTGTCCGCCCCCCCTGGGAGGCCTATAGTTTCAGGAATCGGTTCTGTTTTAGAACCTTTAGCTAAATATTTGGACAAAATCTTGCAGCCAAAAGCATTACTTATACCATCATATATTAGGGATTCCATTGATTTTATAAATCAAGTGGATCAGTTACCGGCATTTGAAGAAGTTGTTCTATTGGCCACCGCCGATATTACTGCTCTTTATACCAATGTGCCTCAATCTGCGGCATTAGATATTATTAGAACAGAGTTTGAATCGATGGAATTTTCTGTTATGAAATTTAAATTCTTGATGAGTATTGCAGAGATTGTGTTGACATGCAGTTGTTTCTCTTATAAATCTCGCTTCTTTTTGCAAGTTACAGGCGTACCGATGGGTTCCCCCATAGCTCCAACTATTGCGTGTTTATATGTCTCTTATTTTGAGAATCGGGTAGTGTATGCTTCTACATGGTTTGATCGGGTGGTTTGGTGGGGGAGATATATAGATGATGTTTTTTTGATTTGGAGAGGAACCGCAGAACATCTGAAATTATTTTGGCAGGAAATTAATGAGGGAGATTCTCATTTGAAATTTACTGTTACCATGGATCCAAGTTCTGTTTCATTTTTAGATATGAAGGTTTATTTGTTTCATAATAAGATTGCCACTACAGTGTATAGGAAACCCACTGATAAAAACACATTGTTGCATTTCCAGAGCTTCCACTCTAGACAGTTGAAGAATAACATTCCTACCAGACAATTTTTACGGTATAGACGCTTATGTTCATCTGTTGATGAATTTAAAATACAGGCGCAAGTCTTGAGTGATAAATTTTTAGCTCGTGGTTATACAAAATCAGTTATTAAAAAAGCGAACAAGCGTGCACTTTTTGCTAACAGGGACAATCTATTGATTAAATCACAGAATGAAGCCCCATCCAGAATGATTTGCTCCATTCCATATTCATCTAAGTCATCACAAATTAAAGAATTAGTGAGAAAATATTGGAATGTTTTATCCCCTTTAAAAATATTTGATGAAAGCCTGATTTTTGCGATTAAAAAGCATAAGAATTTATGGGACAATTTGAACCAATGGGGTACAAAAGTTGTTAAGGGGTTGATTTATGGTCAGCAAACTTGTGGCTCTTGTTCAATCTGTTGTCATGCATTGATTTTACAGAGGTTTCAACATCCTAACTTGAAACGTCCTTATGTACTTCCAGATTTGTTTACATGTGATACTGTAGGAGTAGTGTATGCAATTTTGTGTCCGTGTTTATTAATATACATTGGACAAACTATAAGATCTGTAAGGACTCGCATCATTGAACACAAAAGTAGGATCAGATTGTGTAAGGAAAATGCTCCTTTAGTTAAACATTGGATGGACAAAAACCATGGTGTGGATGAATTGAAGTTTTTAGTGATCAGAAAAGTGGGATTAGATCTGGGGGGTGATTTATCCTTAATATTAAGACGTGTTGAACAAAGATTCATATATGAATGGAATACGGTTTCCCCCCATGGACTCAATGGTCCAATCGAATGAACGGCATTCATTTGATCAAGTGACTAGAGGGTTATTTGGTGTGTTGTTTGATGAGTCTTTTAGGGTAAATTTAGATGAGGTGGTCTTAGAAATAAACTTAATACATATATCAAATATGGAGGAGTGTTGAACAAAGTTTTACATATTAATGTATTATTATTCCCTCCCATGGACGTGACAGCTCGATTGAATGAACAGCTTTTTAGTTGACCTAGCGTCAAGATTGTTTTTGGGTGTGATCGTTTGATGAGGTCTTAAGGGTATTTTTACATGGTTCTTTATTAAGTATGTACTTTGATGTATATATTGAGTTTATTAGTGGCTTCATGTTTGATTGATGAGATGATTTTCCTGGTATATAAGAGTGCAGGTAGACCGTGTTTTGTGTCATCACCTGTGGGATGTTTTCTTCACTTCTGGTTTTTGACGTAAGTATGTGCCCAGCTCGGCGTTTGCTCAGGTAAGCGTGTGTATTTTCTCTGGTTATGTTAATCTGTAATTATCTTTTTGGTTGCAGTTTCTGCGACTGGATGTAATAGTTTGAAGTATAATCTATGAAGCATTTTTTTAAATGGGATTAAACGTTTTTGATGAGGTGAAATTAATTCCGAGACCTGAGAAATTGACGGTTTCTTTAGCGTGAATGCATGGACGTTGTGGAAGGTAAGGTTCAGGGTTTGAATGGGGTATAGACTGTGATTGTTTGAGCAGATATTTACTTTGTATTGTGTGTTTGATTTAAGTAAAATTGTTGGCGAGCACAGTTTTGGCGAAAATTTATCCCTGAAGAAGCCCGTTTTTTTCAGGTGAAACAAAGATTCCTTGTCGGATGAGTTCATTGGACGGTGCCGATTCTACATTTTGAAATTGAATGAGCCTATGGGATGTGTTACTTTCCAAGCGGTGAGACATAGTGGATGTTCAGCGGTCATTGATTCTTGATTGGACAAGCTATAATATCTGCATATAACATTGTTCATTTGTGGAATTTGTTAATTCTTGATTTTTGATTGGACAAGCTATAATATCTGCATATAGTATTTATTGTTCATTTTTTAGAGATGATCATTGAAATTTTGAGCTGTAACTCCATGTACACTTTTCACTAGATGTTGAATATGTCATATTATGTTTGTGAATGCTCAAGTATATGCATTGTGTGATTTTTTAGTGGTTGAATGGCAGGGTTGTGAATGAGTGAATGGTAGGATTGTGAATGAGTGTATGTGCTAGATAGTATTTATTGTCTAGATAGAGATTTTTTAATTATGTGGTCTCAATAAAAAATGTTTGCACGGATTGATGTTTGATGTGTTACAAGAATTGTGTGTTCTCTAATGTGTATGTCACCTTGATAGATGTCAGGCCAGGTTGACGACCAAAGAACGTGGGAAGAGGAAGACAGTGGCCTACGGTGGGCCCTGCCTGCGTTCACAGCCACACCACCGTGTAGGTGTGTACACCAGCAGCGCAGGCAGCAACACGACACCTCCTGTTTTATTAAATTGATTTAGCTTGTCGAGCTGGCTTACCTGGTGCCAGCACAAGTGAGGTGTGTGAGGGTGAGAGACTGAGTCAGTCACTGGGGTTGCTGACCCATCCTCATCACCGCGACTCACCATTGGTGGGAACACAACCACGTCCGCAATGCGAGCAGAAGAAGAGGAGACCCTCCAAATGTCAATCTACCCCTGGCCATGACACCTGTCGCATAAGAAATACCTTAGTGGAAAACTTTCTTCATTAACAGCTATTCTAGTGTAAATTGGAACTTGTATATCAAATGTGTGTGCAGAAATATAGGGGAAAAGAGAAAGGATAAAGGGAAGAGTGGAGATAAAGGGAGGGAGGCCTCAGTCCTGCAAAGAGCATTCTAGAAAGGAGAGGGGGAAGACTGGAGGGGAAGGAGAAAGGGGTGCCTGGGAAGGCGGGCACAGGGCGGGTATGTGTGTGAGAGGTTAGGGAGTGAGTGTGGCATACTTTGATCTCAAAGGGATTTCCATAGGGTAACTTTCATGACAATGAATTTGTGGACCTATATGGAGTTCCTATAGTACCTTCTCCCACTGCGAGGCGAGAGAAAATCTCCAGGGAACACAACTGAATATTCTCCCGCATGATCTGCATGTTTATTTCCAGCGTAAGAAGAAAAAAAAAAAGAAAGCCTCAGGCCAAGTATCTCAATGTATTCTACTCTTTCACAAAACTGAGCCCTACACGACATGGCTCAGCTCGATTATTCAAATCACATCAGGCCTGGTGTGAAACACGGAGTGCTAAATATTGTATTCCTCTCAACCACTGCCTGAAGTGATTGTTTTACACTGCATCGTTTCTTCCATAACCCAGCTGAAGATTGGTTTGATGTGTTTAAAAGAAACAAAGTTGGCAGATGACATAAAGCAGAGAATTTGAAAATTTAGACCATGTCAATCATTTAACAGAAGTCAAATATGTGTTTAAAAAATGTATAATCTTCCAGGGTGCAAATACGAAACAATTAAGATTATAATTATTATTATTCCTTTCATATATGTGAAACTGGAAATTATACACAGTACATGTTCCTCTCTTGTTGACCATCTGAGGTTTGTTTCAGTTTTATGGGCTCATTGTTTTACTGCATTGATTTTACTCTGTAAGAAAACTTTGAATGTCAGGAACTGGCGTCAACTTACATAATGTATATATTATTGTGAATATTCCCTGAAAAAAACAGAAATCTGATCAGAAAGCATCATCATCGAAGCTTTCCAGAGGCACTAACTATGTATACATGGGGAGGTACATTTTATAAGATACGCGCGTAGCCGTATACATGGGGAGGTACATTTTATAAGATACGCGCGTAGCCGCGCGTATCTTATAAAATCCGGGGTCGGCGCGCGCAAGGGGGTGCACATTTGTGCAACTTGTGCACGCCGAGCCCTGCGCGAGCTGCCGGTTCCCTCCAAGGCCGCTCCGAAATCGAAGCAGGCGTAACTTTGTGTGCGCCGGGCCGGCTGCCGTGCGCCATGTTCCGGTCCGGGGGTTGGTCCGGAGGCTGCGGCCATGTCCCCGGAATGCCCCCGGGCTGAAACCATGCCCGCGGCACTGCCCCCGTATGACGCACAGACCGCGTCACTCCCCCCTGACACGCCCACCCCAAGAAATTCCCTGGACTTACGCGCATCCCGGGACTTTGCGCACACCGGAAGCCTATGCAATATAGGCTTGGCACGCGCGCAGGGCCGTTTTAGAAGGGTTATGCGCGTAACCCTTTTAAAATCTGGCCCACTGAGTCTGAGTCCTGAATCTGACTGCTCACCCCTGACCTATCCACCGTAAGGTCTATATTCAGACCCAGGCCAGATAGCAATGTTAGGATAGCAAACGTGGGCCTGGATTTATCAAAATGCACTAAATATTGCATGCCATAAAAAAAGTGGTGTGTTTTATGGTAATAGGCAGTTTATTGCAAAGTGCACAGGTATTAGTGAGAGAGAGAGAGAGAGAGAGAGAGAGAGAGAGAGAGAGAGAGACTAGCCATAATGCCCTCATACTAGGTAGGTATTTATACCTCTATATGAGGCCTACCTAGTCACTCGAGGTGAGGTTTAGGTAAGGTATTAGAGTAGGGGTTAGGGGCCACTTTGACATTAAAGTGAGACGTACGAGCAGAACAGTGCTCTCTTGTGAAGATTTGATGACCTACGGAGTGAGGAAACTCACCCAAAGATGAGATTTGTGCAATGTTCTCTCAACCTAGCTTGATGTGAGTCCATCAAGCTAGGTTGAGAGAACATTGCACAAATCTCATCTTTGGGTGAGTTTTCTCACTCCGAAGGTCATCAAATCGTCACAAGAGAGCACTGTTCTGTTCGTACGTCTCACTTTGAATGTCAAAGTGGCCCTTAACCCTACACTAATACCTAAACCTCACCTCGAGTGTCTAGGTAGGCCTCATATAGAGGTATAAATACCTACCTAGTATGAGGCCATTACAGTTAGTCTCTCTCTCTCTCATATGAAAAAGGCATAGTTAAAGCCATGCAGATATGGCTTTGTAAATTATGAAGCTTGGCCACAAGTCCCAAACTCCTCCCCCTTTTCTAATTTGCATCACACTATGCATTTTCACATGCATTAAAGGTGTTTTTTGCATGCAAAAATGCCATATAGCACTTTGATAAATGACCCCCTAATTTTGGAGGCATACTCCACAGTGCAATTACACAGTTGAATATAGCCAGCTATCTTAATAAGTTAGTTGGCCAATTATAGCCGGTTAACTTTAGGATAGCCTGGAGGCTGCTGAAGCCGGGACCTGTTCGGCTGTGCCGCCCCCGGACCTCTCCTGCACGGTGATGCTGACGTCGGGGCCTGCCCTGAGGCCCAGCTCTTCAGCTCCGTCTCCTCTTTGCCCAGCGGCAGCATGGCCGCTGTCCGGGGTCCTGCCCCTTCTTTCCTTAGGGGCGGGCCTGCGGTTTCTTGCTGGATTTAAAGGGCCAGCCAGGTGTGGCCCATCTGAATTCCTCCCAGAGAGTTGCCTGTCTTCAGCCCTATAAAAGGGCTTCTCAGTCAGTCAGTCCTTGCTTCAACAAGGAGCTAGTCCTCCTGGGCTATTTCTCCCAAGGACTCCTTGTTTCCAGCTCCTTCCTGGCATCCTGATTTCGTCCTTGGACTTCTGTGTATCCTGTATCTTCGTATTTCCATGGTCTCCTTGATGTCCTGATGTTCCTTGATGTCATGATGTCCCAAGTTCCGTCATGTTCCCGGTCCTGATGCTCCAGGTTCGGTGGGACCCGTGCCTCTGAAGATTCCCTACTTTTATTCTGAGTTTCTAAACTCCAAGGTTTTATCTGGTTCCCAAGTTCCGACTCCGGAGGATCCTAGGGGTTTCCACCACCCTGTGCTGCAAGACTTCCTGAGCCTGTCCCAATCTCTTCGTGGTCCTCGACCAGCCTTCTGGCTGGGTAGGGCACGAAGGGGACAGTGTGGTCTGCGATCAGCCCCTCGTGCTGTGTAGGGCGCCTGAGGGTCTTGCTCATCCTTCTTGTTTCCTGTCTTTGTCCCAAGCTCCACATTAGAGTCTTCACTCCAAGTTCCAGTATTCACTCCAAGGTCCAATGCTTACAACCTTCTTCCACAGTGACCTCTGTCCGGCCTGCAGCCTCTGCTACACCCTGCAGCAGGTCCGAAAGGGCTTAGAACAGTCGGAGGACCATTCAGAGACCACCATTGCGTTGGTGGTCTCATGGGTATGCAGGTCAGCGGAGGATTCGAGACTTGGACTGCCTTCACCGCAAGGGCATGCATTCTCCTTGTTCCACGCTGGGGAGTCCTCGGTTGCACTCTGTCCCATCATCAGTGCAACAGGATTGCCAAGCCTTGAGTGTCCCAAGCTCGAGGCAGACACAAGCTCCAACAGAAAGTAGGTGGACTTCTAAAAGATTCTGACTCTTATGAATGTGACTTTGGGACAGGATGAGGGTTCTGCTTAATTCAACTGTTATGATAAACACTGATACAGTAAATACTACAACTCACCCTAAACAACAGAAAAAAAAGTCAAATCTATATTAAAAAGGAGCTTCAAAGTAGAGGGGGAGATCTAAATAGCCCTTGCTGGGTAAAATACTGTGAAACAATGAAGCTGCTACTATGCAACTTATTGTGGGTTATAGGAGATGTGAGTCTGTTAAATAATTAAATTTAACACTGAGATTTATAATCCCCTTTTCAAAAAAATGTCTAAAGGTGGAGCGTAATTAAACATATAACATGAAATACAATAAAACAAAACGATAAACGGTATCACAAAAGTAGCAGTAAATCATAAAAACATTTGTAAATGGTTTTTATAAAATAAATACCAAATAAATATAAAAACTAAGGGCTGGATTTTAAAAGCCATACATGGGCAAATCCAGAGGATTTACAAGCGTAAAGGGGGTTACGGCGATGCACGTAAAGCCCTGGGACGGGTGTAAGTCCCGGGACTTGCAAAAAGGGGCGGTCTGGGGGCGGGGTGTGGGCGGAGCCCGAGGCCTCCGACATAACGACTATTTGCTGCTGTGTTGGAGGATTGTGTGCCGGCAGGCTGCCGGCACGTGCAACTTGCACCTGCCCAGAAGCAGGAGCAAAAGGTAAGACAAAGGTCAGAGGGAAGGTCAGTGGAAGGGATGGGAAGGTCAGGCTAGGGATAAGGGATCGATCAGGCGTACATGTGTGCCGGGCCTATTTTCAAGAGGCCTGGCGATGCACGTAAAGCCCCGGGACGCGTGTAAATCCTCCGTATTTTAAAAGGTGCACTGGTATGTCGGAGATTCAGTGCTTTACTGGACTGTACTAAGCTGCCAGGTCTGCGGGTGCTGTGAGTACTTGAGGACCCCCAATATTGTCTCCTGCACTTCTGTAAATTGGGAGCTGAGAGCTCCATGCTGCAGAGCTATGGGGAGGGCAGTAAGGAAATGCTTCTGTCTCCTTGCTACTGCTCCTGCCTCCCCTTGCAGCCCATTGGCTAGCTATAGATGTCTGATCAATGGTCTGCGGGGGGACCAGAGAGCAGCAGCAGTGTAGGTCAGGCAGGCTTCCTGAGGTGGAAATGGGAAGGGCTGCTGATAGAGGGACTAGGAAAAGGAAAGAGATGCTCTAAGGAGGGTGAGAGAGGAGCTGAGAGGGGCTGGGAGATAGTTTAAAGGGGGATACTGGCTAGGAGAGAGAATACTGCTGTGAGAGTCTGGGAGAGAAACTAAAAGGAATTCTGGCTGGGAGAGGTCAAGGCAAGGAACTGTGAGGGGAACAGTGAGGGGAACAGTGGACTGGGAGAGGGATAGACACAGGCTGTGAGGGTGAGAGGGACTGGGAGAATAGCAGAGAAGGCTGAGAGGGGACATGGGCTGTGAGAAAGGGACAGTAGATGAGAGAAAGAATAAGGGGATGTACATTGAGGGAGAGGACATGACTTGTGATAAGAGGAGTGGGAGAGTGAGTAGGTGAAGGAAACTTAAGAGAAAGAGAGAGGTGAAGAGAACTGGGAAAGGAGTTGTGTGGATAGAGAGGAGGGTGTGTGGCTGATAGGGGAGGTAAAACAAGGGAAGGTTTGTGAGAAGAGGGAGGAATATGATGGGGGAAAGAGGCAAGAAGAGGTGAGGGGGAGATGAGAGTGGCAGGAGGGGAGTGAGACGAGGAGGAGGTGAAAGAAGATAATGAGCTACGGAGAGACAGGTGAATAGAAAGAGGGAAAAATAACAAATAATAAGGAAATGAGAGGAAGAGCAGAGAATAAGCTGGGGGGATGCTGACTGCTGAGCTGCTAAAGCCCAGGACGTGGAGGTGGTGGAGGGTCTTACGTAGACTCTGCAGGAATGGAACCGGCTCTGGCCTGGACTTTGTGAGTGCCGGGAGAAGTTCCAGAGAAAAAAAAAAGAGCTTGGGCTGAGGGACACGATCCAAGCCTGCGGAGGAGGGGGACTCAGAAACTGAGAAGTGAGCTGAGCCTGGCAGTGAATGGGATGGGTGAAGCAAGCCTGCGGAGGAGGCCGGCTAAGGAGGGCTGAGGAGAAACCTGCTGTGAAGGGGAGGGGTGGGAAGAGGAACTGAGAGGGCTGAATGGGAAATAGGCTAGAGGGATGGAGGGAGTGGAGCTGGAAAAAGGGAACCAGATGAAACCCCCCTCCCCGAAATATACAATTCAAAGCATGCGCATGCAAGAGGGCGAGAATTAATAGGACAGAGAGAGAACGGAGGGGAGAAGAGGAAGAGGAGATGAGGAAAATGAGTGAAAATGGGGGATAAGAGAGAGTGGTAGTGACAGGTGAGGGGGGAAGGACTGTGATATGGTTGTGCTCTTGTGGTGGGGGGGGGGGGGGATGGAGCAGGAGGGAGGATACTGGTGGGGATGGGATGGGACTGGGGAGAAGAATGTCTCTTTCTCTTCCCTGGCTTTTGTTTTAGCCACATGAGTCTTCCCCATATCCACATTACTGCTCCTCTCTGGACACTTATTTATTTATACATTTTATATTCCATGTAGTTCAGGATGGATTGCAACTGAATACATATATATATATTTAAAAATTCATATAAAATAATAATTATTAACAAAATAAATAAGATACAGTGAAATTAAAACAAAATAAGTGGAACACACAAACCAAGCATCCCAATAATTGCGGAGAGACTCGGCCCTATGGACCTGATGGGACCTCTTGGTCTCCCACTCGATGGCCATAGATCCTTGAGTTTGGGTTTTGATGAGTTAGGAGCAGATCTTTACTCCTGAGTTGTGTTTGGGTTGGGAGCTGATCAGTCCCAGTGCACCCCTGGCCTGGCAGGGGATATCCCTTCCTGGGATCAAAAAGGAGTTTAGCAAGACGTTTCTGCTTGTGCTGCTGCTGCTGCCGCTGGTGAGGCGACCCCCTATAACCACAGGGCAGGAGGGATGAGGCCTGTACATACGGTTCCAGGCAGTGAGAGCACTACGGCAACTCCTCGCCCATTGGTGAAGTTTTGGATTTTGTGCTAAGTTGCGTTTTTAGTGAGGAGGTTTTTGTACCACCCCCTCCTCGCTGTGTGGCGGGGCTGTGAAAGCCCTGCCGGTTTCCAGACAAAGGATCTCTTCCCCTAAGAGATCAACTACAGAAGGATTCCAGAAGAGAAGCCTTCAAGATCGAATTGGAGACCCCCCCACCGGCTCTCCACCCTGGGGAAAGCAGGGCACAAGCTGGGAACATCTGGGACGCTGGACTGCAGGTACGATACACTTTTCCGGAAAAAGGAGATCCCCTCAATAGGTTTCCTTTCCCGGCCGGTACCCTGGCCTCTATTATGGGGGTGAGTGGCTACCTGGGAGTAGTGAAAAGGACACCTGCACAGAAGGAAAAGGAGCATAAGCACACAGGGAACTCAGATGTGAAGAATCAAGTAACACATTGATTGGGCATTTATTTTAATTCTGCTAAATCAAAGTAAACTTTCTTTTGAACACCCTGACCATGTCCTGCCTGTTTCTACAGCACTAACATCACCAAAGGGGAGAGTAACACACCTAAGGCAGGGGTTCAGTTCACCGCCTGGGCCTAAGAGGTTGAGCCTTTCTCCCACAGAAAGAATCCACTCCTTGGGACTTGTTAAAATTGAGGAAGTGGCAAAAGGAGATAGCCCCAAGAGAAATGAATTTGAGTGCGCTTGGAATACCATAAAATCCGGGAAAAGGGTTATATAGTATTATGAGATTTTTTACACCATACAGACTGGTCAGACACACTCACGACCCATTGTGTTCTGTTTATTTCTTTTTTTGCCGGGGATGCTCTAATTTGTGTAGAGTTCAGCAACCCCAGGCATTTTCTTTCCTGTTTCACTTAATTTCTATGGGATTGGCCTTACAGGGTAATCCTTGGGAATTCCTGCTCAAAATCTCTTCCTCTATCAACATGGATGCCTCCAAGAAGCTGCACTTTCCCTCCAATATCTACCTGCGTCCGCTGCGTACCTTACTATCTCAAATGGGTCTTTCATTCAGATTAAATGCAGTCGATATCCAAGTTCTGGTTTCCATCTTCTCATCCTTCACCTTCAGTGCCATGTTTGACAGCTTACTTAGCATATTGTCCTCTCTAAGTTAAAAACTTGGCTCACACAAAATAGCCTGATACTTGACCTGAGTAAAACAAAGACTGTTGTGCTCTCCCATAAGGAGTTACATAACGTCCCAGATCAGTGGCTCTTTGAAGGTTCACCCATTTCTATCAAATCTCGCTCAGAATTGTAGATCAGCGGGTTACAAATACTTAAATACATAAATAAAATAAAGTTGGCTCCTATGGCGAGCTGGGGCATGGATATGTTACCAAGGATGCCAGGGTTGAAGCCTTAATAATTGGAGTTTCGGCTCACCAGCTTGTGCTAATATTCCTTTTTTGTATCTATTACGAAAGCATTTATTTTATTTATTTATTTGCAATTTTTGTATACCGACATTCGTTGGGATAACATCACATCGGTTTCCATGTAACATAAAGTAGCCAATTGGGCTTTACAAAGAACTGATAGGCGAACTTCGTTGGCGTATGCATAGAAAAATCTTTCATTTTTGTTTTCAGTTTACTATGGGGCTGATACTCAGCTGCGGAGCGGCTAGTTAAGTTAGCCGGATATATCTATCCGTCTAGCTTAGCCAGTGATGGGTTATCTTATAAGTAGGATAGCCCTATGGCATGACCAGAGTTAGCCACATACGTTAAGCGGCTAACTCTGTTCCTCCTGGCAACGCCTCCCACCTGCCTCCGGCTCACCCCCAATTTATGCAGCTACATTCTGTCCGCATACGGCAATGAATATCGCCATTTTGCCATTTAGACGGATAACTTTTCAATTATCTGTCTAAATGGCTTTCGACCGTTGACCTCCTTATTTTCAATGGCATTTTAAATGACTGCACATCCCTAGCTGTCACTTCGGTGGCGCCTCCAGACCGTGATACACACAATCACGAAGTGTTGGCGATGAACCCCAGCTCCATTCACAGAAGGAACCCACATTTAACCAGGTCTGGGATAACCTATAGGATTCGGGGGGGACTAGACTTTGGAGTTTTGACAGCTCACTCAGGCCAATCATGCGTTTTTCAAACAAAATATAGAAAGTCAATCACAGCCACATCTACAAAGCTATTTCGTCTTCAAGAGACTTGCCCCTGTTTTCCAGCTTCTACAGAAAATTGTTTCAATAGGCAGTAAGTGGGGATGTTATTGGTTGTGGATTGTAAGTGCTGGGTTTGTCTGATTTAAACACTGCTCTTTCGCATGATCTGACAAGATACCTGCAATTATATCCTACCTAATGAACACCTGAAAAAAACCTCTCAAGCAGCATGAAAAAGCCCTCGGGGGATATTCAGAGTGATTTTCAGGATCTTATGAATGTTTGTAGAATGAAATGGCACTAAGAGTGGCAAATTGCTCTTAGAAAAATGTTCCATTACAGACATTTAAGGAATTTATGCATTAAAGCTTTCCTATATTTTGTGATAGTGTTTAGAACATATGGTAAAATGCATCAAGCAACGTTTAGGTGATAAAAATGATGAAGAACAGAGTATCTACAGAAAAAAAAAAAGAGCTAAAGAAACAGACAACTAATTTTAGAATTTATCGTGTCAAATAAGAGGCCAAAGTTTGGTGGATAAGCGTGTAAGTAGGAAGATGGGGATGAGGAGGGGGTGTCATTAAATCCTAGCAAGTGTTGTAAATTGCAGCCATTTCTACCCCTGCATTCTGTCAATATCCCATCAGAAGGTCCAAGGAGCAATCCTGGCTCGACGAGGTAACTGCCTGTGATCTCTCTCCCATCGTGTGCTTATCACAAGTCAGTGATGAGGTGTGCAACCGCATTCACAGGCTCATAGGAACCTGACCAGGAGCTGCAATGGTGAACGCTTCTTCTGCAGACCTTTACAACGGGGCTGAGACAACCTGTGGGCCTAAGAAGCGAAAGGCTCTGCAAGGCTGTGATCATTCCCCTGAGCCGTCCAGCCCCCACCACTATTTGTGATTAGAAAATGAAATTGCCTTCAGAAGCCAAAATGGATGTGCTAAGTATGATCTAAAACAAAAGAAATCAGACAATTAAACAGAGAAGGTAAAAGAGATCTCTGAACCAGGTTTTCTATGCACTCTTTACCTGACGTATTACACAGTTAGGGGCGGATTTTCAGAGCCCTGCTCGCGTAAATCCGCCCAAAACCGGGCGGATTTACGCGAGCAGGGCCCTGCGCGCCGGTGAGCCTACGCGCGCAGAACCCCGGGACTCGCGTAAGTCCCGGGGTTTTCGGAGTGGGCGTGTCGGGAGGCGTGTCGGGGGCGGGGCCGGAGCGCGCGGCGTTGCGGGGGCGTGTCGGCAGCGTTTTGGGGGCGGGTAGGGGGGCGTGGCTACGGCCCGGGGGCGTGGCCGCGCCCTCCGTACCCGCCCCCAGGTCGCGGCCCGGCGCGCAGGAGGCCCGCTGGCGCGCGGGGATTTACGCCTCCCAGAGGGAGGCGTAAATCCCCCGACAAAGGTAGGATGGGGGTTTAGACAGGGCCGGGCGGGTGGGTTAGGTAGGGGAAGGGAGGGGAAGGTGAGGGGAGGGCAAAGGAAAGTTCCCTTCTAGGCCGCTCCGATTTCGGAGCGGCCTAGGAGGGAACGGGGGTAGGCTGCGCGGCTCGGCGCGCGCAGGCTATACGAAATCGATAGCCTTGCGCGCGCCGATCCAGGATTTTAGCCGATACGCACGACTACGCGCGTATCTACTAAAATCCAGCGTACTTTTGTTTGCGCCTGGAGCGCAAACAAAAGTAGGCTGTTCGCGCTCGTCTGAAAATCTACCCCTAACTGCAGATTTGTTTCGATTGAAGGAACTTTCACACACACACAGAGGGGTAGATTTTCAGACGAGCGCGAACAGCCTACTTTTGTTTGCGCTCCAGGCGCAAACAAAAGTACGCTGGATTTTAGTAGATACGCGCGTAGTCGCGCGTATCGGCTAAAATCCTGGATCGGCGCGCGCAAGGCTATCGATTTCGTATAGCCTGCGCGCGCCGAGCTGCGCAGCCTACCCCCGTTCCCTCCTAGGCCGCTCCGAAATCGGAGCGGCCTAGAAGGGAACTTTCCTTTGCCCTCCCCTCACTTTCCCCTCCCTTCCCCTATCTAACCCACCCGCCCGGCCCTGTCTAAACCCCCATCCTACCTTTGTCGGGGGATTTACGCCTCCCTCCGGGAGGCGTAAATCCCCGCACGCCAGCAGGCCTCCTGCGCGCCGGGCCGCGACCTGGGGGCGGGTACGGAGGGCGCGGCCACGCCCCCGGGCCATAGCCACGCCCCCCGTACCCGCCCCCAAAACGCTGCCGACACGCCCCCGCAACGCCGCGCGCTCCGGCCCCGCCCCCCGACACGCCTCCCGACACGCCCACTCCGAAAACCCCGGGACTTACGCGAGTCCCGGGGTTCTGCGCGCGTAGGCTCACCGGCGCGCAGGGCCCTGCTCGCGTAAATCCGCCCGGTTTTGGGCGGATTTACGCGAGCAGGGCTCGGAAAATCCGCCCCTAAGGAAAGAGGAAGTATCTCAGCTATTGAGTCAGATAGGTCTGCCCGAATCAGAGAGATTTGTATCTAATTGCACTAAACCAAACAAACGGATCCCTGTTGGTCTACTGGATAAGATTTGGTACTTCCACAATACCTGGTCAGAAAAGGGATGCAGTTCTGAGAATGGTTCTCATCTCCATTGGAGATGGATCAAGAAACAAATATGTCAAGGCTTTACTAAACATAGGGGCGGATTTTCCGAGCCCTGCTCGCGTAAATCTGCCCAAAACCGGGTGTCCTCCCTGCCCCCGGGGGCTGTGACCAATGCCTCTACAGGCTCTATAGCCCATCCAGGGAGCAGAAGATCTGACTTAAGGATCAAACCGGGGACCTTCCACTCTGCCACCAGTATGACACCACTGTGGGAAGCTTCTAAGAATAAACTATATAAGAACATAAAAGGTGACATGTTCGGTCAGACCAATGGTCCATTGAGCCCAGTGTCTCTGATCCCTAATATATGATCTAATCTGATTCAGCCAGCAAGTCATCGCTATGGTGACATTACATTCCAGTATGCATCCTCTTTTTGTAAATAGTTACAGAGAGGCTATATTATCCCAGGTCTTTGAAGACCTTCTCAAACATCTCGTTGAGTAAAACTGAAATAGATGAGGGAAATACATTCAATTTGTTCATCTTCTCCTCTGTCATCACTGCCTCACCCAAAATGATGATCGTGGGCTGGGTTGTGGTGGAAGATCTAACGTGTACAGTCTGTTATAAGGCAGGTTGCAATTCTGCTGCTCCAAGGCATAGGGCTTGCTCTCATATCAATAGTGACCCATACAAGGCTGCATTTCTGGACTGACTAATGTCAGTCCAGCACTGGCAAACAGAGGGATGTTTGCCTTTCATACTCAAAAAGATATTTGCTGTCTGTGAGGAATGAAAACACTATGAAAGACGTGTGGAGTCATGATGCAACATTTAGTGGCTGTGCCGTGAATCGATAATTCAGTGTGGTGTGTTGTTCCAAGCTGTTCTGTCCATCCCGTTTCCTGCCGGTAATGAAAACATACAGCAAGACACCTGGAGACAAATGACGAGAACTGGCACCAGTGTGGAACCAAAAGAACAGCATGACCCTTGTTTACAGGAGTAGGATTGATCTTAACAGTCAAGAGTGAAAGCTCACAAAATGTGCCACGCTTACCAAAGACAGATTGGAAGCTGCAGCAGGATCTAGCCCACAGTGGATGATTTGACAACAGCGGGCATTTCTGTGAGGAAAGGGGAACGAAAGGACCAAAATAAAAGAGGTAGACATTACTGGCTTTACTATAAAATAGCTTGGAGTACCAGGCTCAACATGGGACAAGCAGAATTGCAGTCTACATAAATCCGAGGTAAATGTTGCCCAGCTTGAATCTCTATATTTCAGTCCAAAGGACTACCTCGGATTGTATCATGCTTCACTGTTAATATATCCCAGAACTAGCAGGCATAAGAAGCGCTGTGCAGAGACACATAAGAGACATTCCCTGCTTAGTGGTGCTTACAATCTAAACAAGACAAACAAAACAAAAAAAAAATAAGATGCTTAGAGATTAAACATTGAGGCTATGAATTAGAAGAATAAAACCAGGTGCCTTATAGGAAGTTTAGGTCAATGTTTATTAGCCAGTAGAGCTGATTTAAAGTAGTCTCAAAAGGTGGGTCTACAGATCACTTATCTAAATTGATTAAAACTGCAGGAATTAGCCCTCTGGGCAGGAATCTTCCAGATTAGCACTTAGATTCAATCCTGCAGTCTTCAAATAGTTCCAATGCCTCAAATCTGTAAAACCCTTGGTTAAGCCTGAACCAATTTAAGTAAGATTAGCGTAAAAACAACTCTCGTTATATTCTGACCGAGGCAAAGAGAGTTTTCCTTATCCAAGTAAATTTTGAAATGTCAGCCATGGATTGGAACTGACTAATTCTCATCAAATGTAGGTGGTGCGTAGGTATAATATTTTGAGGGGTCCTCTGCTGTAACACGTGTCACATAAAAACGAAAGCTTGGTTGTACTTTGTAATAGTTTAATGCTATGTGTTGACCCTCCCTTTCAGATGGTGCGGTTATTTATGTCCCTTGTTTTATCTATTCTTTGTTTTATTATTTTTAATGTACATTGCTTTGATTTCATTACAAGAAAGGCAATCAATCAAGTTTAATAAACTAACTAACACTAACCAGCTGCAGTGCAGACTCATTACCAGGGTTTAGTCCATCAGTCCTGGTGTGGACTCTCTTAAATGTGGGGAAAGGGGGGGGAGGATTAACCTTTACGTTTTTCTGTTGATGTACTAATTAAATGTGCTGATTTTATGTATTTTTTTTGGACCCCGCCCCAAACTTTGGAGGGTGTGGGTAAATATATTTTAAATAAATAAATATCCTCCAGGACCCAAGATGGTGTAGTACCAAGGATACAAAAAAGAGCCACAAACAATTCCCATGTCGTGTTATAACTAATCCAAAAGGAAATTGTAACCCCAAAATATTTCTAAATGTTGTGCCAAAACCATTTATAATATTTTTGTTTATTGTTTTTCAATTTTAGAGATCTGTAAATTATTATAAAACCGCATCTCTCTGTTCCTTGACTGAAGATGAGGGAGACTTTCTGTCCCATGAAAGGGATATGAATATTAAAGGAACCTAAGGGCATATAAGAATATCTGACAGTAAACCTATTTAGGAAGATGCTACCAGCTACTTCTGTACTATTGAGGCTCCTGATGAAGCTAGACGATGTAAAACTTCGACCGTTGTTGAGCCAGTAGCATGATATTGAGGTGAAAGGGATAGTCTCATATAAAATAAGAGACTTTGTTGAATTTTGAGAGGTATTATTTATACCATCTGAGAGGTATTATTTACACTAAGAAAACCGCAAATGATTGAATAGTCCAGGCGATCTCCGAGAATACACTGAGACACGCTGACAGGCTTGCTGATGCGGTTTTATAATAATTTACAGAAATCTAAAACTGAAAAAAATAAATAAAAATATTATAAATGGTTTTGGCACAACATTAAGAAATATTTTGGGGTTACGGTTTCCTTTTGGATTAGTAATACCAAGGAGACACTTGACACAGGTATGAGGAAAGGCTAAAGAGGTTGGTGGAGGGGATATGATAGAGGTCTATAAAATCATGAATGGAATAGAACAGTTATTTAATCTTTCAAAAAATGCAAAGACTAGAGAATAGTTCATGAAGTTAGAAAGTAGCACATTCAAAACAAATCAGAGAAAAATATTTTTCATTCAATGCACAATTAAACTCTGAAATTCATTGCTGGAGGATGTGGTTAAGGCAGCTAGCATAGCTGGTTTTAAAAAAGGTTTGGACAAATTCCTGGAGAAGCCAGTCAACTATTGTTAACATTACATAAGCATTTGCAAATTAAATGTAAAACACTGATAAGACAGGCTAAGAGATAATTTGAAAATAAATTGACTGTAGAGACAAAACTCATAATAAAAACTTTTAGAAATATATCTGAAGCAGGAAGCCTGTGAAGAAGTTGGTTGGACCATTAGATGAAAAGGCACTTAAGGAAGATAAGGCCATCGCGGAAAAACTAAATTAATTCTTTACTTCAGGTTTTACTAATGAGGATGTTGGGGAGATATCGTTCTGGAGATTGTTTTCAGGGGTGATTATTCAGATGAACTGAACCAAATCACAGTGAACTTGGAAGATGTAGTAGGCCATATTGAGAAGCTGAAGAGTAGCAAATCACCTGGACTAGATGGTATACATTCTAGGGTTCTGAAAGAACTAAAAAATGAAATTTCAGACCTATTACTAATAATTTGTAACCTATCATTAAAAACATCCATTGTATCTGAGGACTGGAGGGTGGCCAATGTAACTCTAATATTTAAAAAGGGCTCCAGGGATGATCCAGGAAACTATAGACCAGTGAGCCTGACTTCAGTGCCAGGAAAAATCGTAGAAACTATTCTAAAGATCAAAATCAGAAGAACATATAGATAGACATAGTTTAATGGGACATAGCCAGCATGGATTTACCCAAGGGAAGCCTTGCCTCACTAATCTACATTTTTTTGAAGGGGTGAATAAACATGTGGCAAGAGTGAACCGGTAGATGTGATGTATTTGCATTTTCAGAAGGAGTTTGACAAATTCTCTCATGAGAGGCTTCTAAAAAAATTTAAAAGTTATGGGATAAGGTGGCAATGACCTTTTGTAGATTGCAAAGTGGTTAAATGAGAGGAAACAAAGAATAAGATTAAATGGTCAGTTTTCTCAGTGGGAAAAGATAAACAGTGAAGTGCCTCAGGGATCTGTACTTGGACTGGTTCTTTTCAATATATTTATAAATGATCTGAAAGGAATACAATGAGAGAGGTGATCATATTTGCAGATGACACAAAATTATTCAAAGTAGTTAAATCACAAGTGGATTTTGATAAATTTCAGGCGGACCTTGCGAGACTGGAAGATCGGGCATCCAAAAGGTAGATGATATTTTAATGTGAACAAATGCAAGGTGATGCATATAGGGAAAAATAACCCATACCACCCAGGAAAAAGATCTAGGTGTGTTAGTAAATAATACATTGAAATAGTTGGCTCAGTGTGCCGCGGCAGTCAAAAAAACAAACAGAATATTAGGAACTATTAGGATGGGAATGGTGAATAAAATGGAGAATGTCATAATGCCTCTATATTGCTCCATGGTGAGAATGCACCTTGAATACTGTATACAATTCTGGTCACCTCATCTCAAAAAAGATTATAGTTGCACTGGAGAAGGTTCAGAGAAGGGCTACTAAAATGATAAATGGCATAGAATGGCTTCCCTATGAAGAAAGGCTAAAGAGGTTAGGGCTGTTCAGCTTGGAGAAGAGACGGCTGAGAGGGGATATGATAGAGGTCTATAAAATCATGAAAGGACTTGAATGGGTAAATGTGAATCAATTATTTACTCTTTCAGATAATAGGACTAGAGGCACTTGATGTTAGCAAGTAGCACATTTAAAACAAATCAGATATATTTCTTTTTTATTCAACGCACAATTATGGTCTGGAATTCATTGCCAGAGGATATGGTTAAGGCAGTCAGAGTAGCTGGGTTCAAAACAAGTTTGGATAAGTTCTGGGGGAGAAGTCCATAAACTGCTATTAATCATGTTCACTTAGGGGCGGATTTTAAAACGAGCGCGAACAGCCTACTTTTGTTTGCGCTCCAGGCGCAAACAAAAGTACGCTGGATTTTAGTAGATACGCACGGAGAAGCGCGTATCCGCTAAAATCCTGGATCGGCGCGCGCAAGGCTATGAATTTTGTATAGCCGGCGCGCGCCGAGCCGCGCAGCCTACCCCGTTCCCTCCAAGGCCGCTCCGAAATCGGAGCGGCCTCGGAGGGAACTTTCCTTTGCCCTCCCCTCACCTTCCCCTCCCTTCCCCTACCTAACCCACCCGCCCGGCCCTGTCTAAGCCCCCCCCCTTACCTTTGTCGGGGGATTTACGCCTCCCAGAGGGAGGCGTAAATCCCCGCGCGCCAGCGGGCCTCCTGCGCGCCGGGCCGCGACCTGGGGGCGGGTACGGAGGGCGCGGCCACGCCCCCGGGCCGTAGCCACGCCCCCGTACCCGCCCCCAAAACGCTGCCGACACGCCCCCAAAACGCTGCCGACACGCCCCCGAAACGCCGCGACGACCGGGCCCGCCCCCGACATGCCCCTGACACGCCCCCCTCCGAGAACCCCGGGACTTACGCGAGTCCCGGGGCTCTGCGCGCGCCGGGAGGCCTATGTAAAATAGGCTTCCCGGCGAGCAGGGCTCTGAAAATCCGCCCCTTAGGGAATAATCACTGCTATTACTGGCATCAGTAGCATGGGATCTATTTAATGTTTGGGTATTTGCCAGGTACTTGTTGGATTGGCCACTGTTGGAAACAGGATGCTGAGCTTGATGGACCCTTGGTCTGACCCAGTAAGGCAACTTTTTATGTTCTTATGTTAACCAAGTAGTCTTAAGAAATAGCCACTGCTTATCAGTGCACGATTGCACTATGGGATCTATTTACTGTTTGGGATCTTGCCAGGTACGTGTGATCTGGATAGACCACTGTCGTTAACAGGAAGCTGGACTTGATGGTCCCTCGGTCTTACTCAGTATAGCAAATTCTTATCTTCTTAAAATGTCTTTAATAAAATAGTAAATTGCAATATGTACAGATTTTAAGCCTTGAAATCCAGAATGCAGATAGCGAGATTTCACAAGGGGTTTCCTTATCTGTATTGGTGAAGCCTCTTGGGGGTTCTCTCTGGGTTTAAGGACTCCTCTGGATAGATGCGGTGCTCCCTGACCTCCAAGAACCCAGGTGTATCTGAATCTCTCCTACACCTTCTCTCCCCCTGGACGTCCGGATCAGCACACTGCACGGGAAGCTCTTTCCTTCTCTTCCCTTCACCGTCTCCACTGACGGTTACCTCCAGACCCCACTCACGTCTCGCTGTTCCTGCGTACATTTTTGTTCAGGGTCTCTTCTCCTCCCTAGAAAGGTTTAACTCCCTCAGAATGGGCTCCCTGTAATGCAGTACCGTTAGCACCATCGCAGGGAACGGTCTATGTGCCTCTCTCTACTCAGCAGGAGAGAAGGCAAACTCCACCCTCTCACAGAAAGAGGAGAGATTAAATCTCTCTCGTTTCATAACTCCTTCCTACTCTCAGAGACAAAGAGGTTTGCTTCTTCTTTGTTCCCTTACCTAACCCCCTGAATAAAACTCCTTGGGCTGCTCTAACCCAATCCAGGACTGTAACCACTGTGGCCATTCCTAGAGGGGCAGGTCACAGCAAAATGGTCTAGTAAAGTCCTCGAGAGCCAAGGTTTTTAGGACATCCACAATGAATATGCATGACAGAGATTTGCATTCAATGGAGAGAGTGGATGCAGAATGTAGTGGGAGGTACAGCCCAATACTCAGACTTAAGGGGAATAGTGGGAAAGAGGAAACCAGTGCAGGCAGAGCTAGAGGGGGGGGGGGGGGGGGGGGGGGGGGAACGGGGACGGACTGACAACTACAGCTCCCAGAGAGCCACAGCGCTGAGGGAAAAGGAGACTGTGCAAGCCCAGGAACCAGGTGGTGACCTAATTAAGAAGGAGGAACTACAGGAGATGCACAGTGCTTGGAAGCAGACCCAGAAGAGCTGAATCCTGTGGGCCCAGAGAGCTCCCAATACTTCAAAATTGCACAGATGGATTGCAGCAGAAGGAGTAGATAAAGGCTGAAGCCCTTATCGCCTGAAAGTGAGAAATTCAGCCTGCAGGTTTCCTACAAGTGGGAGCTGGCAATTCACCCAGCTATTTATAAGGAACTGTGCTGGGGGAATGAGACAAGGCTGTTTTGGGACTTTGTATTGAAATGCTAAAATAAAAGGAAGGTCTTGAGGGAATCATATCCAAGCTGTGGGCTTACCAGAGCTATTCAAGCCTCAGGTGTGGCTTTAAGACCCTGTTGCAGTCCCATTAAGCTTAGGATCCTGCAGAGGGAATTGGAAGCTCAAGCTGCAGAATTCTACAAGGTGCATCCTTACAAAATCTCTCTCCTGAAAACCAGGCCTATTTGTGCCTCTCAAGTACCAGAGTTGGCCACCTCTGGTTTAGTCCAAGACCCCACTCTGCCAGTCTCAATATGTCCTCTGCTAGGAGAAGCATAGAATTAATGAAGGGTCAATAGCCTCCCCCCACCCTTGGTGATCCAGATTCCTGATTTTTATGCACCTGCTACTTCTCTCCAAACATGTAGATTAGAGATAGGTAATTCAATGAAATCAGAAATGGAGAATAAGAGGAGGCAGGGTGTAGGATTAAAGGGGATTCGATTTTGAGGAGGTGGAACTTAGATAAAATCAGATTTGTTTGTCACAGCTAACCAAAATCCAGCTACAATGCAAACCTAGAACATAAGAACATAAGACTCGCCATACTGGGTCAGATGAAATGTTGCACGTGGTGGCTCATGGGCTTCTCCTGCGAGCTGCCACATTCACCTCCGGCTCTGACCAAGGCCCATCACTGCCAGACACAGGGGGAGACCTCCGAGGGAAGACGCAGCTGACCGCTGTGCTCTGCCTGCCTCTCTCCCCTCTTGTGAGTACTGGCGTGACTTCCCCGCTATCGGCTCGGCAGACCGCCATGTCTGACCTGCTTCCAATGCCGCAAGCCATACAGGGCCTCCCTAGGCACATGCACGCCTGTTCTTCCTTCATTTAAAGGTCCAGTAGCGGGAACAGGAGAGCGGCATCCTCAGATGACGTCATCACCAGGGGACTATAAAAGGCCTTCACAGGCGATTGCCCTTTGCCTCAGCAATAGGTTGACTTCCCTGGAAATGTGCCCTGCCTCAGCATTCCCGTGTCCCTTGTGTGTCTTACTCCTGGTTCCTGTTCCTGTGTTCCACGGTTCTTCCTCATTTCTGTGTTGCCAGTTTGATTGTCTTCGTGGTCATTCTTGCCTTCGTCTGTATTCAGTGTCTCATCCTGCCCTGATGGTCCCTCATTCTCCATACTCCTTGTTCCTTGTCTCTTGGATTGGACTTCTGGCTTGAACTCAGATTGGACCTCAACGCTGCTTGACCTCTGCCTGCTCTGACCACTGCCTGCTTCAGCTTCTGATTCTACGCTGCCTGCCCAGACTTCTGCCTGTACCTTGCCCCTGCAAGAACTCTACCTGCATCTGAACCTAGCACGTCCTGACTGCTGCTACTCCAGACATCTCTACCTTCTCCGAGATGGCCTGCAATGACTTCTTTCTGATGGATCTTCACCACCAGAGAGACCTGCACCTAAGATCAGCTAGCTCCGGCTCCAGAGGGCTCAACCTAAGGGGAACATGGGCTGGTATTGGCAAAGCTCCAGTTGGCCCTCTGGCTCTGTCAGCTCCACCTGCCGATGGTGAGTAATGGCAGGGCTCTTCCCTGCAGGTAGCGCCAACTCCCCCTTGGCCTAAGGGTCCACATCCACAACACGAAAGGTCCATTAAGCCCAGTATTCTGTTATCAACAGTAGCCAATCCATGTCACAAGAACCTGGAAGGATCCCAAGGGGTAGACAGATTCCAAGCTACTTATCCCAAGAATAAGGACTGGATTTCTGCAACTCCATAAACAATTATTAAGGTAGAGTTGCAGAAAGCCACTGCTTATTCTTGGGATAAGCACTTGGAATCTGTCTACCCCTTGAGATATTTGCAACCTGGATTGGCTACTGTTGGAAACAGGATACTGAGCTTGATGGACCTTTTGTATGGCAAGTCTAATGTTCATCAAACCAGGATCGGGCTAGTTATTTATTTATTTTTTATTTATAGATGGAATCTAACTGCTCTAAGATTCCTAGAAAAAAAAGTCATAGCTTACGTAGGAGCACAGGGATTCTGAAGCCAGTCCTCAGGGCACACCTAAGCTGTCAGGTTTTCAGGATATCCACAATAAATATGCATATGAGAGATCTGCAGGCATTGCCTCCATTGCTTGTTGAGTTATAACTATGAATGTCACTTTGTACTCCATTGTGATCTTTACGTGGAACGACGGCATATAAAATGTCTAAATAAATAAATAAATAAATAAATAAATAAATAAATAAGCAAATCTGTTTGATTTGTGTAAGGTCAGAAGGAGATCAGCAGGATTTCAGCCTTGAAATCCCCGGTGATTAACCTGTTGCTCTATTCACTAGGCTGTTCCTCCTCAGTACAAGCTGCTCTCTGGCTTGGCTTGACATCTGTTTTTAAAAGAAATAAAACTCAGATCCGTTCAGTAAAGAGCAATTTGTCACTACAGCTTTCCCTTCCCTCAGGGCTTAGCATAGCAGGAAGTTTAGAAAGAGAGGTGCTGTCAGGCACCCTGCGGCTCAGGCCAATGGGACTCTTCCATGGGGGGTTAGGAATCCTTGGATCCTCCACCCCACTCACCAAGATAATTAACCTCAACCCCGGTTATAACAAAAATGGGGGGGGGGGGCAGACAATACACGTCAATTAATGAGCTGCATCATTTGCCAATGCACTTACAGCAGCTCAGCAATATTAAACGTGCAATGGCTCACAACAACCTTCGAGATCTGTGTTATTCCTGGAGACTTAACCTTCTGATGCTCGTAGGAGGAAAGTTAATACACCTGCCGATCTTCTGCTGTGTTTGCAAAGTGTGGTAAACCCAGAGTACCACCCCCATTTGAAAACACCCCTCCAGTTCCAACACCCCTATAAAATGCCCCTCTAAGTCCCTCCCCCCTAGCATGAGCTTCAAGTTAAGCCCCACCCCCAACAGAGGAAGGCAACATTTTACTGTAGGTTCCTAAGTAGGCACACTGGCTCCAGTTTAGTTAACTTTATTTAAATGCAGCAAATTTGTATTTCTTTTCACTAAAGCCCTTGAAGCTATTGCACCCGTTGGTCGCAGAAGGCTGCGCCCTCTGCTGCTCACCTTTTTTCTGCCTAACTCAGCGGCCTAGGAGGGAACGGGGGTAGGCTGCGCGGCTCGGCGCGCGCAGGCTATACGAAATCGATAGCCTTGCGCGCGCCGATCCAGGATTTTAGCCGATACGCGCGACTACGCGCGTATCTACTAAAATCCAGCGTACTTTTGTTTGCGCCTGGAGCGCAAACAAAAGTAGGCTGTTCGCGCTCGTCTGAAAATCTACCCCTAACTGCAGATTTGTTTCGATTGAAGGAACTTTCACACACACACAGAGGGGTAGATTTTCAGACGAGCGCGAACAGCCTACTTTTGTTTGCGCTCCAGGCGCAAACAAAAGTACGCTGGATTTTAGTAGATACGCGCGTAGTCGCGCGTATCGGCTAAAATCCTGGATCGGCGCGCGCAAGGCTATCGATTTCGTATAGCCTGCGCGCGCCGAGCTGCGCAGCCTACCCCCGTTCCCTCCTAGGCCGCTCCGAAATCGGAGCGGCCTAGAAGGGAACTTTCCTTTGCCCTCCCCTCACTTTCCCCTCCCTTCCCCTATCTAACCCACCCGCCCGGCCCTGTCTAAACCCCCATCCTACCTTTGTCGGGGGATTTACGCCTCCCTCCGGGAGGCGTAAATCCCCGCACGCCAGCAGGCCTCCTGCGCGCCGGGCCGCGACCTGGGGGCGGGTACGGAGGGCGCGGCCACGCCCCCGGGCCATAGCCACGCCCCCCGTACCCGCCCCCAAAACGCTGCCGACACGCCCCCGCAACGCCGCGCGCTCCGGCCCCGCCCCCCGACACGCCTCCCGACACGCCCACTCCGAAAACCCCGGGACTTACGCGAGTCCCGGGGTTCTGCGCGCGTAGGCTCACCGGCGCGCAGGGCCCTGCTCGCGTAAATCCGCCCGGTTTTGGGCGGATTTACGCGAGCAGGGCTCGGAAAATCCGCCCCTAAGGAAAGAGGAAGTATCTCAGCTATTGAGTCAGATAGGTCTGCCCGAATCAGAGAGATTTGTATCTAATTGCACTAAACCAAACAAACGGATCCCTGTTGGTCTACTGGATAAGATTTGGTACTTCCACAATACCTGGTCAGAAAAGGGATGCAGTTCTGAGAATGGTTCTCATCTCCATTGGAGATGGATCAAGAAACAAATATGTCAAGGCTTTACTAAACATAGGGGCGGATTTTCCGAGCCCTGCTCGCGTAAATCTGCCCAAAACCGGGTGTCCTCCCTGCCCCCGGGGGCTGTGACCAATGCCTCTACAGGCTCTATAGCCCATCCAGGGAGCAGAAGATCTGACTTAAGGATCAAACCGGGGACCTTCCACTCTGCCACCAGTATGACACCACTGTGGGAAGCTTCTAAGAATAAACTATATAAGAACATAAAAGGTGACATGTTCGGTCAGACCAATGGTCCATTGAGCCCAGTGTCTCTGATCCCTAATATATGATCTAATCTGATTCAGCCAGCAAGTCATCGCTATGGTGACATTACATTCCAGTATGCATCCTCTTTTTGTAAATAGTTACAGAGAGGCTATATTATCCCAGGTCTTTGAAGACCTTCTCAAACATCTCGTTGAGTAAAACTGAAATAGATGAGGGAAATACATTCAATTTGTTCATCTTCTCCTCTGTCATCACTGCCTCACCCAAAATGATGATCGTGGGCTGGGTTGTGGTGGAAGATCTAACGTGTACAGTCTGTTATAAGGCAGGTTGCAATTCTGCTGCTCCAAGGCATAGGGCTTGCTCTCATATCAATAGTGACCCATACAAGGCTGCATTTCTGGACTGACTAATGTCAGTCCAGCACTGGCAAACAGAGGGATGTTTGCCTTTCATACTCAAAAAGATATTTGCTGTCTGTGAGGAATGAAAACACTATGAAAGACGTGTGGAGTCATGATGCAACATTTAGTGGCTGTGCCGTGAATCGATAATTCAGTGTGGTGTGTTGTTCCAAGCTGTTCTGTCCATCCCGTTTCCTGCCGGTAATGAAAACATACAGCAAGACACCTGGAGACAAATGACGAGAACTGGCACCAGTGTGGAACCAAAAGAACAGCATGACCCTTGTTTACAGGAGTAGGATTGATCTTAACAGTCAAGAGTGAAAGCTCACAAAATGTGCCACGCTTACCAAAGACAGATTGGAAGCTGCAGCAGGATCTAGCCCACAGTGGATGATTTGACAACAGCGGGCATTTCTGTGAGGAAAGGGGAACGAAAGGACCAAAATAAAAGAGGTAGACATTACTGGCTTTACTATAAAATAGCTTGGAGTACCAGGCTCAACATGGGACAAGCAGAATTGCAGTCTACATAAATCCGAGGTAAATGTTGCCCAGCTTGAATCTCTATATTTCAGTCCAAAGGACTACCTCGGATTGTATCATGCTTCACTGTTAATATATCCCAGAACTAGCAGGCATAAGAAGCGCTGTGCAGAGACACATAAGAGACATTCCCTGCTTAGTGGTGCTTACAATCTAAACAAGACAAACAAAACAAAAAAAAAATAAGATGCTTAGAGATTAAACATTGAGGCTATGAATTAGAAGAATAAAACCAGGTGCCTTATAGGAAGTTTAGGTCAATGTTTATTAGCCAGTAGAGCTGATTTAAAGTAGTCTCAAAAGGTGGGTCTACAGATCACTTATCTAAATTGATTAAAACTGCAGGAATTAGCCCTCTGGGCAGGAATCTTCCAGATTAGCACTTAGATTCAATCCTGCAGTCTTCAAATAGTTCCAATGCCTCAAATCTGTAAAACCCTTGGTTAAGCCTGAACCAATTTAAGTAAGATTAGCGTAAAAACAACTCTCGTTATATTCTGACCGAGGCAAAGAGAGTTTTCCTTATCCAAGTAAATTTTGAAATGTCAGCCATGGATTGGAACTGACTAATTCTCATCAAATGTAGGTGGTGCGTAGGTATAATATTTTGAGGGGTCCTCTGCTGTAACACGTGTCACATAAAAACGAAAGCTTGGTTGTACTTTGTAATAGTTTAATGCTATGTGTTGACCCTCCCTTTCAGATGGTGCGGTTATTTATGTCCCTTGTTTTATCTATTCTTTGTTTTATTATTTTTAATGTACATTGCTTTGATTTCATTACAAGAAAGGCAATCAATCAAGTTTAATAAACTAACTAACACTAACCAGCTGCAGTGCAGACTCATTACCAGGGTTTAGTCCATCAGTCCTGGTGTGGACTCTCTTAAATGTGGGGAAAGGGGGGGGAGGATTAACCTTTACGTTTTTCTGTTGATGTACTAATTAAATGTGCTGATTTTATGTATTTTTTTTGGACCCCGCCCCAAACTTTGGAGGGTGTGGGTAAATATATTTTAAATAAATAAATATCCTCCAGGACCCAAGATGGTGTAGTACCAAGGATACAAAAAAGAGCCACAAACAATTCCCATGTCGTGTTATAACTAATCCAAAAGGAAATTGTAACCCCAAAATATTTCTAAATGTTGTGCCAAAACCATTTATAATATTTTTGTTTATTGTTTTTCAATTTTAGAGATCTGTAAATTATTATAAAACCGCATCTCTCTGTTCCTTGACTGAAGATGAGGGAGACTTTCTGTCCCATGAAAGGGATATGAATATTAAAGGAACCTAAGGGCATATAAGAATATCTGACAGTAAACCTATTTAGGAAGATGCTACCAGCTACTTCTGTACTATTGAGGCTCCTGATGAAGCTAGACGATGTAAAACTTCGACCGTTGTTGAGCCAGTAGCATGATATTGAGGTGAAAGGGATAGTCTCATATAAAATAAGAGACTTTGTTGAATTTTGAGAGGTATTATTTATACCATCTGAGAGGTATTATTTACACTAAGAAAACCGCAAATGATTGAATAGTCCAGGCGATCTCCGAGAATACACTGAGACACGCTGACAGGCTTGCTGATGCGGTTTTATAATAATTTACAGAAATCTAAAACTGAAAAAAATAAATAAAAATATTATAAATGGTTTTGGCACAACATTAAGAAATATTTTGGGGTTACGGTTTCCTTTTGGATTAGTAATACCAAGGAGACACTTGACACAGGTATGAGGAAAGGCTAAAGAGGTTGGTGGAGGGGATATGATAGAGGTCTATAAAATCATGAATGGAATAGAACAGTTATTTAATCTTTCAAAAAATGCAAAGACTAGAGAATAGTTCATGAAGTTAGAAAGTAGCACATTCAAAACAAATCAGAGAAAAATATTTTTCATTCAATGCACAATTAAACTCTGAAATTCATTGCTGGAGGATGTGGTTAAGGCAGCTAGCATAGCTGGTTTTAAAAAAGGTTTGGACAAATTCCTGGAGAAGCCAGTCAACTATTGTTAACATTACATAAGCATTTGCAAATTAAATGTAAAACACTGATAAGACAGGCTAAGAGATAATTTGAAAATAAATTGACTGTAGAGACAAAACTCATAATAAAAACTTTTAGAAATATATCTGAAGCAGGAAGCCTGTGAAGAAGTTGGTTGGACCATTAGATGAAAAGGCACTTAAGGAAGATAAGGCCATCGCGGAAAAACTAAATTAATTCTTTACTTCAGGTTTTACTAATGAGGATGTTGGGGAGATATCGTTCTGGAGATTGTTTTCAGGGGTGATTATTCAGATGAACTGAACCAAATCACAGTGAACTTGGAAGATGTAGTAGGCCATATTGAGAAGCTGAAGAGTAGCAAATCACCTGGACTAGATGGTATACATTCTAGGGTTCTGAAAGAACTAAAAAATGAAATTTCAGACCTATTACTAATAATTTGTAACCTATCATTAAAAACATCCATTGTATCTGAGGACTGGAGGGTGGCCAATGTAACTCTAATATTTAAAAAGGGCTCCAGGGATGATCCAGGAAACTATAGACCAGTGAGCCTGACTTCAGTGCCAGGAAAAATCGTAGAAACTATTCTAAAGATCAAAATCAGAAGAACATATAGATAGACATAGTTTAATGGGACATAGCCAGCATGGATTTACCCAAGGGAAGCCTTGCCTCACTAATCTACATTTTTTTGAAGGGGTGAATAAACATGTGGCAAGAGTGAACCGGTAGATGTGATGTATTTGCATTTTCAGAAGGAGTTTGACAAATTCTCTCATGAGAGGCTTCTAAAAAAATTTAAAAGTTATGGGATAAGGTGGCAATGACCTTTTGTAGATTGCAAAGTGGTTAAATGAGAGGAAACAAAGAATAAGATTAAATGGTCAGTTTTCTCAGTGGGAAAAGATAAACAGTGAAGTGCCTCAGGGATCTGTACTTGGACTGGTTCTTTTCAATATATTTATAAATGATCTGAAAGGAATACAATGAGAGAGGTGATCATATTTGCAGATGACACAAAATTATTCAAAGTAGTTAAATCACAAGTGGATTTTGATAAATTTCAGGCGGACCTTGCGAGACTGGAAGATCGGGCATCCAAAAGGTAGATGATATTTTAATGTGAACAAATGCAAGGTGATGCATATAGGGAAAAATAACCCATACCACCCAGGAAAAAGATCTAGGTGTGTTAGTAAATAATACATTGAAATAGTTGGCTCAGTGTGCCGCGGCAGTCAAAAAAACAAACAGAATATTAGGAACTATTAGGATGGGAATGGTGAATAAAATGGAGAATGTCATAATGCCTCTATATTGCTCCATGGTGAGAATGCACCTTGAATACTGTATACAATTCTGGTCACCTCATCTCAAAAAAGATTATAGTTGCACTGGAGAAGGTTCAGAGAAGGGCTACTAAAATGATAAATGGCATAGAATGGCTTCCCTATGAAGAAAGGCTAAAGAGGTTAGGGCTGTTCAGCTTGGAGAAGAGACGGCTGAGAGGGGATATGATAGAGGTCTATAAAATCATGAAAGGACTTGAATGGGTAAATGTGAATCAATTATTTACTCTTTCAGATAATAGGACTAGAGGCACTTGATGTTAGCAAGTAGCACATTTAAAACAAATCAGATATATTTCTTTTTTATTCAACGCACAATTATGGTCTGGAATTCATTGCCAGAGGATATGGTTAAGGCAGTCAGAGTAGCTGGGTTCAAAACAAGTTTGGATAAGTTCTGGGGGAGAAGTCCATAAACTGCTATTAATCATGTTCACTTAGGGGCGGATTTTAAAACGAGCGCGAACAGCCTACTTTTGTTTGCGCTCCAGGCGCAAACAAAAGTACGCTGGATTTTAGTAGATACGCACGGAGAAGCGCGTATCCGCTAAAATCCTGGATCGGCGCGCGCAAGGCTATGAATTTTGTATAGCCGGCGCGCGCCGAGCCGCGCAGCCTACCCCGTTCCCTCCAAGGCCGCTCCGAAATCGGAGCGGCCTCGGAGGGAACTTTCCTTTGCCCTCCCCTCACCTTCCCCTCCCTTCCCCTACCTAACCCACCCGCCCGGCCCTGTCTAAACCCCCCCCCTTACCTTTGTCGGGGGATTTACGCCTCCCAGAGGGAGGCGTAAATCCCCGCGCGCCAGCGGGCCTCCTGCGCGCCGGGCCGCGACCTGGGGGCGGGTACGGAGGGCGCGGCCACGCCCCCGGGCCGTAGCCACGCCCCCGTACCCGCCCCCAAAACGCTGCCGACACGCCCCCAAAACGCTGCCGACACGCCCCCGAAACGCCGCGAGACCGGGCCCGCCCCCGACATGCCCCTGACACGCCCCCCTCCGAGAACCCCGGGACTTACGCGAGTCCCGGGGCTCTGCGCGCGCCGGGAGGCCTATGTAAAATAGGCTTCCCGGCGAGCAGGGCTCTGAAAATCCGCCCCTTAGGGAATAATCACTGCTATTACTGGCATCAGTAGCATGGGATCTATTTAATGTTTGGGTATTTGCCAGGTACTTGTTGGATTGGCCACTGTTGGAAACAGGATGCTGAGCTTGATGGACCCTTGGTCTGACCCAGTAAGGCAACTTTTTATGTTCTTATGTTAACCAAGTAGTCTTAAGAAATAGCCACTGCTTATCAGTGCACGATTGCACTATGGGATCTATTTACTGTTTGGGATCTTGCCAGGTACGTGTGATCTGGATAGACCACTGTCGTTAACAGGAAGCTGGACTTGATGGTCCCTCGGTCTTACTCAGTATAGCAAATTCTTATCTTCTTAAAATGTCTTTAATAAAATAGTAAATTGCAATATGTACAGATTTTAAGCCTTGAAATCCAGAATGCAGATAGCGAGATTTCACAAGGGGTTTCCTTATCTGTATTGGTGAAGCCTCTTGGGGGTTCTCTCTGGGTTTAAGGACTCCTCTGGATAGATGCGGTGCTCCCTGACCTCCAAGAACCCAGGTGTATCTGAATCTCTCCTACACCTTCTCTCCCCCTGGACGTCCGGATCAGCACACTGCACGGGAAGCTCTTTCCTTCTCTTCCCTTCACCGTCTCCACTGACGGTTACCTCCAGACCCCACTCACGTCTCGCTGTTCCTGCGTACATTTTTGTTCAGGGTCTCTTCTCCTCCCTAGAAAGGTTTAACTCCCTCAGAATGGGCTCCCTGTAATGCAGTACCGTTAGCACCATCGCAGGGAACGGTCTATGTGCCTCTCTCTACTCAGCAGGAGAGAAGGTAAACTCCACCCTCTCACAGAAAGAGGAGAGATTAAATCTCTCTCGTTTCATAACTCCTTCCTACTCTCAGAGACAAAGAGGTTTGCTTCTTCTTTGTTCCCTTACCTAACCCCCTGAATAAAACTCCTTGGGCTGCTCTAACCCAATCCAGGACTGTAACCACTGTGGCCATTCCTAGAGGGGCAGGTCACAGCAAAATGGTCTAGTAAAGTCCTCGAGAGCCAAGGTTTTTAGGACATCCACAATGAATATGCATGACAGAGATTTGCATTCAATGGAGAGAGTGGATGCAGAATGTAGTGGGAGGTACAGCCCAATACTCAGACTTAAGGGGAATAGTGGGAAAGAGGAAACCAGTGCAGGCAGAGCTAGAGGGGGGGGGGGGGGGGGGGGGGAACGGGGACGGACTGACAACTACAGCTCCCAGAGAGCCACAGCGCTGAGGGAAAAGGAGACTGTGCAAGCCCAGGAACCAGGTGGTGACCTAATTAAGAAGGAGGAACTACAGGAGATGCACAGTGCTTGGAAGCAGACCCAGAAGAGCTGAATCCTGTGGGCCCAGAGAGCTCCCAATACTTCAAAATTGCACAGATGGATTGCAGCAGAAGGAGTAGATAAAGGCTGAAGCCCTTATCGCCTGAAAGTGAGAAATTCAGCCTGCAGGTTTCCTACAAGTGGGAGCTGGCAATTCACCCAGCTATTTATAAGGAACTGTGCTGGGGGAATGAGACAAGGCTGTTTTGGGACTTTGTATTGAAATGCTAAAATAAAAGGAAGGTCTTGAGGGAATCATATCCAAGCTGTGGGCTTACCAGAGCTATTCAAGCCTCAGGTGTGGCTTTAAGACCTTGTTGCAGTCCCATTAAGCTTAGGATCCTGCAGAGGGAATTGGAAGCTCAAGCTGCAGAATTCTACAAGGTGCATCCTTACAAAATCTCTCTCCTGAAAACCAGGCCTATTTGTGCCTCTCAAGTACCAGAGTTGGCCACCTCTGGTTTAGTCCAAGACCCCACTCTGCCAGTCTCAATATGTCCTCTGCTAGGAGAAGCATAGAATTAATGAAGGGTCAATAGCCTCCCTCCACCCTTGGTGATCCAGATTCCTGATTTTTATGCACCTGCTACTTCTCTCCAAACATGTAGATTAGAGATAGGTAATTCAATGAAATCAGAAATGGAGAATAAGAGGAGGCAGGGTGTAGGATTAAAGGGGATTCGATTTTGAGGAGGTGGAACTTAGATAAAATCAGATTTGTTTGTCACAGCTAACCAAAATCCAGCTACAATGCAAACCTAGAACATAAGAACATAAGACTCGCCATACTGGGTCAGATGAAATGTTGCACGTGGTGGCTCATGGGCTTCTCCTGCGAGCTGCCACATTCACCTCCGGCTCTGACCAAGGCCCATCACTGCCAGACACAGGGGGAGACCTCCGAGGGAAGACGCAGCTGACCGCTGTACTCTGCCTGCCTCTCTCCCCTCTTGTGAGTACTGGCGTGACTTCCCCGCTATCGGCTCGGCAGACCGCCATGTCTGACCTGCTTCCAATGCCGCAAGCCATACAGGGCCTCCCTAGGCACATGCACGCCTGTTCTTCCTTCATTTAAAGGTCCAGTAGCGGGAACAGGAGAGCGGCGTCCTCAGATGACGTCATCACCAGGGGACTATAAAAGGCCTTCACAGGCGATTGCCCTTTGCCTCAGCAATAGGTTGACTTCCCTGGAAATGTGCCCTGCCTCAGCATTCCCGTGTCCCTTGTGTGTCTTACTCCTGGTTCCTGTTCCTGTGTTCCACGGTTCTTCCTCATTTCTGTGTTGCCAGTTTGATTGTCTTCGTGGTCATTCTTGCCTTCGTCTGTATTCAGTGTCTCATCCTGCCCTGATGGTCCCTCATTCTCCATACTCCTTGTTCCTTGTCTCTTGGATTGGACTTCTGGCTTGAACTCAGATTGGACCTCAACGCTGCTTGACCTCTGCCTGCTCTGACCACTGCCTGCTTCAGCTTCTGATTCTACGCTGCCTGCCCAGACTTCTGCCTGTACCTTGCCCCTGCAAGAACTCTACCTGCATCTGAACCTAGCACGTCCTGACTGCTGCTACTCCAGACATCTCTACCTTCTCCGAGATGGCCTGCAATGACTTCTTTCTGATGGATCTTCACCACCAGAGAGACCTGCACCTAAGATCAGCTAGCTCCGGCTCCAGAGGGCTCAACCTAAGGGGAACATGGGCTGGTATTGGCAAAGCTCCAGTTGGCCCTCTGGCTCTGTCAGCTCCACCTGCCGATGGTGAGGAATGGCAGGGCTCTTCCCTGCAGGTAGCGCCAACTCCCCCTTGGCCTAAGGGTCCACATCCACAACACGAAAGGTCCATTAAGCCCAGTATTCTGTTATCAACAGTAGCCAATCCATGTCACAAGAACCTGGAAGGATCCCAAGGGGTAGACAGATTCCAAGCTACTTATCCCAAGAATAAGGAGTGGATTTCTGCAACTCCATAAACAATTATTAAGGTAGAGTTGCAGAAAGCCACTGCTTATTCTTGGGATAAGCACTTGGAATCTGTCTACCCCTTGAGATATTTGCAACCTGGATTGGCTACTGTTGGAAACAGGATACTGAGCTTGATGGACCTTTTGTATGGCAAGTCTAATGTTCATCAAACCAGGATCGGGCTAGTTATTTATTTATTTTTTATTTATAGATGGAAACTAACTGCTCTAAGATTCCTAGAAAAAAAAGTCATAGCTTACGTAGGAGCACAGGGATTCTGAAGCCAGTCCTCAGGGCACACCTAAGCTGTCAGGTTTTCAGGATATCCACAATAAATATGCATATGAGAGATCTGCAGGCATTGCCTCCATTGCTTGTTGAGTTATAACTATGAATGTCACTTTGTACTCCATTGTGATCTTTACGTGGAACGACGGCATATAAAATGTCTAAATAAATAAATAAGCAAATCTGTTTGATTTGTGTAAGGTCAGAAGGAGATCAGCAGGATTTCAGCCTTGAAATCCCCGGTGATTAACCTGTTGCTCTATTCACTAGGCTGTTCCTCCTCAGTACAAGCTGCTCTCTGGCTTGGCTTGACATCTGTTTTTAAAAGAAATAAAACTCAGATCCGTTCAGTAAAGAGCAATTTGTCACTACAGCTTTCCCTTCCCTCAGGGCTTAGCATAGCAGGAAGTTTAGAAAGAGAGGTGCTGTCAGGCACCCTGCGGCTCAGGCCAATGGGACTCTTCCATGGGGGGTTAGGAATCCTTGGATCCTCCACCCCACTCACCAAGATAATTAACCTCAACCCCGGTTATAACAAAAATGGGGGGGGGGCAGACAATACACGTCAATTAATGAGCTGCATCATTTGCCAATGCACTTACAGCAGCTCAGCAATATTAAACGTGCAATGGCTCACAACAACCTTCGAGATCTGTGTTATTCCTGGAGACTTAACCTTCTGATGCTCGTAGGAGGAAAGTTAATACACCTGCCGATCTTCTGCTGTGTTTGCAAAGTGCGGTAAACCCAGAGTACCACCCCCATTTGAAAACACCCCTCCAGTTCCAACACCCCTATAAAATGCCCCTCTGGGTCCCTCCCCCCTAGCATGAGCTTCAAGTTAAGCCCCACCCCCAACAGAGGAAGGCAACATTTTACTGTAGGTTCCTAAGTAGGCACCCTGGCTCCAGTTTAGTTAACTTTATTTAAATGCAGCAAATTTGTATTTCTTTTCACTAAAGCCCTTGAAGCTATTGCACCCGTTGGTCGCAGAAGGCTGCGCCCTCTGCTGCTCACCTTTTTTCTGCCTAACTCAGCCCATGTTGGTAAGATGGCTGCCTCCGCTTCTCCACACCAAACCCTCTGGCGTTCCCGGTCCGGCATGGGCGATTGCGTTCTCCATCTTCCTTCAGGAGTCACCTAGAGCGGGCGGGCGCGCAGCCCTGTCCTTTACGTGTGTCATGGCGGGAACCTCGGGTGCGTCCCCACTGCATGACGTCACTAGCTCTGGTATTTAATCTCCATTCACGCTCCACAGTACGAGTTAGCAAGGAATCCTCCATGCTGATCTTTTCTCGTTACCAGACACTCCCACTCTGTGTTCTCTCGCTCCAGGACGACTTAGGTACCCGCTCCTCATGGGCCCTGCCTCGCTCCTCTTTACCCTCTGGGGTCATCTGCTACCAACAAGGATGCCTAAAGTACCCACTCCTCAGGGGACTTGCCTTGCTCCTATCTACCCTTTGGGGTTGCCTACCTTCTACCAGGATGCCTACGGTACCCGTTCCTCGGGGGCCTTGTTCGCCCGAGTCCTCTGCTCCTCGGGGCTCTCTCCTACTACAACTACCGGCATCAGAGTGAGTACTGCCACTCTAGTTCTGTCTTTGCTTGTTTCATCTCTCTTTCCTTAGATCAACGGTCTACCCCACTCCGCGGGCCTGGTGCGACTGTGGAACTGCCTTTTCCACCTTGCAGTATACAGACAGAACATTGCCATCTGGTTCTTCTCTCCTAGCTGGAATCATCACCCAATCCTCGGGTTACCATCTACATTGCAGTACAATAAAGCTATATCTCTGTGTGCATCTCTGCCTTGAGCTAGCCTATCGCTGCAAGTCCCCACAGGGCTCCACCCTGTGGGAGGTGTCATCTCTTACAGCGACCAAGGGCCCATGCTTCAATGTCCAAAGCACAACAGAAGCAAGTCTTGGCCTCTGCCAAGATGAAACCCAGGGACCACCATGGGTTGTAGGGTGGCCCATCAGAGCCACAGTGCGCACTCCCATGTCTTCTCGGGTATTTAAATCAGCTTGAAATAGAGTTCCTTTAATAGTAAGTTTTTCATTTATATTAGTAACCCTAGAGTAATTACAGACATTTCCCCCAACACCAGTGCGCTCTGTCCATGAACATCTCTTAATTGGTGGGTGGGGGAGGGAGGATTTGATAATTAATATTGTGAGGTTCTATTGAATTAATGGGATGGAAGTCTGTAGGTGGTGGAGTTGGGTTTAGATTGAGGATTGCTTTGTGGTATTTTTAGGTTTGACTGATGTATTAAGGGATTCAATGGAGGGGGTTGATTGGGAGGATGGTATTGTATGATGGTTTTAGATAGGGTGGGGTTTGATTTAATGGTGGATTATGTTTTACGGTGTGTTAAATTTGGGATGTTTGTGCTGATTATGTTTTTGCATTAGTAGGATTGGTAGGGATGGGGAGGGAAGTCGTTGTCTTAGCTGATTTAATGTTGATCTTTTGGTATATAACCTGCTTTGGGGTTTTGTAATTTAAAAGTGCATTATTAATTGTAAATAAATAAATACATTTCAGGGTCTTATAGGAGACCTGGGTGGGTGAAGGCTTGTGGCTGTGGAGGAAGGGGAAGGGACGAAGGCTTCCCTGTCCCTTGTTCATTTGTTCCCTGTTGGTCTTGGTGTGGGGGCGTCCTCCTGGTCTTCGGCTCCTGTCTCCAGAGCAAGGGGATGTTATTTTGTAGGCGAAAACAAGAAAAATAAAAAACCCTGTTACAGCAAATATAAGTAAACACCTCTGTAAACCCTACTGTGGTTACCCCTCTGCATTGGCAACACGGAATTCTAGCATGGAATTCGATTACCGAGAGCATTCGGCAAAGGCCCACAGGAACATACTAAAAAAAATAGGAAATAAAGTTCCCCCTCTAGGAACGAAATCAAAAGAGACAGGGGGCAGCCAAGCAGAAAAAAATGTGCCCATTCTTGCAGCCCCGTTGGGTGCGATGTTCAGGATGTGGCAGAGCGTTTGCAGGATAAACACCGGGATCACGTCGGCAGTCAGAAGATCGTCGTGCACGTCTTTAGCGCTGATGGACACCATTTGCCGTGGTACACGTTTGCGAGCATTTTCAGAAAAGAAAAAACAATTATAGATCTTAGGGGGTAATAGGATTACAAATTTGTGATAAATCTCTCTGGAAAAGACTCGCTGTCGGATTCCCCCTCCCCCCAGTGGACAAGTTGTTTTGAAATAAAATGTTTTTTGAATCTGTGAAAACATTCATTTGAGGTGAAGTTTTCCTTTTTTCTTGTAATGAAGTGAATCTGGCGTGAGCAGCTGAAAAGAGACCTTAAAGTGGGAGCCTTTTGTTAAACTGGGAGCATGGCTGGAATGGCAGTTACGTCTGACCCAGGTCACACCTGTTGGGTTCATCCACTGCTGGTTTTGCTCCCGAGCCCTCTGTGGACTTGGTAGTCCTCCCTTTCCTTTACAAAATGCAACCTCCAAGTCCATGGATGGCAAAGCAAGAAATGGATCGGCCTTGTCAGGATTTATCTGAATGGGGTGCATCCTTTTTATTCCCCCCCCCCCCACCCCAAAAATAGAATAATGTGAAAAACACAATGGGCCGTAAAAAGTCGACCTAGCAAAATGAAGAAAACAGGAATGAAGTGAGCCAGGGAAATAACCAAGATGCTCATTTAAAGAGCCCAGCAGTGCCGCTGCTTCAAGCAGCAGGGATGCACCTGCATTTATTGCCACTCCAACAGGAGAACGAGTTACCACTGCTGCTAACAGAGAACGTTTTTTTCACGTCTCGTTTTGAACATGTTGGAAAGGGTTTGCCTGGGATTTTTTTTTTTCTTTTAATTGTTGCAAAACAAGAATATGTGTGCCAGGATTCGTCCTGAAAGCACATTCTGCACAGAGGATATTGACTTCTAAATTGGGTAGGTCACCTACCTCTGTGCCCAGATGTTTCTGCATTCAATGGGGCTGGATGCCTGTAACCAATGGAAACCAATCAGAAAAGATAAGTGTTTTAAATTGGTCACAAATACAACCCGCCAAAGACATCTAGTTTTGAGGCTAGCGCTCACGGAGATACCGAATACTTAAAAATATAAGGTGAACGGTTGTTGTTTCTTTTTCTTTTTTTAATAGATGCTTAGCATTTTGTGATGTGTGCTGTGTGGTGTGTAAGGCTCTGTGGGCTTGCACTAACCCTGTCAGTGCTAGACAGCTGGAACCAAAATAATTTGACAATAGCCGAACCTTATTCAGGTCTGTGAATTTTACCGATTGATTTTGCCCACTGATAATTCACATTTAAATTGCAGAAGTATAAATACGGTCGGTGACTAAACACGAACTAGTGAAAGCGAAAAAATAAATAAATAAATCAAGCAAGCCCCTGAATTGAAAACTAAATCCAAGCCTTGAAGTCACAGATTGTGAAGCAGAAATCAATCGAACACAGACAAGAAGGTTCTGATGCCCACACACTGAATATTCATGAGATGCCTGAAGTGGATCGGCCCATCCTGGAACCCTCTGATAATCCTAGCTTAAAACAGCTTTTAGAGATTGAATTAATTACATTCATTCTGCCTTGTTCTCCTTCCTCTGGTTCCCTTCACTTCGCTTGGCAGAAACAGGAACTTGTACAGCTGAAAGGTGGGGGTGGTACCTACCCTGCTCTCTTAAGCCCATCTGCCCTTGGCAAGCTGCAGTCTAATTTTGTCTTAGACGATCAGAGAGGAGTAAGGCTGGCTCGCTGCCATCACAACTGGATTCTTTCAGCTGCGACTGGGCACGGCAGATGTACGTTTTAAAACATTTGCTGGCTTGCGTTAGTAACGGATGGAAGCCAACAGTATCTCAGATGCTTGCATTTAATGTTTGTCTTTTCTGCGTTTACGTTATCAAAATGTCATCTGCAGGGATTAAGAAAAAAAATCAAATTCAGGCAGTGAACAAATGTCAGGGTTGACTTGCCTTCTCTCCCCTGCTTGGCGGTGCAGCTCAGTGCTGTGGTGGTCCTTGGCGGCCATTGGTTGGCCCGTGGTGGTCGGCCTGGGACCTCAAAGCAGACGGAGCCTTCCAAATATCAACTTGGTGGTGTCTCTGGTTTTCTCTTTTGGTCTTAACCAGGGACGGACGGACCATTTGCGCAGTAGGGCGGTGCCCGAGGGCCCGCAGCGCTCTCCCCTAGCCTCGGATGGGTGGTTAGGGGCCAACGACCCTGATTGCCCGGGGGGCCCAGATCGCTGTGAGTCCACCCCTGGGCTTAGCACAGAGGTGGCCTTCTCTTTTTATTTGTTTTGCTTTTATTGAAGGAAAAGGTAGATGTCCGTTGCTATGGCCACACTTTCTGGTTTTTGTTTTGGTTTTTTTGGGGGGGGGGTTTGTAGCGATCTCTTCCTCTAAGTCCACACTTCAGCAATTCACGCTCTACTTGTGTTCCACACGGGGCTCTAGTGTGGATCGTTGTCCTGATTCACGTAGATTCATAATGCCAAGGGCCAGCCGGGTAGAACTCCTGGTCCACATTTTCCATTTCCTGGGTCGGTCGACTGGGGCTTGGGATGCTGCTGAAACAGTGCTCACAGCTACTGGGGGGGGGGGGGGGGGGGGGGGGTGACACCTAGTAGCTGGATTTAGGGTCCATGATCACATTTTGCATAAGAAGCCCTGATGCATGGCCCCCCGGCCAAGGATGGTCACTACAGTGACAGGACTAAAGCAAGTTGGGAGAAGATTATAAAATCGGGGTGAAAAATCCCAGGGTAGTTGCAAATGACGGTCCACAGTGCCAGATCCAAGGCCTTAGTTTTCAATGAGCTGGAAACCCAGAGGAGCAGGTTGAAACTGCTGATTCATAAAATAAAAAGAGTCATCGTGGTAGAAGTTTCTAAATGAGAAGTCACAGATAACTCTGAGGACAGGAGAAGACTAGACATGGCCAAGACATAAGACAATCCATTGAACTTGCTCTACTGAGTTGGTATTTTTGTATTTGCAGAAGGCTGTCTATACACTGTATGAATGCTGAGAACCGAGAGCTTTTTTCTTTTCCATCCCGATATCCTACAACCAGGTCTTTACAGCACTAAATAACCCCTGGTCTAAAGTACTTATAAGTGCAATGGGAATTTTTATGTCTCCTACTTATTGCTTCAAGCAACACTGACATTGAGTTTAAATCCAGTATTTTTTTTTTCATCTCCTATACCATACTGCATCTATGAACTAATGAAATATGAATATACGTCTTATATTATAAGCAGGGCCCTTGGTTTTCCATGATATTATGGCAGTTGCTATAAAATGGGCCATCTGCTGTGGAATTGTGGAAAACAGTGTTCTCCCCACCCTTGCCCACCTAGCGCACTTTGTCTCTGCCGCCACTGTTTCATCTGGCAGTGGCCCTGTTCCTTCTGCCAGCACTGATTAGGAGAGGGAAGGGAGATTGAAGGAGAGGGATGGAAGGAAAGAAGAAAGATCAATAGAGGGGGCAGGGACAGGGGGAATGGTGGAGTGGAGCAAGAGCCCGAGGGATAAGCATGGGATAAATACAGGGTTCTCTGAGGGAGTGATGGGAATTGTAAGAGCTACATAAGTTGGACAGATGGGCAGACTAAATAGATCATGTAGTCTGTGAGATAGTGCCCCTAGTGTTCCCCTATTTACCTGTGCAGGACCAGGCTAGACACTTGGTCCATCTTAAAACCCCTAAGGAGAGTATGCTCTGTGGGTGGGAATAAAGGTCTGAGCCTAGCTAGGATATCCAGACCAGTCCCAGGTCTCCAGAATCTGCTGTAATATAACACTGACAAACAGTGAGCTGAGACGAAGCTGAACTGTGAGTATTTATTTATTTATTTATTTATTTTTGGTTTTTATATACCGATCTTCCTACATTAGATGCAAATCAAACCGGTTTACATAGAACAAGAAGAAACTTGCTAAAAAGGCATTACATAAAACAATGAACAATTATGCAACATTAAATAACATTGTCAAGAGAGTCAACTAATTATACAAAATTGAATTAAATGGTAATCAAAGTGAACATTTGATGTCCTTGTGTTGAACTTAGATAGGTTGAGAGTAACTGAAGGATTCTTCCAGGGAACTAAAATCACCAAAATACAATGCAGCTATGCTGTCTTCTTCTGTTTCTTCTTTTCATTTTCTTCCTTTTCTTTCTCAATTTCTGCAACATACTTCTCAATTTCTTCCACGTTTAAGATCTTAAGTGGCTGATCTCTTCTCATGACCGCTAGTTCTATGTTCTTGCCCCCTGACTGTACAACTTCAAGAAGACCCTTGATAACGAGTTTAATACAGAGATCATCCGTTTCGATAGCTTCGTCAGTGTAATTTTTCTCCAGGAATTCTCGCACGGATTTGGCTCCTCTGCCAATGGCATTAGCCTTCCACACGTGGTACGTGCCAGAGGGATCCGTCTGGTAGAGCCTGGGAGTCCCATCAAAGTCAAACCCTACAATCAAGGCAGATATCCCAAAGGGTCTGCGCCCATTACTCTGGGTATAGCGCTGCTTAAGGCTGGCAATGTAACGTGTGATATATTCCACTGTGACAGGATCTTCCACGGTCAGCCTGTGACTCTGGCATTCTACACGGGCTCTGTTTATAACTATCCTGGCATCAGCTGTGAGGCCTGCAAAAGCCATGCAGACGTTTTCATCAAGGGCACAGATCTTCCCTACTGTTCTCTCATCCTGGAGTTTAGCTACCGATTTCTTCTCAACTCCAAGGACAACTATTTCTTTTCCTCGTACGCCAACCGCGGTGGAGCCTTTCTTCACGGCCTCCTGCGCGTACTCCACCTGGAAGAGGTGCCCGTCCGGGGAGAAGACGGTGATGGCGCGGTCGTAGCTCATGTCCGGGCGGCAGGAGGAAGCGGTATGGAGTATGGAGTATGGAGAGTATGGAGAGAGTATGGAGTATGGAGAGAGTATGGAGAGAGGCAGTCCTAAGAACATAAGAACATAAGAAATTGCCATGCTGGGTCAGACCAAGGGTCCATCAAGCCCAGCATCCTGTTTCCAACAGTGGCCAATCCAGGCCACAAGAACCAGGCAATTACCCAAACACTAAGAAGAACCCATGCTACTGATGCAATTAATAGCAGTGGCTATTCCCTAAGTATAATTGATTAATAGCCGTTAATGGACGTCTCCTCCAAGAACTTATCCAAACCTTTTTTTAACCCAGCTACACTAACTGCACTAACCACCTCTTCTGGCAACAAATTCCAGAGCTTTATTGTGCATTGAGTGAAAAAGAATTTTCTCCGATTAGTCTTAAATGTGTTACTTGCTAACTTCATGGAATGCCCCCTAGTCCTTCTATTATTCGAAAGTGTAAATAACCGAGTCACATCTACTTGTTCAAGACCTCTCATGATCTTAAAGACCTCTATCATATCCCCCTCAGCCGTCTCTTCTCCAAGCTGAACAGCCCTAACCTCTTCAGCCTTTCCTCATAGGGGAGCTGTTCCATCCCCTTTATCATTTTGGTTGCCCTTCTCTGTACCTTCTCCATCGCAACTATATCTTTTTTGAGATGCGGCGACCAGAATTGTACACAGTATTCAAGGTGCGGTCTCACCATGGAGCGATACAGAGGCATTATGACATTTTCTTTTCTATTAACCATTCCCTTCCTAATAATTCCTAACATTCTATTTGCTTTTTTGACTGCTGCAGCACACTGAGCCGACGATTTTAAAGTATTATCCACTATGATGCCTAGATCATTTTCCTGGGTGGTAGCTCCTAATATGGAACCTAACATCGTGTAACTACAGCAAGGGTTATTTTTCCCTATATGCAACACCTTGCACTTGTCCATATTAAATTTCATCTGCCATTTGGATGCCCAATCTTCCAATCTTGCAAGGTCCTCCTGTAATTTATCACAGTCTGCTTGTGATTTAACTACTCTGAATAATTTTGTATCATCCGCAAATTTGATAACTTCACTCGTCGTATTCCTTTCCAGATCATTTATATATATATTGAAAAGCACCGGTCCAAGTACAGATCCCTGAGGCACTCCACTGTTTACCCTTTTCCACTGAGAAAATTGACCATTTAATCCTACTCTCTGTTTCCTGTCTTTTAACCAGTTTGTAATCCACGAAAGGACATCATCTCCTATCCCATGACTTTTTAGTTTTCGTAGAAGCCTCTCATGAGGGACTTTGTCAAATGCCTTCTGAAAATCCAAATACACTACATCTACCGGTTCACCTTTATCCACATGTTTATTAACTCCTTCAAAAAAATGAAGCAGATTTGTTAGCAAGACTTCCCTTGGGTAAATCCATGTTGACTGTGTCCCATTAAATCATGTCTTTCTATATGCTCTACGATTTTGATCTTGAGAATAGTTTCCACTATTTTTCCCGGCACTGAAGTCAGGCTCACTGGTCTATAGTTACCCGGATTGCCCCTGGAGCCTTTTTTAAATATTGGGGTTATATTGGCCACCCTCCAGTCTTCAGGTACAATGGATGATTTTAATGATAGGTTACAAATTTTAACTAATAGATCAGAAATTTCATTTTTGAGTTCCTTCAGAACCCTAGGATGCATACCATCCGGTCCAGGTGATTTGCTACTCTTTAGTTTGTCAATCTGGCCTACTACATCTTCCAGGTTCACAGTGATTTCATTCAGTTCGTCTGACTCATCACCCCTGAAAACCATCTCCAGAACTGGTATCTCCCCAACATCCTCATTAGTAAACACGGAGGCAAAGAATTCATTTAGTCTTTCTGCAATGGCCTTATCTTCCCTAAGAGCCCCTTTAACCCCTCTGTCATCTAATGGTCCAACCGACTCCCTCACAGGTTTCTTGCTTTGGATATATTTTTAAAAGTTTTTATTATGAGTTTTTGCCTCTATGGCCAACTTCATTTCATATTCTCTCTTCGCCTGTCTTATCAATGTTTTACACTTACCTTGACAATGCTTATGTTTTATCCTATTTTCTTCAGATGGATCCTTCTTCCAATTTTTGAAGGATGTTTTTTTTGGCTAAAATAGCCTCTTTCACCTCACCTTTTAACCATGACGGTAATCGTTTTGCCTTCCTTCCACCTTTCTTAATGCGCGGAATACATATGGACTGCGCCTCTAGGATTGTATTTTTAAACAATGTCCAAGCCTGTTGAACACTTTTAACCTTTGCAGCTGCACCTTTCAGTTTTTTTCTAACTATTTTCCTCATTTTATCAAAGTTTCCCCTTTTAAAATTTAGTGTTAGAGCTGCAGATTTACTTATTGTCTCCAGTTATTGGTTTAAATTTGATCATGTTATGATCACTGTTGCCAAGTGGCCCCACCACCGTTACTTCTTTCACCAAATCTTGCGTTCCACTAAGAATTAAATCTAAAATAGCTCCCTCTCTTTTTGGTTCCTGAACCAATTGCTCCATGAAGCAATCATTTATTACATCCAGGAACTTTATGTCTCTAGCAAGTCCTGATGTTACATTTACCCAGTCAATATTGGGGTAATTGAAATCTCCCATTATTATTGCACTGCCAAATTGGTTTGCTTCCCTGATTTCTCTTAGCATTTCATCATCTGTTTGACCATTTTGTCCAGGTGGACGGTAATATACTCCTATCACTATACTCTTACCCAACACACATGGGATTTCTACCCATATAGATACTACTGAGCATTTACTCTCTTGTATGATCTTTATCCTGTTGGACTCTATACCCTTTCGGACATAAAGTGCCACACCCTCACCAAGTTGATCCTCCCTATCATTGCGATATAATTTGTACTCTGATATAGCACTGTCCCATTGGTTATCCTCCTTCCACCAAGTCTCTGTGATGCCAATTATGTCAATCTCATCATTTGCTGCTGTACACTCTAACTCTCCCATCTTACTTCTTAGACTTCTGGCATTGGCATACAGACATTTCAAAGTGTGGTTTTTGCTTGTTTTAACAACCTGCTTTTCAGTTGTTTGGGATAATTCGGAAATCATTAGCTTTGGTGATTTTTTACATATAGGCATATGAACTATGTTTGCTTTTGATGGAACCTTTCTGTTGGGATGCCCTAACTCTCCTGTTTCATTAGTATCCTTCAAGGATACATTTCTCCGAACCATGCACTGCTGAGTGACTGTCGGCTTTCCCCCTTGTTCTAGTTTAAAAGCTGCTCTATCTCCTTTTTGAAAAATAGTGCCAGCAGCTTGGTTCCACTCTGGTTAAGGTGGAGCCCGTCCTTTCGGAAAAGTCTCCCCTTTCCCAAAAAGTTTCCCCAGTTCCTTACAAAGCTGAATCCCTCTTCCCTGCACCATCGTCTCATCCACACATTGAAACTCTGGAGCTCTGCCTGCCTCTGGGGACCTGCACGTGGAACAGGAAGCATTTCAGAGAATGCCACCCTGGAGGTTCTGGATTTCAGCTTCCTACCTAAAATCCTAAATTTGGCTTCCAGAACCTCTCTCCCACCTTTTCCTATGTCGTTGGTGCCCACATGTACCACGACAGCCAGCTCCTCCCCAGCACTGTCTATAATCCTATCTAGGTGAAGCGTGAGGTCTGCCACCTTCGCACCAGGCAGGCAAGTTACCAGGCGGTTCTCACGTCCACCAGCCATCCTGCTATCTACATTTCTAATAATTGAATCACCAACTATGATGGCCGGCCTAACCCTTCCCTCCTGGGCAGTAGCCCTGGGAGATTTGTCCTCAGTGCGAGAGGACAATACAACACCTGGAGAGCAGGTCCTTGCTACAGGATCACTTCCTGCTACACCAGGGTGATGTTCTCCTACTGGGAGACCTTTCTGATCCAAGGCAGCACTGGGGCTGCCAGAACTCTAAGTAAAGAGAGTAAAGAGAACTCTAAGTAAAGAGAGCATATTGTTTTGAAGGGAAGACCGTCTACTGCTGTGCATATATGAAGCTGTAATAAAGTTATACTGGTTTAAGAAAGGCTGGAATCAGACTAGTTTGTTTCCAGGCCTGTGGGAATCACCACTCGTTCCCATATATGGTGTTATGGTGTCATGCATGGGATTTTTCTAAAGCTTTCACAGAAAAAAAACCCAGCCTCCAAAGGAAGTTTGGTGTATTTGTGGCCTGCCAGAAGCAGTTTGGAGGCCAAACGTTTGTAGAAGAGAAAGCAGAATGTCTGTTTGGAGTACAGAGAAGTGTGAAGAGGACTGTGGTTCTAAACAAAGTAGAGAACACAGGGGGCCTGTGGTTCTAAAGCAAAGTACAGAGCGCAGGGTTGCATAGAGCATGGTGGCTTGTGAAAGGGTGTGGCTCAGAAGCTGCACTGAAGAAAAAAAAGTTTAAAAGTTTCAGGTAGAGAGGAAACTGTGAGTGGGCTTGTTTGCAAGGACAGCCAGAAAGTGGTAGGTTTGTACCAGCTAATGAGAGGAGCTCAGATGGAGGTAGATAGGGATTAAAAGTGGTTTAGTTAATACTGGTTATGCAGGCTTTTTTTAAATCTGTTTTTTTGCCTTGAAAAAGAAAAGAGGAAGGAACATTGTTGAACAGGGTGTGGCCCTGGAAAAACTGCCAGATTGGGCTGTAAGTGCAGTGAATGGAAACAGGGCATGGCCCTCTTCCAGCAAGCAAGCAGTGTATAACAATTTGATGTCCATAGTAACCAGAATTTCATCTGATGTGACTTGTATTTAATTCAAAATTTGTAATTTTTCTTGTCTTTTACATAGGATGTTGCGTGTGACAAAAATGGCTTCAAAACCCAATCTAAAAAAATCGACACTGGTTCCAGCACAGATTCCTTAGCTAAATTCCTAGGTCATCCTGGAGGAGAGACCAATGATTTGTGAATTTTAGGTACCAAGTACAATATCGCAGGTTTGGATGTTCTTTGATTAAGAATTGCTTTTCTTTTTCTGTTAGGAAACCTTATTCAAAACCAGCCAAAACAGCTTGTTTAACTTTATTCTGTATTTCAGCAGTAGGGTCCCCTGGTAAAAGTCTATAGAATGATTAATTCTATTGCCATGGAAAATACTACTTTCCTATGGAAACCTGACAAATATTTATTTATTTATTTATTTAGGGTTTTTATATACCGACATTCTCGATATACATATCGAATCAAGTTGGTTTCCATAGAACAAAACTGTCGCTGGTAAGGCGTTACATTAAACAATAAACAGAGTATTGAACAAAAAAAACGTACGGCATTACATTAAACAATAAACAGAGAATTGAACAATAGAATGTAAATCAATAAATATTAAATATTAAATAGACTACAAGATTAGTCAAATAACATGAATAAATGATACGGTTAACTGCAAATAATTGGTAGGTAAGGTTGAAATATTTGAATGCTTCTATCATACATGCCTTTTCTTTCTTCTACAGCACATATTTTCAATTCCGCTGTCTCTCTTAGTAGGACATTTTTTATGTAGACCCTTTCTCATTTGGAAGTCTTCCTCTGTTCAAAGCTTGGAAACCAAGTGAAGACCAGCATGAAAAGAATTGGAGAAGAAAGGCCAACTGCACAACTTCATCAACTGCAGATTTCACCAGGGGTGGATTGACCAGTTGAGTAATAGGACAGTAGGGTGTTCATGGGCCCACTTGCCCCTGGCCTCAGATGGGTGGTTAGGTGCCAATGACCTTATTGCCTGGTCTCACTTGCAGATCAAAGAATGGTCTTATGGCACATCAATGGAGAATAAATGTAGTCAAAGTGAGTTGCTGTGATCAATGGGAGATTCCATCATCATCATCATCATCACCCTCTGAACTGCTTTATCTTCTGTATGCTTTTAAAAAGGGGTGGACTCCAGAATATTCTCTCTCTCTTTCTACCAATGATAATTTACCTTATGCATTTGAGCAAAGGTTGACTTTGGCCTGTCAGCTCAAAAGGACAAATGATTACAAATGATGTCTCTAGGACAAATGGTTATAAATGAAATGATATCAAACTGTATTCTTGAGAAAATACAGACTTCTTGCAACCAGTCTTCCAAGGTCTGCTCTCTAGGCTTATGAAGTCTATCAACTGCAGTTAGTATGGAACAACTAATCCAACTGGCAATTACTGTACTTGTGCTACTGAAGACACGGAATCTAGTGAGTTTACAGCCAACACTCATCCAGCTCAACTCTGAGCCGTGATGGAGTTGTTTTTTGCTGCCCCTAGGCACTGTCTATGTCGCACTGCCTCTAACCTTGAATCTGATGCCTGAACACCCACTACACCACCCTATCCATCTCTCCCACATGCTTCTGTAGACCGCTGATGCCCCCTTGCCTCCCCCCCTCCTCATTTCCTGTAGACCTCTGATGTCCATCCCCTCCCTGACATCGTCATGAATATGAGGACTCTGGCTGCACTGTAAGTGGATGGCAGTGAATATGGGGACTGAGTCAGCCTGCAGCCCTATGCTCCCTGCCTTTCTGGGTTTCTGTGCATGGGGCAGAGCCATGACATAACTGAGTCCCTGTGCTCAGTACCATATCTTTGCACTACAGCCCAGCCAGTGGTGGTGGGCAACAACACAGCGTGCCAGGTCTGGAGAGTGCCAACATGCCTTAGCTACAATAGCAGGAGCTCCACAGCGAACTCTGTGGAGCTCCTATGCATCTTTTTGAGTGCAGCCATTTCACAACAGGGGTCCTGGGCTGCGCCTCCTGTGGCTAATCCCACCCTCTAGACTGCCTAGGACATTGCTTGGCCTGGCAACAGGCCTGCCAGCTGACCTGGAGTCCTCTTATTTATGGATTTGCCAGTTTGTGGATTGGATCTCAGAAGTTTGAGAGAATGGATATCAGAGAGACAGGTGAGTTTTGTGGGGTAGCAGGGGGGACAGGAAATTTGCCACCCTAGCCACAGGCCTCTGCATAAATCCAAGCCTTGACTCATCTCTGCTGCAACATCATAAGTTACATGTTCCCCAGATGGAATAAATACCTTTAATGTAAGTTGATCATTTACAAACCACCTTCATAGGTCAAATGGCCCAGCCAAAGTGATGTGCATAAACAAAGCATTAACATACAACAAATGAACAGCATAAAACCACTATAAAATACAACCCCCCCCCCCCCATGTACTCTCCCCATTCACTTTAATTGCCACATACCCCCAAACCATTCCCTGCTTCTTTCCCAACTCTCACCCCCGTATTTCTCCCCACGGAGACACTTTAAACCCTCCCTAACCTATTTCTCTTTTTCCCTTCATCAATGAATGAGAAACAATACACAAAAAGTGAGATAAAAATGCAATGTCTGGAATTGCAATCTAGTTATATAATGGAAATAGTGCATTCAAATCATATGCGAGGGACTTCCATCTTATGAAAATGTATTCCATTTAAAAGGACCAAAGCCTTTGTGTAGGAAAACATAAAGGCTTTGATTAACACTTCTAAGCACAGATACAACTCTGCCTATGTCCTGTAGGGCTATAGAAATGTTAAGTAGTAGATAACAGAGTGGATGATTTACATTTTCAACTGAGGATGTAGCATTGTAAGAGCCCTAACAATGACAACCTAAGCACAAGCATATTGCATGATTTAAATGGAAACAAATTAATCTGCAAATACAAGGTGAAATTATGAACATGCTGGGGTGACCCTTTAAATAGTTTTTATGCTATTAAATAATATTTGAAATCCAGTGAAGGTAGAACTTACAATAGTAGACTAGATGAAAACTGGATCAGGCACTGCTTTGCCATTTTCAGCAAAAAAATCAACCAGGCTGGCCTACAAAAGAGCAAGAATTATATACTTGACTTATCCGAAATAAATTTGACTTCTAGAGGGTACATGGGGGAAGGGGAGAAGAGAGGAAGGTGGTAAGCTTAGTAGCAACTGTCATATGTATATATTTAGGAGAGTTCTGCATAAAAAGTATAAGCAGCAGGAGTCAAAAAGTGAATAAAAAGGGTGCACTGAAACAGAAGTTACCATAGTCGTTTCATTAACACCCTCCAGTCTGCTGATAGACCTGTTCACAAAGACATTCACCGAAAATGCATAGACCCCATGTATTCTCCTTTGGGATCCTACAGATCCAAATATATTTATTTCTACTCAAGACAAAAATAACTCTAGGGTAGAACATTGCTAGAAATGCACAGACCCCCATTCATGACTATGGGAATGATTTTGACACTTTCTGAAAATACTTTTTTTTTTTTTTTTACATTTAGCGAATACTTAAATGTGAACAAAAACACCTTCTGTAATGCTTACAGGAAAATAAATCTTTTTCAGTACATCCACCTATCATCTTCTCAGACATGCAGAACACAGCCATGGGACAATGGATCTCCATGAGCCACGACTGTATGGCTATCAGAAGATGCACTACTACATTAGGAAGCAGGATTCAGTCACACTGATTACTCATAACACTACTACATAGTCAGTTCTGAAGATCACAAGCAAATTTACCATATCACTCACTCCTCCTTTTACACCACATATATAACACCTCGAGTAGTTCATCATTCACATCTTTTCTGATAAGCATAGTACTGCACAAAATGAATAACTGAAACCTTACACAACATTTATAGAAAAATAAAACTTATCTTCAAAAAAGAAAAGACTCTGTTCATCCACTTCCTGTCAAGGTATTGGTATTATGATTGTGGTGTATCATGGCTTTGCAGCTCTACTCCCTTCCTGTACCTGAAAAACTAGTGGGGGAGGTCAGGCTTCTCCTCTCTCCTGGCTGTTTTTGCTGCTCTTGCAGGAGTGGCATATTTTTGTAGGCCTGTGAAAGAGGGAAAATAGCCTTAAGAGAGCAAATAGTGTAAATCTATCCACTTATAATATTTATTTATTGAAATTATCTATACATCCTCCCCTGTCTTGGGAGAATGCCCAAAGGTGCTTACTGGAGAAGGTACAGAGAAGGGCGACCAAAATGATAAGGGGAATGGAAAGACTAAAGAGGTTAGGACTTTTCAGCTTGGAGAAGATACGGCTGAGGGGGGATATGATAGAGGTGTTAATCATGAGAGGTGTAGAACGGGTAGATGTGAATCGGTTATTTACTCTTTCGGATAGTAGAAAGACTAGGGGGCACTCCATGAAGTTAGCATGGGGCACATTTAAAACTAATCTGAGAAAGTTCTTTTTCACTCAACGCACAATTAAACTCTGGAATTTGTTGCCAGAGGATGTGGTTAGTGCAGTTAGTGTAGCTGTGTTTAAAAAAGGATTGGATAAGTTCTTGGAGGAGAAGTCCATTACCTGCTATTAATTAAGTTGACTTAGAAAATAGCCACTGCTATTACTAGCAACAGTAACATGGAATAGACTTAGTTTTTGAGTACTTGCCAGGTTCTTATGGCCTGGCTTGGCCTCTGTTGGAAACAGGATGCTGGGCTTGATGGACCCTTGGTCTGACCCAGCATGGCATGTTCTTATGTTCTTAGTGTGAGACCTTCAGCTGTGGTGGGATTGGTGCCACCCAGCTAGTGAACCAGCTGGGCCCCACCGACAGTAGGCAGACTTGCTCAGACTGGGACAGAAGCTAGGCTTCCCCTATACCAGCCTCTTCCCTTGGGTTCTGAGACTGGCGAGAGTCCCGAGGAGAGTGGTCAGGCAGAGATAGTAACCAGGCCAAGGTCAGGGCAAGCAGTGGTCAGGGAACGTCGGTTTCAGGCAATGGTCAGGGCGGGTGGAGATCAGGCAGCGTCAGTATCCAGGCAAATGTCAGTATCCAAGAGGCATTCAGAGAAGAAAGGAAGGAAAGCAGAGAATTAGCCTGGAGGTGGACAAGGAGAGATGGAAGCGTGCAGGATCAAGGCAAGGCAGGGCAGGAACAAGGCAGGCAGGAACAGGAAGAGGCAGCAACATGCACGGCAGGCAGCAAGGCATAGTAGGAGGACCTGTTGCTGAGGCGCCAGAAAAGTGGCGAAGGGAGGTTTAATGACATCATCAGAAGGCGCCATGGCCTGCTTCCCTCCACGGGGCCTTTACTATTGGGAGCTGTGCGAGCGTTCACGCATAAGGCAGCCTGAGGTTGCAGCGGTGGAGATCAGCGTCAGGCGTGTCCATGGCAGGGTTCTGCCGCAGCAACGAGGAAATGCCCCAGGATGAATGAGACCGTCTGTGGGCTCAGCTTAACAGCTTACAAACCCACATGTAACATAATAAAAACAATGAAAAACACAAAGCAAGGACAAAGTCCTTGCCACATAATTTAAAAACTGACCAGCAGGAACCGGAACTGGCCTCATCGCATCCCAAAGTAAAATCAAAAGAGCCATAAGCTGAAACAAAAAAACAGAAAGCCTGGGCCCTTTTCCAAAAAATTCAGACTCTGGTCTCCTGTCTTGTAAACTTTCCCACAATAACTGAGCAGCAATAGAGGATGCCATTGATCTATGTGGTATTGGGTGTATTTCTTGAGGAGAGGTCACTCTCAAAGGCAACCCTGAGAGAAGCAGAGGTTCACCTCTTCAGTCTATTTGTCAGATAGGGAAGCCCCTTGCCTCTCGATGGACATCTCTGACAGCGCCCTTGCAGAGAAAAAGAGAAAGCGAATGGTGCGACCAAGAAAGGAATAGCAAAGGCAGATGGGTGGATAGCAGAAACCAGAACATTACTGGAAATAGCAATACTGCACCCAATGGCATCTGATCCAGGTCCAGATTCAAGATTCTGGGAATGCCGTGACAAGCCCCTTTGAAGCTGTGCTGGCACGTGACCCGAAAGCAAACAGAAGCAAGCTCCTCTTTGGCCTGGATATTTGGTGCCATCCTAGGCAGCTGCTTATGTTGCCTGTGCCAAAATCTGGGTCTGATGAAATCATGTTGAAAAGAGTGAAGGGAAGGCTTAACCCCTCTAACAATATGAGTACAGTCAAAATTTTGAATGACTCGTTGACTACTTCTTACCTGCCACAGTAACACATGGCAAATATACAACACCCGACTGATACCTCCTATGACCAGCATATATTGTGTATGGAACAGCAACGGACAATCAGTGTGAACGTGCAACATCTCAGCCAGACTCTCTCATGAGCAGCACATGCATCCAGACACACAGCACTGCATGCGAGCATTTGAAAAAATAGATAAAAATTGTTCTCACCACATGGCTGAACAAGACACATCATCACTGCCTCTCTGATGGAGACTCATGAAGATGCTGTTTTTTAACCTAGGATATGATTGGTTTTATATGATGGTAACTATGTCTAATCTACGACTTTGGGTGCATGGGAGCCTTTTCATGCTGTTGGGGTGACAGTAAGATTGACTATACAGGCAGATCAGTCAGAAAAGGAAAAAAATATATTATCTTGAATGGGCTAAGGCACAGCTCATGGAATTGCAGGGGCTCCCCTGCATCTCAGCTGACTAGTCCAGCTGCAGGCAAGGAAGTGACCCCTATCAAACAGAGCACATTGTTTATATACTCTGCAGAGGATAGTGCAACTTCCAGGACTGTGGGGCGCGCTAGCCTTGCAGCTGGTTTCGGTCTCACAGAGAAAAGGAAAAACAAGAATTTGCTAAGAAACGCCAGAATAAAGTAACTGTCAGAACAAATCTTGCAGCTTTTTTTCTCTATACCATCCTGTTCCAGGAGTTGGTGTCCCACAGTTCAAGTTTCTACCATATACTCTTAGCAGCCTGAACACATACCTAGTCTCTACCCCAGGCCTAAGGACTACTGAACTTAGCCTTACATATGAAGCCTTTTTCTTATACAACACTTACTTATGAAATATACTATCGGAAATATTGATGATATTAACCATGGTACATATAATGGGAATCTTGTGTAGATATAGTATTATCTCCATAATATATTCATCTAGTTTTATTGTAGTAGATTAATGCTTTCTTTTCATAAGAGCAAAAGGTGATATTGGTTGACAAAAAGCTTTCCTTTTTAGTTATTCTGCTTCACCGTCCTCAATTAATTAGGCATATAGACAAGTGCATTTTTATCTGTAGTCAGATGGTCAATTGCTTGGTATAATGAACTCTCAAGTGATTTTTCCGTTGACCTAAGCAAGACAAAGTTTAGGAGTATTTTTCATTCAGTTTCATATATTTAAATCTGAAGTATTGTTGATGTCAAATCTTTTAGTCAAGAGTGGAAAAATTAAAAGCTTATCAGTAATTGTCCAGTATTGGGATATAGTTGGACTGCATCAATCATGAGAGAATACTATACAGCAGATACTAATGTAATTAGTAATGCTATTGGTTTACTTCACAAAGACATCACTATTAATTATAAGGTAAGATTGATATTGAGCCACTATTTTTTTAACCAGATCTCTGAGGAAATAATTCTGAGATATTTTGACTGAAGAATTAAATTAAGGACTATTCTTAAAGCTTTCTTGGAGAGTTGAAAGGAGATATAAACCAATTGTTGTAGGAGCCTCTCTCTCACAATGGGATTGTGGTCTGCTGTGAATCAGATTAGTCAAAAAAAAAGCTGCAATAATTTTTCAAGGACAACAATAATGTCGGTGAATAATGAAACTTAGAAAGAAACTGCTATGGTATTGAACAGTCACCTCTTTGTACTATTCAAATGAATACATGTGCCTCTTTGGGTAAGAGAACCATTTTTTCTAGATTATTAGAAGAAAATTGTCAGCATCTAGAAGAGCTTTCTTTAACTCGATCCACACCCTGAGTTGTGTTGGGCACTGGGCAGTAACCTAGTGGGATTCAGCAAAGGAAATAGAATAATGATACCATTCTCAAATCTAGAGCACCAGCAGGCATTTGATAAAAATGTCAAACAGGCAGTAATTGCTTTCTAGACCCTTGGATGACTGGCACATTTTGGGTCTTCGTTATCTTGATAGACTCATCAAGGCACTTGAATCTGCATGCTCACCGTTTTATTATCAACACAGACAGCTTTCATTTGAATATTTCCAACAAGTATATGACTGGGAAACTTCTCTTGAAGTCATATTTCCTGTCATTTTATCATGGAGAATATCATATCTTACCACATCCACAGCATTTCTGGAGGCTTTTCTTTTATTTATTAATTTCAAAATTATAAGAAGAAATGCTACTTGCTTACAGTAAAAATACAAATGGTTTTACAATCCACAAAAGAATCGATTCAAAGAAAACCAGTTATAAATGAAAACTTATTATATACCATTCATCATCTAAGGTAATATTAGAAGGGGAAGAGAAAATATAGGAGAAACAAGGAAAAAAATAAGTTAAGGAAACTGACTTAACATGACTGAAGTAGTGATAAATTAAAATGGAGTTCATCATAAGAACATAAGAACATGCCATACTGGGTCAGACCAAGGGTCCATCAAGCCCAACACTTCTGGAATCAATGAAGGATAAAGCACTTCTGGAATCGATGAAGGATTTAAGTTGTTCAGGCAGAAAGAACACAAAACAATCATTACGATATTTGATAATACATTTACAGGGATATCTGAGAACAAAAGAGCACCCTATGGAAATAGCCTGAGACCTAAGAACAAAAAAATCTCTCCTTCTCTCTCATGTAGAGCAAGCAAAATCAGGAAAAATATGAATTGTTTGCCCATGAAATAGGGAAGAAATAGTCCTAAAATATCTTTTCATCATCTCACTCACATCCTGTTCGGAAATAAAAGAAACAAGTAACGTGGAGCACTCAATAATCTCAACACTGGAATCTTCAAAGAAATCAGTCAGATTTTCAGTAACATTGGGTAGACGTTCAGCCTGGGACTGCTGAGGATTCCCTTTGTTAATGGAAGGAATAAAGTACATCTTGTTTCTAGAGGGAACCTGTTCAGGGTCAAACTGAAGATTTTCAAGGGAATACTTCCTCAGGTTCTGGGAGGGATTCTCACCCATCACCTTGGGGAAGTTAAAAAAAATGTAAATTTAAATGCCTTATATGATTCTCCAGGTATTTGAGCCTACGAGAGAGATTGTGTCGATCCTTAACCAATGAAGTATAAAAGATCTAAATATTCATTCCCAATAGCAGCCTCAATTGCAGAGATTTTAGTTTGCATTTCAGAAAACTGAGTATCATAATTGTTCCCCATAGTGTCTACCTTGTAGAAAGGTCAATTATTGTGTTTCATAGAACACCCAGGGGCGGATTTTAAGAGCCCTGCTCGCCTAAATCCGCCCAAAACCGGGCGGATTTAGGCGAGCAGGGCCCTGCGCGCCGGGAAGCCTATTTTACATAGGCCTACCGGCGCGCGCAGAGCCCCGGGACTCGCGTAAGTCCCGGGGTTCTCCGAGGGGGGAGTGTCGGGGGCGGTCCCGGTCGTTGCGGCGTTTTCGGGGCGTGTCGGCAGCGTTTTGGGGGCGGGTATGGGGGCGTGGCTACGGCCCGGGGTGGTCCGGGGGCGTGGCCGCGCCCTCCGTACCCGCCCCCAGGTCGCGGCCCGGTGCGCAGGAGGCCCGCTGGCGCGCGGGGATTTACGCCTCCCAGAGGGAGGCGTAAATCCCCCAACAAAGGTAAGGGGGGGTGTAGACAGGGCCGGGCGGGTGGGTTAGGTAGAGGAAGGGAGGGGAAGGTGAGGGGAGGGCGTTAAAGGATTCCCTCCGAGGCCGCTTCGATTTCGGAGCGGCCTTGGAGGGAACGGGGGTAGGCTGCGCGGCTCGGCGCACGCTGGCTATACAAAATCCATAGCCTTGCGCGCGCCGATCCAGGTTTTTAGCAGATACGCGCGGCTCCGCGCGTATCTGCTAAAATCCAGCCTACTTTTGTTTGCGCCTGGAGCGCAAACAAAAGTAAGCTATTCGCGCTCCTTTTAAAATCCGCCCCCCAAAGTCTACCATCAAGTCCCAGATTGCATCTAAGGTGACCACCACCGGTTTTGCTGGAAAAAGGGGAGACTTGCAAAGAGTCCCAAAAAGCACAGATCCTGGAGCATCAGAAAGTTTCAAAGCCAAAGTGTCCACCAACTCACCCAGATTCTCGGTGGGGGGATGAAGAAGCCAAACAAACCAGAAAACTGGCTCTCCCGTGCCTTCGGCCAGCGACACAGGCAGCGGCAACTGTGATGCCAAGCCTCCATGTGCTCCCCTTGGTGGATAACGACAGAACATCAGCCAGCACCGCCGCAGTCAGCAAGGAGAAGTAGATCTCTGTGCTGGTGGGAGCCAAGGATCAGGAGGGTTTAGCGTGACCTCTTCAAGCAAAGCAGATGCGCCTTCACCCATTATTGTAGCGTTGTTTACAGCCCCCGAGTGCACTGCCGAACCAGGGAGGACAGATGGCAAAAGCTGATGTCTGGGTGAAAGGGGTACATCAGGAGGGAAGACCCACACTTTGCCTTTGTGTTTGGATGGCATAGTAAAAAATAAACAAAGATTCAAAAAGGCCTTTCATCCGTTCATGCCACCATCTTGCTCCCCCACAAAAGTCTCCTCCACAGCATTTCTGTGAAATCGCTTTAGACTAACTATGGAAAAGGATTATCGAGATGCACATATACGGGTAGATTTTAAAAGGAGCGCGCGAGGCGTAAATGTGCGCGAGCTACCCGGCGTGCCCACATATACGCCTGATTTTATACCTTGCGCGTGCAGGCGCACACAAGTTATAAAATCAGGGGGCGGCATGCACAAAGGGGTGCACAATTGTGCGCCTTGCATGCGCCGAGCCTCGCTGCCTTCCCCCGTTCCCTCCCAGGCCGCTCCGATCACAGGCCGCTCTGTAATCGGAGCGGCCTAGAAGGGAACTTCCCTTCCCCCTAACCTAACCTTCCCACCTCTTCCCCTAACCTTTCCCACCCTTAGCCCTACTCTAACCTCCGCAAAATTATCTTACCTTTTGTGCCTGCCTCCTGGCAGGCGCAGGTTGTGCGCGCCGACAGCCTGCCAGCACGCCATCCTTCAACACAGCGGCAATGACCTCTGACCCCGCCCCCGGACTGTCCAGCCCCTGGACCACCCCTTTAGTAAAGCCCCGGGACTTACACGCATCCCAGGGCTTTATGTGTGTCGCCGGGCCTTTTGAAAATAGGCCCAGTGCACGTAAGGCCGGTTACACTCGTAAATCCTCCAGATTTACACGTGTAAACTTTTGAAAATCCGGCCCTTATTGAATAACTATGATGATATGGATGGTATGGATCCTTACGATACATCCTAGTTAGGAATCCCAATTATCTGTTTTGCTTTTTTTTAAGTCAGTGTTTTACTGTTTTGCTTTTTTCTGATTTTTCCCTGCCTTCTTCCCTATGCTAATAATCCTACCAAGTCATTGAAGATCTTTAAGTGACTGGAGAATAGAATGGGAGCATTCTGCCCAGGCCAATCCCTTCAAGTGTCTTTCTGTGCCAGGAAAGTTTACTCACCTAGCTCATGACCATTAGCTCTGACTTCTACAGATGACAAGGATTACTAATAGACATTTTCACTGAGGTGCCAAAGATTAAGCTCTCACAGTACCCAATGTGTAATAGGAGTGAATACATTTTCAGCAATCATGGCAATTGCATGGGAGCTAGAGTGAATTTCTGGCACGTACTGTAAAGCAAAACCTTAAAAAAATCAATAGGATGTAAATAAGTTGTGCCTGTGGGCTGCATCAGGTTTCCAAAATGCCTGGGCATAACCCTAATATCAATGAGCATTGGGTAGTTGGATATTTTGGGCACCAGCCTCACTAGTTTTGATGGCTGTTTGGATAAAGATTGGTGATAAGACATGGGAAGGGGCCTGGGTGTTGGATTAAGTATGGGACTTGTGCAGGGGGGTTCTTTAATTTTGAGCTTATTTTTTCCAAAACCTAGAAAACTGCTATAACCCAGAACACCTCTATACTCAGAAAAGTTTTCCGAGTCATTACAACTCTGGGAGATCCATATGGTTTGATGCAGAGGCAACGTCAGATGCCTCATTTGAGACTTGACTGTGTTGTACCCTTAGTGTATGGAACTAGATCCAGATTATTGCATTCCATACCTGTTGTTTTGTAGAATCTATGATGGAAACTTTGGGTTTTGTCTTGTAATTATTTTAATACAGATAACTGAATTGTCTCTGTTCCATTATTTGAAGGCTTCTATTTCCAAATAAAGCAAGCTCCTTGAATTACTCAGCCTGGTGTGGAAGTCAAGTTACTTGTTACTTTTGAGCTCTCCTTGGATAGAGCAGAAATGTATGTAAACATGTCAGGCCTCAAACCAGCCTAGGGAAATATAGTTACACTTGTAAGAAAGTGGATGATGACAAGGCCTAAAAATAGCCTAGCTGTGGAGGCCAGCACTGTAACATCATTTACACGTCTGGGATAGATTATAGAGGTCAGTGGTAGGAGCAGGGTTGAGAGGCTGGGAAAAAGGCACGGTGGGGGAAAGCTGGTTTTGGTTTGGATATAAGAATTTATTTTCTCATCTAACCAACACAGAGAAGAAGATCCAATTGGTCTTTATCAGCTGTCATCTCCTATGCTGCTGTTTAACTAGTTACAGTCTTCTGCAAAATTAGGCTTTTGAAAACCTTGTGAGATAAACATGTTTTTCCCATTTAAAAGTAAAAAAAAAAAAAAATATGCACAAATTGTTACATTCTTTTAAAGTACCTTGATTAGGATGCAAAATATTCTATAATCACAGCTCGTTGATTAATCATTCACTGCTAATAAAAACAGACAGCTTGGGAATACAACTTCAGTGAGAGATATAAAACAAAAAGCTACAGTGCTTGTTCCAGAATCTGACACTTAATATTTAACATTATCACCTTTTTAATTTTAAGGAATATTTCCAAATCTGGACGGCATTATTAACCCTGCCGGCATTCTTGTCACCCTCAGCATTACTGTGGCAACAGAAAACAGTTTGATAATATGCTTTTGGAATACCATTTTGGTGACACTTGATAAGGATTTGAGGGCTTTTTATCTTCAAAGATGAAATAAGCAAATGGCCTTGCTGTGTCTTCCTTATCTCAGCCAATTTTGCATTTGAGTTTGGATAACTGCACGATTTTCTAAATGAAGGCAAGTAAACTGGTTAGTATGCTCACGTACACAAAAACGCGTCCAAGTTATCGAGTTAAGTGCACAACTCAGCAAGATGCTTGGGCATTTGCTTTGTTCCCTTAGGAAGACAGGGCCTCAGTGTCCAACTATAGATGTCAACTGTCAAGTTGATTTACACCTTCGTGCTTAGATTTCCTTTTAAGTGTGAAGTAAGGTTAGAGGATAAGCATGTGCTCTATGAGCCAGATCAGCTTAATTCTTTTTTTTTGCAGGGCAAGGCTAGATCCATCAGTCTCTGTTCCATAGGCTGTGATTTAATGTCTTGAATTTGCCAGTTGTTTTATCTATGATGTATACTATTTGTTTCGCTTCCTATAAAGTCCCCTCCATGAGGTCTAGTTAACATGGTGGCGAGATTTTTGGTGTGGTGAATGCTGATTTTCCATATTGTATTTCTTTTCTTGAATACCATGGCGTTTCTTTTTAAGATTGCTTCTATATTTGCTTATTGTAGAAATTATAAATAAAAAAAAGAACAAACTAGAAATCCCAGTGCTCCAAAGAACATAGAATAGAAGTTGTTCCTTAATAGACAAGAGACATCCTAATGTCTGATCTTTATACAAGTCTCTTCCTTTTCTGTTTATTGCAATTTCTAGGGATCTTATCAGTGTTTGCTTTGTAATTTCAAATTTCACTGAGAATCGGTTTCAGTCATCATTTCAGAATCTTTTTCTGCATAACTCAGAGCAAATGGCACAAATTGGTTACATTTTCCATTTTCAGAGACTTAATCAGAAAGGGCTTTTTTCCATTCTGTGTCCAGGGGAAAAAAAAATCTTTATTGAATAAGATCCTTAATCCATTGGTGAGGCTAAAATGAAGAAAAACTACAGCAAGCCAAAGAAGAAACAAGGTGCCATATTGTTTTAAGTCCATTCTGCTTCAACATCTATCAAACAATAAGATGTTGGCTGGCCCTGAGGCTGGCTGACAGGGCAGGAGTGACTGCACTCCAGAATCCCATAGAAGGGGTAAGTGGGGGCTGTGGAGGCCCTGGCCCCAGCTTATTTGAGGGAGGCAGGGGATCGAGAAGTTTGGGTTGGCCTCGGCTTATTTGCTGGGTGTGGGGGGGGAGTGGAGGGGCCCAGGGAAGCCCCAGTCAGCCCCAGTCTGCCCTGGTCAGCTCAGGCAGGGGCTGGGTTAGGTTTTTTTTGTTTGGGTTTTTTAAAAACATAATGTTTATTTCAGTTTAGCAAATGAACTGAATCAAAATAACATTAAATGAACCAAAAATCCTAATAACTTCTCCCCCCAATAACTTCTCCCCTCCAAACCAAAATGAAATTTCCTTTGCATTCAGGCAGGCAAATTCCCACCAGTGGGTTATGCACCTCTGCCAGCAGATGGAGACTGAGTAAGAAGCTGACGTCATGGATATATAGCAGCACCCCAACTTCAACTCACCAGTATTCTCTTTCTCCAGCAGATCGTGAACATGCATTTCCCTACTAGAGTTTGCTTGTGAAAAAATTTAAAAAAAGATGAACGGGCCGATTATATAGCACCGCTTGCCTCCTGAGGTGATACCGTTGGATCCCTCCCTAAGTTGAGAGCCTTAGTTTGGTAGCCCTGTTCTAGCGTGGACTTAAAAAAAAAAGAATTAACGGTTGTGGTGAAGGCTTTTGCCCTCTCCCCACCCACCCACAGCCAGGAACCCATTTCTGCTTTCAACCAGTGAGAGCTGAGCTCAGGTAAAACATCTCTGGGGAGTTTATGAGTGTGGATGCTATTCAAGAGTTGATTGATCTTGAATGGAGTGCACATGAGGTGACCTTTAAGTGTCATGGCAGGCGTATACCCTTTGGATCCGCAGGCCAAAAAGCAATTGCGTTTCCTAAAAATTGATGCATTGTTGTGTTCGGTTACTAAGCGAACCACCATCCTGGTGGAAGGAGAGACAGCGCTAAAGGATGCTTAGGATAAGAGGATTGAGGCTGTCCTTAAGCAAGCCTTTGAGGCCGTGTCGAATTTGCAGACTGCTTCTTGTTGTGCCTTGGTGACTCGAGCTACCTTGCATCTTCCACAAGACTCTGGTGGTGCCCTTTCCATGATAAAACTTGGGGCTGCCTTCTTGGCTGATGCAGGATGTGACTTGGTTCACACAGCCTCCAGAAGAATTGCTTCCTTAATAGTGGTTAGATGGCAGCTGTGCGTGCATAATTGGTCAGCTGACACTGCATCTAAGTCTAATCTGACCAAGCTGCCCTTCAAGGGTTCTCTTTTTGTTTGGCAGTAGGTTGAAAAAGATGGCAAATAGATGGGGGGAAGCCCAGATCTGTTTGCCGGAAGATAAGAAGACAGCTTCTCAGCTCTTTTGAGCGAATAGCCATTCTGATGACTATAGGCGATTTCAGCCTTATAGTAGAGCTTCTTCTCAGAGATCCTGTCCTTTCGGTTGATCTCAGTCTTTTCACCCCAGAAGATCCCAGAAAGATGTGGGCTCTGGGAGTGGAGCCTCTTGATCTGCTCAATGAAGATTTGCAGGCTTACCTGGTGGTGCAGGAGATAGGCAGGCACCTATCTCGCTTTTATCACAGGTGGGCCCAGATCACATCGGATCAATGGGTTCTCGAAGTGAGTTGGGATGGTTATGCTCTAGAATTTCATCGCATTCCTCCAGATGCCTTTATGATATCTCCATGCAACTCCCTTCAGAAGAAGGTAGCAATGGGTGCTACATTGAGAAGACTGTTAGCCCTGAAGGCCTTGATTCCTGTTCCTGAATTGCAGCAAAATACAGCCCGCTATTCCATCTATTTTGTCGTACCCAAAAAAGAGGGTCCTTTTGACCCATCCTGGATCTCAAGGGAGTCAATTGTTATTTGTGAGCCATTCATTTCTGAATGGAAACTGTATGCTCTGTCATACTGGCAGTACAATCAGGGGAATACCTCACATCTCTGGATCTGACGGAGGCATATCTGCATATTCCCGTTGATTGGGAACATCAATGGTTCCTATGGTCTGCCATTCTGGGTTGCCATTACAAGTTTCAGGCCTTGCCCTTTGGGCTGGCCACAGTGCCCATGACATTCTCCAAGGTCATGGTGGTGGTAGCAGCGTTCTTGCACAAGGACGGCATTCTGGTGCACCCGTTTCTGGACAACTAGTTGATTTGTGCCAAGAGCATGGAAGAAAGTCTCCCAGTTTCTTGTAAGGTAGTCTCCTTACTACAGGAGCTAGGCTGCGTGGTGAACCTGGCCAAGAGCAATTTACAGCCATCTCAGACACTGGAGTATCTCAACGTTCACTTTGATATGAAGCAGGGTGGAGTATTTCTGCTGGAGAGTCGAATTCAAAAGTTGATTGCTCAAGTTCGCACCCTGAGAAGCGCTGCTCGCCTGACAATGTGGTCTTATTTACAGGTCCTGCATTTGATGGCGGCTACATTGGAAGTAGTTCCCTGGGCAAGAGCTCATATGAGAACTCTTCAATGTGCATTGTTTTCCAGCTGGAACCCGCAGTCGCAGGACTACAAGGTGAGACTTTTCCTGCTTTTGAAAATGAGCGCCCATTTGCAGTGGTGATTGCAGGCACTCCTGGGTTGGGAGGCTCACTGTCAGAAGTTGATGGTGCAAGGTCGCTGGAATGCCAAGGAGCAGCAGTAGAGCATCAATTGGTTGGAAGCTCGGGTGGTTTGTCTAGCATGTTTGCAGTTCGCTGAGCGCCTAGAGGCTCGGGCAGTCCAGATAATGTCAGATAATGTGACAACGGTAGCCAACATCAATCATCAAGGTGGAACCAAGAGTCTACAAGTGTCTGAAAAGACAGATGCGCTCATGGTATGGGCGGAGCAACATCTGCTAGGCATATCCACCTCTTACATTGCCAGAAAGGATAATGTCAGAGCTGACTTTCTCAGAGGGAAGTACTTGGACTCAGGAGAGTGGGAACTAGTAGACTAAGCCTTTCAGCTCATTGTGGAGCACTGAGGCTGCCCGTACCTAGACTTGCTGGTGGCCTCCAGCAACACGAAAGTTCAGTGGATTTTCAGTCGTAGACAGGACCTGAAAGTGCTGAGCATCAATGATCCCATTCAGTTGTGGCCAAGGGGTAGCCTGCTGTAAGCCTTCCCACCCTGGCCTCTGATAGGCAGGTTCGTTCAGAAAATTGCAAGTCAAGCCGACACTGTCCTATGGGTGGCTCTGGATTGGCCCCGGAGGCTGTGGTATGCCAATCTGCAGAGCCTGCTGGTGGGCAGTCCCCTCAGGCTTCCACCTCAGAAGGATCTGTTGCAGCAGGGACCCATTCTACATGACGATCCTGGTCAATTTTATCTCACGGTTTTGCCATTGAGAGGGCTAGGTTGTTGATATGTGATTATTTGCCTGCCGTGATTTCCTTTGCTTCGGGCCAAGATATTTTCGGGCCAAGATATTTTCTACATCTTTGGCTTATGTTACAGTTTGGAGAGTTTTCGAGGCCCTGGTGTATTGAGCGATGTTCTCAGCCTCTCAAGGTGGATATTTCCTTAATTTTGGAGTTTTTACAGGATGGATTGCATAAAGGTCTGGCCTTTATCACCTTGAAGGTTCAAGTGGCAGCCCTCGTTTGTTATAGGGAATGAGTCAAAGGTGGGCCTTTGTCTTGCTGTCCCGATGTGTCCCAGTTCTTGAAGGGAGTTAAACATCTTTGTCCTCCTTTGCCACTTCTGATGTCTCTGTGAGACCTTAATTGGGTCCTGGAATTCTTGGCAGGTCCGACCTTTCAGCCGCTGTGTGGTCTTTCCTTGCAGCTGCTTACCTTGAAGACAGTTTTTTTTGGTGGCAATCTGTTCTGCACTTCGGGTTTCCTAACTGCAGACCCTTTCTTGCCATGAGCCCTTTCTGCGAATGACTCCGGGAATGGTACAGCTTCAGACTGTGCCCTCTTTTTTTTCAAAAGTGGTTTCAGAGTTTCATTTTAATAGAGATGTGAATCGTGTGATCGATCGTCTTAATGATCGATTTCGGCTGGGAGGGGGAGGGAATCGGATCGTCACAGTTTGGGTTTTTTAAATATCGTGTAAATCGTGTAAATTGTGTAAATCGAAAACCGGCACACTAAAACATCCCTAAAACCCACTCCGACCCTTTAAAATAAATCCCCCACCCTCCCGAACCCCCCCAAAATGCCTTAAATTACCTGGGGTCCAGAGGAAGGGTCCCGGTGTGATCTTTTACTCTCGGACCTCCGTGCGTTGTAGAAATGGCGCCGGCGCTACCTTTGACCTGTCATATGACAGGGCAAAGGTAGCGCCGGCGCCATTTTGTTTTTTTGTCCCTCGACGGCAGGAGCATAGGAGATCGCTCCCGGACCCCCGCTGGACCCCCAGGGACTTTTGGCCAGCTTGGGGGGGCCTCCTGACCCCCACAAGACTTGCCAAAAGTCCAGCGGGGGTCCGGAACGACCTCCTGCAGTCGAATCGTGTTGCCGTACGGCCGTCGCCATTCTATATTAATCATATTCTATATTAATCAGTTTGTCCACAGTTCTAGATTAATCATATTCTAGATTAATCAGTTTGTCCACAGTTTGGCTTTTCCAGAGGATACTGGAGGGCTCAAATTGGGGCAGGACTATATATCCATAACATCAGCTCCTTACTCTGTCTCCATCTGCTGGCAGAGGTGTATTACCCACTGATGGGAATTGGCCTGCCCTCATTAGAGGAAAAGAATTTATCAGGTAAATAGTAATTTCTCCTTTCCCCTGCATATCCCTAGCATCTCATTTCTGCGGTGCGTGTTGCCAGACCTTTAATGTGATTTGCTTGATCACGTCCCTCAGGGCATAGCTTCTTTTGTGATGACTGTAAAGCTGCAAAATTTAAATTTTATGCAATTCTGCAGCTGTGGCAATCACTCTTCACAACCAACTCTACAACAGCTACAAGATCCACTCCACCTTCATCTTTGAAAGCCCCTGGGCTCCTTCCTGGTCTCTTTCTTTTTCTTGCCTCAGTTTTTACATCAGTCTTCTTTCTGGTTGGTCTCCTTGACTCATCCCTTCATCCTCTGCAGCTCTTCTGTGAAACTGAGCTGCGTGCACACTGTTCCAGCTCCCTGGCCACTCTCGTGCCCCTCTCCTGCTCTGCTTCCTGCGCTGGCTACCAGTGACAATTTGTGTCCAACTGAAACACCCGGATTTTAATGCCTCTGTAGTTTGGCTCCATACTACCGCTTTGATCCCTTTGCATGTGCGTGCAAAACAAGCAGCCTCCTCTTTCCTTTCCACTTTATTTCTGCCCTCCGTCTGGAATAAATAGCCATCAGATTTCCAGAATGCCACCTCACGCTCTGTTTTCTGTCCTTAGCTCAAAAATCAACTTTTTCCAGTTTGCTTAACCTAAAGCCTAAACCCTTGGATTACCATATGGTATTACCCGTCAAACAGGGCAAGGGGGAAGGGGGCATGGCCCTCATGAAGACAGTGCTGGCCAGGGCATGAAAGTAAGGAGGCGCTGGAAGGAAGCTGCTGATTTCTTCAGCTCAAAAACAAATAGACATTTCCCAGACTCTAAACTTCAGGACCTGGGGTATTTTACTCCAATAGCATCGGCTTTCTAAAAATAACAAATACTGTACAATACTGGCTGATTACCATCTCCTAAATCCACTATTCAATCATTAGACCACACAAGAGGATTCAGAATCAGCAACCATCAGCCGCAGGCATCCAGTGAAATCCTCCAAGTCCAGGGAACTGACTGATTCACTGCTCAGCTTGCTGACATTTATTGGGAGTTGGCTCCTCCCAGTAAATAATTGACATTTCCCCATAGGAGGAGTTTCCTTCCTGCAACCATATTTGGACTTTCTGCAATTTAGGGTCCCCCCACCCTCATCCCATGTCCTCAGTGTAAAGAGAAGGTTTCTGGAGAATTGTGAATCTGGAGGATAAACGTCTAGGCCCTTGGGTTTGGATGGAGAAGAGGAAATGGAGGACTGGAGAAAGGAGACTGATGGAAGAAGAATAAGGGAGGAGAACATGGGTGCATAGCAAGTATGAACAGGATCATTTTCCCTTCTGGTTCACATTGAAATACCAGAGAAGTGATCTCTTCTGGTTCTTCTTAGGACATTTGAACCCATCAGCAGTTCGAAGCTTGCTCAGCCCAAGCAGAGAAGGTCAGGGCTGAACAGTTCTGGGGACTCTGAGGAGGTGAGGCAGTGGTGTGGACAGAGAAAGCTGTCAACAGAGTTTAAAAAAAGATAGGAACTTGTGGGTTAAATCACAAAAAACAAGAAAGACTAAAACCTAGAGGCTGTATCAGTCAATGTTCTAGTCCCAGACAGTTTAATGTAAATCATTTTAATTTATTTAATTGTATTTTTTATTTTCTTACTGCTTTCTGTATTATTTTATATTGTTCATGTTTATTTTATTTATTTTGTTGATTGTAATTATGAATTTTATAGAAGTTTTGTATATCGATGTAATTGCTACTACACCGCACCGGCTAGGAGTTTTAATCTGTCTGAGTGGTCTATAAGAATGAGGAAATAAATATTTCTCTTGAATCATTGAGGTGCATGGGCAGCGCAGAAGAGCGGCAGTTTTAGCAGTCGGTGCCTATAGGTCGTTGTTGACTATCCCTCGATTCGAGGATGAACTCTGCCGCAGATGTATGCATGGGTTCCAAGCTGATCTCAGGACTGCCTGCGCTGACCAGCACGCACCAGTGAGACTGGTGCCGCCAGTGTTCCCTGCAGTGAGAAGATCCTTACGGTTCAGTGGATTTCATGCCTTTATCTTTACCTCTTTAAGGAGGAGTTACCCCTTCTATATGGCCAAAAAAAATAGTGAAATCACAATCTAAATCACAGTCTGGAAGTCTGGAGAATGAAAACAAATCATTAAACTCCAGGAGGGCAAATCCCAAGTTGTGGATCACAGATTTTTGGATCAGCCTTTTGGTAATGTGCACTAATCCTCTAATGCAGGCATGCTGGCAAAAACAAGAAAGAAGTGAAAAAACAAATCTCATTTTTGCAATCTTATTTGTATTTTTTTTCTTGGCAATTTATGTATCTAAAACTATTTTGTTAATTTACTCACATCATTAACCTGCTGCAGCATGCAAGTTTACCTTTTTATCTGTAGGGAGAGTATAATTTGTGAACGGAGTTAATCATTTTACATCTGTTTATGTTAGTAAAGAGGCATAAATCATTCCTTCTGGTACCTGTTTCTGCTGCCATTACGAGATGGCTGGCTTAGTTCCTGACAGTCGTGGCCTCCTTGTCGTGACTTAATGCCTCCTATGTGCTTAATACTTAAATGTTAATTATTCCTGCTCATACAACGGATTCATTAATTTAGAGTCTAGACTGGGAGTTCAGTTTACTCTGTAGTTATTTTTCTGGGGAAAAGCAGCATAAAAATATGAAAATAAATATTTTGCACCTATTTATATTGAATGACACAAAGCTTACTAGTAACAATATACATAATCAGACTTCTCCTTTAAATATTTCATGATATTCAATTAGTATGCTCAGATTAATCCCACTTATAACTTTAATTCTTCTCCGTCATGACTTTGTACTTATAGCTCAAAGTCTCTTATTTGTTTTTGCTGTCTTTCTTGTCTGTCCATCTTGACAAGAGTATAAGTTCCCAGGAGTGGGCACTGTCCATTAAGGGCTGAATTTTCAAAGCCATTTGCGGGTATAAACCCGGTTTTGTGCACATAAATGGCTGCATTAAAATAGTCTGTAAAAGAGCGCTCGTACGCACTGGGCAGAGGAGTTCCAGGGGAATGGAGCCAGAACGTTCTGCACGCAAGTTCTCCCGTACAAGTTGCGCCCTCCGAAGACCAGGTGCAATGTTGTGCGGGGTACAGGGTGGGGAGCTTTCTGCACGTAACATTGCACTTGAGTGTGAATTTTTCAAAGCCAACATATACGCGGAAGTTCGCTTTGAAGCTTCGGGGTAAAATCATCAGGTAAAAACTACGCACAGAATTACCGCACAGTTATAAAATTACCCTCAGGGAGTTGTGGAGGAGTGAGGGGGTAATTCAGAGATCAGCTGGGGGCCTATGGTACTGCACCAGGAATGAAATGGGGCAGACTGGATGGGCCTTATGGTCCTTATCTGCCGCCGTATTTAACATTTCTCAGTTTCTAGGTAATGCTTTTATTTGGCGTGTGTTAGGTCACTAGCCTCAATTAAATATTAACTGTGCTCAGTGGTTCACACACAGAATTAAAAACTGAAATCATGATGATGCCTTGTTGTCAAAGGACCATCCAGGGCGCCTCTTCCGATGTTCTAGAAAGAAAGCGAGATGCACTGTAGCAACAAGTATGGTGTCTGCCTGGTTCAGGATCACCATTTACTTAGTTGAAAATCAAAGCTGACTTTGTAGTGTGTACATCAGTCATCCCTATGCTACGTGCAGTACAGATGGTAATTCCTTTTTGCATTTGGCTGCAATAAAGTCAAACACTCCCCTCTGGTGACTAGTCAGGGGAATGACTTATATTTAATGGACCTAAGTCCCCACGGTGCACTCTTTCTTACTTCCTTCCATTTCTCTGCTGATCCTGCTAGCCTCCGCCATCCAAAAGTGACCTTTTTACTGCAACGCGCTGCTGATGTTGTACACCGTGTGGAGCAGCTCTTATGATATGGTTCTGCGGTACAAAAGCAGGAAATGAAATGAAACACGGTGTATAAGTAGGTTATACACAGTAAAGGCTTAGGTACTTCTTGAAGGCGGTCGTTCCCTTCCGCCCACCCTCACCCCCGGTTCCGAACATATGGGAAGCATTCCCGCCGAACCAGAGTCCTTGGCGATGGTCTCACATAGCAGAGAATGCAAGGAGTTCTCCTAGCCATTTTGGGTTCGGGACAAAATAGGATTCTTTGCAAACTGTTGGTCCAATAAATGGTAGCATGAGCATGAGTTTTCAGGACCACACAAGCTCCCATCTGATAATTCTTGTGTTGGTCCAGTAAAATGGGGTTACAGACTGAGCATAGTAAATTCGCTGGTCCGAAGTCACGTGTTTCTTCAAGAGGAAAGAAAGACCTGGAAGGCAGGGGGCATGACACATGAAAGGCCCATACCAGGACGAGATTAAGTACTGAGAGGGAAAAGTAAAAGAAGGAGCGTCTTCCATTCTTGGCGTAGGATTTTGCAAGTACCTATCCCAAACCTGAGCCACAACAGTTCCTGTCAATGTAATAAAAAAGTAGATTCTGGCAAGCAAAGCCCAATTAGCCCATCCAGCCGTGGAAGCTTGACTGCTTGTAGGGTGTTGCTCTTTCTCCAAGTCAGGTTTCGGTTGTTTTTCACTGGTTCTCTACCATCCTGGGAAGATGAGATCCAAAAGTAATCCAACATCCAAACCCCTCTCCCCCATATCTTACCACCAAGCTTTATAATAAGGTCAACAGTTACAAAAACTAGTGAGGCCACTGCCTGAACATCTAGCTGCCAAGGTCCTCATGGCCTTGCTGAATGGTACTCGGCCACCACCAGCTTCTCTTCTAGGACGTTTTATGCTGTTGGTTACAAGCCAGCTACCCTGTAGCATGTGATGAAATGTTAGGTCCTGCTTTCTTTATCCTAATCTTCGTGTGTGATGATTGATGCAGTATCAGAGTCAGGGCTGGTGCTTCCATTAGGCAAACTAGGCAGTCACCTAGAGCACCAAACTTCTAGGGGCAGCAAAATCCCACCAGATAAAGGCCCAGCGGGGTGCTGTGCCAGAGACAATACGGTTAAAGAAGGGAGTGCCATGCTGGAGCCTCTGCTGCTGGTAGGAGGGAGCGCTGTGCGGGAGCTTCTGCTGATTTGTAAGTTGGGGGAGGTGATTCACCTACGGAAGCAAAGACTCTTGCACTGGCCCTGATCAGAGTAGTGGAAGTCTAAAAATCGGAGCTTTCACCCTTGCAAATGTATTTGTGAAAAACACTAGGGATGTGCGTTCATTTACAACGAATGGCAAAAATGCAATGAATTTGATCAATTTCAGGTTTTGTTGAATTTGTTTCCATTTTTTTTTTTTTCAAAACCCAAAGGGCTTCACCAGTGTCTTAAAAACACCCTTTAAAAATCAACCCAGGGCCCAGCTCTGTTCTCTGGCACCATTTTGGAAAAGAGAGCCAGTGTGGAAGGAGCGACTGGGCATAGCTCCTGCCTTCTAGACCCGAAGATGGAGTCAATTGTTGGGGTGTCCAGGATGGGGGATTTTTGATAGTGGTGGCGGCAGTAGAAGGGAAGTGGGGGCAAAGTGAACCCCGACATTTTTTTTGTTTGTTCGTTTTAAATTGACAAAACAAAGCAAACAAAAACAGAAAGTAATGAAATGAAAAACAAAATGAAAAAAATGTTCAGTGCACATCCCTAATATTTTATTTACACTCAATTGTGAATATCGGAAAAACAGACCCGGTTGTGGCTCTTGAGAACTAGGGTAGGTCAACCATGTAGTTAAACCAGATTCAATCAATTGTATCTGAGTTAAATGCAGTGGGGATATCCTGAAAACCAGACTCATATCGTATCTCTCGAGGATTCGCATTGGCGTCCCCTGGCCTGAGTAGCAAAGAGCAAAAATACATGCAGAATTCACAAGTAATTATTTCCCATGTGTTCAGGTAGCCTCTGGAGTTATTATGACATTCTCTGTGTTAATTTAAAATTAACTTTGTGTTTTTAAGCAGTAATTTTCTCAATTTTTTTTAAAATTACATAAATACGAGGTCCTGCCAAGCCAAAGTTTTTAATTTGGAAAATGTAATCTTTTTTATTATCAAAACCGCACAAAAATCAAGATATTTCTAGCGCACCTCATTTCAAAATATGCAGTTCAATTTAAATTTTAAAGCTATACGCAGCAAACTCCATTCTCTGGAAGGTGATTTATTGGGCCGAGTTTTGAAAAAGTTATCATCTGCAAGGCCAGGTAGAGGCAGGCTATAGGAGCCTGCCAGAAAGGAATCCATAGAAAGCACAAAACAATTAAATATACTAGGAAGGTGGCATCATATAAATTAAACAAAAATTGACTTGGATAAAGAAAATATCCTACAAGTGCTTAAGTTTCTGTGGCTGCCCAATGAGATATAGCCTTGTAGTGCAGACAGGAATAATCGGGCTAGTTGGTCAGAGTTTTTCTACTGTCATCTACTATGTTACCATATCACTGTGTGTTCAAATACGCATTTTCCAAATATCTAGTAAAGGGCTGTCATATTATGCTAGTTTTACCCATCCTGAAGGATCTAGTCCGTACGCAGTTGCAACACGTGGCACCAATCTCCGTGAATTGTTCCAGGAATTGGGCTCTGTGTTTATGGATGTCAGAGACCTTGCATTGTGTGTCCCTTCATGGAACATTGCGTCTGCAGCCCAAATCGTTGGCTTCTTTCTGCCATCGGCTGAGTTCAGAACAGCGCAATATGGTACGTTTCAGAAACGTGGACACACATGACTGCCATTTTACATCTGTTTAGAACATCCTAAAACTGGACCCCAGTGCTGGCGAATGTTATTGTTTGTGTTCATGCAATAAAATACCAAATGTACTTGCTGTGCTCAGAGTCACAACTACCAGGCATTGAGTATCTATTTGTTTTAAAAATGTAATAAACAGCTGGAAAGAGGCGGGATTAGGTTGAAAATGGGAAAGAAAGCGGGTGCAAAGTCCTCTGAATATTCAGAAGCAAAATAAGCAGGTACCGGCCCCCAGATATTCTAAAGGAAACTCTGCAAGGAGTTTTCATTTTTGAAAATTAGCTTGTAAGAACATAAGAACATAAGAACATGCCATGCTGGGTCAGACTGAGGGTCCATCAAGCCCAGCATCCTGTTTCCAACAGTGGCCAATCCAGGCCATAAGAACCTGGCAAGTACCCAAAAACTAAGCTTATCCCATGCTACTATTGCTAGTAATAGCAGTGGCTAGCTTCTTCTAAGTTAACTTGATTAATAGCAGTTAATGGACTTCTCCTCCATGAACATATTCAAACCTTTTTTAAACCCAGCTATACTAACTGCACTAACCACATCCTCTGGCAAAAAATTTCAGAACTTAATTGAGCATTGAGTGAAAAAGAACTTTCTCCGATTAGTTTTAAATGTGCTACTCGCTAACTTCATGAAGTGCCCCCTAGTCCTTCTATTATCCAAAAGAGTAAATAACCAAGTCACATCTACTCCTTCAAGACCTCTCATGATCTTAAAGACCTCTATCATACCCCCCCTCAGCCATCTCTTATCCAAGCTAAACAGCCCTAACCTCTTCAGCCTTTCCTCATAGGGGAGCTGTTCCATTCCCCTTATCATTTTGGTCGCCCTTCTCTGTACCTTCTCCATTACAACTATATCTTTTTTGAGATGCGGTGACCGGAACTGTACATAGTACTCAAGGTGCGGTCTTACCATGGAGCGATTCAGAGGCATTATGACATTTTCCACTTTATTCACCATTCCCTTCCTAATAATTCCTAACATTCTATTTGCTTTTTTGACTGCTGCAGCAAACTGAGCCGACGATTTTAAAGTATTATCCACTATGATGCCTAGATCTTTTTCCTGGGTGGTAACTCCTAATAACTACAGCATGGGTTATTTTTCCCTAAGTGCATCACTTTGCACTTGTCCACATTAAATATCATCTAACATTTGGATGCCCTGTTTTCCAGTCATACAAGGTCCTCCTGCAATTTGTCACAATCCGCTTGTGATTTAATTACTTTGAATAATTTTGTATCATCCGCAAATTTGATAACCTCACTCATCATATTCCTTTCTAGATCATTTATATATATATTGAAAAGCACCGGTCCAAGTACAGATCCCTGAGGCACTCCACTGTTTACCCTTTTCCACTGTGAAAATTGACCATTTAATCCTACTCTCTATTTCCTGTCTTTTAGCCTGTTTGTAATCCACGAAAGGACATCACCTCCTATCCCATGACTTTTTAGTTTTCATAGAAGCCTCTCATGAGGGACTTTGTCAAATGCCTTTTGAAAATCCAAATACAATACATCTACCTGTTCACATTTATCCACATGTTTATTAACCCCTTCAAAAAAATGAAGATTTATGAGGCAAGTCTTCCCATGAGTAAATCCATGCTGACTGTTCCATTAAACCATGTCTTTCTATATGCTCTGTGATTTTGATCTTTAGAATAGTTTTCACTATTTTTCCCAGCACTCAAGTCAGGCTCACTAGTCTATAGTTTCCCGGATTGTCCCTAGAGCCCTTTTTAAATATTGGGATTACATTGGCCACCCTCCAGTCTTCAGGTACAATGGATGATTTTAATGATAGGTTAAAATTTTAACTAATAGATCTGAAATTTCATTTTTTAGTTCCTTCAGAACCCTGGGGTGCTTACCATCCGGGCCAGGTGATTTGATACTCTTTAGTTTGTCAATCTAGCCTACTACATCTTCCAGGTTTACAGTGATTTCATTCAGTTCATCTGACTCATCACCCTTGAAAACCATCTCTGAAACTGGTATCTCCCCAACATCCTTATTGGTAAACACAGAAGCAAAGAATTCATATACGCCCAAATTTTCGATCGCCTACACACACAAATACCAGGGAATACACACATGACTGGGCCCTGTGCGCCCCGAACACATTTTAGAAAGGGCCCAGCCATGCCCATATTTCCAAGTATGCATAGAAGTGCTGGGCCAGCAAAAAGGGGTAGGCTGGGGGGAGGGCCGGGGCCGACCAAGACATTGGCCATTAGGCTCTATACTGGGGAAGTGGGCACCGGCAGCTGGCCAGCACGCAATGCTTACTTCTCCTCCAATGCAGAAGTACTGAAACAAAATAAATAGGGTAGATAGGGTTAGTTCAGGGGCTGGGGAGGAGAGGGAAACAGGGAGAAAGGGTAGGCAAGGGTATAGGAAAGTTTCCACCCAGTCTGCTCCTTAATTGGAGTGGACTGGGAGGGAATTGGGCAAAGGCCCAATTGTGTCGCCGCAGATACTTTACAAAATTCTCCCCTGCGTGCGAGTCGCGATCTGCCCGCACATGCGTGCGCCGATTATAAAAATCGGGCACGCATGTGCACACGGATATCATAATTTATAACATGCACGCTGCAATGTGCGCATGTTATAAAATTGGTGCGCGCGTGTGCTGATTTTAAAATTGACCCCTTAATCTTTCTACAATGGCCTTATCTTCTCTAAGAGCCCCTTTAACCCCTCGGTCATCTAATGGTCCAACCGACTCCCTCACAAGTTTCTTGCTTCGGATATATTTTAAAAAGTTTTTATTATGAGTTTTCGCCTCTACGGCCAACTTCATTTCAAATTCTCTCTTATCAATGTTTTACACTTAACTTGACATGGATAACAAATACCAATGATCATGCAAGGTCCCTAAGCAGTTTCAAAATTGATCCCTATTTATTTGAAAGTTGCTCTTATGGATTATGCACATCTAGTTAAAATATTCTGCTTCCTGTTTCTGGGGGGACAGATGACCCCTCCCTACCCATGCTTGGTGTTCTCCAGCTTGTCCAACGATGAGCTTTCCATTAAGGACATGATGTTACTGGCAATGCACTTTATAAGTTCAACACTCAATAAATATTGCCTGTAAACATGTAACTTTGCTTAAATGCATCCAAGAAAACATCGCAGTTTATGGTGAGAAAGAAACCCCAGGAGGCTGTGGGGAACGAAAAATAGGGACATGCAGGAGAATAGTTTGTGTTTTAGTCTGCTTTTGTTTTTAATTTGGATATCTTAGTTCAGTTTGTTTGCTGAACTGAAATAAAAATGAAATAAAAACAAAAAAAGGAACCGTAATGGGGTCTCCCTGGGACCCCCACCCCTTCCCTGACTTAAGTGAGCCAGGGACCCTATTATATGTGGAAAATTTGGGGGGAAACCAATTCTGCCCCTGGGAACCCTTCCGCTTGGTCAATATTGGCTTACGAGCATATTCGGCAGGAAACTTTATACAGGTCATGTCTATGGGTAAAGCATCATTTTAGCCATGGATATGCCTTTGAAAACTACCCTTCTTGGCCTAGGCAAGTGGGTCAATTAATAGGATCTGTGCACGGTCCTGCAGAAGGGTGTCAGTTCAATCCCCACTTTGGGTCTTCTGCTCCCTGAGCCAGCTAGAGCTGGGGAGGCTGCCAATGCAGCATTCACAATCACTGGAGAAGAGGAAGTCATGGTCATTGCTTTAGGGTGACACCTAATGGCTGGATTCAGGACCCATGATTTCAGAGTTCCAGAAGGAGCCCTGCTGCATGGCCTTTTGCCCAGGCAGGGCCGGTGGATGGACTAGGCAACCTTCTAGAGCACCACTGATTGGGGGGGGGGGGGGGCCACATCGGCATGGTCTCTCCTTCTTCATGGTCACATGGCTGGAAGAGAAAAATGCCATGGCACGGTCTCGCGCGGGCAGGAAGAAGGAGAGACCATGCTGCTGCCAACACAGGCGGGAAGAAGAAGAGCATGTCCTAGCTGCAAGAATAAGCGGTACTGGCCCGGGCCGCACTGCAGGAAGTGCAGAAAGAGCAGCAGCAGCCGAGCAGAGTGGCCTTGCCCACTCAGGAAGCTGTAACGCCGGCCATGGGCGCTGCTCAGCTGTAGGAAGCTGTACAAGAGGCAGAGAAACATGAAGAAAGAGGAAGAGCATAGTGGGCTGCGGGGGCTGAAGGATGAGGCTGTTGCTGTTGGCTTTGTGCTGCTGGCGGAGGGGCAGTCAGTGAGAAAGCATGTTAGTGTGTGTATGACTATGAGAGAGAGAGGGCATATGTATGTGTGTATGTATGATGTATGTCTGTGTGTGTGTGTGTGTGTGTGTGTGCATGCATGTATGAGAGAGGACATGTCTCTGTGTGTGTATGTATGAGAGGGCATGTCTGTGTACATATATGAGAGAGAGAGCATATCTGTGTGTGTATGTGTATGTGTGTATGTATGAGAAAGCAAACATGTGTATACATATGAGAGAGACAGAGAATAAAGTTTATGAGCAACACCCCTCTGCTCTTCCCCTGCTAATCCACATCAATCTCAGGGCATTTAGAATTCAAAAGATCCCAGATATGGACAGGAGGGGATTTTTTTTTTTATCTTTATTAATTTTAATTATTGGATGCTGTCTGATGTGTGTGTTGTTTTTAAATAGTTTATTGGTATTTGGAAAATTTATATAATTTTAAATTACTGGATGTTGTTCTATTTGTCAGCTGTTATGAAATATTTATTCATTTTATTAGTATGGTTTTACTCTATTGATAATTTATATTTCTTGATTTTGTTTGTTTATTTATTTATTTATAAAATTTTATATACTGTCATTTAGAGAGTCCCATCACAATAGTTTACATAGATCCATAACAAAATATACAAATAATATCAATAATAAAAGCAAAATTAGGTTAATACATTATTGACAGTCTTAAAAATACATTAAAGGAAAGTAAAGGTAAATAAGTAGGCTTGCTATTTCAACAAATGTTGATGTTTCTATTTTTCCGTTGTTGCACTGCATACAGAGTCTGGCTTCTTGTGATTTCCAGTTTTTGTCTACATATTTCTATTTATGGTGTCTTTATTCTGTATTTAGTGAAGATCTATCTGAGTTCTGCATATATGACTAAAGTGAGGTATTCTGCTAGCGTGTATTTTCTGGGTAGAAACCTGGCTTGATCTATTTTCCTAATAGGAGGTGTATGGGTGTTTTAGGGCCTGGTGTAATATTTGCAGTGTAGTTTTTCATAGGTACAGTTATTACTTTTGCTCGTCTACCCTCGAACATGCCATTCGAGAGTAGCCTTTTGCTCGGCTACCCTCGAACAACACCAACCCCCGTCCAGATACCCACCTCCTGGACCCGCAGGACAACAAGCCGCCGACCCGAACCCAACAGGCCTTGTCCCGGCCCCTCCTCCACAGCAGGACCAGGAACCACAGGCCTACTAAACACATGGCACCAACCTGGACCCAAGCCCCGGACTGACCTCTAGCTCCAGCGGAGGACGACCCCCCGACAGGACACAGAGACACGAAGCCGGGACCCACCTCCAAGGTGAGCCACTGCCGACCGCGACCCCAAGACCTCACTCCAGTTCCAGGCCCTCTCCAACTCTGACTCGACGAAACACGTCTTGACTCCGCCTACCGATGCTCCCTAGGTGACGACGTGGGACCTGATTGGAGGATTTAAAAATCCCCAAAGCGTGCCTCTGGCGCCACTTGCCGGCCTCGCGCACCGAAGGAGCGTGGCAAAGGGGCCTGCCCCTTATCGTGCCCCTAGCGTGCCCCCAATAAGAACCACGAACCTTGCAAAACTCCGTACTCACCACTCTCCAACGACCAGCATAACGAACTCCATCGAACCTAACCATCACCACCAGACCCAGTGAACCTCACAACCCGGAAACCAGGAACCACAGGCCAGCATAATGCATAACGCACAGACCACATCCCCGGACCCAAACCGAAACCAACCACCCACCTCAAAACAAAGAATCTGAGAAAACACCATCTTTCAGAACCTCACGCAAACCCAGACCCACCATTCCAACAACCCTTCCTCAAACTCAGAATCGCCTACCTCAGAACCGCCATCCAATTACCTCACAACATCCCCTCAAACTTCACCACTGCTGCTAGCTGATAACCACCAGCTCTAGCATCCATCCCCCAACCCGATATCTCATATAACAACCAATTTCTCCCCTTCACTAATCCCACACAATAGCCCAAGATGCACACCACTTCCACATTCACACCAAAAGAAAGGCAATGACATCTAGTAAAGATTCTACTCACTGAGCCTATAAAAAGCCTGTTCTACCTAACATTCCTTCTTATAAACGCACAAGCTCCCACGAAGAAATTCATACTTATCTCTGACATCCTTCAGGATCAAAACCCAGACTTCATCGCAGTGACTGAAACATGGTTCAAAAACACCGATCACGTGATAACAAACCAAATAACCAACAACGCTTACGACCTATTCTCAATCCCGAGGAAATCCCGAAAAGGAGGTGGATTATTACTAATCATCAAAAACACTTCAACATGAAACAAATCCCTCACTCACTCCCCCAGCAATTTGAGTTAGCCCTCTTCGACTCGGACAACCTCCAGATATGCCTAGTCTACTGCCCCCCCCCAAACTTCTAGACAAAGACATATCACCTCTCATTGAATTCCTCATTTCAAATATCAACAACAAAAAACCCACTATCATATTAGGAGTCTTTAACCTCCACGCTGATGTCACCCCGCTTCCTCAACCGTGCCAAACCCTGATGGACGTCCTAACCACCCTCCAATTCACTCAACTAGTTAACAACCCAACACACAAAGCTGGGCACACCCTGGACTTGATTTTCACAAATGACAACTTCTTTTCAAATTCATCCATATCCTATTCTCAAGTCCCATGGTCGGATCATGTTCTCCTACAGTGCAAGACCCACATCAATGCTACTATCAAGAAAGAGACCAATAATTCTCGATCATTCAAGTACAGACCACCTTTTACACCACACCTACTCCAACATGAACTCGAAAGACAACTGAACAACATAGACCTCTCCAATATAAACAATGCCACCCAATCTTGGCACCAAATCACAACTGAAACCGCCAACACCATAAACCCAGAAAGAACGAAACTAATCAAATCAAAAAGACAAAACTGCAACCCATGGTTCAATTCACTTCTACAAGAGACCAAAACTACCCTAAGATGAAAAGAAAAAGACTGGAGAAAAAACAAATGTCCACTAACCCTCAAAAGATATCGTACTCACCTTGCCCACTACAAAAATCTGATTAACAAATCAAAGAAAGAATACTACAGTAAAAAAATCCTAAATTCCACAAACAACCCAAAATCCCTCTTCAACATTGTAAACAACCTAATTGCAGCAAACAACAACACTTTCCCAAACAAAAACCTGAGCCAAGACCTTGCAATCTTCTTCAAAAACAAAATCATCAAAATATCTGAAAAAATAAACAAGACCACAAACAACAACCCGCACCTGAATCGCAAAGACATCATGCCATGGGCCAACTTCGAACCAATATCAACCACTGAAATGGAGAAACTAATCAAATCATTAAACACAGCCCAGCATGAGCTCGACACCATACCAACACACTCACTAAAAGAAATCTCCCAAACCATCACGCCAACCATCACGGCAATAATAAGCAAATAGTTAGAAGAAGGAGAACTACCGGATAAACTAAAAACCACCACCATAAAACCCATCTTAAAAAAAACGAATCTGGACCCGAACGACCTAAGCAATTACCACCCTATATCAAACCTTTCGTTCCTCGCCAAACTAACAGAAAAAGCCACCCTTAAACAATTGAACGATTATCTAGATACAAACAACATCTTATACCCCACCCAGTACGGCTTCAGAAAAAAGCACAGCACCGAAACCCTACTTATCAATCTATCAAACACCATCCTAAGAGGATTTGACAACGGTCAACGATTCATCCTCATCCTACTCGATCTTTCGGCCGCATTCGACACAGTCGAACACCAAAGCCTAATCTCCAGGTTATCTGAAATCGGTCTAACAGAGAAAACGCTAGACTGGTTCACATCTTTCCTCTAAAACAGAACTTACAAAGTAAATTTCAACAATCACACCTCTGAAGCCATCCCACTCCAAACCAACATCCCTCAAGGCTCATCGCTATCGGCAATCCTCTTCAACATCTACTTATTACCACTCTGCCAACTTCTTTCAAGTCTCAGCGTCACTTACTTCCTGTACGCCGACGACATACAGCTAATCTTCCCAGTAACAAACAGCACAGATAACACTCTGAAAGTCGCAGCCACGACCATCAACAAAATCAAACTTCTATTAAATCAACTGAAACTATGCATCAACACAGATAAAACTGAATGCATGCTAATAGAAAGAATCAACTCCGGAGATTACCAGAATCACTCCATCGTCATCGATAACAACCGCATCAAGTTAAAAGAATACGCTAAAGATCTAGGAATCTGGATTGACCCACAGCTCAACCTTAAAAAACATATCAACATAAAAATAAAAGAAGGTTTCCACAAGCTAGCAATCCTCAAACAGTTCAAACCATTACTAAACCAAACAGACTTCCGAACCATTCTCCAATCCTTAATTTTCTCAAGCATCGACTACTGCAACTATCTCATGATAGGTCTCCCCAAATCAACCTTACACCCCCTACAAATTCTACAAAACACCACCGCGCGAATCCTCACTGGTCACAAAAGAACAGATCACATCTCTCCTGTTTTAAAAGATCTACACTGGCTCCCCATAGAAAAAAGAATAGAGTACAAAACTCTATCAATCATCCATAACTCCATTCACCATAACGAACATGACTGCCTCAGCACCCTCATCCAAATTCACCACACTCAATGCAACACCAGATCAACTAACAAAGCACGTCTAGAGATCCCTTCAGTCAAGACAGCCAAACCTACCACAACCAGAAAAAGAGCGTTCTCAATTGCTGGACCGCATCTCTGGAATACACTACCAGTCACTCTACGTCTTCAAAGCGATACCAAAATTTTCAAAAAATTACTCAAAACATGGCTTTCCAAACAAGCATACAAAGAGGGGATAGGATAACCAACCAAAGATCAACACCCACCAGTCCAACTCTACCCATCTCCTCCCCGCTCTCAGCACCCTAGCCCTCCCTCCCCAACCCCCCTCCACCTCTCCATCGACCAACCCTAAACCCTACTTAAACCCATCCAACGATACCCACCGATTATCCTTCATCCAATGTTTTTATCTAGCCACTTCCAGTGTCACTCTTTATTAACCGATTTTCCCACTGTTATCTTGAAGTTACTAATGTTAATCATTGTTATTGTTGTTCTTCTGATTTAACTGTAGATCATTGTTGTAAATGTTATCTTGAAGTTACCAATGTTAACCATTGTTTTTATTGTTCATCTGATTTAAATGTAGTTCATTGTTGTAAATATAAACCGGAGTGAAGGCCAACACCAATACTTCGGTATATAAAAAAACTTACAAATAAAATAAATAAATAAATACTATTTGAGTGCTGGTAATTAATGCTGTTTTGGTATGGGAGGTTTACAATAATTGTAATACAGTTTATTCATGACTTTCTAAGGGTCAAGCCCACACCCCAAAAATATTATAATAGGCCTAATACCAATTCCAAGTGTCCTTTTTACTTTTTTCTCCAGATTGTTCTGGTTGGCACCACAGCAGTGCATGTAAATATAATATACCTCTGAAGACTTACTTTGAATGCCCTTTTTCATTTAAAATTATTATAAATGCATAATTTTATTTGTGTGTAGGGAGGGTGTGACCGGGGGGGGGGGGGGGGGGGGGCGGGAGCATCAGGCTGTAAGTTTTGCCTAGAACGCCTAATAACCTTGCACCGGCCCTGTGCCCAGGACTATCACTGCAATGAAAGCAATCTGCTGCCCAAGGGGAGGAGTGAGATGGGGCTCCACCCTCTCAACAAGGCACAACACAGGTCAAATCATCGAGAGGGCCAAGGGGGGGGGGGGGGGGTTGGGTCCTTGTGGAGTCTGGCCCTTGTGGTCATTTGAAACACTGCAGAAAGGGGAAAGCAGGGGTCAGACTGCCCAGAGGAATGTCAGTGATATTTCCACACTCAAGCCTGCCACCCACGTTTCCCCAGCATTTGCTCCCTGGAGAAGTGGGAGATAGGTAAATGGTAGAGATCTGTGTGTGGCGCACTCTCTCCAGGTCGGTGAAAGGGTATTAGGTGCTCTAGATGATCCTTAGAGCCTTTCATCACCTCCCTCCCAGCCCTCACCACACACAATTAAAAATTATACATGTATAACAACAGATTTTATCACGAAAAAGGACATTCATAGTCTTCTGAGATAAAAATGTCATAAAATGTATTTTATTTTTACACGCACTACTGTGGTGCCAACCAGAAAACCCTGCAAAAAAGACACTTGGAACCTATAAGGTATTCAGCCTATTGTAAAGTATGTTTGATATGGACTTGGTCCTTAGAAAGCCATGAGTAAACTGAATTACAATTACAGCAGTAAACCTTCCACAGCAAAACAGCACTAAATACCAGCATTCAAACAGTAACAACCCTACTTATGAAAAGCCAACTCTGCAAATATTAGACCAGGCCCTAAAATACCAATACACCTCCTATTAGGAAAAAAAAGCCAGGCTGCTATAGATCCCTGTACAAACTACACGCCAGCAGAACACCTCACCTTGTCACCCAAGCAGAACTCAGATGAGCCCTCACCAAATACAGAATAAAGACACCACAAACTATAAACAGAAAAATGCAGATGAAAACTGAACTGGAAATCACAAGAAGCCAAACTCTATATGTAGTGCAACAATGGAAAAATAGAAACATCATCATTCCTCATAAAAAAACTATAAAATCAAGAAATATAAGATAATCATAATAGCAAAATTATACAAATAGAAAGAATAAACATTTCAAACAGCTAATGAACAGACCATCATTCAATAATAAAACTCAATTTTTTTTTTAAAAAGCTCTCAAAAGCCTTTAAAATATTTCTAAACAGACACATCACCTAACAATTAAAACTAATATAAATAAATAAAAAAATTACCCATTCTTCATACCTGGGATCTTTTGATTTTCAGTTACCCTGAGATTCTCGTGGATTGGAGGAGGAGGGCTGCACAAACTTTATCCTCTCTTTCACACATACTTACACACTCCCTGTCTCATACACCCCCTCTTTATCACATATACAGGCTCTTGCTCCCTTGCACACAATCTTCTTTCTCTCACACACACACACAGGTTCTCACCTAAATCCTCTCTCTCAAACCTAAATCCTCCTCTCACCTAAATCCTCTCTCTCAAACAAATATTCACACATGCTTACTGGCTCTCTCATACACACACACTCACATGTATACATAGGCACTCACACTCTTTCACATACACACACACACACACACACTACTCTCTCACACACAGACACTCACTCTCACACAAACACACAAGCTGTGTCTTACTCTCACACACACAAGCTCTCAATTACTCTCTCTCTCTCACACGCACACGCACAGGCACTCACTCACTCCTCCTCTTTCTCACACACATATACAGGCTTTCTCACACACCCTCTCTCTAACACACACACACTCACATGTATACATAGATGCTCACTCACACTCTTTCACATACACACACACTCTCTCACACACACAGGCTCCCTCACACACAGATTCACACAAACACAAAGGCTGTCACTTACTCTCACACATACAGGTTCTCTATTACTCTCTCTCACACAAACACACACAGACTCATTTTCTCTTTCACACACACACACAACATATGTTCTCATTCTTTCTTACACACACACACACACACACACACACACGCACACGCACATGCACACACACTTATATTCAGGGTCTCCCCTCCTCCTTTTTGGGCCATAGTGGGATGGGAACTGCTGCAGCCCCCACCAGGACTCTCTTTGGGCCATGGGCACCTTGGTAAACATGTCTGTGACAAGGTGAGGGGGCAGCCACAAGATTGTTTTTTTTGCTGCCCCTCAAATTTTGCTGCCTGAGGTGGCCGTCTCATCTCGCCTAATGATAAACCTGCCCCTGCAGTAACTAGACTAAAACATAAGTTGGGAGGGGATATCAATAGTGGAAAAACTCCCCAGGTAGTTACAAGTGAAGACTCATGACACCAGATCCCAGCCTGATTCCTTTTCAGCTGGAAGTACAAGGGAGCAGGAGGAGACTTGCGAGTCAAAAAAGAAAATTACCATCTCTATGAATACTTTGGATAGAACACAACAAATTCAATACCCTAGGTGAAATGAATGATTTTCAGAGTGCCTTTGATCTTCGAGTATTAATGATAATTTGGGTATATCAGCAAACCTTTGTGAATATTAACCAAGTCTTGTTATATACTGCCTCAATTGTGCAGAATTCAGAAGTTTGCAAATTCAGCATAGTCGTTTTTTAAACTGCAGATGCTGCGAAGGCTAAAGCATTTGTTTCCGGACGAGGAATTCCATTTGGTGCTTCAGACAAGCACTAATATCGACAGGGATTGATTACTGAAGTGCAACTATTGTTTGGCCTCCCAACAACACTTAAGGCCTTACGAATAGTTCAAATCACAGAGGCAAGGATATTCACCAGTGCTGAAAGATCTGCAGTGGTATGGAGGAGAAATCGATATTCCACCAAGGGCTTTATCATCAGTCTTGGAAGTGCCAGAATATAGAGTGGTATATAAAAAAAATGAAATCCCATTCTACTGAAGAGCTAAATACTCATATACAAGACACAATAGCTCACAATATGTGTGACTTATGTTTTCATAGAGAGGTCTATATCTAAATGGTTTAACCGGCTATGTTCAGCTAAGACATCTCCTACCCCGCTCCCCCCCCCCCCCAAAAAAAAACACCTTTTTAAAACATGAGTTAGCGCCCGGCATGGTATTTAACGGTCGTTAAATATGTGGTTCAGCTGCCTCCCCGCCTTCCCCCCCTCCCCCACCCACTCACAATGAAAAATCACGGCACCTGCCCCTCCCCCACCCATCCGGACCCTCCCCATCCCGGCCAACCGGCCAATACTTATTTTATCTGTGCCGGGAGCGAGGGACCTTCTGCCCTGCGCCCGGTGCTTCCAGCGCTGCTGTGACCGCGGCAATGCTGGAATCGTAAGCTTTATGTTGAGGTTTACGCTTCCGGCGCTGCCTCTGTCAGAACAGCGCTGAACGTTCTGGGAGTGGGGCAACGGAGCAGCAGGGCAGAGGGTCCCTCGTGCCCGGCACAGATAAAATAGGTATTGGCCGGGACGGGGAGGGTCCGGAGGGGCAGGTGCCATGATTCTTCATTGTGGGTGGGTAGGTGGGTGGGAAGCTGGGGGAGGTATTCGAACCATGTATTTAACGATGGAGACTGGGACCCAGCATACAATGCTGGGCACTAACTCACGTTTTTAAACGTTTTTTTTTTGGCGAGGGGCTGGGGATAGTAGATAACCTGGCAAGGCCTGATTATCAAGTTTGGGGGGGGGGGGGGAGGGGGGAATTGGTCACTCTCTAGCCTGAACCTTTACTCTGTAGGGTAATGACAGCGCTGCTTAGCCGGATGTCTTTTAAATATATCTGGTCAAGTAGCATGTTATCCGGCCACACAAGGCTGGATAACCAAAACGTCACCGGAATAACTTTAGGTTGGTTACATTCATATTACTGAATCTGGATCCCATAGTGTCTATCAGCGCAATCATAGGTCATAATAGTCCCCAAATAACTTCTTTTTATGAACTCTTATAAATTTGCAGATAAAAAAATCCCAAAATACACTTAATCTTGATATTAAGTATCCAGCGAAGCGCTCCATGACCCGACACTGGCTCAGTATTTCGAAATCCAGCACTCTGCCTCCGGGGCTTGGGGCCGGCCGTTCCCCTCGGCATGTCTGCACGGAGAAGTAGAAGAGAGGTGCCATTTTTAAAATAACGAAGGGCGCAAAAAAATTGCTCACCAATCACAACACCCCCGCTTGCAAATAAAAACACTGGAATATATCTATATCGCTCGTGGGTCTTCAGAAAGGCCTTTTATAATGAAATTAAGTAGGTGGGGGGAAAAAACCCGTTCTTTTACAAAAACTACTCCTAAAGTAATTTATGCCAATCGGTGGTGTCATTAAGACCCGAAAGGAGAGACACTGTTTAAAGTTTAGCTCCGGTATTGCTCCTGTTGATTCAGGCTTGCTTCAATATCTCCTCCTCTAAGCGAGGGCCGAACTTGCTAAAAAAAAAAAAAAAAATGGTTGGTTTACATTGACCGCAAACGTGATGCCTTGTCACACGATGTTGATCAATCGGGGCCTGAATTCAGAGAGCACCTCCAGAGTGGCCACCATTTACACAGCTCAGGATTTTTGCAGAACTGAGGCCAGAGCTTGTAAGAAAGAAGCTCATAGTTTGGGTGCATTCAGCCCATCAATCTTAATTTTCTTTCTATAAGTCTTTTTTTTTTTTTTTTAATATGTTATCAAATCCCTTTCCTCTCCACCCCAAAAAATGAAATGAGATGGATGGGAAAATCTTCTGGGATTCCATGAAGATGAAGGTTTTCTTCTTACAGCCTAATGCTTTCGAGACAATCCACATGGATGCTGTCATGCCCCATCAGTGTACATTACCAGTCATCATGTCTGTGGTTAGCCAGCACACAAAGTGTGTACTTGTCTCTGTCATTATAAAGTCAAATTTCCTCAGCTATGTGTTTGGTTACCAATAATTGCCCATGAACGGCGTATGAAATGAAAAACAAGCACTCTTTGTACTTTGATACATCGAATAAAAACCTCCAGGACTGTAGTGTGAGCCTGGGAAGCCCAGGGATTGTTGCAAATTACTTTACACAAGTTTGTACCGTGAAAATGTGCTGCCTTTGAACCAAAAGCAATGCCGTTCGGCTCCAGGGTTAAAAAAAAAAAGGCTGGGATGTGGTGTATGCCAGCTTTCACCAGTCCTGGTTTTTGAATTTCTACCCTCAACACATTCTGGTAGTCCTGATCCTGCTTCCTCCTTTTGCAGTTCAAACTACCAGTACCAGAATGCATCAGGAGGAAGACGTATAGACAGAATTAGTGAAAAGGGCTCCTCCATCAGATGTCTGCATATTACATGCTCCTTGAACAGTATCTTTGGGGGGGAATTTTTCTGATCATTTTAGTCTTCCAGGCAACTGAACCAACTTTTGTTTCAGGAGCAAGGGGCAGTATCGGTTGCCCATACTTTGCTGACAGTAGTGTGAGTATAAATGTAATGATTAATCCTACAAATGCAGTACAAGGGATGAGCAGCAATTCAGCTCAAGCAAGGAATCTTTACGGACAGTTCTTGGCAAGAAGGGAGCAATGAAAGCTGAAAGCATGAAAAAAAACAAAACTTTTTAGGAACGTACCAAACCCTAAAAAATTGCAGACACTTCAAAAGTTTTCCGAAGTGAGATGCACTCTCTTTTATTTATGTGCTGTTACTCAATAATATAAATAACTGTACCAGCTTCCCATTTTACCATCTGAAGTTTTATGTAACTCCAGACATGACCTAAAACCAAACGGCAGCCCCTCACCCTCTCTTTTTCCATCCCCAGTCACCCAATGAAATAAAGCAGCAGTGGTGGTAGCAGTTAGCTTAGGGCTTGACAGGAAGCCTGTGCAGGTGGAGGGAACAGGACCTGTGAATTCACACAGATGCTCTGGACCTTTCCCTGTTACTTGGGGAGGTCTGAAGGGAGAGGGCGGGGACCCATTTCTTGTGACACCCCCCCCTCCCCCATCCATTGATTTTTGTGTCCTAAATTGGGTTCATCACCCACAGTTTGGGTATCACCATCCTGTATGTGTCTACTGCATGGTAAAGATGTGTTATATTTTCTGTGGTTTGGGGATTAGCCTGTAGCAAGGGAACTTTTATTCTATCATCAGCAGCACCTGAGGACCCTGGAATCTACGACGCTCTATTTTAATGACTCTTGAGTTGGCCAAGTTGATGTGACTCTTCAACCTCCTCCAGGGGGTCTATTGAATGACTCATACTTGAACCAAGATTTTACTCCCTGACTCACACTCATATGATAACTGAGGAGTTCTACCACTTTTCCATTCCCCTTTTCAGCATCATATAAAGATACAAATGTACTCTAATCTAGGGGTCATTATACTGATCATGTTTTCTCTTTTTGTTGATTCATTTTATGTGGTGTTATAGCTTTCTTGGCTAAAGTATGCTCACCTTTAATCATTGGATGCCTCTGATTCATTTAATATTTAACTTGGCTCTGCATTTTCCCGGTTTCTTTTTTTTTCTGCTAGCTGTGGTTATTTAAGCCCTGTCTTTCAAATAAACATAACAATAACTATTTGTTAATTATTTCAAGAAGGACAAGAAAGAAATCAGGACGCTCTGCTTATCAAAGCTCAACATGACTGAGGATTTGCCAGTCAAAGATCTGACTGTGCTTATAAAAATAACCTTTTTGTCTCAGTTTCTGTTTTTGTTTGGAGAGATTTTCCACAATCTGAACCTGATACTGCCTGTGAGAGCGTTTAGGATGAGGCTTGCATAATCTTTAGGCCTGGGGTTTTTGAAAAGTGTAAGGACACTATGTAATGTTTTTACCTTGAGTGAAAAACCTGGTAGGTGGCAAATTAGTAGCATTTCATTTTTTACCATATATTAAAGTCATATAATAAAGATCAATTGGCCCATCAAGTTGCCCAGGTAAGTCAGTTCTAAGTGATGCACAAACATAAGAACGTAAGTCCATGCCTAGCATCCTGTTTCCAGGTCATTAGGAAGTACCTGGCAGCAGAGGTGTACCCAGAGTATTTGGCACCTGGGGTGGCTAATTATTTGGCAGCCCTGCCCCAATATATAATTTGTAAATTTCCTAAACATTGATAAAATATTCAAAACAGCAGACACATCAAATAACACCAAATAATTAAAACTAATAAGGATTTTAAAAATCTTCTGCTCTCCATATCTGTCATCCTAAGATTGTTTAGACTGGGGGCATCATCATCCTAAGATTGTTTAGACTGGGGGCACGCATGCACACATGCATCCAGCGCTCATCCTTCCACTCCAGCAGACATCCAGCGGGCATCCAGCGCTCAACCTCCCACTCCAGCAGACATCCAGCGGGCATCCAGCGCTCAACCTCCCACTCCAGCAGACATCCAGCGGGCATCCAGCGCTCAACCTCCCACTCCAGCAGACATCCAGCGGGCATCCAGCGCTCAACCTCCCACTCCAGCAGACATCCAGCGGGCATCCAGCGCTCAACCTCCCACTCCAGCAGACATCCAGCGGGCATCCAGCGCTCAACCTCCCACTCCAGCAGACATCCAGCGGGCATCCAGCGCTCAACCTCCCACTCCAGCAGACATCCAGCGCTCAACCTCCCACTCCAGCAGACATCCAGCGGGCATCCAGCGCTCAACCTCCCACTCCAGCAGACATCCAGCGGGCATCCAGCGCTCAACCTCCCACTCCAGCAGACATCCAGCGGGCATCCAGCGCTCAACCTCCCACTCCAGCAGACATCCAGCGGGCATCCAGCGCTCATCCTTCCAAGCCTCAATGCATATTGGTCTCCCTATTCCAATTCTCCAACAAAGGTCATTTCTCTTTAGAAATCCATCAGTGTTCTCACGTCCAACTACCTATAAATCTCTCATTCCTATCATGATTTCCCCCCTTACACAGACACTAGGCCTAGCTCTTTTCTCGCTGATTTTATTCAACGCTCAATCCCTTACCAAAAAAACACTAATACTTAATGACCTTCTACTGGACACTAAACCTGACCTCTGCGCAATTACGGAAACATGGCTTAAACAGACGGACACAGCACTAATAAACCAACTTCCAACGGAAACCCATGATTTCTTCTCTATTCCCAGACAGAAAAGAAAGGGTGGGGGTATTCTCCTCGCAGCTAAAAAAGAGCTGAGACTTACTCAATTCCCAATCCACTCTCCCACAAAAATTGAAGCCGGCTTTTTCAAATCAGACCAGCTACAAATCATTCTAGTCTACGCCTCCCCAGGACTTCTGGAGTTAGACGCCTCCCCCATTCTAGAAATAATAGCTACTAACATAAATCTTGAGGCTCCAGCCATCATATTGGGAGACTTTAACTTACATGTTGACGACCCTTCTCCCTCTACAAACTGTGAAACTTTCCTAAATGCTATGACCGCCATGGGATTCAAGCAGATAATCAACAACCCTACCCACAGAGCAGGACACACTTTGGATCTCATCTTTGTAAACTCAGGCATCTCATACTCAGCACCTCCCATATGCAAATCAGTCCCTTGGTCAGACCATGCTTTAATCTCCACCACATTATCGCTGGCACAATCAAGCATCAAACACGATCCTCAACCTCAATTTACTTACAGAAACCTGTGTTCATCCGATGAACTTCACGAACACCTTGTCCTAGAACTGCCTCACATAGACATCTCCACTCCCAACACTGCTCTCCACGCATGGTCCAACATCACAGGATCGGCAGCTAATAAACTCTGCCCACTGGCAACAAAAAAACCTAAACATAATGCCGCCAGAAGACAACCCTGGTTTAATGAACAACTACAAAAACTCAAACTTTCCCTGCGACAAAAAGAAAATAAATGGCGTAAAGCACCATCACCGACCTCCCTCTCAGCTTACAAACTCGCTCTTCATATTTACAAGAGCTCCACACTAAAAACAAAAAGGGACTACTACGCTCTCAAGATACATCACCTTATCTTCGATTCTAAAGCCCTCTTTAATTACGTCTCGAACTTAACTCAACCCAATTCTCCGGACATTCCACTCAACCAAGCGCACGAAAAAGCTGAGGAGCTGGCCATCTTCTTCAGTAACAAAATTTCCAACCTGCAATCTCTCCTAAAAACGAATACCCTAGCTCCATCCAGCACATACCGCCAACACGGCAACGACATTGCTATACAAGCCTTCGAACCCATTGCTATATCAGAGTCCAATTTAGTATTGAAGAGAATGAAACCATCATCGCACCCATTTGACCATATCCCTTCCAAACTACTGCTGCTAATACCAGATACCATCTCCAAAACCTTGACTGACATTATCAATTGTTCCTTAGCCCAAGGAATTTATCCTGACGACCTGAAAGTTGCTTCTATCAAACCCCTATTAAAAAAACCTAACCTTAATCCTAAAGATCCATCCAACTACCGCCCAATATCCAACCTTCCTTTCATAGCCAAGGTTACAGAAAAATTAGTCAACACCAGATTATCAGAATACCTCGAAGAAAACAACATATTATTCCCCACTCAATACGGCTTCCGAAAATCTTTAAGTACAGAATCACTTCTCATATCTCTGACAGATTACCTCATCATGGGCCTCGATAAAGGTCACGCCTACCTGCTGATACTCCTCGACCTATCGGCGGCCTTTGATACCGTGAATCACTCCCTTCTCCTAAATCAACTAGCGAACATCGGAATAACAGGCTCTGCTCTTGCCTGGTTCAAATCATTCTTGGGAAACAGAGGATATAAAGTCAAAATACATAACAAAGAATCACTGTTTTACCCTTCCACGCTAGGTGTTCCACAGGGCTCCTCTCTCTCCCCCACGCTCTTTAACATCTACCTCCTACCCCTATGTCAACTATTAACCAATCTGAACCTCAAATACTTTCTATACGCAGATGACGTCCAGATTGTCATCCCCATCAAAGAATCCCTTACTAAAACTATCAAAATCTGGGAAAACTGCTTTCAAAATATTGACAACCTCCTCTCCAGTCTAAATCTTATCTTAAATTCCGCAAAAACCGAACTCCTCATAATCTCCCCTGAAAACAGCAACCTCACCTCAAATCCACCAACCGGCTTTCAAACTTCACATGTAAGAGACCTAGGAGCCATTATTGACAATCGGCTAAATCTAAAATCTTTTATTAATCAAACCACAAAGGACTGCTTTTATAAATTACATGTCTTAAAAAGAATCAAACCACTTTTCCATTTCCACGATTACAGAACAGTTTTGCAATCGATAATCTTCTCTAAGTTAGATTATTGCAATTCTATTCTATTAGGTCTCCCGTCTTCTCATACTAAACCTCTTCAGATGGTTCAGAACACGGCGGCCAGAATTTTGACAAACACAAGAAGAAGAGACCACATATCTCCAATTCTCAAAGACTTACATTGGCTGCCAGTGCACTACAGAATCTTATATAAGTCCATTACTACCATCTACAAAGCATTCCATCAACTCTCTCCGCTTAACCTCCAAATCCCTTTCAAAAAGCATTCCTCAGCCAGACCTATCAGAGAGTCCTACAGAGACTCATTACAGGTTCCTCCTGCAAAAACCTTTCACCATATGACACTCAGAGACAGGGCTTTCTCTACAGCAGGACCTACCTTGTGGAACTCCATCCCACCAGAACTGAGACAGGAACCTTGCCTCCCTACATTCAGAAAAAGACTTAAAACCTGGCTTTTCATGAAAGCCTTTCCAGATACCAACTAAACCTACTCCCAACTCAAGCAATTAAGATCTCCCGTCAGGGTAATCAACAACCTTTGACAACTCCGTAATGTTCTTCTCATTTAAATTGGCAGGTTTTTATTTACCTTGGTTATTATCTTTTATCTCATTGTTAATCTTTCTCTCGCCTTCTCTACATTCCAAGTTTACATTTTATCCCTGTTTTATTGTAACTGCTACTTTATTCTTCTATCACATGTTAATGTTCTAAGTTTTTTAAAGTATTTATCCTTTTATCACACCCTGTTATTTGTAAACCGGCATGATGCGACTCCCATCGCGAATGCCGGTATATAAGAAATTCAAATAAATAAATAAATAAATAAATATACACACAATATACTCCCTCTCTCTCATACGCACACATACATGCTTGGCGAGAGACAGAGGGTGCATGCGTGTGAATGTGAGAGACACACACATACACCACACACACACACACTTCCTCTATCTCTCTCACGCACGCATGCAGACAAAAACTGAACTGGAAACCACAAGCCAGGCTCTGTATGCAGTCCAATAATGGAAAAGCAGAAGATCACTATTCCTCAAAACAATACAATCAAGAAATATAAATCAATCAGAATAGTAAAACCATACTAAAAAATATACATTTCAAAACAACTGAAGAATAGAATAATATTCAATAATTAGACGTTCCTGTACACATTTTGTAAAAGTTTCTAAACATTGATAAAATATGTCAAAACAGCAGACATCAATTAACACCCAGTAATTAAAACTAATAAGGATTTTTAAAATCCCCCACTCTCCATACCTGTCACCCTGAGATTGTTGTAAACTGGGGGTACACACACACACACACACACAGTCACAAACAAAATATACTCCCTCTGTCTCTCTCACACACATATATGATTGGTGAGAGACAGAGGGAGCGTGTGTGTGTGTGTGTGTGTGTGAGAAAGAGACAGACATATACATTTCCTCCATCTCTCTCACATATGCATGCTTCCTCTGTATCTCTCACACATGATTCCTTTCTCACAGAGGCACACACACACACACACACACACACATGCTTCCTCTCTCTCACCCCTGCACATAGGCACCCTCTCATACACACCTACAGGCACCCTCTCATACACACAGGCACTCTCTCATATATATACACAGGCACACACACACTCACTCTTCTATACACACACAGGCATTCTCTTATACACACACACACACACACACACACACATATACAGCAATCCTTTCATCTACACACCCACACAGGGTCTCACACAGACACACACACATAGGATCTCACAGAGACACACACACATGCACGCACAAACAGGCTCTCACTCATTCCCACAAGCTCACACACATCATGGTCTCCTGTTGTCTTCAGGCCGTGGCGGGATGTGTTCCACCATGGCTCGAGGGCCTCCTGCTATCTTCGGGCCGTAAGGTCCACCGATCTTCCTGCTTGGGAAGGGGAGGGCATGTGGATGTGCCTGTTCTCTGGGCCTGTTCTCTTCAGCCAGCAGAGCTTGGGCTCCCTGCCAGCCGCTGCTCCTGGCTGGAACGTTTCTTCATCCCCGGTCACGAGAAGAGGTTGATTGGTCGTACAGTTGCTGGCACCTCCCTCCTTGTTGTCACCCGGGGTGGCCCGCCCTCCTTGCCACCCCCCCCACCCCCCCCCCCCCCTTTGCACACCTCTGCCTAGCAAATCAAGAATAGTAGATCCAGTTTTTTGTTGCTCACTCCTAGGGATAAGCAGTGACTTTCCCAAGTCTACTTGGCTAGTAACGGTTTATGGATTTTTCCTCCCTTTTAAACCCAGCTGTGCTAGATGCCGTGACCACGTTCTCCAGCAACAGATTCAATAGCTCAATTGTGCAGTGAATGAAAAAACACTTTCTCCAATTTGTTTTTTAAATCTGCTACCTGCTGTTTCCATGGAGTGCCCCTAATGTTGCTGCTATTTGAAAGAGTAAATAACCATCTTCTAGCCACTCCACTCATGATTTTATAAACCTTTATCATATCCCACGTTGGTTTCCTCTTCTTCAACCTAACTTGTGTAATCTGTTTTCTCTCCCCATTACCATTTTTTGTCATCCTTCTCTGTACCTTTTCTAGTTCTGCTGTATCTTTCTTGATAGGTAGTGACCAGCCCAGGAAAGAGCCAGACGAGAGCTGGCAATCTGTTTTAAGGTAAATCTGAACCGCAAATGGCGACTTTCCTGCATCTCACTGCGGGTCTTCCGGCTAATGTGCCTCCTTCTGACCCCCAAACCCACCGTGCGCCTTCCGTGGAACGTGTTCAGTCCAGATGTGCAGGCGCAGACCTGCGATTCCAGGGGTCGGGGCGCAGTGGAGCAGAGGGGATATTAGTCACTCGTCGTCTCTCTTTCAGACACTCCCCCCCCCCTGCTTCTACGACATGCATAGCACTCAAAATTCAAGCAACCCATATCAAAGTGAAGTTCTCAACAGGAGCCTCACGGACAAACGCGGTTCTCTGAGATTTTTTTTTTTCCCCCCCATTTCTTTCCCCCCCATTTCTTTCAGTGCAACATTTTGTCATCCTTTTTTATTTTTTGCCCTCCTGATTTTAAAGTAAATAAACAACATCACAATTTGATTAACCTTCTGGCCCTCCAAGGATCTAGAAGTTTCACCATTGCTATAAATATAGGCTGTTTCCTCAAGCCAGGTACAATAAACATTAACCACACATTTGAAATCATGATTTTAGTCGCTTGCCAAGTAACATTTTCAAAAACAAAATATTGTGTTACATTTTTGCAGTTCTTAATTGATTAATTTGAAATGTCAAATCTAAGTAATATACAGTATTTCCTGCTATTTCATTTTAGCTACAGAAATACACTTAAATTCCAGCTCCACCTCCCTACCCAAAATATGATCATGTGATAGTATAGACCAGTGATGGCGAGCTCCAGTCCTCGAGCGCCACAAACAGGCCAGGTTTTCAGGATATCCACAATGAATATGGATGAGATAGATCTGCATACACAGGAGGCAGTGCATGCAAATCTTTCTCATGCATATTCATTGTGGATATCCTGAAAACCTGGCCTGATTGTGGCACTCGAGGGCTGGAGTTCGCCATCACTGGTATAGACGCTTAGATTTTGGTAGGACTATCTAATTTCATTACTCTAAACTATAATTATTATTTGGCATGAACTACAGTTTAGTGCTAGAAGAAGGCTGCTTCCTGTATTCTTGGAATAAAGGAGGTTTGTTTTTTTTTCATTTCATGCTTTGAGATTTAAATAGATAAGCTGTGCAAAACCACTACTATGTGGCAACGACTAACATGAAAGCAGACAAAACTACCATCTCCCCTCTTAGTCATTGTCTTATCTTTCCCACCAAGGATCCTCTGTGCATGGGGGATGCCTTCTTGAAGTCCGATCCTGTTTTGGCCTCCAACCTTCTCTCACTGAGAGACTATGATAGTCATCCACCACTTTTTCTTTTTAATTTTCTTGATTAATTATAGCAAGCAAAATACATACATTATTATGTAATCATCTCATAAACAATATAAATCCCAATTTTACCCTTATAATCAAAAATATCTTAAAGGAAATTGTAAACCGTTTGAAAATTCAAACTGAGCGAATATAACAAGGTAAGGGGTTCATTTATCAAAATGCGGTAAGTACCGCTTGTGATAGCAAAAGGGGTGTGTTTTATGCTAATATAGTATTTATTGCAATACCAGTTTTTTGGATGAGAGAGAGAGAGAGAGAGAGCACCCAGCCATAATAGCATGGTCTATAGGCAAGTATTTGTATCCCTAGGGTAGGCCCACCTAGTAACTCGAGGTGGGGATTAGGTAAGTGTGTAGGGGGTTAGGGGCCACTTTGACATGCTACGTGACACCTACGAACAGAACAGTGGTCTCTTGTGAAGATTTGATGGCCTTCGGAGTGAGGAAACTCACTCCAAGATGGGATTTGGGCAAGGTTCTCTCAACCTATCTTGATGGATTCTCTACCTGGGTAACGTCAAGCTAGGTTGAGAGAACCTTGCCCAAATCTCATCTTGGAGTGAGTTTCCTCACTCCGAAGGCCAGCTAATCTTCACAAGAGACCACTGTTCTGTTCGTAGGTGTCACGTAGCATGTCAAAGTGGCCCCTAACCCCCTACACACTTACCTAATCCCCACCTCGAGTTACTAGGTGGGCCTACCCTAGGGATACAAATACCTGCCTATAGGCCATGCTATTATGGCTTCTCTCTCTCTCTCTCTCTCTCACACAGGACACATCACAAATGGCAATGAAACCTCACTGCATGGTCAGAGCAGCTATCACACCATGCGGTAAACACTGTACTGCATTTTTGATAAATGACCCCCTAAGTATGGTATCACCCATTATACAAGGTACATAGAGATAACAACCAATTATATTTTTCGCTCTCAGACATTTTCTGCATTTTGGGGGTGTGAATCAAGGAATGTCTGCAATGCTGCAACTTCAAAAAAGACATACTTTTGATCTTTATACCAGACATTTACATGGATATCTTAAAAGAAACCTGGCTCCCCTAGCCAGGGTATCACAGTATCCAAAGTTGTTTCTAGGAGATCTGATAAATCAATGTTTTGCTCTGGTTGCTCTTCTCTCGTACTAGATTTTCTAATATAATAAATCTTAGCAAAGGCAGGAATAGCCTGTTCTGGTATCTTTAATATATGTAGAAGATATTCTTTACAAAACAAAAAAACAAAGAACCAAATTGAGTCTTGTCACCGTAAACCAAGCAAACAAAAACAAAGACTACAAAATTATTTTCAACCCGTGCACACCCAGTAAAATGTCAAACACTTCAAACAATCTCTCTTTGATGATGTAACTGCATCAGCAAGCCTGACAACGGCCGTGTAAATCACTTGCCGTTCGGACCCCTCGTCATTTGCGGTGTTACTATGTCCATGCAAGATGCTTTTGTATATATTGTTTCAAAATTTGTATGTAAACAGTCCCATAAAAGATATCTGTTCCTCCATGAAAAATTAATATTAAGCCCAACAACGGCCGGTGTTTCGCGAACAATATCGCTTCTTCAGGAGTGAATTACAAAGGTCATGGAACAGATGCTGTTTAAAACAGAGAGAAAAAAAGGTATGAAACAATTGAAATGTCAAAATGTACTTAACTTGAGGTGTCACAGCACACGAACCTTTATCCCGGACGATACCGTCTCCGCAGTTGATAAACTCCAGCGGGACAGAGTCCTCTGAAAAACCTGCCCTTTAAAAAAGCCCGCCATTTGGAGCGCGTTGTGATGTGAAGACGTCATTTGAGAACCATCACTATGACAACCCATCAACAATCAGCTGTAAAAGCAATCAGAAGCAGAAAAAAACGTGATGACGTCGAGCGTGTCATTCAATTAACGGAACCATAACCTATAATGATAAATGTACTTGAGATTAACTTAAGATTTTATAGAAACACTTGATATTCTATTGCTGAATTCAGACCATTAGGTGCTGCAGTATATTAGGTGCTGCAGTATCTAAGGGGCAGCCCAAGGTTTTTTAACATCTCATGAAACAGCATTCTTATTAAACAAACATCCAGTTGTTCCGGTTTTTTATCATTTACCCAAAATCCATAAAAACATCACCAATCCACCAGGGAGACCCATAGTCTCCAGTAAAGGATCACTTCTCGAACCTTTGTCAAGGTTTATTGATTATTTTTTAGCACCATTTGTTAGCATCCAGCCATCCTACATCAAGGATTCTCAACAAATTATACAGTTTTTGGAATCTTTCCATGAAGACACCTCACAATTTTTATTAGTAACCCTTGACGTGGAAGCCTTATATACCTCCATTCCGCAAGAAGAGATGTTACTGATTGCTGAAGACTTTTTTGACAAAAGACCTCGTCCTCACAGAATTCCTTCCAGTTTTTTGTCAACACTGCTAGACATTGCCCTTACAAAAAACTTTTTCGCATTTGAGGGCATATTCTATCAGCAAATCTGTGGCACTGCCATGGGGGCAACCATGGCTCCAGACCTGGCGAATCTTTATATGGCTGTGTTTGAAAAGAAATTGATATATCACAACAATCCTTTTGTTCAATATATTAAAACATGGAAGAGATATATTGATGACGTGCTGTTACTATGGACTGGATCTACCCTTGATTTTCAGGCTTTTTTAAGTTGGCTCAACACGTGCAATTCCCATCTTCACTTTACATCAGAGATCAATTTTCAGGTGATTAATTTTTTGGATATAAAGATTTTGAAGAAACCTACTGGTTTTGAGACTACCATTTTTAGGAAAGAAATTGCATCTAACACCTTTTTGCACTTCACCAGTGCCCATCCACGATTTTTAAAGGAGAATCTACCAGTGAGCCAATTTTTTAGGCTTAGGAGATTATGCACCACTTCAAAAGAATTCCGCTGTCAGGCTGCATCTCTGACAGACCGGTTTTTGAAAAGAGGGTATCCTCCACGTTGTGTCAACTGTGCACATACACGTGCAAAGTACACTAACCGAGATTGGTTATTCTTACCACAACAGACAGAGTCGACAGAGGTTCTTACTTGCATTTTACCCTTTTCATCAATGACCTCGGTTATGAAACGCATTATTTTTCGAAATTGGCATTTACTTCAGATTTACAATGAATTTCAAGATATTCCACGGTTCGCTTTTACTAGAAATTCTAATTTCAAAGATTTATTGGTTCATTCTGACATATGTGTCCCAAAACCCAGGATTCAGATAGGTGCACATACCTCATGTGGATCGTGCACAGTGTGTCATGTGATGATTGACACATCTTCTCTGTACTTTTCAAAAATAGATTTTACCTGGGTTCTAAGAAAGTTCACTGATTGCCGTTCCACAGGACTCATATATCTGATACAATGCCCATGTAATTTGTGGTATGTAGGGAAGACTCAGCGAGCACTTAAAACTCGCCTTATAGAACACTGGTCCTGCATTACCAAGGGAAGGTTGACTGCTCCTCTTACGGCTCATTGTCTTCAATTTCATCATAAGTTTGATGATTTAAAATCTTGTGTACTGGAGCAACTGACCCCTAGCTGGCGCGGGGGAGACTTCAATACTCAGTTATTGCGCGCAGAACAACGTTGGATACACCGCTTAGATACTGCAGCACCTAATGGTCTGAATTCAGCAATAGAATATCAAGTGTTTCTATAAAATCTTAAGTTAATCTCAAGTACATTTATCATTATAGGTTATGGTTCCATTAATTGAATGACACGCTTGACGTCATCACGTTTATTTCTGCTTCTGATTGCTTTTACAGCTGGTTGTTGATGGGTTGTCATAATGATGGTTCTCAAATGACGTCTTCATGTCACAACGCGCTCCAAATGGCGGGCTTTTTTAAAGGGCAGGTTTTTCAGAGGACTCTGTCCCGCTGGAGTTTATCAACTGCGGAGACGGTATCGTCCGGGATAAAGGTTCATGTGCTGTGACACCTCAAGTTAAGTACATTTTGACATTTCAATCGTTTCATACCTTTTTTTCTCTCTGTTTTAAACAGCATCTGTTCCATGACCTTTGTAATTCACTCCTGAAGAAGCGATATTGTTCGCGAAACACTGGCCGTTGTCGGGCTTAATATTAATTTTTCATGGAGGAACAGATATCTTTTATGGGACTGTTTACATACAAATTTTGAAACAATATATACAAAAGCATCTTGCATGGACATAGTAACACCGCAAATGACGAGTGGTCCGAATGGCAAGTGATTTACATGGCCGTTGTCAGGCTTGCTGATGTGGTTACATCATCAAAGAGAGATTGTTTGAAGTGTTTGACATTCTACTGGGTGTGCACGGGTTGAAAATAATTTTGAAGATATTCTTTAAACATATCTTTAGGGGGAATCATTCCCAAAAATGGAAAATTTAATGTTCTTAAATTAGAATATCTAAAATTATTTTCCATAAATTCTAATTTCCTCATATTTGAGATCTCACTTTTAACCAGATTTTTTTTAATGGATTCAACTTTACTCAAACGTTGTTCTTGTGCTTCTAATTTACCATGATGTACTGTAACTTTATTCTCTACCTCTATTGGGTTTTTTTTTAACTGCTACATGTGTTTTAGTTAACTTTAATATTGCAGACTCAAGAGATTTAATTGCTGCCCAGAGAATATCCAATGTTACCACTGATGTCGTCGGAGTTATAATTATTTTATCTTCAGACTGCCCCGTCTCACCTCCCCCAGCTTCAATGTTTCCCATCCCCAGTCCTTCTTCAAATGATTTTTTATCTGATAATGTCAAATCATCAACTTTACCTTGTGGGACTGTTGGTGGGGATGGAATGTTGGGAGCACCGGGGCTTAAAGAGATGGCTTCAGCCAAAGAAACAGATTCTCGCTCCAAATCTGTTTCTAACGCAGCCCTATCCCCCAGATTAATGGTTGTTGTTGCCACAAAGAATGATGAAATATGGGATTGAGTTAATCCAGGTAGGGGAGATGATGCTGTGACCTCCCTCACCCGGGCCTTTCACTTGGTATGGGGCATTCTTTTGAAACTTCTTCTCCTTTGTGTATGAATCTCTATATTAGTCCTTCCATTTCCAACAGTTTACCATATGGGAGTCGAGAGAGAGAGAAAACAATTTACTCACAGTTCAATCTTCATGAAGATCTTACTTTCATAAGGAAAATTGTATCAAACAAAAGAGTAAAATCAAACAAAGCCGCACGCCCCTTTGGCGCGCGCGGCTTCGACAGTGCGCCAGCATCGTCTGCGCGCCGTGGGGGGGGGGGCCGGTTTTAGCCTTACTGGTCCCTCCCCGATGACGGCAGCGGCGCGACTGGCAGGAGAGGGTCACAAGCTGAAGCGTCTCACTGTAATCAAGGTAACAGTTATAGGAATTCAAATTTAAAGATCCAGACTTCCTCCTCCTTGCCCAGCGATCTCAGGTCTCTCTCTCCCTGTCTACGTGCCGCAGGGGGGGGGGGGGGGCCGGTTTTAGCCTTACCGGTCCCTCCCCGATGATGTCAGCGGCACGACTGGTGGGAGAGGGTCACAAGCTGAAGCGTCTCGCTGTAATCAAGGTAACAGTTATAGGAATTCAAATTTAAAGATCCAGGCTTCCTCCTCCTCGCCCGGCGATCTCAGGTCTCTCTCTCTCCCCCCATCCACTACTTTTTCTGTGCAAAAAAACTTCCTTAGGTTACTCTACTGATTTACTGGATCATATTAGTATTGTAGTGTAAGGAGCACTGAGAGGAGAGGATCACCTTGCTGGTGGCTGAAAGGATTCAGTAAGTTTTTGCTTGGGATATTGTCTTTTTTAAAAGTATTGGGGGAAAAGTTAACTATTTGGGAATTTTATTTAGTGTGTTTGTGTGCTTGTGCTTCTAATAGTCAGTAAGGCAGCGAATAAACAGAAGTTAGACTGTTTGTATTTTAAAATAGTCAATCAGTAAGGCAACTAGTAAGCAGTAGTTAGTGTGTTTATTTTTAATTGTCTGTAAGGCAGCTAGTAAGCAGAAGTTAGAGAGTTTGTATATTTTTGTTTTTTAAAAAGTAGCCAGAAGCTAGAAATAAGCTAGGAGCAGTGTATACCTAAGTAAAAAGGTTGAAAAGTTCAGTTCAGTTACTCACCTTGGAAAGGTGTTAAGGTAGTGTGATTTGGTTTGATTAGATACCAACACTTGTTAATCAAGAGGGCAGTGAGTCACTCTGGCTGCTCCTCCCAGGTACTTGCTAGGGTGCGCGAGCGTGTGCACGTGCAACTCACATCTAAGTACGCTCAGTGGCGCGAACCTCAAGAGTGTTCCCTCATCTAACGTCATGCCCATCCGGGTATATCTACTTCTCAAGATTGCTAGCTCATTGAGTTGGCAAAGGCTGAAATGGTCATGAACTGTTCCTGTCTGTGCTACTCTGCCACTTCCCTGCTGCCTGCAGTAAGCTCTCCTTCTGCCCTTCGAGGTTTTACTACTAACTTGTGTACCCGCTCCTTGGGGGCCATCTGTTCTATTTTCAGGTGCCATTCAGGGAACAGGTACTCACTCCTTGAGGGCCTGCTCTCCCTGCCTCACTTCCTGTACCTACGACAACTATCTGGTGGAATTGCATCCATAACAGCTAACATCGAGTGAGTACTCTAACATCTCATTTGTCTCATCCACAGTAACCTTTGCTGCGAAACTTCCTGACACCACCAAGGAGAGAAGGGCTCCCTCTGCCAAGGTCCCACCTGATGGCTATCTTCAAGCTGTATAAATAAAGAGTTCAATTCCGGTGTTTTGTGTATAGAGTCTAGCCCAGTGCTGTGGTTCCTCACGGGGCTCCTCCCCGTGGGCATGTTTATCTCTACAGCACCCAAGGATCCACTAAAACACAAGTAATAACAACAGATACAATACAGGAGGACCTTGTGAGACTGGAAAATTGGGCATCGAAATGGCAGATGAAATTTAATGTGGATAAGTGCAAGGTGATGCATATAGGGAAAAATAACCCATGCTATAGTTACATAATGTTAGATTCCATATTAGGTGCTACCATCCAAGAAAGAGATCTAGGCGTCATAGTAGATAACACATTGAAATCATTGGTTCAGTGTGCTGCGGCAGTCAAAAAAGCAAACAGAATGTTGGGAATTATTACAAAGGGAATGGTGAATAAAACGGAAAATATCATAATGCCTCTGTATCGCTCCATGGTGAGACCGCACCTTGAATACTGTGTACAATTCTGGTCGCTACATCTAAAAAAAGATATAATTGTGATGGAGAAGGTACAGAGAAGAGCGACCAAAATGATAAGGGGAATGGAACAGCTCCCCTATGAGGAAAGACTAAAGAGGTTAGGACTTTTCAGCTTGGAGAAGAGACAGCTGAGGGGGGATATGATAGAGGTGTTTAAAATCATGAGAGGTCTAGAATGGGTAGATGTGAATCAGTTATTTACTCTTTCATATAATAGAAAGACTAGGGGTCACTCCATGAAGTTAGCAACTAGCACATTTAAAACTAATCAGAGAAAGTTCTTTTTTACTCAACGCGCAATTAAACTCTGGAATTTGTTGCCAGAGGATTTGGTTAGTGCAGTTAGTATAGCTGTGTTTAAAAAAGGATTGGATAAGTTCTTGGAGGAGAAGTCCATTACCTGCTATTAATTAAGTTGACTTAGAAAATAGCCACTGCTATTACTAGCAACGGTAACATGGAATAGACTTAGTTTTGGGTACTTGCCAGGTTCTTATGGCCTGGATTGGCCACTGTTGGAGACAGGATGCTGGGCTTGATGGACCCTTGGTCTGACCCAGTATGGCATGTTCTTATGTTCTTAAGGTGTTATTTTCAAAAGCACTCACATGCATAAAACCAGTGTTATGCACATTAAGTGGCTTTTTGAAAATTGCCCAGGTGGGTGTGTGCATAAAAGTGTGCAATTTCACATGTTGCTGCCGTAAGAATGCACTCAGGAGGAGGGTGGGCCAAGAGCCTCCCAAGTGCAGGCTCACGGCAGCAACGCCGGAGCAGGAAGGCCACAACCAGCAAGACCAGAGACCTCTGAAGGCTGTGGAGGGAGCACACCAGGAGTGCCCCTCCCCCCTCCAGACTGGCAAAGGAGAGGAGGGACCCACAGGGAACAGGGACCTACCAGCGCCGCAGCGGCTCTCCACCCACATTTCCAACCACCGCCTGTCCTCCTCCCAAGTGGAGGCTCACGGCAGCAACGCTAGAGGTGCTTGCACCGGGGGGGGGGGGGGGGGGGGGGGGGGGGGTGTGTGCACAAAGGAGCACGACAAAGGAGCTTGCCCCTTTGTGTGCCCCTTCGTGTGAGCCTGGAGTGGAGCCCTAAGTGGTTATAATTCACAGTTCCTTTAACCACACTACAACAACTACAATAATAGAATGGAGCTACAACACTATATAAAAACCACAGTAGGACAAGGTATTAATGGAATCCCAAGGAGAACCACAAGTAATAACCAGAAAAAGAAAGCTAAGATGGTCTTACCAACAATATGTAACAATATTCCCACTTTATCCTCCTGTCTTACGTTTTCACTGCCTTTATTAAATGTTTAAGCCCTGTCAAAAGAATTTCACTGATAAATGATCTACTAGATCTGTTCAAACAAATAGTAATGGAACCCACGAGGGTGGGAGCTATACTCGATTTAGTTCTTACTAATGGAGTTAATGGGTCTTATTTTCTAAGGCTATCACACGCTTGCGCTGGTAGCTAGAAATCGTAGCAGATGTCTGTGAAGGGGACATCGGAGCGGAGTCGGCCCCGGAAGAGGAGGAGTCGGAGCGTCACCGGAGCCAACTCCGTGAAGACGGCGCAGACAGCGAAAAGATAAGGAGCCTTTTCGCTGCTTATTTTGCGCCGAAAGCGATCGCACCGCGGCTGAGCATTCGCTGCTGGCTAGCGCATGACCACACCCCCCCCCGCCCCCTGTTACCACTGGATTTTCTAAGTTCTGCGAACTTAGAAAATCCGCCCCAATGTCTCTAATATCCAGGTAGGTTCCCACCTCAGCATCAGTGTTCATCATATGGTATGGTTTCATATCACAAATAGGATACGGAGAACTAGCACGGACCCATGTTTTGCAGTTCAAAAACACGGACTTTGAGGAAATGGGGAAGTACCTGGAGGAAGAACTAGAAGGCTGGAAGAATGAGAGAGATGTGGAATAACAGTGGATCAAATTAAAAGGAGCAATTACCAAGGCAACTAATCTATATGTTAGAAAAGTAAAGAAAAGCAAGAGAAAAATGAAACCTATCTGGTTCTCAAAGGAGGTGGCAGACAAAATAAAAGCTAAAAGAACAGTGTTCAAGAAATATAAAGAATCCCAAAGAGATGAGCACAAGGAAGAATATCTGGTGGAACTGAGGGAGACCAAGAAAGCAATCAAGAAAGCGAAAAGTCAGGCGGAAGAAAGGATTGCCAAAGAGGTAAAGCGAGGTGACAAAACGTTTTTCAGATACATCAGTGAAAGGAGAGTCAAAAGTGGTATAGTGACATTGAAAGGTGAAAAGGATCAATGGGTGGAGATAGATGAAGAAAAGGCAGTAATATTAAACAAATACTTCAGTTCGGTATTCACTAAAGAAGACCCCGGAGAAGGACCGCCGCTAGTTAACAAGAAACTGGAAGAGAGCGGAATTAATGAAATTCCATTTACGGAAGAGAATGTATGGGAAGAGCTAGGAAAACTGAAGGTGGACAAAGCCATGGGGCCTGATGAAGTTCATCCCAGGATACTGAGGGAGCGCAGAGATGTGCTGGCGGCTCCGCTGTGTGACCTGTTCAATAGTTCCCTGGAAACAGGAGTGGTGCCGAGTGATTGGAGAAGTGCCACGGTGGTCCTGCTTCACAAGAGCGGGAGCAGAGAGGAGGCTGAAAACTACAGGCTAGTTAGCCTCATCTCAGTGGTGGGAAAAGTATTGGAGTCGTTGCTGAAGGAAAGAATAGTGAACTATTTACAAGCAGCAGAATAGATGGAGCAGAGACAGCATGGTTTCACCAAGGGAAGGTCCTGTCAGACAAATCAGATAGATTTTTTTGATTGGGTGACTAAGGAATTGGATCAAGGAAGAGAGCTTGATATCATCTACTTGGATTTTAGCAAAGCTTTTGATATGGTCCCTCACAGGAAGCTTGTGAATAAAATAAGAAGCTTTGGTGTGAGTGCCAAGGTGGTGGCCTGGATAGCAAACTGGTTGAAGGATAGAAGACAATGTGTTATGGTAAATGGAACTTACTCTAAAGAGAGAGCGATGATGAGAGGAGTGCCGCAAGGGTCGGTTTTGGGACCGGTCCTTTTCAATATCTTTGTGAGCAACATTGCTGATGGGATAGAAGGTAAGATTTGTCTATTTGCGGATGATACTAAGATCTGCAACAGAGTGGTCATGCCGGAAGGAGTGGAGAGAATGAAACGGGATTTAAGGAAGCTCGAAGACTGGTCGAAATTATGGCAGCTGAGATTCACCGCCAAGAAGAGCATAGTCATGCATATGGGGTGTGGAACTCTGAAAGAATCATATTCGATGTGGGATGAAGGGCTAATATGCATGGAGCAGGAGAGAGACTAGGGGGTGATAGTGTCTAATGATCTGAAGTCGGCGAAACAGTGTGACAAGGCGATAGCTAAAGCCAGGAGAATGCTGGGCTGCATAGAGACAGGAATTTCGAGTAAGAAAAGGAAAGTGATTATCCTCTTGTACAGGTCCTTGGTGAGGCCTCACCTGGAGTACTGTGCTCAGTTCTGGAGACCGTATCTCCGAAGGGGCAGAGACTGGATGGAGGTGGTCCAAAGAAGGGTGACCAAATAGGTAGATGGTCTTCATCGAATGTCTTATGAGGAGAGACTAAAGAATCTAAATATCTATACCCTGGAGGAAAGGAGGAGCAGGGGTGATATGATACAGACGTTAAGATACTTGAAAGGTTTTAATGATCAAAGTCAACAACAAACCTTTTCCGTTGGAAAAAAATCAGTAGAACCAGGGCCTTGATTTAAAGCTCCAGGGAGGAAGACTCAGAACCAATGTCAGGAAGTATTTCTTCAAGGGGAGGGTGGTGGATGCCTGGAACGCCCTTCCGGAGGAAGTGGTGAAGACCAAAACTGTGAAGGATTTCAAAGGGACGTGGGATAAACACTGTGGATCCATAAAGCCTGGAGGATGAGAATGAAGAGAAGAGGTATGGGGGTAGCTTGTAAAAATAAACACTGTGGATCCATAAAGCCTGGAGGATGGGAATGAAGAGAAGAGGTATGGGGGTGGCTGGCAGGAATGGAGGCTACTACCTGGTGATTAATACCCTTATTCAATAAACATTCACACGGTTAATGAGACTCCAACATTGCTCTATGCTTCAACAGCAAGAGCTTCAACAGCTTCAACAGCAACAGCAAGAGCTTCAACAGCAAAAACAAATATGGAAAAGAGGATTTGCATCAGGCAACAACCAACATTGCTCTTTGCTTCATCGGCAAAAGGAAATGTGGAAAAAAGGATTTGCATTCAGGCAACAACCAACAAGGTAGCACAGTGTGGGTAAACAAATAAGTGTGAGAGTAGCTTGCTTGATGCGACGGTTACTACCCCAAACCAATTAAGCCTGATAATTCGCTTTCAATGTATATCCAGCGGAAATCTGCTTCAACGTTATCTCTGCTTCAACGGCAGGGGGAATGAAGATAAGAGGATTGAATTGCACAGTCTGGGTAAACAAATAAGCATGGGAGTAGCTTGCTTGTTGCGGCGGTTACTACCCCAAACCAATTTAAACCTGTTACTTCACTTGGAAAGCACATCCAGTGCAGCTCACTGCTTCAATGGTAGGGGAATGAAGAAAAGAGGATTTATATTCAGACAACAACAAACAATGACTGAATTGCAACCTAACCTCAAAACCTAACCTCAAACATTCAAGAAAGATCTAAAAACATGGCTGTTCTACAAAGTCTACATTGACAATCAAGTATCACAACAGCCAAACATTCAACAGAACTACCAACTGAAACCTCGCAAAAACAAGACATCAACCAGCACCAAGCATACCCTTTTCGTACAAAAATGATCTTATGTTGGACTATAAAAAAGAATAACTTTACGTTTAACTAATTTCCCCACCTTTGAAACCCTCCTTTCCCCTTTCTTTCTATTCACCCCCCGAAGCCCATCCCCCCCACTTCCTATTCCCCTTTAATCCTTACCCACTCCGATCCCCTTTAACCGTTAATTTTCGAATATAATATGTATCCTGTTATATCCTTAATTCGCATATGTTAAGATACTACCTTTTGAATCTTGTAAACCATTATGATGGCTTCACCGAACGACGGTATATAAAAATGAACAAATAAATAAATAAATAAATAAAATTGCACAGTCTGGGTAAACAAATAAGCATGGGAGTAGCTTGCTTATTGTGGCAGTTACTAGTACTACCCCTAACAAATTAAGCCTGATACTTCACTTTGAATGCATATCCAGTGCAGCTCACTGCTTCAACGGCAGGGGGAATGAAGAAATAGGATTTACATAAAGCCAACATCTAACAAGGCATTGATCTGAGCAGTATGAGTATACAAACATCGGGGTAACTTGCTCGACACGACGGTTGCTACCCTCAAACATTAACCCTTATACTTCACTTTTGATGCAGCTCCAACACTGCTCTCTGCATCAATGGCAGGGGTGAAAGGAAATTACAATCAAAAAGTTACCAATAAGGGCCCTGAACTCAGCAGTCAGAGTAACAGATAAGTATTAGAAAATGGGTGTGAGGGCTTGCTGGGCAGACTGAAAGGGCCTATTGGTCTTCTTCTACCGTCATTTCCATGTTTCTATGTTCTGTGTAGAGGAAGTAAGTCCTTCCACCTTCTGCATTACTGAAACCTGGTTGAATGATAAAGACAATGTACTACTAAATCAAATTGCATATCACAACTGCGACGTCTTTCACTTTCCAAGACTTAAATGTAAAGGAGGAGGTCTATTAATATCGGTAAAAAGAACTCAAACTAAAACTCTACAAAATAGAGATTAACCCACCCTAGAAGGTAGCAATACTAAAATCATCATAATTAAACATAGGGTTGGTCTACTGCCCCCCTAGAATACTCAAATAGAATACTTGAAAATGACAGCTCACCACTAATCAAAACATTTACAAAAGCATTTCCAGCTCCTGACGCTACCATAATAGTAGGAAACTTCAACCTACATGTAGATAGAACACCAAAAACTACAGCTTGTGAAACATTCCTAGAAACATTGGAAACAATGGTATAGTCACAGTTTTTTACTAATCCCACACATAAAGCAGGCCACATTCTTGATCTAATTGCAAATAACAACAATTGTCTCATCAATACCTCCCACACTACACTGCCCTAGTCCGATCGCCAACTAATTAAAGCAAAAGTAACCTTCCTCAACCAAACACAGAAAAATATAAATAGGAATCAACCTTTCAGCTTCAGAAAAAGGATAGAATCAGATGTACCAGCAGAAGCAATTAAAAACAAACTAACCAAATTTAATCAGGCAAATGCCTCTTCAGCATTTGACTTCTGGGATAAAATCATCAATGAAACAGCTGACAATCTAAGCCCAGTCCAGACAAAAATACTGCAAAAAGAACAAAACGCCACTAAACAGATGAAGCCATGGTACAACAAAGAACTAAGATGCACTAAACGATCACTGAGAAAACATGAGAAACAATGGCGGAAATGCCCATCCACAGACTCACTAGGAAAATACAGATCCCTCCTAGCAAAATACCGTACATTAATAAATAAAGCAAAAAAAAGAATACCATGCAAACAGATTCTTTGGAGTCTTATTCAACTTCAAACTACTCTTCGAAGTTGTAAAACACTTAATCAAAGACCCATCTTCCTCCATATCATAAAACCTCAACTTCTCAAAGAACACCTGCAATGATTTTGCAACCACTTTATTAGATAAAAGCAATATATTAAAAATATAAATCACTAACAGCTCACAAACAAAAGAACCGGATAAAAACCGTGAACAATCTAATTGGACCACATTTGACAGAGTAACTAAACTTGAAACCAGTCAAATCATTTCTAAAATTAAGCCTGCAACACATCCACATGACCCAATCCCAGCAAACTCCTTGAAACTGATAAACAAATAATCACCCCAACAATAGTAACAATTATCATTCTTTCACTCTCAGAAGGTCTGATCCCAAATGGGGCAACACAAGCAGTGATAAAACCAATCCTAAAGGATAAAACTGGTAGAATTGACGATTGAACAGCTATTGTCCAATATCCAACCTACCTTTCCTCTAAAAAATACTTGAAAAAACAGTGCTATACCAGCTGGAAAACCACAGCTGGAAGACCACAACATTCTATATCCAAACCAATTCGGATTCAGAAAAAAGTCTCTCAACCGAGAAATTACTAATATTGTTAATGGACCCTATACTAAACGGGATTAACGATAATGTATCCTATATTCTGATGCTAATTGCTCTAACAGCAGCTAACAGCAGCTTTTGACACTTTTAATCATACCCTGCTATGCCACCAGCTGAGAAAAATTGGAATAGACAGCAGAATGCACAAATGATTTTCTTCATTCCTTTCGAACAGGACATTCTAAATACAATTTGGAAACAATATATCTGACACCTTCCCCATCAATACAGGTATCCCCCAGGGCTCATCACGCTCAGCAACACTATTTAACATCTACATGCTTCCTCTAGGTAAATTATTGATGGAATTAGGAATCACCTTCTTCCTATATGCTGACGACATTCAGTTCTACAATCCATTCGACTCATCGTTTGAAAATACAGCATCAACATTCTCAAAATACATGAAAAAGGCAATACAGTAAGAACTCTCTAATCTAAAACTAACACTAAATACAAAAAATACTAAACTCATCTGGTTAAGGAGAAACTCCTCCATAGTTAACCTTCCATTTCTAGACCTAGGTAATTTTGATATCACATCCTCAGATCACGTCCAGGACTTAGGAATCTAGATTGACGAAAATGTTACAATGAAAAGGCACATTAATAAATTAATCACAATAGGATATGCAAAGCTGTGCATCCTACATAGACTGAAACCATTACTTACCACTGAAGACTTCCATACAGTTCTACAATCGCTAATTTTCTCAAATATTGACTACTGCAACTCCCTTCTACTAGGACTCCCATCCAGCCTATTAAAAAAAACTACAACTACTACAAAATGTAGCAGCAAGACTTTTAATTGGAGCCAGGAAATGTGATCATATCACATTCTCACTTATAGCACTGCATTGGCTACCGATACAGTACAAACACTTTACAAAGTTTTAACTTAAATCTCTAAAATTATACATCACGATAACCCAGGACTAATAGGTGTGATGCTTCAACCATACACTTCACAACTTACCCTATGGTCCCAAAACAAAGGACTATTAACTGTACCCATGATTCGGAGCACACACCTGACACAAATAAGAGATTGCATGTTCTCAATAGCAGGCCCTAAACTGTGGAACTCACTACCCGAGACAATGCGACTGATCCCAGAAAGAAAGATATTCAAACATGAACTAAAAACCTGGCTTTTTAAAAACACTTATAATCTAACTTATATTCTTTCAGAATCCTATGTCAACAAGAACTTATATCTTAACATAAATTCTATCTGAATGCAGAGGTAACAAGAACAAGAACAAAAAACAATAACAAGTAACAAGAGAACAAAGTCGCTCATGACAACCCCCTACAACCATGTTATGGGAGTCTCTGTTTAGTGGACCCTTGGGCCGACCTGCTGGAGACAGGGAAAGGTGGTCAATGTCTCTAATGAACAGCAGGCCGGGAGGCAGATGTTCAGGCAGGACGTAGATGCTCTTCACCCTGGACGCTGGTGCTCCCCCGGGAGGAGCCCGTAGGAGCCCAACTTCTGGGACTTAGGTGGCTTCACCCTTGGAAGCCGAAGCCCCCCCCGGAGGAGCCCATAGGGGTCCGGCCGCTGGGACTTAGGCGAGTAGTGGATCAGGACAGGTAACTGGAACCAGACTAGGACAGTAGCAGTACTGTAACTGGGTTCGGGTTCTGGAACCAGGCAGGAACTGTAGCAAGACTCGAGTACTGGAACCAGGCAGGAACTGTAGCAAGAGTCGGGTACTGGAACCAGGCAGGTACTGTAGCAGGCAAGCAGGAACCAAGCAGGTACTGTAGCAGGAACGGAGCGATGAAACAAGGCGAGTCGCTCCGGGGCACAACGCAACAGGGAACCAGGAGGCTAACCCGTTGCAAGGCAAAGACTGGATGGCCGCGGCCGGCTTATCAAGGCCGCGGCGTCTGACGTCAGGATTTGGGCGGAGTCAGCCCTGGCGGGAAACGGCCTAGAAAAGCGCCCAAGTGGCGCGAGCGCGCGCCTAGGAGCCGGGCGTCCATGGGAGAGCTCGCAGCGGCGCAGCCCCAGCGGGGACGCCGCCAAACAGGCCGCCAACCAGCCCTCTGGAAGCGGGAGCAGGACCGGGAGCCCGGAGGTAAGGGCCTGGCCGCGGTGCTCGCGACCAGAACCGCAACACAACCATGTAAATTACTAAACAGAACCCCTATCCTACTGATATATTGTCCCCAGCCTCAGTTGAGACGTATAAGAACATCACCCTAGAGTCCTATGACCCACTTGAGTTCCTCCAATGTATATATCATACCAAAGTATATGTACCCCCAGAATGTATCTTACAAAAATGTGTGTTTTACCAACATGCATTACATCATAATGTAATGACGCTTGTTACTTTTGTAAACCATTGTGATCTTCACTTGGAACGATGGTATGTAAATAAATAAATAAGTGATAGATACTTTCATGCACGCACTAAATAGGTTTTCTAGGGCAGACATTAGCCTATGCAAAATTACTCTCAGAATCTGTAATTGCATATAAATAAGAGCAAATTTCTACTCCTACGCATCTCGAGGAAAATTGAGATACTGCTGCAGATACTTTGGTATGCTGGCCACTTAATTTTCACAGAGGCATAAAAAAAAAAAAAAAGAATGTTAACAAAAATTTTTATTTTACAAATTTTGCACTTGAGTATAGAAGCAGCATAAGAACATTTTCCTGAAAAGTGTTGTTTGAAAAAAGTGACTTTTAAGGAGCTATGATAATTTGTATGGGGCAGAGCGAATGATGGCCTTTATGGGGTCCTTTCAAAGCATGAAAGAGAATTTTGAGAAATTATCATTTTGTCAGGCTGTGCCACTTGGATCTTTTTTTTTTTTATTTAGTTCTTTAGCCAAATACTTGGGTCTGACAGGTAAGTTGGATCTTTTCTTTGCCAGCAACTTGGTCTTTAAAGGGGCAATAATCAGTGCCAGTGGAAGAGTATCCAGTCAACCTAGGCGGTAATGTCATCACATGATCTCTCTCTCTCTCTCTCTCACTCAAATCACACACAACAAAAGACCTCAGCTTCTCAAAGAAATACATGCCCAAAAAACAGACAACGCCCTCCAGCTGCGTGCCTCACCCGCACTACTTCTCACCTCGTCCATCCTTTCAAAACTGCCGCCCTTACCAGCTACTCTGCTGCTCCGCCCACTTCCAGGGCCCTAGGCCACCGCCTACCCCACCTAATGCTTCCTCCGGCTCTGGCAGTAATCTAAACTGCCCATTGCCGATGCTAATTCCACAGGTACTTTTATCCCCACGGAGTATGACACTGATAATCAAAGCAAAAGTCCACCCTGGGCTTTTGCTTTCATGATTGTACCCAGGAATGTCACCCGCAAGAATTGCGTCTGCTTTCCCCCTGGGCATTTGTTTCGATTAGAAACTGTTCCAGTGGATTTGAATAATCAAACCTGTGCACACTGTTCCTCTCACCACCGTCTGAGAATGCCTCCAGTGTCTGTGGGTGTTTTACCTGCAGACAGCTTGGGCAATATTCAAATGCCCCGTTTCGGTGGGCAAAATATTACCCTGTAAATACATGTGAAGAGGTAAAATACCCAAATACACTCTTACTAAAATACACATTGTCACTTATGTAAACTTGATTTCAAAATTCATTAGCAACAAGGTAATAAAATATCATTGATACCATCGTTTCAGCCATCAGATTGCATGCATCGGAAACTGCCTAGTAGTTACAACAGTGAGGGTATAATTTAAAATAAATAAATATTGTTAAAGAGCTTGTGAAATTGAATCAATATGAGAAACAAAACGCAGTAATTCTAAACTGGCTTTTTCTAGTTAAACTTGATCTGTCTTTATAGTGAAAACAGTTTGGCCTGCGACATTAGATTCTACCCATCGGTTTGTGGTTTGACACGGCAGCACATTTTGAACCTCCTTTCAGAATGCTAAAATCAGGATTATGATACAGTTATTTGCTTGTTTGTCGCACTGCGTCATGAATCTACGACCCTGTTCTGCTCAGAGACGAAGGCAGTGTCTCGGCCACCATTTAACATTGTTATCTGGTGGTTGTGAGGTCTCTGTGCTGGGTCTCAGGCTATACTACTGTAAATAATTGACTCTGAATTTCATCGACCTACATTACAAGCCACTCAAACGATGCAATTTTCTGTGCACAATTTACAGGTGGTTCCATGCAGAGTAATTCAAGTTTTTGATAGGTGTCTTTTCCATTTGAATGCTTTTTATTTTTTTAAGCATTTTTCAACATTCATCTGAAAAGCCCTTATGTGGTGATTGCATTTGTCCACCCATCCATTCAGAGGCACGATAACATTTGGTAAACTGAACCGATCAGCAGGAAACTTAATGGGAAGGTCGGCCATGGTTCTGGAATTTAGCTTATTGAAAATTTCAGGCTTCAGGTGAACCAGAAAGCAGCCAGGAAGAGCAGGGGTTTAATTTGTGGAAGAGTTGTTATGGTGGATGGATAAGAGTAGTAGTTATGCTGATTCAGATTAGGTGAGTTGTGACTCTGTTCTCCCTAGTGAGAGTAGGGTGGTTGAGTCCTGATTCTAGATTATGAATATATTTCTTGTATGTATTATGTATTGGGTTTTTTTATTGCTATGTTATTGAGATGTATTTTGATTATGGTATTTGCTTGAGGTAAACTGCCATGGGTTGAACTTGTTCCAAAGTAGGTGGTATAAAAAGTCTAACACAACAAACATATCATTATTTATTTATTTATTTAAAACATTTTTATATACTGTCGTTTGGAGGGTACCATCACAGCGGTTTACATAAGCATATAAATGAAGATACGCCTGATAAGAAAAGTAAACTATAACATTTTAAAGATGGTCAAGTGGAAAAGCTCTACACAATCCATGCAAATGCAGGCTTTGACTGCCTTGTCGCTACATGTATTAATTTGCTGGCGTAGATGCCTGTTTGAAATTTCAACCTGTCAGAAAGAAAAAAAAAAAAAAAGAAGAAAATCACATCGAATAGCCAACATCACTGCCAATTGCTCGAGAACTTCTTCTCTTTTGTAACTACAGCCCGTTCTTCCAAGAACGCTTCTAAAATTCTCTGTTGGAGAAGAAATCAGTAACTTGCAGTGAGGGTTGTGATACGCCAAAGCCTTTGCTGTTGATACATAACATCTGGAAGTGATTAAGAGGCACTCTTTGTGTGAAAACTGTCAGTCTTCCAAAGGCAACAAGAAATGCTGATCTGCTGAGTAAGCTCTGGTTGCACAAGTTGGAACAGTGGGTGGCAAATTTTCCAGAGATGCATATCAAATTCGAGCAGACAGAATCTTTTTTCTTTTTTCTTTTTTTTTTCTTTACCTGCCTTGCTCAGTCAGGATGTGGTGAACTTTTCTGAGAAGGTACTGTACAGGAGATGGAAATTGATCTTTAAATGACTCCCTGTAGCGAGACGGCTTCGCAGCCCGAGTATAGTGTAATGTGACCTGCAGGATGGCTCTTTATGGCTCTCGATTTTTTTTTTTTTTTGTGGAAAACCCCTTTTTAAACTGATACCCGTGTTGTAGTTTATTATGCAGTTTTTATACAACAAACACAATACAATAAAAGTCCTATGGTTGGAAGAACACTCATATATGCTCTTTGGTGTTTGGATCTTTTGGGCTATTTATTAGCGGCAAAGCCTTTTTAACATGTAAAATGGTGTTGGATCCATTACTGGCTCTCTAGAGTACCATTTATTTATTTATTTATTTAGAGCTTTTTTTTATACCGACATTCATGATCCCAATCATATCATATCGGTTTACAAGGATCAATGGTGCAATAACATTAACATCAACCTGAACAATAGGCGAAAAGTGATAGAAGTTACAATAAAACAGGGGCACTCGAACTGGGAGGAGGAAGAGCCAAAGGAATGGGTAACTCAGAGAAAATAATATCTGGTAATATACTCAGGATTAACAATAATCTGACCTCTGGGCTGAATACTAACACAACTCTAAATAAGATCATATACTCAGGACTGTAATAATATCGTATATTCATGACTAAATAGTATCAGGTCATCATACAGGTTATAAGTGTTACTGCTAAGAAAGAGACTACAGCATTTCTCACCTTAAGGCAGAACAAACGTTTATTGCAACTCTTTTCTTAAAAGAAGAATCATTTTTATTCCTAGAGTGGCTACAGACTATGGATCTCCTGCAATGGTTCCCCTACCATAACAGTTTCCCAGGTTTCCACTCCTGGTTCAATGGATAGGGGTAGCTGCCTGGGACCTGCTATCCAAAGATAAACTAGGGTCTATGGCAATTCTGGTCCTGGAGTGCCACTAACAGGTCTGGTTGTTCAGGATACCCATAATGAATATGGATGAGATATATTTGCATGCATTGCTTCCATTATATGCAAATATATCTCATGCACATTCATTGTTGGTGTCCCGAAAATCAAACCTGTTTGTGCAGAGGCAGCTCAAGGCAATCTGCTGCCTGAGGTGAAGGATGAACTGGCGCCCCCCCTCCTCCCCCTCCCCCATGGCCCAGTGCAGGTGAAATCACCGAGAGCCAGGGCAGGGGGAAGGCAATGAAGGGTGAAGTGACTTGCCCAAGGTCACAAGGAATGGCAGTAGGATTTGAACCCTGGCTTCCCTTGTTTGCAGCTCACTGCTCTAACCACTGTTTTTGGGCCTGTTATTTTTTTGTTCTCAGTCTTCAGCACCCACACTAGGGGGCGCCAGAGAAGTGTTTAATGGGACGGGGCAGCCTTTGGCCATCCCCTCCTCCTGGGTCTAGAAAAATAAGTCCTCCATTCCCCTATTGCCTGCCTCCCACCCTTCTCCAGGATGTGGGGGTGTGAGAGGTTGCTGAATGGGGGGAGTCTGTGTGTGAGATACACTCTCTCTAAGGGCTGATACAAGGGTATTAGATACCCTAGACAAACCTTACAGCCTTTCATTCCCCCTTCCCTCCCCACATAATTAAAACTTGTACATTCTTTTCCGTTTTAACATTTATTAACTTCCCCAACCTAAAAAGGCAGAGTGCACATGGAAAACAGACAATCTTCTGAAGTAAAAATATCACTTACAACGTATATATTATATAGGCATACACTGCAAAAAAAAACACATTTTCAATAATAATAGTTTAATAGACTTAATAAACGACCTTTCTCATAGTAATCAAGGCGGTTTACTGGATCCCATATGGTATTAGGCCTATGGTAAAGTGCACTGGGTATGGACTTGGCCCACAGAAAGCCAGGAATAAACTGAACTACAATTCCAATACAGTAAGCCTTCCATATCATAATTGCCAGCACTCAACCTATGAAAAAGCTATAAGGGCAGATATTAAAAGCTACGCACGCAGCCACGTGCATGTTATACAATCCGGGGTCGGCGAGCCCAAGGGGGTGCACACTTGTGCACCTTGCGCGCGCTGAACCACGCAGCCTTCCTCTGTTCCCTCCGCCCCCCCCCCCCCCACTTTCCCTCCCTTCCCCTACCTAACCCACCTCCCAGCCCTACCTAAACCCCCCTTACCTTTAACTTAGAAGTTGCGCCTGCCTCTGGGCAGGCGTAGGTTGCGCACACTGGCCGACGGCTGGCCCGCAATCCCGGGCACAGCAGCAAATGGCCGCTGTGTCTACAGGTTCTGCCCCGCCCACACCCCACCCATTCCCTGCCCCCTTTTTCAAACCCTGGGGCATACGCGCGTCCCGGGGCTTGCGCGCGTCGCCGGGCCTATGCAAAATATATATTACGCGCTTAACCCTTTTAAAATCCGCCCCATACTGTAAATATTACATCAGGCCCTAAACACCAATACACCTCCTATTAGGAAAACAGATTAAAGCCAGGCTGTTGTAAATCCCTACACAGAAACTAACTACATGCTAGTTAGCAGAATAACTAAAGCCTCAGTCACACAAGCAGAACACAGATAGACTCTCACCAAATACAGAATAAAGAGATCACAAAATATAAATTAAAGCGTGCAGACAAAAATTGAACTGGAAATCACAAGAAGCCAAACTCTGTAAGCAATGCAAACACAATCAAGAAATATAAAACATTAAACATACCAATAAAAAGAATGTCAAATCTGCTGATAAATTCAGCCAAATAAAAACATGTATAAAAATGTTTAAAATATTACCAAACAATAAAATATTTAGAAACAGCAATAACTAAAACTAACAAGGATAAAAAAAAAACCTCCCACTCTCCATACCTGGGAACTTTAGATTTCCAGTCCTTCTGAGATTGTCACAGTTTGGAGGAGGGTGAACAAACTATAACCTCTCTCACACACATATATACAGTTACTCTCACACACAGACACACACATGTGCGCAGACACTCTCCCTCATAGACACACACATACACAAAAACCCTCTCATATACCACACATACATACATGCACACAATCTCACATATACACATACCCTGTCATACACACACCGGGGCCGGTGCAAGGGGATTAGGTGCCCTAGGCGAAATTTCTGCCTTGCGCCTTCACCCCCCTGCCCCAGTCTCAGCCCCGACTCCTAAGAACATAAGAAAATGCCATACTGGGTCAGACCAAGGGTCCATCAAGCCCAGCATCCTGTTTCCAACAGTGGCCAATCCAGGCCATAAGAACCTGGCAAGTACCCAAAAACTAAGTCTATTCCATGTAACCATTGCTAATGGCAGTGGCTATTCTCTAAGTGAACTTAATAGCAGGTAATGGACTTCTCCTACCTCATTCTCGATCATGCCTGCCGGATGTGTGGTTTTTTGGGCTGCAAGCAGGTTGGGCGCTGCTTGCGGCCCGCCAAATCTCCACTCCTCTTTGCCACCGCTTGCGGCCCCATATGGCTCGCGCCCAGTGGAGCACCAAGGGTCTCTGGCACCCAGGTGCACCTCTCCAGTGCCCCCCCCCCCACTCCTTCTTGTACTAATGCTTAAGGCCACAGAAAATCAGTGGCGTCTCTAGACAGAAGAATTTGGGAGGGGGGAGCCAAAATGACATTTCCTCATCACACCCTCCTCTACAGCATGGATTCTGCTTTAAAACTGGCTATAAAAAAAGTCTTAATAAGAAAGTCCAAAGGGTCTTCTGTGTCATTTTAAAAGGCTGACCAGTTTCACATTTCTAGTAAAACTACTATTAAAATTATTTGATAGCTTCATTTAACTAATTCTATATGGCTATGCGAGAGAAGTCTGGAATATATAGGAAGGGACAGAATGTCAATATAAATCCTGCACCTCCAGTTCTGTAATTCTGTGCATCCACTGAAATTCCCCCAACAATGGGGCTTGAATGTTTCCCTTACAGCTCATCATACTAAAAGATATTTTCAAATTCTGGTGTCACCTCACAGTAACAGCAGAACAAACATTTCCCACTGCCAGTGCCAGACTCATTGAGGTAGTACACCGGATTTTATAAAATCCGGGGTCAGTGCGCGCAGGGCTGCGCAAAATCGGCAGCCTGCGCGCGCCGAGCTGCGCAGCCTGCCTCCGTTCCCTCCACGTCCCCCCACCTTCCCCTCCCTTCCCCTATCTACCCCACCCCTCAGCCCTACCTAAATCCCCCCCTTACCTTTGTTGGGCAAGTTACGCCTGCTTGAAGCAGGCGTAACTTGCGCGTGCTGCCTCGGCATCCCCCGGCACAGGCCGCAGTGCCAGGGGACTCAGGACCGCCCTCCCAGCCCACCCCCGAACCGTCGCCATGCCCCCGGACCGCCCCTGACCCTGGACCCGCCCCCTCCCGCCCCTTTTACAAAGCCCCGGGACTTACACGCATCCCGGGGCTTTGCACGTTCCAGCGGCCTATGCAAAATAGGCGCGCCGGTGCGCGAGTGCCCTGCGCGCGTAAATCCGGGAGGATTTACGCGTGCAGGGCTTTTAAAATCTAGCCCATTGTAAACTAACACAAAACCCTGCAAAAAAAGACACTCAAAATCTATACAGCAAACCTATCATAATGTAACAGTAATAACACCAAGGACTCAAACAACAATAGCCCTACCTGTGAATAAGCAAGGGTAAATATTACACTGGGTCCTAGGATAACAATACACCACCTACTGAGGAACAAAACAAATCCAATTGCTATAGATCCCTACACAGACACTACATGCTAGCAGAATCTCTCATCGTGGTCACACACACAGAGCAGAGATAGATCCTCACCAAATACAGAATAAAGGATCACAAATTATACAGAAACTGAAATGGAAACCCCAAGAAGTCAGACTCTGTGTATTAACAATGGAAAAACAGAACCACCATTCCTCATAAAACAAATAAAATCAAGAAACATAAAGCATCAGTTATAATGGTAAAACCATACTATTTATTTATTTAGTGGTTTTTATATACCGATATCCGTTTGCACATCGTATCGGTTTACATAGAACTAAGAGAGCAACACCAGGTAACAGGGTGAGGCTTTTACATTGAACATGGAACAGCAAACTTTTACAAGGAAGTTGGAACATGGAATAATAACTAATAATACTAATAAAAGAATATTTTAAAACTAGAAATAGAATAATTTCATATACATTTTTTTAAACATTTCCCAAGCACCAATAAAATATTTCAAAACAGCACATACATCAAATAACACCCAATAATTAAAACTAATAAGGATTTTAAAAAGCCCCTGCTATCCATACCTGGGAACTCGATTTCTAGTTCCCTGATATTGTCAAGGATTAGGAGGTTATCCTCTCTCTCTCACACATACTCACATGTCCATTCTCTCTCACAAATACACTGTCACATACACACACACATACATGGTCTTATACCCACCATAACCTCTCGCTCTCACAGACACTGATACACTCTCAGGCTCTAAGACCCTTTCTCCCACCCCACCCCCCCTCCACAAGTTCTTACTCCCCTGGATTCTCTCATACACACAAACACACACACCCAGGCATGCACACATTCATTCTCACACACACACACACACACACAGGCAGGCACCTATTCTCACACATACAAACCCCAGGAAGACACCCATTCATTCTCATACACAGTCACACCCTCAGGCAGGCACCCATGCATTCACAAACATACACCTCCAGGCAGACCCCCATTCATACACATACACACACTAAAGGCAGACCCCCTCTCTTTCTTTTGCCAGCAACCTCAGAGCCTCTCTCATTCCTCTGCTGCCACTGTCACTGCTGCCGCGTGGCTATTGGGGAGGCGCTGATTGCTGCTACTGGCACTGAAGCCCACTCTGCTGTCTCCTCTGTGCAGGCCTCGTGGGTTTCCACTTCCTCCATGTTGATCTTGTACATTGCAAGATCGGCATAAAGTGCTACTCTTGCACATTCCCAAAGATTACATGTGCCAATCACTAAACAGTTTGGTTTTTGGGTTTTTTTTTACCTTTGCTGTCTGATCTTAGTTTTCTAATCGATTGGTCACAGGCTTTTCTTCCCACCTTCCCTTTCTTGTTTTTTTGCAAGTTCCTTTTACAGGGTCTTTTTTCCTATTTCTTTTCTCTCCATCTCTCACATACGCTGTCAGGTTCTCATTCTCACATGCTTTCTCCCTCACTCTCACACATGCAGGCTCTCACACTCACATGCAGTCTCACGTACCTGCAGCTCTCACTCTCACATTCTCGCTATCCTACATACACACGTACACACTCTCTCTTGCACATGCTGTCTCTTTCTCACTCCCACATGCTATCTTGCTCAAGCACAGGCTCTCACTCTCACATGCTGTCTCTCATACAATCATTCATACACACAGGCTCTCACTGTCACATGCTGTCTCTCTCATACACACAGAGGCTCTCACATGCTGTCTCTCCAAACATTCAGGTCCTCACTCCCACACACAGTCTCTAAACTCACTCTCACAGACACACACACTTTACACACTCTCAGTCTCTCAGCCTCCTCTTCTCGGGCCGCCTGCGATACGAGATCCGCAGTGGCGTTGTACCGGGCCTCCTCATCTTCTCAGGCCACCCACGATGTGAGATCCGCAGTGGCACTGTCGCCAGGCCGCCTCCTCCGCTTCTCGGGCCGCCATGACGTGGGATTTGCAGCGGCCCATAAATGTTGCTCTTCTTCTGCATGTGGCCGATGCTCCTCCTTCTTCCTGCCCATGTGGCTCCGGCAACGTTTTTCTTCCGGGGCCACACAGGCAGGAAGGAGAAGGAGCACCTGCAGGTTTGGACGTGACCTTTTTCTTCGGGCCGTGGTGAGATGAGCTCCACCACAGCTCTGCCGATCTTCCTGCTGCGCACATCCAGCACATGGCATAGCAGTAGTTCCCCGCTGAGCTGCTGGAGGGATGGGATCCACTGGCAGCCATATGGGCCTCCAAGTTGGCTATCAGCGCTCTCCCTATGGCCCTGTGCCTGGGGGCATTGGCTCCCCCCAACCCCTGCCTCCCCCTTGGTACACCACTGCTCACGCCCCCTAATGGTCGGCGCACTAGGCCCAGGCCTTGTTGCCTAGTGCTTCCACCGGCCCTGACACACACACACACACACATAAAAGCAGGCTGCCTCACACACAACACACACACAAATTGTGCCTTTTCCCATTCTTCTGCCGCCACTGACCTGGGCTCTGGTGGCAGCCCGTGGCCTCCTTTACCTTTTTCTTTGACCACCATTGGCTTGGGTTCCAGCGGTGGCTCGCAGCCTCTTTTTTCCTCTCGGCAGTCACTCTCCCGGGTTCCGGCAGCGACACTTGGACTTCTCTTCCATTTCTTCAGCCAGAGCTGTAGCCAGGCAAGTGAAAATCTGCGCCCTCACCCATTACACGAGACAAGACACCATGAGTTGGGAGACTGTTAAATGTTTGTAAAACGATGCCCATGGCCAGTGCAAGGGTATTAGAGACCCTAGGAAAACTTTACAGCCTTGCACCCCCCCCCCACCCCATCACACCCTCCTCAGACACAATTAAAAATTATGCATTTATAATTCAGATTTTACATGAAAAGAACAAAGCACAGTCTTCTGAGGTAAAAATATCACTTACAATATGTATATTATATTTACATGCACTGCTGAGGTGCCAACCAGAAAACCCTGCAAAAAAGCAAGAGACGCATGGAATCTATATGGTATTAGGCCTACTGTAATGCGTCTTGGGCATGGGCTTGACCCTCAGAGAGCCACGAGAAAAAAGAATTTCTATATAAAAATAGCACTCAAACAGCAACAACCCTACCTATGAAAGTTAATAGTGCAAATATTACACCAGGGCCTAAAATAGTAATACACCCCCTATTAGGAAAACAGAACAAGCCAAGCTGCTATAGACCCCTACATAGAAACTACACATTAATGGAATAACTCACCTCAGTCACATGTGCAAAACACAGATAGACCCTCAAATGCAGAATAAAGAGACCATACAGTATAAATAGAAATGTACAGACAAAATCTGAACTGGAAACCACAACAAGCCAAATTCAGTATGCACTGCAACAATGTAAAAAACAGAAACATTACCATTCATCATAAAACAAAATTAGTAAAACCACAATAAAATGAATAATTCAAAACAATTAATTAATAGAATAACATTCAATAATTAAAAACTCATATAAAAATCTTCCAAACATTAATAAAATATTTCAAAACAGACACATCAAATAACACCCAAAAATTAAAATAAGGATTTTAAAAAGTTCCCCGTTATCCATACCTTGGAACGTTTGATTTCCAGATGCCCTGAAATTGTCATGGATTAGCAGCAGAGAGTAACTGGGATAGCTGTGCACACATATGCTCCCTCTCATACATGCTGTCTATCACTCCCCCACATGCTCTCTGTCACTCCCCCACATACATACACACATGCTCTCTCACTCTCCCTCACACAAGCAAACATGCTCTCTCTCACTTTCACACACACAAGCACACATGGTGTCTCTCTCCCACATAAATGCTCTCACTCTTCCATACACATGCATACATGCTCTCTCTCTCCCACACACATGCTTGCTCTCACTTTCCCACACACAAGCATACACGCTCTCACTCTCCCATACACATGCACACACTATCTACACACAAGCACACATGCTGTCTCTCTCCCACATACATGCTCTCACTCTTCCATACACATGCACACACTATCTCTCACTCTCCCACACACATACTCGCTTTCACTTTCCCACACACAAGCACACATGCTCTTTCTCACTTTCCCACACACAAGCACACATGCTGTCTCTCTCCCACATAAATGCTCTCACTCTCCCATACACATGCACACACTATCTCTCTCTCCCACACACATACTCGCTCTCACTTTCCTACACACAAGCACACATGCTGTCTCTCTCCCACATAAATGCTCTCACTCTCCCATACACATGCACACACTATCTCTCACTCTCCCACACACATACTCGCTCTCACTTTCCCACACACAAGCACACATGCTGTCTCTCTTCCACATAAATGCTCTCACTTTCCCACACACATGCACACAATATCTCTCACTCTCCCTCACACATACTCGCTCTCACTTTCCCACACACAAGCACACACTATCTCTCACTCACTTCCTCCTTGACCTAGCAGGCAACATCAATCTCCTTCTTCAGCCCATGTGGCCAAGAAAATGACTTCTGGCCAAGTGGCCATACCAGCATTGGACTCATTCCAGCAGGGGAGCTCCTCCTTCTCTGAAGCAGCGCGGCCCCGCCAAAATTGTCGGCGTTGTAAGTGCAGCCTTAGTAAATGGAAAAGCAGGGCGGCCTTACCAGAATCCCAGCATTGCCAACGGGGCCGCGCTGCTTCTTCACTGACTAAGGCCGCGCTCACATCGCTGTTACTTTCGATGGGGCAGCGCTGCTTTTCACTTCCATTTCTTCAGCTGCTGCCGGCCAGGATGGGCTGCTCTGCCGCGGCCTTTCAAGCCCCCCTTCCGGCCCTTCCGGCTGTCTTCCAGCTGTGGCAGGATGGCTCTGCACGGCCTCACAAGTTTCTCTTTGGCCAGAAGCCCCTCTTCTTGTTTTCTTCCAGGAAATAAAAAAAAAAAAAAAGGCACAATAAAGTCAAGGTGAGGCGACTGTGGCAGGAAGGTTTCAGGGGCAATTTTGCCGCCTCTAAATCTTGCCACGTGAAGCAGCCGCCTCACCCTGCCTCATTATAGGACCACCCCTGTGTTTGTGGCTCTCAAGAACTGAAGTTACCTACCTCTGGTCTATAGCAATGAACCATGTATGAAAGTGGGCAGACTGGATGGACCTTATGGCCTTTATCTGCTATCATATCCCGTTTCTGTGTTTCTTGTGACAACGGAAGTTTCAGATAGGGGTGGGAAGAAGCAAAAATTTTGTTTCATTTTTTGTTTCGGTTCTAAGGGATTTTCCCCCCACGAATTTTATTTCATTTAATATTTATTTAAATTAATTTAGTTCAGTTAACTGCTGTACAACAAAATGGCGTCCTCCACTGAGGAGAATGTGCCGGAGTTAATTTACTCTGGTGTGTCCCAGCGGATGGCGTCATTTCAAGAAAGAAGATGAAGAAAGAAGATGGCAGACCTTTGAGGCTTGGGTTCCAGCAGCCTGGGCCTGACCCTGGGCCTAGGCCCAGGTGTCAGTACCTGGCCTCCAGGTCAGGTTCCGACGTCAGGCCTGGGCATCAGGACCAGGCTTCCAGACCTGGACCCAACATCGGGCATGAGCCTAGGTCTTATCCTAGGCTGCAGCCCAGTCATTATGACCCGGCATCTGGACCAGGCCCTGGCCTAGGCCAAGGCCCAGGCATCTGGATTTAGCCTCCAGACCATTGGGCCTGGGCTTGAGCAAGGCCCAGGCATTAGGATCGGGCCCAGCCCTTACCTAGGCCGAAGCCCAGGCATCGGAATGCAGCCTCCTAAGCAGGCCCCAGCATCAGGCCCAGGCCCGGGCCCTGGCCTAGGCTGATGCTCAGACCCGGCATCAGGCCTGGGCTTGGGCTGAGGCCTGGTATTGGGACTGGGCCTAGACACAGCGTCGGATTCCCAACGGTTAAGATGAGTGGGGATTGGGAAATTTCCCGGGTATGGGCCTTTGTTCTGGTCTTGGCTGAGGCTCTAGCATCAGGTCAGAGTCTAGGCCAAGACCAAGGCATTGCTCTCAGGTGTGGATTGCGGCCCCTGTGTCAGACGGCGGTCTATGCCTAGGCAAGGACCTGGCTTTGGGCCTTGGCCTAGGCAGAACGACCAGCATCATGCTCGGGCATAGACTGCGGTCCCCCCTTTGGGTCTTAGCCTAAGCCAAACGGGTGACCTTTTTTCCACAATTTTCCAAACGGGACGAAATTCTGACAAAATTTTGTTGGAATTTAAATCATTCCATTTTGAAAATGATGCAAAATGGAACAGAAAACTTTGTCTTATTTCCTATTTCATTTCTCCTGAATGCCCATCCCAAGTTTCAAATGTCAGAATTTAGTTGATTTTATTTTAACACAAATTTTCCTTTGCAAGAAGGCGAATAACAGATCTTAATTATAAATATAGGTGTCAATTTTCCTCAGAGTTTTTCCTTTGAAAATTTGTGGTCAGTAGGGAGCATGGCTATGCTTGCATGCATTTTGTTCTCACCCACATTGAAGCGGATCGAAATATGCACATTAAAGTACACATGGAGAATTCAAAATGACATCTCCACTTGTGCTTTAACTTTTTCTAGTCTACCTCTGGCCCTCCTCTTTTGGCTGTAGTATACACTGTCATAGAGCACTCGCACTGTTAACCGCATATACATAGAACAATTTTCAAAATGCTGTGTTTAACATAGGCGCAGAGTCTTTACCCACAAAAAATCCCTTTGAAAGTTGTCCTCATAGGGGTTAATTTTGTAACATGGTGCATATGTTAGCCAGCAAATACATGCCTGAGCTGCACCAATTTTCAAGGCTCACTGAGCATAAGTCCATTTTGAAAATTATCCTGGCAAAGTTACGCACAATTACATCTGCTATTTGGCATGTACAGTTTTGCTGAGAGAATTTGCATGCTGTTTAAAATCACCCCTCCTATTTCACTACGTCTATCACTGTGAATCCTAGCACCTTAGGACATTGCTTTGCTGATCCTTAACAGCTATTCCCAACCCCTGCCCAGATCTATCCCCTAGAATGCATTTCTCCTTTGTGCATAAAAGTACTTGCAACATTATATATGTGCATCATTTTATGCATGCTTCGATCGTGCAATCTTCTAAAGCAGGGGTGGGCAAACTACAGCCCGTGTGCCAAATCTGACCCATCCTTATCTTCCTTCGGGCCTATCAAAGTCTTTTAAAAATAGTATTAGATGTGGCTTGCCAAATCTTTCCAATACTCAAAGAGGCCTGAAAACTGATCACCGTGGATCCCGTTCTGTGACGGCAAAAGAGGGCCTGGTGCAGCAAAGCCACCAAGGATCCCATCTTGCAGTGGCCAAAGAAGAAGGCCTGCAACAGCAAGGCTGCCGTGGATCCCGTCTCGCAGCAGCTTAAGGAGGAAGCCTGTGGCAGTGAGGTCACTGCATATCCTATCCCACTGCAGTGAAGAAGAGCACCTGCATCTCACATAGGCCAAAGGAGAAGGCCTGCTGCAGTGAGGCCACCACAGATCCCATTTTGTGGCAGCCGAAGAAGGGGTCTGGTGGTGGCTGAAGAGGCTGTGTGTGTATATGAGAGAATGAGAAGCTGTGTATGTGAGAGAGAATGAGAGAGAGAGAGACAGTAGGCGCCTCTGTCTGTATGGGATCCTATATGTGTGTTGCGTTCGGGCCTGCTCTTCGCCCTCGCTCAACCCTCTCTATCTCTGTGGCGACTCCCTCTGGGCCTGATGGACAGCTTGCTGCCACGGCGTCTCCATGCCGCTTCTCCCCGGCGTCCCCGGACCGGCTTGACGCTGTGGATCCGCAATGTTCCTGATGATGTAGGGCGTGCACGTGCGTGCCCTCCGAAGTATGTACCAGCAAGGGCGCGAACCTCAGGGGCGTCCCCCTGTATTGACATCATCCGCTTCCAACATAAAAGGTCTTCACTTGCGCTTACTATTTGAGTTAGCAAGGATTGATTGCGGGGATTCATTGGTCCGCTTCTTTCTACACTACTCTGCCTCCTCGGACTTACCAGGGGTACCCACTCCTCGGGGGCCTCGCTCTCTTTTCTCTATTTCAGATTGCAGATAGGAACCGGTACTCACTCCTCAAGGGCCCATGTTCCTGAAGACTCTGAAGATTCTCTACTGCCTGGAAGCTATCACAGATACAGACAATCGTGAGTTTCCACCGCGCTCTCAGAGCTTTCCCTGGGACCAGGTACTCGTTCCTCGAGGGCCTAACTCTTTCCAGCTACTGAGCCTCTTTAAGATTCTATGTGAGATTGTCATCCACTACTGGCTATGTCTACAGCATACCCTGTCTACTCACTATCTATAGTCTCTCTACAGCTCAGCAACCCTGGGATCGCAGCTCCAGTATCTGAGGGACTTCAGCTCTGCCGGGCATACCAGCTCACTACTGCCACCTCTGGTGGTTCTACTAACCTGTCTAATAAAAGAACAATTTGTGTCTGTCTCCATACTCAAGTCTTGCCGGTGCTCCCTCTCAGGATATCCTCTTGGGGGTGCTGTCATCTGCCATTGGCCCAAAGATTCACCTATTTACTACAGTGTGCTAACTCCTCCCTCCTGGGGAGCTCACTCATAGCAGATTTCTAACTCCTCCCCTCTGGGGGAGCAAACCATAACAAGATTGCTAACTCCCTAGCAGATTTATAACAATGTGTGAGTGGTAGATAGAGTCTGTATATGTGTGTGTGGAGGGGAGAGTTTGTGTGAGTGTGGGGGGCACAGCATCTAGAATGAGAGCTTGTGTGTGTATGTGGAAGAGCTTGAGAGAGTGAGAGTTTTTGTGTGTGTGAGTAAGCATGTGAGAGTAAGAGCTTGTGTGTGGGGGCAGAGCAGGTGCAAGTAAGAGATTTATGTGTGTGTATGAAAGCATGTGAAAGAGTGTGTGTGAGAGAGAGCTTGTATGTGTTTGTGGGAGAGCATGTGAGAAAGAGGTGTGTGTGTATGAGAGCATGTAGGAAAGCTTGTTTGTAAGTATGGGAGAGCATGTAAGAGTAAGAGCTTCTGTGAGCTTGTGTGTGTGGGGGAGAGCATGTGAGAGTAAGCTTGTGCAGTCCTGGATTTGTTAATAGGCACCCATTATGCCTGTGCCTAAGGCAGCAAACATTTCGAAGCAGCAGACTGGTTAAGATCTGCTGCCTTTCAGCTCTGCTGAATCTCATTAAGCAGAGAACAGCCATCATCTGATACCCTGTAACAGACCCTTAAAGGAAGTGGGGGGTTGAAAGCACCAAAAGTGCCTGAGAGTGGCAAAATACTAAATCCATCCCTGAATCTGTGTGTCTGTGGGTGAGCATGTGAGATTAAGAGCTTGTGTGTGTGTGGGAGAGCATATGTGAGCATGTGATTAAGAGTATATGTGTGTGTGAGAGAGAACATGTGAATATGAGTGTGTGTATGTGTGAGAGACAGCATGTGAGAGTGAGAGCTTGTATGTGTGTGGGAGAGCATGTGAGAAAGAGAGCTTGTGTGTGTGAGTGAACCTATGAGAAAGCATGAGCCTGTTTTGGGGTGTGAGGGAGGAAGAAACTGAAAGAGAAAAGAGACCCTGAAAAAGGAATTAGGAAAAGACCAACAAAAAACAATTGATTAGGAAAAAAAAGACAACAAAGGTAAATATATATATATGTATTTATTTATTTAGGTTTTTTATATACCATTAATCCACATGAGAATCACTAGATCACAACAGTGTATAAGGTTAAACATAATACACAAAGGAAGAGTTAAAAGGCAGCCATATAAACAGGAAGACATTCAATGAACATATCCTAGAATTAAAGGTGAACTTTTAGTTACAAAGTTAGCGAGAAGGCATTGTTGAAAAGCCAAGATTTCAGATCTTGTTTAAATTTCTTGGTGTCAGTAGTTATTCAAAGGTTTTCTAGTAAGGAATGTGCATTTCTTATATTTTTGTATTTTGCTCTTTCTTCTGTATTCCACTGTTCAGAATCTAGTTTCTCAGGCCTTCTATTTTGGTTTTATCTGCATGTTTCTTTTTCTAATTTGTAGTCTCTTATTTCTTTATTAGGTAAGGGTCGGCCTCTGTTTTGCCTGTGTATGACTGAAGTGCAGTATTTCTGCTAGCATGTAGTTTCTCTATTGGTAGCAGCCCGGCTTGTTCTGTGACTCCAATAGGTGGTGTATTAGTGTTCTGGGGTCTAGTGTAATATTTGCCTTGCTGCCTTTTCATAAATAAGTTTGCTACTGTTCGAGTCCTGGGAGTCAGTGCTATAATTTTATGGTACGGCAAGGTTCTAGGTGTCTTTTTTTTTTTTTTTTGAGGAGTTTGTATTACTTTACAAAATGTTTAGCAGTGAGAGATTCTGTTTTACCTAGGTGACACTAGAATTTGAAAATATATAATGTCCTAATTCTGCTCTGCTCCGTTCTTATAATTGCTATTTTATTGTAGTTATGATGCTCTCTTAATGATGAACTCCAAAGGCCCCCCCATCATGGATGACAACAGATAATGTAGCCCTAGCACAAAAAAGTTTGCACCACCCTCCTCATATGTTTAACAATTGTACTATTATTGGTGCATGGGTGAATTGCATGAGCAGCCTTTGGAACGCAGGAGAGCTCATGTGCAGAATGCTGATGTCCATTTAATACAGATAGTGCACTGCCTCAATCCCAATCCAAATCAATCCCTTTAATATGAAATAACTCACATCCCTGTCATTTTTACAGCAAGAAAAGGCAAAGGCTAGAACTAAAACGCAAATTGATATAGATAAATTTCCCAGTGCTTGTTAAAGTTGCCAGCTGGGACTGTGTAACTCCAGCACAGTGGGAAGTTTAGAAGCTGGGAAAGCTCATTGTTTTTTATGCAAGGGATGAGTGACTTTGGAGGCAGCTTGACCTTGGACCATTCTGGCTGCCCTTGACCATATGGTCAACCTTAGTCATTCTGTAGCAGGTGGTACCTAGTAATGCTCTGAAAACATTTTCAGTTTGCCAAATCAAACTTCAGTCACTTTCATAGCCTGCAGTGACTTTTCTGGACTTGAAATTCCCTCTTGTATTTCTGTCTGGCACTCCAGCCTTGATGCCCTAAAATCCTGGCACCGGTGCTTAAAGGTATAAAAGCCCAATTTTTACAGATCTCTTTTATTCTAGAGTTCAAGCCATCGGCAATTTCCTGGACGCCATGAAACCTCGTAAGCCAAATCCAAAATGTATATTTGAATTAGACCCTAACAGGGCAATTTTCAAAAACATTTGGGCCTGATTTTAAAAAGCATTTATGTGCTTAAAATTGGGTTTTCCACGAATAAATGCACTTTACCCGTGTAAGTGGGCTTTTGAAAATTGCCACAATATAGGCCATTGAATTGTCCATAGGATATTCACATGTAAGGGCGCTTTACGCCCTTAAATGGCTTTTTAAAATTGCTAAGATATTATCTTATATTTACATGTGTAACTGCTTTTAAAGCTACCTCCAGGTGCAGTAACTTTCAAACAGGAACAAGGACACACATGCACACAGTGGGGCAGATTTTCAAAGGGTTACGCGTGTGCTGGAGTTACACAGTCCGGAGGCAGGCGTAACTTTCCCGATAAAAGTAAGGAGGGGGTTTTAGATAGGGCTGGGGAGGTGGGTTAGATAGGGGAAGGGAGGGGAAGGTGCGGGGGGGGGGGGGGTGGGGAAGGAAAGTTCCCTCTGAGGCCGCTCCGATTTCGGAGCGGCCTCGGAGGGAACGGAGGAAGGCTGTGTGGCTCGGCACACGCAAGTTGCACAATTGTGCACTCCCTTGCACACGCCAACCCTGGATTTTATAACATGCGCTCTGCAGCACGTGCATGTTATAAAATCGGGCGTAGATTTGTTCGCGCTGGGTTGCGCGAACAAATCTACGCCCGCACACAGGTTTAAAGATCTGCCCCAGTGTGCATTGGCACGACCAGATACATGGCCATTTTATAACGTGTGCACATACACACATATGTTATAAAATAGCCCCAGCACAAGCATATTTGTGCGACCAAGTCTGCAAATGTGTGCGCACAGCCTTGTAAAGTCGGGTTTCATGTGTCCACTCCATGACCAGTTTAATCAATTTGTCCACCAGTTTGCCAGTGTATTGGTCCTATCCCCCCTGGTTTCGTTAGCCTGAATCCCCCCGGTTGACTCAGATCCTTTAAACTCCTCACAGATGCCTGTATCTTTTTGTTTTTTAAACTGACACCTGCTCAATAACAGAAATAAATGTACGCGGCACTAGTTCTGGGTACGTGCCCAAGCATGTAAGTATTTACGCTCACACCTCTTGGCCCCGCCCCTCCCACACCACACCCCTTTCTGGTTTGCAGTGAGATATTCGCGCCACCGGCATTTGCACGTGTACATGGGCGCCTTTTAAAATCAGGTGCACGCCAGGCTTTCGAAATTCACCTTTAAATGCACATAAAAACGCAGGTTTACATGCGCGAACGGCTTGCTATAAAATTGGACGGGGGCGCATAAGAGTATGTGTGCAACCCGATTTTGCACAGGCTTTTATGCAGGGGAGGTGCAGTTGGGGATGGAGTTAGTTTTTTCCCCGCATGCTTTAGACTTGAGAAAAGTATGACTGTAAATTTTAAACAGGCGCACGGGCACACATGTGAGCACGTTCGTCGGCCCACGCCCAGGGATGCGGCCATTTTATAACATATATGCACACACGTGCGCGCAATTTAAAGTGGACACGCGCCTGTGCACGCAAATGCCGCTTCTATGGTTTAAGTGTGTGTGGGGGGGATTTTAAAAGACATGCACGCCGACACCATTACCAGTTTTACCAGTTCATTCCCGGTTCGCCCAGGTAAGGAATAAGACTTCCCACCCCCCATAGTTTAATAGCCTCCCTTCTCCCCCGTTAGCCCTGACCCTTAAAACCCCGCCAATCTATTTGTTTATCTTTATTTTATAACTCGCACGTCCTCCATAGCAGAAGTAAAGTTACGCGGCAGGGGACCCCGGCGCGCGCCTGTGCACGTTAAGTATTTACGCTCAAACCTCAAGGTGAAATCCAGGATCTCCCAAGCCCCGCCCCTTTTTGGGAGCTTCTCGTTTGCGCGCATAGCGGGAGAAGCCCGCGTGCACGGGCGGCTTTTCAAATCTGCTCGGCGCACATCTAGCCGAACTTGTGCGTGCATCTCCTGGTTTTGTCGCGCGCAGGGCTTTTAAAGCGCCCCTTTATGTTTGTAAAATACCCCACACAAGCTGTGCCCCTGCCAAGAGAAGGTTTCACTTTGTGGAGGCGTTTGTGCGTGTTCTCTGGGATCATTTTTAAAGAGGACGTTTGCTTTGAAAATTGGTTGAACTTGTGCATACAGCTGCTGCATAGGTTACCTGCAATGTTTCAGAATTGCTCTCCCTAAACCCATTTTGGTTTTGCAGAAGAGTTTTCTCAGTGTATGTTTGGCGCAAGTAATTTCAGCTTAGGGCACATCAGTCACAGCAGTTAATATGTGTGTGTGTGTGTGTGTATATATATATATATATATATGTTACAGTTGTGCTCATATGTTTACATACCCCTGGCAGAATTTGTAAGATGTGTAGCATTTTAAGAAAACACGAGTGATCAGACAAAACAAAAACATACATCTGTTATTTTTAATGTGTTTCAAATAAACTATTATGCATCACAGAAGAGCACAATCATTAACCAAACTATAGTAATAAAAGAAACAATAAAATGATCCTGTTCAAAAGTTTACATACCCTTAGTTCTTAATATCGTGTATTGCCCCCTTTGGCATCAATGATGGCTTGCAGTCTTGTGTGATAGTTGTGAATGAGGCCCTTTATTTTCTCATGGGGTAAAGCTGCCCATTCCTCTTGGCAAAAAGCTTCCGGATCCTGTAAATGAGCTGCATGTTTGAGTTCTCCCCAAAGTGGCTGAATGATGTTGAGGTCCAGAAACTGTGATTGGCCACTCCAGAACCTTCGCTTTCTTCTGCTGCAGCCACTGAAGGGTCAACTTGACCTTATGTTTCGGATCATTGTCATTTTGAAAAGTCCAAGGGCGCCCCATGCTCAGCTTCCTGGCTGATGAACGCAAATTCTCTTCCAATATTCTCTGATAAGATGCTGCGTTCATCCTGCCATCAATTTAGACTAAATTCCCTGTGCCGCTGTAGCTCACCCCCCCCAAATCAGCAGAGATCCACCTCCATGCTTCCCGGTAGGGATGGTGCGCTTCTCTTCATAGGCCTTGTTGCCTCCTCTCCAAACAGAGCGTTTATGGTTATGACCATAAAGTTCAGTTCTGGTCACGTCACTCCAAAATATTTTGTTTCAGAAGTTTTAAGGCTTCTCTAGGTGCGGTTTGGCATATTGTAAGTGGTCTGTGTTTGTGACACCCACACCACTTTGTTTCAGAGAAGGCTGTAGTTCAGTAGAAGTTGCTTGTGGGTTTTTCTTTGCATCTCGACAAATTTTCCTGGCAGTTGTGTCTGAAATCTTTCTTGGTCTACCTGACTGTGGCTTGGTATTAACAGAACCCATAATTTTCCACTTCTTGATCAGAGTTTGAACAGTACTGATTGGCATTTTCAAATCTTTGGAGACAGGATGCTGGGCTTGATGGACCCTTGGTCCGACCCAGCATGGCAAGTTCTTATGTTCTTTTTATACCCTTTTTCTGATTTATAAATTTGAACTACTTTTGCTCGCAGATTCTTTGACAGTTCTTTTGCTTTCCCCATGCTTCAGGAACTACCAAAGTCAGTGCAGCCCTGGATGAAATGCACAAGGTCTTCTCAAGAGCTAAGAAACTCATTGATTATTTATACACAGATACCAATTACAATCAAATAGGGCACAGGTATGGATACCTACCCATCACTGCTGTGTCACCTTGAGTGTATGTATGCTATCAGCTCAAACATTCAAGGGTATGGAAACTTTTGAATAGTCCCATTTTATTATTTCCTTTATTCCTATGGTTTGTTTAGGGAATGTTCTATTCAATGATGCCCAATAGTTTAATTTGAAACACATTAGAAACAACAGACGTGTTTTGTCTGATCCCTCATATTTTCTTAAAATGCTACACATTTTACAAAATCTGTCAGGGAAATGTAAACTTATGAGCACAACTCTATGTATGTAGAGAGAAAGAGAGCGAGAGAGTGTGTCAAAGTCACTGTAAAATTGTAGAGAGGAATATCTGAGTGTGGTACTTGCCCTTATTTTTACATGGTGTAGTGACCAAGGTGACAAACACAATTAGAGATAGGCTGGAAAGAGGGAAACGTATCTTGGTAGACCTTAGACAATATTTTTGTGTATCCTTAATTAGGGATCATTTTTATCTTCATCTGCTCAGGAAGGAATGACAGAGCAATTGGATTTTTTTTTTTTTTTTATTTTGTTGTGACAGTTCCCTCCTCTCCTGCTCTTTTAGGTTCCTGGCTCAATCGGGAATCTGGAACCATTCAAAACCCCCAATTGAATATAAGTGTAAAGCTCCAAATACTTCCATCCAATCCTGGGTCAAAATGGAATATGGAGATTTAATCAAAGCCATGGATGGTTTGGATTTATCTGAGGTGAGCTGCAAATAGTTTAGCTTAGGGGTATGCAGCAGAAATGTTTTTTGATTTTTGGGTGCTTCTTAAACATTTCTACTTTTGTTTAATGCTTATTTCAGTGTGTTTCGTTTACTGAGCCAAAATAAGCATTACATAAAAGAATCCTGAAAGACAATAACAAAATGAAACTGCCTTCAACCCCTGTTTTCCTGCAAAATTAAGCCTCCCAGGGGTCTCTTACCTCCTTCCTGGGGCCTGTGAAGTAGAAAGGGGGCAGGAGTGACCCCCAGCTGCTCTAGCCCCACTGGGCCCCCATTTCAGAGATGGCATTGGCCATGCAACAAACTGGCACCGTTCTCATGGTTAGGCAGCAGCGTTTGCAAACCTCCTCTTGTACAACCTCAGAGGAGGCCGGCATCATTTTCAAACTGAGGTCCCGGTGGGGGTAGGAGTGACCGGGGATGGCTCCCGTACCTTTCTGCTTCGTACGTCCAAGGAAGGGAGTAAGAGAACTCTGGGAGAGAAACTTACGGGAAAGAGCTATGGGGTAAGAAGTCAGTTTGCTGTGTTGGTGGCTTTTGGGGGAGGGGGGAGGTTTCGTGACTTTCCTAAAGGAAAGACAACAAACAAACAGAAATTGGATTTTTTTTTTTGTTTTGATTTTAAAAGAAACAAAATGCAGATGTTTTATCACGTTTTTCAGGTTCTTTAAAATCGAGTGCGCACTCCTAGTTTAGCGAGATCCATTCTGATTGCGGTCTGACCCGTACCCCCTCCCTCGGGTGGCTTTTGGATTTGAAGCAAGGCTGCTCCTCCATTCTATTATATTGTGTTAGGTTAAAGCTCCTAACAATGCTTATTAATGCTGCGTATCAATAGTATAGAAGAAGAACCCAGCAGCAGCAGCAGCCATCTTTCAGTGGTTTTACTTAAGAACATAAGAACATAAGAACATGCCATACTGGGTCAGACCAAGGGTCCATCAGGCCCAGCATCCTGTTTCCAACTGTGGCCAATCCAGGCCATAAGAACCTGGCAAGTACCCAAAAACTAAGTCTACTGCATGGACACATACGCAGTACCTGACAAAAGCTTTCTGTTACTTTTTTTTGTTTATGACAGGGAGAGAGAATCAGGGCTGCGTTTTTTTTGTTTTTTTCTTCCATTCAAATTAATTTTGCTGGCATTTGGGAAATCATCTGGAAAGTGAGGCCCTTTGTTAAGTGATTTGCTACCCTCAAATGTCTGTAACCCAAATTTTTCATGCCGCTCCCTCCTTAAGCAGGAAAATATGTTTCAAAACTCTGTCGTGAGCCTTTTTTTTCTCTCCCAATAACTGTTGTCTTTGCAAGTTTACATCTTTAAATTGTTGAGGGTGACACATCGGTGTTGTGACTCATTGCATCCATTTGCATTAGTCATCTTGCAATGAGTAATTTTTTTTTCATAAAAAAAAGCTTTTAAAAGCAATATTTTCTTATGACCTGACTGGAGCTTGTAGGCAGTGAAATTAGACGGGCTCAGAATTCTGCCAGAGAAACATAAGGGATACCATGGTTAATGCAGGCAATTTTTGTAAGGCAATATGGAAATTAGGATGTATAATTTACACTCTATGATGTTAGTATAACTGAATATTGCTGGTGAAATGGTTTTAATTAGCATCCTTCTCTCTCTTTTTTTTTTTTTTCATGGGAATTTTAGTGCATGAATTTTCTTAAAACAAAAATATTTCTTTCTGCTTGCCGTATTTGTCTGAATCCTGCATGTATACATCAAGGATGCCATATCTGGTTTCCATGCCTTATTGCCAAGCGTAACAAGTTTAAATTTGTGCAACAGCAAATAGAATGTGCCTGATGTTTTACAGTCACCCAACTTATATGCACATCTCAAGAGTAAGAGATGGAGAGGTAAAGACTGTGAGAGCTGCTGTACATTTTTGCAGAGGACCAATTAAAACTTTGACGCAGCTGGCATGCAAAATAGTAGAAGAAAAACCTATTTAAATGTTAGATGGAATGAATTTCTGACATATCTGGTGCTATTTAATTAGCAATACATATGGGGTGAATTTTCAAAGAGTTATACATGTAAAAATTAGCATATATGCATGTAAGTAACCTGTACTCATTTACACGTTATTTTACAAACATAAAAATTGTGCACATATTTGCTTTTGTGTGCACATCTACAAATATAAAAAAGGGGTGGTCTGGGGCATTTTAGGGCGGGTCCAAAAGTTATGCGCATAAGTTGCTTTTTTATAAGAGACCTACTTGAGTACACGTGGTAACTTATTCGTGTGAATTTACACTTGCTAATAATCTTGTTCATTTGATATCGTATGGGTCTGTTGTCAATTATTGATTACGTGGGAGGTGTTATAGAATGGTCACATCCCTGGGGGCAGGCCGACACATGTGTGCACATGTGCACCCGCGCGCTGGTTTTAAAATTCACCTTTTCACATTTCTAAAATAGGCAGGAAAAGTACGTTCATTCAGTACATTGAAATGCTCTCTTTCAATGCATTCGTGCATAAAAATATATATGTGTGCATGTGGGGGTGGACATACGTGCATTTTGCAATCTGCGTGTACCCGATACAAGCAGGTTAGAAAAATGCTATAGTTCTCTGTGCGGCCATATTTACACATATATAGGGACCACGCGGAGTTGCCTGAAAGTTATCCTCATATCTTTTATATTCTGCCTTTCTGTACTTTAAAACAGATTACATTCAGGTACTGTAGGTATTTCCCTAACCCCAGGGGGCTCATAATCAAAAGGAGGCATTCACTAAGCCGCGGTATTTTTCCCTGGGGGAATGTCACAGCCATTTCCTGACTTACGTGGTATTTTTCCCAGCAGTAAAATTCCATGGGGAAAAAGATCGTGGTGGTAAATACCACCCCCTCCCCCCCCCCCTCCCCGGTACAATGCGTGATGGTGACCCTAGAACTGTGGGATTACCATCGCTGAAGGGGCTGACTGCCCCGAGGGACTCCATAGACCCCATTTCTCCCTCCCTCCCTGCTGCCTCTGGAGAAATTGTAAAGACATATAAAACGGCGCTGTCCTCGTTTTGCTAGCTCTATTTCTAAGCATACCACTGGCGGGACAAGAGCTACCGGGGATGGCTCCTGCCTCATGAAAAAAGGAAAATATGATAAGACAGTTCAGCTAGAAAGAGGAGAGGATTGGAAGTGGGGGGGTCTTGGAAAGGCGATTTAGTTCTCTGATGAGTTCAAAATTTTTATTTTTTTTTGTTTTGTATTTTTCTTTTATTTTTGTTAATTTTTTATTTTGTTGTTTTTTTTATTTTAAATAAACAAAATAATACAAAACAAATGGAAAAAATATTTACAAAACGAAATGAAAATATGTTTGTGCACACCCCTACCCATTTCCTTTGGGTACAACTTCAGTAGACCTGCCAGTATCTCTTTGACCTCCCTTAACAGCCTTGGATTATCACATGTAAAAAATTGTAATTAGGCCCATGGCTGTTTTGTTACATGCTTTTATATTTGTTTGGATTTTATGTATGTTGAACTGTACACTGCCCTGAGCTTTGGAGGCTGTGGGATAAAAATTGTTTAAATAACTAAATCAGTGATGTGCTGGAGTGTTCTACCAGTTTCACAATCTCTGACTCATTCGTTTCATTATCTGTAAGGAATTTCCAGCAGAGGTGTGCAGTAGTTCTTCAATGAAAGGAAAACCACACGGAAACCCTCAAATCATTTTCGTATCATTTAAAGGTGAGGTGAAAAGAAATACTCCAAGTTATTTTTTTTCGTTGATTTTTGTAACGGTGGCTTCATACCTTTAATAAAGTTTTCCAGGCTACAAGAGACTTTTGCATTTTTGGGGATCCTATCCCAGCTTTTTGGGATGGGCTAAGGAGGTATAAATAGATAGATTGTTTCTGAGCATGCTCAGGAGAGATCTCTTTTAGACCTTCTTAGGTTGGAGATTGGAGAGGAGGGAGTTTTTGAGGTGGTGCTTTTTGCTAGGCCTCACGGTTCACCAGTAGAAGATTAACGAGAAATGTTTGTTGTTGTTGTTGTTGTTGTTGCAGTTTTGACTAGCTCCCAACTGGAGGGATCTCTCTCCTTTCTGGAAGGGCTGGCTTTCACAGTAAGTTCCAACCTGCGTTTTTGGATCCAGCTTTTGAAGAAGAGGATTTTTTTCCAATCTGTATCTCCTGCATGTGTTTTTGGAAGAAGAGAATTTTCCCACCCTTTACGGGGAGGGAGTGCTGGACACTGATTCAGACCAAAGGAAGAGATCTGGGATAAAGAACACCATGGACAAATAAACTGTAGCCTTGGGAATAGTCATCTTTCTTTTTATGTTAATGATCTTTGCAACCTTGGCTTGGATTTTGTTTTTCAAACTGAAGTATATTCTTTCTTTTTACTTGGCTCCCTGCTATGGTTTTGGTTTGTGTGTGTGTGTGTGTGTGTGTGTGTGTGTGTGTGCCTTTCCAGCTTATTGAACCTACAGTGAGTATCTTCTGGTCGATGCCTGAGATGTGGGTGAGACTGAATGACTGTATTGTGCATTCTCCACCATCACACTAAAGGCCTCAGAGGCCTTTAGTGTGATGGTGGGGAATGCACGTAGCTGGTCAACCCCGGCATCCCAGGAACCACTTGTTTGATGCTATGGCAGAGAGAGTCAGAGGTCCGGGGCATTGATAGCATCCTGGGAACTGTGTGGCCCCCTTTAGTCATCAGTCTTACCAAACGAAGAGAGGGTATACTTTCATTTGAGGAGGTAAAGTTTCCTTCACCTTACCCCTCCTAAACTAAACTTAACCCTTCAGGGATTTCTGATGTAGAAAGGGGCAGGAGTCAATTCCCAGTCATTCCTGTCCCATACATTTGACTCTGAAGCTGGCGCCATTTTGTTTTATGGCCATACAACATGCAGCGGTACAACCAAATGGGGCCAGCTGATGTCATTTTTGAACCAGAACTAGCAGGGCATGATAACTGGGGATTACTCTTGCCCTTTTCTACCTTTCAGACTCCCCTACGCCCCCCCCCCCCCAAGAAGGGATAATTATAGTCCAGGGGGAAATGGGGGAGACCATTTCTTTTACTTTTTGGGTAGGGGAAGGGTTTAAATAAAATGTTTATTTTGGTTCAGCAAACAAAACAAAATAAGCATTAATTGAACCAAAACCTAATTAACTCTCCTCCAAAAATTACCAAATATTAACATGGATTTTTAATTTGAACATAGAAACATAGAAATGACGGCAGAAGAAGACCAAACGGCCCATCCAGTCTGCCCAGCAAGCTTTGCACTTTGTTTTTTTAAATTTTCTTATACTTATCTGTTACTCTTGGCTCTTAGTAACCTTTTGGTTCAATTTACCTTCTACCCCCACCATTAATGCAGAGAGCAGTGCTGGAGCTGCATCTAAGTGAAACATCTAGCTTAATTAGTTAGGGGTAGTAACCGCTGCAATAAGCAAGCTACACCCATGCTTATTTGTTTACCCAGACTATGTAATTCAGTCCTTGTTGGTTGTTGTCTGTATATAGACCCACTTTTCTTCATTCCCCCTGCCGTTGAAGCAGAGAACTATGCTGGATATGCGTGAAGTATCAGACTTTCTCCCCTGCCGTTGAAGCAGAGAGCTATACTGGATATGCCTGAAGTATCAGTTTTTGTCCCCTGCCGTTGAAGCAGAGAGATATGCTGGATATGCCTGAAGTATCAGTCTTTCTCCCCTGCCGTTGAAGCAGAACTGGATGCTCTGGAATTAATTCTCCCATCCCCCACCCCTGCAGTTTGGCTTTTTAAAAACAGAAGGTTAACTAAAGATCTAAACTTGTAATTCTGCATCATCTCCCAGCGACATGCCCAGAGTGGCATACGCATATTTATATGTACATTTCCTTGTATGTCTGTATAAATGTGTGTGTGTGTAGATATATTATTCCATCTATATATCGACAGATCCAAAGACAAGTTGATATGTAGAGAATTTTGGCACATGCATGACTAAGCTGTGTAGGAAGTATTCAACTGGTGGCGCAAATATGCATCCAGCCCAGGAAATTATTTGAAAACAAATCAACAATTATTGTCCTTAGCAAAGCATCACTTGCATTCTGGGCATTTTTTCACACCTGCTTCACTGCACGTTAGCTTAGCATGAGCCCAGGTCTTTGTGGTGCCTTTCAGGGGTCTCGGAAGGCTGAGCATGATGGGTGCATTTCTCCCTTCTGATTCTGACCTAGCAAGACGTAGCAGGCCACACGGTTACACCTCCTGTGACGAATCCCCCAAATGTTATGCTGGTTCTTATTTGTTTGTATTTTATGTCATTTATTTCCAGATTTATAAATTGCCTCTTCCCATTGGGCTACACAGCGGTGAACGATAAAACATGAATGCAGATGGTAATAACAAAAAAAACAAAATTTCAGGACGTAGGATCAAATTATGCAAAGGCTTTTCCATTGTTTACAGAATGCAGGATGATCCTCTGTTAATCTGAGGCGTTACATGAAACAGGATGTTCATGGGTGCATGAGCCTCTAAAACTCTTTTCCAGGAGCACCCATAAGAAGTATAAATGTATGTTTTATGGTTCCTCCTGTAATTGTCTGTTTTAAAGCCTTGGTTTGCTGCATGCATATACTTTGAGGACTTTCTCATCTTCCTGGTTTCCTAGGTTTATGGGATGGTAGTTATTATAAGATTATCAGATTGAAACATTAAGCAGATTGCAGAACAGACTGGAAATGAAATACACGCATATGATGCTCAACAGGGACCTTATCTGGGATAATGCTAATGGTGTAACAGAATCGCTGTTTCATCCTTCTGTTTGCTAAATTTGTGCCTTTTCAGTACAGAATAAGTTGCGTGTTCTTTTTTTTCTTTCTCATTCCTTTATTTAAAAAATAGAAACGTGACGGCACAAAAATTTCCATACAGCTCATCCAGTCTGCCCAGCCTCCCAATTAATTTAGCTTTATAATTCTCATCACTCCCTCAGAGATCCCCTGTATTTATCCCATGCTTTCTTGAATTCAGATACTGTTTTTTGGCTCTTCCACCTCCACCGGGAAGCTGTTCTATGGATCCAGCACCCTCTCTGTAAAGAAATATTTCCTAAGATTACTCCCGAGTCTCCCCACTTTCACCCTCACCCCATGACCCTTGTTCTAGAGCTTCCTTTCCATTGAAAAAGGTTCACCTCCTATGCATGAAAACCTTTGAGATATTTAAATGTCTCTATCATATCTCCCCTATCTCGCCTTTCCTCTAGGGTGCACATGTTTAGATCTTTAAGTCTCTCCCCATATGCTTTAGAACAAAGATCACTGACCATTTTAGTAGCCCCCTCTGGAGCGACTCCATCCTGTTTATATCCTTTTGAAGGTGCGCTCTCCAGAATTGTACAAATTATTCCAAGTGAGGTCTCACAGGGACCTATAGAGGGGCAGTATCACCTCCCTTTTTCTGCTGACCATTCCTCTCCCTGTCCAGCCAAGCATCTTTCTGGCTTTTACTGTCACTTTATCCATCTGTTTGGCCACCTTAAGATCATCAGATACAATCACCTCCAGATCCTGCCTTTCTTTGGTGCTTGCGATTTCATCTTTCCTCCATCTCACAAAACTGAGTGGGCATTAAAGTGGAAGTCAAGTTTCAAGAGAGGTAAATGCAGAATAATGCCCAGGAGGATGGGGCAGGAATCCAACCCAAGCTTCTTTCTTCTCTCCGGAAAGAGAGAGTCTGGGAGTCATTGTAAAATGTTTCCATAAAAATGTTGGCTCAGTGTACAGCAGAAGCAGAAAAGATTAATGGAATGGTAAGACTGAAAAGAGGATTTATGAATTCCCGCTGTTATGTCATTACAGTGCAGTCACACCTTCAACTCTAGGGATGTGCATTCATTTCAAACAAATGCAAACATGCAACAAATTGTCAGGCCCATGGGCCCCTGCTGCATACAGACTCAGGAATATGCTGGCTTATACTCAGTCCCTTCAGTTACTTCATCCCAATGCCAATACAACATAAGATAGTTCAGTTCATATCACATAAGTATGCACTTGGTTGGTAACTCACAGGTCTCCTCTAGGATACCACACCCTGTAATGACCACTATGCCACCTAAATAGGGAAATACCTAAAGTACCTGAATGTAATCCACTTTGAAGTGCTGTGAAAAGTGGAATATAAATCTATAAATAAATAAATACATAAATACATACTGGGAATACCTGTGAACTGTCCCAGCAGTCGTTTTGAGTTCCCTGAGGACCAATCCAGGTCCTCGGAGGCAGGGCTATCTTTATAGTGGAAAATGTTTGTGGTTCAGTGAGAAAGACCCCAGTTCAAAACCAGACAATACCCTTTCCCCCCCCCCCCCCCCCGACACAAATCAGACCATTTTCAGTTTGTTCTGAATGCAATAGCCTCGTATGAAATGACCCCCAAATGTTGTGGTATTTACTTATTTGTGGCACTTTGGGGTCAAAAAACCCCCCAGGTCTCTGCGGCCCTGACTGGACCTTGTTGGGTCACTGCGGCCCACACTGCAGGGCTGGGCCCTGCCTGGATTCAGTCTGCTCTATCCCTCCCTTCTGTTTGAAGGTGCTAGGGCCAGAGAGTTCCCACCCCGGCCCCCACTCAGCCCCTTCTCTGATCCTCATTCCACAAGGGCAGGAGCAATGCCCACTCCCTCCCACCTGGGTCCTGATGCTTTAAAAATGGCACCATCTGCCCAGAAGTAGGCACTGGATTGAGATCACGTCAGCACCTTCCTCCGGGTCAGCTGGCACCATTTGGCCATACCTTTGTGTGGCTCAGATGTTTGACCCAGGACTGGGGATCACAAGGGCTTGTGGAGGTCCACTGGAGGCCTGTTTTTTTGTTTTATCAGGTTTTGTTTTTTTCATATTTAATTTTCCTTTTTCAGTTTTCTAAGTGAACTTAACCAAAGAAAACATTAAATGATCCTAAAAAAAAAATGAAACCCCCGACACGAGAAAATGAACCGAAATGAGAAAACTGGTGGACTGTAGATACCTATTGAACACCGTGTACAGATCTGGCTTCTGTCTCAAAAAGGACAAAGAACACCTAACGTGGAACAGAAAGGGGCAAGAAAAATGATGAAGGACTGTAAAACACTTCCATCTCCAGTAATGGGGACTCCAGCTTGGAAAAAAGATGACTAAGGGGAAACGTGATAGGGAGTTATATAAAATATGTGGGGAAACTAAAGAACTCTTGTTTGTTGCCCCATAATCCAAGAACCAGAAGTTGCCTCACGAAACTATCTAGTGGTAGTTTAAGGTAAACGAATGGAAGCACACTCTTTCATATAATGCAGCACCTTTATATGGCTAAGTCGTGCAATTCAGTCACAGCAAGTCATGGAGCCAAGGAGTATAACCAGCTTTACAAAGAGATTATTAGAGTTTACGGAAGGCAGATCAGTCTCGGGCTACTTACCTAAAATCAGGGTCGCTGCCCTGAGCCGTGTTCGGTACATCCCTAAACCTTGATGGCTAGAAAACGGAAAGGGATGTACCGAACACGGCTTCATGTACCCTTCATCTAAGTACCCGTTGCTTGCCACCGTCAGAGACAGGATTCCGACTTTTGGACCAAGTGATTTTGGCAACTCCTCTGTTCACTGACAGCTGTTAATGAAAGCATTGTATGCATGGACATAAAATTTCTGTGGTAGTCTGTGTTCCGTCAGATCTTATAATTGTAGCACTGGTCAGGGTGCACCAGCTCATGCCAGATTTTTTTTTTTCTTTGACTGTCTGACCATACCTCCCACAGTCTGCTGTCAAAGTCTAAACCTGCAGATGTTTTTTCACATCTGTGATCATTTTTGCTAAGTAAAGTGACTGGTAGAAGGCCAAGGTGAGTTCTATAACTTGTTTTGCAGTCCACACACAGTTGGTTTTCCAATGAAATCTTGTTGATTTGTAAAATGGCATTTGGACCTAAACTTCAATGCGATAATTTTTCTGTTTGCTGCTGTCAGCTTACCCAGCATTTGCAGTCAATGAAAACAGAATGCCAACTGCACAATGGTAAATACGGTATAGAAACTAACACTGGGCAATGACGTTCCTGACCCGATTCTGGTTCCGCAGAGATTCTGGTCAGAATCGGGTAAAAATTGGGTTCTCCATGGATATGGCCCAATTCTCACTCAGTTTTGGTGTTATTCTGGGACCTGTTTTACTCAGGTGGAAGGGTTTTTGGACGCGATGGCAACCAGGAATAAGTGATAAACCAGATCTATAGTGAAGCTACCAAAATCTGTCACCTCCCCCCAGCACCCCGGCCTTGATCAGACCAGTAAGCGAGGAACGAGGTTTGGTTTTAATGAATAAAACAGTAATGCAAAGCAGTCAACAAAGGATCAAGGGCTGGTTCCTAGGAGGGCCAAGACATAACCATTTAGGAAAAAACAGATCATGAGAGTAACACAAGGGTTCTGTTTTATGTATTAGGAGTGGCTTAAGAACACCCCCATCGTGCAAATAACTCCTGGAGCAGGGATACCTGGTTAGTCCAAGAAACATCATCTGGTTTGTTTTCATATTATTGAGCAGCATGGACTGGGATTCCCCTCTGCTTCCTTATTACCACATAAAAAGCTGAGCTGGACTACCTTTTGGTACCAAGATTTCTCTTTTCACTGACAAGCTAGCTCTGAATTCAATTTATTTGGGGAAAAAAAAAGAAAAAGAATATAGAGAAAGCTGAATACTTAAAGCTGTCTTACAATCCGTCTTCAGCAGCACGTGCATAGTGAGGGTCTTTCTGCATTTAGGTTATCTACTGTTCTGTGTAGACCTGGATTTATATAAAAAGACACCATTTATATGCTTGATAGAGAGCAGATGAGATGTATTATGATTTTGCATTTTTGTGTTGAATGTTACTTATTTTGTGGCCTGGCCTGGCAGCTTTTAGTTCAGTTGAAAGCTACTTACACTTCATGCAGTGAATCCTTGACCCTCCCAGAGATGCCCCCCTCCCCCTGGTTCACCCTTCTCTTTCTCTAACCCAGCCATTGCAGTCATGGCCAGTTTTCAGTGCCACTGGACAACTAATTCACTCAGTTTGATAAGTATATAAGATTTGCCCCCAATCTCAATGTGTCCACCACAGAGAGGAGCATAGACCTAGTAAAGGGACCATAGGCCCCTTTACAGGAAAGTCTCTGCATCTTCCTTGGTGGTCTTCAGAAGGCAGGTATCGGTTTGGTTCTTTTTCAAGACACTTTCCTCCTGCAGCTTAATTGGAATCAGTCTCTGTTGGGACTGTGGCATTGAGAGCTTTCCTTTGCAACTTTCTGTCCAATTATTCCTATCACTGCTTTCCTAATGTTATGCCTTGGCATCACAGTGGCCATCCTTGACCAAGGGAGACACACAACGGCTTCTTCTAGCATGCACACATCCCAAGTCTGGCCATTAGGTGTCACCGGTGTTCATTGGCTGAGAATCCCCTCTTGTTAGCGGGTAAGGGATGCTGTTTCTACAGTATCCTCTGACCCAGCTAATCCATGGAGTGTAAGCCAGGTTTGGAAATCAAACTCAGGTCTACTCTACTGCCTGGCAGCCCACAGCTCTGTCACTGGATCAGCCAGATCAGATAGGCTGATATGGGACTTAGAACAGAGTTTGTTTTCACCGCTCCTACCATTAATTTTAGGACATGCTTCTCATTCCTTCAACATTTGCTCAAATTAAACTTTTATATCATGGTTGCTGTCCCTTGCCTCTTGATAGCATTCTGTACATGCGTGTAAATACAGGTACAGTAATGGAATGTGCCTTGATAGTATCCTATTCAAAGCATGACTACAGATTTTAATGTATACATTTATTTCCCTCCTATGGTTGATTGGCACTGTATTTTGGAAGAGGATACAGAGTTTCAGCAGTAGGATGTTAGTACATTTTATTTTGCAGACAGAGGTATTTTTGGTAAAAGGACAGACTCACAGAAGATTCAGGGACCATATTCCATCACTGTTGTTCACCATGCAACCTTGAAAAGGTCTCTGAGGTAGGCTTTGCTTGTATTACACCTTCCTTTGTAGCCTTCTCGGGAGAGAACTGCAGGTTGGAAAGCACTTTGTTTGAAAGGCACTATAGTGAGTAAAACTGATGGCCAGATGCACCAAAATGTTTCTTGCATTATTTTTGTCTGGACAGTTCCTGGCAGCTGTAGCATTTGCATTACAACATAAAATAAATCACAGGGCTCTTGAACATTACATTGTAAGACTTATTACCAGCAGATGCTACAAATTTTCAGCTGAAAAAGTCTGATGTGCTTGCAAGACATAAAGCAAGCAGTAGGCGAGGTCTTTTAGTAAAATCCTACTTGAATCAGTAATGTGATAGTTATGGAGACATTCTATTGGTACATGTTACAACCTGTCTGATTGGATAATGCACACTTTACTTCAGCAGTGCTCCCTCTAGTGTTTGTTTAAAGACCATTACAAATTGTTGATGTGCCCTTGTGACAGTATGTGTGCGATCGTAGATGGTAGATTTTCTTTTCAATATCCCCTCACCATCAACAAATACACTAAACCCAGTGATGTACTGGTGAGAGCTGATGGCAGCTCCTTGTTAAACTGTTGGAAAATGGGGGGGGGGGGGGGGGTGGTTTCCAAGTGAAATCGCCTTGAAATTGGTTGCACTGACCAGGCCTGTGGAGTATATGCATAACAGCATATTCATCCCCTGTTCAACTAGGTGCAAGGAAAGAGCAGTATTAATTTGTGCTGGATTCTGACCACACACACACACTAAGAGTTTTACCCAAGGGGCTTCTGCCTGCCCACCTAAAGGTCTAAACCTTAGGAGCTTATCCAGTGTACACACACTGGATAAGTGTGGTTTCGTCCACACAAGGGTTTCGCGTGTAACCTACGCGCGTAACCCTTGAAAACCTACCCCAAAACACCCCCCCCCCCCCCCCCCGTGCGCGCGCCGAGCCTATCTTGCAAAGGCTGCCGGCGCGCGCAAAGCCCCGGGACGCGCGTAAGTCCCGGGGCTTTCCTGGGGGGGCGTGCCAGGGGGGAGGGCGTGCCGGGGGGGGCATGTCATTGGGGGCGTTCCAGGGGCGTGGCCGCGGCCTCCGGACCAGCCCCTGGACCAGACCATGGCGCACCGGCGGCCGACCTGGCGCGCGCAAGTTACGCCTGCCTTGGGCAGGCGTAACTTGTGCAACAAAGGTAAGGGGGGTTAGATAGGGCCGGGGGGGTGGGTTAAGTAGGGGAAGGGAGGGAATGGAGGCAGGCTGCGTGGCTCGGCGCGCGCAGGCTGACGATTTTGGGCAGCTTTGCGCGCACCGACCCCGGATTTTAACAACTACGCGTGTATCTATTGAAATCCGGCGTACTTTTGGTTGCGCCTGGTGTGTGCTTTTTAATAAAATCTACTCCATTGTGTGTCTTTCTGATAGGCTTATTTAAGCAATAAGAGGATAGAACAGAGAATAAATAAAATCAGATAATAGAGAAGAGTTAACTGCAAATAATAACAGATACTAAGGAGAATACCTAAATATGTGCATATATATATATATATATATATATACAAAGAAAACAAACAAATCAGGCAGTATATGAGTTAGCCAGTGCTTAATTATTATAGAAAAAAACACTCTAAACAGAGTGGGATAAAAGCACTTTTTGTATTGCAAAAGAGTTTTTTATAATCATTAAATCAAAGAAATTTATCAAAAGGAATTTTTTATTACAAAAGATGTTAATTTAATCATATAACTGTACTGAATAATATTTTCATATATATCATATACACAACACTAAATTATTTCAAAAGTATACAATTTTCCTAAAGACGCATACCTTATAGTATATCATACCAAAACTCATTCATACTTCTTGTTACCCAATACTCATACATAACATCCATTCATAACCCACACCATACCTTTCATACTATAAATTGACCCAACTTATACATTAGACAAATTAACCCAACTTGTTCTTAAACTCAGCGGTATGTAATGACACTTATTAAACTATATCAGAAAGGTGAGATTGCTCATATCTATTATTATGATATCACAATTTATAAATTATGTCATAATAATAGTGTTCCTCTTGTCTGTTGTAGTAATATCCCGACAAGGCCCTTGTTTCGCCCTACAGTTGTCCGGTTTCCGGCTCATGGAAGCAAACCGTAAGGGATCATCGAGCTTCACCATGTTTTCCGCTGGTGCTTGTGAGCACTCCCTGCACATCGTGCTCTTAGGCGAGCTCCTGCTGCTGCGCGGCAAGGAGGCGGGCGCCGAATGCCGCTCCGCACGCTGTTGGACTCTGCCGCTGCTTCCCACTTGTCCCTGCCTGTCCAATCCATTCCCCCTTGTAGTGAGGCCCGGTTGACTTCCCGGCTAGGAGCGCGCGCACAAAAATCGTCCGATTTCAGCTCTCTTCTTTGTGTTTTTGTTCTCTTTCCGTGTTTGCTTCCTTTAGTTTGAAGTAAAACACAAAACTGAAAGAGAAAGAAAGAAGGAGAATCTGGAAGGGGGCAGCTGAAGGCCCCCATCGTACCTGCCCCCACCGGGTCCAAGTTCCAAAAGGGTTGCCGGCTCTCCCCGAGGCTGGCGCCGCGCTGGTGCGCAGCGAGTCTGTACAACAAGATGGCGCCAGCCTCAGGGGTAGCCTGGGATAGGACTTTCCAAAGAGAAAGTCCATGGAAAAAAAACATTTGGCAGTGGTTTTTTTTTTTTTTTCAAACAAAGCAAAATGCAAAATTTTTCATCACCTTTTTCATTTTGTTTGAAAACGAACGTGCAGCCCGACTGATTACTTGTCTGTGGTGGTCCCCACAAGTAGGGCCTCCTGGGCCGGCCTTAGGGCCTGGGGTCGTTACTACTGCTGGGATGCGGCCAAAACAACCCCCCCAGCACACAGCAATTTATAACGGGAATTACTTCCAGCGCGTGAACACATTTCTCTTTTCGACACAGAGCCCTGGGTCCTGAAGGGCTCACAGACCAGAGTGCAGAGCTTGTGTGTACAGCAATGTCCAGTAAAGTTAACAGGGAGTAGAGCACCACCGTCTGTCCAGAGAAAGCGAAGGCCTCTAGGCCAGTAAGTTTCAGAGAGAATGGTGCCTTATTCTGAAACGCAGTTCCCACTGGAGGGTTATGGGTGGGTAAAGGGAGAGGTGGGTCCGGTGCTCGGCGCTTCGGCCTGTGAGCAAAACGCAGGGCTCAGATCCCAGGTTCCACCGTGAACTGCGCGCGTCACCTCAGGGAAGCCACTCGGTGCTGGTTTTGTACCCCCCCCCCAGCGTCCCTCGGGCGTGTGCCGTCCCTTTCTCTCTGCTCCCGCCAGATGTAAAACAAGTGCCTCGCACAACAGGGCGGCTGCCCGGAGGCCCTGGCCTTAGCTGCCTATTGGTAAATCCATCACTGCTGCCACTTTTATGTTCTCGTGCCTCCGTTTATTTTATTTATTTGACTGATATTCCACCTTTATCCGGCTGTCATTGGGGAAAATCTTAGTAAGAGTCCTGGGTCAGACCAAAACGCCATCCAAGCCTCGGCACCTTTGTCTTTGAAAGTGAAAAGCACTAAATGTTGGGACTAGCGCAGGCTTCGGTGCAGTGTATGGGTCCATCCCTGGGTCCATCCCCTCTCAGCCCCTTCCAGTTTCGAACGGCCATGGCTGCACTGAACACAGGGCGACATCCATGATCGACCATGAACATCTCCTGTCCTGTATGATCTTATCTATTTCCTTTTTCGCATCCAGTTTCCCTCCACAACGTCCCACAGTAATGAGTTTCCCAGCTTGATTATTCGGCCATTTTCCTTTTTCTTTTTTCCGACTATGGAAGCTTTGGTGCAATCCAGGCCTTGCATGACTTGGGGCTCAGTTAGGGTCCCTTTGCATTTGCTGCTTTGCCGGAGGGAGGGAGAGCAGCCCCTCCTGCCGATGAGGTTATTGTTAGTTCTTTAGAGGGCGTGGGGAGGGAGTGTGACCATGGGGTTGGAGGGGAGAAGGAAACCATGCACCAGGGAGGGGTTATGGGGAGGGGAAGAGAAGTGGGGTATAGAGGCCTGTTCTTGATTTTGGACATTGAGGTAAGAGGGCAGGAGCCAGACATGTCAAGGGGGGGGGGGGGTGCACTCAGAGACCCACTCATGATTTGGGGGGAAAGAGGAGGTTGTAAAGGGGACAATGGTGCTTCTAGGGGTAGGGGGCAAAGAGATCTCCTGCAACCCACTGTCGCCAGCCAATTGGAGACAGATACTGCGGGCTGTGGGAAAGGTAAAAAATAATGACCCTGCTACGGCTCCATTCAGTTTAACAGAGCCACAGGAACATTGCTGTGTTGTGCACATGCATTAGGATAGCAGATTATGCAGGATAGCCCTCTGGCTTTAGCATGGGTTAGGGTATAGACTGCCTAATTAGCCCCTTCCATTTTGAATCTGTCATCTACTCTTGTACACACACAGAGTCCGATTCCAGGCTACGCGTGCCTTGTGGCTTGAAGATATAGGAACTGCCATACTGGTTCAGACCAGCGGGCCCAGCATCCTGTTTCCATCAGTGGCCCATTCAGGGGTCCCGTGTCTTTATGCCAGATGGCATCCTTCAGCTCTGACTCCCTCACTCTCCCCCGAGGAGCTGCAGAGTCATGCAAATTTGGATAATTACTAAATTATACCACATGAGTAATCACCAGGATAATAATAGTGCATTTGTTAATTACCAAATCTAGAATGCTTCCTCGAACCACTGGCATGGTAACCAGTAACATTTTGTAGCATCGTAAGTCAGACTCATTTTTCAAATCGTAATAAAAGGAAACCATTGCTAAGGGAGGTTGTGTTAGTAACCAACCCAAAGCCTGTTACAAAACCAGGAGGTGTAGGTGAACATTTCAGAAGGCTTGGTTTCCTTCTGTGAAAATTTTTTTTTTTTTTTTTACAAACTTCCCTTCTTTGCTACAGAAATTTTCATGGTTATAACCAAAGGCGGAGCATTTTTTAAAATCCTCAATGACATTGCAGTGTGCACGGAGCTCCGATGAGATCACAACTAACTGAACTGCACTGGACTGTTCCCTTACAGGAAAGACAAAAAAGCAACAGTGAGTCTAAGGTTTGGGGGCAACAGGGGTACCTAAAACATATGCATTCAGGGTCACTGGGTGCGATATCTGTGGCAGAAACTTGAATTAAATGGAATGAATGCTTCAAAGTTATTACAGTGGGAAGGGGAAGGGGGAAGAAACTTATCGGGAAGCAGGGCCGGAGCTTCTATTAGGTGAACTAAGCAGTCGCCTAGAGTGCCAAGATTTTGGGGGCATCAAAATCCTGCTAGTGTGAGCTCCAGAATGGAGGTGTACCAGAGTCAATACCAAAAAGAAGGGAGCTCTGTTCAGCAGACACTGCTGTAATAGGAGGGAGCGATGTCCTGGAGACACTGATGCAATGGGAGGGAGCCCCATGATGGAGGCACTGATGCAATGGGAGGGAACATCGTGCTGGAGGCACCGCTGCAATGGGAGGGAGCACCATGCAGGAGACACTAATGCAATGGGAGGGAGCCCCATGCTGCAGGCACTGATGCAATGGGAGGGAGCGATGTGCTGGAGACACTGATGCAATGGGAGGGAGTGCCGTGCTGGAGACACTGATGCAATGGGAGGGAGCGACATGCTGGAGACACTGATGCAATGGGAGGGAGCGCCGTGTTGGAGGCACTGATGCAATGGGAGGGAGTGCTGTGATGGAGACACTGATGCAATGGGAGGGAGCACCGTGCTGGAGGCACCGATGCAATGGGAGGGAGCGCCATGATGGAGGCACTGCTGCAATGGGAGGGAGCGCCGTGCTGGAGGCACCGCTGCAATGGGAGGAAGCGCCGTGCTGGAGGCACCGATGCAATGGGAGGGAGCACCGTGTTGGAGACACTGATGCAATGGGAGGGAGCGCAGTGATGGAGACACTGATGCAATGGGAGGGAGCGACATGCTGGAGACACAGATGCAATGGGAGGGAGCGCCGTGTTGGAGGCACTGATGCAATGGGAGGGAGTGCTGTGATGGAGACACTGATGCACTGGGAGGGAGCACCGTGTTGGAGACACTGATGCAATGGGAGGGAGCGCAGTGATGGAGACACTGATGCAATGGGAGGGAGCGACATGCTGGAGACACTGATGCAATGGGAGGGAGCGCAGTGTTGGAGACACCGCTGCAATGGGAGGGAGCGCCATGATGGAGGCACTGATGCAATGGGAGGGAGCGCCGTGATGGAGACACTGATGCAATGGGAGGGAGCATCATGCTGGAGACACTGGAGCACCATGATGGAGACACTGATGCAATGGGAGGGAGCACTGTGATGGAGACACTGCTGCAATGGGAGGGAACGATGTGCTGGAGACAATGATGCAATGGGAGGGAGCACCGTGTTGGAGACACTGATGCAATGGGAGGGAGTGCAGTGATGGAGACACTGATGCAATGGGAGGGAGCGACATGCTGGAGACACTGATGCAATGGGAGGGAGCGCCGTGCTGGAGGCACTGATGCAATGGGAGGGAGCACAGTGCCTGCAATGAGAAGGAACGCCGTGCTAGAGACACTGATGCAATGGGAAGGAGTGCCGTGTTGGAGACACTGATGCAATGGGAGGGAGCACTGTGATGGAGACACTGATGCAATGGGAGGGAGCTTCATGCTGGAGACACTGATGCAATGGGAGGGAGCGCAGTGATGGAGACACTGATGCAATGGGAGGGAGCGACATGCTGGAGACACTGATGCAATAGGAGGGAGCGCCGTGTTGGAGGCACTGATGCAATGGGAGGGAGCGCCGTGATGGAGACACTGATGCAATGGGAGGGAGCTCCGTGATGCAGACACTGATGCAATGGGAGGGAGCGCCGTGATGGAGACACTGATGCAATGGGAAGGAGTGCCGTGTTAGAGACACTGATGCAATGGGAGGGAGCACCGTGATGGAGACACTGATGCAATGGGAGGGAGCGCCGTGCTGGAGACACTGATGCAATGGGAGGGAGCACCGTGATGGAGACACTGATGCAATGGGAGGGAGCACAGTGCCTGGAATGAGAAGGAACGCCGTGCTAGAGACACTGATGCAATGGGAAGGAGTGCCGTGTTGGAGACACTGATGCAATGGGAGGGAGCGCAGTGATGGAGACATTGATGCAATGGGAGGGAGCGCCGTGTTGGAGACACTGATGCAATCAGAGGGCGCGCTGTGCTGGAGGCCCTGATGCAATGGGAGGGAGCACCGTGCTGGAGACACTGATGCAATGAGAGGGAGCGCCGTGTTGGAGGCACTGATGCAATGGGAGGGAGCGCCGTGCTGGAGACACTGATGCAATGGGCGGGAGCGCCATGCTGGGGGCACTGATGCAATGGGAGGGAGCGTCGTGCTGGGGGCACTGATGCAATGAGAGGGAGCACCGTGTTGGAGACACTGATGCAATGGGAGGGAGCGCAGTGATGGAGACACTGATGCAATGGGAGGGAGCGCCGTGATGGAGGCACTGATGCAATGGGAGGGAGCGCCATGCTGGGGGCACTGATGCAATGGGAGGGAGCCCCGTGCTGGAGACACTGATGCAATGAGAGGGAGTGTCTTGCTGGAGACCCTGCTGCAATGGGAGGGAGCACTGTGATGGAGACACTGATGCAATGGGAGGGAGCATCGTGCTGGAGACACTGGAGCGCCGTGATGGAGACACTGATGCAATGGGAGGGAGCACTGTGATGGAGACACTGATGCAATGGGAGGGAACATCATGCTGGAGACACTGGAGCGCCGTGATGGAGACACTGATGCAATGGGAGGGAGCGCAGTGATGGAGACACTGCTGCAATGGGAGGGAACGATGTGCTGGAGACACTGATGCAATGGGAGGGAGCGCTGTGCTGGAGACACTGATGCAATGGGAGGGAGCGCAGTGATGGAGACACTGATGCAATGGGAGGGAGCGCCATGCTGGAGACAATGCTGCAATGGGAGGGAGCGCTGTGATGGAGGCACTGATGCAATGGGAGGGAGCTCCGTGATGGAGACACTAATGCAATGGGAGGGAGCGCCATGCTGGAGGCACTGATGCAATGGGAGGGAGCGCCGTGATGGAGGCACTGATGCAATGGGAGGGAGCGCAGTGATGGAGACACTGATGCAATGGGAGGGAGCGCCGTGTTGGAGACACTGATGCAATGGGAGGGAGCGCCGTGATGGAGGCACTGATGCAATGGGATGGAGCGCCGTGATGGAGGCACTGATGCAATGGGAGGGAGCCCGATGCTGGAGACACTGATGCAATGGGAGGGAGTGCCGTGATGGAGACACTGATACAATGGGAGGGAACATCATGCTGGAGACACTGGAGCGCCGTGATGGAGACACTGATGCAATGGGAGGGAGCGCCATGCTGGAGACACTGATGCAATGGGAGGGAGCACCGTGTTGGAGGCCCTGATGCAATGGGAGGGAGCACAGTGCCTGCAATGAGAAGGAACGCCGTGATGGAGACACTGATGCAATGGGTGGGAGCGACATGCTGGAGACACTGATGCAATGGGAGGGAGCGCCGTGATGGAGACACTGATGCAATGGGAGGGAGCCCCATGCTGGAGACACTGATGCAATGGGAGGGAGCACAGTGCCTGCAATGAGAAGGAACGCCATGCTGGAGGCACTGATGCAATGGGAGGGAGCGCCATGTTGGAGGCACTGATGCAATGGGAGGGAGCACCGTGCTGGAGGCACTGATGCAATGGGAGGGAGCGCCATGTTGGAGGCACTGATGCAATGGGAGGGAGCACCGTGCTGGAGACACTGATGCAATGAGAGGGAGCGCCGTGTTGGAGGCACTGATGCAGTGGGAGGGAGCCCCATGCTGCAGGCACTGATGCAGTGGGAGGGAGCACCGTGCTGGAGACACTGATGAAATGGGAGGGAGCGCTGTGATGGAGACACTGATGCAATGGGAGGGAGCGCTGTGATGGAGGCACTGATGAAATGGGAGGGAGCGCTGTGATGGAGGCACTGATGAAATGGGAGGGAGCGCTGTGATGGAGACACTGATGCAATGGGAGGGAGCGCTGTGATGGAGACACTGATGCAATGGGAGGGAGCGCTGTGATGGAGACACTGATGCAATGGGAGGGAGCGCTGTGATGGAGGCACTGATGAAATGGGAGGGAGCACAGTGTTGGAGGCACTGATGCAATGGGAGGGAGCGCCGTGTTGGAGGCACTGATGCAATGGGAGGGAGCGCCATGTTGGAGGCACTGATGCAATGGGAGGGAGCACCGTGCTGGAGACACTGATGCAATGAGAGGGAGCGCCGTGTTGGAGGCACTGATGCAGTGGGAGGGAGCCCCATGCTGCAGGCACTGATGCAGTGGGAGGGAGCACCGTGCTGGAGACACTGATGAAATGGGAGGGAGCGCTGTGATGGAGACACTGATGCAATGGGAGGGAGCGCTGTGATGGAGGCACTGATGAAATGGGAGGGAGCGCTGTGATGGAGGCACTGATGAAATGGGAGGGAGCGCTGTGATGGAGACACTGATGCAATGGGAGGGAGCGCTGTGATGGAGACACTGATGCAATGGGAGGGAGCGCTGTGATGGAGACACTGATGCAATGGGAGGGAGCGCTGTGATGGAGGCACTGATGAAATGGGAGGGAGCGCTGTGATGGAGCTGCCGCCAATAGCTTGGGAGGGGGCATGAATGACTGAAGGTTTGCTTAGGGCTTCAAATATTCCTGCACTAGCTCTGACATAAGAACAAAAATACAAGACATAGAAACCTGATGATCTTATAAGGCCCATTTCCCTGTAGAAAGCTAGGCTAAAATGCCCTTCCAAAAAGAAATTGTCCTTGAGTATACACTGAATATAGAGTACCGTGTCTTGCGAGGTCAGTTAGTGCCGACCATGAATTTGGATGAGGAAGGCCTGTGGCATTGACTCCCTGCCCCTTTCTGAATGGTTCTTCAGCTCACACAACATGACGAGCGACTTGATGGTGCGCTGGCTGTTGTAGTCACCAATAAAAATGCAGATTGACTTCTGGATCTTGTTGTGAATTTCATGGGGAAATCACGAGCAAAAGAAAGCAAAACAAAACAGAGGGCTTGGTTGCAGACCTTTGTTTTGCATCTAGCACAGATGTCTCTCTTTGGTGGCGATGATAGATGCAACTCTTGATACCACGTGATCGATATCTTTCTTTTGACTCAGTCCTCGAGTTTCTTGGCTCTTTCCAGAAATGTGTCACAGCAGAATTGGCACCCACGTTCTCTAGAGATTTAGGTCAAATCGGTGAATTTTCTGAACATAGACTCTCTTGTCACAAATTCCAAAATGAATTGCAAGTCATGTATTCTGTGCCCACCATGGCAACCATGGCAAAACCTAGTTCCTGTTCCCTGATGCCATATGCCTGCGTGTGGAATGCCCTATAATCAGCTCTTTATTATATTGTATGTGGTGGCAACTGACGGATCCAATCAATGCAGTACTTTCAGTAACTGCATAAGGCTTTCTAGCGCACATGTCACTTTTTTTTTTTTCTGTCTTCTTTCTCTCATTTATACTGTGTACACGGTGTCTCCTCTTCCACCCATGACTCATGCGGAACTGTGGAAAAAGTGCAAAATACATAACCTGGGAGTTTGGGACACTAATCAAAGGCTTCTTACATGGCTTAAATACGCCATGAAAATTCTTTGAGGAAAATAGCCAAACTACTGCGTCCCCTCATTCTCTGTTGAATAGAGAGCTCTGTGTTTCACCCACGTTTGCACAAAGAAACTTTGTAAGCCGAGCCTTAGCTCAACGGCTTCTAGATTTCCCTGATTGAGCACTTGTTATGCTGGAGTACTAAAAAATAGAAAAAGAAAAGGTAATTCATCATGGCACATTTTTTCATGTGTAATGATTTGGATCAAAAAAAATCAAGGACACACAGTTGAATGCTGAATTATCGCACTGTTGTAATGGAAGATGCCAGCACATTGTTGATGATGATGTCACGGGGGGTGCTTGTGTATTCTTTTTTTTGTGCAATAAAATAATCAATGTCACAAATGAGCAAGAGTGTTTCTTACATTTTGGAGAACTGGGTTGGTTTTTGTTATTTTTCAGAATTTATAACATGATTCTGACTCTACAAATAGACAGCACAGAATATAACCAAAGTTTGTTATCTTCTAGAACAGTGGATCTCAACAGGTGTGTCAGGAGACACTAGTGTGCTGCGAGGTCACGGAAGGTGTGTCACAGACCCTGCAGAAGGCTGCTCTTTCCTCATCAGTCTGGACAGGAGTTGGCTGATTTATCCTTTGGGTATGACAGGAAGCTACTCTTGCTTCCTTCTCCTCTTCCTGGCCCAGTGGGAGGTTATTCCCTCCTTCACCCAAATCAGAGGAGAAATCATCAACTCCTGTTCATATGGGCCCTGCAGGTCACCAACTTTATCTTCCTCTGCTTGGCCTAGCAGTGAGGTTGCTGATGCTCTGTTCACCCCATGGGACCTGGATGTGAAAGCAGGAGTATGAGGGAGAGGGGTGTGTGCTCCTTTGATCCACTGCTGCTGCCTTATCTTTTTCCTCTCCTCAATGCTAGTTACTCTCATCTGCTGCTGGTAAAGTGGGAGGGAGACTCTGGCTTGGACTGAAGGCTTATGCTGGCTGGGAGTCAGGAGGAGGGGGAAATGAGCTGGGCAGGAAGGCCTTGAGAGATGGGAGTCTGCTGGGTAGGAAGGGGTGGGGAAAAGGAGTTTGGGGTTGCTGGGTAGGAAGGGGTGGGGAAAAGGAGGGACTGGGGCCTGTTGGGTAGGGAGGAGAGATGGAAGTGGAGGGCGAGATGGAGATGTGGGGCCTGCTGGGTTGGGGGAGAAGTGAAGTCAGGGGATGCTGAGCAGGAAGGGGTGGTGGGAAAGAGGTGGTCGGGTATGCTGGGTAGGGAAGAGCAGGGAGAGTTGTGGAGGGGATAGAGGCGGCACATGGAAGAGGATGCAGAGGTGTGGGGGGCATCAGAAATGTTGGACAGGGATAGGAGCATTTGAAGGGATGATTGAGTAGTTGGGAGAAGTGATGGGGGCATGGAGGGGAGTGACGGGGTACAAGAGTTATGATGTCTGTTTTGAGAATAGGCATTTCTTCTTTCTTTGAACTTTGCTAGTGCAGGAAGAAATATATTTCTGTTTCTAGTTCTCCAGTTTTGCACTGCATGCACAAGTCTTGGGGTTGCCATTCCAGGTTTTGTTTCTGCATTTGTAATTTGTGGTATTTTATTCTATATTAGGTGAAGGTAGGTTGTCTCTAGTCTGTTTGTGTGACTGAGATGAGGGACTTCCCTAGCTAGTAGGGATTTGTATCGGTCTTATTTGTTGTATTTTCTCAATATGATCTTGCACTGGTGGTGAACTGCTGCCTTTTTATTTCTTGGAGTTAGTGCTGCTTTAGTATGGCAGGTTTGGTATGACGTACAGAATGGGCTTTGTTTCTATTCTTTTACAATGCACCTGGTAATAGAGGGAGTTTGTGATGCTGTTATTAAGATGACACCAGAATCCGAATATCTTTTTGTATGGGGAGTTGTTCAGGAAAATCTTAGTTCTGCTCGGCACCCATTGTTAGGAAGTGGTGGACTCCTGTGGATGCAGAGCATGTGCTTATATTAAGTCCCATGATGGTCATGTGTTCAGCGTGTCATGCATGTAAGCGTTATCTTTCAGTTGTGTCCCGATAGACAAAAGGTTGAGAACCACTGATCTAGAGGGCACCGTAAATGTAATCTCATTCTGAACAGGGGTTGTAGAAATATGATTCTTACTATAACGAGAGACCTCACTTGCTTTGTTAACTTATTATGCAAAGAGGGGGTTGAATTAGCACAAGGGTCTGAAACTTGGTGTGCGGCCACATCCATCGTCAAGGCTTCAGCCCGAACTACTGATCATTCCCCTTCTTTCCCTAATGATTCACATTCAGTCCCCTGTTCTTACACCAAGAGAAGATGATCATCAAGGGGAGGGGCTCACGAGAAAGGAAGGAGGAAGGAGGTGAAAAAAAAAAAATAAATCCCCAGGTGTTTCCAGCAGCAGGGAAAAGGACCTGGAGAGAGGAGTGAAATACAGAAGGTATGGGAAGAATCATACAAGGGCCCCCCCCCCGATCGGGCCATGATCCCTGAGCTCCTCCCCTATACATTTCCCAAACTTGGCTAATTCTGTGTAGGTTTCTAAATGATCCAAGTCACTTAATATAAAGCGTTCTGCAATTTCACGTTTGTCAGTGGCTTTGGTTTTCAGCCTTAGTTTTGTACAATCTCTTGTTTCTTTTATGGGCATACCTAAAAAATATGCAGTCCAAGAGGGTAAATGGGAACAGATGCTCTTTCACTTGCTTATTGGCTTCTTGGTGGCTGAATCACAGAGCTCTAAATATGATTTTTTTTTTCCCTTTGAGGACAGTCTAAGCAAAGCCCCCAACATTTTTTTTTTCAGTTTGAAAATGTACTTGCCTTTCATTGTCGATGGGGCTTACCTTATCTTGTGGGAGGCTCAGGGAATACCGAAATACTATTTCTTGGCAAGCACCAGGATGGTCCATCCAGGCAAACCAGGCGCCTCAGCAGGGTTGGGAGAGCACCTGCAATAATTCGACAAATTGTGACCGCAGGATTGAGAGAGAAGAATGAATTTCGACTGTAACTGCCTTGTGTGACCGATTGAAGGCCTTCAAGCAAAGGGACACGCTTCATCGCACCCTGCACCACTAACCTGTGGAACTTTGCCGTTCGGTGCTGTGAAGGGGAAAGCGGGGGGGGGGGGGGGCTCAGGTGGTGAACTCTGTCGTCATGAAAGGGGGAAAGGCAGGGGCTCAGCGGCGAGCACTGCGCGCTTCCATGCAGAAGACCTGCAGCTGATTCCTGGGCCCAGATTCTGCTCTCCAGGCACCATGGGGCAGGGGCTGCTGCAGAGGCAGCGCTCACAGCTTCTGGCAGGAGGAGGGAGTCCCAGTCCTCATGCAACAGTGACCCCTAGTGGCCATGTGGAGTTTCAGAGAAGGTCAAAGTTTGTGGCTTCTGGCTGAGGACTGACATTGGGCTGCATCAAGAGAGAGAGAGAAAGAAACGGGGCAAATTCCACAGACAATGGCAAAAGAATGCTCCTGGTGCCATGGCCCAATAGGTGCTAATTCTGACCGAGCTGCAAGCACAAAGCAGCAGGAGAAAAATACAGGACAAAAGAAGAAATGTGAGCAATAGAAAAAGGAGTCCCGCCAATTGTCTGATCCGAGTCAAATCTGTTGGAATTTCCCCTAACGAATCAAAGGGAAATGTGAATGTTCTCTTTAATTCGAGCCAGGCTGATACTTGGTAATTTGGTAGTTAACAGGAATGGACAAACAAGCTGAAGTCACAACAGGCCACGCTGTCATTCCGTAGTTCTATACATTCAGCAGTTTTACAGACAGCAAGGCCAATTTTTTCTTGACTCTCAAAGTTCATGCAAACCAGCTATGAATAAAGACAACATAGATCGGAATAAATGGGAAACCAGGAGACGCAAGAAAGGCTCAGTTTTCAGTGGTGCATGCAGCAGTCTGATGTCAAAAACATGCTGAAGACAGAATTGCAAAGGAAACAACAGAGATACGTTAAGCATCTAGTCACAGATACCTAAGATTAGATGTGGATCGTATAGAGGCATTCCACTAATTTTCAATGTGTCAAATGTCCAAATTTTCTGTGCATTATAAGGCCCTTATTCAAAAAAAGATGTTTTTTCCCACTTTGTGCCTATTGAAAAATTCTTTATTGAGACAGACTCCAGGTAGTTAACCTTGGATCAAGTTTTTGATGGATACATTTTTGGTCGTAAACCTAACCACGAAGTTAGGCACATCCTACAAAACCCAATTTTCAAACACAAGGCACGCACATAAATTGCATCGGTGATGTTAGGTTGTTATAGGGCTTATTGTATATATGCAACATCATCTGTTTCAAATGGCAGACATTGCATGCATTATGGGCATGCTGGTTACATGCATACTTTTTTGAAAACGTAAGTTGCATGGGAAGATTGTTAAATACACCCCTGAAAATGCCTCCTTTTTAATGTGGCCAAATGTATGCATGTTATGTACTTATGTCTTGCTGTAGGCAGCTGAAAATTCACTTAAGTGCATTCAGTCAACCTGGGCACCTAACTCCCAATTATGCTTTGAAAATGTACCCTAACTTGGTGCTCCACTCAGTCCTCAAACCTGGTACTCCGATGGGATTCTAGACCTGCAAAAATGTGTCTCGTTTTCTGTGGTGCACAATCTTCATCGTTTAACATTGCACTTACATATACCCAGCTCAAGCCTTTGAAAATTCAGCCCTTGAAGGTTCTAAAGTCTTGTATGATATTCCTTCTTATCTGAGAGATTGAATCTTCCAGAGCTGCCTTGGTAGTGTGATGTGTCTTCAGAAGGCCCGTTTCTAAATGTGCGGGATGTGTACACAAGGCGCTGTTACAGGTGATACCAGGTTAAAAGAACACGACCCTGGCAGAACTAATAAGAACTGGAAGAAACATTCTTGCAGCTTGTCATAAACCATCCTGTGTCAGGAATCTTTGTCCCCAGTGGGAAGGGATATTCTCCTCCTTTCTACTGACCCCCCACCATTTTAACCTGGCTTCTTTATCTTTGTTCTCCTGGGCCATATTGCTCAGCTCTTCAGTTGCTATTAAAGATACGTAAAGAATTCAGGGTTGAACCGAAATTGGCCAGATTTGGTATGAGTTCAACACAATTTCATTCCTCATCCTCCCTCCCCCTCTCCGAGATCTGCCAGGAGAATCTATCAAATTTTTTTTCCAGGTAGATATGGGGAAAAATCTGAACAAATTCCACTTTAGATCTTTTAAAAAAAACAAATCTGAGGTGGTTTTCCTCTGTTTCAAAGAGAGTTTGTCAGGCTGATTTGTAGGTCCTATTCAGATTTCAGTAGGTCATCGACTTGCTCACTGAACCTATTTTAGTTACTAGAAAATAATCTTTTATTGATCTTGGATTGCAGGGAGACCACTGAAAACAGCAGGCTCTGGAAATGTCGCACAGGATGACGAAGAGATTATTACTTTTTAAATAGATCTTTATAGAGTTCATTCACAAATTTTTGCTTTTTCACCATGGAACTGGTGGTCAAACAGTCAATTGCTAGGCAACAAGGAAGGATTATCACACTGTCTGAGTCCTGATGGGTTTTTGTTTTTTTTCTTCTTTTTTGTTTCGGGGAAAACTACATTTTTTTGGCTGGAGTTGAACTGAGAGCTCCTTGTGGTTTCTTGGACATTCTTGCCCGATGAGTCGCCACAGCTGTAGTTCACTCCTACAGTTGCAGCTTTGACTCATTCTTTTTTTTTTTGCAGGTCACAATGGATCTGTTTTCATAAACAAAAAAATACACGCAGTATGTTTGCTTGCCTGCGAGCGTTCAACCAGATGTCTCTGAGCAGCCAATAAAAGGAGTTTCAAAGAAAAGGCTTTCTAAGGGAAAGCACCATCAATTAAATCTCTATATGAGGAAATCATTATATTAATGTACGAATTACCGCATAACAGAAGGAAGCGGTTTGCTTGCTGCCAGTGAATATTCATTAGGAACATGCCACTTTGGCCAAGGAAATCTGTGCCACTCTTCTGGGTCAGAAAGTTTGAGGTTGCATTAAATAGTGGAGGCCAGCTAGAAATATGAAGTTGTCTACTGACTGCTAATAGCAAAACTTCATTACAGGGAAGGCGATCATCTGCCTTCATGCCAAAGGGGACAGGCTGGGTCAGTCCTGGTTTTACTAAGAAATATAATTCCATAGATAGACCGGCAGCAAAAGTGGGAGTGGCTGTGGCTTTTCTGTTTTTGACATGAATTCATTTGGGATCACCGTAACCCACTTCAATCCAGGTCCCCATTTTCATTTTGCCCTTAAAGAAATGAGATAGTACAGGAAATCCAGAATTACAAATGCAAATATTCTTTATGCCCAATTCTATGAAATACTTCTGTGAAGAATCAAGTGAGATTGATAAAGTTTAGAATATGTCTGAATATGTTTAGAACTCAAAAGGAGTGCATTTTGAAACTCATTAGAAGAAACATTAAATGGAAACTACTGTACAGATCTTAAGACGGCATTTCTTTGCTTTACATAGGGAAAGGACCTTTTACAGTTGTTTACAGATTGTTGGGTCAGCCTGGCAGTCTTTACTTAATCATTTGTACTTCAAGGATCTCCACTGGCTTCCCATTCACTCATTCATTCAAGGATCTCCACTGGCTTCCCATTCACTCACGAATTATTTACAAGACCCTCACCCTCATCCACAAAAGTATTACTAACGAACACTACAACTGGCTAAACCCACCCTTCCTCCCTCGTACCTCCACAAGACCCACCCGTGCTTCCCTCCGTGGAACCCTTATCCCTCCCTCCATAAAATCCACTAGACTCATCTCCACCACCAATAGAGCCCTTTCCCTTGCAGGCCCCTCCCTCTGGAACTCTATGCCTCTTGACCTACGTACCGAAACCTCCACACCTACTTTCAAAAAGAAACTCAAAACCTGGCTTTTCCTCCAAGCTTACCCCCTTTCCTCATCAGCTCCACCAACTAACATGCTAGCCCAACCCTCATCTCTCTCCAACATCCCCCGTTCAGGTCCTACACCCAATACCCTCCCCTTCTAATGATTCATACAATTTTGTATATAACAATTGTACATATTTCTCCCTCGAATCCCAATTCATATCTTATCCCCCTGTGTCTGTTTGCACCCTCCCCCTGCCCCCCCATTTGTCTCGACTACCCCCCTCCATCCCTCCCTTTAGTTATTTAGTTATTTATCCTGTTACTGCGTTTATGTTATACACCGTTCTCTGTAAAGGCTACGCCTATATATCTTTTGTTGTAAGTTACTTGTAAACCGGCACGATGTGCAAACGGTTGCCGGTATATAAAATTAAATAAATAAATTAAATAAATAAATAAGGACTCTGTCATAGAAAGGTGTGAACATTTATTAAACAGCAAAAGTGAAACGTGAAAACGTCAACGTTTGCCTCATGTGATTTGGGAAGATAATCCCTTTTTGCCTTTATGTCAGGCCATTCTCTTTTAGGGGCCGATGTAATACAGTGCGCTCAGCCTATTTAACCCGCAGTCTGACGCGGGTTAAATAGACGCTAATCCACCCCGTAATGCAATAGGGGGATTAGCGCCTATTTAACCCGCGTCGGATGCGGAGTGAATGTAATAGCGTTCATCACATGCAAATGCATGTGAATGAGGCTATTACGTATTCACTCCGCATGCAATAAAATTAATGTGCATCTCAGATGCACATTTATCGCTCAGGTAAAAGAAGTACAGAAAAGCAGAAAAAACTGCTTTTCTGTACTTCTTCTCTTAAGTAAAAAATAAAAAAAACCCAATAACTCGGCAGACCGCCGAGTTATGAAGAGCGACACCGGTAAACTCGGCATCGGTTTTCATAACCGGCCGTCTGCCAGTAATGAAAACGCGCGACTCCCTAATATGGGTATTGCATGATGCCCCCCCTTGCGGGCGCCATGCACACATTAGGAAAGCGGGCACTGACTTTTCAGTGCCCGCTTTCCTCGCTTTATATTGCATCGGCCCCTTAGTATCTAATTGCAAGCCTCTGTTTGCATGAAGGGCCATCTAGTGAAAATGATTATATTATGTCAACAAAAGCTGGAGGGGAGATGGGTTATTTTGAGCATAAATCGAAGCTCAAACTACAAAAGACAGAATTACTGTGCATGGACTAAAAGAACCTAATATCCTTAAACTTACACCCACAAAAGTGGAGGTAAGGAGGGGGCTGGGAACTACAGACCAGTTGGTCTGACCTCTGTGGTGAGCAAATTAATACAATTGTGGCTAAAACAGAGGACAGGCAGTCTCTGGAAATCCAATGGATTACAAGATTCCTCGGAGCATGGCTTTACCAGTTAGGTCTTGTCAGACAAATCTTATCTGTTTCTTGGCCTGGATGACCAGATAGTTGGATCGGGGAGAATGCTAGATGTAGGGTACTTGGATTTCAGCAAGGCTTTTGGCACAGCTTTGCAGGGGTCTTTGAAGGGCCGAAAAGTGGAATATAAATAAAGAAATAAATAGACAACTTATAAATAAATTGCGTGCCCTTGGTGTGGGTCCTAAAGGGACTGACTGGGTTAAAAACTGGTTGAGTGAGAGGTGACAGAAAGTAGTGGTAAATTGTGTTCATTCGGAAGAGGGGGGGCGAGTGTGTGTGTGTGTGGGGGGGGATTACTAGTGGTGTGCCACAGGGATCGGTCCTTGGAGCAGTTCTTTTCAACATTTTGGTGAGCAACATTGTGGAAGGATTATTGGGAAAGGTTTGCCTTCATGATGGCGATACCAAAATCTGCAACAGGGTAGACAGTAGGGATGTGAATCGTTTTTGAACGATTAAAATTATCGTCCGATAATTTTAAAATCGTTCTAAACCGTAAGGGGCGGATTTTAAAAGGCGCGCGAATAGCCTACTTTTGTTTGCGCTCCAGGCGCAAACAAAAGTACGCTGGATTTTAGTAGATACGCGCGGAGCCGCGCGTATCTACTAAAAAACCTGGATCGGCGCGCGCAAGGCTATCATTTTGTATAGCCGGCGCGCGCCGAGCCGCACAGCCTACCCCCGTTCCCTCCGAGGCTGCTCCGAAATCGGAGCGGCCTCGGAGGGAATCCTCTAACACCCTCCCCTCACCTTCCCCTCCCTTCCTCTACCTAACCCACCCGCCCCGGCCCTGTCTACACCCCCCTTACCTTTGTTGGGGGATTTACGCCTCCCAGAGGGAGGCGTAAATCCCCGCGCGCCAGCGGGCCTCCTGCGCGCCGGGCCGCGACCTGGGGGCGGGTACGGAGGGCGCGGCCACGCCCCCGGACCGCCCCGGGCCGTAGCCACGCCCCCGTACCCGCCCCCAAAACGCCGCGACGACCGGGCCCGCCCCCGACACGCCCCCGACACGCCCCCCTCGGAGAACCCCGGGACTTACGCGAGTCCCGGGGCTCTGCGCGCGCCGGGAGGCCTATGTAAAATAGGCTTCCCGGCGCGCAGGGCCCTGCTCGCGTAAATCCGCCCGGTTTTTGGGCGGATTTACACGAGCAGGGCTCTGAAAATCCGCCCCTTAGAGTACACGATACAGTACAAATGCCCACGATTTATCGTCAGGAGCATTTATATTGTATCGTTAAATAGGGCACGGGAATTATTTGGGGGAGGGTGGGAAAACCGGCACACCAAAACAACCCCTAAACCCACCCCGACCTTTTAAAACAAATTCCTTACACTCCCCCACCCTCCCGAACCCCCCCAAAATGTTAAATTACCTGGTGGTCCAGTGGGGGGGGGGTCCCCGGCGTGATTTCCCGCTCTCGGGCCATTGGCGCCATTTTTGGCTACCACAGATAAAAAGGCGCCGATGGCCCGAAAAAAAAACCCCACCCCGACCCTTTTCAAATTAACCCTTTGCTTCTCCCACCCTTCCGACCCCCCCAAAAACCTTTTAGATGAACCTGGTGGTCTAGCAGGGGGTCCAGGAGCCATCCCTTCAATCGTGCCGGTGCCGGTGCTGGAGGTTTCAAAATGGCGCCGATCGCCTTTGCCCTTACCTTGTCACAGGGAGCGACCGTCGCTCCCTGTGACAAGGTAAGGGCAAAGGCGATCGACTGCCAGTATGGCGCCGATCTTTCCAAATCATTTATATATATATATATATATATATAAATGATTTGGAAAGGAATATGACGAGTGAGGTTATCAAATTTGCAGATGATACAAAATTATTCAGAGTAGTTAAATCACAAGCAGACTGTGATACATTGCAGGAGGACCTTGCAAGACTTGAAGATTGGGCATCCAAATGGCAGATGAAATTTAATGTGGACAAGTGCAAGGTGTTGCATATAGGGAAAAATAACCCTTGCTGTAGTTACACGATGTTAGGTTCCATATTAGGAGCTACTACCCAGGAAAAAGATCTAGGCATCATAGTGGATAATACTTTAAAATCGTCGGCTCAGTGTGCTGCAGCAGTCAAAAAAGCAAACAGAATGTTAGGAATTATTAGGAAGGGAATGGTTAATAAAACGGAAAATGTCATAGGTGAACCAGTAGATGTAGTATACTTGGATTTTCAGAAGGCGTTTGACAAAGTTCCTCATGAGAGGCTTCTAGGAAAAGTAAAAAGTCATGGGATAGGTGGCGATGTCCTTTCGTGGATTGCAAACTGGCTAAAAAGCAGGAAACAGAGTAGGATTAAATGGACAATTTTCTCAGTGGAAGGGTGTGGACAGTGGAGTGCCTCAGGGATCTGTATTGGGACCCTTACTTTTCAATATATTTAAAAAATGATCTGGAAAGAAATACGACGAGTGAGATAATTAATAAGTTGGAGACAGAACACTGGGCTAGATGGACCATTGCTCTGACGCAGCTTGGTCATTCTTATATTCAGGTGAGGGAATGCACTGCTTTTGCTCATTAGAAAAGCACTTACATGGTCAAAGGGGATCTTGCTAGACTAAGCTTCTGACCAGCAACTTTTCTGGTGCTTCTGTCACTCACCAATCCTCTCACTGACTGTGGCCATTGTTCCCATTAACCCAGCTAGATTCATGGTTTTTACAAAATCACATCATCCGGTCAGCACGGACGTCATACTCACTATTATGGTTTTGAGGTGTTGGAATGGATTCTTGGGTACTGTGGTGATGACCACTCCCATGGGGAGGAGCCCCGTGAGGAACCGTAGTACTAGGCTAGACTCTATACACGCAGACACAGAGATTTTTCTTTTATTATACAGCGGAGTAATACCAATAGAGGAGGCAGTAGTGAGGTGATCCAGAGGTAGCAGTCCAGGGGCCCTCGGCAGAAGAGACCCGACTCGCACTGATAGTATAGGGAGTGCAGGATGCAGGCTCCCAGTGCTGATCTGTAGATGAGACAGACTGACAAAGGTTAGATTATATGGGGAGCAGGCAGCCTGGGGTAAAGTATTGAGGAGAAGTGTCCTCCTGGAACCCAGCCTGGGTGGGAACATAAGAACATGCCATACTGGGTCAGACCAAGGGTCCATCAAGCCCAGCATCCTGTTTCCAACAGAGGCCAAACCAGGCCATAAGAACCTGGCAAGTACCCAAAAACTAAGTCTATTCCATGTTACCGTTGCTAGTAATAGCAGTGGCTATTTTGTAAGTCAACTTAATTAATAGCAGGTAATGGACTTCTCCTTCAAGAACTTATCCAATCCTTTTTTAACACAGTTATACTAACTGCACTAACCACATCCTCTGGCAACAAATTCCAGAGTTTAATTGTGCGTGGAGTAAAAAAGAACTTTCTCCGATTACTTTTAAATGTGCCCCATGCTAACTTCATGGAGTGCCCCCTAGTCTTTCTACTATCCGAAAGAGTAAATAACCGATTCACATCTACCCGTCCTAGACCTCTCATGATTTTAAACACCTCTATCATATCCCCCCTCAGTCGTCTCTTCTCCAAGCTGAAAAGTCCTAACCTCTTTAGTCTTTCCTCATAGGGGAGCTGTTCCATTCCCCTTATCATTTTGGTAGCCCTTCTCTGTACCTTCTCCATCGTAATTATATATTTTTTGAGATGCGGCGACCAGAATTGTACACAGTCTTCAAGGTGCGATCTCACCATGGAGCGATACAGAGGCATTATGACATTTTCTGTTTTATTCACCATTCCCTTTCTAATAATTCCCAACATTCTGTTTGCTTTTTTGACTGCCGCAGCACACTGAACTGACGATTTCAATGTGTTATCCACTATGACGCCTAGATCTCTTTCTTGGGTTGTAGCACCTAATATGGAATCTAACATTGTGTAACTATAGCATGGGTTATTTTTCCCTATATGCAACACCTTGCACTTATCCACATTAAATTTCATCTGCCATTTTGATGCCCAATTTTCCAGTCTCACAAGGTCTTCCTGCAATTTATCACAATCTGCTTGTGATTTAACTACTCTGAACAATTTTGTATCATCTGCAAATTTGATTATCTCACTCGTATTTCTTTCCAGATCATTTATAAATATATTGAAAAGTAAGGGTCCCAATACAGATCCCTGAGGCACTCCAATGCCCACTCCCTTCCACTGAGAAAATTGTCCATTTAATCCTCCTCTGTTTCCTGTTTTTTAGCCAGTTTGCAATCCACGAAAGGACATCGCCACCTATCCCATGACTTTTTACTTTTCCTAGAAGCCTCTCATGAGGAACTTTGTCAAACGCCTTCTGAAAATCCAAGTATACTACATCTACCGGTTCACCTTTATCCAAATGTTTATTAACTCCTTCAAAAAAGTGATGCAGATTTGTGAGGCAAGACTTGCCTTGGGTAAATCCATGCTGACTTTGTTCCATTAAACCATGTCTTTCTATATGTTCTGTGATTTTGATGTTTAGAACACTTTCCACTATTTTTCCTGGCACTGAAGTCAGGCTAACCGGTCTGTAGTTTCCCAGAACGCCCCTGGAGCCCTTTTTAAATATTGGGGTTACATTAGCTTTCCTCCAGTATTCAGGTACAATGGATGATTTTAATGATAGGTTACAAATTTGTACTAATAGGTCTGAAATTTCATTTTTTAGGGGTGCGTGTTTTGTTAGAGGCAGATCTAAGAAGGGGAGAAGAGGGTGAGTGTGCTGGGATATTGGGGGGGGGGGGAGGGGCTGAGGAAGAGAAGGGAGAAGGAGAAGGCTGCTAGGTCCAGCCTGAGGAGGGTGGGGTGGGAAGGGGGAGAGGGCTCACTGGAGTTGGACTTGAGAAGGGGGATATTGCTGTTGGGGTCCTGCCTTGGCGGCGGGGGACAGGAAAAGAGGAAGCATGCTGAGGGTTCAGCCTGAAGAAGATAAGGGTAGGAAGGGGGAAAATGCTGGGGTCTATCCTGAGGAGGGTGAGGTGGGAAGGGTAAAGTGCTAAGGTTTGCTCACAGGAGGGAACAGAGGAGGAAGAGTATTGGGGTCCATCCTGTGGGTGAGGAGAATGCTGAAGGTCAGTCCCGTGGAGGAGAGGGGAGTAGGAAGAATGCTGGGGACCATCCCTTATCCCCCCATCCAATTGAGCCACAGGATGACCAGATCTCAAAGGTTCCCTGCTATGTTTCTTGGGGTTTTCGGTTCAGTTTGTGCCTGCTCATTTCTGTTCTGTATTTGGTGAGGATTTGTCCATGATCTGTGAGTGGAAGAGCTGAAGGATTTTGCTAGGGTTTAGTTTCTGTGTAGGGGTCAGCTTCTTCCTATTTTATATTAAGAGGTGTATTGGTGTTCTAGGACCCTTTATTATATTTCCAGACATAAGGGTTACATTTTTTGACACCATGATCACACTTGTCTACTACAGATTATAAATAAAAATACTGTTGTGTATTTAAATTAAGAAAAAAAACCCACATCCAACAGAGGCTTCCAACTCATGGTGTTGTGTATCGGGTGAGGGTGCAGTTTTTCACTTGGCCATGGGTGCCAATTTGCCTGGCTCCGGCTCTGACCATTTTCCTCACTTGATCATAGTCACCTTTTTGAAAGTTAAATGCCATCGCAATAGATTTCTTTAGTGCCCTCCCTCCAGTTATTAAGTCAAATCCGATCATGTTGTGATCACTATTGCCAAGTGGCTCCAGCAGTGTTCCCTCTTGCACCAAATCCTATGTTTCACTAAGGACCAGGTGTACAATAATTTCCCATCATAGAGATTCAGTTCGTGTACCAGCTGCTCCATGTGGCAGTCATTTATTTCATCTGGGAACTTTACCTCTCTATAATGTCCTGATGGGACATTCACCCAATACTGGGGTAATTGAAATCACCCATTATTACCCTGCTACTGATGTTGTTAGCTTCCCTGATTTCTTTTAGCATTTCATTGTTTGTTAGTTCATTCTGGCCAGGTGGACGGTAAAACACCCCCATTACAACTTTATTCCCCTTTTCAGCTGGAATTTCTATCCATAAAGATTCAACATTGTATTTTGTTTCCTTCAGAACTTTTACCCTGTTTGACTCAATGATCTCTTTGACATATAGTGCCACCCTTTCACCAATTTGATCCATCCTATCATTTCGAGATGATTTGTACCCTGGTATCACAATGTCCCATTGGTTCTCCTCCTTCCACCAGGTCTCTGAGATGCCAGTTACACTTACCTCTTCATCCAGTGCTATACACGCTAACTCTCCCATCTCATTTTTTACACTTCTAGCATTTGTATACAGACATTTCAAACTATGTTTTTTGTTTCTATTAACACCCTTGATATTAGTTGACAGGGGTAATAGGGAATCTTTCTGCTCTTTACTTAAAGGCCCCTGGTCCACTTTGGCATTTATTGCAACCTCTCTACTGGGGTGCCCTATGTTCCCTGTTCTCTTAGTATCCTTCAAAGATACGTCATTCCCAACCATGCGCTTCTGAGCGACTGTCGGCTTTCCCCCATCATCCAGTTTAAAAGCTGCGCTGTCTCCTTTTTAAAGGTTAGTGCCAGCAGCCAGGGAGCATGGAAGAAATGCTTTTGATTTGTGCTGCATTAGGAATATTAGGAGAGTCCTGTCCTATCAAGATATCACTCCGGAAGGACAATATTGGCAAAGAAACCCCCACAGTCTGATAGCCTGTGACGAAACCAGGCGTGTTTTCCTGGCATTCGTGCAGGTTGGGTAAAGCTGACAGCTGCTTGTGTTGACCCATGCAATCGACAGAACATGGCTTTTCAGCTCCCGTACGGCATGGCCATGGGCTATTACTACTTGCCATATGGGCTTTTTGAGTACTCAGTACTGCATGCCTGCTGGATAGAATGTGACGTTCACTGCAGCCACAGGCCTCAAGGTGGCAGCACTGCTCTCAGTATTCAGACGTTTTGTGCTGACACCGCCGTATGTGAAGGGAAAATATTTTTATGCCCCAAATGAAATATTTTGTTCAGCCTAAAGTTTAGAAAACATTTTTTTTTTTGGTTTAAACTTTACTTTGGCCTCAAAAGAAAAGGGATTTACCTTTAGATGAAATGTGACCAGGAGACTGACTAATATGTGGGAATACTAACAGTGACTAATGTTTAAGGAATGTGCGCACTGGGCTCCAGGTAACGTATTCCTTAAGAGTAGCATCTGGATTAGTAAGAAATAAATGCAAGGGTGCTAAAATGGAAAGCTGACACGGGGGAGGGGGGAAGGACAAATCCATGTAATCTCGAAACTTGCTTTAAGAGAGAGAGAGAAGGGCCGATTTCCTTTTCTGTGTTTAAATTTTCTACTGCCTAAGAGTTACGTACCTCCAACAGATGTTAACGAGAGGCTGCAATCAATCTCCCTCCTTCATAATCCCCAAACCCCTTTTACTACACCAGGGACTGGCCTGGCTGTACTCTGCATGCAGTCCACTTCTCAAGGCCCAGCTGGGGGCTCCTGAAGACTTGCCGAGGTGGGTGCTGGGTGACCCAAGACTCAGGGGCTGCAAATAATTTAAACAAGGAAAGGAACGAAATCCAGGCTTACTGCAGGGGGGGGAGGGGCGGGGTTCTAGCACTTTCCGACTTTAACCCTATGGAAAACATTTTTTTGATCTCTCCTTTGCAGGATCAAGGTCATTTGCAATAGGGGGAGGTGCCAGGACCCATGCGCCTTCTTCCCTCTCACCACATCAGATATGGATCTGGTTGCTGAATTTTCCTAGAGGTTATCATGCCTCAAGATTGAATCCCTGGCTCTGGCGCATTCAACCCTGCTTGAAAAGCACTAAAAAGGCGAAGAATGGTAGAAGCAGTGTCCCCCTGGGCAGGTGAGCCTAGCCAGCTTTTTAAAGATGCTCCTTGCAGCTCTAGAGCACTACAGTATAGTGCTGCGTGCTCCAATGAGGAGGAAAGTTGTATTAATATATCAGCCCAGCAGCTTTCTTTTGCTCTTTCTGAACTTCCAGCTCGACTGGAACCTGCCACAAAAAGGACGACGGTACCGGTGCTCTTTTAAATTTTTCTCAGGCACCCCAGTCCCAGTTCCAGCCATCACTGCAACGGTCCTTTGTCAGGACCATAGCGTGTGGCTCTGCTGAATGACTGGGAACTCTTTCTAGGTGGTGGGGAGTAGGGCGGCGTGAGGTGCTCCTGGGCCTGTGAGGTAAAACTGGGCCTGACTGCACTCCTAGATACTTTAACAGCCAGTGACAGACCTTCATCCATCCCAGCTACTTTAAGCTCAGTAGCAGAGAGCTTCACCCATAGAAGAAGCTGAAGTAGAAGTGAGCACACTTTGAGTGCCATGGACCAGTGGTTCGGTCCAGCTGGCTGTGATACTTTAATAATAACCACTTTGGGGCAACAATCAGCCCATGCAATAGATTCTCATCGAGATTTCAGTCAGATCCAAGCTCGATGCAGTCAAGATGCATGCAAGACATTATGCACTGGTGTAAGTGTCATTGGGGGTAGAGCTGAATATTCTCTATCAGCCAACCGAAGTTGGTTTTTCAACATTAGAATAAAATGGCTTAGGACAAGTTTCTCTCTATCTGGCCGCTTATCTAGCTTAGGACTGTGGCAGAAGTGAGGCCAATGCAATTTTTTTTCATTTTCATATCACCGTAGGCATCAGAATGGGGTGGGCCATGGCCAGTCCCATTTCCAGAAGCGCTGCAGTGTCGGCATTCACGAGTTCATGCAGATGAGGCCCCCGTGGTTAATGTTTTTCCTCTCTCCGCCAAGTGAAAAAATACTTCCTCCGATTTGTTTTAAATCTGTCAGTTGTTAGTTTCATGGAGGGGCCCTGGTCCTAGAGTTGTTTGAAAGGGTAAATAACCGCTCCCTATTTACCCGTCCCACCCCTCTCCTGATTTTATGTATTTCAGCCACAAGTCCCACTGTCGTCCCTTTTCCAAGCTAAGGAGCCCTCTTTTCTCCGTACAGGAGCTCTCTTCTCCATCCTCTTTAGCAAGCTGGGATACTCCAGAGGATGCACCCGTGGCTATTAAAGAGCCCAAAAGCACAGGCCCATTCAGAGGCTTTCACCCACACTGAACAATGAAAAGGGCTTCATTTAATTTCCGGATCCCGTGGGCTGCGGCCGGCCTGGCTGGCTGCAGGTAAAGGTGGGCCAGCCCTGACAGGTCATCAGACAGCCCGCCCCCCTGAAGGGCTTTAATATTTTCTTAAGTTGCTCTTTGTTTGAACGTTTTACTAGCTATATTTATGACAGCACCTGTCACAGCAGCTCGCTGGAGGATGACTGCTGGTACCTCCAGATTTCCCTATAAAGGCAAACTTTCAAATTTGAGGCAGATGGACTAGGAGGGCCTGATTTAGTTTCTGTAACCGCACATAAAACAGAAATAAAACAAAAACATATCGTTTAGAACATAACCCCTCTGCCAGCAAGCTGACAAGCGGAAAACAAAATGCGCCGTGTGGTGCCTGCCGTCTGACTTCAAAATTCTGTCTACCTTCTTTCCTTTTTTTCTGTTCAGATAATTTTAGTTATGACAGGCTGTCATACACTGCCCCCGTTTCATGAAAGTCCAAAATATCCTTCCTTTCCATGATGATCCACACTGTGCTCGCTGCAGGAGAAGGAGGGGGTTTGCTAATACAGTACAGCAGGGCTGGTTTCCAGGCTAGTCACGATGAATATGCATGAGGTGCATTTGCATGCACTGCCTGCGCAGGTCCCTCTCGTGCATATTTAGTGGGGATGTCCTGAAAAACCGGACCGGTTTGTGGCGCTACAGGACCCGTAGCGCTGAATAGTGGCTTAGTGATGACCCTTCTGTCTCCCAGCCTGTTTTAGCCATTCCCCCCTTTATCACCAGGTCTGATTTCCCAGCATCAAGCATTCTGTTGGTTGGTCTGGGAATGAATAATTTGCACTCTGTAAATTATGCGAGGAACGTAGGTAAGGAAGTGGCCATAACTGTAAACGTAAAGTAGAAGATTGGGAGGAGGGGCCAGAGATGAGGGCGGAGTCTGGAGTGGGGGAGGGGGGCATGGTTGATGCTCCCCCCGTGCTCCCTCCCACACAAAAAAAAAAGGTCTTCCACCGCCCCTGGTGAGCTGGACATTTTTTTTTTTCCCCCAGGGACCAGATAACCAACTCTGCTTAAATGTATCAATGCTGTTGTTTTCTTCTACCTGTTCAAGTTCCGGTTCCAGGCAAACAAGCAAAACTTTAGATGACCAATGGAGCATAGGGGAGGGAGGGGGGGGGGGGGCGGGCGGTGGTGTTAGAGTTCTCTCCGAGGATCTGTGGGACGGGAATTCCCCCCTCCCCAAGATATAGCGGCAAATGAAGAGCAAGCTGCTCAGGTCTCATGGGCCCCAGCGGCAGGCACCGACTCTGGGGTGAGAGGCAGACCTGATACCAGTGGCCAGCAACCGAAATGCTAAAGTTGAGCGCAGGGATTTACTGGGAAGAAGGCAGCAGGAGAAAGCTAGAAAGAAGCCGAGGCCTGTTTTAAAGCGTCTGCCGCCGATCACTTGAGTCAAACCGTTGGCCGTGATGGAAGCGTCAGCGTGGACGAGCCTGTCGTGCTGGAAAGAGGAGGAAGCCACAGCTTCTGTTTTAAGGTTCGCCCTGCAGCCGCTGAGTCCAAGCTTAGGTGGCAACGTCAAAGTCAGCACAGGAAGGGCCTGGGGCCTCTTCCCATGTCCTTGTCCTTCTCCCCACTCTCTCCATCTCATTTGGCTGGTCCCAAGGCTTGGCAGCGGCGGACATCTTCAGGCAGCGGCTGCAAAAGGAGGCAAAACCAGTCTTGGGCATGTGAGCTGGCACGTGCTTGTAGGCCCTGCAGCCGCCTGCTCAGTAACCGGAAGTCTACGTGGGAGGAGGAGGGAGAGGGCTGCTGCTGCAGGGCCTGTGAGTTTCATTTTGCATTGCTTTTTTTTTCTTTTTCCCCCATTCCGTTTGTTGTTTCATTTTATTTATCAAACCAAAGTAAGCAAATAAAACAAAGAGAAAGAAAGCAAAATGAAACCCGAGGGTTTCCTCCTCCCGCCCACCAAAACCGAGAAGATACGAGGCCACCCTCCGGGATCCTTCTCACCCCACCGAGCCCTCGTACACGGGCAGGCGCAATCCCCTCGGTCGCTCCTGCCCTGCAGCTCCAGGAGTTCAAAAATGACCACCGGCCAACACCAAGGCTGGCGCCATCACGTTGTACAGCAGCTTCTGCTGCGAAAGACTGCGTCCCAGGGTAAGAAGGGACTGGAGGAGTGGTGGCAGGTCAGAGGCAGCCAGAAGGGGGTCTTTTATTTTCTCTGGTTTGATGGGTAAATGGACCGCCCCCTTTTTTTTTTTTTTTTTGTAAGGTTGATGGCAGCAGTGGCTTCCAAATGTTCATTTTGCTTTCATTATCTTTTTTTGAAAATTAAACAAGACAGGAAATGCCATTTTGACGTTTCCTGCCTCGTTTCAAATGCTAGCCCCTCCCCTTTCTGATTTTCCGGCCGCTGAAGATTGCTGTCAGTTCTGATCAGCAGCTCCAGGCCTCCCCCCCCCCCCCCACCCTGTCCTGCCTGGCAGCAGCTGCAGGGTGGAATTTGCATCCCTAATTCTACATTAACCAGAAACACTCTCTCAGCAGTTATTGTTGTTTCTTTAATTGCCAGAATAATCGTAATATAAATGATATAAAAAATAACTTACAGATAGCAAAAATCATTTGAAAAGAGGTTAAAAACATTTTTTTTGCATAGGAATGTAAAATTAGATGAACCTTTTTTTTTGGATTTGCTTTCTAACATTAGAATTGTGTAAAACACATAGCTCAGTAAAAAAATATACAAAATTATGTTAGAGTCATTTTATAAAGACATGTTTTCTTTGCAAACAAGAAGTTAATGTTAATATTAGTAGGTCAACATATGAACTGTGACATAAGTAGCGCTGAAATTCTTTGTTATATTTAGATATTAAGTATTTAAAGCATTTTTTGCTTAGGAATTAATTCATGAAATGGACTTTAAAAACTTATCTAACTATAATTCAGATATATTGGTTGCTTTAGAATTTGGAAAATTCCCTCCCCCCCCCCCCCAATATGGTATTTAATAAATCCTTTTCTATAAAATGACACATGAGATGACTTTATGATTACGCAGTAATCAAGCAACATGGTTAATGATAGCTTCCCAATCTAGGCTGATATCAAAGGTGACCTGCTCATCTGACCAGAAAAAGCAGGTATTCAATATGAAAGAGCTTTATTAACTGTAAAATTAATAGCAGGAAAACACAGTGGTGATGCGTGCTAACGATCTGCCAGGAATTTGGAGGCTGGAGTCGCTTTCTGCTAAGTTTTCAATTGCATTTGAGATTGTCAACACTATAGTAAGATGTTACCTTAGTACCCCTGAAAGTAGCATCTATAAATATGCAATATCCATATGCAGGTATCGCCTTTACCTGAATACTCTGTTGGTTTTCTTTCAGCTGATAATAAATAATGAAACCTTTACCCCTCTACTGGAACCACCAACTTTTTTCAATCCTGTCAGGCAAGCGAATATGCCTAATATGTTGAAGATGGCCAAGACAAATAAGAGATCCTACAGCCATGATGCTCAACCCAGTTGTGGTGCCCCTTACCAATCTGTTTGAAACTCTGTCCAGGAATAGGTATGGGTTATATTAGCTTATAACAGGGATTAAGAACCAAGTCACTATATACAAACATGGACATAGAAACAGAAAGTATAATGATAGAAAAGGACCATAAGGGCCCATCTAGCCTGCCCACTTTTTATTCCTGATGCACGGTCGTAGATCCCAGGCGATCTCTGGGGTTCCCCCTCATTTCTTTGCATCCACACCAAAAGGGAAGAGCGGGCACCTCCAAGGCTGAGAGCTAGTCACAGTCTTGTAGGGAGCAAAGTAGGAAAAGAGAAGCACCTGAATACAGTTGATGTCTCTGTTTCCCTTCCTCTTAACAGCCAAACTGCACCTTAATATGGAACTTCTCTAATGATAAGGTGTTCATGTCTAGCCTTCTTCTTAAATCTTCCCCAGACCTCCTATGCCCGAAGCCGGCTTCTTCGCCTTGGGCTAACTGGGACAGGGGCTGGTGCTAAGACAGTTTTCCCATCGCCCAGAAGAGAACGGAGTAGGTGGGGGAACGTCTGCCATTGCACAATGGTGACCCTTAATGGCCAGACCCAAGGTGCCTGCATACCGGGCTCCACGGGAGGCCCCTGGCCAATGACTGTTGCTGCAGTGGCTGCACTAGATTTGGGGTACCCCCACACCCAGGTAACCATGATAAGAGATTAATGGCGCTGAAGCCTGGAAGAAGCTGGCTCCAATCTGAACCAGCAGCTCAAAAGCAAAGGAAGAAACTGCCAGTTCAAAACAAGGCCTTCCAAAGATTACATAAATCCCAGACTTAGAGTGAATGGCCATCATAATTACAGTTTGATTTTAAATATGATTTGCATACTGTAAGAGGCAATACAGTAGCACACAAATGAGGAAAACCAAGCTAAAATATATAATTTCACAATTTTTAGCTCGTAAATCCACTCATTGTTGGCAAAATATCCTGGACTCAGGGCACAAGAAATTGAATTTATACATTTAATTCCACAGCAGGCAAAGGATGTCCTGTCAATGCCCCCCAGCCTGCAGGAGCGAGAAGCTAATTCACTCTGCAAGGCCCTTTAATCCTTGGTGCCTCTTCTGAAACTACTAAGGGGGCGAGCCTCAGCAGCAATCGTGGTAGCGCAGGGCTTCCTAAACTTGTTCTGGGGATTTTCAGGATAACCACCATGAATAGATATGAGATGATTTCCATACATTGGAAGCTCAGTAAATGCAAGTTTATCTCATGCCTAGTCAGGGTGGATATCCTGAAAGCCTGACTGCCTGCGGAGTTCCCCAGGACAGCGTAGGGAAGTCTTATGTATGCAAGTTCTAGTGAAGTGGACATCAACCCACTGAGAACCAGAGTGAAGCCACCAGTTCTGCACGGTTTTCAGATTGTAATGTTCTTCTGGTTACTACTAAAATGCCAGCTCAAAGATTTGCCCCCTTTGCTATCACACTGGACCATCTAGACCTTCCGTTAATTACAAGTGCAAAATGCAGTTTGATGGACTGCCATGTCCTGCTAACGGTTTAGTCCTCATTAAACTTTCCTCTGATGCATATGAAACCGGTTTCACATCGGCTTTACGTGCATTCCAACATGACCAAAACAAGCTGATCTTGCTGATTTTTTTTTTTTTTTTTTTAAAGCTGATTTCAGACGTGGCTGAAAGAGGAATTCACTGAAGACAGGTAGAGAGCTTCTCTGTTACAAAGCGGATTTATTAAAACGAGGGGGTGCTCTCATCAAAATGTCTCACCGGTGATACAGAACGCAAGTCAAGCAACACATGAAACAAATAAAGAGACAGGGTCTTGCTGTTTCCAGTCTTGGTTGAATGGACAGAAGTATCAAAAATAAAAATGTGAAGTCCATGCTCTGAATCAGTCAGTCAGATGAGATTCTATCAAAACCGAATGGAAATTTTCTACAAGATTGCACTTTTAGAAAAGATGTGTAGAACCAATGTCCAACCTGTTTGTAGTCCATTCTTTTGGAACTTGATTTAAAACAATCAGATTATGGAACTCAGGTGGCGTATTCAAAAACCTCGCACCGAGCGTCTACTATATTGACTTAAACCCTGTCCCTAACACAAAATGAAATGAAATGCATAGAAGAACAACAACATTTGAAAAATGTAGACAAACCTTTTATAAATATTATGATTCTTGACTTCTGTTCCCAAAGACATTGCATAAGAAAAATTGTACATTATATAGGCACATTGGCTTTAAGAGCTGCAGGTTATAGAATAAAAATGCATCTTAAAAAAAAACAAAAACCCATGCTGGTTAAAATTTGAGAACTATTTTAGATAATATCATCAAGCAGTGGGACTTTGTGCAATAAGGAATAATAGTGCTAACTTAAAAAATGCATAACATTCAGAGAGCAGTGCATTACTGCTCATAATGGGAACGGATCATATTTACACGGCCATAGAGAAGCAGTGCAAACTACTGCTTTTCAGCAAGATTTCTAGTAACCAAAAAATGGAGACCTCCAGCAAGTGCATGACGTTACTTTCCTGCCCATTATTAAGGATCTAATTCAGAAACCAGCTTTTGCTGTAAGCAAGTTACTGAATAACGCCCTTGTGTGGCTATTTCTGCCTTGGAGAGATGTCAGGAGGAGGATCAAAAAACCAAGCTGCAGGTAGGACCTTTTCATTGGACGCATTGAGTTACTTCAGATAAAGTATCGCCTACAACTTGTTTGTTGACCCTTATTTTGACATATTTAAGTAGACTAACAGGGTAATCACAATACTTTGCTCAATGTTTTGGGAGACAAAGCCCTAATTATTTCTATACTCAACTATTTGCTTGACAAGCTTGCTATCAAAAAGCATTATCTGGCCAAGTCCTTCCCAACTTTAGTCCTCACCTGAATATTATTTATTTGGGGTTCATGCATATATTACATTGTACTAAGCTCATCATTCCCAAATCTGCAGTCAAGTTGTGATGGGAACCAAGCAAAGGAAACAAGGTGAGAACAAGTTTCAGGTTCCATTAGACAAAGCTTAGAAGTCCTGGTATGGCGTTGATGGAGAGCGCATTTGTTGTTTTGGGTTTTTTTTGCTCACCCCCGCAGACAGTGCACTTTGAGGGCCTTTGGTACAATAGCAGGAAGGCACTGTGGTGAAACATTGAGATAACCGAGGAAAGATAAAATTTCCTCCTGTGCAAATATGGCCACGTTCCAGACACAGTGAGAACCGAATACTCCGAGAATGTTATTAACTCTTGCAAAGCAGGAAGCAGGCTTCGCATTTTGTGACAGTAATGGGCGGCTGGCCTCTATTCTGTAAAATCTAGAAAGGTGCAGGAAGTAAATCTCCATGGGACCGTGGCCAAATATCGCCTGAGCTGGACTGAATTGCTTTTGGGCCATGTGAAGGAAAAATAAAGACTACTTGCTCTCCAGAGACTTGGGCATTGACGCGGTTCAGGAATTTTGCAAGACTGAAGCTATTGGTAACGCTGCTGGGAGAAGAAGTCATTTTTCTTATCAGATAGCTGCATTACACATTTGTTTCTTGGAAAACAAAGTTAAACATTTTTATGATAATTTGTAATGGTTTAAATATAATTATGAAACGAGTTAGTGCAAAGTGTCTACCCAATGATTGAATATAGAATGCAGTGGTACAGGCAGCTGAGCCCTGTCACTGTACAATACATGGATGTGCAGTACACAGTAACGTACACATATTTTATGATTATCTGTGTTTTAGATAGTGGAACATTTGCTGCATAAAATATTTATGATGCTTCTCCTTCTTCTCCTATTGTAAAATATTCTATTTGCAGCCCAGTCCTCATGGACAACGTATCTTGATTTGCACTTTAAGAAGAAAGCTGGCAAACTTTAAATTTAAAAACCTCTTAATTCTGTGCATGTATAAATGTCTTGAACTACATGTACATTAATGACATTTCCTCTGTAATATCCAATCCAGAATGTCAGAGAAGAGTAAATGCAAACATGTTGATGTTGGCAGGATCCAAGGATTATAAGGGGGGGGGGGGGGGGTGTTTGTTTTATGCATTTGCTAATTTGAACGAGGTATTGTATCTGATACAATATACTCATGTCATTTACAGTGTAAACAAACTAATGAGCAGAAGGTATCCATGGGTGTTACTATATCTTACCTAAATCTAACAAGATTCTACATGACGCAGTCTCCATAAGGAGTTTTTTTTGACTATATATTATATTGTAAATGCTAAAAGACACACTAGCCTGTTCAGATGCTTGTTACAGCACTGCCTAAGCAGCGGAAACAAGCAGATATTGTTATCTTCTTTGAAAAGAACTGACTTATTTTTATTTGGGCAACAACAACAATATAAACTCTTCCAGGCTCCTCCACTCCTCTAGCGCTGGCTTGGGAACGTCTCCTGCACCTAACAGATGTGCTTCGGGGCAGCTGCAGGTGGAAGCTAATTTAGATGCGTGAAAGCATGGATGGGCCAGATGTACTAAAGCAGTGCTCCCCCTTGGGGATCCCCTGATCAGTCTGGTTTCCAGGATGTCCACAATGAATTTACATAAAGTACATTTGCATGCACTTGCTCGGTTGAGGGCAAATATATCTCATGCACATTCTTTCTGGAGGTCGCGAAAACCAGACCACTTGAGAGATTCCCCAAGGATCAGGTTCAGAACCACTGTACTTAAGTGCTTTTTCCATTCTTTGTCTGAGGGAAAAGGCCTAGTGCCTCTGGCCCTAGTACTGGGCCCTATTTTCAAATGCATTTATTCATTTATTTTTGCCGCCATCGCTACATAAGGAAAAGACTTTAGAAAACCAGGACCCGTGTCTGATTTGGTCATTAGTTGACCAAATTCAGTCAGTTGATATTTTTCTTATTAGATCTGACAGGTCGAACAAATTCTGGATGTAATAACTGCAGTAGCTGATGGGGGCAGTCAAACATAATCCTACGAAACGAATGACAGAAATGCCGAGTAAATTGCACTGCATAATTGTTGCTGAAGTTTTTGCTAACAGCATCTCACTTTCAAAGTTTAATGTGCTATGTGTAACCTTCTTGTCCCTACTATTAGCACCTATACAGACATATATATTCAAAAGACCTACAAAGAGCAAGGTATATAGGCAGGCCTACTATAATTCTGAGGAGTTGATTTTTTTTATTTTGCCACATCTGGACGTGTTTCTGGAATGCATGTGCAAAATGGTTTAATCTCCGGGGCTTATGCATATATTATCTCTGCAATTTTGTGAAAGCTGGGACTACACAGGGAGGTTTTCCAGAGGGTGCCAAGCTGGCAGTGCTCAGGTGTACTTTTCAGCCGGCCCGAACACACAGTACCAATGGGCACTGTGCCTGAAGGTCTGCCCGCTGCACAGCTAACCGCTTGTGTGCAGACTTGCGCAGTTTAAACTGATGGCGTAAAGTGTGCACGTTACTGGCATAACCACACCGGGCGTACACTTTTGAAAATGAGATGGACCCTGCCACCCCCAGATACCTCTCATCTGGGTGACCAAAAGCACATGAGTTAGGAAAACCATCATCCAGTTACTCCGATAGGGTTGACTTAGGCAGGTTCGTTCTATTCAAAGGCTTGAGCCTTTGAAAATTTATCTCATCAAATCTTTGAAGCTGACTCAGCTCTTGCTTTCAGACTACGAGCTCACATGCCTTTGAATGTATATGCCCGGGGATCTTTGCTTTAACTCTTGCTGCAGGTTCATGCTTGAATGCTGGACATTAGCTCTGAAAAACCCTTAAAAATGTTGCAATAGCAATTCTAGTATTTTAACTTAAAATCTACTGCATTTTGTGCTGTGCTACGATAGTTGCCCTGTCTATTTGTGCAGTATGCTTTCTTATTCAGGCCTGGAAGCTCGCCCTACTATCTGAAGAAAGCAATGGCCTCGCCCACGGAACCGAATGGGATCTATGGGATTGCGATCGGATCAACGCCTTGCATTTGAAAGCTTTTATTAAACATAGAAACTGAACTATTATCTATTTTCTACTTCTTAACGTAGTTGATATTATTCACGATAAAAGGACCTCATGTTAGCAACCAGAAGGCATGCATGAATTATTTAGTGTACAGAGTCAGCTTCTGTGCATATAACGCTGCCAGTCTTTGTGAAAGTACAACTGAGGAGAACAGATGGATAGATTGCCAGGGCACTAATGCGAAGGTTAACAAGAAAGGTGGACTGCATGAGGTTAGTCTATCACAACATTAAGAGAAAATGGTAGAGATGCATCCAGTTCTTTTCGCGGGATTTTTTTTTTTTCCCCATGCTTCATGTTTGAAACCTTGTTAGACTACTTTGAGACATCTCCATCCTTCAAAAGGCATGAGCTTTAATCTGAGGAAGGAAGATAATTGCCCTTGTATGCTATGCAGGCCTGAAGATGCTCCTTTAGATACTGAAGACTGAACATGCGGCTGCCACTGCTCGCAGCAAAAGCTTCCTTTTTTTTTTTGTTGTTTGCACAAGGCCCATTTGGTTAGACACATAGATTATGACAGAACAATACAATCTCTGGACAAAAGGAAGAGCGCTCTTTTGATGTTTACAGAAGAGAGGTGGTAAAGTTGCTTGGCCGGGACAGCCAGCTTTATGCCAGCTCATTGTTCCTTGCTGCAAATCTGTGCCTTGGTGGCGAACAGCGAGGAAACAGAAGGTGGCGAGGACAAGCAGAAAGGTCCGGAAGGTCAATTAAGGAAGCATTCACTAGGGGTCGTCCTGCAAATCTGTTCTTCTACGTCTGGCTTCTGGCAGGGAGTCCAGAAAATTCCTTCCTGATAATTTCATTAACTGTAAATAAAAAAAGAGAAAGGAAGTACGTGATAAATGGAAGGTAAAAGAAAGAATATCATTCAGTATTTTCCTTAAAGAGCCCATGCCTATGTATTTAAATTTACATACACTAGGAATCATGAAAACTAACACAGTAACGTAGCAATGATGGCAGAGAACGACCGGCTGGGCCATCCAGTCTCCTCTGTTGTCTTCCATTCTGGCTCTCTATCACTTTGGGTAGCTGAAGCTTATAGATTCCCATACTTAAATCAACACAGGTATTCCTCCCTTATCCCGCATCATCTCCCCCAATTCTCGCAACCCGGTTCCAACCACTACCCTCTCTATATGTGACCCATGCATATTTAAATTCTCTTAGCGCTGGCCTCAACCACCTTCACCGGCCTCAGGGGAAGGAGGGGATGAGGCAGATATCTGTGTTAAAATATTTATTTAGGAGCATCTGAGATCTCTTTTCTTAGGTAAGTCTCGAGGCAGACGTTTATAATTAAAACTACAGTGACAGTTTGCATAGCATTTTACAATCAACACGGGGAAAAACATGAAACGGGCCAATAAACAGATATGGCTATACATACGAGGTGGAATGCAGTGCTCATCTAGGTTGATGATGCAGTCTCATGATCAGCAATAACAACAAAATAACCTTGAATAGTAACTGTCATAAAAATCAGATATTTGGGAGATATTTATCAAGAAAATCAAATAGTTGTAGAAAACTGAAAAAGAGATATTTCAGAGCAGGCAGATACTGCATTGAAGTACTCCTCCTGCAACCAGGCCTGGAGCCACCAAGTCACTTTTATACATGGAGCTCTCTTATTCTGCCCCAGGAGCCCATAAGCTATAATATATTTACTCCTGTCAAGCCTGGTATAAGGATCTATTCTTCTGCACTGTTCATTATGTCCTTTCGGTGTCATCTTCGACACTTACACTTGGTGAATAATATGAAAATTAGCAGCAAGACTTTGTCTTCATCATATAATGCCAAAAACCATTTCTCACATTTTTAAACAGTGAGTAAAGGTTTCCCAGGAAAAAATAAAAGCTTCCTTTAAAGGGCCTAGGTTGCTTTTTTTTTTCCCCCCTCAAACGATGATTGTGGCACGCACCTTATAGAAACTACCTTGGTGAACCAAAATGAATATACTAGCCATCAACTTTTCGTGTCCAGCCACCAAATTCATATTTCACTCCACCAATCAGCACATTTCAATGCTCTTGAGTTGGCCTCAGCAAGATCGGGCACTGTACAAAGTCCGTCCTTGAGTCAAGTGTAGAGCGTAAGCTGTTGCATGGTCTGCATCGCACCACGTGCATACCATATCTCTTTTCCTAGTGTGACACTAGCTTTACCTGCATTCACAATTTCAGTCCCATTTGCTTTCATATTCTCATTCAGTCACACCTCACACTTGTACTCTCTTTACATAAAAGAGAACACACAAACTCGGAGGCGTAACTAGATATTTTTGTGCCCTGGGCTCCGCCTGCTCCCCCTTCAGGATCTCACGTTCTCTTTCCTCGGTCTTCATGCTCCTCCTCCTCCCTCTCTGCCCTCTGCGGCCAATCCTCTCTTTGTAGCTCTTAAAGTGAGACAAGCCGTTGGGGGATCGTCCTGGGCCCAGTAGTGGTAGCAAGGCCAGACGAGCACGGGGACCTGTGACAGCAAACAATTACAGGCAATTACTTTCCCCCCCCCATGCACGGGCTTCTTGACTGGAAAGGAGACCTATGCATGAGGGAGAGGTGAGGCCTGTGAGTTGCACACTGGTTCAGGCCAAATGCGCTCTGACTGCCACCACTGCTGCTGGCAAATCTATGGTCACTCTCAACAGCTTTTCCTGTTTTAGGAATGAGAAGGCAAGGGGAGGGCATGGAGGTAGCTAGAGCTCGGAGACCCCCTTCTGGGCTGTGGACCTGGCAGCTGCCTCACTCATCTACGGGACTAGGGATATTGAGAGACGGGCAGCACGGACATTCTGCACTGCTACAATGGCAAGCAGGATTGATTTCATCCTAGCACTACCGAGTCTGCTTCTGAGTCACCTAAGCTGAGGTATACATATATAAATCACACAACACACACCTCATAATTCTCTTTCACACCATCTACCTACCTACCAGGTGACAAATGTGATGAGCCCATTGCTTAGGTCTTGCCATCACACCCATATTTACACACGGGCAACTCAGACTGAGCCCTCTGCTAGCAAAGTTTGAAGGCGCCATCCAATCTCCTTTCCTGGGAACTTGCTGTACCCTACTCTAGCCCCTCACCGTTGAGCAGCTGCAGGTAACATAGAAACATAGAAATGACGGCAGAAGAAGTCCAAACGGCCCATCTAGTCTGCCCAGCAAGTTTCACACATTTTTTTTCTCATACTTACACCCATGGATACCTTCTGCTCATTAGTTTGTTTACACTGTAAATGACATGAGTATATTGTATCAGATACAATACCTCGTTCAAATTTCGTGCACTTCAGTTTGGTTTGCACACAGGGGAAGGAGGTTGGCGGGTAATGATTACAAGGTACACCCGAAGCTCACTGCTGTTGGGCAAGAGCATTTAAATGAAACCAACAATCACTTCCTTGTTGGCATCAATTTTGAAAGAAATTCACAACAAAATAAAACAGTTGAAGAAGTTTGTTTAAGTTGATTCACATATAGGTAGTTAGGTGATCGGAGCAGTCCGGTATTTGCATTGGATTTATATTAACTCAGAAGTTAGCCATCGGTTTTTCCTAGATGATAATGGCTGTTAACTTTGACCCTACACTGCTTACGCTAAAGAGTAATGCAATAGTGTCCATTGGTCCACTAGGGCAGATTCTATGAGCAGTTATCCTACCGAAAACCAACTTTCATTGTGTAAACTGATGTGACTCTTTCTATGATAAACTGATGTGACTTTTTCTATGATTCCTGCCAAAAACACGCAATGTACTTGAAACTTTTTTAAAATTTGTTTTGTGGTTTCTGACTTCAGCAGTCAGCAGGCAATTTCCCAACTCTTGTATAATTTCCTGATAAATATAAATGCTTTTTGCATATTAAACATTGGAGATTTCTGTTTTTCTTTACCTGTGGAGCTGGGCTGCATTAATCGTTTCTGAGCACAGAACGGAGGCTGGAGTGTGGGTAGGCTGGAGTGTGGGCAGGCATTTTTAGCTTCTTGCTGAGCACACTGGAGCTGGACAGAACGGAGGCTGGAGTGTGGGCAGGCATTTTTAGCTTCTTGCTGAGCACACTGGAACTGGACAGAACGGAGGCTGGAGTGTGGGCAGGCATTTTTAGCTTCTTGCTGAGCACACTGGAGCTGGACAGAACGGAGGCTGGAGCGTGGGCAGGCATTTTTAGCTTCTTGCTGAGCACACTGGAACTGGACAGAACGGAGGCTGGAGTGTGGGCAGGCATTTTTAGCTTCTTGCTGAGCACACTGGAACTGGACAGAACGGAGGCTGGAGTGTGGGCAGGCTGGAGTGTGGGCAGGCATTTTTAGCTTCTTGCTGAGCACACTGGAGCTGGACAGAACGGAGGCTGGAGTGTGGGCAGGCATTTTTAGCTTCTTGCTGAGCACACTGGAACAGGACAGAACGGAGGCTGGAGTGTGGGCAGGCATTTTTAGCTTCTTGCTGTAGCTTCGAGCAGACTTCATGGTCAAAGCATGCTGGCTGCACTTTCTCCTCCCAGTTCCAGATGCTGCTGATTTCAGCAGTGTGACTCGACAAATCCAAAAAGGATAATAAGAGTCATGACTCATTTAATTAAATGGTTTGGATGAAGGGAGACCAGAAGTCTATCAAGTCTAGCCTTCTTCTGTCTGCAGTCTTGTCCAGTGCTTTTTTTTTTTTACTTTTAATCCATTCCTGGCTCGTGCACATCTAATTCCACTTAAATCTGAATCCAGCTGTGAATGAGGTATGGCTTAATAAGCCATGCAAAGAGGGTTTGTTTGGTTTTCAGGACACTGGTAGGTCTTCTGAGCTGCTTTTTTTTTTTTTAATTTGAGTTCAAATATTTTTAGTTGACCAATACTGGGGGGGGGGGGGGGGGGGGGGGGGGGGGGGGGGGGGGACTGGAAGGAAGAAAGAAAGAAACAGAGCGGGTGGCAGGAGCAGCTCCGCACCATCCCTACCAGACCGGAGAGATTAGATGGCCTTTTACTGGACCCGCACGAAAGCCAGCATCAGCTTGCAGGGCTGATCTTCAAAGGGAGGAGCAGAAATTCAGCAATGCACTGGGAAAAAGGCCAAAACCCAGGAATGACTGAACATTTCTATCGCTTGGTAGCTCCCGTCTTTGTTTCTATTTTGGGCCCACTCTTTCTAGTTTTCCAGGTGTGCCATGCACGTAAAAGGCCCGTGGAAGGTAAAACTGGGCAAGTAAGGGTTAAACCCAGCAATGCATAGTTTATTTGGCTTCCTGTTTACTCAGCTCAGGAAACGAGGCACTTATAAATGGAAACTATTCGTAGTCACATCGTAAAAATAGCAGTTAAGAAAAATAAGTGGGTGCTCACTTTAAAGGGTCACAGCATTTATAAATATGAGTGGGTGAAAATAATTATGTGGTTTTATTTATAAGCAGTTTGGTTCGTCACAAGTCTATCAAGAAACGCATTCTGTTCAATAAAACATCTTCTTATGACTAAATAGGTTGTTGGATACATCAAGCTGGACGGAAAAGTAAAGCAAACGTTCTGAAAACGAGCTGAATGGGTTGTAAATTGTTTAGTTAATTAATAACATGTTTAATTAGCATTCACTTGCATTAGGGTGTTTTTTATGCCTTTAAATCATTTGTAAAATTTACAGTCCTGACGAGCCGAGATCATGACAGAACTTACTCCGTGTTTCGCAGAACCAAACGCTGAAGCAAGTTCATTGTTGCACGACCGCCTTAGCTGGTAACTGCCTAGGCAAGCAGGCATAATATCATCATCCTGTTAGGAGCAAGGTTACTGGCCCGCAACATCAAATGTATTTATTGTCTGTGCCCGGCTTGAGAGCCTCTCATATGGATGCAAACCTTCTTCATCTAATCAAATGCAGGAACACAAAAGAATCGAAAAGCTTCCTGAAATGCGGGTAATTGTGATTCCCCAGCACCCAGTGTGGATGCAATAGTTTAAGGTGTATTGATAGGAATGGACAAGCCATTTTTTTTTTCTTAGCTCGGGCAGCTTTCTCCTGTTTCTCGGGGTTTCCCACTCATTCGGAACAAGCTTCGGTTGGGGCACAGCACCACAAGCTTTCAAGTACCTGGGATGCTTCCCGTATTTGATGTCTCTCTCTTCCACCCAGCCATCACCCGCGGCCATTCCCTTGTTGGAACTGATTGCAATGTACTGTCTGGCGCATGGATGCATATTCTTGCCGTTAATAAAAACAATTTTGAAAAAAAAAAAAAAAGTGTATGTTGAAGTGCCGGCACATTTTTTGTATGGGGGAGGGGGGGGTAATATGTAATAATCTTCTCTACATGGAATTTCCATGTGATGAATGGTATTGGCTATGCGTTTGGGCGCACGTTTTAGATGCACCAATCTTATGACTGCATTGGGTGCTAGTCTAGCACGTCCAAAGTGCGCATCCAAGAGCGGGTAAACCTGTGTGCTTAACTGGGCACACTTTATTGCATCGGCCCCCTAGATTTTAAAATGTAATGTAGGTGCATTAATTTTTTTACTCCCTCGACCTAAACATACCCTCTGGGAATGCCTCTTCCTAATGCAACCAAACATAGGTACACTCTAGAAGAAATCACATCATTTTAGTCAGGGAGGCAAATTTCAGACCGCTCTCTTATCTGGGGAAATAGTTTATAAAGCTTGCCCTCCCTGTGTCATTGGGTGTACAGATTTGTTGCAATTTTCATGGTGTAAGCAGGTCTCAGTTTTTGTGGTATTAAAATTAGACATCGGACTAGAGTTCGCTACCTGTATTGGAAAGTGGCCAGAACCCAGAATTAATATATCTGTCCTTGTGGAAAGGGAGTCAGGGAATACTGAGGAGGCAATTTTCAAACACAAACCGTGCACCAAATTTTCAAAGGGAAAACGGGATGTGTAGTTTCCCTTTGAAAATTGGCCATAGGACCAAAGAATGAGCAGATTTTGCAACTGCTTCTTCTGTGGACAGACTTTTGTTGGAAAACAACAGGCACAGGGCTTGAAAATCCCATCTACGTGTGCTATTACCTTAAACACTTCCCTTCAATCTAGCTCACAGCGCACCAGCTATGGAAATCCACATGTACCTTTGTTTGAATTTTCAGAAAGGCCAATTTACCCGGATAAAAGATTTTGAAAACTGCCACTGGAATGCTCACAAAGTAGACATGACCATGATTTGACATTTCAGCTACAGAAAGTAAGGTTAACAAATGAAGGGGATGGTGATGCCATTTTATTGGAATACTTCAATACATTTGCTATTGGCTTTTGATGGTCATCCTTCCTTCATCAGATCAGTGGAAAATGAGGAAGGGAAGGTTTAGGATAGCCATTGTAGTTTGTGATTCAGTTATTAGGAAGACAGATAGCTGGATGGCTACTGGACATGCGGATCGCTTGGTAACTTGCCTGCCTGGTGTGAAGGCGGCAAGTTACCAGTCCTATCACATAGAGAGGATTTTAGATAGTGCTGGGGAGGAGCCGGATGTCTTGGTACATGTGGGTAACAATGACACAAGAAAGTGCAGAAGGGAAGTTCTAGAAGCCAAATCTAAGATTTTAGGTAGAAAGTTGAAATCCAGAACCTCTGGGATAGTATTCTCAGAAATGCTTCTTCTGGTTCCATGTGCAAGGCCTCAGATTACTCCTGGGGGAATTCTGCGCAAAATTTTTTTTAAATACTGTGCACAAAAACTTTAAATTTTGCAAAATTCTGCATTCTTTATATTGGTCAAAATAACACAATTTACATGACAGTCTTTATCTATAAAGATTCAAAATTGCATTTTGTTTCCTGCAGAACTTTTTCCCTGTTTGACTCAATGCTCTCTTTAACATATCGTGCCACCCCTCCACCAATTTGATCCATCCTATCATTTCAATATAATTTGTACTCTAGTATCATAATGTCCCATTGATTATTCTCCTTCCACCTTATTTCAAAGATGCCAGTTATATCTACCTCTTCATCCAGTGCTATACACTCTAACTCTACTATCTTAATATTTTTTACTTCTAGCATTTGTATCTAGACATTTCTATGTGTATGTACATTTTAAATTAATACAGAAAAAAAAAAACTATTACTTAAAGATGCAAAATTTTAAATATTTTGAGCAGAATTTCCCAAGAAATTGCGTGCAAGAGTGTCCCTTGCACTCTCTCTCCCTACTTCCCTGGCCACTTTGCCCTCTCAGGACCCAGCTCCTCCACCTGCCAGTATCTCTCCCCTCCATCTCTAGGCCCAACCCCCTTGCACTCTATCGCCAGTCCCAGAGTTTGACCCTGTTCTCAGTACTACCCCTCACACAGGCTCCCTCTGTCCCTCCCACCCTCTCTCACACACATGCTCTCCCTCTCTAGTGCACATACACACACCCTCATACAGGCTCCCTCTCTCTTACATACAGACCCACACAATCTCCCTTTCTCTCTCACACATATACCCTTACACAGGCTACCTATGTCTCTTCTCACACACCCCTTCACACAGACTCTCTCTCACACACATACACAATCCCTTCACACAGACTAGCACCCTCACATACACACGATCCCTTTTTCATACACACCAGCTCCCAGTCTCTCACACACATACACTCTCTTCACAATCTCCTCATAGAGGCTCCCTCTCTCTGGCACCCAAGCTCAAGCACACCCTCTGCTCTCTCTCTCACCCACTGCTTACCCCCCCCCCCCCCCCCTCCGGTCTCTCTCACACCCCCATGCTCACCCCCTGCTCTCTCATCTCCCTGCTCTCTCTCACACTCCCTGCTCAACCCCTGCTCTCTCACCCCTTCCTTAGCCTCTCACCTCTTCCCCCTGCTCTCTCACCCCTCCCCTCCTGTCTCTCACACACCCTCCCCTCCCACCCCCTCTCCCACTCCCTTGCCCCCCCCCCCGCTCTTGTACACACCTCCCCCTCCCCCTCCCTCTACCCCTCCTCCTCCTCACCCTCTCTCACACCCTCTCGCCTCCTCCTCCCCCTCTCCATCCCCCTCACACCCCTCCCCTCTCTCCCCCTCTCCATCCCCCTCTCTCCTCTCACACACATACCTTTCTTCAAACACTTCATCTTTGCCGCGAGCAGAGTGCATCCTGCAGCATGCCGAGGCCTTCATCTTTACTGTGAATGGCGCACGCGTCATTTGCAGCATGCCAGGGTCTCCTCTGCAATTTTATGCACAGAATTTGGCAATTCTGCGCAAGGGGGAAATTCTACACAAATTTTGCACTCCGCAGTAGCGCAGAATTCCTCCAGGACTACCAGATGCAGGCAGAGCTCAAGAGTCTCAATGCATGGATGAGACGATGGTGCAGGGAAGAGGGATTCAGTTTTGTAAGGAACTGGGCTTCATTTTGGGGAAGGTGGGGGCCTTTTCCAAAAGGATGGGCTCCACCTTAACCAGAGTGGAACCAGGCTGCTGGCACTAACCTTTAAAAAGGAGACAGCGCAGCTTTTAAAATAGATCATGAGGGAATCTGACAGTCTCTCAGAAGTGCATGTTTTGGAATAATGTACCTTGGAGGATACTAAGAGAACAGGGAAGTTAGGGCATTCCAGTAGAGAGGTTGCAATAAATGCTAAAATGGACGTTGTCTTTAAGTAAAGAGCTGACCGAGCAGAAAAATTCCGAATTACCACTGCCAGCTGATAAGCAGGTTGCTAATACAAACAAAAAACATACATAGAAATGTCTAGATACAAATGCTAGAAGTAAAAAATATTAAAATAGTAGAGTTAGAGTGTATAGCACTGGATGAAGAGGTAGATATAACTGGCATCTTTGAAATAAGGTGGAAGGAGAATAATCAATGGGACATTATGATACTAGAGTACAAATTATATTGAAATGATAGGATGGATCAAATTGGTGGAGGGGTGGCACTATATGTTAAAGAGAGCATTGAGTCAAACAGGGAAAAAGTTCTGCAGGAAACAAAATGCAATTTTGAATCTTTATAGATAGAAATTCCAGGTGAAAAAGGGAATAAAATAGCAGTGGGGGTGTTTTACCATCCACCTGGCCAGAATGAACTAACAGAGAATGAAATGCTAAAAGAAATTAGGGAAGCTAACACAATCAGCAGCTCACGGTAATAATGGGTGATTTCAATTACCCCAGTATTAACTGGGTGAATCCGGACATGCTAGAGAGGTAAAGATCTTGGATGAAATAAGTGACTGCTTCATGGAGCAGCTGGTACAAGACCCAACAAGAGGGGAATCTATTTTACACCTGGTCCATAGTGGAACACAGGATTTGGTGCGAGAGGTAACAATGTTGGAGCCACTTGGCAATAGTGATCACAACACGATCAGATTTGACTTAATAACTGGAGGGATTACACTAAAGAAATCTACTGTGAAAACATTTAACTTTCAAAAAGGTGACTATGATAAAATGAGGAAAATGGTTAGGAAAAAACTGAAAGGAGCAACTGGAAAGGTTAAGAGTTTAGCTCAGGCATGGACGTTGTTTAAAAATGCCATCTTGGAAGCCCAGATCAGATCTATTCCATGCATTAGAAAAGGTGGAAAGGCAGCTAAACAACTACCGGCATGGTTAAATGGTGAGGTGAAAGAGGCTATAATAGCTAAAAGAACATCTTTCAAGAAACAGAAAGGGAATCCAAATGAAGAAAACAGGAAATAACATTAGCACTGGCAAGTTAGATGCAAAGCATTGATAAGAAAGTCAAAGACAGAATTTTAAAAGAAGCTCGCCATGGAAGCAAAAACTCATAATAAAAACTTTTTCAGGTATATTTGAAGTAGAAACTCTGTGAGGGAGACAGTTGGACCATAAGATGATCAAGGGGTAACAGGGGCACTTAGGGATGACAAAGCCATAGCACAGAGACTAACAAGTCAATTTTAAAAGGCCCGCATGGGCAAATACTGGGGATTATGCGCGTGGACGGGCCCTGTGTGCACCGAGGGCCATTTAGAAAGGGCTCAGCCATGCGTGTAACTCCTCTTACGCGCAGAAATGCCGGACCTGAAGAAATGGGTGAGGCGGGGGGGGGGGGGGGGAGGGCAGGTCAGACAGTGCCATTAGACACTGTTCAGGGAAAGCATGCGCCGGCAGCTGGCTGGCGCGCGGAGTTTACTTCTGCTCCAGAGGAGCAGTAAGTATAAAAACAAAAAAATTGGGGGATAGCTAGGGTAGGTTTAGGTGTTGAGGAGGAGAGGGGAAGAGGGAGGAAGGGAACTGGGTAAAGGCCCAATTGCGTCGCAGCGCGATTCTTTTAAAATCCACCCCCTGGGCGCAGAGGTCAACCCGCCTGCACGGACATTAAAATTTGGCACACATGTGCGGGCAGGAATTGCATTGTTATAAAATAGCCGCATCCATGTGTGTGCGCCGGGAACCATGCGCACATGGATGTGCGCGGGGGCCTTTTAAAATCAACTGCTAAATGAATTCTTTGCTTAGTCTTTACTAAGGAAGATGTAAGAGATATACCCATACCAGAAATGATATTGAAAGGTAATGACTCAGCAGAACTGAAACAAATCTGTGTACCTGGAAGATGTAATAGGGAAAATTGACAAACTAAAGAGTAGCAAATCACCTGGACCAGATGGTATGCATGACAGACTGCTGAAAAAAAAAACCTGAAAAATGAAATTGCAGACTTGCTATTAGTAATTTGTAAACTATCATTAAAATAGTCTATGGTGCCCGAAGACTGGAAAGTTGCCGATGTAACGCTAGTTTTTAAAAAGGGATTAAGAGGTGTTCCAGAAAACTACAGACTAATGAGTCTGACATCTTTGCCAGGTAAAATGGTAGCAACTATCATAAAGAACAAAACTGCTGAACATATATAGACATAGTTTAATGGGACAAAGCCAAGATGGATTTAGCCAAGGGAAGTTTTGCCTCACCAATCTGCTGCATTTTTTAGGGCATAAATAAGCATGTGAATAAAGGTGAGCCAGATAATATAGTGTATTTGGATTTCTAGAAAGCATTTGACAAAATCTCTCATGAGAGACTTCTTAGGAAATTAAAAAGTCATGGGATAGGGGACAGTGTCCTATTATGGATTGGGAACTGGTTAAAAGATAGAAAACAAAGAGTAGGGCTAAAGTTTTCAATGGAGAAAGGTGAATAGTGGAGTGCTCCAGGGATCTGTTCTGGGGCCACTGCTTTTTAATATATTTATAAACGGCTTGGAAATGGGAACAACAAGTGAGGTGACCAAATTTACCGATGATACAAAAATATACAAAGTTGTTAAATCACAAGAGGACTGTGAGGAATTTGCAAGAGGACATTGCAAAACTGGGAGACTGGGCATGGAAATGGCAAATGAGATTTAATGTAGACAAATACAAAGAGATGCACTTAGGGAAGTGTAACCCAAATTATAGCTACAAAATGCAAAGCTCCACCTTAGGAGTCACTAGGAAAAGGATCTAGGCATCATTGTTGATAATACGATGAAATCTTCTGCTCATTCTTCAGCAGCAGCCAAGAAAACAGAATGCTAGGGATTATTAGGAAAGGAAGGGAGAATAAAACAGAGAATATCATAACGCCTCTGTATCGCTCCACGGTGCGACATCATCCTTAGTACTGTGTGTAGTTCTGGTCACCACATCTCAAGAAAGATATAGCAGAATTAGAAAAAGGTACAGAGAAGGGCAACCAAAATGATAAAAAGGATGGAACGATTCCTCTATGAAGAAAGGCTAAAGATTTTTAGCACTCTTCAGCTTGGAGAAGAAACGGCTGAGGGGAGATATGATAGAGGTCTATAAAATAATAAGCAGATTGGAACAAAGACTAGGGAGACACACAATGAAATTACTAGGCGATACATTTAAAACTAAAAAGAGAAAATATTTTATTTACTCAGCGCATAATTGAGCTTTGGAATCCATTGCCAGAGGATGTGGTGAAAGCTGTTAGTGTAGCTGCGTATAAAAAAAAATAACGGCCAAGTTCCTGGAGGAAAAGTCCATAAACCATTATTAAGGTGAAGATGCAGTAATCCATTTCTTATCCCTGGGATAAGCAGCATGGAATCCATCAACCGCTTGGGATTTTGCCAGGTACTGGATTGGCCACTTTTGGAAACAGGATACTGGGCTTGATGGAGCTTTGATCTGACACAGTATGGCAAGGATTATGATCTTATGATGACGATGAACTGACACAAATACAATAAGTCAGTCTAATATAAAGATATCACTATCATCCTCTTTGACCTTTTCTTTCTACAAATAGAACATGGACTAGCACAGCTACCACAATCTGCGCCTTACTCAGTTAAAGTTTTATCCAGAGACCTAGAAAGGGAAGAAAACATTGTATCTATAGGGTCTGTGATTTTATTTAAAAATGAATTGGCAAAGGAAAAGAAACCATAAAGATCCAAAGTGGAAATTAATCCCTAGGTTCATCTGTTGATTGAATTCGTTTGACAATAAACCAGCCCTGCTAGAAACTATTTACTTGTCATTTTTGATCAGTAAAGCGAAAGAAATTAAATTATACATGACATACAATAGAATCTTCAGGAAAAACACAAGTCTGTCTCAAAGCATTATCATCTAAGGGGTCAATTCTCAATAAGCTACTGAGTAAGAAATTGTAACTGGGTACTTTAGTCACATTTTCAGCCCAAACTGATTGGGCTTTCAGATGAAATTCTGTCAGATTTAGATTTGGACCAGCTATTGGTGTGGCTGGAGTCGTACGGCTAGATTTAGCCAGTTGGCACCGAAAATCCACATTGACAGGCTAAACCAAAAAACCTCCACCTTTTCTGAGTGGCAGGGAGGATACCTTTCAAATAAATGCGCACGATGACATATACGTGCGCATATGACCGCGCGCAGTGCTACCATAACTCGTGTCTATGACATACGTGAGATTGCACGCATTGTAAAATACACGCATCTCTAACCCGCAACGTACGCGCGTGTGTATGCTTACGGGCGAACAGATGCAGTGCACTGCAAGCAAGTACTTCAGTGCACTGAAAGCGCGCACTTTTAAAAATATACACGCGTATACCTTACGCTCAAAGATAAAGCGTGACTTACTGATATAAATCGGGATTTACCCATGTCGACATACTTTAAAAACATAAGCGCACGAGTGAAATTGCCTGCTTTACAATCACTCCACCAGTTCGCCAAGTCCTTCTCCAGGTCATCGACACCTCCTGGTTCTTCATCCTAACTTCCTTCCCCCAACTGCCCCAGACCTCCTACCCGGCCAGTAGTACACAGTAAACACATTTAGTATCACTTATGCAAGATAACTGGCAGGTTGGCAAATCTTCATGTGTCTTTTAAAATAGCAATTTAGGCATGTAAATGTTGGCCCTGCCCTGGAATGCCGCTAGGACGTCACGTTTTCTCTGCGCACGGAAGCATGAATGTGCGCGTATGTCTGAGGTTTACAGACTAACATGTATGTGAGCAGATGCTACTTACATGCACATGTGCTAATTTTTGTAACACGTAAGCCTTTGAGAATTCACCCCTCGGTGTGTGCACTCCTTGAAGCAGGATGGGCAAATTTAGCTGGTTAGTGAGGGGGGGGGTGGTGGAGGAACTTTTTTTTTGTAAGTCAGAGGTTTACCCGGCTAACTTCTGAAATTAGCTAGGTAAGTCTTTTGATAATTGATCCGTAACAGTCGAATCAGGAGAATTAGAAAACGGGATGGTTGAAGAGGAGAGAAGACCGTCAGAAGCCATATTAGAATATTTGTCAGTTCTCACTTTATTGCAGGTATGTTACAAGAGTCGTATCTAAGAGTCGGAAGAATACAATAGTCGTATCTAAGAGTCGTATCTAAGTATCTAAGTCGTATCTAAGTATCTAAGTCGTATCTAAGAGTCGTATCTAAGAGTCGGAAGAATACAATATCTTCACAGACCTTGACCCACCATCCCCCTTGTACATAGGTTTCTAAACTACTCATTAAGGCAATAATTCGTTAACGCAATAATTCAGTAACGCTAGTTAAATAGACATGTTTATTCTCTTTAACCTCTCCCATGTTCCTTTTATGCCCCTTTTAAGTTTTCTGTTATTTGTTCAATTGTATTTGTTCAATGTAAACCGCCCTTCTAGGCATCAGTTTTATTTCCTTGTAAACCGGTGTGAGATGTATATTATACAGGAACATCGGTATATAAAAACTATAAATAAATAAATAAATATATATATATATGAGATTATGTTACATCACAGTAAGAATACCAGTGCATGAGATGTAATAAATAGGATTGCCACCATGATATACCCAAGTATATCATGAAGACTATTGCCTAAGGAAATACTGCTTTTGTAAAGAAAACATGTTTGCATATGTACAGTTCAAGCCACTTTACATAGGTGAAGACCCAAGGCAAGTAGCAAAGACAAGCGGCAATATTTAACAACGGATTTATATTCCCCAAAGTGTTAAAGAACAATCTATAAAATAGGAATGGAAGGGAAAAAAAAACATTAAGATATATTTAGCCAAGCAAAGTTGGGGCATGAGATAAAAAAAAAAAAAGAGATGAAGTTAGAGAAACACACTGCTGGAAAAAAGGCAGAAAATATGATTTACCTTTTACTTTCCTTTCTTGGATCAAAGATCCCAGTCACTCTGTCTCATATAATGTTTTGTATCCAGCTAAGGTGTGTATCTATCAGCTCTGAAAAAGATTTGCAAAACCATTTTTGAGAAAAAAAAAAGCAACCTTTGACCTTCGTTCCACAGGCCAAATGTTACAGTTACTGTCCACTCGTGCTCTGTCAGGGACTCCCAATGTAATTTATTTTTACCTGGGTAAGTGCTGTGTACAGTGCACAGGACAGAACTCAACCTCTGACCTTTACTGCCCACATCCAATGCTTTATTGGACTGGTTCTTTAATTAAACAGAATATCCACGATAACTGCTAAACTGATTGCAAGAGATCTGTTGGAAGGTGACTTTTTTTTTTTTTACTGCAATCATATTTTCATGGCATTGCAAATACATAGTTGTGTTGTACCAAATGTTATTACTATCTCAGTCTCATAAAAACGTATGTGAACAAATTCAGATTTTGATCATTAATGTAAATGAAATATCCAATATGGTATGACAACTTTTTGCCAAGCTAACTTAATGAATAATATATATATTTATATATATATATATATATATATATATATATATTCAGCACCATATATATGCAACTATGTGAGAGCTAGGTTAGGCTCCATTGGATTTATATCAGCCACTTCTGAAGTAACTATTCACTCTTACCATTCATTACTGGAATGATTGTTGAATTAAAGCAGTAATCCATATTAGCTGGACACTTCTTCAAGTGTCACAATAACCTGTTTGCTGTTCATCCACACATGCTCCCCAGTTACAATGTGTTAAGACCATGCATAAAGTTATCCTCGGGTGAAAAGTTACCAGTTTCGAGTCTTGTGGCTGCTTCCAAACAGCTAAAGGAAGGACGAATATTGCTACCAGTGTTATTATTTTCACCCTAATCAGAGCTGGATAAAAATGAGGGTGAGCAGAGGTAGGGTGACATGCCCAAACTCAGGATTTTAACAGAAAAGTGGGCCAGATGCCATAGAAAAAGCTGAAACTTTATTAAGTGTCTTGAACTGCAATGCACTAAAATAACAGCTCTGTAGTATGGGGTGGCATTCTGATGTTTCATGATGAAACATTAAAAATGTCAATAGGAAATATGTTTACTGTGTTTACTGTGTACTACTGAAATAGAAACCAGGAAAGCAGCCATCTTGGTTTCTAAGAGCTGAAAACTCTTTTTTTTTTCTTTTGGACTGGAAAGCAAGATTGTCAAACAACTTTCCCCCGCAACATAGGAGAGGGAGGACTCATTCATTAGCCCAAGGCTGTAGAGAGCCCTTGGCAGAGGGGGAACCCCGAACCTGTATCCTAGGATCTCTCTGTAAAGACCTGATCTTATCCCCTGCAAAGAAGGTGGAGGAAGTGTGGATTACTCTCCGGCAGTGCAGGAAGGCAGCGGAGATGTTAAGGAATTCGTATAAATATATATTTCTGGAAATGGGTGACTTGTGCCTGCCTGTTAAAGAGGAAAATAAAGCTGCAAAGCTACTACCAGTAAACAAACAACAAGGTGGAATCGGTGTAAAATGGACTTTATTGAATCTTGCCCGACTCTGGCCGAGTTTTGTACCTAAATTAACAATTTAGGTACAATTTAGGTACAATATAAATTTAGGTACAATTTAGGTACTATTTAGGTACAGGGGCTATTGCAAACAAATAAAGGACACACAAACATATATGTTTGAAACAACAAGTAAAATGCAATATAAAAATGTTGTATAAATCATATTAAATAATATAAAATAAATATAAAAATAAATGTAAAAATAGACATATTGCACTATAAAATGAAATTGCAAACATGTACCTAAATTAACAATTTAGGTACAAAACTCGGCCAGAGTCGGGCAAGATTCAATAAAGTCCATTTTACACCGATTCCACCTTGTTGTTTGTTTGCTGCTAGCCATCTTGGATCGGTTACCAGTTTGTTTTCTTGGACCAAGCTACTACCAGTGACAGGAATGATTTTTCCCCCCTTCCCCCCCCCCGAAACGCACACAGCAGCAGCGCCCTTAAAAAAACAGCTCCCCGGCGGGTGGCAAAAACCTTTCCTGAAACGGGGCAGACGATTTACTGAGAAGGGAACCGGAGCAGAACAGCGAAAGCGCGGGAAGGGGCCCGGGAAAGCCCGGCACCCAGTTCAGACACTGCCCGAGTCCCTGCCCTGCTGAGTCGCCTGTCTCCAGACTTAATTTGGCTCCGCGTTTACAGCCACAAAAGTTTCAACTGCTCTCTTCGGTTTGTCAGCAGCTTATCTTTCAGAGGAAAGCCGAGGGGTTTTTTTGGGGAGAGGGGTAACAAATAATAGCTCCCCGTGCTGCTCCCCGAGCTAAATCAAACAGATTACTGAAGAGCAACAAAAAGAAGGAAGGAAGGCATTGCCTAGTGGAAAAACAGCAAATCACATTTTGGCCCAGGAGAGCACATTTCAGTCTTTTATTTTTCATGAATCGGCAGCAGATCGTGTGTGTGTGGGGGGGGAGGGGGTCAGCGTTTTATTAAAGCGTGGGACATGAGCCGCGGCCCTGTAAATCAGTAATAAGTCACACCTAGGGGGCCACCACCACCCGCTGGGCTGAAGTACTGAGCTTTTTCTGTCGCATTGCTTTAAGCACTTGCTCGCAGTTGGTCGGTGAGGACGGGAGCTGCTTACCGGGACATAAACTGACATCCCCAAGCCTAACAGCAAAGGTTTCACTGTTCAAAAAGGTCAGGGAGGGAATCAGGGAAGAAAAATCACTCCTAAGGATTGTATTTCAAACGTGTTAATGATTTGGGATGGGGGGGGGAGGGCACTGGATTTATCAAGGAGTTTTCATCACAAGCACAGAATGGGAAATAACCTTAGAAGAGCTTGGACTCTTTTACTCCGGAAAAGTACTTTAGAGCGATCCTCAGGGACCACCCCCCAGACCGGTCTGGCCTTGGGGTTAGCCACAGTGAAAGTGGAGGATGCACAATTGCATGAGTTACTTCCCTGTATGTAACTATGGCTCAAGTATATTCACCGTGGCTGTCCCGAAAACCCAGACTGGCTGGAGGGGGTCCCCTGAAGACAAACTCGGGAAGTGCCACATTAGAAATTAACTGCAGCAGCTGAGATCCCAGGGGAACCAAAGGGTTAAACATTTAACTTGCAATGAGTGCCTGGAATAAACACCGACCCCTGCCCCCCCAGATAACACATCTGAGCCTCTGAATGTATTTACAAGCCTGACCAGCGGTCCCTTCTCTTAGCTGCATTCCACCTGGATGGATTAGGAGGATTGCACTGCCTGCTGTAAACCAACCGAGAACTGCCCAGGTAGCCGCGCTGCCTCATTGAGGAGCTGCAAACTCTTTTTTTGCGGGGTTTGTGCTTCGGTTCTCAGCCACTCTGTGTTCCATTTCCTGTTCTGCTGTGGGGCAGCGGCGGCAGCTTCTCATTCCTTTCTCACCACCGCAAGAAGTTAAGACGGGCAGAAACCCCCCCCCCCCCCCCTCCCTCCCTCCCCACTGAACTCGAGTCTCCCCGTGCATGGGCCAGCAAAGAGAAAAGTAATTCTTCGGGGCACCGGTCGCCTTACCGATTCCCTTCTTTTGTCTGGCAGTTTAGCGCGCACACGGTGAACTCAGGGGAGAGAAAGTGGCCGGATGCTGAAGTCTGATCTAACCCTGACCTGGCAACAAACCACCATCCACCGCCGAACCTACAGGAGGGCAAGAGGACACATCTAGCTCATGGACATAACTTGGGCATCCCACCATCTGCCAACAGTGACGCAAGACCATGTCCATAACACTTTTATTGAATGGATAAAAGGGCCGCAGCCATACAAGCGTGAACTTATACATCAACGTGCGGAAATATTTTGCAAACTTAACATTAACCTTTTATAAGACTGGCCTACACACCCCCATCGGCACGGCTTCGTCCTGTTACCCCCCGCTTGCTTGCTGCTGTCCCAGGGAAGGTGGTACCCACCCCACTGGCATCCCGCTCCATGAATGCCGCCGTGGCCACTGCCGCTCCGTGCAATGCGCTGCCGCCTCACCCCCCCCCCCCCCCCCCCGGCCAACCTTGCAGGCCACGCTTACTTATTTTTTTTTATTTGCGCCAGGCCTCCATCTGACCACCCCCAGAGCAGCCACCATCTCGGTCCGTGCCACGCATTGTGTAGATCCATCACGCTCTGCCAATTAATAGGCTAACAGCCGCCTGCTTCGTGCGCCCCCCCCCCCACAAGCTTCCCCCTATGCGTAGTCTTTGGTGCCCAGAACCTCCCCCCTTGCCCAAACACCAAAGCATCCCCTATGTGCCGGTGAGGGCCCTGCCACTGTTAGCTTAAGGCTGTGACAAAGTCCCACCCATGTCCTGTAGCGCTGTGGGGAGGGCTGCTGCCACCACTCCCTCTCCCACCCCCCATATTGTTTCTGAGCTCTTGTTACCCCTCCCTATCTCATTGGCTCCTGGGCTTGGTGACAGGGAGCCCTACTGACCGCCATGTTCCCCACCCTTCCCCCCTCGGGCTTACTGTAGCCCGCCTGTCCACTTATGAGACCCCCTGCCTCAATCGGCCGGGCCTCCTTTCAAACCGCAAACAAGTAAATACAACGTGCAAACGAATCCCACACTGACAGAATAGTGTAACCAAAAGAGTGGGTGGCTCAAGCAGATCTTGGAGAACAGATGCCCTACAACCGTGCTGAGACTGTGCTATAATGTGCGACACCGATTAAAAGTGCAGAAGCGCCGTTGCACTTTATAGCACCGTCTTAGCAACGGTTGTAGGGCATCTGTTTCCCAAGGTTTGTTTGATTGCCTCCCCCTTTTGCTTTTGCAGTTATAATACCTCATGCACATGGCTAGCAAGACTCGTCCAAAACTGAGCTGCTGCCTTCTAAAAATCCAGTCTACAAATTAGGTGAAGTACAGGATGGTGAAAGGAAAGTGCTTTTTAAGAGAGAAGGGAAGGAGAAGGCTGTTTAACTTCAGCTGTGTTACCGCCGCCATAAAAAAATGTGTGGTGGCTGCTGTCTATATCAGCGGTGAAGAGAAAGGCTGCGGGGGGGCGGGGGGCAGGATTGAGGGCGAGGAGGAATTTCATTTAGAGAAAATGAAGTCCTTATTCTACCTCGGAAGAAACGCCTAAACGGTTCAGAGATGAACTGAGTTCAAATTCCGCTCCAGTCTATTCTGCGCCCTTGCTCTGCCCCTGTGTGGCGCCTACTTCACCTTGGCAGTCACATTTTCAGTGCACCGCTGGGCCCGGGAATACATTTGGTTTTAAATTCTGCCTAAGCGCTTGGTAAGGTCCCCAGCAAGGTTAGCCTACTAAACATGTCTGCTACAAAGAAAGGGTTAATCTGAAAAATCCCCCAAAACATTAATTAAACATGTGGGAATCTTTGGAGAGTGAGAAAACTATGCAGGGGCCCAGGGTGGAATTCATATTTTCCATTATATATCTTCCAGCCTTACTTTTTTGTTTGAAGTAGCCAGGTCAATGACAACAAATACTATTAAACCTGCATGGCTTTAACTGTCAAGTTTCAAGTTCAAACTCTGAGAGTTTTAATTGTAATACATGTAAATATTTGAGCTATTTTACACATTTTCCTAATTTTTACACGGCGTGGATAAATCCAAACAGATCACCACTGCAAGATATTTAAAGCAGTTGCATAAGCATTAAGACGGGACTCGGATATGTTACTTGCCTATTATAACATGCCCAGCATACTCACATCAGACTAAAGGTTGTAACCAGTATTGCAGTCCTGCCTTTCTTAGAGGAAACAGTATGGAAAAAAGCCACCAAACAAGTTTGTAGGGTGATGCCTTGTCATTGGGTTAGTCCAGCAAAAAAGCTACCACCTACAACTTGTGTGACCCTTACTGTCTACATATTCAAGTGCTCTGAACTGGGAACCACAATGTTTTGCTAGAAAAACCAGAACCTCAGGCCTATAGAGGCAAAACCAGGATTGGTTTAGCCCTCCCCTGGTGACCTGCAGCCATCTTGCACCCTTACAAAGTATCAGTTCTGTAACTGGGAAAGAAATCCGCCTATTCTTGCACCAAGGCAATCGGTTACCTCACTCCCCCTGAGGTCCTGTAGTAAGGACATAAGGAAAAACTGAGCTCCTCCCATCTGAAAATTGTATTAATTGTAGCCTAAGCCTTCTGAGGGCATTGCCATCCATCAAGCCTAGGGCAGGAGTCTGAAATGCTCTTTATTACTTTCTATAAAACACAAAGACGAGAAGGCTCAGAAGCGTGTATTTTAAGATCCGTTTTCGACCTGAGGAAGGGAGTTGTCCATTCTGGAAATCCAGACAAGAAATGTATTAAGTTAGTCCAATAAAAAGGTGTCGCCTTATATTAGTTCTTGGTTTGTTAACCTTTAATTCCTTGCGCCCAAGTAGACGAACACAGCAAGCCATTCATCGTTTTCCTATAAATATTGCGAAAATAATATCCGCGACAAAAAAAAATGGGGGGCATGGTTAAGCTAATTTTCCTGATACCACATCGCATAGATATTTACCGCAATGCACGGCGTTACCAAAAAGGTTTCTATTGCAAATTGATTGAGTGCATCAAGCTAGGTAGAGAGAACAGGGGACAAATCTACTTTTCTTTAAGGACATAAGAACATGCCTAGCCTATACTGGGTCAGACTAAGAGTCCATCAAGCCCAGAATCCGGTTTCCAACAGTGGCCAATCCAGGCCATAAGAACCTGGCAAGTACCCAAAAACTAAGTCTATCCCATGCTACTGCTGCTAGTAATAGCAGTGGCTATTTTCTAAGTCAACTTAATAGCAGGTAATGGACTTCTCCTCCAAGAACTTATCCAATCCTTTCATCATTTTCACCTTTCATCCCTCCAAATCAGATTAAATCTTCAGTGATGGTAACTGTGCTGTTCATATGTATGACTGTGCATGTAAAACTGCCCCCCCAAACCTACCCCACCCCCACAAACCTCACCCCGAGTTACTAGTGCTCCCTCTTACAGTGGTATAAAAAGTTCAAATATAAGCTCCACAAAAGCTCTCTTACTCTCTTCTCTCTCCCCTCCCCCTCAAACTGGCATTTGCCATAAACACCGTTTCGGTCTCTGATACAGGCTTGGGGGTAGATTTTATAATTTTGCGCGAGCGCGTACTTTTGTTCGCGCACCAGGCGCAAACAAAAGTACACTGGATTTTATAAGATACGCGCGTATCTTATAAAATCCGGGGTCGGCGCGTGCAAGGGGGTGCACATTTGTGCAACCTGTGTGCGCCGAGCCCAGTGTGCGCTGCCTGTTCCCTCCGAGGCCGCTCCGAAATCAGAGCGGCCTCGGAAGGAACTTTCCTTCCGCTTCCCCTCACCTTCCTCTCCCTAACCCCCCCCCCCCCCCGATCTAAACCCCTCCCCACCTTTGTTGGCAGATTTACGCCTGCGGAAAGCAGGCGTAAATCTGCTGGCGCGCCATCACCCGACCCAGGGGCTGGTCCGGAGGCCTCGACCACGCCCCCGGGCCGGCACCACACCCCCCGGGCCCGCCCCCGAAACGCCGCGTCACTCGCGGCCCGCCCCCGAAACACCGAATCACTCGCGGCACGCCCCTGACACGCCCCTCCATGCAAGCCCCGGGACTTACGCGCATACCGGGGCTTGTGTGCGCCGCCGAGCCTATGCAAAATAGGCTCGGCGAGCGCAGGGGGGGGGGGTTTTGGGGTAGGTTTTCGGGGGGTACGCGCGTATCCCTTTGAAAATCTACCCCATAATGCACAGAAAAAAGGTGCAGTTATTTCCAGCGTTAAATCCTGAGAATGTGTGCATTACTTTATCGCACGCCACATTAACCGACCCTCATTTCCATTTAGTCTGCTCAAACTCCTCCCACTCGAATACTAATTTTAAATTTGCATATGCATTTCTTGATGCTGTATTTATCGCGGGCGTTACAGCGTTATCGCAGGCATTAAGGCCCTAACGCCTGTGATAATGCCTTAACACATTTTGATAAATGACCCTGTTACTACGATATCAAAGATCCAAAAAGGAAACCAAATCTTATCGCTACCAGCGAAAGCATCTGAAAACGTGGACAGTTTCAATTTAGTGGGTAAAAATCTGAGTAACTCTGAACCATGCAAGAAACAACTCTTCTAACATTTACTCTGAATTTAATCTTTGATCCCAGCCTGCTTTCTAGTCTTTATGAGCCCTATTTCTAAAAGAAATAAAGATACAATTCAGTTATCTTGAAGCAACAATAGAGAAAGCATCCTAAAACGTAAACTGAAACACTAAGGGGTGAATTTTAAAAGAAATGCTTGCATTAAAAGGCCCATATATGCGAGTATCTGGGCTGAGCGCAAGCAACTCTTATAAAACCAGCAAATTACGTGCGTGAGCAACCAAACATGGGGGAAAGGGGCAGAGTCGGGGCGGGTGAGAAGCGATCCAGGGTGAGGCCAACATTTATGTGCGTAAATCCGTATTTTAAATCCGGTGGCCAAAGGTCAGTGGGCTGCTGGCTATGCATATTTACTTCTGCTCTTGATGAAGAGTAAGTCTGCATAGATTTCTGTTTAGGCCTAAAACAACTGTGTGAGGAGTCTAGGAAAACTGAGGGGAGTGCAGGCTGAAAAACCAGAAGGGTCTGGATGATCTTGAGATGGACTGAGCAAACCGGTGGCCTAACTGGTAAAACCGTGAATGTCCTTCACACGAACATGTTTTAAAATCTGCTCACCTGCGCGCGTTAAAGTTGACAAAGTCCTAAGAAGCACACATACGCGCAATGGGGCGGATTTTAAATCATACGCGTACGCGTGCAACTGCGCGCACGATTTGAAATCCCAGCATGTGCATGCTCACGCACACGTACGCACGTCTATGGGCGCCCGCACACTTGTTTTAAAGTTACCGCCCGAGAGTACAATATTTTATGCGATGCAAGACCGTTACAAAGGATTAACATGCCTAGATCATCCTGTCTGAAAACTATCCACACCGATTCACAATTCGGGATACTTTCAGCTGCTTGTGCGGGAGAGATTCCTGCGGCGTGTGTTAGGCAGGGCTAGGGAACACGCGTAGATCCAATTTTCTAGTTCACGTGCATTATTTCGCAGCCAAAATCTGCCCACAGATGCGCACCCGTGGATGGTTTCCAACGGCGAAGAACATGCGTAAGTTCCCTTTGAGAATGTGTACGTAGGCTGGTTGTGTCAAACCTGCCCCCCTAAAATCACAGACCTTGCCTGAAGTTCCAGACTCTTGTTACGCTTAGGTTGGTGCAATCCAGCATTGCTAAGCACGACATGGATTCTTTTCAAACTTCTTCAGAATAATGGGGGAAACAGATGTAGGCAACACTTCTTTTTTTTTTCTTTATGCTTCAGTACATATTTATTCCAATGTTAGTTGCATTTCAGTGCAAAGTGAAATAAATCCCTGAGGGGCCCCTTCTTCCTGTGCACGCCGGGAAAACCTCAGCATGTGCAGCGGTGACTGCAAAAGGCTTTCGCTGTTCTTACAGAAAATGAAAACCACGCAGAAGGTGGACTTTCTAACAGACCGTAGAAGTTAAAAAAAAAAAAAGATTTCTTAGAAATCCCCCCCCCGCTTCCCGTGCGAAGTGGGCAATTGATAGTGAAAGTAAAAGTACAGCATTGAGTCACTTCTCGTAATGATGCAATAGAGAGGAGGAGGCTGGCTTCCAGAGGTCCTCTGCACTGTCTACATAGGGGAGTATGGTCTTAGTTCTGTTTCATAATGATATTTATTTATTTAAAACATTTATTGGCTGCTCAATCCAATGTGGCTTCCATTCAGAAAAATATATCACACATGCAAACATAACTGTAAATCTACATTACCTTGATATATTCATGCTATATTACATTCATACTGTAAAAATTCATGAATTCATCAAAAGACAGATAGACCAAAAAAGCCCAAGGTAAAAAAAAAAAAAGGTGTCATGAACAGACATAGTAGACTGAAATCCTGCAATGTGAACTCATGTTTCTTGCAAGGATCATAATAAAAGGCTAGTTTGAGTGAGGCTAGTTAGTTTTTTTAAACATTTTGTTGCATTCCTGTTTCCTGAGGGTGGCAGGAAGCTGGTCACAAAGTAGAGCACCAGCTACCGAGAGCATTTGGTCTCTATACTCAGTCACTAGACTCAGAGATACAAATAATCTAATGGCTGGGCACATCTAGAAAGCAGTGACCTTTGGATCTTATTAAGTTTCTTACTGGTTGATATAGTTTCAGAAGTAAATTAATAATAAACGGCAGATCATTATTTATTTTAGAGCATTGTGTTTTGCTTTTGAGAATCTTATACTGTTCATGAAATTCAACGGGTAGCCAATGGAGAACTTTTAACACAGGGGTAATGTGTTGAAATCTGGTGGTTCCATTTACTATTCTTTCTGCAGAATGCTGGATAGCCAATACAGCTTTAATAGTATAAAATGGAAGGCTGAGGAAAAGAGAATTGCAATTATCAGTACTAGTAAGGACCATTAATTGGACAGCTATCCGAAAATCGGCAAAGTCTTAGTCGCCGTGACATTCTTAGTTTCCAGTATGATTTCTGGACTAAGGATTTAGTGTGTACCTTAAAGTTTAGATTGGAGACAAGTGTCACCCCTAAATTGCAGACTTGTAGCATAATTGGTATAGAGAAATTAAAAGCAGGGAGATGGGGGTTTTCACTTTTCCTTGTAAGATAGACGATTTCAGTTTTATTAAGGTTTAGAGAGAGTCTATTGTAAGAAAGCCAACTTCTAATTGCTGATAAACTGAAAGCAAACCAAGAGATTTTCAATGTGACATTGAAAGAAAAATTGAATGTCGTCAGCATATACATAATAATTTAAAGCCAAGCCAGAGAGTAGTTTACAAAGAGGTCTTAAATAGATGTTAAAAAGGGCCACGGAACGAGAAGAACTCTGCGGTACTCCAGTGTTCAACAGGAACCACCCCGAGATCATAGCGGCAAATTTTACTTGGTGCTTTTTATTCGACAAAAAGAAAACCAGTTTAGAACCATCCCCCAATACCACTTTGTGCATGGTGAGTGCATAATAGTTCATGGTCCAGTGTATCAAATGCAGATGAGAGATTTAAAAGAACAAGCAGAAAACTAGACCCTCCATCAAACCCTCACCGAATGTCATCTAAACTGGATCTAAGCAGCAATCCTGTACTATGTTTTTTGAGAAAGCCAAATTTAAAGTTATCTAGGACACAGGACACAGTAACAGGACACAGTAACATAATAACATAGCAATGATGGCACATCCAGTCTGCCAGCAATTTGCTACGGTGGTAATTGCCGATCCGTGCGAATTACCTACATTCATTCTGCTTAAGATTCTGTTAAAGGTAATAAATGCTGCTCCATGCAGGTTACCGCCATGCAGGAATGTTGCATCACCTCCTTTCTTAATTTCCAACTTCAAGCCTTTAGACATCTGCAGTGTTTGTCCCATACCCTTCTGAAGCCATTTACTGTTCTCATCTTCACCACCTCTTCTGGGAGGCATTCCAGGCATCCACCACCCTCTCCGTGAAGAAATATTTCTTAATATTGGATTTGAGTCGATCCCCTTGGAGTTTCATATCATGATCCCTGGTTCTACCATTTCCTTTCCAACACAAAAGGTTGGAAGCTTGTGCATCATTAATACCTGTCCGGTATCTTAAGGACTGTATCATATCTCTCTTGCACCTCCTCCGCTCCATGGTATACATATTTAGATTCTTCAGCTTCTCCTCTTAGGTCTTCTGAAACAGACCCCAAACCATTTTGGTCACCTTCCTCTGGACTGTTTCTCCTGTCTCTATTCTTTTTGAAATATGATCTCTAGAACTAAACACAGTACTCCAGGTGAGGCCTCACCAAGGACTTGTATAAGAGCATTATCACCTCCCTTTTCTTGCTGGTTTTACCTCTCTCTATGTAGCCCAGCATCTTTCTGGCTTTAGCTAGCCCTTGTCACATTGCGTCATTGCCTTCAGCTCACTAGACACAACCACCCCAAGGTCCTTCTCCTGGTCCGTGTGCAATAGTCTTTTGCCCCTTATCACATAAAGCACTTTTGGATTACTGCACCCGAGATGCATGACTCTACTTCTTGGAACTGAATTACAACTGCCAAATCTTTGCCTCCTCTTCTAGTTTTCTTAAATCCCTTTTCATTCTCTCTACTCCTTCAGGCATGTCCACTCTGTTGCATATCTTGGTATCATCTGCAAAAAAGCAAACTTTTCCTTTTAACCACTCTGCAATGTTGCTAACGAAGATATTGAACAGAACCGGTCCCAAAACCGATCCTTGAGGCCCTACACATCACCATTCTCTCATCAGTGCAGGTTTCATTTACCATTACATGTTGTCTTTTATCAGTCAACCAGTTTGTAATCCACTCCAACAGCTTGGTACCCACACCCAAACTTCTCATTTTATTCACGAGCCTCCTATGCAGGACTGTATCAAATTTTTGTCTGAAATCCAAGTAAATCACATCAAGTGTAGTTCATTGATTCAATTCTCTAATCACCCAATCAAAAAAAATCAATCATATTTGTCTGACAGGACCTTCCCTTGGTGAATCCATGCTGCTTTGGGTTCAGAAATCCACTTGATTGAAGAAAGTTCACTATTCTCTCCTTCAGCAGAAACTCCATCAATCTTCTAATTTCCTTCCACCCCCACCATTGATGTAGAGAGCAGTGTTGGAGCTGCATCAATGTGAAGTATCAAGCCTAAATGGTTAGGGGTAGTAACCACCGCATAAGCAAGCTACTCCCAAGCCTATTTGTTTACCCAGCCTGTGCAATTTAGTCCTTGTTGGTTGTTTGAATATAAATCCTCTTTTCTTCGTTCCCCCTGCCATTGAAGCAGAGAGCTGCTTGGATGTGCAATGAAAGTGAAGCATCAGGCTAATTTGGTTTGGGGTAGTAACCGCCGCAACAAGCAAGCTACTCCCACGCTTATTTGTGAATGCAGATCTTTTTTCCCACATTTCCTCTTGCCGTTGAAGCATAGAGCAATGTTGGAGTCATATTAACCTGGTTATGTTTATTGAATAAGGGTAGTAGTCGTCATTCCCGCAAGCCACCCCCATGCCTCTTCTCTTCATTTCATTCTGTAAATAGGGATATGGCCCTTCTCCTTTGTTTAATATTTCTGCTATTTCATCATCTTTCTCCACACATTGCTCCTCATCTCCTTTCAGTTTTACTGTACCACCTTGGGTCTTACTCCTTTCACTGATATACCTGAAAAACGTTTTGTCACCTCACTTTATCTCTTTAGCAATCGTTCCTTCTGCTTGATCTTTTGCTTTCTTTATTGCTTCCCTTGTTTCCCTCAGTTTCACCACATATTCTTCCCTGTGTGCCTCTTTTTGCGAACCTTTGCACTTCTTGAATGTCATTCTTTTTGCCTTTATTTTATTAGCCAACTCCTTTGAGAACCAGATCAGTTTCTTTTTCCTCTTATTCTTCTTACAAAGAGATTTGTAGCCTTTGAAATAGCTCCTTTTAAATCTGGTCCACTGTTGTTCCACTTCACCCATTGTCTCCCAGGTTTATGGTTCCTCCTCAAGGTACTTGTGCGACTTCTCTCCATCCTGGCTGCGATGTCAAACCATACTGTCCGATCGCTAGTGCTCAAGTGAGCACTTACTCTGATATTAGAGACAGTTTTCCCTGTTTGTGAGTACTAGGTCAAGAACCACTCCTTCCCTCATGGGTTTCACCATCATTTGTGTTAGCAGAGTACCTTGAAGGGCATCTACTATCTCTCTACTTCTTGAAGATTCAGCAGAAGGGATGCTCCAATCCACATCTGGCAAGTTAAAATCTCCAACAAGATTCACCCTTCCTTTTCACTTTTTGGATGATTCTGATCAGATCTCTATGGAGGTCTTCAGTTTGGAAATGATTATCCACCAGAAAGTCCTGTAGTTGCTTTAGAATGACCTTAGCAGGAAAAGGTGAGGAAGAAATAAGCCTATAGTTTGCTGGCCTGTTTACATCATCAGTAGGTTTTTTTTTAAGAAGGGGCTGCATTGATGCTTGCTTAAGTGAGGAGGGTAATGTTTCAGTAAAAAGGGACAAATTAATAATTCTGGAACGCAGCTTGCAGATGTCATCTATTAGGGCTCTCATAATGGTGGTATTCCAGGGATAAAGGGCACAGATAGTGGGATTCATTCGTTTGACTGTCGTAGCAACTTCTTCCCTGCTAACCTTTTCAAAAGAGGACCAAAGTGGGTCATCACCATCATTGTGGAGATCACCTGGCTTTAGTAAATGGAATAACTGGAATCCTAAATCAGCAATTTTCTTTTGAAAAAAGGCTGCAAATTCATTAAGAGAGATTTTAGATTAGGAGGTTTGAGAGACCATTCTTTGGAAATATTAACTGCAGATTGAATGGATTTACCAATATATAATTTCTCAATATTAGTAACAGCATTTCTGTAAGAATCCATCATATCAGAACAGATATGTTTATTCATATCTGAGAGACATTTGCACCAACAGAGCTCTGCTTTTCGAAGTAGTACCTTCAGTTGTTTTAATTCAAGCATGAACCATGTGGCTGTGGCAGAGTTCCTGATAAAATACGATTCAAGAGAAGCAATAGCATCTAGAGATGCCAGCAGAGAATTATTCATTTGGAAAGGTCTTGGGGCGTTTGTCAATGTCGATTGGACTTCTTTTTTACAATAGGTGACCTGGAGAGATAAGAATATTCGGAGCTTGTAGAAACTGTTACTCAAAACGTTAGTAGAAAATAATCCCTCCATGGAGTCTCTACATGAAACCATAGGGAAACCTTGTACTAGCATGGTGTTACTAATCAAGACCAGATCTAAAGCAAGGCCGTGACAGTGGGGGGGTCCTTGGACCCTTTGCTCCCAACCTAATGCATGCAATGTAGAAAGACATTTTTGACAAGCTGAAGACAGGGAACAAACATCTACATGCAACTTAAAGTCTCCCAATACCAAAATATTATTGAGTTCCTGCCTAAAGAGTCAATCACAGGTGCGTAGTTATTATTAAGCTGTCCAGGAGGGCAATACAACATGCAAACTCCTCAGTCTTTATTGTTGATGAAGAGTACTTCATGGGGAGGACTGATGTCGAGAGGATAGACACTGAATTTTTTGAGAGAATAAAAAGACCGCTTCCTTCTCCTCTGAGGTCTGGGTTTAGAGAAGTATTGGTAGTCGGGCAGGCACAGCTGATTTAGAAGCGCGTTGTTGGTGTCTAACAGCTGTAATACCAACTTTCCTCATACATTAGTGAAAATATTGACAGTTGCAATCATAGACCTTCATTGCCTTCTAAATACTCATTTGGCATCATTTTGTGCAATTTTTTTTGCTGAATTTTAAATTTGCATATAAAACTTATCTTCTTAAGAAGTCCCATGCCCTGACATGGTCCGCATGTTGAAACTGTGTTTCTGCATCAGGGGGTTTTCAGTCCAGTAGTGTAAGCATTGTGCTTTAATTACAGTTCATGTCGGTGTTTTCTCGGGCATTTGGCACCAAACTTCCAACTGGTCATGAACTGTAATTAAAGTGCATTGCATACACTACTGGATTGAAAACCCCCTGATGCAGAAACACAGTTTCGAAATACGGACCATGTCGGGGCATGGGACTTCTTATTACTTAAGATGTTTTATATAAGCAAATTTAAAATTCAACAAAAAAACTGAACAAAATTATGCCAAATGGTGATTTAGAAGGCAATGAAGGTCTATGATTGGAATTGTCTATTATGATGGCAATTGTCAGTATATTTTCACTTATGTATGAGGAAAGTTGGTATTACAGTTATTGTTCTTTTTCTTACCTTGATTCTCACGTTTGCCTGTATTGGTGTCTAAAAGCCTTGATTCTGTGATGCACAATAGGTCTGGCTGGATGTCTACTATATAGTCGTGATAATACTTATACTCTTTTCCTAACAGATCTAACATTAATGAGAAAAACTAAAAGGACACAAGAAGAAAGAGTAATCAATAAGAAGTTTGATTTTATGCAAGGAATCAGCTTTGAGGGAGGTCCCTCCCTTCTTACGCCTCATGACTGTAACTCAAACCAGCGCGCGGGTGCACGGGTGCGCATGCATTGGCCCGCGCCCGGGGACGCAGCTGTATAACTTGCGCGCGTATATGCATGCATGTTATAAAACAGCCCGGCCACGTGCACACGTCAGCCAAATTTTAAGCGGGCACATGCATGTGCCTGCAAATCCCACTTCTACCGCATAAAGTGGGGAATTTTAAAAGGGGCGCATGCCGACGCCATTCGCAGTTTTACCAGTTCATCCCCAAATTGCCCAGTTAAGAGAGAGGTGCTCCAAGTCCCCCATGTTAACAGCCTTCACTCCTCCCAGTTAGCCCGGACCCTTAAAACGCTGCAGATCTGCTTAGTTTTCTTTATTTATTTTTTTTTAACTTACACGTCATCCATAGCAGCAGTAATGTCACGCAAGAGAGGGAGCCTCGGCGTGTGCCGTACTGCATAAGTATTTACGCTCACATCTCAGGATCACGCCCTGAAATGCGCATGCCCCGCCCCATTCTGAAAACCTTTGAGATGTACGTGCACATCCGGGCGGCTTTTAAAATCCACTCAGCGTGTGCAAGCTCGACTTATTCATATATCCCCTGACTGATGCGCACGCCAGGCTTTTAAAATTAACCTTTATGCTAGCAAGTTGCCTTTAGTGACCCTGGCCCCCAAGTACCAGGATAGTTTTAATAGGGTCCTCCATCATAGATGTGGCGGATTCCAAAATATACAGCAGCATCAGGTGAAATGAACCAGATTTAATATCCGCCATCCACAAATAGTGAGAAGGTAAAGCCACAAGGCTCAGGGTCACACGAAAGGACACACAATTTTTGAGAGAAATATTATTTATGTTCCAAAAGATAGCTCTCTAAATAACTTTTTAAAAAAAAATTTCCACTCTTCTTAAGGGTTATTTTCAGATTCATGTGAGCCAGAACCTAGGGATACGCCTGTATCATGCTACATTGGGTTGCACCTCGTGTATCAAGTGCAAAGCAATTACCACAATATCTTTTAAATAGCAGCACTGGGCAGGAAGTGCACACAACAACAAACCACAAGTTGTACACTTGGCTTTTTGCAATTTCAACATGATCTTGGTCAAACTGTTTACTAGGAGGTTAAATAATTCATTTAGCCTTAAAAAACAAAAGCAAAAACAAAAAGGCTTCTAAAATGTAAAAAAAAAAATGAGTGGGAATAAAGGCAACCCTGGGATCATTTCTGGCTTTGTAACTTGAGCAACTGGGGATCTTGAATAGGGATAAGAAGGTTTTCAGTACACGTGGGGCCTGATTCATGAAGTCTTCCCTATTCTGTTTCTATGCAAATAGACCTTGATGTAATTGAATGCTGTCAAGACAAAGTGAAAGAAACTAGAGGAAAGCCAGAGATAAAGAAACTGGTGTCTATGGCACCTCAACAGAAATGGATGGACCTTTGACATTATTATCAGCCGTCATATTCTATATTTCTCTTTCATTATTGATGGCCACTAGTTGTGAATACATTTATGACTTCCATTTTGGGGAGGGGAGGGTGTTTCTGAGTTTTTAAATTTATTTTATTCTTATTTCGCTTCATTTTCTGTTTTTCTGCATATAAAATGCAAGTGCCAAGCACAAAATTTGTTTTGCGCTATTTGCATTTTAGATACACAGGGCCAGATTTTCAAAGGATTTACGCGCGTAACCGCTCCTGCGCACGCCGAGCCTATTTTGCATAGGCCCGGCGACGCGCGCAAGCCCCGGGACGTGTGCATGTCCCGGGGCTTTGTGAAAGGGGCGGGGTGGGACCGAGGCCTCCGGCACAGTGGCTGTGCCAGGGGATCACGCGCCGGCACTCTGCCGGCGCGCGCAACCTATGCCTGCCCAGAGACAGACGTAAATAACAAAATAAAGGTAGGGGGGGATTTAGGTAGGGCAAGGTGGGGGGGGGGGGGGGCAGAAGGAAAGTTCCTCCGAGGCCGCTCCGATTTCGGAGCGGCCTCGGAGAGAACAGGGAAAGCCATCAGGGCTCCCCTAGGGCTCGGTGTGTGCAAGGTGCACAAGTGTGCACCCCTTTGCACGCGCCGACCCCAGATTTTATAACATGCGCGCGGCTGTGCATGCATGTTATAAAATCGGGCATAGATCTGTGCACGCCGGGTTGCGCGCACAAATCTACGCCCGCGCTTACCTCTTAAAATCTGGCCCGCAAATTGTGAACATAAATGGAAAACAAAACAAAAAAAAAAATTAATTGGTACTGTCTTTCACGTCTTTTTAAAATGAATACACATCTCCAACAGCCACAACATATTTATTGCAATGTCAATCATTTTTTGTTTATAACCGCTGTTGGTTATTTCTACGTTCCCATAATACTGTTGTTTTCAGGCAAACCAAGTTTCCTATAGAAAGCATGTTCATCTGATAATAACCTATTGGGCCCAGTGGTCAGACTAGATTGCCACATGATAAGGGCATAGACTCCTGTTCTCAGTAAAACGGTTCAGTCTTGTGCGGTTTCAGTTCAAACCCTTGTCAGTGGGCTAGATGGATGTTTTGCTTTCTGCAGCTTTGCAAAACTCAGATGTTTGAGAAAGGCATACAAAGTTCTCAGGCATGCAAATACAATCTGAGTAGAGAAAAAATAGCTTATACTTGTGCATCCTCGGGGAAATATAAAAATTCAATACACATTGGAATGGTCTTGGTTCAAGATTATTTGAAAATGTGAGGCGTAAGAACTATTTTCTTAAATTAGACTCATTCCTAAAACTAAAGGGCCAGATTTTAAGAGGTATGGACGGGCGTACATTTGTGTGCGCAACCCGGTCCAAGTACAGATCCCTGAGGCACTCCACGGTTTATCTTTTTCCACTGTGAAAACTGACCATTTAATCCTACTCTCTGTTTTCTGTCTTTTAACCAACTTGCAATCCACAAAAGGACATCGCCTCCTATCCCATGACTTTTTAGTTTTCTTAGAAGCCTCTCTTGTGGGACCTTGTCAAACTCCTTCTGAAAATCCAAATACACCACATCTACCGGTTCACCTTTGTCCACATGTTTATTCACCCCTTCAAAAAAATGTAGGAGATTTGTGAAGCAAGACTTTCCTTGCGTAAATCAATGTTGGCTGTGTCCCATTAAATGTTTTCTGATTTTATTCTTTATAACAGTTTCCATGATTTTTCCCCAGCACTGAAGTCAGTCTCACTGGTCTATACTTTCCCAGATCACCCCTGGATCCATTTTTAAATAAAGGGGTTACATTGGCTAACTTCCGATCTTCAGGTACATCAGATGATTTTAATGATAGGTTACACATTTTTACTAATAATTCTGAAATTTCATTTTTTAGTTCTTTCAGAACCCTGAAGTGTATACCATCTGGTCCAGGTGATTTACTACTCTTCAGTTTGTCAATCAGGCCTACCACATCTTCCAGGTTCACCGTGATTTGGTTCGGTTGATCTGAATCATCACCCATGAAAACCCTCTCCAACATCCTCTTCAGTACACACTGAAGCAAAGAAATCGTTTTATCTTTCCACAATGGCCTTATCTTTTCTAAGGGCCCCATTAACCCCTTGATCATCCAATGGTCCAACTGACTCCCTTGCAGGATTTCTGCTTCGGATATATTTTTAAAAGTTTTTATTGTGAGTGTTTGCCTCTATGGCCAACTTCTTTTCAAATGTTCTCTAAGCCTGTCTTATCAATGTCTTACATTTAACTTGCCAATGCTTATGCTTTATCTTATTTTCTTCTGTTGGATCCTTCTTCCAATTTTTGAATGAAGATCTTTTGGCTAAAATAGCCTCTTTCACCTCACCTTTTAACCATGCCAGTAATCGTTTTGCCTTCTTTCCACCTTTCTTAATGCATGGAATACATCTGGTCTTTGCTTCTAGGATGGTATTTTTTTAATAACGTCCACTCTTGTTGCACACTTTTTACCTTTTGTAGCTTTTTTCTAAATATTTTTCTCATTTTATCAAAGTTTCCCTTCTGAAAGTTTAGTGCTAGAGCCATAGATTTACATACTGTCCCCCTTCCAGCCATTAATTCAAATTTGATCATATTATGATCACTATTGACAAGCGGCCCCACCACCGAAACCTCTCTCACCAAATACTGGGCTCCACTGAGAATTAGATCTAAAATTACTCCCTCTCGTCAGTTCCTGAACCAATTGCTCCATCCAGGAACTTTATCTCTCTAGCATGCCTTGATATTTCACTTACCCAATCAATATTAGGGTAAGAACATAAGAAGCTGCCATGCTGGATCAGACCAAGGGTCCATCAAGCCCAGCATCCTGTTTCCAACAGAGGTCAAACCAGGCCATAAGAACTTGGCAATTACCCAAACACCAAGAAGATCCCATGCTACTGATGCAATTAATAACAGTGGCTATGCCCTAAGTAAACTTGATTAATAGCAGTTAATGGACTTCTCCTCCAAGAACTTATCCAAACCTTTTTTGAACCCAGCTACACTAACTGCACTAACCATATCTTCTGGCAACAAATTCCAGAGCTTAATTGTGCATTGAGTGAAAAAGAATTTTCTCTGATTTGTTTTAAATGTGCTACTTGCTAACTTCATGGAGTGCCCCCCCCCCCCCCCCTAGTTCTTGTATTATCTGAAAGAGTAAATAACTGTTTCATATTTATCTGTTCAAGACCTTTCATGAGTTTGTAGACCTCTATCATATCCCCCCCTCAGCTGTCTCTTCTTCAAGCTGAACAGCCCTAACCTCTTTAGCTTTTCCTCATAGGGGAGCTGTTCCATCCCCTTTATCATTTTGGTTGCCCTTCTCTGTACCTTCTCCATTACAACTATATCTTTTTTGAGATGTGGTGACCAGAACTGTACACAGTATTTAAGGTGCGGTCTCACCATGGAGCGATACAGCGGCATTATGACATTTTCTGTTTTATTAACCATTCCCTTCCTAATAATTTCTACCATTCTGTTTGCTTTTTTGACTGCTGCAGCACACTGAGCTGACGATTTCAAATTATCATCCACTATGTTGCCTAGATCTTTTTCCTGGGTGGTAGCTCCTAATATGGAACCTAACATCGTGTAACTACAGCAAGGGTTATTTTTCCCTATAAGCAACACCTTGCACTCATCCACATTAAATTTCATCTGCCGTTTAGATGCCTAATCTTCCAGTCTTGCAAGGTCCTCCTGTAATCTATCACAATCCGCTTGTGTTTTAACTACTCTGAATAATTTTGTATGATCCACAAATTTGATAACCTCATTTGTTGTATTCCTTTCCAGATCATTTATATATATATTGAAAAGCACCGGTCCAAGTACAGATCCCTGATGCACTCCACTGTTTACCCTTTTCCATTGAGAAAACTGACCATTTAATCCTACTCTCTGTTTCCTGTCTTTTAACCAGTTTGTAATCCATGAAAGGACATCGCCTCCTATCCCATGACTTTTTAGTTTTCTTAGAAGCCTGTCATGAAGGACTTTGTCAAATGTCTTCTGAAAATCTAAATACACTACATCTACTGGTTCACCTTTATCCACATGTTTATTAACCCCTTCAAAAAAATGAAGCAGATTTGTTAGGCAAGACTTCCCTTGGGTAAATCTATGTTGACTGTGTTCCATTAAATCATGTCTTTCTATATGCTCTACGATTTTGATCTTGAGAATAGTTTCCACTATTTTTCCCAGCACTGAAGTCAGGCTCACTGGTCTATAATTACCCAGATCGCCCCTGGAGCCCTTTTTAAATATTGCGGTTACATTGGCAACCATCCAGTCTTCAGGTACAAAGGATGATTTTAATGATAGGTTACAAATTTTAACTAATAGATCAGAAATTTCATTGTTTAGTTCCTTTAGTGCCCTAGGATGCATACCATCCGGACCAATTGATTTGCTACTCTTTAGTTTGTCAATCTGGTCTACTACATCTTCCTGGTTCACAGTGATTTGGTTCAGTTCATCTGACTCATCACCCTTGAAAACCATCTCCAGAACTGGTATCTCCCCAACATCCTCATTAGTAAAAACGGAATCAAAGAATTCATTTAGTCTTTCTGCAATGGCCTTATCTTCCCTAAGAGCCCCTTTATCCCCTCGGTCATCTAATGGTCCAACCGACTCCCTTACAGGTTTCTTGCTTCGGATATATTTTAAAAAGTTTTTATTATGAGTTTTTGCCTCTATGGCCAACTGCATTTCAAATTCTCTCTTCCCTGTCTTATCAATGTTTTACACTTAACTTGACAATGCTTATGTTCTATCCTATTTTCTTCAGATGGATCCTTCTTCCAATTTTTGAAGGATGTTTTTTTGGCTACAATAGCCTCTTTCACCTCACCTTTTAACCATGACAGTAATCGTTTTGCCTTCCTTCCACCTTTCTTAATGTGAGGAATACATATGGACTGCACCTCTAGGATTGTATTTTTAAACAATGTCCATGCCTGTTGAACAGTTTTAACCTTTGCAGCTGCACCTTTCAGTTTTTCCTAACTATTTTCCTCATTTGATCAAAGTTTCCCTTTTGAAAGTTTAGTGTTAGAGCTGTAGATTTACTTATTGTCCCCCTTCCAAATATTAGTTTAAATTTGATCATGTTACGATCACTATTGCCAAGTGGCCCCACCACCGTTACCTCTCTCACTAAATCCTGTGTTCCACTAAGAATTAAATCTAAAATAGCTCCCTCTCTTGTTGGATCCTGAACCAATTGCTCCATGAAGCAGTCATTTATTACATCCAGGAACTTTTTGTCTCTAGCAAGTCCTGATGTTACATATACACAGTCAATATTGGGGTAATTGAAATCTCCCATTATTATTCTACTGCCAAATTAGTAGCTTCCCTGATTTCTCTTAGCATTTCATCATCTATCTGACCATTTGTCTAGGCAGACGGTAGTATACTCCTATCACTATACTCTTACCCAATACACATGGGATTTCTACTCATATAGATTCTACTGAGCATTTAGTCTCTTGTATGATCTTTATCCTGTTGGACTCTATACCTTCCCGGACATAAAGTGCCACACCCCCACCAAGTTGTTCCTCCCTATCATTGTAATATAATTTGTACCCTGCTATAACACTGTCCTATTGGTCATCCTCCTTCCACCAAGTCTCTGTGATGCCAATTATGTCAATCTCATCATTTGCTGCTATACACTCTAACTCTCCCATCTTACTTCTTAGACTTCTGGCATTGGCATACAGACATTTCAAAGTGTGTTTTTTGTTTGTATTAACAACCTGCTTTTTAGTCGTTAGGGATAATTTGGAAATCATTAGCTTCGGTGATTTTTTACATATAGGCACATGGACTACATTTGCTTTTATTGGAACCTCTCTGTTGGGATGTCCTAACTCTCCTGTTTCATTAGTATCCTTCAAGGATACATTTCTCCAAACCATGCACTGCTGCGTGACTGTCGGCTTTCCCCCTTGTTCTAGTTTAAAAGCTGCTCTATCTCCTTTTTGAAAGTTAGTGCCAGGAGCCTGGTTCTACACTGGTTAAGGTGGAGCCCATCCCTTCAGAAAAGACTCCCCCTTCCCCAAAAGGTTCCCCAGTTCCTTACAAAACTGAATCCCTCTTCCTTGCACCATAGTCTCATCCACACATTAAGACTCCGGAGCTCTGCCTGCCTCTGGGGACCTACACATGGAACAGGAAGCATTTCAGCTTTCTACCTAAGAGTCTAAACTTGGCTTCCAGAACCTTCCTTCCACATTTTCCTATGTTGTTGGTGCCCACATGTACAACGACAGCCGGCTCTTCCCAGCACTGTCTAAAATCCTATCTAGATGATGCATGTTGTCCGCCAACTTCACACGAGGTAGGCATGTTACCAAGTAATCCTCATGCCCACCAGCCACCCAGCTGTCTACATTCCAATAATCGAATCACCAACTATGATGGCTGACCTGACACTTCCCCTCATTGGCAGAGCCCTGGGAGACACATCCTCGGTGCAAGAGGACAATGCACCACCTGGAGAGCAGGTTCTTACTACAGGATTATTTCCTGCTGCACCAGGTTGATGCTCTCCGACCATGAGATCTTCCTCCTCCAAGGCAGCACCAGGGATGCCAGACTGGAGTTGGGACTTGGCTACTATGTCCCTGAAGGTCTCATCTATATACCTCTCTGTCTGCCACTCTAGCCTCCAGAGATCGGACTCGTTCTCTGAGAGTCAGGAGCTCTTTGCATCGGATGCACACGTATAATTTCTCACTGGAGGGTAAAAAATCATACATGTGACACTTGATGCAAAAGACTGGGAGGCCCCCCCCTCTTGCTGCTGGACTGCTGCCTTCATCTTAAATTTGTTCAGTTCCTAGTTAAGTTTTAGGTTGCTGTGGGTGAAGGATTGCATACAAATTAGGGTCCTTTAAATCTATTAATGTATTCACTATGGGGTAGATTTTAAAAACTTGCGCATCCATGTGCGCGCACTACCCAGGAGCGGCCTGGGAGGGAACTTCCCTACCCCCTATACTAACTTTCCTATCCCTTCCTCTAACCTTCCCGCCCCCTAGCCCTATCCTAATCCCCCCAAATCCTTATCTTACCATTTACTCCTACCTCGGGGCAGGAGCAAGTTGCACGCGGTGGCGGCATGCGATCCCCTGGAACAGCGGCAAATGACCACTGTGCCGGGCACCTCTAGCCCCGCCCCTGGACCGCCTCGCCCTCTCCCCACCCCTTTCCTGAGGCCCCAGGACTTTCCATGCGTCCCGGGGATTTACGCGTGTGGCTGGGCCTTTGAAAATTGGCCTGGCGCACATAAGCCCGGCCACGAGCGTACATTTTTGAAAATTCACCCCTATATTTCTGATAGTAACCTGCAAGGGAAAGATCAAACGCTTGATAAGGTATGGGGAATTTCTGAGTTTAAGTTAAAAGGTTGATTTTTTATTTTTTTAAAGTGTGAAAGTGACACCTGCCTATAGATGAAAGGATGAGCTAGGGGTGGCTGGGAGGGTTGGGAAATAACAAATACACAGACCTCTGTTTGTTGCCTGACTTTCTGACTGCCTATTTAACTTTTAAAAATGTCTCCAAGTAGTACTACTTAACTGATTCTTTCCAGCCACCAGCAAGGTGATCTCTCAGAGCTCCCACTGTGGTTTGGAGAGAAATTACACCAATCGTTCAAGTCCCTGACCTCAGAGGGCTCCCAATATAAGTTAGTACCTGAGGCAATGGAGGGTGAAGTGATTTGCCCAAGCAGCAGGATTTGAACCCTGGCCTCCTTGGTTTCTGGGACAGAGTTAGGGCAGAGATAAGAAGTTAGGAGGGCCCATATTCAGACACACTCTGGATAGCAAAGTTAGGCAGATAATTTTATCTGGCTAACTTTGGAGGCATATTCAACAGTGCAACCACACTACTGAATATAACCGGCTATCTTAATTAGTTAGCCAGCTAACTTTAGGACAGCTCTTGGATTCGTCCAGACTTAGCCAGTTAACTCAACTCCTTCCCGTTACGCCCCTAAACCACCCCTAACTTATCTGGCTAAATTCTAGCCTCCTAATTTATTAGCCGGCTAGAATTTAGCCAGTTAAAGGCTACATATAGCCGGCTAGGCCATTTAGACGGATAACTATTATGTTATCCGTCTAAATGGCTTTTGAATATGGACTTCTAGGTGCCTGACACTAATTTTCAGCATTAGGATGTAACTTAGGGACCTAATTGTAGGCAAATGAATTGCAGGCTTAAATTTACAATCCTAAGTTTCAGGTGTCAAAAGATGACCTGACTATCCCCCAACCCCTCTCCAGTACCAGCAGGCCCAACAAGGAAGGAGAGTGGCCCGGGATTACCTTACCCCCCATCACCACCTCCTCAGTCAGGGTTTATTTGTAAATAAAATTTGAGTGTACTTACTCCTATTTTTTTTTGTATTTAAATACATGATTTCTGTATTTTCTGTGTGTTGTCAGTTCTTGCATGACCTTTTTTTGTGTAGTGCTGTTTATAGAAGGGAAGAGGTGAGTGGTGAACTGTTAGCGGCGGTAGGAGAAGGGCAAAGTGATGTCAAGGGGGTTGCCAGAGAAGGAAGAACCTATAATCGGTCTGACCTTAGGCAGCCATATTCTAAAATGTCAACGTTTAGGAGCACAGAGCTGCTGATGCCGGGACGGGGATGCGGGATAGCACCCCTGCAATCTGAGGCATGAACGGGAAAGTTTTGCATGGCCGAATTAGACAAGTTCGCGATTGATTACACTGAGCAACGAGGCCTCTGTCAGGCTCCTTCTCTTACACCTCCTTAAAAGTACTGAAAATTAAATATGCCCCTAGGATGATTACAGGAAACAGGCACTGCAACTGCATTTGTAACTTGGTACCTTTAATCAGCACTAACTAGTCTGTGGTTTGGAGAGAAATTACACCAATCATTCAAAGGCTCCAACTCTTTCAGTATGACTAAGGATCCGGTTTTAGACTTATGATTTATGCATAAAACGCACGGTGGAGATGCTGATTTTACAGAGACTGATTTATCAAAGGCACGATCAGGGTTCCACTCTGGCTGCTACACTTTGCAAAGCTATAGCCTGTGTTTTGTTTTTTTTCTTGTCTGTAGATCGCTTGGCTTTGGCCCTGCACTCCTCCGACTTCGAACCAACAGCTCCCATCACCGAGCCAAAGAAGCAGCGTCCTTGATGGCCAACAGAGCCTTGTGCGCTGTAGCCTTCCTCTCCCCCTTTTTTTTTTTTTTTTTTTAAATCAGTCTACCTTGGAGTGTCACCGTCCAGGATGATGTCCCATCCTGTAGAGTGACCTTGTTCCTTAACTCAGGACCAGGGAACACTCTTAAGCCATGCACACAATTATGATATGTTGTGAAGCCTGGCACAAGCAAACATCCTGGAGCAAAAGACCTCTTTGTCCTTGTGAAACACGATTTCTGCAACCTACTTGCCGTATATTGGGGGATAATTAAAAAAAAAAAATCAATCATGCACCTAGAACCTGGTTTTATGCAGGTGAATGGCTGTTCAAAAAACAACCTTGGTGCAGTGAGCGTAAAAGTGGGTCATCCCGCACAAGTTACGCTCTGCTTGGAGGAGATGCAACTTTGCACAAGGTAATTTGTGCGTGTGCGCTGGGCCAACTGACCTGACGATTCTCAAAGCAAATTTAATTCACGTCAGCTTACTTTTGAAAATCCTCGGTAAAATCTGCTTGCCCTTGCTGACCTTACCGCTACACGGGCCGTTATAAAAATGACCCTCGCTGTGTACGAATAAGAATTCTGAGACACACGTATACGCTGCATATTTAGCAAAAACGCATGCCTGAAATAACCCGGACTTACCGAGAATCACCCCTCAAAGAGCAGGAACGTAGGTCTAGGATCGGACATGGGCCGGCACAAACTCAGATCCCTAACGTTCAGGGGTTTACAATGCTACCACATATCCTGATCCCTGCAGATTTGGGCAGACAGCCTAAAACATTCAGTTTCCCTCCTTTTAAGGTGTGTTTGGTTGTCGCTGCCTAGGGTAAGGGCAGATGTGGGTAACATCAAGGAACAGCAGAGGCCTGGGGAACTCCAGGGAAGAAGAAAATTTAAATTTTCCACGCTGAGATGCTCTCTGCATGCAACTGATATTTTGGAAACCCATGGCCTCCTGTCCCTGCAATAGTTGCCCTGTGCACTTGCTAGTGAGACCCAAACCTGTCTTTTAAACAGCAGTATCGGGGAAATCTGTGCTCTCGCTGCCTACGTTTTACATGGTGCACACTGGCTAGTTATATATCCTGTTTGCAATTCGGAGGTTTCAGGCTGCAGTACTTTTAACCTCTTCTAGTACCCAAGCTCTAAATTTAGAAATGACTAAATGTATATCAAGAATTAGAATTTAATAAGCTTTAATTTTTTTTTTTTTTTATTACAGATCAAAATTTAAATAGGTAAACATCAAGCTCAGCTCATCTGGGAATGACCACCTAGCCTTGCACAAACAGATAGCTGCTGCCATGCTTTCACGAAGTCATTAGCATATTCATCACCAGCAGGTAATAAGAAAAAATTGTAACTTGCACTAAAACTAAATGGATAGATGGCAAAACAAAACAATATAAACATAAAAATCAAACACAATGATATACATTTTTTCCCATGCACACCCCATCAATCAGCATTCTGTCTATAATTTCCTAGTGTTCAAATCTTACTATTATTTAAAACTTTTTTTTTTTTTCAATGAACAAAACAAATCTTTCGTTGGGTTGGCGGAGCTTGCTACACGCCATCTGAACAGGCAAGTGGCCAGTCTTGGTTTTGTTGACCTGCATCAATGGACTTGGCTTCCTCTTCCTTCAGAAACTTGAGATGACAAGCCAGGAGAATTAATGGGGTAAAACCAGGACTAGCTCCTCCTGTCCTCTCACCATGATGCCACTTATTTATTTAAAAAATTCTTATTAACAGCCTTTCCGGCCCCTAAGGGTCACCCAAGGCTGTGCTCCTATTAAATAATATAAACCAAATAAAATACAAATAATGCATCCAACAATTCAAACTATAAACAAAACATTTAAAAAAAATATGAAAATACAATATAAAGTATACCATCTTAAATCAATAACAGTAACATCAGCATAGATGACCACCTAACCCACAGTCGTCGACCACATCCTATCCCATATATTTAATTCAGGACACTACTGTTCCCACCTTCTCTCATCTCCACCATGTTACATAACATCCCATGGAATCATTACAGACAAAAGATGGTCTATTAAAACAGAATTAGAATCCATAATACTTAGAAAACAATTACATTTTCTTTTTTTTTCTTTTTTTTTTTTAATGAAAAGTGAAATAATTCAGCTTTATGCTAATGTCAAGGGAGGTAATCTGTTCCATAATAAAAAAGACCTGCTGTTGGAAAAGCCCTTGCCCTTAGACGAGCTCATCTCATCTTTTTAAAGGAGTTGTGAGCCTACTGAAAACATTCTGGCGTCACGCGAAGGTGCGCTGTGAAAAATGGTAGCAGAATGACAAGCGTCCCGTCAACGATGAGGCATACTGTATAGCAAGAAGTTCAGGAATGATGGATTGCTAACTGTATCAAAAGTATAAGACCCAATAACCCAAATTCTAAAATATATTTCAATGTTTTTCACTAGAAGCAGGCAGAGCTCCGGGGTCTCAATGTAGGGACGAGACGACGGTGCGAGGAAGGATTCAGTTTTGTAGGGAACTAGGGAACTTTTGGGGAAAAGGGGAGTCTTTTCCGAAGGATGGGCTCTACCTTAACCAGGGTGGAACTAGATTGCTGGCACTAACTTTAAAAAAAAAAAAGAGAGAGAAGGGCTTTTAAACTAGAGAAAAGGGGAAAGCCGACAGTCGTTCAGCAGTGCACGGTTTGGAGGAAGATAATTTTGAAGGGTACTAATGAAGTAGGAGAGTTAGGGCATCCCAACAGAGAGGTCCCAATAAAAGCTAAAGTAGTCCATGTGCCTATAAGTAAAGAATCACCTAAGCTAAAAGATTCAAAATGTCTCCCTGTCACCTGAAAAGCAGACTGTTAGTATAAACAAAACACACACTTTGTCTGTATGTCAATGCCAGAAATCTAAGAAGCAAGATGGGAGAGTAAGGGATCGATTTTCAAAGGAGCGATGTGCGTGTGATAGAAAATACGATATCTGTGGACAGCTGACCAAATTGGTAGTGCAGTAATTGGAGATTTCAATTATCTCAATACTGACTGGATAAATGTAACATCAGGATATGCTAGAGAGAAAACGTTCCTGGATGGAATAAATGACAATTTATGGAGCAACTGTTTCAGGAACCAACGACAGAGGGAGCTATTTTAGATCCAATTCTTAGTGGAGCACAGGACTTGGTGAGAGGGGTAATGGTGGTGGGACCGCTTGCGATGGTGATCATAATGGGGTAGATTTTAAAAGGAGTGCGCGTGGTGCGCACAAGGAGACGTACAATTGTGCACCTTGCGTCTTACCTTTTGCGCCTGCCTCCGGGCTGCTGTATCGGAGGCCTCTGGCCCCGCCCCGGGCCACCCCTTTAGTAAAGCCCTGGGACTTAAGACGTGTCCCGAGGCTTCACATGTGTCGCCGGGCCTTTATAAAATAGGCCTGGCGCACGTAACCCCCCTACCCACGTAAATCCTCTGGATTTACGCACGTAGGGCTTTTAAAAACCGGCCCAATATGATCAAATCGGAATTAATGACTGGAAGGAGGGACAATATGTAAATCCATGGCTCTAGCACTAAACTTTCAAAAGAGAAGCTTTGATAAAATGAGAAAAATAGAAAAACAATGAAAGGTACAGATACAAAGGTTAAGAGTGTACAACAGGCATGGACATTGTTAAGAAATACCATCTTAGAAGCACAATCCAGATGTATTCCATACATTAAGAAAGGTGGAAGGCAAGCCAAACATTCCAAGAAGGATCTATCTGAGGAAAATAGGAAAAACCATAAGTATTGGCAAGTCAAATGTAAAATATTGATAAGACAGTCTGAGAGAGAATTTGAAAAGAAATCGGCAATAGAGGCAAAAACTATCCTAAACAGGAAGCCTGCGAGGGAGTCGGTTGGACTATTAGATGACTGAGGGATTAAAGGGGCACTTAGGGAAGATAAGGCCATTGTGGAAAGACTAAATGAATTCTTTGCTTCAGTGTTTACTGCTGAGAATGTTGGGGAGATACCCATTCTGGAGATGGTTTTCAAGGGTGACGATTCAGATGAACTAATTTGAATCATGGTAAACCTGGAAGGTATAGTAGGTCAGATTGACAAACTAAAGAGTAGCAAATTACCTGGACTGGATGGTATACACCCCAGGATTGTGAAAGAATTAAAAAATGAAATTTCAGACCTAATACAAGTAGTTGGTAAATTATCATTAAAATTGTCCATTATACCTGAAGAATGGAAGCTGGCCAATGTAATTCCGATATATAAAAAGGGCTCCAGAGGTGATCCGGGAAGCTATAGACCGGTGAGCCTGACTTCAGTGCTGGGAAAAATCATATAAACTATTATAAAGAACAGAATCACACAAATTATAGATAGACAAGCCGTTAAGCCCGTTAAAACGGGCTACATCCCTCATTCTCTCTCCCCTCACTCTTCACCACCCCCCTCCCCCACCTCTCCACCCTCCCTCTCCTCTCACTCAGTCCCTCCCTCCCACTCAGTCCCCCCTCTCTCTCCCACTCACTCAGTCCCCCCTCTCTCTCCCACTCAGTCAGTCCCCCTCCCTCCCACTCAGTCCCTCCCTTCACCCGCCTCCATTTCCTTCCGACGCCGTACTCGCAACTCCTCGCAGCCCACACCCACCTCCATTTCCTCCCGGCGCCGTAAGCGCGACTTCCCGCAACCCTCACCCGGCTCCATTAACTCCTCCCGCTCCTGCCGGCAGATCTCGGGGGGGGGGGGGGGGTGTCACTCCCGCGCGCGCGGCAGTGACCCCCCCGAGATCTGCCGGCAGATCTGGGGAGGAGAAGTAGCGGCACCGCGCGCGAGCGGTGCCGCTACTTCTCCTCCCGCTCCTGCCGGCAGATCTCGGGGAGGGGGGGGCGCGGGAGTGACACCCCCCCCCCCCCCCGAGATCTGCCGGCAGATCTGGGGAGAAGTAGCGGCGCCGCTGCTTCTCCTCCCGCTCCTGCGGCCCCACCGCCATTTTTTTTTTCTGACCGACGTCCTTGCCCGCACATGCGCAGTAAAGCTGCGCTCTACTGCGCATTTGCGGGCCGTCGGTCACAGGCCATTTATAAGGTAGATAGACAAGATTTAATGGGACACAGCCAGTATGGATTTACCCAAGGGAAGTCTTGCCTCACAAATCTGCTACATTTCTTTGAAGGGATGAATAAGCGTGTGGATAAAGGTGAACCGGTAGATATGGTGTATTTGGACCAGACCCTCATGAGAGGCTTCTAAGGAAACTAAAAAGTCAAAGGGATAGGAGGTGATGTCCTTTTGTGAATTGCAAACTGGTTAAAAGACATGAGACAGAGTAGGATTATATGATCTATTTTCAAAGTGGAGAAAGTACATAGTGGAGTGCCTCAAGAATCTGTATTTGGCTTCGTGTTTTTTAATATATTTATAAATGATCTGGAAAGGGGTACAATGATTGAGATGATCAGATTTGCAGATGAAACAAAATTATTCATAGTAGTTAAATCTCAAGCGGATTGAGATAAACTGAAGAAGGACCTTGCAAGACTGGAAGACTGGGTGTCCATATGGCAAATTAAATATAATGTGGACAAGTGCAAGGTGTTGCGTATAGGGAAAAATGTAGTTGCATGATGATAGGTTCCATATTAGGAGTTACCACCCAGGAAAAAGATCTAGGCATCATAGTGGATAAAACTTTGAAATCGTCGGCTCAGTGTGCTGCAGCAGTCAAAAAATAAAACAATGTTAGGAATTATTAGCAAGGGAATGTTGAGTAAAACGGAAAATGTCATAATGCCTCTGTATTGCACCATGGTGAGACCGCACCTTGAATACTATGTACAATTTTGGTTGCTGTATCTCAAAAAAGATATAGTTGCACTGGAGAAAGTATAGAGAGAGGCAACCAAAATGATAAAGGAGATTGAACAGCTCCCCTATGAGGAAAAGCTAAAGAGCTTAGGGCTGTTCAGCTTGAAGAAGAGACAGCTGAGGGGGGGATATGATAAAGGTCTACAAACTCAAGAAAGGTCTTGAACAGATAAATGTGAAACAGTTATTTTCTCTTTCAGATAATACAAGAACTATTGGGGGGGGGGGGGGGGGCTCTCCATGAAGTTGGCAAGTAGCACATTTAAAACAAATCGGAGAAAATTCTTTTTCACTCAACACACAATTAAGCACTGAAATATGTTGCCAGAGGATGTGGTTAGCATAACTGGATTAAAAGTTTTGTATAAGTTCCTGGAGAAGTCCATAAACTGCTATTAATCAATAGGGAATAGCCACTGTTTGTTGCCGGTATCAGTAGAATCGGATCTATTTAATGTTTGGGTACTTGCCAAGTACTCGTGACTTAGATTATCCACTGTTGGAAAGAGGATGCTGGTCTTCACAGACCCTTGTTCTGACACAGTATTGTCAAGTCTTGTGTTCTTATGTTATGTAAACAATACAGTGATATCTCCACTGGAATGAAACAAGAATCAGGATTTTTTCTTTCTTAAAGAGATCTCAGAACTCTTGTTTGTTGTAACTACCAACCAATTTACGTAAAATATATTTCGGCTAGTCTGGCTCCGCGTGAATGCTGCTGTGCTTTCTCCTACCTTCTAGTGGCAGTGTTTTCACACAGAGCTCTTGAGTCACAGCTGAACTCCAGGCACACTATGAAAAGTTTGTTAGTCGTCCCAGAAGATGAAAACACTGCTGCTGTTTGTTGGGGGAAACCCAGTTACTCAGTCCATCTGAATTCCTACGTTAATCCGTTCGGGATTCATTTTTTCCAGCAGCTCCAGCCACTGTAAGAGACTATCTTTAGGAGAACCGACACGTTAAAGGGGGGGGGAAGGAGCAGCTGGAAATAGGAGGACGTTTTTTTTTGCCAGCTTGGCAGAATTTCTGGTATGAAAAAAAAAAAAATTCTCTCGAGTCCCCCCACACCCCCCCCACACACACAAAATTAGAGCTTTAATCGTCCAAAGAAAACCAGCACCAAGCAGAATGGCTTCCCCCAAGCCTCCTGGAGAGCTTTCCTCGGTGCTTTTTTTTTTTTTTCACAGTGGTTTCCATAGATCTTGTTTTCCTATCATAACAAATTCTATACAGCCAGGGACTGCACTGCGCGCAGGGTTTTTTTTGGTTTTTTTTCCTGAAGACAAGAAAATGAATTTCCTGGTTTGTCAAGCTGCCAAAGCATTTTTGTCTGGGTGCCACAGACCGGGACTCCCTAGATACTGTTGCATCAGCCTTAGTAAACTGTGGGAGTTGTCAGTTTTAACAGGAGAATCTGAAAGGTTACAGAAAATGTAGGTAGTACAAAAAAAAAACAAAACTATAGCTGATGCTTTAAATGGATTTTCTTAAAATTCGTAATGACTTGAGCTTCTGTGCCTAATGATGGAGAAATACGTGTGAGTATGCGTGTGTGGCAAAAACCTTTTTTTTCTTCTAACTAGCCACGTATTTGTCACTGTGTACACAAACGGATTGAAAAAACATCAGTTCTACTCACCACATCATTGCTTTAGTCTGAGTAAATATAGTTGTGTAATTACTGCGAAAGGTTGCACGGAAGACTGTGCTGCTGAATGGCAGACTTCTGAATTTAGAGCTGGATTACAGCCTGAGGAGGCAGAGGGACAGCCCTCAAACATCAGAGAAGTAAAAGTCAGGGACTGGCCTGGTGGCCCCTGCTAAGCTCTGCCGTGTGGAACATCCCCGGGGTTCGATCTGGAGGGCTCACGGTGCCAGGCTGCTGGTTCCAGTGGAGCTTGAAGTACAAAGCCCAACATAATCCGGTTTGATTTTTTGATACCGGCTCCTGCTTGTCGGGGTGGATGAGGTCATACAGCCCCTGGGATAATTAGTCCTGGGGGAATTCTGCTCTACTGCAAAATCCTCCCCCCCATCAAATTCTGCGCAGAAAATGGCAGAGGAGAGCCCGGCATGCCATGAACGGAGCGCAAGCCGTTTGCGGCGAAGATGAAGCCCTAGCGTGCCGCAAATGGAGCGTGCGCTGTTCGCAGCGAAGATGAAGGCCCCGGAGAGAGTGAATGTGTGTAGAGAGGTGTGTGTGTTTGTGTGTGCGTGCGTGAGGAGGGGGAGGGGTGTAAGAGAGAGCAGGGGGGTGTGAGAGAGAGCAGGTGTTGAGTGTTGATGCCAAAAAGAGAGAGAGAGAGAGCCTATATGAGGAGATTGTGAAGAAGTGTGTATGTGTGTGAGAGATTGGGAGCTGGTGTGTATGAAAAAGGGATTGTGTGTATATGAGAGTGCTAGCCTGTGTGAAGGGATTGTGTATGTGTGAGAGCGAGCCTGATGAAGGGGTGTATGAGAAAAGACCAAGGGGGTCATTTACTTGCAAGAACCTTGCAAGTACCCAAAAACTAAGTCTATTCCATGTTACTGTTGCTAGTAATAGCAGTGGCTATTTTCTAAGTCAATTTAATTAATAGCAGGCAATGGATTTCTCCTCCAAGAACTTATCCAATCCTTTTTTAAACACAGCTACACTAACTGCACTAACCACATCCTCTGGCAACAAATTCCAGAGTTTAATTGTGCGTTGAGTGAAAAAGAACTTTCTCTGATTAGTTTTAAATGTGCCCCATGCTAACTTCATGGAATGGCCCCTAGTCCTTCTATTATCTGAAAGAGTAAATAACCGATTCACATCTACCCGTTCTAGACCTCTCATGATTTTAAACACCTCAGTCGTCTCTTCTCCAAGCTGAAAAGTCCTAACCTCTTTAGTCTTTCCTCATAGGGGGAGCTGTTCCATTCCCCTTATCATTTTGGTCGCAGCTATCGCAAAATAGTGACATCTACTGGTCAGACTTGGTACACACACACCAGGTTCTGGGGGGGAATGTAATCTGTGGCCCCGCCTGAGGATTTTTCTGGATTAGATAGGGGAGATCTAGAAAATAAAAAAAAGTGTGTGGGTTTGTGGAGGGGACCCAGATATTTGGAAATGTTATAGTGCCGTACCTTCTACAGAGACCTAATTCTGAATGAACTGGAAACCCAAAGCGAACAAGCAAATTCTACTGGGCCAAAATAAAAGATTACATAGATGTCAGCACAAAATTACTACAACTTGCTAATTAGAGCTTAAATAATTATAATTAACCATTGTGTGATAAACAGAGAATGTTTTGAAAAAAAAAAAACCCAGAGGGAAAAATCTTCATGATTATCTGTAGCATCTAAGTATAAAAGGGATGACATTATCCTTTTTCTTAATGTGCCAGGAGATGCTTAAAATGATGAGTTAATTAAAAAATAGAATATGTCAACACTCATTTCATTTCAAAAGAGGCCAGGGACACCCTCTTCTCCCCCTTGCCCTCCACACATGCAGACTGCGAGAAGACAAATATTATTGGCTCATGTTGACAGCCAGTAGAATTCTTTACTTAATGTGACAAAACCACTTAAAGCATGGACATATGTAAAATGAGTAGCTTTTTGTTGTTTCCAAAAAAAAAAAAAAAAGGCTTTTGATGAATTTCACTGCTCATGAAAATGACACAGAGAAAACAAGTACAACGGAGCTGAATGCCATGCTAGCATCCCCCCTCTCCAACACCGCTGATGGGACTTCGGTTTTGTGACCTGCCACGCTGCCAGCCATGCCTCTCTCATGAGAAGACAACTCTCATGACAAGCTAAGTCAAAGCGACCTGTTGTGGTTTTACGACAAAAAGCCATGTCTGCCACACAGCAGTCTGAGACCACTACACACACATTTCTGCTTCTGCTTTGAAACAAGTTTTTGGTGAACCGACCCATGAAGGTTCCGCGCTGCATTCTAAGTGGGCCCTAGGGGACCTGAAACGAATCGTTGCACTTTTAAAACATTCTCCCTGGGGGGGGGAGGTTTCCCCCAGTGAAGCAGACACAACCTCTCCAGTCCATTTCTCTTTTATAACTAAAAATAAAAATTAACCAGCAAATTTAGCGGATTACGTACAAAACTGTGATGTAGAGAGGTTGAGTTACGGCAGATGGTTGCAACCCGCATATGTTTGTGATATAACCATGAACATATGGAACAAACAGTTACCAGATTTTTAACTAACAGGATTTTCAGCCTGGTATTCCCTACCCTTTCCTGTCTAACTTAAGATGAAAGTAATATTTCTGCTGCCAAAAGCATCTTTCCTTCACTAGGACAGTCATTCCTTTTTTGCTGTTCCAAGAGATGTTTTGAAGTAAGCCATTCATCTGCCTCCGTTTTTGTCTTGTGTGACTAGATTTTTTTTCTTTTTTACTCTTCACTGCATGGAGACATTTTGCCTAGAATACAGCTTTTAGGAATATCTAAATAGCATTACTGGCACAAATGGAAGAAGATGGGATCTGAAGTTTTGTTTCTTCTACAATTTATTGCCCGTAGTCCAAATAATGTTTTGTGTGCTACTGCGGAAATAAAGGTCTTTCCGCTGGCCAAGCCCTGCTCCAGTGCTCCAGTATTTTAAGTGGTTTTCCCTAATGCCCCAGCTGTACCATTCACTGCTCATTTGATTGAAAAATGACAATGGTCTAGCAACAGCTCACCAACAACATCATTAGCAAAGTTGCCTATAACCTCATCTCTTTATAAATGTGAAGAAAAGATACACCGAGCTTGCAAAACAGTAAAAACTGTAATGACAGAGCATCTTATTGAGCAGAAATCCCCAATCTGATCAAGCACAATCTCAGCAGACCTCTGGTTTTCTTTCAACTTAAGCTACTATGAAATTGCAATTCCTTACTGTAGAAATAACTAAAAATCTGTCATGTGTTTTATGAACTGCATTATCATCAGATCTATTTTTGAAAAGGTTGTAAGCAAACACAATCCTTATGGATTGATTAGGTGGGGATCCTCCCACTTGGTTCACACCCAGCACCCCCTCCCTTGCCATGTCTAACAAAAAAGCTTTCTAATACACCAGACTACTCCCAGTACTAGCATAGCTACTGCCTGAACTTCCAGCCTCCTAGGTCCCTTGTGCAGCCTGACTACGGAGTGCCTGCTTTGCCACTAGGCCATTTATTTTATTTATTTATTTATTTAACATTTTTCTATACCGAACTTCTTGACAAGCTTCATATCAGGCCGGTTTACATCAAACATAGGGATTAACTGAACATAACCATATAACAGGAAGGCCGAAGCGCAGGTACAAATAACAGGGAGAATGAACTTGGGGGCTAGAGTAGCCAGAAAATAAAGGACAGAGAAAACTGGAGAATGAGAACATATGAATGTACAGTGGCTAGAATGTACATCTAATGATTAGTTGTAACCTGTACGATCGACGCAGCTGCTAGTTAATTTTTTCATTGCGGCCTACCAGACCTGGCTGGTTGCCTGCATTTCCGCAAAAGACTTGTAAATTTCATATTCCACACTGTGCCCTCTATTTTGGCAGCCCCCGATATTCTCTGTTGAATCACTGGAGTAGGTCACTGTAAACACGTAAACGCATCCCGCTAGGTCATACCTCTGCTATCACTTCATTTTTTGCAACTAAGAATCTTCTGTGCTTATCCCATGCCCTGTTTTTTTTTTAACCTCCATCACCCTTTCTATGACAAAATATTTTCTCATGTTGCTTCCGAGTTTATCTACTTTGAACTTTATATTATGACTCTTTTTGTTCTAGCACTTCCCCTTCCATTGAAAAAGGCTTTACCTCCTGTGCATCATTAATACCTTTCAGGTATTTGAATGTCTACCATATCGCCCCTGTCTACTAGGATTTAGATCCTCAAGTCTCATCTCATAGGGCTTTTCCTGCACTATTTTGTTAACCCTTCTCTGCACTGCCTCTGTTCAGCTTAAGTCCTAGAAGTATGGTTTCCAAAAGTGGAGACAATATTCCAGGGAAGAGGTCTCACCAACCATGTGTGCAACAGCAAAATCACTTCCTTATTATTACTAGTTATGGCTCTTCCTGTGGCTCCCTAGCATCCCTCTGGATCTAGCCACTGCCTTGTCACATATTCCCCTATCTTGAAATCACTGGATATGACACCCTAAGGACTATATCCTGCTTTCTGGAGAGCAGGACTGATCGTTGAGGGCAAGAAGATGCATAGTTTGACTACCTGATAGATATATAGATATATTTTTTTTTTTTGGCATTGCAATATAAGGCATTCTGGTCAAAAGCCATGAGGAGATTACACTAAAGAAGAAGTGAAAAAAAAGTCAGTCAGTGGTGTAACGCCAACATTCATGGCATTCATGGGACCCAGTGCGTGCTACCATTGGGGGAGTGTATGGGAAAAATATTTCATTTTTTTCCCCCTTTTACTATTTTTTTTCATTTCTTTTCTGCATTTTAGCATGCATTAAATCATTTTAGCATGACTTAAAACCATTTAGTGCACGGCAAAACACAGAAACGAAACTAAAACAGAAAGTACATGAAACAATGCAACAAACGACATTGGCATTTTCAGTGTCATTCCAAATCACAGCACATCCCTAGTTATCGTACGGGTTCGGAATGGTCAATCCTCTGCAAAGAGAAAAGGTTGTGTTGACCATTTCTTTATGCAGTCAGTTCTACACTGCGTCTACTACTTCTTCCTCTACAATCCTTTCCTCTTGGGCTCCCCAAGGATCTGCCCTCTTTGGGGCTCTGTTTAATGTCTACCTAGCACCCTTATATCATACTCTTTCTAGCCTTGGAGTTCATAACAAGCTCTATGCCAACGATATCCAATTCTTCTTTCCCCTGAAGGAAACATGGACCCTAACTGAATCGTTCCTCTCCCACTGCTTGAAAACCATTCAAAAATGGCTCCATTGCAACAAATTGGCACTGAATATCTCTAAGACAGAAATCATGGTCTTCTCATGACACTGAGCTCAAGGCACCCCCAACCCCTTCCCATTCAACACTCATAAGAACATAAGAAATTGTCATACTGGGTCAGACCAAGGGTCAATCAAGCCCAGCATCCTGTTTCCAATAGTGGCCAAACCAGGCTACAAGTACCTGGCAAGTACCCACACACTAAGTAGATCCCATGCTACTGATGCTAGTAATAGCAATGGTTATACCCTAAGTCAACTTGATTAATAGCAGTCAATGGACTTCTCCTCCAAGAACTTATCCAAACTTTTTTTAAACCCAGATACATTAACTGCACTAACCACATCCTCTGACAACAAATTCCAGAGCTTAATTGTGCATTGAGTGAAAGAGTAAATAACCAATTCACATCTACCCATTCTAGACCTCTCATGATTTTAAAGTCCTCTATCATATCCCCCCCTCAGCTGTCTCTTCTCCAAGCAAAACAGCCCTAACCTCCTTCGCCTTTCCTCATAGGGGAGCTGTTCCATCCCCTTTATCAGTTTGGTCAACCTTCTCTGAAACTTCTCCAGTGCAACTATATCTTTTTTGAGATGTGGTGACCAGAATTGTACACAGTACTCAAGGTGCGGTCTCACCATGGAGCGATACAGAGGCATTATGACATTTTCCGTTTATGCATCATTCCCCTTCCTAATAATTGATAACATATTTTATTTTTTTTGACTGCCGCAGCACACTAAGCTGACAATTTCAATGTATTATCCACTATGAGGCCTAGATCTTTTTTCCTGGCTGGTAACTCCTAATATGGAACCTAATATCACATAACTACAGCATGGGTTATTTTTCCCTATATGCAACACCTTGCACTTGTCCACATTAAATTTCATCTGCCATTTGGATGGCCAATTTTCCAGTCTCGCAAGATCCTCCTGCAATTTATCACAATCCACTTGTGATTTACCGGTAAATACTCTGAATAATTTTGTATCATCTGCAAATTTGATAACCTCACTCGTCATATTCCTTTCCAGATCATTTATAAATATAATGAAAAACACTGGTCCAAGTACAGATCCCTGAGGCATGCCACTGTTTACCCTTTTCCACTGAGAAAATTGACCATTTAATCCTACTCTCTGTTTCCTGTCTTTTAACCAGTTTGTAATCCATGAAAGGATATCGCCTCGTATCTCATGACTTTTTTGTTTCCTTAGAAGCCTCTCATGAGGGACTTTGTCAAACACCTTCTGAAAATCCAAATACACTGCCTCTACCGGTTTACTTTTATCCACATGTTTATTAACCTCTTCAAAAAAATGAAGCAGATGAATGAGGCAAGACTTCCTTTGGGTAAATCCATGTTGACTGTGTTCCATTAAACCATGTCTTTCTATATGCTCTGTGATTTTGACCTTTAGAATAGTCCACTATTTTCCTGGCACTGAAGTCAGGCTCATTGGTCTATAGTTTCCAGGATTGTCTCTGGAGCCCTTTTTAAATATTGGAATTACTTTGGCCACCCTCCAGTCTTCAGGTACAATGGATGATTTTAATGATGGGTTACAAATTTTAACTAATAGATCTGAAATTTCATTTTTTGTGTTCCTTCTGAACCCTGGGATTCATACCATCTGGTCCAGGTGATTTGCTACTCTTTAGTTTTGTCAATCTGGCCTACTACATCTGGCCTACTACATCTTCCAGTGATTTCGTTCAGTTCGTATGACTCATCACCCCTGAAAACCATCTCCGGAACTGGTATCTCCCCAACATCCTCATTAGTACACACGGAAGCAAAGAATTCATTTAGTCTTTTTGCAATGGCCTTATCTCCCCTAAGAGCCCCTTTAACCCCTCGGTCATCTAATGGTCCAACAGATTCCCTCACAAGTTTCTTGCTTTGGATATATTTTAAAATTTTTATTATGAGTTTTTGCCTCTACTGCCAACTTCATTTCAAATTCTATCTTAGCCTGTCTTATCAGTGTTTTACACTTAACTTGACAATGCTTATGCTTTTTCCTATTTTATTCTGATGGATCCTTCTTCAAATTTTTGAAGGATGTCTTTTTGGCTAAAATAGCCTCTTTCACCTCACCTTTTAACCATGCCAGTAATCATTTTGCCTTCCTTCCACCTTTCTTAATGCATGAAATACATCTGGATTGGGCTTCTAAGATTGTATTTTTAAACAATGTCCATGCCTGTTGTACATTTTAACCTTGGCAGCTGCACCCTTCAGTTTTTTTCTATTTTCCTCATTTTATCAAAGTTTCCCTTTTGAAAATTTAGTGTTAGAGCTGTAGATTTACATATTGTTCCCCTTCCAGTTATTAGTTCAAATTTGATCATGTTAAGATCACTATTGCCAAGTGGCCCCACTTCCGTTACCTCTCTCACCAAATCCTGCATTCCACTAAGAATTAAATCTAAAATAGCTCCCTCTCTCATTGGTTCCTGAACCAATTGCTCCATGAAGCAGTCGTTTATTCCATCCAGGAACTTTATGTCTCTAGCATATCCTGATGTTACATTTACCCAGTCAATACTGGGGTAATTGAAATCTTCCATTGTTACTGCCCTGATTTCTCTTAGCATTTCATCATCTGTCTGACTGTTTTCGCCAGATAGATGGTGATAGGAGTATACTACTATACTCTTACCCAACACACATGGGATTTCTACCCATATAGATTCTACTGAGCTTTTAGTCTCTTGTATGATCTTTATCCTGTTAGGACCCTATACCCTCCTGAGATAAAATCCACATCCCCACCAAGTTGATCCTCCCTATCATTGCGATATAATTTGTACCCTGATATAGCACTGTCCCATTGGTTATCCTCCTTCCACTAGGTCTCTGAGATGCCAACTATGTCAATCTCATCATTTACTGCTATACACTCTAACTCTCTCATCTTACTTCTTAGACTTCTGGCATTGGCATACCGACATTTCAAAGTGTGTTTTGTTTGTATTAACAACCTACTTTTCAGTTGATAGGGATAATTTGGAATCCTTTAGCTCAGGTGATTTTTTACATATAAGCACATGAACTACTTTTGCTTTTATTGGAACCTCTCTGTTGGGATGCCCTAACTCTCGTGTTTCATTAGTATCCTTCAAGGATACATTCCTCCGAACCATGCACTGCTGAGTGATTGTCGGCTTTCCCCCTTGTTCTACTTTAAAAGCTGCTCTATCTCCTTTTTAAAAGGAGATAGAGGATCTTATAATTTAGGAGTCACCACTGACAAGTCTCTTTCCCTACGTGACCACATAAAGATTGTCACTAACTCATCTTTCTATAAACTGCGCCTACTCTGCCACCTGAAATCGCTTCTGGAGTACTCTGAATTCTGATCTGTACTGTTGTCTCTACGCTTCTCCGGTATAGATTATTGCAACTCTCTTTTAATAGGTCTCCCAGGATATGCTACCCATCCCCTACAAATTATACAAAACATGGCAGCAAGACTTCTAACTGGTGCTCCCGTCCATGAACATATTACTCTTTGTCCTGGAAAAACTACAGTGGCTCCCAATCTCACATGCATACAATACAAGCTTGCTATGATCATTCACTCTTCCTTAAACAACATACACTCCCCTCTGGCTCTCTTCTATACTGAAAATCCACACCCCTTCATGGTCCTTCAGGTCAGCAAATGCAATGCTACTCAATGTCCCATCTCCAAAGATGGCCCATCTTGATGAAACAAGAGAGTGAGCCTTCTCCTTGGCAGGTCCCCTCCTATGGAACAGTTTACTAAAAGAAGTAAGGTGCCTTTGAGAGAGAGCTTTCATTAAAAAAGCATTAAAGACCCACCTCTATTAAAATGCTTACCCAACATGAAATGACATTCCATGATCCCCTACGCTACTCCCCTCTGGAGTTCTTTAACCCCCCCCCCCCCCCCCACACACACACAAATTGCCTGTAATTCCTTCCCTACCATCCTTCAACTCAAATTAACCTATATTCAATAGAATAATGTCTTAACCTCTTAATGATGAATTTATTAACTAGCTGTTACTGTATGCCTGTACTTCGTTGTGTATCCATGCCATAGAACACTTGGCTTTACTCATATCATTGACTCTAGCCAGTCACGATATTTGATCCTTTTAAAGTACCCTGCTCTGAATGTAAGACGGGCGGGTTATAAATGCTCTTAAATAAATGAAAACAAATGAATAAAATGAAGATTTAATTAACAGCAATTGGTAACCTTTTTGTCTAGGAACGTATCAGAAGATGCTCTCTCTTTCTCTCTCTCTGTTTTGTATGTAAAATCTTGCGTTTCAATCTAAATGACTTCCCCAAAAAAAGAGCAGTATATCTTGAAACTGGATGTCCTGCCAGACGTGTCATTTCTCAACACCACAAGCTGAAGCAACATGCAGACGTCATCCATGCCTCTTTTATACAAGCATAGCCTCGCCACCAGCCGACCTGAACCGAAAGTAAATTCTCTTAATCCAGCTCGAAAAGCTTTTTCCACTCGGTACTTCTAAATCTTCTGGCAGGTTACAAAAACACATTCTCTCACACATTCTGAACCTCCCCATAATGCCGAGATTAATATAGCACTGAAGAGGTGTGAAAAATGCTGCAAATACAAACTGGTCAAACAGTTACATTGTTACTATAATACAAAGGACCCATTGCAAGGAAGCTGAAAATTCTGACACAAGCAGTATTCCGAGCTACTCTTAGCCTTCCAAAGGAAGTGACATTTTATGATATTACTTTTACTGTGACTTTCTAAAGACATGACCCTGGAAGGTGTGTCAACTCCCAAAAGCTAGTCAAGAAACCTATAAAACGGTATCACCTTATATAACTTTTTTTTGTTTATTAATCTTTATTTCCAGTTTAAAAAAAACATGAGACTAATTCAAAATTTGAATCCATGGCATTTGGTTTTTTTTTTGGCAACTTCAAAATCTAAGATGTAATTGAATCCTGTCAACCTGGTGGCTCAGCGGCCCCAGTGCTGTGCATGGTCTGCAGAAGACCTGGGCTCGACCTCCTGGGCCCGGCTTCTGCTCCCCCAGGTTGGTTGGGGCTGGGGAGGTGGCGTTCACAGCCCCTGGGGGGGAGGGGAGGGGGAAGAGGGGATGGAGCAATGCTGATGTGTACAGACCCTATCTAACAGGGTTCCAGAGGGGGCTGCCGTCTGCTGCCCCTAGCTGAACTAGACAGGGGGCTATTATAAAATGGTGGGGGGGAAAAAACACACCAGGTAGTCACAAATGAAGGCTCGTGGTGGCTTCCAGTCGGATTGGAAATCTAACTGAAGCCTTCTAATAAGCAACACTGCTGTAAAAATCTGAGTGCAGCTGGAAGGAGGGAGGCTGAGGAAACAGGTGGGTAGTTGATGCCTGGAATTGGGGGCAGTAACGGGCTCACTGGCAGAATTCTAGCAAGCGTGGAACAGAAAGAGGAGGCCATGGTAAGGACAAGGGAGTGCGATAAATGGAGATCCAGTGCACTCATTTAAAGGGTAGGGCCTTCTGATAACAGAACTATGCATACTACAAATAAAAGCACCCTATTTTCAAGCTTCGCTATGCAATTAAAAAAAAAAAAAAAAAAGTCAATTTTTTGCCTGTATTCTGTTTGCAATCGTAATGTTTTCACTGTGGGGAATGAGGGGGGGGTGGGCAGTAGTGGTGGTTGGGGAGCTTCCTACTATATGTGCTGGATCAGGCTCCAGATTATAGACAATAATGTGGATTTTTAGTTTGCTTTTCCAAATAATGCTGAAAGCATCTTGCCACGTTATTGGTACTTCAGATACACTGAGTCCCTGTGCCAAAGAGTTTACACTTTATCTCCCATTACTTCAGGTATCAGCCTAAAGTGCTTCGTCTAATTCACATTGAGTGTCAGTGGGGAACGGAGATTTGAACCCTGGCCCTCAGCCACTGCTCTACTAGGCCACTCTTCCATAATCCATCTTCCTGAGCCTGAACTGACAACTGGGGAATAGCCAGGTTGACTTTAGCCCTGAAGAAAAAATTCCAAGAGACATTCTCCAGGAAATTGGTCTGATTAGCTCCCAACAATTTTCCTGCAATTTTTACTTTAAAATTTCCCAGTAAACCATCTATAGATAACCTCACACACTGTACTCCTTATGTGAACAGATTAGCATTAGTTAATTTCCATTGCTGCTGATGAAAAAATATTCAAATATTGTATTGTCAACTGCAAAAACAAAGTCCTTTGGGAAAAGAACTGATGCCTTTTATTGTGCGTCGTTCATAGTTTCCTACCACTTTCTTCATTCGTTTCAGTAGTGCACTATGCTGAATTGTGATGCATTTCAGAAAATAAATATGGCATTATTACCAGATCAATATACATAAGCCTAGAGCAAACATCAAATCTTTCTTTTTGGTATAATCATTCCCTCTAAATGAGGACAACTTTTGCTTTATCTTTAATGCTGCATTTAAGTGCATCTCTTTTCAACATATAGGGAATATCATGGACACTGACTTTGGACTGAGCACATAAAAAAATAAAAGTGTGTCCACTGAGGTAGTATGACTAACTTGCAAGCATTCTAATATCTGGTAATATTCTTTGGTTAGTCTTTTAAAAGATCTGCCTGATGATGATCATGATGACTCACCCTCTGTCTACTAACTAAGATGAGTCCAGTGCAAATGGATGGCAAGTCTGGGAATGTCTTTCTTGTGGTTGACTGAACATGCTCCTCTCGAGCAATTATTTTCCAGAATTTGTAAATTATACAATTTTGTGGAATCCACCAACAAAACATTGCTCATAGATGGAATACGGTTTCAGTTTCAAGCTGGGAACCTTCTATTCAATTCCAGGAGGATTTTCTGGCTCCTCCTACCGGCACCTCAGAGACTCTCAACTGGAGATGCAGGTAAACGTTGACTCGGAATTACATCAGTGCCGGGCCAGCAGCATTTCCTCCTCATCCAAATCCTGTCTGGATGAAATCAGTATTGCATGTGCTTCAAGGGCGGAGGTCAAGTAGCCACCCCGGGCATAATGTAGGGAGGAGGCAGAATATAAAACTATTTAAATAAATAAGTAGTTGTGCTGATGGTGGAGAAGACTGAAGTCTTGATAATGTTGTGCATCAGCTGTTGAGGCCACATGGGTTGCCCCTTTCGTCACAGGAGGGGAGGGCTATTTTCTGTACCTTTCAGCTTACAACCATGTCAACAAGTAGCGACCAAGAAGTGTGGTCTTGAAAATGCAACGTTATTTATGTTGGTCCAATACAAAGGTGTCACAGACTTCAAAAAGATTCCTGCATGTTCTTCTGAAACAGGAAATACCGTGAGAGAAATCTGGCCAGGCACCTAATAGAAGCTATCCAGTAGTGCTAATTACCGATCTCTGAATTAAAGCAGAAAAAGAACTTCGCTTGTCTTCACTTAACTGCCTTGTTTTTTTTTTTTCTACTGCTTGCCTTTTTAAATTACTGACTTATTTTTATCAACAGACTTGTAAGTGACGCAGCAAACGGGAGTGTCAGAATCACTGAAAACCATCAAAAACTGCTGTTGGTTGCAAGCAAAGCAATACTGAAAATAATCCTTTTCCAACTCTGTTAAAACAGGGATGGTTACATTTTCATTAAAATAAATATATTACAAATGAAACCTGTGTATCCATGCGTAGTGCTATAACTAAGCCCCGCAGATGGCTTGACAGCAATAAGATAAGGTTATCAGATGGCTCCAGTTCACCAGGGCCAGGCTAAGCCAGTTTGAGTTTTGCCCCATTGCATGCACGATTTCCCTTAAATAAACAAACAAACAAATAAATAAATAAATAGAATCTGAACTACAAGTCCCTGCATGCAATGGGGTAAAACCAGGACGGGTTCAGCCTGTTCCTGGTGAACTGGAGCCATCTGGTAATTCTATCTAAGGGCTACCAAGAAAGAAGTAAAAGAGGAATGCCTGTGCTTACTGTAAAGAGACCCAGCTGCCTCCTGTTAGGAACCATGAGCAGGAGCCTGGCAGCCAGAGAGGAGATGGGGCTGCGGGGATTTCTCTCCCACACACACTAAAGCTGCTGCAAGATCAATCCTGCTGGGACCCAAACTTACTGTGATTTAAACTGCTTTAATTTTCACCAGCTGTGAGCAAAGCTGCGGAGTGAGCCAAAATTGCTAGCTATTTGCCACGCGGTTTCATGCACGCTATGCTAGCCGCTGCTGCCCACAAGGTGTTATGCCAGGGGGGGGGGGGGGGGTAACATGACGGCAAAAAAGGATCAAATGGTCCATGCAGTCTGCCCAGCAAGGTCTTATGGTAGTATCTGCCGCGCCGTGCAAGTTACCCCCATGTTTCTCTTAAGGGTAGCAACTGCTGCTCTGTGCAGTTACTCGATGAGCCTTCTTGAAAATTCAGACAGTGCTGCTGATGTGTTTTGCTTATGGACTTGGCCTCGGAAGCGGTCCCTGTGCTTTTTCACTTATGTCTGTGTATCAGTACCTCAGACCATAAAAGTCATGGCCTATGTTGGCTGTCGTCTGAATCCAATTCCTCTTCCACCCCCCCCCCCCCCAACCACCGTCAAAGCGGAAAGTGGTGCTGTAGTTGTGTCAAAAGCTTCAAGGCTTACTAGTCAAGGGTAGTAATCCCCTGCCTTCTGTTAAGGGTAGTAATTGCTGCTCCATGCAGGTTACATGCAGGTTACCCCCCCCCCCCCCCCCCCCGGCTTATCAGTTCCCCAGATCATAAAAGTCGGGGGCCCTTGTTGCTTGTTGTCTGAATCCAACTCCCCTTGCCCCCCCCCCCCCCCGCCATTGAAGCAGAAAGTAATGTGCAGTTGCATCAAAAGTATCAAGGCTTACTGGTACCTGCTGCACCAGCAAGTTACCCCCATGCACTCTTTTCTTCATTTCCATCCTCTAGCCTTTAGGGATCCAAAGTGTTTATCCTATGCCACTTTGAGCCCTTTTGCCGCCGTTAAGTTTGTGCTGCTTGTCTTGTGCGAGCACAAGATAGGCCTTGACAGGTGGTGGCTGATGCATCCCTGGAGTAGGTCTTCAGCCTAGCCAACGCCTCCCCCTCGGGCTGAGCCCTCAGGTTCTGGCGGCCAGAAGGACTTTCCTGTCATGATCCAAAGGTGGTGACAGAAGCCAAACTGAGTGAGCATGGAGTCTGGTTCGAGGGTGAGACGATAAGGCAGGAACAAGGACAATGGCGAGTAGAACAGGGAGCCACAGGACTCACAAGGAGGACACCAGAAGCAAGGCAGGAAGCAGGAACAGCAGCAAGAAAGCCGGGAACATGCTAGGCAACTGGTACTGCAAAGAAAGCAAGAGACCTGTTGCGAAGGCACTGGGTAGCAGTTCTGAGCCTCCCTTTATACAAGACAGGATGTGATGTCGTCAGAGCATGTCACAGGAAGTAACAAGCTCTATAAAAGGGCTCAAAAGCTGCAGGAAGTTCAGCCATGTTCCTTGGATGCAACACGATGCCAGATGTGCTTCAGACCAAAGGTGAGGGGCATTACACAAGGTCTGCCCCTGCAGCTGGAGCCAGGCCCAGTGCTACTGGGTGTGCAAACCGTGCAATTGCACGGGATGGCACACCTGGTGGGGTGGCATCGGGAGCAGGGAGAGGAGGCCCGTGGTGCCGCTGGTAGACCCAATCCACTGGCAACAGAAGAATGTCTCTAGTGCTGCTGATGGACCCAATCCCACTGGTGGCGGAAGAAGAGGAGGCCCGTGCTGCCAAGAAAAATCAGCACGGCCCCACCAAAATCGATGGCATGGTAAGCACTGCCTTACTAAGAGTATAAACAGCGTGGCCCCGCCAGAATCAGCAGTGTTGCCAGCAGGGCCTCACTGCTTTCCATTTACTAAGGCAGTGCTGACCACGCCGCAGATTTTGGTGGGGCCGTGCTGCTGAGGAGTGAAGAGGAAAGTGCCCTGCAGGAAGTAATCCAATGCCCTGTGGCTGGAAGTCATTCCCTTGGAAACAGGGGCTGAAGAAGGAGACTCTGCTGCTGCTTCCTGCTAAGTCAAGGCAAGTGAGTGAGAGAGCGCATATGTGCTTATGTGTGAGAGAGTGAGAGAGAGCATGTGTGCTTATGTGTGAGAGAGAGCATGTGTGCTTGTGTGTGAGAGAGTGAGGAGCATGTGTGCTTATGTGTGAGAGAGTGAGCGAGAGAGAGCATGTGTGCTTATGTGTGAGAGAGTGAGAGAGCATGTGTGCTTGTGTGTGAGAGAGTGAGAGAGTATGTGTGAGAGAGAGCATGTGTGCTTATGTGTGAGAGAGTGAGAGTGAGAGAGAACATGTGTGCTTGTAAATGGGAGAGTGAGAGAAAGAATGTGTGTGATGAGAGGGAGCATGTGTGTACACAACTACCCCAGTTATTCTCTGCCTGATAATCCATGACTATTTCAGGGCATCTGGAAATCAAATGTTCCCAGGTATGGAGAGCGTGAATTTTTAAAATCCTTTTTAGTTTGATTTTTCAGGTGTTATTTGCTGTGTCTGCTTTTTTGAAATATTTTATTGCTGTTTAGGACATTTAAAAAAACATGTATATGAGTTTTTAATTATTTGATCTTTTATTCATCAGTTTTTAAATAATATTAGTATCTTTTTAGTATTATGATTATGTATTTATTTTCAGGTAGATTTTTAAAGTCCTAGGCTTGTAAATCCGGGGGTTTATGCGCGTGGCCAGGCCTTGCGTGGACCAGGCAAATTTTCAAAGAGGCCTGGCCACGCGCACAACTGCAGCGCTACTTCAGAGGGCCGGGCCGCGACAGCACCATTGATCGCTGACCTGAAGAATCGCCAGCCGGCACGCGCAACTTACTTCAGCTCAGGAGCTGAAGTGAGGGCTGTGTATGAGCTGTAAAGGCAAATTAGAAATGGCTTCCAGAATAAAAGCCCATTCTGAACTTGACCCATTCAACCAAAATGTGCTGTTTCCTCTATCCAGTCCCCAGCACCCGAGGCTCCAATCCCACCATACTCTCTCACTCTACCACCTAGTCAGAGAGGTTCAATTGCTTCACTTATCTAAACCACAGAAACAAAACAAATTCTTGCCTCCTGATTGGAATATGATTCTCTTTAATCTGCCTTGAGACCATCTTGGGAAAAGGCAGACTATCAGACACTTATAAATAAATAAAACGTACACCTTCACTTTCATGAGCCTTCTGCCTCAGCTTGGAACAGAGCAGGCACATTTATAGCGTCGGCATCAGAAAGACGACCACCACATGACTACTCAAGAACATTCTTGTAACGGCATGGCAAGCTGGACTCAAAGCTTTCTATCGACTGCACGAAGCAGAGCGCCTTTCGTGGTCTCTAATGCAAAACTGAGAGGGAAATCTAAAGAGAACCTAAGTGAGTAAAGTACCCCAGAGTAGATGCTACCTGAGAAGTCTACACGAAGAAGAGAAAGCCATACCTTATATAAACTGCCTTCAGCGCAAGATCCAAAAAGGTACGGTCAATGGGACTCATACAGAGGAAACGAAACGCAGACTCTCGAATTCTAGAGTTCCTCAAAGCCCTTTTTACCCATCAACACTGCTCTTGTGCTGCTACTTGCAACTACGAGAAGGAGAGTTTAGCGCGTTACCCGTCTACAGTTAGGCCATACCGATGGGCTAGGGAGCGATGGAGGAGGGGATTAGAAATGTATTTGTGAGGGTGGGAGGGAGGGAAAGGTTCGGTGATGGCCTCTGCTGCATCTTGAACGACGCTGAAGTAAACTGAGTCTGCCGGGAGAGACTCCATCCCATCTACCCCCAAGCTGACGAGGGAATTTTGTATAACACGTCTCTCCGGAGAGAGGGAGAAGGAAAGGCAAGAGGCATATAAATTATATACACATATATATATATATAGAGAGAGAGAGAGAGAGAGATACAAACAATAAAATAATCATGTAGGCTGGGGTACTGGTTTGAAAAGGCATGGTATATTGATTTTTTTTTGTTTCCATGAAAGGAACTGCAAGGGAAGGAGTAAGACCACTGCTTTAATTAAACAGCCAACCAGAGCACCGATGATTTCATTCATGCAAAGAATAAGCTGCCAGAAGAATTTCAAACCTAGCCCAAGCTTAGCGCTTCTTCAGGCTCAACAGCTACATTGATGGGATCCACAACAAAGGAACATCAATGTGTTCCTGTTCATTTATAGCATCGGGGAGAATTCTGCCTGCAGCACTCCGTCTTCTCGCATGCTGTTATATTAACGGTGCACAAGAGAGCTTTACAGAGCAGGACCTGCTGTGCCTGCTGTTAACAAAAAGATGGTACTGGGCAGGACTGGTGGCTTAGTGGCAGTGCTATGCGGTAGGGCTGGGCTTAATTATCAGGCCCACCTTCTACTCATTAGGCCAGCTGGGGATGAGGTGGAGGAAGCACTCACAACCCCCTAGGGGGAAGGTGGCTGAGCCGTCGCAAGGCAATGACACCTACTGGTCAGTGTCAGGTTGCGCACACGTAGCGGTTTCCAGAAGGAGCTGGGCCTTGTGGATCTGAGGTAAGGATTATTGCTGCACTGGCAGATCCGGGGGGGGGGGGGGGGGGGGGGGAAGGACAGACCATAACATAGGCAATACCCCTTGTTAGAAGGAGGGGTGCAGGGAAACTGTTTTTGTTTTGGCGGCTGTTTTTCTATTTTTTTCTTTGTTCCGTTGTGGATTTCTTTTCATATTTTGGTTTGTTTAATGTTTATTTCGGTTTCTTTTGTTCCTTGAACCAAAATAAATATTACATTTAAAAAAGAAACACAAACCAAAATGACACTGCCTCCCCCCTCCCCAGGAGAGAAATTACCTTCCCTAGACCATCCCCAGAAGCCCCCTCTGGTCTCTCCCCCCCCCCCCCCCCCATGCCTTCCTGGGGTCTGCATGAAGTTGCTGAGTAGAAAGGGGCAGGAGCGATCCACAGTCCCTCCTGCCCGGCTGGGAGCAGATTCCCAGAGGCCGGCGCCATTTTGCTGCAGAGCTGTACGTCTGAATGGCCTCGGAGGGGGTCTGCTGGCTCCATTTTGGTATCGAGACTCGGCAGGGCAGGAGCAACTGGGGATTGGTTCCTGTCCCTTTCTACTTGTCAATTTCACGCAGACCCCCAGGAAGGGGTAAGGTATCTCTGGGGGAGGGCGTTTTTTTATTTTATTGTTTTGGTGGCTTCCCTCTTTTTTTTTTTTTTTTTTTTAAACCGATTTTCCGAAAAAACTCCTAAACTTTGGAGGAGGAAGGGGTCCAAGTTGCTTTTTAAAGGAAAGGAAACGTGAGTGTTTCATCACATTTTTTCATGTCGTTTGCAATCTAATGCAGGTGCCCGCTTGCGGTGATAGCTGTGAACGAAGCTTCAAAGTGCTATAAAAACCCAGCAGAGGCTGATTTGAACTGAGCCACAAAACAAATGACCGGAAAGAAATGACATTTTTAAAAAACTGTCAGCGCCATTCATATAAAAGAGAAAGATAGTCATGCAGAGGGCCTTACTGTGTCCCCACCTGCTGAAGTTATTTACTGAAAATGCCATTTAAAAATGAAACGTGTGTAACTAGACTGAGAGGCATTAATCTGTGTGGTGCTCAGAGGTACGGTCAACACTTTCTTACCATCATCCAGGTATGCCTGATCCAGATTTGGCTCCTGTTTAACAGTGACTCCTCCGGGTAAGATTTCTTTTTGCTCACTAGCAGGCGGTCCGTGTTTCGCAGCTCTCGGGCTTGCCGACTGTTGCTGAATCACCGTAGGGTAAGAGCTGGGGCTAATCCTCTGAGTCTGGCTGGCCTGGGGCTGACCTGCTCGTGACAGGCCGGACGTGAAATTCTCGCAGCACATTATATGCTGGAACTCCTGGTGACTTCCGCACCTCAGCACCTGATTGGCCGGGGAATAGTGGATTACAGGAGGAGGAGGAGACTGCTGATTGGCTGAGGAGTGGTGGAGCATGGCAGGAGCCTGGCCGGGCGAACCAGCATGGGCCAGCACCGATCTGCTGACATCCGGCAGGGTAATCTGAGAGGCCAGCAGGTTGGGCTGCTGGTAACCCGGCTGGCTGGGGCTGAGGCTCCGGCTTCTTTGGTAGGTTGCAGCGGCGGGATCCTGAGGTGGATACCGAGAATCTGGAGGGGGCAGGCCTGAACGCGCCTGCTGGCAAGCTGCCATGTTTCCCACGAGACAGGAAGGGGAATCGCTGATCACCGTATGCTGCGGGTAGTAGGACTGTGGCAGAGTTCCCAGACCACCAGGCACTGTATTTCTGATCAAAGAGGGATTATAGTCGTCAATGGGTTCCGTTTTAATGGATGGCACTGGAAGAAAATATACACATTATTCACAGTGAAGGGAAAATAACAACAGAAAACCCTAAACCAGAATGCGTCACGTGTTAAGTAAAAGGGGATTAAATTAACGGTGATACGATTATTGAGCTTCATCGATGGTCAGTTTGTTTATACACACAGGGCCTGATTTTCAAAAGCATCTACAGCCATAAAACTGGGTTTTCCACGTGTAAATGCACTTTATCCATGTAAGTGGGCTTTGAAAATTGCTACAGTATACGCCACTGAATTGTCCTTAGGATATTTCATGTGTAAATGCACTTTATGCTTGTAAATGGCTTTTGAAAATTGTTATGATAGTAAGTTACATTTATGGGCATAAATTCACCTGTAAGCTGTCTAAACATTATTTTTCAAATGCCAATAATCAAATTTGTACAGATCACTATATACAATGCCAAATATGCTCATCTGTATGTTCGTGTTGATGGACAAACTTTTATATGAGTGAGATCATCAAAGCTGCTTGTGTTCACAGATCAACGTTCACTATAGAATAGGTACAAATTTGGCCAAATACATATGCAATTTGCAATGTCCCAAAGCATGGCCACCGACTTGAACAACCCCTGGAAATTAATGCTCGCCAAAAAAGAGAAGGCACCAAGGAAAACGAGAGAAAATGTTGCTATTCTCAGAGGCTGCCCACTTACTGGAAAATCACAAAAGACAAGGACCACAGAGGGCAATATTCAGTGATGCGGTGAGTGGCAAATTTATCCGGGGAAAGTTTCGTGTAAGAGTTGTCCTGGGTATTCAGTGGGACTTACGCGCACAAGTCTTCCGCTAAATATACTCGGAGAATGTTACAACCTTGATTTTTCCTTACAGACTTGTGCGTGTAACTTTACCCGGACAGCTCTGAATATGCATGCTCACCGGATAAACGTAATCCCTGCCCCCGGGACACCTCTGTTGACACCCTTTTTCTGTGCAGGTGAATTTTGCACGCACAAAAATGTATGCATCAGGTGAGGAAAATATTCAAAATTCGTTTCTCGTGCGTGTAACTCAAAAAGTTACCTGCACAAAAAGCTTTGAATCGTGACCTCATAGAGTAGCGTTGGATCTAGCATAAACATAGCACACTAGTGCTAACATTTCCCTCTAGAAAACAACAATGAATGTTGATGGGAGCAAATGTTCAAATGCTTTGTTTAATCATGAATATATCAGAGCCGTTAGCAAACGGCAAACCCACTTTTAACGATGCCTAGTGACATTGCCTTGCATCCTTACCATTTTCAGAATCTGGTGGTCAACAGATGAGCATAAATGTATTAGGGATTATTACATTTCTGAAGCAACCTTTTACTCACTTTTCAATAAGAGCAGTGTGTAAGAGCCAGGGTATATTTCTAGTTGTACAATACAGGATTTAATAGACTTTAGAGAGATCCCTTAGCACGCGTGCATCTCTGTGCTATCGCTTGTCTGCTACACCAAAATCTAGGATCTGAACTACGGTGAGGACAATTACCTGGGAGATAGGTAAAATGCTGAGGTTGGCTTCTTTTCCTCTTCCCGTTTATGACCTGGAAATTCACCTTGACCGGAATGCGGGTGAGCTTGTTCCGATATTCAGGAATCTCTACAAAGAGCATGCTCTGAAACAAGAATGGAAGACCGAGCTGACACAAAGACAACTCTCCATGGCCAATGCTGTAAACGAAGAGTGAAACGGTCAGGGGAGGAAAGCAAAAGCCAGATCTGACCATCGAGGGGCTAATTTTCAGTCTGCCTGCACCGGGACAAAGGCTACGGCTACTTTTATTTAGCCCCGGACTTTGCACCAGTTTTCAAAGTGAACACATGCAGGCCATCGCTTTATAAACCTCCGCGGGTACAAGAGTACCTGCAGTCATTGGCGCCTGCATCCTGTGCGCACATTATTTTCCTCCTCTGACCTAAACTCTGCTCTCGGTAATGCATCCCCCTGCAAGAGGCTAAAAGTATGTGCGTTATTTGCGTACTTTTGCCCATAAGACAATTTTTAGACAATCAATTTATGCCCATAATTTGCCCAGGCTTTGAAAAAATGTTGTGCCCGGGACTACTTAAGACTTGAGGAATCATGGCGTTAGTCATTTGGCTTCATTCTCCTTTCTATGGTGGCACTTTTTAATGTGCGTCAGCTGGGCAGTGCACAGAGAATTTGCTGGTAAGAATAGCTGAGCCAGTGTTGCCATCTTGTTATGAAAACACAAACTGGTCTTACGCTTCTCTCTCTTGATATTATTGCAAGTAATGAAAGCCTTGCCGAGTAAGCGGATTCTGCAATCGATCACACACATATATACTTTGGCCATTGTTTTTGGATAACAAAGGCATTTCTCTCCTGTCAGGATTCCAATATCACCATAAATTAACAATAAGGAGCAGGAGAATTATAAAAAAGTCCATTCAGCATAAAATAGTGGGTACGTGTTATAGTATATATGGTGGGTACACATTAAAGGCCTGGTTTTCTAAGCTTTCTTCCCCATAGCCACAGAATGGGAAAAAGGCCTTAGGATATCAGGCCCTAAATTAACTACAGTGAATAAAGTCTCGCCGATGAGAAAAATGGAGAGCACAACAGGAAACCGGAATCTAGCACGCACTTTAACATCTAAACATGAAAGCATCTACTATTTAACACACAGTACTTACAGGCTGGCTCTTATCTTTGTCCACTGTTGCTTCCATCTCCCAAATCTGTTGACCATCTAAAAACAACATTTCAATTTTATTAGATTTTATAAATTAGGAAATCATATTGATGCAGTGACACACATGCATAGTTCAGTTTTATACATAAAATCTGCTGAAATGTGATTGTTAGCATCCAGTCAATATCTAAACAAAAATATTGTCCCCTGTTGTCCTTGTGTAGCATCAGTAGAAGGGCTAGTTGTGAATTATTTATTTTATTTAAAGGCTTTTATAGACCGGTATTCGTGGGTACATCATATCGGTTTACAAGTAACTTGAACATGATACACAGAACAGGGTGATCAAAACTTGGAAGGGAGTAATATGTTATTGATAACAAAGGACATGACTGAGGTAGAGGATGCGGGAAAAAAAACTGGGGGAGGGGGGGGGGGAAGAGGGTGGAGGTTTGGGAGGAGCTACATGGTATTTGTTACATACCATGGCTAAATATGTTCTATTCATGGTGGATTGAAAAGCAAAGCTAAAATAAATGAACGCTGTCTATAACAGAATCCCTAATAATAGAGATAGATACCTATTGGGCCCAATAGTCAAAGATATCCTGTTATCTAAGTAATCCGGATATAACCTATCCAATAACCTAGAAGGAATATTCAGCAGCACGGTATGCTACAGAATGTAACCGGATAAGTTCTAGTTAGCCGGATAAGTTATATCCCGATAACTTTAGACCTGCTATGGAGCAGATCTAACTTCCAGCTTCCAGCTAATGATTCACTTCCATTCACTTCCAGCAAATGCAGCAATATTGAACATTTTCTATTAAACTGAAACAGACACTACCAACCAATCATTACAATGTTTTACTTCTTGTTAAACTTTTATCTTTCCTCTAACTCTAATCCCAGTTAGAATAACCCCTGTTTTATTGTAACTTTTTCTTCCTGCACTTGTTATACTTTTGTAATATATACTCTTATGTTTTAGTTATGTACGTTATAATGTATTGCCCACCCCTTGTTTTATGTAAACCGACATGATACGAATTTCCGTGAATGCCGGTATAGAAAAACACAAATAAACAAACAAACAAACAAATAAATAAATAAATAACTTATTTGGTTAACTTACCTGGATAAGGCTGAATGCAGACACTTATCTGGTTAAGATAATGGGATAAGCTGTCCCACCTCGATCCGCCTATTGCCTACCCTCAAGATATCCGGCTATCTACTTAGCTGGATAAATACTTAGCCAGCTAAGTGGTGGCCTCTGAACACAGCCAAGTGGCACAAATCATCGGATAATTGTATCTGCTTATCTTTAGCCAAGTCTTCAGTCCAATGTTATTGGCTAAGGGGCAGATTTTATAACATCCACGCACAAGCGAGTGCATGTTATAAAACTGGGTGGCCGCGCGCAAAAGGGGGGGGGGGTGTACTTTTGCAAACTCCGCACAGCGACGCAATCGGGGGCCTTCCCCAGTTCCCTCCCACTCCGCTCCAATTAAAGAGCGGGACTGGGAGGGAACTTCCCGAACCCCCTTGCCTAACCTTCCTTCCCCTCTCCTCCCCACCCCCCTAAAACTAACCCACCTGCCCTGAATTTTTTTATTTCATTACCTGCTGCTTCTCGGGAGCAGAAGTAATTCACGCTCGCCGGTCAGCTGCTGGCGCACGCTTCCCCGGGACAGCGGCTAGTGTCCGTGGTCTGGATGGAGAAAGGGCGTGTCGGGGGAAGGCCAGGAGATGTGCAGGTAAATAGTTATGCCCTCAGGCGCGCGCGCGCTCTGGGGGTCCCCTGCCGTGGTTACTTTACTTCTGCTGTGGATGGCGCGTAAGCAACAAAACAAAAAAGTCTGGGCTGGTCAGCGGGGTTTTAAGGGTTGGGGAGAAAGGGGGCTAGTGGGGTTTGGAAGTCCTATCCCTAAATTGGGAGAAGTGGAAACGAACTGGGAAAATGGCAAACAGCATCGGCGCGCGCATCCCTTATAAAACTCCCCCGCTTACCTGGTAGAATTGGCATTTCAGCGCACGTGCGCACGTGCATTTAAAACCGCGCGTATATTCACACGCGTCCAGGCTATTTTATGACATGCGCACATGTACGCACTGTGTTATACAATGGACGCGCTTCTGGACACGGGCCAACAAACGCATGCACGTATGCGCCCGTGCGCCCATTTAAAAGTTACCGGCTTATTATGTTCCACAACAAATGTTAAGATCATCTAATAAAGGTTTACTAAATGCTCCAGCTTTACATTATGCACATCTATGCGAGGTTTGTAAGAGAGTTATTTTACACACAGTGCTTGTAGGCTGGCTCCAGGCGTGCCGGCGCACACATATGTTATAATGTCAGGTGGCTGCGCGCACGTGTGCCGGATTCTAAAATCTGCGCGCGCACGCGCAGGCGGCACACTTTTGCAAATTACGCGCGACGACGCAATCGCGCCTTCCCCAGTTCCCACCCAGTCCGCTCCAATTAAGGAGCGGACTGGGTGGGAACTTCCCTACCCCCCACCCCCCTACCTAAACTCCCTCCCTCTTCCCCTCTCCAACCCAACCCCTAAACCCTACCAATCCTTTTTTTTTTTTGTTTGTTTTTCAACTTACTTCAGAGCCGGAGCTGAAGTAAGTTGCGCGCGCCGGCTGGCTGCCGAAGCACAAGTCATCGGGACAGTGTACAATGGCGCTGTCCCGGCCCTTCCCTCAGCCCGCCCCTTTGAAGAGGCCTGGCATTGTGAGCATACCGGGGTTTACATGCGTGGCCAGGCCCCTTTGAAAATTTGCGCGGCACGCACAAGGCCCAACCACGTGCGTAAACACCAGGTTTTAAGCGCGCAGGCCTTTTAAAATCCGGCCTTAAGAGTTTTCATTACTATTTGTCTGTTTCTGAGAAAGGTGTACTACTGCAAGGCATATGATCTTTATTTGTATTTGTTTAGTTTGTGTGTTTTAACTATTATGTGTTTTTATTTTGTAAACCATCCTGATCATCAAGGAAAGACAGTATATAAATATTTAAAAAATATATATTTATTTATTCATTTCTCATTTCTTATATACTGTTCATCAGATACCAGATCTGGCTTATTGTATACTTCGATTGTTTTAGCACTAAGTAGTGTAATTTATATGATTATGTGTATAAAGACGGTTAGTCCCCTAAGAATGGTTGATATGCGATTTATAAATTCTGCAAAATAAAAAAATATATACACACACACACACAATATATACATATCTATAAAAGCAAATCATTTTTGACACATAGTTCAGGGCTTGTTTCTCTTCTCCATCGGAAATAGATGGTACAAGCCACGTCACTTAGATACATGGAGCAGCTGTTGGAAGACTTATGATTAATGAGTGGATTCTGGAAGCCATTTCAGATTATCGTTTACCACTTTGTGTTTATCTACAATGCCCTGCTGTATTTCACTCAGCAGTGACGGGGTATGAACTCTTAATTAATTCCAGTTTAGTTGCTAACCCTTTTTCCAGCGAGTTAATGCACCTAAGCCCTTGTTAATGCAACCTTTCCCCAACCTAGACAAATGTTAAATGCCATTTGCTCGCGCTTGTCTGCAACGCACCAGGGCAAGACGTGAACGACTGAGCTGGCTTCCACCCAAGATATGTGCAGAAATATTTGCTTTTCAGAATCAATATTAAAACATTAGCTGGATACTTTTTTTTTTTAATTGTTGGGACCTGCCATGGACTCTTTAATCATTTTTGTTTTCATTTCTACAACTTTGACTGCTTCAAGGAGTGGTGAGGGGTGATAGGACAGGCAATCTCACTAGATAGCCAGGGGTTTTAACTTGACCAGGATAGGGAGGGGGTTCAGTATGTGGGCTGAGATGCGAAACTGCCATCTTGTGTTATTTCTGGGGGTCAGCTAAGACATGGTATTTTCCCCACTATGGGGTAGATTTTCAAAGGGTTACGCACGTAACCCCCGAAAACTACCCCTGCGCAATCCGAGCCTATTTTGCATAGGCTCGGCAGTGCGCACAAGCCCCGGGACGTGCATATGTCCCGGGGGTAGCACGCGCATGTTATAAAATCGGGCGTAGATTTGTTTGCGCCGGGTTGCGCGAACAAATCTACGCCTGCGCGTATCTTTTAAGATCTGGCCCTATATTTTCCCACTGGGGAAAATACCTGGGATTTACTAACCTGCAGTTTATGGTACCGCAGGTTAGTGAATCCCCTGATATTTTCCCCTCTGGGAAAAATTCCACAACTTAATAAATGTACCAAGTTTATAGCGAAAGCAATGGCGGGTGACGTGACTTACACAAGGAGCATCACTGGGATTGGAACCCCAGCTTGCAGCCCACTGCTCTGACCACTAGGATACTCCTCCACGCTGGGGCTCCCAACGAGCACGATCACTGTAATGACTGGGCTGTAGCAGGAGACAAGGGAATAAAAAAGGAACAACTTTCCAAGAAGCTGCACATGAAGGCTCACGGTGCCATGGCCCTAGCTGGAACATGTTCCAGTTGAGTTCGAAGCCCAAAGAAGCGCCAGGCCCAGGAGACTTAAAAATGGCTTGAGAAACAGACATCCCGTGTCAAAAATGAAGCAAACAACAAAACCAGAGCCGGAGGAGAATCTACCCTGTGAGGTCGTCCTATGACTCATCCACCCGCTGAAGAAGGCAGAAGGCAGAGAGCTAGGCTGAATGAGTATAGCTTACGGGCATGAGAAGTGCCACGCTGGGTCAGATGGAGGGCCCATCAAGCCCGGCATCTTGTCTTTGACAGCCGGCGGTCTGGATTTCTAGGAAGTACCCGGCAGATCCCAAAGAGAACGTCCACTCCTTGTTTCCCAGAGTCTTCCTGGCTATTAATTGTTTATGAACATTTCCTCCAGCAACCTGTCCAAGCCCCCTATTAAACCCTGCTATGCTGGATGCCTTGACCACATCCTATGGCAACAGAGTCCACATTTAATTGCGATTTAAGTGAAAAAAATACTTTTTCCAGTTTGTTTTCCATCTGCTATCAGATCGTTACATGGAGTCCCGTCCTAGTCCTGTTTGAAAGGGTAAATAACCAGTCCCCACTTTATCTGTTCCAGCCTACTCATGACTCCATAAACCTCTATCATATCCCCTTCTCTGTCACCCCTGCTCCGAGGTGAAGAGCCCTATTCTGTTTACTCTTTCTTCTCAAGGGAATCATTCCTTCTCCTTTATTATTTTGGTTGCCCTTCTATTACAACGACTACCGGTATTTATCATTTGTAAAGCACTACTAGACATGCGCGGCACTGTACAGATACACAGAAGAGGCAATTCCTGTTCCGTAGACAAACATGCATGATAAAAGAAGCATGGGAAGCATATTTATCAAAGAGAAGTGGTTTGGTGTTAAAAGCAGCCTCAAAAAGGTGAATTCTTAGACCGGATTTGAATGTGGCCAGAGAGGGAATATGGCACACTGACTTGGGGAGTCTATTCCAGGCATCCAATGCAGCGAGGCAGAAAGCAAGGAGACTGGAATTAGTGGTGGAAGGGCACAAGTAAGAGCGATGTTCCCAATGAACGGCGCTCACGAGGAATGGCGTAGGAAGTGAAGATTGATAAGGAGGAGCTGCAGAGTGAATGCATATGTAGCGAGTAAGAGAAGCTTGAACCGTATGCGAGAGCGGAGCGGGAGCAAAAGCAGCAACTTGAGAAACAGGGATAATAGTCATAGCAACCTTGAAGGAAGATAAGCCATGCAGCCGAATTTTGCGTGGACTGCGGTGGAGAAAGCTGGATCAGCGGGAGGCCCACGAAGAGCAAGCTGCAGTAAATGGGAGGTGATAACAGAACGGATGAGCATTTGGGTAGAAAGAAAGGATCACATTTTAGTGAGATCAAAGAGCAAGAAATGACACACTTTAGCATGCTTCTCCGTGCTGTTCCTAGTTTTGCTTTTTTTTTTTTTTTTTTAAATGAGGGGACCAGACCTATGCACAATATTATTATTAGTGAGGCCAATATTCAGAAGCCATTCAGACGGATAACTGAGATTAGAAGCTATACGCTGCTAAATTCTAGTCACATAACAAATAATGTGGCTAGAATTTGGCCACATAAATCGGGGGTGGTCCAGGGGCAGGTGGGAGGCATGTCGAGGCCGGCCAGAGTTAGCCGCATAAGTTATGTGGCTAACTCCAATATTCGGAATTAGCCACTTAACTTACGTGCTAACTCTAGTCACGCCATAGGGCTGTCCTAAAGTTTGCCGGATATACTTATAAGAGGAATTTTAAAAGTGATACTTGTGCAAAAATGGCCACATACGCTTATACGTGTGCCGCTCGTGAGGCGGGCGAATTTTCAAAAGAGCAAAGTACATGCATATATACACGCTCCTGCGTAACATAACGCACGTACAAAGGGGCGTGGCCATACGTATGCGCATAATGACGTATTTTAAATCAGACTTCCGCACGTGAACTTGCTACTGGGGGTTTACGTGCACGATGCCCGAGAGACTTTCAATTAACCCTGGTGGAAGCAGGAACTGGCAGTGAGGAGGGGGTGTCGGCCTTCAATTGGGGGTGATTAGAGGGGGAGCAGCAGTCACAGATTTTGAGGGGTCTGAGACAGGAAGATAGACTTTCCTAGCCAAATGACTATCATCTCTGTATGGGTATTCATGGCTTTAAGGCGCAGGAGAGAGAGAGAGAGAGAGAGAGAGAGGAGAGGAGGAGAAGGAATCCTGCACATAGAGTTTACAGAACATGGACTCAGTTTTTAGATCTGTCAGAGGAGGAAGTCATGCGTAGGTTCAGGTTTAATAAGGAAACCATATAATACCTACGCCAGCAGTTACAGGAAGACCTAGAACCCACCACCCAGAGGGGCCATGCCTTGCCAGTACATCTCAAGATTACCACTGCCCTAGCCTTTTTTGCTACCGCATCTCTGGGAGTCACGGCTGGCATAAACCAGTCTGCCACCTCCATGTGCATCGATCAGGTGCTTGCCGCCTTACTAAGGAGAACACGCCAGTCTATTTCCTTCCCTCAGAGCAGATGGCACCAACAAATCATGCAGGATTTCTATCAGGCAGTACACTTTCCCTCTGTCCTGGGGGTGATCAATTGCACACACATCCCTATAAGGGCACCAGGGGGAGATGAGGCCGCCTACCGCAACCACAAGGGATTCCATGTCCTCAATATGCAGTTGGTCTGTGATGCAAAGGGACTCATCCTGGACGTTGTCCCCAAGTTTCCTGGATCCACTCACAATGCTTACATCCTCTCGCAGTCAGGAATTCATGACCGCTTCCAGGAAGAAGACATCACTGGAGGCTGGCTACTAGGCAAGAAACAATCCATTGCTTTCACCATAATCACAATTATCCTCTGTGGGTGTCCCACATCTCTATGTGGGCTGCCTGTCCTGGAGGAGAGTTCTGACCCAGCCTAATCCCATAATGTCCAGTCCAACCAGAAATCCCAGATAACAGCTTACCTCTGGTTTCTCTCTTGCAGGAGACAGAGGCTGTCCCCTCAAAACCTGGCTCTTGATCCCTGCGGCCACCCCACAGAGTGCTGCGGAGGTGCGATACTATGTGCCCCTACGGAGGACCACAGCAGTCATCAAGAGAACCTTTGGCTTACACAAAACCCGCTTCCGCTGTCTAGACGGATCAGGTGGATGCCTCCTCTACAACCCAGCTAAAGTCTGTCAGATCTTCCTAGCCTGCTGTACGCTACATAGCTTGGCCAAAACCAGACGCTTGCCTCCTCCAGAGGGACTAGATGAGGAGGAAGAGGAGGAGGAAGAAGAGCTCAGTCAAGAGGAATTGCAAGCCAGTCAAAGACAGGCTATAGACGAAAGGAACACTCTGATAAAAGATATTTTTGATGGTGATTACAGTGCTTTTATTTACAGGGTATAACCTTTAGTACATAAACAAATACATCTAATGCTTCTTTTGGCCCCTTTGAGTAATTCCTGGCTTGGCAGCAGCTTGGGGCTGGGCTTCTCTGGACACCTTCCTTCTCAGTGCTGGTCCTTCAGAGGGCACTGGACCAGACTCCTGAGGAAGCTGCCTGCTGGAGGATCTGTCAGGTCTGGATGGTGCAGCTTGTGGTTTCTGTGGCCGGCAGGGGGCCAATCTCGGCAGCACCCCCCTTCCAGAGGGCTGCCTTCTGATGCAGCTCCTCTCGGATGCCATGCAATTCATGGAGTAGCCCTTCTGCCTCCTCCTGTATTGCCACCTGGAAACTGTGGGTCTGTGGCCACAGGGCCCACACCTCCTCCACAAGATAGACATTCAGGGAGATGGGGAGGCCCTTGGCTGGCCCCCACCTTCCTCCTCTGTATAGGCCTCCATCCCACTTGCTGTTCTGCCTCCTCATGTGGCTCATCTACATGTTCCCCCATGGGACGGGCATCTGGAGCCACCACCTCCTCCTCATATGAAGAGTCATGGAGCTGGCATTTGCGGCGCCAAGGATGTTGCAGCCCGCTTAGCCCTGGCTGTTCCTCCTGGCCACCCACTGCAACATGGAAAATTGTGCCAGTTTTAGTTGCACATCATAGTTGTGTTTGTATTTCTGGGACTTCCATGTGCACACACAGCACAGAGGCCCAAGGGCTCTTTCAGCACCTCAGAAGCTAGAGGGAAAATATATTACATGTTTCTCTTCCAAACCTAGCTCCCCTCCCAACCCACCCATTTCATGATCCAGCCTAGCTGCCGAGGGTAACAACTGTCTGCAGCCACTCTTTCCAAGGGTGGCTTCTTGTCCCTAGATGTGCAGGCCTGCAAGGTAATCTCTCGCATTCAAATAATAGGGTGGAATACAAACAGGATTTAGGAACTGTCCAATTACCCGAGCCAGGAGAGGAGAGGAAAGTTGACATCACTAGGTCATGTGGACATAGAGATCAGTATGAAACAGAGGGCCAAAGATAGTAGCAGGCTAGATACAACATACATATCCACCAATCTTAAAGTGCAGTGGCCGAGACAACAGACCTGGTGCACTGAAGCCAAGGGATGAATCATCCTCTTCTACCTGGGGACATGTGCCATCCCTCCTGATTCAAGAAGGACCTGCTTTAGGCATACAACCTATACACCAGGTAGAAAGCTATCTCTTGACATACAGTAGGACAACATATCTTAGAGACAGGGCTTACCCTGCTGCTGCTGGGAAGTGTTCAGATCCCCCACCTACTATGGTGGACAAAACCAGCTGCTCCGCCACCATGAAGCTTACTTGGCTCTCTGCCCCCTCTGCTTGGGACCTGGCTTGCTTTCTCTCGACAGAACACTGCAGGTCACGCCACTTGTGGCACAGTTCCCCCACACAGCATTGATCTTGACCTGGATTTTTCTCCCATAGTTGCTCTTTATGGTAAGAGCCCACACTCTTTTGGAAGCACAATGGCCTCCCTTGGGAGAAAGTTTGGCTTGCGAATGTGTCCTGGCTGACCTCGAGACACGGTGGCACGAAGAAAGAAGAGCCAGACTCCCTCTTTATATGGGCGTAGGCACGTAGCACGCGTACAGATACGCGCACAGAAGCATAAATCCCATGCAGAGTGGAGCGTGAGTGGGCGGATCTTGCGCGTGTATCTAATTAAGGTAGATAGCATTATTACGCGCTTTCATTAGTACATGCGTAAATAGGTATTTGTTACACGCATTATTAATTTAGGGACTGCTATAGCGGAGAGCTCCCTATTATTCTGTGAAACTGTTAAGCTGCTGCTGCCAATTAGACTGCACATCGACATCCAGGTGTGAGGCTAGCTCTCAGGATTACCTTCAGTCAGGTCACTCTGCTAATCCTTCGCATTTACCACATATGGCAGAGGGAGCGGTGGAGTGTGTGATTACCTTCTGCTGGCAGCTTGGGTGTTTGACGTAGACATAAGAATATGAGCCTGCACGGCCTGCTTGTCAAAAAGCTGTGCGATACATACAGGTAGGTGTTACAGAGAATGGGGCTCTCTCTCTTCATAAGGCACTGGTTAGCCTGACCCTCCATCATCAGTCTCCTTCCTTCACCCCCTGAATTACTATCTTCATCCTTTTACCCTCCTGTGTGTGGCTGAGGCAGCAAGGCCAGAGGTGGGTTCCCGAGTGCATAAAACAGGGGGCCAAAGTGCCAATCAGGAGCTCAACCATTTCCGACGCCTGCTAAATCCCTCTCTCTGAGTGTTGTGTCCTGTGTAAGCCACACTATGACCTCTTTCTGTTCCTCTACCAGTAAGATAGGGTGAGAGCAAGGGGGAAGGGGAATGAAGAACTGAGAGCCTAGAGAAGACCAGCCCTGCAGTTTGGCTTCTCAAGCCTGCTAAGAGGCTATGGATCAGCAGTACGGGCCATTTGCCCACTAAATAGGCCCTAGTTGCTAATGATGAAAGATAGCAACACACGCACACCAGGACTCTTGGCAGGTGCCTCTCCCTCCCTCCTCCATCCCACTTCCCTCACGTCTTTCTCTGCACTGGAGTAGCTGTATTCCCCATCTGAAGTGCTGGCATGCTTTCCAGGTGCCCGGGGCATGCAGAAATGGGTTAATGAAGACTGCAGTGCTAACGCATTGAATGGTTAATACAATCTCTTCCTTACAGCATTAGGATACTTGTGCCTGTAAAGCTTCAATCATTTCATGTAAATCTGGCCTACCATATGCCTGTTACCTAGTATAACTTAGTAAAGCAATGAACATGCATGCTAGTAATGTCAGGTTCAACCATTACAGTCTGCATACGTATCCTTTTAGTATAACACTATATGGAGTCCACTAGTGCCCCCACCCAGGCATTACCAGACCTTGACCCCCCCCCCCCCCCCCCCCCCGTGCCCTCCTTATGCCATAGCTTAGATTATCACAGTAACCACATTCAACTTACCCCCCCCCCCACCGAAAGTAAGAGGCCAGCTGGTTGAATGCAAGCTGCAGCTTCCTTCGGGCTCTTCTCATTCTGAGCGGGTGCCCCCTCTGGCCCGGCACTGGGAAGAGGTGTTCCTCGTCAGCATCACCAGGGATGCTAGGTGGGCGATGTTCCAGGTGGTTAAATTCGGCTGCCTGGCGCATGCTGGAATTTTTTTGAAATCACACCCAGAAACAGGAAGAACCACCCTTGCATTTGTGTGGGCGTGCATGAACAACGCCGTGCATACTTGGCAGCAAAAACATGTGTGTATTTTACGTAGATTACGCGCATGTGCGTGAATGATACAAAATACTTTAGCTTTGCCACGTGCCCACAAAACACGAATTTCTTCGCGCGTGCGCGCTCCTTTTAAAATTGACCTGTAAGTTAGCCGGATAGCTGGATCCGGCTAGAAGTATTATTATTAATAAAATGGACTTGGGGAAATCGACTGCTTATCCCTGGGATAAGCAGCTTGGAATCTATTGACCTTTCGGGATCCTGCCAGGTACCTGTGACCTGGGTTGGCCAGCGTTGGAAACAGAAATACTGGGGCTTGATGGACCTTTGGTCTGACCCAGTATCTTACATTCTTATCTTCTTAAACGGCTGCACCATAGCTCTATACAGAGGCATCCTCATATGCTGCATTTTATTCTCCATTCTGTTCTAAATATTTCCTACCCTTCTATTCGCTGTTTTGACTGCTGCCACACATGGACCATAAATTCCAGTATCTTTATACTTCATGGCCATTATTAACTTTTTATCTGTGATGCCAACCTAAGCTTTTTTTTTTTTTTAAGGCAATTGCACACACTGTACATGTAAACCAATTTATTCCTATTTTCAAATGCAGGCTTTGTTCTATCATATAATGGCTATAGTAAGGGGAGCCGTTTATCTTTACAAGTCACAGCCGACTACTTTCTAAGGTAGCGAGATCCTTCAACTTCATACCACTCAAGCAGTTGTTTTGATATTTACTCTTTCCACTGAAATTATAAACTGGATAGATTCACGGTTTGCTCTCATCTGATGCCAAAGTAAAAAAAAAAAAAAAAAAAAGTCCAAAAATGTAGGCTCCTTCTTATCATAATTGAGGAAGCAGTTAGAGAAAGGCCAAAGGGAGGCTCCAGCTGTCTGCCTGTAGTAGGTATGTAAACCAGTGGCACATGGGATCGAATCTCAGCATGACCATCCCCACCTTTCACTTTTCGGATGCACCTAAAATAAGGTCCAACAGAAAAAAGGGCAACAACACACAAATGTTTGGGAGTTAGCCGCCTAGTCATCTGCTTTGGAATTTCCTCTCCTTCCCCCACTGAATAGCCAAAGTTTGCCACCCAGAACATGGGCAACTGCAGCGGCAGAGTTTGGGCGGGAACTGAAAGTTAGCCAGCTAGGGTGGATTTTCAGGGTTAGCTGGCTAACTTGCAGGCCGATGCAATATCAGGCGCATAAAAAAACATGCATCCAAAGTGGATGCATGTTTTTTTGAATGCGCGCACATCCACCTCTCCTGGGCGCTCGATGCAATACACAAATGAGCTGTCGAGCTAAGAGGGACACGCGATGGGTAATTTGTGCATCCCTGGAGCTCTGCATCGAGCGCCCAGAAGTGGCTGTGCGTCCACAACAGCCTGGCTAGAGCTCCCTCCCCACCCCAGGCAGGGCTGTTCTCGTGAAAGGGGACTGGTCCTGTCACTGACATGGTCAGCGAATGGACCAATCGACAGTAAGTGAAACAGTGAATAAATTAATAGTAGGTGCCCTATGTGTGCAGGTTACCAAAATGGATACTTAATTTATGAGCGTCCGTTTTACCCACAGCAGCTAATTTACTGGCAAAATATGCACGCACAATATACACGACCCTGAATATGTACATTGTGGGTGTATATTGTGCACACCAAAATGTTTTGTTTTTTTTATGTCAAGATTTGTTTTGCATGGTGCTGCTTTCTGCGGTTCTTCCTACTTAGTATCGTGATGATACTAAATAGGAGGAACCACGGAAAAGCAGGGTTTTTTTGTTTCTGAGTTGAACCCGTGACGTGTGAGAAGACTTTATGCCTGCTCCGGGCAGGCGTAAAATTTGACAGGTTAAAAAGCGTGCCTCGGGGGCACAGGGAGTCTTTGCATCACAGGGGTCATAGCTAATAGCCTCATCTACATGAAATTTACATGTGATGAGCGCCATTAGCTACATACATTTTGGGCGCACTGAACCTCTTATTGCATTGGGGATTATGGACACATGTCCAAAACTCTCGTCCAAGCACTCATTAACCTGTGCGCTAGGCTCAGCGCACGATATTGCATTGGTTGGCCAAAACTAGGTGTGCCACTTGCACGCTCAAATCAGCTGGCTAGGTTTTAGCTGAAAATTGTATTAACTTAGCCAGTTGAAATCTCGCTGGCTAAGTGAGGCACCCTTCCCAGCTCCACTTTGAAAATCTACTCCCATGTTCATAGATGGTAAATTATGTTTTAATTTGTAATCCGCCTACAGCTGAGGCAATTAGGAAGAATATAAGTACATCAAGTAAATAAATAAATACATAAACTTACAGGGTCATTCATCAAAATGTGTTATGGCATTAACACCCGCGATAACATCATAACGTATGCGATAGTAATGGTAACGCGTAGCATGAATGCAAATTTTTCAAAGGGGCAGGATTAATGAAAATGAAGGGCATTTTCACTGTGCCACAGCGTAACGCATGCCTTTAACACCGGAAATAACTATACCTTTTTTCTGGCGTTAAGCTGGCAAAATGCCCGAAACAGCCGTAACACAATTTGTGATAAAGACTGCAAATTCCATTTGGGCTTGGGGAGGGGGAGGAAGAGAGAGAAAGAGAGAGAGAGAGAGAAAGAGAGAACCTCTGGGGAGGTCTTCACAGTATTCAGCTTTTATATCATAAGAGGAGGGCCAGCTAATAAATCGAGGTGAGGCTTTGGTGGTGGTTTAGGGTTCTGGGGCCAGTTTTACATGCAGAGTGAGACAAATGAACAGCACAGTGAATATTTGACATCATTTGGAGTGAGGAAAGCCTCAAAAAGATGAGATTTCTACAATGTTCTCTTGCCCTAGCTGGCCCTCCTCTTGTGATATAAATAGGTGAATATTGTGAAGGCCTCCCCAGAGGCTCTCTCTCTCACGCCTGTCTGGGCACTTCGCGAGTAGCGAAATACAAGTATTGCGGGGTGTGAAAAGTTACGCACACCCCACGATAAATTACACTGGTAAACAAATTTCTGGGAACATTTTGTTTCCTCCACGACCTTCGGTGAAACAAGTAGATTTTAACATGCTGAATACAAATATGCATTTATTATGTTTGTGTCACTACCGTTTGCCAGAAAAGTGCGATATACATTAAGCATTGTTACGTGTCTGTAGCGGCATAAGCTACAATGGCATTGCTGGCACCAGAAAACAAAACTAAAAATGTTTTGCTGCAGATTTTCATTTGTAATCACTGTCCGATGCTTCGCGGATGAGAGTCCAACAACAGTCACCCAGCATGGAGGGGTTCCACTTGCCTTGATACCGTCTCTCCATTTTGACAATGTCTTGATGAAACCTTTCACCATGTTAGTCACTCACAGCGCCAAGGTTGTCTGGGAAGAAGTCCAAGTGGGAACGAAGAAAATGCATCTTCAATGACATGTTGCACTTCATCAATCTGTATGCCTGAAGCAGATTTTCAACCTGTTCGACATAGTCTGCTGCCTTATACTTGTCTAGAAAGTTACAAACGACATCCTTGAAGGCTGTCCACGCAACACGTTCTGTACCTTGCAGAAGACCATCAAAGTGGCTGTCCTTCATCACAGCTCGGATTTGTGGGCCAACGAAAACACCTTCTTTTATCTTTTAAAATATATGTATCACAACGCACTACAAGAACCTCGAGAAAAGTACAGCTAAATGTCCCATCACTACCTCTAGCTAAGCTATCCTACATAAGAAACAGAGCCATCTCCATAGCAGGACCAAAACTCTGGAACTCACTACCGGAATACCTTAGTTCTCAAAGCAACACCAAAACTTTCAAGAAAGAACTCAAAACATGGATCCTCAGACAAACCTTCAAAGATGGAATTGGCTAACCACTCATAACATCCATCACCTAACCACAGTCAATTTTATAACCGCAATATCAAGAATATCATCATAGAGGTCGTTTTAAACCATTAATGTACCGTCAGGACAATACTATACACCTTCTCTCAAGCTCATAATAATCATTTTTTTCATAGATTCATCTACCTTCAATACTTGCCGCCTTACGCTATATCATAATCTGGACTATACTCCATGCCCTTCTCCTCATCACTTAAAATAGTTGATAAATTATCCAAGTTGCATTTTTGATGTTGATTTTTAACTTGTTTGATGTCTCTTGGTTTTTTTAATCTCGTTTGAGGTCAGTTGTTTTCCTGTTTGATGTCAGTTGCTCCCAAATGTATTAAGTTGTTGTATCTGTAAACCGGAATGAAGGCAGCCAGCTAAATTCCGGTATATAAAAGCTTTTAAATAAAAATAAATAAATAAATGTACGCGAGATTATGTTTTAAAATTTCACAATTATTGTAACACAAAATTGGCCGTTTCTCAAAAACCTTATGTGATGTACAAATTTCGAAGTAATATCTGTGATCAGCATCAAAAAGTCTATTTGGAACACTAAAAAGCCTGAAGGAAACAAAAAGTTTGTTTACCAGTGTTATCTAGGCGAAGCGCTAACATAGCACGTGCTGCGGTAATTCAAAAATTATCATTGCACGCCCCTTTTTCTTATCGTGGGCATTATCCATGCAAAATTATAGCATTTTCATGAATCTAGGGGATAATTTTCTAAGACATTTACATAAATAAATAAGTGTTTTACCTGCAGAAATGGCCCGTTCTAAAAATTGAAACAAAAATGCCTACCCAATATATGGGTAAACGTAGTGCATATGTCATGTTCCTGCATACGTTCACCTTGACAGAGAGGAGGGTGCTTATCTAGAAAAGCTAAGAGGAGCTGGGAAAGTAGTCAGGAATGCAAAAATTCTTATGGAAGAAAAAATAGCAAATACTGTAAAACGGAGGTGGGGGTGGAATTTATTTTTTAAAGATATTTTAGTGATAGAAGGAAGTGCAAGAGTGGCATTGTGAGACTCAGAGGTGAACGGGAGGAATATGTAGAAGATGAGGAGAAAAAGCAGAATTGCTTAATAAATATTTCTGTTTGGTATTTACTGTAGAAAAGATAAGGAGCAGGACCATATAAAACGAATACAAATAAGATTGGAAGCAAGGTAAACCTCAATCGATTTTCAGAAAAGTGTGTTCATGAGAAGTTAACCAAAATTAAAGTAGATAAAGACATAAGAACATAAGACTTGCCATACTGGGTCAGACCAAGCTCCATCAAGCCCAGCATCCTGTTTCCAACAGTGGCCAATCCAAGTCACAAGTACCTGGCAACCCAAACATTAGATAGATCACAAGCTACTATTGTTTATTAATTAAGGCTGGACATCCGAGGGTATTGAGGGAATTTAGAGAATCCTGGCAGCTCCGCTGGCTGACCTTTTCAATGCTTCTTTAGAGTAAGGAATAGTTCCGGAGGACTAGAGCTGGGTGGATGTGGTTCCTGTTCATAAAAGTGAAAGTAAGGAGGATGCTGGGAAATACAGGTCAGTTAGTCTGACCTCTGTGGTGAGCAAACTAATGGAATTGCTGCCAAAACAGAGCACAGAGCAATTTCTGGAATCCAATGGCTTGCAAGATCCAAGGCAGCTGATCGTGTTAGAAGAATCTGATGAATTTCTTTGTTTGGGTGACCAAAGATTTGGATTAAGGGAGAGCACTAGATAGATTTCAGTAAGACCTTTCACAAGGTTCCACAGAGGAAACTTGTAAATACATTGACTGCCCTTGTATGGGCCCTAGAATGACTGACTGGGTGGGAGGCATAAAAAGGTCATGGTAAATGGAGTTTACTCTGAGGAAGGGGCTGTTACTAGCTATATGCCTCAGGGATTGGTCCTGTTCTTTTCACTATTTTTCTGAGCAACATAGCAGAAGGATTGTTGGGAAAGGTTTGTGTTTTTGCCAGTGATACCAAAATCTGCAACAGGGTAGACAGCCAGGAAGGAATGGAAAACATGAGGAGGGATCTAGCAAAGAGAGGAATGGTGTAGGGTCTGGCAGCTAAGATTTAATGCTAAAAAAATGCAGAGTAATGCATACAGTATTGAGGTGACATTCTTCTAAGCATGAAAAAAGATTGTGTCTGATGATCTTCTGGCGGCCAAACAGACGGATAAAGTGATAACAAAACCCAGATGCTTGGCAGCATAGCGAGAAGAATGGTCAGCAGAAAAAGGAAGGTGATATTGCCCCTGTATAGGTCCCTGGTGAAGCCTCATTTGGAACTCTGTGTACAGTTCTGGAGACTGCACCTTCAAAAGAATATGAACAGGTTGGAGTCGCTCCAGAGGGAGGCTACTAAAATGGTCAGTGGTCTTCGTTCTAAAGCATATGGGGAGAGACTTAAAGATCTAAACATGTGCACCCTTGAGGAAAGGCGAGATAGGGAAGATGTAATACAGACATGTAAATATCTCAAAGGTTTCATGCATAGGTGCACTTTTTTCAATACAAAGGAGGCTCTAGAATGAGAGGTCATGGGATGAGGGTGAAAGTGGGGTAGACTCAGGAAATATTTCTTTACAGAAAGGGTAATGGATGCATTGAACAGCCTCCCAGTGGGGACAAACAGTATCTGAATTCAATAAAACATGGGATAAATAGTATACAGGGTATCTTTGAGAGAGGGGTGGAAATTGTAAAGTTAAATTAGTTGGGTGAATGTGCAGAATAGAATGGTATTTTTCTGCCATCTTGTTTCTCTGTTTCTTATGCATGTATCTGCGTTCTAATTTAAGTGGGCTGTTACAAACTACCCCCATAAAATGCTTTGGGCAAGTACAATATAAGTATTATTATTCACCAGAGGTGGTGAAATGTATTGAAATCCATAGGTTAAAGCCATGGGAGTATTCTAAGTAAATAAGTTGCTTTTCATTGTACTGTACCAAACCCATGAAAGCTAAACACCTCCCTAAGCACACACCTATCACCAGTGATCCGTCCTGCTCTTTAAACAATGTAATTATACTGAATATAAACATTTTGTAGTTTATGCAGTGACATTTATAGTTAAATATCAACATGCACGTGCCACTGGTTTTATGTCGACACTTTAACTTTGTAACTCTGAAAATGTGAGTATAAGATCACGTATATTTACTCTAGCCTTAACCCTTGAAGGTGGCATTCAGAAGTCCCTTACAAATGATGCCATACATTAGGGTACTGAATGAAGTTTCTTTCTAAGTTGATGTATATAGGGAAAATGCCACCTTTAGTTTTAGGCATAAAAGTTGCAGTGAATAAAGAAACTAGCCTTCAGAAATATGATGGGAGCTGAAGAATTGATGGGTTCAGATTTGAACTCGGCCCTTGATTTTCTCTAAGCCCCTAGACAAATCAATGTGTCTTCTTATGCCTTGCTTTGATTGGGAATAGGGCTAATTATTCTTCGAGATCACTTTACAAAATTTTCCATGGGATGATATGAAGATTTGAAGATGACTGAAAGATGCACTAGCGCATTCATCCACCACATCCTTTAGACTCTCCAACTGAATCTCTATAGTTGAATTCAATTAATTACATTTAATAGGAATGTTAATAGCATGGACTCAAAACACAGTGAAGTATAAATGTTCACGGAACATACAAGACATAATAAGAGCAGTTTATATCCTCAAAAGTAAATGACTTATTTATTTATTTGGATTTAGCTCACACCTTCTCATTGGTAGCTCAAAGTAAGTTACCTTCAGGTACTGTAGATATTTCCCAGAAGGCTTACAAACTAAGGGAATCATTTACTACACATTTTTTCCATATGCACAAAAAGGAAGAATACCTTTAGTAAATAGGGTCCTAAGTCTGTGCCTGAGACAACAGTGTGATGTGAATTGGCTTAGGTCATGAAGAGCATCAGCAGGATTTGATCCCTAGCTTCCCTGGTTCTCAGTCTTCTGCTCTAACCATTAGGCTACGCCTTCATCTACAATCCTTGAGGACTGCAAACCAAAGTAGTTTACAGGGAAACCAAGATATGCAAATTCATCTTTCATCTAGCAACTGTATGCAAATACAACTCATGAATACTCATCTTGAAAACCAAACTTGTTTGCGGTCCTCAAAAGGCTGGGCTTGCACGTTTATGATTTAAACATGCAGGAACGTCCTCGCACTTAAGTCACAACTGGATCCCGGAAACCTTATCCTAAGTCGAAACTACTTAAGTCACAACCAGTTTTCCCATAGGAAACAAAGTTATACGCAGTGAATTGGTTCAAATATCAAGGCCATGACCTCCACTTTCATTTGGAATGGAACTGTCTGACAGCCAATCAGGACTCCCACTTGTAACTTACATTGGAGCAAACAGCAAGGAGCACTTACACTGCTAAGGAGCACTAGCAGGTAGGAACAAAGGCAGTCCTGCTATCAGGGAATAAAATAAAGTGTGGTGTGTGCCAGTGCAGGGGAGCGCCGAGGAGATAGCTGCTGCATATGAAGGAGATAAAAGCTGCAACACCTCGGGGGGGAGGTTGGAGAAGGAAATTCTTCTTGCAGGTAAGACTAATCGGAGAAAGTTCTTTTTCACTCAACGCACAATAAAGCTCTGGAATTTGTTGCCAGAGGATGTGGTTAGTGCAGTTAGTGTAGCTGGGTTCAAAAAAGGTTTGGATAAATTCTTGGAGGAGAAGTCCATTAACTGCTATTAATCAAGTGTTGTTTGGGAATAGCCACTGCTATTAATTGCATCAGTAGCATGGAATCTTCTTAGTGTTCGAGTAATTGCCAGGTTCTTGTGGCCTGGTTTGGCCTCTGTTGGAAACAGGATGCTGGGCTTGATGGACCCTTGGTCTGACCCAGCATGGCAATTTCTTATATACTTAGGAAATCTTGCCATCCAGGCAAGAAAGCAACCAGGAGGAGCAAAGCATTGCAGCACCCAACTGGGAAAAGTTTCACCCCCGCTAGGCTGACATCACCCCTTCTCCTGCATGCACCGACATCAGTGCATCAGCCACATAGCGTCAGAAGGTGGAACCGAGCGTTGGAGGTCCGGCGTGAAGTGCTAATTCTGAAAAGTCATACAGCGGGAACGCTGCAAGTCAGAGGATGCAAAGGCAAAGATATGATGTCTCTTCTTTTTTTGGGGAGAATAGAAAGCACTTGGATTGTGGAGCTATACACCGCCATGGTGGGGGCCTGACAAATATCAAAGTGAGGCCTGTTACCCCCCCCCCGGTGTTCTCAGACACACAGGGCACATCTTCCCTCAGCAGCTTCATGGCTGACTCAGTGGGGGCCAGAGAATAGCCAGAAGTCAGTCTCAAAGCTACAGAGAAAATTACGTTTTAGTTTCAAAGTTACTTTCTCCATTGGAGGGCAAATAGTAATACATTTTAGTGTCCTACCCTCTTGATGTGCTTTGTAAGTTCATCAATTGATGCACGAACTCAATGAAACACCAGTTTTTAAAAAGATGAATGTGGTCTTATTTTAAAATTGAGTTTAACACAAGTATTCAGTGCTTCAATGAACCTACCCAACCCAGCCCAAGTGAATAGGACTGCCTAACCTTCTGCTAACAGAGTTCCCAGGACTCAGAGGTAACTTTCTAAGGAGAAAAAAACGTAACAAGTTGGAGCCTGTGGTGGCCTGCACTTGCCACTCCGGCTGCAGGGGGGAAAATTCAAAAGGGGAGGCTAAAATTAGCGCTGACAGTTTTGTGCATTTATCTTTTTTATAGATTTAGGGGCAATTTGCAGGCTAAGTAACACCAATTTTCTACATCCATAAGCTTGATTATGTATGTAGAAGGGAATTTAATTGCATGCTTTTCAAAGTTGAACAGTACGTGCGTAATTGAAAATCCCCATCTAGACTCTGCCTCCCCCCCCCCCCCCCCCCACCCCCTTGAAAAGCCTTTCCCCGATGTGCATATCAGTCACAAAGATTTCTAATGGGCCATTTCTTTAGGCAAAGCATTATTTTATCTGCAGAGGTCTCTTTGAAACCTACCCTCCCAACTTGCTGTCTTCCTCAGTAAATCTTGAGCACTATCAGAAAAAAATGTTATGGAAATGTTTGGCTTAGCACTACAAATATTTGAAATTATGTTTAAAGACTTTAAGCCCAGACCCTCGGCTCTCATTGTGGTAACAAATGAGATTTAAAAAAAAAAATAAATGTAAGCCTGCTCACTGACACTGTGATCATGGTAGAAAAATTCCTCTCTATGCTTTGAAAGGAAAGCTGTTAATCTACTGTACATTTAGAAAACATCTTCTATGACAGTACATAGCAAGTATGCTTTTTTTTTTTTAGAAGAACATAACACAGAGACATGGAGCTACAGACTCCATGAACAAGACTGCAAGGTTAATTATACTGTATTGCAGTGAACAAAAATCCTGTTTTATAGGGATGTGCATTCGTTTCAAACGATTGGGTAATCTGAACCGAAATGGCCCATTTTTGTTTTGTTTTTGATTACCCCGAAACAAATACATTTTTTTTCTAACAAAAGCCCTCAAATTTGTGAGTGTGTTTGTTTTGGGAAATAGCGTGTGCTATTCGCAAATAACACAACTATTTCCAGAAAACAAAAGAAAAACAAAAAAAAAAGGGCATACCCGGCTAGGCTAAATTAAGCCCAGTTGGAGCTTTCCTAGGCTCCTCCAACCCTTCACCCCCGAGCAAGACACAAGGCCTGGGCCTACCTGGTTGGGATGAAGAAGCCTAGTTGGGGGCCTCCCTGGGTCTCTCCAAACCTCCTAGAAATCAGAGGGGTCATGTTCCTCCCTAGTCCCCACTTACTCCTTCCGAGGGGGTTCCCAGGCAGAAGAAAGGAGCAGGAACAATGCCTGCTCACTCCTGTCCTGCTGGAGTTCTTTCAAAAATGGGGCTGGCCCTGAGACTGGTGCAAGTGTGACATCGAAATCGTGCCGGTCTCATGGCTGGCTGGCACCATTTTCTTGTATGGCCTAGAAAGACGGAGAGGGGGGACTAGATAAGCTCCAACTGGGCTTGGGTCAGGTCAACCCAGCTGGGTAGGTTCAGAATCCTGTGACTTGATAGGGATGGGAGCTCAGGGAGACCCCCTTTTGGTTTATTTTTTGGGTTTTTTTTCATGTTTATGTTGGTTCAACAAATGAATCAAACATGGGAAAAAAAAAAAAAACCCCTCCCAAAACAAAAAAAAAGAAACCAAAACAAAAAATTTTTGGCTGCAGATCCCTAATGTTTTATCATTTGTTCATAAAATGCTTTCTTGAAACAGTTGCAGCTGTATTTTTTACATTACTTTTGATCACTTAATCATTACAATTGATAGTGGAAGGAAAATGCATATTCTTTCAGGACATCCATGTCGAACTGGTGACGTGGACAGCGCCCAAGGAAGGGAGCAGGTTTGACAATTTGATTTCAAGTAAAACCTGTGACAGTACAGTAGGCAGGTAAATACAGGTGGACCCTCCGAAAAACTGCCCACGGGTACAAGTGGCCTGTGGGCGTTGCACCTGCCTTTTGTGTGGGCTAAATTTGGCTGAGAAATGGCCGCACACTGGAAAATGCAACATACACGCCGATTCCTAATCCTGCCCGAAACTCGCCCCCAGGGTAAAAGCGAGCACACGCCGTCGAGCCCTGCACACGCTCTTAGCCCAGCTTAGAGACCTTGTACCCCGATAAATGGGTTTTCACCTGTCTAAACAGCTTTTGGAAATTTTAATCTCCCGATTCTAGTGAAGTTCTTGTAACTAAGTTAATGGATAAGCCACGTCTCTCTCAATTGGGTCTATAAAAATAAAAAAATAAGGATTATAGATAGATATATATATATATATATATGTATAATATATACAGAATATATATACAGTCTATTAGGACAGAAGGGGCTAAACCCCAATAGATCTAAGAGGTTTATGGGAGTGCAATAATTAAATCCCACGGGCACTTTCCTATGTCCGTCTCCTTTCCTCATGGCTAAAAGTAGACAAACTGTCGCCCACGTTTCGCCATGTTCACGAAGAAGCTGGGAGGGGAAGCAAACTTTCAAATCCCCCCTTTCTTTTTTTTTTTTTTTTTTTTTTTTAAACATGGGTAAACATGCCTTTACACGCATAATCCAAAGTTTGTATTACCCTCCCCCTTTGTAAGTAAAAGAAAGGGCTCCCCGAGCAGCGTATTCCACCACAGCACTACAGCAGCGAGGTTAACAGAAGTAAGATAAAAAGTTTCCACGCTGCGCCTGGCTTCCAGAAAAGGAGAATTCCCCTACCACCCATTGTGCTCGCTGCGTTGAACACGGTCTGCGGCACCCGGTAACTCTGCCTCCCCGTGCGCAGCTGGAATTCATTGCCTGACTCACTAAACAATTATCCCAATGTGTCAGGAGGGTAGGGTTTGGGGGTTTTGGGTTTTTTTTTCACGCTGAAAATGATGAATCTGATTCTTCCAGGGTTCTGAGGGGATGGGGATTTCATTCTTCACGATGACTGAATTCTGGGCTCCTTTTCTGAGCAGTGGCTGCCAGCTATAATAGGTTACGCTACATTTAGTGGCTAGCTGAGGCCAGCAACTGAGCGATGGGCATGGGGGCGTGTATCGGTGACAGAGGCCAAGGAGACGTGTCAGGGTGTCAAATAAATACCAAAGGCTTAGTCATTCGCCATTCAGCTCAACCCCAGATCTGACATTTTACAGGAGCGAGCCCAGATCCACGGCAGACCTTCATTCTTCTGTGGGGGGGGGGGGGGGGGGCGGGAGGGTGTGGAATTTAACATTAGGTGAGAAAGGGTCAGAAGCACAGTAGCTGAAGAGTGAAATCTGCTAAACTTGTCCTTGTCCAAATTACCACTGGAGCCAACTCACAGGAAAACATCGAGAACTGAAGCACAGGCGTGGAGAGAGGGAGAGATGTGTTTTATAAAACAAAGGCTCCACTCAAAGCAACACCACTGGGAGAACTTCAGATAATGAAATGAGACACACCAGGATGCTATGACTAAGTGAGAAAACAAGGAATTCCATCCGCCAAGCCAAGTTTTCATACAATCAATTTGCTTTCAACAGGTAATAAGCAGCATCTCTCGCCCTTTTGATTTTCCAAGAAAATTCCTAACAATAATAATAATAAGCTCTTTAAACAAATAATCCTCAAAGCAGGAGAACAAGACCCAGGCTGGCTTCCATGTGTTCCCCCCAACCCCCACATGATGCTGTGCCAGTGAATCAAATCCCACGATGGCTGCCTGTGCTAATGAGCGCTCACCAGCTGTAAGATTCCAGAGCCGTGTGTCATGCAGGGAACCCTTCCAAAACTGGAGATTCCACTCCCATCCTACCCAGGGCCTGGCAGCTATGGCAACTCGCTTCCAGGAGCCCCATTCTTAGGCCTTCAGAATGGTTTGGGGGGGTTTTTTTAAATCCTGATCTGTAATGTATTTTCTGGGCTATTTGAAGTTTGCTCATTCACAGCAATAAGCAAAAAAACAACAGTTTTTTGGGTGCACGAGAAAAGGGACTTCCTGATAAGTTAGGTCCACAGGATTAAGATTGTAATATTTCTTAACCTGAGGTCCTTCAAAAGACCACAATCAATGCCCATTGTTTTAAAGAATGTGATTACTCTGAGTATTTTTCGTGCTGATTTAATGTAAACCAGCGAATATTGTTTGCTTGCCTTCCTATAGCACTCTGATACGAACACACAGTTTTGCATTCACAAAACTTGGAGGGGGGGGGGGGGGTCATTCATCAAATCGCGATGAGGCCTTATCGCGTGCATTAGGGCGTTATCGTCGCACGCGATAACGCTCTAACGCACGCGATAACCACCGCATCGCGACGGTAATACTTAAATTAGGGAAAGGGGTGGGGTTAGGGCAGGCTAAAATGTGTTAGACATTATTATTTATAGCGGAATGATGAATCTAGGCCTTTGTGCGGAAAGATCTTTCAGGTTCTAGCCAGTGCGACTCTCGACAAATATTCCAGCATGCAAATGAAGCTTGATGGCGAAATTGTAGGAGATTTCTGTGAAAGTCAAAAACCCTTGTTAGGAGGAGAAATTGTCCACACTCATCAAACCTCTGTAATTCTCTTTTTGTACAAAACCATGCCCATAGAACTCACTGCGTTTACTTTGTAGGGTGTTTCTCCCATTTTTTAAAGAACCAAAAAGCACTACATGCTCTGTTAGTAAAACAAGTTACTGTTTGGTCAAGTTGCTTGCTAATCCACAAAACAAATATTATAATGTCAGGTATATAGGGGTTTCCTTTTACAACAAACCCCTTTAAAATAAACATTGGTCATAACAACGGAGAATTTGCACCCAGGAGTAATTCTCATGTATTATTTGCCATAGCCATAAAACCAATCACTAAGGCCTCGAACTTCTGCTGATTTTATCATTTTTCTGTATGTGCTATCATGGGACTGATTTTCAAAGGCATCTGGCCAGCTACCTAGGACGGTAACTTCCAAACCAGTGTGCGAGTGCACTTTCGCACGTGGGCATCGGGATGCGCGCCCAGCTACACGTCCATTTTATAGCTTGCACGCGCATTATAAAATAGCCTGGCCACACGCTCACGTGCACCCAATTTTAAGTGGGCGCGGGCCTAGGTGCACCAATCCCGATGTTACCGCGTTAAGTCAGGGGTATTTTATAACGAGCGCACATTCATACTATTGTCAGTTTCACCAGTTCCTCCACCAGTTTTGCCCCTGGTTTGATAGCCTGCACGCCCCCCTCAGTTACCTCAGATCCTTTAAACACAACAGCAATGGCTAATTTGTGTTACACCACCTCCTTAGCAGAAGTAAAGTTACGTGGAAGTGGACCGGGACGCACACCGGAGCGCGTGAGTATTTACAAGCACAACCTCTTGGCCATGCCCCGCCCACACCATGCCGAGACACACCCCTTTTTAGAGCGAATGAGATGTGTGCGCAGCAGGAGATACCTGCGCAGTATCTAGGCGGCTTTTAAAATTCGCCTGTAAATGTTCGCTGGCTTGCTCCTGCAGAACAGATTGAAAAATTCAGCCCCACCCTGAGCTAAATCTAGCCACCTAAATTTAACTTCTTAAAACGTAGGTGCTCCTGGGACGGGGGTGGGGGTGTGTGTGAGACTGGTGTGGGGGTGGGGGTGTGTGTGAGACTGGGTCAGCACTAAGTGGTTAAACTTAGCCTGCTAAACTTAAGAACAGGTATAGAAGGCTTAGATCTAGCCGGATGGATTTACATACATTTTCAGCCATTACCTAGCTGGCAAGGATGTGGCTGCAAATCAGCTCAAGATAGCCGGCGATCTTACTCTCTCTGCTCCAAGCTGAATACCCTACCTCTGAGTGTCCAATATGTGTGTGTGGGTATATTTTGTTACAGCAGTATTTGTCGCATCTCAACATATTTGCTATATGCAGGGATCATTTTAACGCAGGTCCATCCTAGACTTTAGGAAAATAATGTTTGATGCTACAAACATCTATCTATATGAAGAAAAGAACCAGCCATTCTCCATTCCTGCACTATTTGCACCTATTTTATTTTGATGCAATTACAGATCATAAGGAAGCAAAGCTGACCTGTTCTGTGTAAGTTTGAAACTTCCATTCCTATAAAACATCAGCTTGGTTCTTCCTTACAGAAAAATAACATTTGTTTCTCTATGCCTGCCATGGAAAAAGGGGGCGGGGGTGGCAGGGAGGAGATAGATGTACTTCCTCTGTGAAGAATTTCGCATCAGCAGTAAATGACTTCCCAATCATCGCCATGCAAAAAAAAAAAAAGAATCTCACCACTAAGATCCTCCCAGTCAGACTCCATTCAACAGCAGCAGCTCGATAAGACCTTGCGCCACCTTCACCAGGAGGTTTTCCCTGTTTTGTGTCTATGGATGAAAAGCTTTGCAAACTGGTGCCTTCACAGGCTATTAAACCCTTGTAAAAGCATTCTGGCTCTTCTGGATTATATCTGGTTAGTAAGGAAACCACTCATTAACGTTTCTAACAGAACGTGCTCCCTGAAGGTTTGCATCTCCTTTTCATCTCATTCATATTACTTTCTAAACAATAATACTTCTTTTTTTTTTTCCCCAGAGTTATGAAATGCAACTTGAGAGACACACAGATCTGCCACCAATGATTCACGCTCATGACAGAACTATCTGGATCACTGCTAATGTACACTCAAGAGATGAAAAGTTGCTGAAATAGGAGGTGAAGATTACCATAACATGATATGACGGGAGAGGGGCAGTGTGCTGCAAAAATCTCTCCCATATAAATAAGCAAACGACAGAAATGTGAATTCGTTTCAAATGAATGGGTAATCGGAACCAAAATGGCCCATTTTCATGTTAAGAACATAAGAACATGCCATGCTGGGTCAGACCAAGGGTCCATCAAGCCCAGCATCCTGTTTCCAACTGAGGCCAAACCAGGCCACAAGAACCTGTCAAGCACCCAAACACTAAGAAGATCCCATGCTGATGCCAGTAATAGCAGAGACCATTCCCTAAGTCAACTTAATTAATAGCCGTTAATGGACTTCTCCTCCAAGAACTTATCCAAACCTTTTTTAAACTCAGCTACACCAACTGCACTAACCACATCCTCTGGCAACAAATTCCAGAGCTTAATTGCACACTGAGTGAAAAAGAATTTTCTACGTTTAGTCTTTTTTCTCAGATTAGTCTTAAATGTGCTACTTGCTAACTTCATGGAATGCCCCCTAGTCCTTCTGTTATCCAAAAGTGTAAATAACCGATTCACATCTACTTGTTCAAGACCTCTCATGATTTTAAAGACCTCTATCATATCCCCCCTCAGCAGTCTCTTCTCCAAGCTGAACAGCCCTAACCTCTTTAGCCTTTTTCATAGAGGAGCTGTTCCATCCCCTTTATCATTTTGGTTGCCCTTTTCTGTACCTTCTCCATCACAACCATATCTTTTTTGAGATGCGGCGACCAGAATTGTACATAGTATTCTAGGTGCAGTCTCACCATAGAGCGATACAGAGGCATTATGATATTTTCCATTTTATTATCCATTCCCGTCCTAATAATTCCTAACATTGTTTGTTTTTTTGACTGTGCAGCAAACTGAGTCAACGATTTCAAAGTATTATCCACTATGATGCCTAGATCTTTTTCCTGGGTGGTAGCTCCTAATATGGAACCTAACATCGTGTAGCTACAGCAAGGATTATTTTTCCCTATATGCAACACCTTGCACTTGTCCACATTAAATTTCATCTGCCATTTGGATGCCCAATCTTCAAGTCTTGCAAGGTCCTCCTGTAATGTATCACAGTCTGCTTGTGATTTAACTACTCTGAATAATTTTGTATCATCCACAAATTTGATAACCTCACTCGTCGTATTCTTTTCCAGATCATTTATAAATATATTGAAAAGCACCGGTCCAAGTACAGATCCCTGAGGCACTCCACTGTTTTACCCTTTTCCACTGAGAAAATTGACCATTTAATCCTACTCTCTGTTTCCTGTCTTTTAACCAATTTGCAATCCACGAAAGGACATTGACTCCTATCCCATGACTTTTTAGTTTTCTTAGAAGCCTCTCATGAGGGACTTTGTCAAACACCTTCTGAAAATCCAAATACACTAAATACACTAGGGCAGATCCTAAAACCTGCGCGCAGGCGTAGTTTTGTTCACACAACCTGGCGCAAACAAATCTACACCCGATTTTATAACATGCGCGCGCAGCCGCGCGCATGTTATAAAATCCAGGGTCAGCGCGCACAAGGAGGTGCACAATTGTGCAACTTGCGCGCGCCGAGTCGCGCAGCCTTCCTCCTTTCCCTCCAAGGCCGCGCCGAAATCAGAGCAGCCTCAGAGTTAACTGTCCTTCCGCCTCCCCCCACCTTCCCCTACCTAAAACCCTCCCTTACCTTTGTCGGAGAAGTTGCGCCTGCCTCCTGGCAGGTGTAGCTTATGCATTCCGGCCAATGGCCGGCCAGCGATCCCGGGCACAGCGGCAAATGGCTGCTGTGCCTGGAGGCTCCGGCCATGCCACACCCCGCAGACCGGCCACGCCCCCCCCCTTTTTGCAAGCCCTGGGACATACGTGCGTCCCGGGGCTTGGCGCGCGCAGGGGCAGGTTTTCAGGGTTACGCACGTAACCCTTTGAAAATCTGCCCCACTATATCTGCCGGTTCAGCTTTATCCACGTTTATTAACCCCTTCAAAATAATGAAGCAGATTTGATAGGCAAGAATTCCCTTGGGTAAATCCATGCTGCTTCAGAGTTCCCAAAACAAAAGAAAACCTAAAAAAATTTGTGGGTGTTTTCATTTCAGGAAATAATGTGCACTATTTCCTGAGAATAAAAAACGTGACCCCCACCACTGACAGGGGCCAAAGCCTACCTAACTGTACTGAGTAGAGCTTAGCTGAGTCCTCACTAGGCCAGAAATCAGCCAGGGACATCCTGGGCCTCCAACTTTCCCCTTCATGGAGGTCCAGACAGAAGAAAATAGCAGAAGCGAGTCCCACTCCTGCCCCTTCGGAATCCTTTTAAAAATGGCACCCGCTGGCCCTGAGGCAGGCAGCAAGTGTGACGTCAAATTGGCGCCGTCTCAGGGCCGACTGATGCCATTTTCTTGTATATGGCCAAGTCAAAAGGTTCTAGGGATACCCTGTCTTGGCTCAGTTCAATCCACCTAGGTAGACCTGAGCCCTGAGGTCTTGGAGGTAGATGCAGGTAGGCCACAGAAAAATGGGTGGGGGGGAGTGGGCCCAGGGAGATCCCATTTCTCTTCAGTTTTTTATTTGTTAATGTTTACTTCAGTTTGGCAAATGAACCAAACTGAAATAAACCTAAAAAGAAAATGTAAAACATGAGCCCCCCCAAAATAAAAAAAACAAACCAAAATAAAAAAAAAGTTAGCTGGATATCCCTAGTAATCAAGTTGAATAGAAAATAGTTAACATTTATATAAAGTAATTTGTTTACTTACTATAGATCAATGGTTCTCAACCCAGTCCTCAGGACACAGCCAGCCCAGTTGGGTTTTCAGGGCATTCATAATGAGTATGCTTGAAATACAACTGCATGCAAATCTATCTTTGCAGATATTCATTTTGGCCATCCTGAAAACCACGGATATATATAAATCATCTTTATTTGGTGCCGTTACAGAGCACTCGTAGCAACTCCAGAAATGACCTGATTTGGGACGTGGATAGTCCACACCTTTCTACTACCACCAGCCCATCACAAATACCACCAAGCATTTTGGGATCTTTAGTTTTGTAAGTTATATTGTCAAAGTAATGTGGAAGATTCCAGAATACTGAGGGAGAAAACATGGTGGATTGAAGTTAGGTAAGATGTCTGCTGTCCTGGCAGTAACAAATATCCAAGGTAATTCTGTTTGGACCTAAGGAAGGGAGATCAGCTCCTGAACACTAGTCATAAATGTATTAATTCAATTCCAAAAAAAAGGTATCATCTGATATTTTTCTTGTATGTTAACTCTGATTTTGTTGCAAATTACTAAAGAATTCACTGCACAAGGCATAGCGCAGGCAACTCAACCCCGCCCCCAGGTTAAACAGAAAAGCAAGGTCCAATAATCAATTCCTGAGCTGAATGGTTGAGACATCTAAACTGGCACTAAAAAGTGCACCATCAATAGCAGATCCTTTACATCGGCCCCTCAAAAACAGCAAAGATTGAACAATTCATTTTTTGGTTTTCTGGAAAAGTTATTTCAGCGTTTGGTACGCCTTGTTCGCCTGGGTTAGTGCTAAGTGCAAATGGACCTGCTGATCAACAAAATGTACGAACCAGCAGATCGCCATCCGTCAACAGATCAGCAACACCATTTAACTAAGGTTAATGATCTCGGACGAAGAGAGCCAAGCTCATTCAGATCACTGCCTCCGACATGACGTTTAATGCGTGCAAATCATGACGAGGAGGGGGAATACAACTGCTCAACCAGGCCCCGTCGCTCTTTCCTTCTCCACTCCCCAACTCCACCCCCAGCAACGTAGCTACCTATTCACTGATCCTCTAGGAAAACGGAGCTATTCTGAAACGTGAACGTCGTAACAAAGAGCTTATACAGAGGTACATAGCCCACCGCATACCAACAACCAACTCGCACACCCAGATAAAAAAAACCTCGCAAAGAAATGAGTCATGTCAGAGATAACCTAAAGTAGGGTTAGGTGGCCATATAATCCATACACATTATGTTAAAAAAAAAAAAAAAGATAATTATTTTTGTGATGCCTGCCATGAGAATTCTTGTTCCTCCCCTTACAGTGTTGCTCATCCTTATTGGGGAGGGTACTTCCTACTAGGCTTGGTGGGAAGTTTAGGGGGAACCTGAACATCCAGAAGAAAGCCTCAAATTATGTATAAATCAGTTTTTAATTTACTAAAAAGCCTTGCATTTCCTTTGGGAGGGTTATATACTGATTCAGCTCCACACACCCGGGACAAGCAGTTTAACAAGACTATTTTAGGGCCACGAGTACCACATGCTCCATTACACCGACGGAAGCAAAACTCTTATTTTAAAACATCAGTTAAAATGTAAGGCTTGTAAGCAAAGGGAAAAGGTAAAAATGACTTCCAATAGAGGGAAACTGGCTTATGTGAAAAACATGCTCCTCTGCCTGGCTCAAATTATGCAGGGGCTTTTACAGCAGGAATTCTTTTAGTAGTGTTAAAAAGTATCCTTCTTTGGAGGGGGCCATGTTTAGGATAGGAAAGGAAACAACATGCATGCACTTGACATTTCCAAAAGTATATCTACTATTTTACCTTTGACTACCCCCACAAAGAGAAACTCCAAAGTGTGCGGGTGATTATAGCACATATACATTTTGCTAGCTAATTTTCAAAGAGAAACGACCTGGATAGAACGAATGTGCATTCATTTGAAACGAACGACGAATCCAAAATGAAAAAGTTCATTTTTAGTTTGGTTCATTTCAAATTAAACAAATCCCTGTTACATCCCAACCCCCCTCCCCTCCCCAAGAATTTCCAGGTTTTTCATTTCAAGAAACTACACACTATTTCTGAATAAAAACATAAGAAATGTCATGCTGGGTCAGACCAAGGTCCATTGAGCCCAGCAGATCCCATGAAGCAGATCTAATTCCTGTTACTCACTCCCAGGCTCTCTTTAGTCTCCCCGGCTAATAATGAGTAATGGACCTTTCCTCCAGAAACTTGTCCAAAACTATTTTAAACGCTGCTATGCTCATCGCCTTGACCACGTCCTCTGGATTCCAGAACTTAGTTGTGCGCTGAGTTGGCACGTTCCCTTGTTTTAGTATTTTTTTGAAAGGGTAGATAACCGTCCTTTATTTACTCGTTCCACCCCACTCATGATTTTCTATCCTGCCTCTCTCAGCCGTCTCTTTTGCAAGCTGAAGAGCCCTAACCCGCGTAGCCTCTTCATCCTAGGAGAGATGTTCCACCTCCTTTATCATTTTTGTCAACCCTCCTCTGTACCTTTTCTAGTTCTTGTTTGAGAACTAATAATGCTCAAGGTGTGGTTGCACCATGACTCGATACAGAGGCAATTTGATATTTTCTGTTTTATTCTCCATTCCTTTTTGGATCATTTCTAACAAATTATTTACTTTTTTTAACCTCCGCTGTGCACTGAGCTGAGGATTTCCGCGTGCAAATAGTGCGCACTATTTCCCAGAACAAAAAAGAACCTGTAAAAATGAAAGAAAAAAACCAAACCTATCCCAACAAATCAAAATTCTGTCAGAAACTCCCCCACCTCCAATAAAATGAAAATTTGCCACTGCACACTGCTACAAGATACTCTCTCATGGAAAACTAGCTAGAAGTATGCACAGATAAAGTATCCACGGATTTTGCAACTATTCAGACTATTTGACAATTGTCCATATAACTAACAAGCTTCCATACGCCCTAAACACAGATATACAATTCTCTTTTAGGCTTCGCTTGCAAAAAGTGTATCTATTCTTGTCTTTTATAAGTTTGCTGCATTAATTTTGTCATTATAATAGTGCATTGGTCTTAGGCATTCTTTTTAGGCTGCGATTAATTTTTTTTTTTTTTTTTTTGCACCCAGATAAGTAGATAAGTTTTGAAAAACAAATAGATCTCTTTTGAAGAAAGGACCTGTGTGATCTGAATAACTCATGCACTCTGACATCTTTGGATTATTCTTGCGATGGCTCACTAAAAGCCATCATGACCTGCAAGGAATCCTTTTGTCTCACTATAACATACAAGTTCACCAATTTTCAAGCACATTTTCTAAGGATTGAGAATTTCCAGAAAGATGGTCTTGTTAGTCTGTAACATCAACAACAACAAAGAGGCTGGAGGCATCTTAAAGATTTACCCCTTGACGCATCAAAAAAAGTTAATGCATTGATAACGCCCGTGATATTAAAAAGGGGAGTGTTTATGGAAATTTTTAAGTTACCACACCATGCTGTAGCTTACCGCTTCGCATAGGTATTATCGCATGGTGCGGTAAACTTAGCGCGCCCTGTGATAATCCCTATTTTTCACATCCTGTACTGAGAGAGAGAGAGAGATTATCGACAAGGCCCTCCTAGTAGTGAAGTATTTATAGCTTGATGGACTCTATAACAGGGTACCATCAAGCTAAGGTGAAATAACATAGTATAACATTTCATCTTTGTGAGACTTTCCTCACTCCAAATGACATCAAATCTTCACCAAGATGTACTATACTGTTCGTAAGTCTCACTCTACGTACGAATCTGGCCCCTAAACCCTAAACCACTACCAATACGTCACCTCGACCTATTAGATGGCCCTCCTATAGGGATACAAATAAGTGCACACTGTGAGGCCCCTGCCAGAGGCTCGCTCTCTCGCCCAGAAATGGCCAAAATGCAATTCCAAAAATTTATCGCAAATTGTGTTATGGCCATTTTGGGCACAACACACAGCCTAACGCCAATAAAAAAAGGTGTAGTTATTTCCAGCGTTAAAACCGTGCCCCTAATTTTTTTTTTTTAATTCTTTATTTATGGATTTTAATTTACCAAATAATAATTTACCTAATTTAACTAAATCCCGTCCAAACTCCTCCCCAATCCAGCCCCCCAAAAATGTGCATTCTCGTTACCATACTTTTCACATGAGTTATGGCGTTAATGCACGCGTTAACGCCATAACGCATTTTGATGAATGATGGGGTTAGTAACTCATTGAGGCTGAAAGCTCAAGCTCAACAAAACAGTCTATAAGGTGCCACTTTGTCATCTTTCCAAGGAACTGCTCATTGTATCCTAAAAAAAAAAAAAAAAAACTGTGCCAGCAGTGTTATCCAATCTCCTTCTTTTCAGCTGGTGCAAAACGACTTGAAAGTGCAAGAAAAAACAACCTGAAGCCATGTGTAATTTATTACGCTCTAATACATATGTTCATCATCTTTGTTAATCTAATATATTTACACAATGATTAATTGGGTTACTCTTTACAGAATAAACAATGCATGATTAGAAACCTTTGCTGGAAATGTATCATGGGTATCATGCTGCACCCTGCTTTGGTTTTTGCTTTTTAATTTTCTCCAGGCTGTGCTGAAATCTGCATAGCACAGATGCATAAAGAAATTTGCCATTGCTACACTTTGCATATTAAAGACCAATAGTCTGCTTACTGCAATTTGAACAACAATTTGATGTTATCAGTTACCTTTATGCCATTGCATTGTGCCTTCATGTCTTCTATTGAAAACTGCCAAATAGACCAATGTCTTCTAGAGAAAAATGCCAATAGTCTTATGTTCTTATGGAACAAATGACCACAACCATTATTAAGGTAGAGCTGTAGAAATCCTGTGCTTATCCCTGGGATAAGCAGCTTGGAATCTATCTAACCCTTGGGATCCTGCCAGGTGCCTGTGACTTGGATTGGCCACTGTTGGAAACAGGATACCATGCTTGATGGACCTTTGGTCTGACCCAGGATGGCAAGTCTTATGTTCTTACATTCTTAGACCGTTTCAGAAGAACATGCTCCATGTCAATGGCAAGTTTGATCTATTTTGTTCCTTTGTGAAATGAAAATCGTTAAAGGTGTAGAGAAGGAGGTTCTTGAGTTGCCGCCTTGCCCAGGTCAACACCGAGAGGGAGATCCAATCTGGATTTTGCCCTGTGGCATTCATGGAGGAGAGCAGAGCCATCTCTCCCTGGGGCAAAACCCGGAATGGATACGACTCTCCTGGTTAACTCCATTCCACTGTTGTAAGAGGGCGATTGTTTTCCAGGGGAGACGGTTTGTTCCGAGATGGAGAATTAGAAATTTGGGGAGGTGTTGCTGCATTCAGGATGTGTGATGGGGGAAAGAGGAGGGAGTGAGGAAGGCAGATGTTACACTCAAGCTGGGAGACTTAAGTCTCAGGGTTCGAGCATTGGACTAAGAACTGGGAAAGCCAGGGTTGAAATCCAGCTAACCCATTCTTGTCAATTTGGGCAAGTTACATCACTCTCCATTACCCTCTGGGAACAGAAAAAAACATCTACAGAACCTGAATGTCATTCTCCTTGAGCTGCCAATGAAAAGGTGCAAGCTCAGCGTAAATGAATGGCACTTAGCTTAATTTTCTGCATTCTAAGTGGGCTCCTATGGGTCAGTTTTCACAAAGTTTAAATCAGCTAGCTTCGGGAGTGAGCCTTAATCTTTGCTTTTAAAAATGTTTCCTCCACTGACCGGCTAAATATATCTTCCCAACTGCACAGGGTGCAGGTCAGAAAAGGGGGCAGCTCTAGAGGATTTAGCTGGTCAACGTGGATTTTCAGCCCTAGCCAGCTAAATTCACACAGACAACTCTGGTTGCGCAATTGCCTGGACTAAATCTAAGCAGACACATTTTAGGCCTTTTCAAAAGGGTACGACAACCTATTAAAACTTCCATTTTCTCCAGAAGCAATATGGCTGCTAGAAGTGCACCACGATCGAATAAAGAGCTTCATCGTTTGTTTTTTTTTTTTTAAAACAAAGTCTCTACTTAATAGTTTCTCACTGCCTGTTTTGGTGAAGTGCATCTGGGAATGAACACTTCTGTGAGGGGAATAAAACCTTAATGGCAGGGTTAATGCTCATACGTTTCCAATTTGTGCTAATTCAAGCATTCTTCTGTGCCTCTCTGATCAGCACATGTCCAGAAGGCAGGACCTCTCCCCTTGAATTGTGTAGGAAGAACCGAAATTTACAGCAAATTCAAAGACAAAGCACCATGAAATCTGAACTGCATTTATAACGCTCTGCCCCAAGTTTTCGTTTTATCCCTTCATTTTTCATCTGGATATTTTTTGTGATAAAGTTAGCTCTGCATGTTTAACTTTTGATGGAAACTTGTTTTTTTGGGGTTTTGGTTTTTTTTGCACAACTCATCTTTGAAATGATGTTACATAGGGGAACCAGTTAACTTTTGCACATGAACAGATATGTGATGCCACCTGCATCTTACAAACCAGTTATTAAGTAGACTGCTGTAGGAGGTGCTGTCTGCTTTAAGCCTCTGGCAATCCCACAGATGAGCCAAACATCTCTGGGGTAACTCTGCAGAGTGACTGCAACTTGCAGTGCCAGCCATGGACCTTAGCGGGCTACAGCAGGTTTAGGAAGTGTTGGCAGAGAGCAATCTCAGCATCGAGCCAAAATGTACAAACACTGAAAACGTGCTCAAGTGGAACTGACTGCATCTGATCCCCAAAACCATGAGAAGACATATAAAATGCATCGCTTACCTGAGGTCTTCTCTGTAAACACAACCTTGGACTCGGCTGTAAAATTCTGGCCAGTTAAAATCATCTGTTGTCCACCATAAACAAGACAGCTGTCAATGTCTAACCTCTCCACCATGGGCAGTTCATGGGCAGATCTCTGGGCTAAGGATAGAAGAAATGTATAACAAGTGAACTCCCCAGCTAGTGCAATGCAACAAGTTGTCACCGCCAAGCTGAAAGATATCATCATTTAATGACATAAAACATTAAACATAGAAACATAGAAACATAGAAATGACGGCAGAAGAAGACCAAACGGCCCATCCAGTCTGCCCAGCAAGCTTCACATTTTTTTCTCACACTTATATGTTTCTCTTAGCTCTTTGGTTCTATTTCCCTTCCACCCCCACCATTAATGTAGAGAGCAGTGATGGAGCTGCAACCAAGTGAAATATCAAGCTTGATTAGTTACGGGTAGTAACTACGGGTAGTAAGTTACGGGTACTACTACTAAAATTTTGCATTCTTTACTACAGTTCAAAGGATTCAGGCATCATACTTTTACGTATAGGCTTGACCTTGAATTTCTCCACACCTCACTTACCTGAACTCTCCCTAGCAGCGGCGCCAATCAGGATGCGAGCGAGCGTGGGCGCCTGCGAGCCTGGTGTGTACGCACAAGCCCTGCAGTGGCTCCACCCACTCTCTCATGGCAGTAGGGGGTGGAGCCACTGCAGAGCCTGTAAAGTGCTCACCCGCATCCTGATTACCACCACTGCAAAAGAGAACTGACCGAGGGGGGAGAGAGAAAATAAGGTCAGAGGAAGGTACGTCTTCAGCTTGTGAAGGGAGTGCATGGAGTCAGGAGAGTCTCCTAGTGGATGAAAAGCACACTACCAGCTTACAGGTTCTTTGGATGCTGGCCTTATTTTAGCAAAACTGGCTGAGCCTCCTGAATGACTATCCTGTACATACTTCTGCTAGGCTGAATGAATACCAGTGGCTTATCAAGTCCAGCTTTCCTCTCCCTAACAGTTCTTTCTACCTGTTAATGCAGGGGGAAACCTGGGCATCTAGCCAGTTTACATATGCTTTACACCAATAATGCTACAACCCTTTCGAAAATTGAGAGGTAACTCCGTAGATCTGCCCATGAGCAAGTGGTCTGATAACTAATAACTATACTACTTTTCTTTCTGCAGAACAAACCTAGGACCCTCCTTACTAAGCATTTTCCCCCTTAGACACAAAATGGGTGAAAATCTTTAGCCTATAGGTCCCTTAAAGCAGAATTTTACCAGGACTGGAATACACCTATCAGCGGTAAACATGCATTTTCCATGAATGCATTCTTGTGTCCATGCTTGCAAAGTGCATTCCCTTCTCGGCTGCACAATGGAAAGGCTGAGAAATATTCATCAGGTCTGGCAGCGGGTTAGAAAGCCAAAGCAAACATTCTTAGAAAAGGCTCATTGTGCTGGTCAGTGCAGCCACACTCCTCGGCCCGTGCACTTCCCGATGGTCCACCCTGTGGAAGACTGGAAGGTTCGATTTTTTTACATCGGAGGCAGCACCGAAAGGCCCAGTCGGTCACCGTGCAACCAGCGGCAGGACTTGGGAGCCGTCTGCAGGGTTTCCTGAAGCTTGAGGGCTGTCACGGAAATCTCTGGATTGGGAGGAGATATAGAAAGGGGGGGGGGGGGGAGACGACCCCTTCGGTAGTTGCAAATAAAGCTTTAAGGCACCCTAGCCCTACAGGGGCTGGTACTGATTGAGCAGGAAACCCAAAGGAACAGGAGAAAAGTGCCAGGCCAAAGAAAAAAAAAGGAAAGAAGAAATAGCAAAAAAAAAAGAAGCAACACTAAAGCTCTCCCCCTTGCCTGCCAGAGCAGCAGCTCGCAGGCTCGGCACAAGCAGCTCATTGTCGGTGTTTCTGCTCCGGGCGCTCTGTTTTCATTGGCGCCCTGCTGGGGTGACGTGCAGGAGCGCGCGCGGCCTACACCCTGGGGTCAGGGAGCACTTTACCTCCTCTCCATTGTTTCTAAATCAGAGCTGCTCCTTCTGCTTTGCTGGGTGCAGCTCTCCCCCCCCCCTCTTCTAGAGTTGGTTTTTGAATACTTTATATTTGTCATTCCTAGGTCCTCCTGTTTATCTGCAGCTCTTCCCCCGCAGCCGGAGTCGTTCTCGATGAAAAGTTAAGGAGGGAGGAGCTAGCGCAGTGGCTCCCAACGAGCCTGGCTTCTGTGCCTCGGGCTGCTAGGGAAGCAAATGTTCAGAAGAAACTCGGCGCACAGTTGGAATACAGAGTGGCCAGACTTGGTGGTCCCCGTTTCATTATTTAAAAAAAAAGAAAAGAAAAGTTTAACCCGCACCGGTCCCCCAGTTCAAGGCGGGGTGCATGATCTTAAAACACTAGAAAGCTGCCAACATACCAGATGTTAAAAATAACTCCCAATTGCTAGGGCTATATCATCACAAATATCATACTGGCAATCCATAAAGCATGCCCAACCCAATTCACTTGTGCGTGGACTGGATTCTGGCGTGAAGATCTCCCCTGTGGGGTCTAGGGAAGGAGGCTCTGTAAAATTCCAGATGGGCACCAATGAAGGGCCATGGTGTCAAAGCCTTCAGGAGAGGCTGACTGTGAGCGAGCCGGAGGTGCAAAAAAGGGAAGAACTAGCTAGATAAAAGTGGAATGGTACTACAACCTCTGTAAGAAGGCTGCTGTGTGAACTGCTTATCACTGCTAAGAGATGTGCCATCATTCTAAAACAGGGAAGCACCAATCTCGTTTGTTATGTGTCGTTTCCAATCCAAAACAACACCCCCACCCCAATTGTGTTTCATTTTTGTTATTTTAGTACATGCTAAAATGATTCTGCATGCACTAAATCCAAAACTGAGTGAAAAAAAAAAAAAGAAAAACAAATTTTTTTTCCATGCACATTGCAACTAACCACTGAGAAGCTGGAGGAGGTGCTGGAAAACCCCACATTCAATGACTTTATGAAAGCAAAAAAGCGTGGCGACATGTGGATCTCGGCAAGAGAGCAGCTTGAAAAGAAATTGGCAGCACATCAGCCCAGGGAGTAAGGTTCTTACAAAAGGGAACTGAAGCAAACCAAGCAGCAGGAGACATGATCCGATGGGGCTCCGGGCTTTTTTCAGTGACTTTTTTTTATTATTATTATTTTAACCTGGCAGTTTCCTCATTCTCCTTTGGGCCTTCCGGCTCAGTCTGACTCGGAGCTGTGACCTTCATTCACAACTAAGGACTCTTCCCTTATTTTATAGTCTCCAAGCTCACTTTATTCAGGTCATTGCAGTGACAATCCTCCACCGGAGGCTGCGTGCTGGGATTCCTCCCAGAACCCTGTAATCACGGTGCTAAATCCGGGCACTAGGTGTCACCGTGGTGCAATGGGCTGGGACTCCCTCCCCAGGGGGCTGTGAACACTGCCTCCACCACTGGTCATTGTATCCCCAGACCTCTCCACATGGCAGTACACACGGCGCTGCCACGGAGCCACAGGGCCAGCCCTCGAGTGACATCTCAATGCTTTTACTTGTCACACTGGTTTACACCTGCAAGCCAACGGATTTATAGCAGCGTTACTAAGCCGAATGCCAACTTCTTTTCTCTACTGCCTCCTTTTGGACTTACTTTTCAGCCTCCTCGCCACTCAGACAAGCGAGCCCCCTCATTCTCTGCTTACATCAGAACGTGGTCGGTTTACCGAAGATCTCCGTTAAAGTTCTCCCTTGCAGCTTAATTACCTTGCAGTGAAATGGAAGGGGGCTGAAGCAACTGGAGAATGTGACTTTTCAAGCCCAAGGCTATAAAATCAGGGATCATGTGGACAGCTGGAGTGTAATGCTCCCCGTGCTGACCCCGCCAGTGGAGAACCCCTTTCTCTAGGGAGAAGAAACCTTTCCAAGAGATCGCTCCGTCCAAGGCCTCCCCCGCTCGGAAGAGTGCATACGCTGCCAATTCATAAAAACGGTGGCTTTTCTGATGTGAGCAAACTCCCCACATCTGCTGCGGCCTGAGGTGTGACAAACTCACTTTCCAATGCGGCCAGACACTGGAAGCTGTGCAGAAATTCTCTCTCCTTTTTTTTAAATTGGCTGTGCATAAAGAGAGGGGATTGTTTGGTACCATGCAGAAGTCAGCCTTCCTAGGAATGGACAGTAAATATGCTATGCTAATATATATATATATTAAGGTGCTTCATTTCGCAAAATGCTATGAAAGTTGGCAAGGTTGAACAATTTTTTGAAAAAACAACAGCGTGGCATGTCACTTTTCTTTAAAAAAAAAAAAAAAAATCACTCAATTGAAAAAGGTCTCTATCTGTACAATCTGCAGGATTTCCATGCAGAGAAAATTAACGATGCCTTCCTCAAGCACGCTCTCTAACCCATTTCAGGAAAAGCTTACTCAGAAGTCCAGCAAGGCCCCCACTCTACTGGTGTGTGTGTGTGTGTGTGTGGGAAGGGGAAGCTGAGAGAACCACATCTGGGAGCTGTAACTGCGACGGAGTTTCTGCAGAGCTACGCCGTACAAAGTTCTGCAGGTCGCAGCTACAAGCTACAGGGAGCGGGAACTGGGCAGGACAGCAGAGCAGCTAAACTGAAGTCCTCACTTACTTACAGTCCACTTTCTTCCAGGAGTTGGGCAGAAGGGACATTAAAAGGGGATCTGTTTTGTACGGTGGAACTTTAAAAAAAAAAAAAAAGTTTGCATAGACGAGGATTTTCATAAGAGAAAATATAAAAGCACACTGTAGGAGTCCCCTATTATTCTGTACAAGACATGAGATCCAGTGAACGAGTGTCGACCCTGTAATGCAGCCAGAATGATGCCCAAGTAGTCCGTGCTAGTTGGACTCATGCTGCCAAGGGATTAAGTTTCTGAGAGCTCTCAGCACAAACATGCTGGCCACCTGGGAAGCAATCTGGATTCACTTTTGCCACTACCACTCTGGAACCAGATATGCGATTGGTGCTAGAAGAGAAGCTTTGGGTAGCAGGGCTCCTATAATTATTTGAGAACTGTACAATGGTCATTTTATAATACCATGATCTCATAGCTGAGATGCAAGTATTTTCCCCATCTGTATATTATCAGTTCCAGTTGGCAGAACCATACATTGGGTCAAACCAAAGGGCCAGGGATCTAGAGACTCCTCTTCATCACCACCTGTGCTCATGAGCCAGCTAGCTAACTCTCACATTTGTAGGTTATTTGGGATGGTGGTGGTGGCGGCACACCTAATCAATTTATAAAAATTGAGACTTTTGGCTGCTTTAAGATATATATATATTTTTTTTTTCTAAACACAGCTTTTTTCATTCAATAGCACTAAACTCCTGAAGTATCCTCATAGCAGGGATAAATGACATTTTTACATCATTTCCATGCTTTAATCATCATGTGGCCAGGGCCAGTGCTAGCCTATCTGGCACCCTAGGCGAACCTTTGGTTATTCACCCACCCCAATCTATCGATTAGCGCAGCTCCAGCCCAGCATTCTCTCCTACCCAGGACTGTACTCCCGCCTTTGGCAACGTTGGCTCTGGTCCAGCACACCCCTCTGGATCTCATACTGGCGGGATTTTGCCGCCCCCAAAATCTTGGCACTCTAGGTAACCGCCTAGTTTGCCCAATGGAAGCACCGGCCCTGCATGTGGCGTCAGCTTTGCTGTACTGTGTTTTGCGTGGGGCATGGTTTCAGGCCCGGTTCCACATACAGGCTAAGAAGGCAGCCACTCAGGCTAGCTGCTGAAGTGACTCTGTGGTGCAGAAGAGTGCCGACACCAGCAAAACAGCAGTTATCAACAATGTCTATGTGAGGCTACAGCCTCTGCAAGTGCATGCAGGCACTGCAAGGCCACTCTCCCATTATTCTCCTGTTTTACCTTTTTTTTTTTTAATTTGCGAAGCCACATCAACTTCTAAGTGGAAAGTTACGGTGACTTTGTCCAGAGTGCATACAACGTGACCTATGATTGACAGGGAAGTCATCACCCGTGACTGTCCAGAGACACGCTGCCACCATGGTACCAGAAATCAGACAAGACAAAGCAATGGTAGAGTCGTCACCATCACCTTCTCATGAAGCAAGTTCTGGGCTCAGACATTATCCAGTCCCCCTCGCCCATCTCATTTACAAGATGCAGTGTTGACCAAACCGTCAGTAAGTCTTATTCAGTATTTGCTTGCAAAGATAATCTAGCAGAGCATTGCTTTCTGTTTACAAACTCTTTCTCAGGTCCCAAGTACATGCAAATATCTGAAAGTTGCAATACTCTGTTTTATTAGTTTAGTTGGGAGAAGTGTAGATTACTTTGTTTGGGTCACTTTCTGGTCTCCAATAATTATTTGGCTTTATTTGCGAGTCTTATTCTTTTAGTTTGGCATTGCCACCACTGTTATCACTAATTACCCTCACAAACTGGGTCCCATTAATATCCATGTTTTTTTTAATATGTTTTCAATTTGCAAGTAAAAATTCAAAGACTATGTTTCTCAAGTCCAAATGTTATGTCACCTTTTCAGACATTTTGGCAGTCGCATTTATGCCTCACCATCTGAGGGATTGTGTCTGGATCCCTGAAGATAGCAACCGACTGCCCCAGCCTTAAAGAAGCCGGTTCTTGAGCTGCCTTATCCTGCAAACCATATCCAGCTCGCATTCCATGGCTAAAATAGCTGAGAAATGTGTTAGGATTCAACTGCAGGATTTTACAGATGAGCAGAGGGTCTTAGATGATTCCCAGAGCAGTTTCAGAAAGGGCCAGAGTGCTAAGACTTCATTCTTCTCAGCTGCCGACTCTTAGTTGCAACTGGACAAGGGTCGTTGGGTGGCTTTAGTCCTACAAGATGCATCTGCCACATTTGACCCGTTGTGTGTATGTGAAGTGGGAAGGAACAGTGCTCGACCGCTTTTCATTGTTTTTAACCAATCGATACCAGCAAAGAAATCAGGTGATGGCATTTCCTGTCCCAAGTCCATTACCATGGGCATCCCCCAAGGTTCTGTATTGTCTGCGGTATTAATTAACATTTATTTATATCCCCTAGGGAAGTTTATATCCTCCCATGAGGATATAGACAGGCAACATCCAGCTTTTTGTTTCACTCGGGCCTTTCCCACAAGATGCTACTGCATCATTATCATTATGCGATGAGGTGCATGGATAACTTCTTGGAGGCTGATATTCAGTGCAACTTAGCCGGAGAAGTAGCGACTTATTGGGCTGCGTGGCGGCAGCTCCATTTAGCGGTTGGCACATAGCCAGGTAAGTACTTATCTCTGGTCCATGCATTTGGAACACTATGCCTGTAGCATTGCGTTTAGAGTCAGAGTTTAAAGCTTTTAAAAAAGCTCTAAAAACATGGCTTTTTGAACAGGCTTATATTGATTATCTTGAAAAAAAGGACTAATTGGTTTAGGAAACAGTATTTTTACTTTTGTTTTATGTTCTTTTATTAATAATTGATTAACAATTTTATTTTCTATCATATTTTATTGTACCTTTTAGATATTTTAGTATGATTTTGTAACATGTAAACCGTTGTGATGTATATTATGAACGACGGTATACAAGAATCGTTAAATAAATACATAAATTAATTAATTTATTAATTTATTATATGGCTAAGTGGTGGGTGAGAAATGGGCATTTCAGCAGGGATGGATTTAGGATTTTGCTGCCGCCAGGCACTTTTGGTGCTTTCACCCTTCCACCTCCTGTAGGGGCCAGTTATAAGGAAGCAAAAGGTTGTCCTCTGCTCAGTAAGATTCAGCAGAGCTGGAAGGCAGCAAATCTTGGCCAACTTGCTGCTCCTAAATGTTTGCTGCCCTAGGCATAGGCATGATGGGCCTGATAGGCATGATGCAGCCTGATAGGCATGATGCAGCCCTGGATTTGCCTATTGACAAATCCAGGGCTGCATTTCGGGGAGGATCCCACTTCTCTAGTTAACATAGCTAGGTAAGCAGCGGTATTCAGACTTATCCAGCTTTGTTAACCAGATAAGTTAGACCTGCTCAACAACAAGTCTAAAGTTAGTCAGATAAGTGATTTATTCGGGGATATTCTGCAGCATAGCTTCAAAATGGTGCAACCAGCAAGAACGGAGTAGATGTGTCATTAATAAAGCTTATAGAAACGCTATGCCTGTGTACTGGAATTAAACAAATGTATACGTCTTGAAGCAGCATTAGCGAAATATGAACATTATCACATTGTTAAATATCAACTCCATGACAGCGAATAGGCGTCGTTTAATCTGAACTTCACGGTGCTGCAAAACACCAATAGTTAGCAAGTCAACCTTGGAAAGTTAGATATTTAAGATAAGTGTTCTTTCGTTTTTAAGGAGAGTGATCTGTTCTATTAAATGATAAATGGCAAGAGGCTGAAATGCTTCTCAGCATTATGAGATTATAAGAGATTTTTATTGTTTCACATTATCATTGAGAGATGTTTCTCTATTTTTTCACTGTAATAAAAACAGGTTTCTGAAACCATGATCGGAGGTTTTGTGAGTGACAAGTTGTAACTGTCTACCTACTTCTCTGAGTTTTTTTCCTCATTACTAAACTGAATTTGAAAACAAAATAAAAGATAAAAATGTTCATAGATACTTCATAAACCTAAATTTATTTATTTATTTTATTTATTTGGGATTTTTATTTTATATACCGACAACCGTTTGCACATCGTTATCGGTTTACAATTAACTTAGAGCTAATAGGCAAGGCCTTTACATGGAACGGTAACTATAAATATATAATAAGCAAGGCAGTTTTGCCTTGTGTTTTCCTTAGGGTCCTCCTCTCTTGCCCTTCCTCTATGGTTTATGGACTTTTCCTCCAGCAGCTTGGTCAAACCCCTTTTACATCCCGCTATGCTAGTTCCTTCACCACATCCTCTGGCAACAGATTCCACAGCTGGATTGTGCATGGAGTGAAAAAAAATACTTACTTCGATTTGTTTTGAATCCGCTGGCTGTTAGTTTCATGGAGCGTCCCCCCTTTGTTTTAGTATGATTTGGAAGGGTAAATAAGCATCCTTTATTTACCCGTTCCACGTCACTCATGATTTTATAAACATCTCGGCCATCTCTTTCACAAGCTGAAGAGCCCCCTGCCTCCGTAGCCTCTCATCATAGGGGAGCCGTTCCGTCCCTTTTATCATTCTGGTTGCCCTTCTCTGCACCTTTTCTAGGATTTCAAGGGTTTGTCCACAAGGACTCCAAGATCCTTTTCCAACACTGAACCCAGCATCGTGCACCTAGAGTTGGGATTATTTTTCCCTCTGTGCATCACTTTGCATTTTCCACATTAAATGTCATCTGCCGTTCAGTTGCCCTGTCTTCTGCAGTTCCTCGCAATCCACTGCTGTTTTAAACCATTTTGAATAATTTTGTGTCACCTGCAAATCCACTCGTTCTTCCCTTTCCCAGGTCATTTATGAATGTGTTAAATATCACAGGTCCCAGTGCTGATCCATCAATGACCTTTCTCCATTTGCAAAACTGACCATTTAGTCCTAGCCTCTGTTTCCAGTTACCAGTCCACAAGAGGCCACGGCCTCCTGTCCTGTGACTTTGCAATTTCCTGAGGAGTCTCTCATGAGGGACTTTGTCAAATGCCTTCTGAAAATCCAAATACACTATATCAACTGGCTCACCTTTATCTAACCTGTTTATTTTGACTTTCAAGAAAACCTAATAGATTTGTAAGGCAAGACTTCCCTTTCCTAAAACCATATTGACTCTTCCCCATTAAGCTATTAAGCTATGGCCAGTAATTTTGTTTTTGAAAAGCCTGGAAGTGATTTGAATATCAAGAGGTAATACATTCAAGCAATAAGATGGCAGAAAGCCCTGGACTGAGAGGAGACCTCCTTAGAACAAGGGATGCTTGGAAACAAGACTTGGATCAGAGAGTACCTGGAACTGCGTAAGACTGAATAAAGGTTGAGCGATTGGGGGGGGGGGGGGGGAGAGAAACCACTAATAAACCGCCTAGACGGACATGTAATTGCCCAAGTGTGTGGTATATAAAAAACTTATTTATAAATAAATAAATAAATAAATAAATAATGCTTTGTAAAGCAAAACCATAAGTCTGAATAGTGCATGGCTCCTGGGTGGGAGCTGGTGAAGTGAAGAGATGTGAATACCCTGGCAGCTGGAAGAGAAACCTAATAGTGGAGCTCTGGTGAAGCCGACATGGACAAAGAGACCTGCAAGAAAGATGCAGCAGTCGTCTAAGAGTGAAAGAAAAGCAGCTTGAAGGAGGAGCGGATAGGAGCCAAACGTCAAGGTAGAGCAGTTGTTGAGATACACCAAGTGGTGGCACGGACAAGAGTTGTGTGAATGAAGAGAAAGGGTTCAAGAGAGTGACCCTTAGTTTCCAGGTTAAGCGAGAGATGAGAGAGTGACAGAATCAATGAACAGAAACCCAGCAGATGCTGAGACAAATAAGACTTCAGTCCTGGATGAAGTCGACATTTAAAAATAAAGAATGAGCTTCCCGGGTCAGCCAGGGTTGGGGGGGGTGCTGTGGAGGCAGGGTCCACGGTCCTGCAGGGAAGGGTGATGGAGGGGGGCGGGGGGGGGTCATAGTCATCATGCAATGAGGACACCGAACGGCTGGATTTAGGGCTTATTATTGCAGGGTTCCCGAAGGAGCCTCCAGGTACGTGACCTCCAGAAGAGGATCTTTGATGTAATGATGAGTGGACGGGACTCAAGTAAGATGGGAGGGAGTTATAAAATAGTGTAAATGAAAGCTTATAAATGAGTTATAAAATAGTGTAAATGAAAGCTTATAAATGAGTTATAAAATAGTGTAAATGAAAGCTTTTACAGGTCCCAGTCCTGGTTCCGACTGAGCTGAGAGTCCAAAGGAACAGGGAGGAAACTGCTGGGTCAAAAAGGAAAATCAATGACGCCTCCAGGAAGAGATTTCCATTGAAAGTGGCTTGAAGAGAATGAGCTGTTGAATTATCGGACATGGGGATATGTTTTTGTTACGAGTCCTCTTTCATAAACTTCACATGTCTACAGAATAAGTGGTCTATACCCTGACAAATATCCCTTGCAGCAGAAAATAATATTACAAGCTGATGCCGTTCAGTGGTCAGCATCAATCCAGACCCCAGTGGACAGGTGTTTATAAAGACACCATCCCAAGCGGTTCCATCTGTTTGGCTTGCCAGGAGAATATACAGTAGTTCAGAAGCAAGATTTATTTTCAGGTTGGAGTACCAACAAAATTCTTTTAATTTAACGTCCTGTTATAAACTACATTTCGCAACACTGTAATCTAGCAGTCCATAGTGGTTGTAATCTCAAGAATGATCACATATTCTGATTAGATGCCATAATATTGCTCTAATTTGGGACTCCTTGGTCAGGAGACTGAGAATAGTTTTAGGATAAGACACTTAAAAGGTGAATTTTTAAAATCCCGGTACAAACCAAAGATCAGGAGATGCGCATGCCTGGAGGGCTTTCGCGCCCCCTGCCATATTTTAAAAGCTGCACGTGCATCTCCCGTGAATTCAAAAGGGGGCGTGGTCTGGGTGGGGCCAAGAGATTTGCATGTAAATACTTACACGCCCAGGTGTGCGCCAAGTCCAGCGCCACATAAATTTACATCTGCTACTGATGAAGTGCAAGTTTAAATTAAACCAATTCCAGGCATACCCTGGAATTTGAGTTAACTGGGGGGGGGGGGTGACCAGGCTATTAAACCAGGGAGTGTCATGAGGACTTAGCTCTACATTGGGTGAACTGGTACTGAACTGGTGAAACTGGTCATGGTGTGGTGGATGCATGCCATTTTTTTTAATTCCCTGACTTACGCGTCCGAAACCCGATTTATGTGGCTGAGCACACACAAGCCTAAAATTCGGCACACTTGTATATGCACCCAAGCTGTTTTACAACATGTGCAAGTATGTGCACGCAATTTATAAAATAATCCCTGTGACCCAGGGCACACGCGTACCCCGTCTGAATGTTACCATCGTAGGCGTTAGAATTTCTGGCAGCTTATTTACTTGGATATCTATGTATTAGTGACGTACTTTTTAAAAATGACAGAGCAATATCAACAAAAGTTTTCTTTCATTTCCAATCAAAAATGACATGAAAACCCGCACATTTCCATTTCGGCCTTTTAGCATTCACCATAGCATTTAATGCACGGTAAAAACATTTTGTGCGTGCTGAACCATAGGAACGAAGTAAAAATAAATGAAACGAAACATGAAACCAACGTTTTTCCATGCACACTTCTTTTATGTATTGTGTTGCCAATTTTATGAAATAGTTTGAATCGGTTTTGAAAATTTCCTTACTCCCCCCCCAATAGGGACAGGACATCTCAGCCACCTTCGACACTATCGATCAAAAAATCCTTTCAAAGCAGTTCGAGGAATTTGGTCTTTCAGAGGTCGTTCTCAAATGGTTCAACTCATTTATCGAAGAACAAACACTTCAAAGGGATCAGCACTTTCCGCAGTGCTTTTTAACAGGTATCTAGTAAGCTGTTAGGCAGTTTGGGGTTTAATTTTCGGATATACATGGACGACATTCAATTTTTTTGTCCCAGTAACAGATTCTGTATCTATCACCTACAAGCAGTTGGAAATATACTTATCAGCGATAAAAAAAAAAATAAATAGTTGCTCTATAACTGTTTATCTCTGAATATTTCAAAAATGGAAATAATCTTCCTGTTAAGACAAAGTCAAGCAGAAAAGCTTCCTCCTTTTGATTTCATGGAACAAAAAATTAATGGTGCCAGAAAAGTACATGACCTTGGGGGCAATAGTGGACAGTTGTTTAACCATGAGAGAACACATTAAAGCAGGCTATCGCAAACTGCACATGTTAAAAAGATTAAAACGTCTCCTAGAGCTCAAAGATTCTTGCACAGTTCTCCAAACACTTGTCTTACTGTAATTCACTTTTGCTAGGCATACCTGGAAATACACTGAGAACAACTACTTCAGAACCCAGCCACATGCACACTCGCCGGGCATTCAAGATACAACACATAACCCTGGCTCTGGCTCCCGATTCCATTTAGAATGCAGTATAACATTTCTCTGTACAAGATCATCACGGGTACCGGTGCAGCACTTCATTTCCATGCGCCGCAGCAGAATCTAAGATCTGCCAATAAGGCTCCACTAACAATACGAGCAATTCACCAAAACCAGCCACGGGGAAATCAGGGCGTGCACCTTTTTGGTCACCGGACCCATAATCTGGAACTCTGTGCCAGAACGACTGAGACATACGATGGACATCAAAATGCTTAAAAATAAGATTTTAAAATGTGGCTGCTTAAAAAGGCTTTCGAAGATGAGAATTAACACCAAAAGGACTTTTTTCACTGCAGAGAACAGAAATGTGTAAAACTGAAGCAAATGTATGCATCTATATGTATGCATTGCATTTTGTATTTGACCTATTTTATGTATGCGTTCAAGGTGTGAACGGCCTTGATCTTTGGAACATGAGGTAAACAAATAATTTTAAATAAATGAGTTGAGCAGTCATACCACTTCGAATATTTACTTATGGAGTAGTGACACTGCGCCCAGAATCTGAAGAGAAAGGAGACCTAACAGCCAACCAGATCACTCTGTTATCGCTTCTCCGTTTCCCAGGCTTCATTGGTCAGCAACAAAGGCCTACAAAGGAGGCTTTGAAGTGAAGATGTACATGTTTCCATCAATTTGAAAGATTCTGAAGGCAATAGGGGGTCAGACTTACAGCATTCGATGGCAGTGGAAGCCACTTGCAAAGAAACGATCCTGCCACTGGGTTCGGGGATATGGACTCGAAACACCAGCCGCACTCGAGTGTTCTTCCTTCCGATATCTGTTTCACCTTTCCGCAGCTCGATGTCAGCATTCCTCAGCTTCAGAATTCCAGCACAGTCAATGCTAACAAAACAGCAATAATAGTAATGATCATAAGCATTTCTATAATGTCTGTCATTCAAAGAGGAGCACAGCGTGGATGTGGCATGTTTAGTACTGCAGAGTCATACATGCATGCAACCACATTTGAGTGGATGGTCTGGCTATTTATTTATTTATTTATTTATATTCTTTTTTTATACCGAAGTATAATTTATTTCCAAAGAAGGGGGGGGGGGGAAGGTAGAAGGAACCTTATTTTCCATTTACAGTTAGGTAAATGGACGCACGCAATAAAATAATTTTCTTAAAGTCATGTTGGAAGTCAACAGAGTCTTGAATTCAGATCCCGAGATATCTACTAACTCATAAATTCTATTCTCTAGCTACTACGCCAAACTGCTTTTCAAAACTAACGTATCTAACTCCTCAGAGAAACATCCATCACAGGGAGAGTGGTTTTCAAAGCCACTTCTGCACATGAAACAGTGCTTTCCCCATGGAAATGGGCTTTTACAAAACTGCCCGCCCGTTAAAGGACAGACATAGGGCCTGTATACATGCACATCCTTATAGGCGGGGCTGGGAAAGGCTTTGGAATTACGCGTACACTTTTGCATTTTCAAAAGTGTATGCATAACCTTTCCCCCCAAAAAACTACGTTCACACATTAGCAGGTAAAAATGCATGTGGGCAGCTTTGGTGGGATAATTTTCAAAGGGCAAGTACCATTCGTTGCAAAATAAATCCCCCCCCCCCCCCCAAAGCAGATTTTCTAAATTCAAATAGAAAGCAGAAAAACAACAGTCTCGCAGCATGACAAGAAGTATCAGTGATTTATACAAACATCTGGGCAATAAAATGACGATTACGTTGTTTTATCTGTAACTGATATTTCTGAATATCTGGATACTAATTCAATATGTGTGCTAATTAGCAGTTTAATACGCCATAGAATATACTGTAATAAGTCATTTTTATATATATTAGTGTAAATATTCAAAATTTGCAGGTAACATTTGTTAACACATATAGATGTTTCTGTAGACTAAATACAAATTGAGAGTAAGTCACTGGAAAATATTTATTCCCTTGAATACTGTTGTGAGTTAGTACTTACGTTGCTTTCATGTTACTCTTAGGCTCCAGGGGGATTTCTAGGACCTTGGTGTTGCCAATGATTTTCTCATAACTGGTGGTGGTGACGGTTTTCCCAGTGATGCGATGGACTTGGTAGAACGCATGAGGTTTAAGAATGCGCTCATCTGCTGTCCCAATGAAGATTTGAAGGCCCAGAGGCTTGTTATCCATGTAGCCATGAAGCTAAGGAGAGAGAGTAAGAGTTTTGATGTTATTTTCTCATTCACAGCACTGAAATTTCCTTGAACTTCAAACAGCAGGTGAAATGGGAGTCAGGGGCCTTCCCTTGGTGGATGCAACTTTGATTTCTTCTATGTTTTGGAGAGGAAAGAAGATTTGGGGGGTTAATTTTCAAAGGACTTATGTGCCTAACTTGGGAGAATTAGGTCCCTGTATCAGCCCCTTTGAAAAAGTAGAGTTGCTTACCTGTAACAGGTGTTCTCACAGGACAGCAGGATGTTAGTTCTCACATATGGGTGACATCATCAGGATGGAGCCCAATCACGGAAAACTTTTGTCAAAGTTTCTAGATCTTTGACTGGCACCTACTGGACATGCCCAGCATAGCACCAACCCTGCATCCAGCAGGGGTCCCCCTTCAGTCTCATCTTATAGTAAAAGTACATGCGAAAAATAAGAAACCGTAACGAACCCAACACCGCGGGGTGGCAGGCGGGTTTTGTGAGGACTAATATCCTGCTGTCCTGTGAGAACACCTGTTACAGGTAAGCAACTCTGCTTTCTCACAGGACAAGCAAGATGGTAGTCCTCACATATGGGTGAGTACCGAGCTGAGGATGCCCGAGCAATGCACCAAATGTACCCAAAGACGTGGAACAGGCACAACAACTGGGGTGAAAATTTGGTTTAAAGGGCATCCTGAATCCTGATGGGTCGGTGGAAGGCTGTTGGTACATTAATTGGCAAATAAGTTGTGTAGGACAGACTGGCCGAAGATGGAATCTTGTTTGCCAGCCTTGTCTAAGCAATAATGGGCTGCAAAGGTATGGAGAGAGCTCCAGTTAGCAGCTTTACAAATGTCAGTAAGTGGCACAGAGCGGAGATGCGCTACTGTGGTCGCCATAGCCCAGTGTGCTTTGACACAATCTTGGAGCGGAATGCCTGCCTGCTGATAGGAAAAGGAAATACAGTCCGCTAACCAGGAGGAGAGGGTCTGCTTTCCCACAGGTTTACCCAATTTGATGGTAACAAAAGAGACAAACAATTGAGTGGACTTTCTGTGGGTGGCTGTACGGTCTAGGTAGAAAGCTAGAGCACGTTTACAGTCGAGAGTATGCAGAGCCTGTTCTCCTGGACTTGAATGGGGCCTGGGAAAGAAAGTGGGTAGTATAATGGATTGATTCATATGAAACTCCGATACTACCTTAGGTAAAAACTTAGGGTGAGTGCGTGAGTGCTGTCATGCAGAAGTTTAGTGTAAGGCGGGTAGGTGACTAAGGCCTGCAACTCACTAACTCTGCAAGCGGATGTGATCGCCAGAAGAAAAATCACCTTCCAGGTGAGATAGCAGAGATCACAGGATTGGAGAGGCTCAAACGGCGGTTTCATGAGCCACCCCAAAACCACGTTAAGGTCTCAAGAAGGGGCCGGAGGGCGCAATGGAGGTTTTAGGTGCAGTAAGCCCCTCAAAAAGCGTGTTACCAGGGGTTCTACCGATATGGAGACATCCCCCGACACCTTTATAGAAGGCAGCCACCGCACTGACGTGCACCCTGATAGAGGAAGTTTTCAGGCCTGACTGACAGGTGCCAGAGATAGTCAAGAAACTTCGCTGTGGAACAAGTGAAGGGGGTCGATGGACATGGAAGTACACCATACCATAAACCTGTTCCATTTATAGAGATAAGACTTTCTTGTGGAAGGCTTTCGTGAAGCTACCAGGACACGGGAAACCGGCTCTGAAAGGTTAAGAGGCTGAAGTATTAACCTTTCAACATCCAGGCAGTCAGAGATAAGGCCTGGAGGTTGGGGTGACGTAGGCATCCGTCGTTCTGAGTGATCAGAAGCAGGTCCTTCCCCAGAAGAATGTGCCGGCGAATTGATGGGTCCTGAAGTATTGGAAACCACACCTGGTGTGGCCAGTGAGGGGCTATCAGAATCATCAATCCCCTGTCCTTTCGCAACTTCGAAACGAGTGGAAGTCTTCAAAACGAGTGGAAGTGGAGGGTATGCATAAAGGAGACTGCTGGTCCACGAGTGGGAGAAAGCGTCTCTTGGCTGCAATTGTTGGCTGCGAGTGAGAGAACAGAAGTTTCCTACTTTGCGGTTGTGGATTATCACAAAGAGGTCTATGTGAGAGTAACCCCAGCGTTGGAATATTGAGTCCGCTACTGTGGGGTTGAGGGACCACTCGTGTGGTTGAAAAGTGTGACTCAGCTTGTCTGCCAACACAATGTCCACTCCCGGCAAGTAGATAATCTCCTCCCGAAGATTATCTATATGTTACTGAGTTCACCATCTTTATGTGTTATATGTAAGGGCAATGCCCAAAGTTTTATGTTCATTGTGAACCGATACGATGTGCGAACGGATATCGGTATATAAGAAATGTTAAATAAATAAATAAATAAATAAATAGATGGCCCTGAGGCACATCGAGTGAGAAAAAGCCTCTGCCCTTATCTGTGCAGCTTCCTGACACAGAAGGTAGGAGCCTGTTCCACCTTGCTTGTTGATGTACCATATGGCCACCTGGTTGTCTGTTTGAATCAAGATGACCTTGTTGGAGAGGTAATACTGCGAAAGACCCTGAGAGCATATCTGATTGCATGAAGCTCTAGGAAATGTATCTAGTGTTTAGCTTCCTCTGGAGACCAGATGCCCTGAGTTTGCAGGTTTGCAACATGTGCACCCCAGCTGAGGTTGGAGGCATCTGTTGTCAAAGTTATTTGAGGTTCTGCAACCTGAAATGGAAGGCCTTGAAGAAGATTGGATTGGTTTATCCACCAAGTCAGTGATAAGTGGAACTGGTTGGTGATGTGGACAATGGTGGACATTGGCTGAGAAGACTGAATCCACTGCGATTTTAGAGTTCACTGCATTACTCTCATGGCAAGACGGGCCATCGAAGTGCATTCACCGAGGAGGCCATATGACCCAGTAAGATCAGAAAGTGACGTGCAGTTGAGTGTTGTCGAGAATGCAGTTGATGGGCCAGAGAAGCGAGAGTGAGAGCCCAATCCCCGGGTAGGAAGGCTTTCGCTTTTAAAGTATCCAAGTTGGCCCCTATGAACAATAGGGTTTGGGATGGAACTAGCCTAGATTTTGGATAGTTTATGAGGAATCCTAGGGAGATCAGGGTATGCAAAGTGAGACGTAGGGACGTCAGTGCAGTTTGATGAGTGGGAGCCCTGATCAACCAATCGTCAAGATGGGGTAGACGTGGACACTTTGAGTCCTGAGATAGGCTGCTACCATGACGAGACACTTGGTGAAGACTCATGGGGCAGATGCTAGGCCGAATGGCAACACTCGATACCGGAAGTGGTTTGGGCCTACTAGGAACCGCAGGAATCTGCAATGTGACTGAGTGATTGAGATGTGCGAGTAAGCGTCCAGGAGGTCTAGAGAGTAGAGCCAGTCTTCCCTTTGCAGAAGTGGAAGTAGAGAACCCAAGGTCACCATCTTGAACTTCTCTCTTTGTAGGTATTTGTTTAAGGCGCGAGGGTCCAGAATTGGGCGAATGCCACCTGACTTTTTTGGGATTAGAAAATACCGGGAATAGAATCCCTGGCCCTGCAGGGAGAAGGGTACTGGTTCTATTGCCCAGGACTTGAGGAGGATGGAAACTTCCTGATCGAGAAGGTGAGAGTGGTCGGATGTTCCCCATGTCAGCAGAAGTGGGGAATCCGGTGGAACGGTGAGGAAAGTTGAGGTGGTAACCTTGAGTCACTACAGCTAGTACCCACTGATCTGTCGTGATTGTGTGCCAAATGCTGGTGAAGTGACACAATCAACCTCCTATGGGTACAGAAGGAAGAGGAGGCTGGGCACTGCTCTCCAGGAAGGAGTCAAAAGCCAGATGCTGGGCCCAGCTGAGGGGCTGACTGTGTCTTTTGGGTCCAAGGTTGTCTGGATTGGCCTTTTTGGTAAGGCCTAGAGGGACGACCTCTGGAAGCCAGAGGGTAATCTCTCCTTGGTTTATAAGCAGGCCTCTTGGAGTCTCTTCTGAAAGATCTCTTGGAAGAGGAAGAGTTATCAGAAGGTACTAAGGAGAGTTGGCAGAGAGTCTCATGGTGGTCCTTAAGCTGCCACTGTTTCTTGAATCTTTTCCCCGAAAAGATTATCACCAGCACAGGGTAAGTCAGCTAACCTATCCTGTACTTCTGGTCTGAGGTCTGAAGACTTAAGCCAGGCCCATCTTGCACTTATTCCTGCTGCAGAGACTCTAGAGGCAGTGTCAAAGATGTCATATGCAGCACGGACCTCATTCTTGCCAGCATCTAGACCTTTTTGAGCAAGGGTATGAAGCTGGTCTTGAAACTGTTCTGGTAGAGATTCAGAAAAATCTTGGATCTTTTTGAACGGTCCCTATTATACTGTGTCATGTATAATTGATAGGAAGCAATGCGAGAAATTAGCATTGAACCATGAAATACACTTCTGTCCAATGCATCCAGGAACTTTTGTTCTTTTCCTGGAAGTATAGAATGAGGCTTGGACCGTCTTTCTCTTTTCTGGGCTGACTCCACAACCACTGAGTGATGCTCTAGCTGTAATCATTGAAAACTAGGAGCTGACTGTACTAAGTAAGTAGCATCTGTCTTGCGATTGACAGGAGGTACAGAACCTGGATGCTCCCAATTTCTTTTCAATAGATCAATAAGGATCTCATGTACTGGAATAGACATGATTTCCTTAGGAGCATCAATGAACTAGAGTACTTCCAGCAACTTGTGCCTGGAGTCCTCTTCCATCTGAAGTTGAAATGGAATTGTTTCAGACATCTCCTTTATAAAATTAATGAAAGATAAGTCCTCTGGAGGAGAACGTCTTCTTTCATAAGGTGGAGAGGGCTGTGAAGGTAGATCGTCAAGTGTCCTGGGACGTGTCATCGGTCCAGAGATCATAAGGCTAGTCACCAGCTCCCATGGGATCATCAGCTGGGAGAAACTGTGCTAATCCTGAAGGTCCAGGCCTAGGCACCGATGGAATCGGAGGCACTGAAGGCATCGATGGAGGCACAGTAGGCATCGACGGGGGCATCGATGGACACGTCGGTGGCAGCACTCCGGAGGGTGGAATGGAGATCGGTGTTCCTTCTTCATCTAACGATAAGGGTATCGGTGTAGAAGGAATTGGGGGCACTGGTTCCCTCGGATCCACTGGTGGAAGGGCACCGATTAATGCATCCATTCTAGCCAGTAGCGGTGCAAGAGCCATGGGTATCGGGTTGGGACCGGTTCGGGAACTGGCACCGGTATCGATGGAGTTTTGAACCCCTGGAGTGCTTTTCCGATGGCCTCTTGGATCATCCAATCCAATTCCTCGCGGAAAACTGGAGCGTGGAGCCCCGGTTCCGGAGTAGGAGGCAGCACTGGCATAGCCAGAGGGTCCACCGGTGAAAGTGGAGTCGCAGCTCCCGGCACCTGTCCAGGTGGGGAACACCTTGGTGACCCAGACACAGAAGAGGATGGGGCCTTTTCTGGATGGGATTTCTTTGTCGGTGACTCAGACAACATCAATGCCAAGGGCTTGCCTGTATTGATGGCCTGAGCTTTTCGATGGTGGTGTCGACGTTTTTCACTGTGTTCTCCCAGGTCCTTTTCCCGTGGAGACAGAAGAAGTCAACAACCATGGAGTCGTCGAAGCCGGTCAGGCAGCAGCGATTTCATGGTGCTGACACGAAGCAGACGGCACTGGTTCAGACGACGTCGAAGCTATCGATGGAGTCGGGGTTTTATACCGAAAGAGAAGTTCCATCTTCTCCAGTCTAGCCTTGCGACCTTTTGGTGTCATTTGGGCACATTTGGTGCAAGTTAGGACATCATGGTCGGACCCCAAACACATCATGCTGACTGTATGAGGGTCAGTGATGGACATTGAGTGCAGTTGGGGCACCGACGGAAACCAGACGCCATGGCCTCGACAAAATTTAGCCGCGATGCGATCGATGGCCAGTAGGCCACGATGGAAAAACTCGACGGGAATCAACCGCAAGCAGGTAAAAAAGCTTACCGGTCGACCGTGGAGTAAAGTTATCGATAGGGGGACCCCTGTGGGATAAAAATTTTGAAATTTTCTTGAAGAAGTTCCATGAGGAGAATTCCTGTCAGAAATATCTGAAGAGCTCCTTAACCCGCGTGGCTACTGCTGAGCGGAAAAAAGAAAGGGGACCCCTGCTGGATGCAGGGTTGGTGCTATGCTGGGCATGCCCAGTAGGTGCCAGTCAAAGTTCCAGAAACTTTGACAAAAGTTTTCTGTGTTTGGGCTCCATCCTGATGTTGTCACCCATATGTGAGGACTAACATCCTGCTTGTCCTGTGAGAACAGGGTAGAACTAATAACCTAAATTTAGGATAGCAACAGGGAGGAGGGAAATTAGGCACTTAGCATTGATTTTCAGCGCTGGACCCCAAACTTTGCCATTTAAATCTAGGGAAATTAATTGTAGGTCTAAATTTAGGGTGGTCTATATTCAGATACAGCCTGGATAGCAAAGTTAGCTGGATAAGGGCTGAATATAGCCGGGTAAGCCATTTAGACGGATAACTATTACGTTATACATCTTAATGGCTTTTGAGTATAGCCCTCAGGATTCTTATTTCTTCTGGCAATCTTCCTAAATTTAGGCAATCTGAATAACGTGAAACTGCGGTCTGGCTGTCGATTTCACAGGTTTCCACAGAAAACGGTGTTTTTTGTTTTGCTTGTTCACTAGTCAGTCCTGCTTGTAGTGCATCTTAATAAATGTGAGAACAGCACATGATACAATCTAACACACGTGTTCACCGGACATGCACGGGCATATGTACACACACACACACACTTTTGGAAAGCAGGTGGCTACCCAGCTAAAGGGGAGTTTCATACGCGTGAAAGTAGGAAGCAGTTTGCTGCTCCTGTCTCTCTCTTTCGGATATCCTCTTGTCACTGTGAACCATTTCCTTATGACTGACATCTTCAATAAAGGACTTCTCCAAACAGCGCACATTAAATTATAAAGCACCACCACCAGGGGGCGTTCAGCCAATCAAAGTTTTATTCACCTTCAACTACTGCCTCCATGCTGCCAAATTTGATGGGTTGGTTTTTTTTTCAATTTTTTTTTCACCGTGAATAGGAAGCACTGCTGCTTGACAATGAGTCCTGTGCAGGCCACTATAACAGGAAACTTGGATGTTCCAACATAGTTCGCTCCTTTGAAATACACTGGAAGGAAGTCGGACTTCAGGAAACGTTCAGAGTGTCTCAGGAAACTCACGATAGCAGAGTTCGCTGTAACAGGGTTCCGCTGGGTAGCCGCTGCCAGGGAAGTCACTTCATAGAGGAACAAAACCCAGCAGGCAGCGATCTTTCAGCCAGGGAAATCTGCTCTCCCTCTCTCTCTCTGGAAGAGCCTTCTAAATAAACTCACATTTCTCACAGCACCACAAACTGAAAACAGACACGTCTACCGCAGGGCCGGCGATCCAGCCGAGGGAAGACTTCAGAGTCTGAAACATTTATACATTTTGTATTCAATTTCCTGTTACACATTTGAAACTCTTGAGACGCTACATCAACACTAAAGGTCCCAAAAGGGGATGGAAATATCGGGCTGACATGATTCATGCACAAAACCATTTTTTATTTATTTATATTTTTTTTTACTATTTTGCTTCGTCGGCTGGAACTCCATCTCTTTCTCTCTCTCCTGTCCTTCCTAAATTTAGCCATCTCACCTCATTTGTTCTTCTAGCGCAACCTAACGCTTGTATCTTCTCTTTTTTATTTTTTTGGAAGGGAGGGGGGCAATGGTTTACTCCTGCTTCATCAGAGTGGGGGGGGGGGGGGCTGGGAACTGGTACCACCAACCTTCGGTCCCAGCTTTTTTTTTTCTCTTTATCGTGTTCCCTGACTGGGGCCAGGCGTCACAGCACCGGCCCCCCCGCTGCGTGAAACTGTGCTCGCTGAATCCGAACACCGGCCGAGGGGTGGCGAGTGCTACCTCTGCCGCATCCCTGCTCAGCCCGGGGCAGCAGAATCTTGATCTGGGAATTAAACTCTCGTTCCCTCTACAGGGTAACGGGTGGCAGGGCTGCTGAGTTACCGCGCTCCCCCACCTTTTTTTTTTTTTTTTTAGCTCGCCAGTTTCTTCCTGCCCCTTTGGGTTCATTTGCCATTGAGCTTCCATTGGCGACTATTTGGGAGGGTAATCACTTCCCACCCCTTCCCCTCCCCAAAACCATTTCTACATCTCCCTCCCAACTCGGCTCAGTTACGGTGAGAGTCCTGGATGACATTTCCTTTCCGGAACCCAGTTTAAAGCGGACCCTGCAGTCTGGCCACCAAGTATCTCACCACTGAGCGACGGCCAAGACCCTCGACGACCGAGGATTGTGAACGTTGCCTCCACAGCTCCAGTCCGAAGCTTGGCGAGGTAACCCAGCCTGGGTACCGCTGGTAAGGCGATGCGCAGCAACTGCCACTGAGCCGCTGGGCTGGCCTCATAACTCCAAGCTTCTCGGCTTCGGTACCGACCCGTGAGCTACCTGTAGGGCAGATGTGCCATCACTACCATGTTTGGAGGCCTGCTCCGTCTAAATCTTTTCCCTCTGCCAGCCTCGACAGCTGCTGTGCTCGGCAGTGCCGAATGTAGAAACTGGGACTAGGATTATAAAATGTCTGATTTACCAGCCTGCTGATTCTTTAAAAAAAAAAAAGAAGAAGAAGAATGTGTTTGATCAATATCAGTGCTGATGGGAATACTAATATTACTGAAGCAACGAAGAGTAATGGTGCGATGAAAAAAAAAGGACGCTTGCCTGCTAACTGGGGTTACTCGAGTATGGGGTGGAAAGATGAGTGCGTGATTCTATTCACCCACTGGTACAAGCCGTGTAGAGGGCTTGCGCAGATGTGATGTGGCTACTGTGCGTCAATCAAGGTTTGTAACTCGGCTTACCCCGCATCAGAGTCTGAACAAAACCAATAGTGAGTTAAGTCTGGGGCAGCTATCGGTGTGGCCTGCTTCCCAGCGGAGATGTCAGAAGCTAAAAGGAGATGGGCCCAGGCTACGTCTCTGCACAGCAGGACCTCCCTGGCACACTGTTTGCGGGCAGCAGTGCTGCTGTACAGCTGCCAGTGGACTCTGGGTTTGTTAATTTTTTTTCCCCCCTGGACAGTTGATCCAGTCCTAGTTTTAACCCCATACTTCCCATTTCCTTTACACATCCGCCTGGGTGATTGGGGTAAAAAAAAAAATATATATATATATATATACCAGGAGTCGATCAACCTGTCCTGAGTGTATGGAGCCAGCGGACCACCCTAGTTTGGGAGCACCACTTTTGAAATCAAAGCAGCATGCACGGCGTGCCACAAAAATACAAACGGAGTTTAAAATGGGCCAAGGAAGCAGAATCTGTTAACTGTACCACAGAGAGAAAGCAACCTTAGGACACAGAGCTTGTCCTTTCAGAGCCTGCTTAAGCATGCCAGTATACATAATATCAATGCCTTAACGTCTGTTAAGCAGAAAACGCACTTACAAGTATTTGTAGAGATGGAGCGGAAACAGGAAACGGTTTTAGATTGGAACAGTTGCTATAGTAACAGCGATGTAGCCTTCATATTGCCTTTTTATCTGGGCAATCATAAAATGCTAGGACTCGCTGGGCTGGGGCCAGATGGAGCAGAAAATGAATCATAAAACTGTTACATAAAATCTGCACTCGGTGAACCAGAATTCTTTATTAAAGGAAATTATGACAACAGCAAGAGACTTTGCGAAGATAGCAGTTTCACGTAGAATGCAGTGGGCAAAGTGCATCATAAGAACGGCCAGTGCAGCAGAACGCCATTGATCCGGAGATCCATTATCCATCCGGACACTCTCGTCCCAGGAAATGGATCTCCGGCCCCGGTTAACATACCGGATCATCCTGCAGTCCAAACAGCCAGGGCCCTAGGCGAACCTTTGGTCATGCACACCCTCTCCACTCAACTTAGCTTCCACAACAGGCCCAGCACCGCACTCCCTTCTCTGGCGCTGTTGGCTCTGGCACAGCTCTCCTTTGGGCCCTTGTGCTGTTGGGATTTTGCCCTCCCCCCCCCCCCCCAAATGTTGGCGCTCTAGGCAACCACGTAGTTTATCTAACGGAAACATAGAAATGACGGCAGAAGAAGACCGAATGGCCCATCCAGTCTGCCCAGCAAGCCTCACACATTTTTTCTCTCATACTTATCTGTTTCTCTTAGCTCCTTGTTCTATTCCCCTTCCACCCCCACCATTAATGTAGAGAGCAGTGATGGAGCTGCATCCAAGTGAAATATCTAGCTTGATTAGTTAGGGGTAGTAGGGGCAGTAACCGCCGCGATAAGCAAGCTACACCCATGCTTATTTGTTTTATCTAGACTATGTTGTACAGCCCTTGTTGGTTTTTTTTTTCTTCTCCCCTGCCGTTGAAGCAGAGAGCTATGCTGGATATGCATTGAAAGTGAAGTATCAGGCACATTTGGTTTGGGGTAGTAACCGCCGTAACAAGCCAGCTACTCCTCGCTTTGTGATTGCGAATCCTTTATTTCTTCACCCCTGTCGTTGAAGCTATGCAGGATATGCATGAAGCATCAGTTTTTTGTTTTTTCCCCTGCCGTTGAAGCAGAGAGCTATGCTGGAAATGCGTGATGTATCAGTCTTTCTCCCATGCCGATGAAGCAGAGAACCATGCTGGATATGCATGGAAAGTGAAGTATCAGGCACATTTGGTTTGGGGTAGTAACCGCCGTAACAAGCCAGCTACTCCCCGCTTTTTGAGTGCAAACCCTTTTTCTTCTCCCTTGCCGTTGTAGCAGAGAGCTCTGCTGGATGTGTGAAGTATCAGTTATTCTTCTCCCCTGTCATTGAAGCAGAGAGCTATGCTGTATATGCATTGAAAGTGAAGTATCAGGCATATTTGGTTTGGGGTAGTAACCGCCGTAACAAGCCAGCTACTCCCCTCTTTGTGAGTGCAAATCCTTTTTTCCATTACCTCTTGCTGTTGAAGCTTAGAGCGATGTAGGAGTCACAGTAAGCATGTGTATGTTTATTTAATAAGGGTATTGTGTCAATAGCCATCATTCTGGCGAGTCACCCACTCTTCATTGGCGGCCTCTTGACTTTATGGATCCGCAGTGTTTATCCCACGCCCCTTTGAAGTCTTCCACAGTTCTGGTCTTCACCACTTCCTCCGGAAGGGCATTCCAGGCATCCACCACCCTCTCTGTGAAGAAATACTTCCTGACATTGGTTCTGAATCTTCCTCCCTGGAGCCTCAAATCGTGACCCCTGGTTCTGCTGATTATTTTCCTACGGAAGAGGTTTGTCGTTGTTTTTGGATCATTAAAACCTTTCAAGTATCTGAAAGTCTGTATCATATCACCTCTGCTCCTCCTTTCCTCCAGGGTGTACATATTTAGATTCTTCAATCTCTCCTCGTACGTCATCCGATGAAGATCCTCCACCTTCCTGGTCGCCCTTCTCTGTACCGCTTCCATCTTGTCTTTGTCTTTTTGTAGATACGGTCTCCAGAACTGAACACAGTACTCCAGGTGAGGCCTCACCAAGGACCTGTACAAGGGAATAATCACTTCCCTTTTCTTACTCGATATTCCTCTCTCTATGCAGCCCAGCATTCTTCTGGCTTTTGCTATCGCCTTGTCGCATTGTTTCGCTGTCTTCACATCATTAGACACTATCACCCCAAGGTCCCTCTCCTGCTCCGTGCACATCAGCCTTTCCCCCCCCAACGAGTACAATTCATTCGGATTTCCACTCCCCATATGCATGACTTTGCACTTCTTGGCATTGAATCTCAGCTGCCATATCTTCGACCACTCTTCCAGTTTCCTTAGATCCCGTCTCATTCTCTCCACTCCTTCCGGCGTGTCCACTCTGTTGCAGATCTTAGTGTCATCCGCAAAAAGACAAACCTTACCTTCTATCCCGTCCGCAATGTCGCAAGGAAGTACTGTCCCTGCCAAGAGCTGATCTGAACCGTGAGCCACATGGCAGAAAGGAGCAGCCAAGAGAAAAGCTAGACCAGGTTAGACAACAAGGACGACAGGCAAGAGGGTTGAGTCAGGCCACTGGAAGCCCTTGGTTTTTACACTGGTTCCCCCCCCCCCCCCCCCCCGTAAAATGGAGCATTCAGTTCAAAGTTGTTACCATAATACATTGCACCTTAAGTAATGAACCTTCCACCTGTGTTAGCTCTTTGCTGAAACTTTATAAACCGCAGGGCACTTTAAGATCTTCTACTTGCAATGTGCTTGAAATTCCTACAGCTCAGCAAGTACGTCTAGATGAAACCAGAGAACGTACTTCTTTAGGCTGCAGATAATATTCGTAATATTCAATGTTATCTCACACTCAGGAAACATGATCTTCTTTCAGCAGGCATTTAATGCCTATTTGCAGCTGTTTCTAAATTACTGCTTGTTTATGTAATATTAAACCATACAGGTTTATGTTTTTTAATTTTTGGTATTTGATTTGGTTTTATTGGTATTTATTATTTTTTTTTATTTTATGTCTCTACACAGTTTTCATTATGTCTGTATTTTGTCAGCTGCTGAGTATCCAAGATCGAACGGATTAAAAATCTTTAAATAAATAAATAAACAGTTAAACTAAATAAGGTTGAGCCACAGTGGAGTGGGGGGCTGGAAGAACTTCCATTATTCTGGCTAAACGGTACTCTACTTTTATGTCATAACATAATTGTGACCACTAGAGAGAGAGATTTAGATACACAGTATATCCCTTCATATAAAACTCAAAAGCTTTTCAAAAGAAAGTCTGATGATAGGTGTAATAAAGTATGTAATATCTTACAAATGTTGCAGAATTTTACAGCAAGAGGGTAATAATCAAAAGGGATTTTGTAGGCAAAACAGTGTTTTACCCATGGAAATGCAGGCTTTGGTTATTATCCACTCTCAATGTGGACAAAATTACCTGCAAGGTAAACCAATGAAGGTAATAGGGCAGGCATTCTCAAAGGCAGGGGATGGAAGAGGTCTAGTTTTCAGAATATCCAAAAATATGAAAATCAGCCTGCTTTCTAGTGCAGATAAATGCACCCATATCATATGCATATTTATTGGGGATATCCTGAAAAAGAGAGACCCTTTTTTCAGCTGTCAAGGATGGACACGAGCCCTTATGAAGAGCATTGGATACTATGGTATGGTATGTTATAATTAAAACACTGGATTTCATATACAAGGCAAGAAGAGGGAGAATAATTTATGGATCAACACCTGGAAGGAAAACATGTTGCATGAAGAGTTGAGCTGTTCACAGTCAGACTCCCATAAACTCTATGTAGGTAAAGCTGGAGAACGACCAACTATTTTTTGGCACAAGGTAAAAGAGAAACCAGGCACGTTGTGTATCTTTCCATGCCCTATTTCTGGATTTTAGGATCCTGCTTCTTTCAATAAAAGTATTTTTTCTTCCTCTCTTGCATAACTCTTTTTTAATTTGAACATGGCACAGGCTTAGTCTATGATCCAGGGGAATGCAAGGCACTCTGGCAGGTAACTATATGGCAAGTTAGGAAAATGTGGCGTGGAGTGATTTGGGTTTCATATACAAACTGAAAAAAATGTGCAATGAACAACAGCATGGCCGTACTTCTTTCTAAACCCGGCTCATTTCGGACAATTGTTTCAGAGTGTCCAGGCCATTTAAGGAGTGCATGAACGTGCAGTTAGTTAATAAACCATCACCAACCTTGTAGACCTTTACCAGGGCTGGCGCAGTCACTCAATGTTAGTCCTGTGACTATCACGCGAAAGACCCAGGTTTGATTTCAGGGCCCAGGCTTTTGCTCCCCAGCCTGTCTAGGGATACTGCAGAGGCAGCGTTCACAAGTCCTGGGTGGGGGGAATCTCAAGTCATCACGCAATGCTGACACCTACTGGCCAGACACAGGCTGCACATATAACCACTCGCCAAGGAATGTTTCTACAGTGGCTGGGCTATATGGAGGCTTCTTTCATCTTGCACCTGTTTCTTGAAAAGATTTTTCTGCATCCCTGCTCTTTAGGGCAATGCCACTCCCTACCCATCGATCCTTGCTTTCATATCCTCATCGGATCCCTCTTCTCTGTGACCAATTTTCAGTTCTTGCTTTCCTTGGGCAGGTTTGGTTGATTATATACATTTTTTTCCAGAGTGCATTTGACAAAGTCTTTCATGAGAGACTCCTCAGGAAATTAAAAAGTTAAGGGATAGTAGGAGAGGTCTAATTGCAGATAGGTAACTGGTTGACAGATAGGAAAGAAAATGACTTAAATGGTCAGCCTTCCCAATGGAAAGCTGTACTGGAGCCAGAGCTGTTTAACTCACTCCCTTTTCCAGATCATTCATGAAGAACAAGTAAAGTGATCAAATCGGCAGATGACATAAAAATATTCAGTGCAGTTATAACACAAGCAGATTGTACAACTGCAGAACCCGAGGCACTGCAGAAGGACCTTTCGAGACTAGGGAACTGGGCATCTCAATGGCAGATGAAATGTAATATGGACAAGTTTATTTTTTATTTATTTCTTATTTACATTTACAACATCGCCCCCTCCAGGCACAATGCTGGGCTCCGTATGAGGAGTCCCCACCCAGGAAAATGATCATGAAGTGACTGTGGATAAATACATTGAAGCCCTCAGCTCAGTGTGCATCAGAGTCTTCGAAAAGCAAATAGAATGTTAGGAATGATGCCAAACGGAATGGAGTGCGATCAATGGGTGAAGCTTTGATTACCCCATCAAAAAAAAAAAAAAAAGGTACAGCGGAACTAGAAAAAGGTACAGAGAAGAGAAGGGCAATTGGAATAATAAAGGGGATGGCTACAAGATTAGGGCTCTTCAGCGTGGAAGATAGAGGTTTATAAATCGTGAGTGGGGTGGATCAGGTAAACAGGGAATAGTTAATTTACCCTGTCAGATAGGAAAAGGACTGTCGTGGACTTAAAACTGACAGCAGATTTAAAACAAATTGGGGGAAAATTTTTTTTCACTCATCACACAATCAAGTTGTGGAACTCGTTGCCAAAGGACATATAGTCAAGACATCTAAGCAGAGCTGAGTTTAAAAGGGGTCTGAACAAGTTCCTGGAGGAACATCCGTAAACAATCATTAGCCAGATAGACTTAGGGGAGAACACCACTGCTTATATGCCTGGGAGTGGGCAACAAGAAATGGATCTACTCTTTGGGATCTGCCAGGAGCTTGTGGCTCGGATTGGCCACTGTAACAGATTAAATGCTGGCTCGATGGACTCTTTGTCTTACCCAGCATGGCATACCTTATGCTCTTATCTGTATGATCATCTAAGTTTAGCATTAAATTTTGAGCCATTTCATCAAAATGTTTAAATACTTTAATTGAAAAAAAAAAAACTTTATAAATCAGTGAATGATGATAAGGAGATAATTATTTCAGTATTCCCCTTGCTTGTCTTCAAATAACATGCCTCTCATTGTACTTTACTGAGAAGTCTCTGCAGGCCATATTATTCAAGTTTTCCAGTGGTGGTGGAAGGATGCCTTACTGATAGAGAAGCTATTGGATAAGCCTCTGGAGAAGGTTTTCCTTATGCAGCTTCACTGGACAGTCTGCCCTCTAAACTAGAGGTGCAGGGGACGAGGAGTACATTTATGGTAATTAACTACATATGATATAAATAGACTTCTTTATTCTCTATGAAAAAGGATATTCTTTGGGAAAATCAAGCTCGCATGTGGAGTTTTAGTTGAGAGAAATCAGTACTGGAAGTATAGTGCCATCCTATTGGAGGATAGTGCCGTCCCATTGGAGGGTCTTGTAGATTATTCTTTCCTCCTGTTCACCCGATGGTCGAGAACCCCCATGCCTGTCTCATGCGTAAGAGGGGATCAGGGCTACATATGAAAGACCACATTATTTTGAAACGGCTTTATTTATTTACTTATTTTTAATTTAAGGGCAAAGACCCCGCAACCTCGTCACATCACATAAAAAAGGACAAATTCACAACTCTGTCCCGGAACTTTCTACAGGCCATGAAAAAGTCAGTCCATTACACCATAATCAATGCAGCGTCCATGGTGGAGAGCAGTTGCTACTCAAGGTGCAGTATATCATCATACTCATGGGTATGTTGGGTCCTAAAGGACTTAAATTATCTGAAGATTGTTACAATTGCTGGCATGACAGTTTTTAGATTCTAATTTTAATGTGTTTATTATTGTTTTATTGCACACTGATATTTTTCATTATTTTTTTTTAAGTTGTAAACCCCTTTGAGCAATCTTTTGAAGGCCGGGGAGGAGACATACAAATAAATAACAGAGGAATAGCAGAACACTTTTCTCCCTCTACACTTTTGCACCTGGGATTTATAAAGTCTCTTCTCTCCACAGTGAAGATAAAACAGCAATTTTAAAATCGGACTGCATTACAAACATCTGTCTAGACAAATCAAAAGACAGCTAGAATGCGAGTGAAGTGGGTGGACAAATTTAATAATTCTGCTGCCTTCCAGCTAATTGGCTGTTTATAAATGAATAAAGGACATGCTGATACCACCCATCTGCGTGTGTGTCACTGCAGGCAGGTTTGACAAGGCAATTATGCGACACAAGTAGCGAGGTGCTTTTAATGTCACACATAAACTGGCTGCACTGTTAAAGAATATACACTAGACACCATTGCTGGATCTTTCATCTTATATTAATACAGAGAGAACAGCAATTAACACTATTGTCTGCAGCTCCCAGTTCTCCTGGGATGTTTCCCAGCAAATAACTAATCATGCCCAACCTCTCTTAGCATCTAATGACTTCTGGGATCATAACCTTAGGTAGGGTAGCTATAGGAACATTAATGTTCTGTGAAGCACTTATGTATTTTCATATTGGTGAGTATTTTATATTAAGAGGTTTTTTTTTATGATAGCCGTCAATGTAATATTTTAAATTACTATGAGCTAGATCTTATAACAAGCGCGCGCCGGCCCACGAATGTTATAAAATCGGGTGGCCACGCGCACACGCGTACCGGATTTTATAATCCGTGCATGAGGCGTGCGCGAGGGGGTGGTGAATTTATGCAAAGTCCACGCGGTGACGCAATTGGGCCTTCCCCAGTTCCCTCCCGTGCCACCCCAATTTTCACACGCCAGCCAGCTGCCGGCAAGTGCTTCCCCCGTGACAGCAGCTGTTGGCCGCCCCTCCCCACCCAGAACACGCCCCCCCCCCCCGGCCCGCCCTTTTGAAGAGGCCCGGCACTTGTGCGCGTGCCGGGGTTTACACCCGTGGCCGGCCCCTTTGAAAATTCGTACGACGTGCGCAAGGCCCGGCCATGCTCGTAACTCCCGGATTTTACGCACGCAGGCCTTTTAAAATCCGGCCTTATATGTATTGTACCTTTTACCTGAATTTGCCTTGAGCTTTTTATGATAGTAATTTTATTGGGTGAGCATGCATTGATTCTTTATAAAATAAAACAACACATAGCAGTTTAACACTATAGACAGAATATTTACTAGAACTGCCCTCTTATTTTCTCATGCTACTTTCTCTCTTCGTCCAGGAGTTATTTCATCTGTGTCTTTTTAACAGTGTGTGTGTGGTTGTTCGTGCCTGGTCAGCTTTAAAAAAAAAAAAATAGATAAATCACCATCTGGTGACTCAACCATTCCTCAGCCTTTGGTAAGATGTGTGAAATCAGAGTCTGGTGATGCCGTTTGGTAAGAACTAAACGCCAAACGGCAAACCTGCTCCTCAAACCGCTTCCCTTTTCCTGTTCCGAAGCACTAAGACCATCCTATGGAAACCTAAAAATATGGACAAACGCCCTCAGAAATCCAGTGGGCGCCAACAAATATCTTTCAGTGTCTGCCGGCCTGGACTGACTCTTATACTTTAAGCCCTGCAAGGCTATAACGTAGCAGAAAGGGGTGAGAAGCAGTTGTTAAGAACATAAGAACATGCCACACTGGGTCAGACCAAGGGTCCATCAAGCCCAGCATCCTGTTTCCAACAGAGGCCAAACCAGGCTGCAAGTACCCAAACATTAAGTCTATCCCATGCTACTGATGTCAGTAATAGCAGTGGCTAATTTCTAAGTCAACTTAATTAATAGCAGGTAATGGACTTCTCCAATAACTTATCCAATCCTTTTTTAAACCCAGCTACACTAACTGCACTAACCACATCCTCTGGCAACAAATTCCAGAGTTTAATTGTGCATTGAGTGAAAAAGAATTTTCTCTGATTAGTTTTAAATGTGCCCCATGCTAACTTCATGGAGTGCCCCCTAATCCTTCTATTATCTGAAAGAGTAAATAACCGATTCACATCTACCCGTTCTAGACCTCTCATGATGTTAAACACCTCTATGATATCCCCCCTCAGCCGTCTCTTCTCCAACCTGAACAGCCCTAACCTCTTCAGCCTTTCCTCATAGGGGAGCTGTTCCATCCCCCTTATCATTTTGGTTGCCCTTCTCTGTACCTTCTCCATCACAAGTGATGGAGGCCAAAGATCAGCCAGAAGCAGGAACATCAAATATCAGAAAGTGAATTATTAGTGATGTGCAGGGAAAATGTTTTTGTATCATTATTTGTTTCATTAGGGGCAAAGGACTTATTTTGGGAACTTTTTGCTCTTTTTTTTACTTATTAGCACATGCTAAAAACATATAGCAAACACTATAACCATTCAGGAAGTAATTCTGTAACGGTCTGAAACAATTTAAAGACAATTACAGTACATGCATGCATTACACCTGTTTGAAAATTACTTTCTTAATGCACACTAAGTAGCTTTAGCTCTCGCTAAAACAAAAAAAAAAAATCTTGAGTTTATTTCTTCTATCATTTTGCTTTGAAAATGACAAGAAACAAGAAATGTTGCTGATGCTTCTCTGCTGTTTCAAATCAAAAGCACATCCCTACAAAATGTTACACTTGCTTCACTCAAAATTCCGATGTAATTATGAACCATGTAAAAAAAAATTTATTTTTTTTTAAATGTTTTGATTCCTTCATAAATCCACTGTGTAAGGCCGGGGACCTTAGCACGCGCTGCTGCCCATCGTGGTGAGACTATCCTGCCTGTCCCCGCTCCTACAGGGTCACTGAACGCCCTGTTCGTCCGCTGTTGAAAGGACGGGGAAGCTCTGTAATCTGCGCATGTTTTCAGCTGTAGGCACAATGCAGTTGTACAAAATCTCCTACATTTTCTAACTGCAAAGACAGATAAAGGGCCATTCTTTAAAAATAAAATGCATGGTAAGGGTTTCTAAGGAAAGAAATACGAGTTTTCCGGTTACAAATGTGGCTATTTTGTTGGTTTGCTCCATGCTTTGTCGCTTTATGAAACATCCTGTGCAAGCCATAAATTGTAATGGAACTAGGAGGGGGATTCAATCTGGAAGGAGAAAACCTTTATTTGATGAAGGACAAAGGCTCTACAGATGTCCTCTGACCCTAGTTGTGGGTACTCTATGTGCAGCCTGGAGGGCTTGGAGCAATAAATGTCTACGAAGTATTTACTGGTTCATACATTCACAATATTTGCCCTTTGATAATAAAACAGGACTCTAAAATGTTTGGACGGCTACATTATATTTTGCTTTACATTACATTCCCTGCTCTAGAGAAGGACCCAAAGCGGCTTACAACATCAAATCAAAATACATTACAAATATCAGATAGAATAAAAAAAATCAAACACCATAAACATATAATTAAAATAGTGTTAAGAACAGAAGCAGGTGAGAGGTTTAGCTCAGTGAATCAGATGGTGACTGCTGTGCAGTACCATGAGGATGGTCCCTAGGTGTTGTGAGCATGGAGGGTGTTCAAGAGCGTGAACCCAAGCCACAATGCAACCTGTGCAACCCCGGGGCTAGCTGTTGTCCATGCCACTGGCAGGCGAATACATTCGAGCGCAGGCAGGCTGAAACATGAATACTCTTGGTTCGGAAATAGGAACACGCTTGGCTTGGCATAGAAATACTTGAACATCCAACACACACCAGGAACTGAGACCCAGCAATGCATTGCTGGTCTCTGAGGTGGGCCCTCTAGCCACTCGAAAGTCCTTTGGGATGGCCACTTGGAAGCGGTTTCAGCGTGAGGACAGACGAAGGCTGAGGACTCAAGACAAGACATGACGAAAGCTAGGACATGACTTGGAACATGACAAAGGCTCTGAGAGAGAGCGGTGCCGCTGTGCACCTTACACAACTCGGAGTCATGGCTGCATTCCACGCCAATAGTGGCAGAGGCACTGGTCTCAAAGACAGGGAACAAGACAAAAGCAGAAACAATAACTCGGATGACTGGGGACAGGAACTCAGACTCATAACATAAGAAATTGCCATACTGAATCAGACCAAGGGTCCATCAAGCCCAGCATCCTGTTTCCAACAGTGGCCAATCCAGGCTACAAGTACCTGGCAAGTACCCAAACACTAAGTAGATCCCATACCTCTGATGCCAGTAATAGCAGTGGCTATTACCTAAGTCAACTTAATTAATAGCAAGTAATGGACTTCTCCTCCAAGAACTTATCCAAACCTTTTTTAAACCCAGCTACACTAACTGCAGTAACCACATCCTGTGGCAACAAATTCCAGAGCTTAACTGTGCGTTGAGTGAAAAAGAATTTTCTCCGATTAGTCTTAAATGTGCTACTTGCTAATTTCATGGAATGGCCCCTAGTCCTATTAGCCAAAAGAGTAAATAACCGATTCACATTTACCTGGTTCTAGACCTCTCATGATTTTAAAGACCTCTGTCATATCCCCCTCAGTCGTCTCTTCTCTATGCTGAACAGCCCTAACCTCTTTAGCCTTTCCCTAAGGGAGAGCTATTCCAACCCCTTTATCATTTTGGTCATCCTTCTCTGTACCTTCTCCATCGCAACTATATCTTTTTTGAGATGCAGCTACCAGAATTTATACAGAACTCAAGGTATGGTCTCACCATGGAGTAATACAGAGGCATTATGATATTTTCCATTTTATTCACCATTCCCTTCCTAATAATTCCTAACATTCTGTTTGCTTTTTCGACTGCCACAGCACACTGAGCCGATGATTTCAATGTGCTATCCACTATGATGCCTAGATCTCTTTCCTGGGTGGTAGCTCCTAATATGGAACCTAACATCGTGTAACTACAGCAAGGGTTATTTTTCCCTATATGCAACACCTTGCACTTTTCCACATTAAATTTGATCTGCAATCTGGATGCCCAATCTTCCAGTCTCGCAAGGTCCTCCTGTAATGTGTCATAATCCGCTTGTGATTTAACTACTCTGGCACAGGAATACTTGGACTCAGACTCAGGGATTTGGATTCAGACTCAGATTCAGACTCAAACTCAGGCCTGGAACGCTAGCGAATGCCACTGCTGCTCCTCTTCTCTCTAGGATTCAGACTCAGATTCAGACTCAAACTCAGGAACTCAGACTCAGGCTTTAAAACCAAGGAAGGACTTCCAAAGACTTGAACCAGCAACGAAGACTCTGAAGATTCTGGACAGAACAATGGCTGGAACCAGGAACAAGATGAAGATTGATTCAGGAACAAAACAAAGACTTGACCAAAACTCAGAAGACACAGGAACCAGGAACACAATGAGAGACCAGGAATAACACAGGAACGAAGACATGGAGGACCTCCAATGATGAAACAGGAAACAGAAGACCACCAGACATGAAGACTCTTGCAAAGGCCAGGATCAAAGACTGAAGAGCCCTCTTATAGGGCTGCAGGAAGGACATCATCAGGAGGGGCCATGGGGGTTGTCCCGCCACGGTCTCTTTAAATCTTAAGTAGGGGTGCGTGCACATGTGCCTAGAGAGGAGAAGAGCAGCAACAACATTCAGTGGCGTTCCAGGCCACGAAGACCAAAGGTGGCAGCATCTCTCTACTGCATGGTGACCAGCGGCATCTTTCCTGCCGTGGAAATGGCTGCAGGGGCTTGGTGGTGACTGTGGTATTAACAATGGCTCAAGGCTGCACAAGAAGATAGAAGCAGCACCCGCCAGCATTGGGAGTCAGCAGGGTCCAGGAAGTCGGGAAGTGAGTGAGCTATTTGCGGGCCTGTCCTGCAAGCGGTATCACAACAGTACCCACTCCTCAAAGCCCTTCCCTCAAGCCACTTCTCTTCAGCTTCAGAGGGCCCATAGGATCTGAAGATACTTAGTTTCAGAAACTGAGGCAAGGAATCATACAGGACAAACTAGACGAAGACATGCCTGCAGGGCTTGGACAAAGACATGACTGCAGTACCTGGATGAAGACTAGAACCAAGACTGAAGAACTTGAACAAAATCTACATGCAGGTGCCTCCTGCATGTCGTAGTCAAAAAAAAAAAAAACTCACTAAGGAACGAAAGTCAAGTATGGAAGGTCCGTCATGGGAACATGTTCATCGAGCTCATAGCCTTTGCAATCTGCTACAAGCGCGGATGGTGCTCAAGAGCATGAGCCCCTGTGCCGCGATGCAACCTGTGCAACTACGGGGCTGGCTTTGATCCATGCCTCTGGTGGGCAAATGCATCCAAGCACAGGCAGGCTGAAATAGGAATACTCTTGGCTCGGAAACAGGAACACACTTGGCTTGGCATAGGAACACTCGGACATCCAACATGCACCAGGAACTGAGACCCAGCAACACAATGCTGATCTCTGGGATGACCCTCAGGCCACTTGAAAGCCCTTTTGGACTGCTGCTTGGAAGTGGTTTGAGTGTGAGGACAGATGAAGGCTGAGGACTCAAGACAAGACATGACGAAGATTTGGAATGACTTGGAGCATGACGAAGGCTCAGGACTTGGAACAAGATGAAGACTCTGAGAGAGTCTGGCACCACTGTCTCATCTACACAACCCAGGGGGCTAGCTACGGACCAGGCCAATAGCGGCGCATGCACTGGACTCATAGACTGGGAATAAGACAGAAGCTGGAACAAGAACTCTGAAGGCCAGGGAACAGGACTCAGGAACTCGGATTCGGATTCAGACTTTAAAACCAAGGAAGGACTTCTGAAGACTTGAACCAGTAATGAAGCCTCTGGACAGGAAGAAGGCTGGAGCCAGGAACAAGACAAAGTATTGGATTCAAGAACAAGATGAAGACTTGGCCAAGATTCAGAAGACACAGGAGCCAGGAACACAATGAGAGACCAGGAACAACAGAGAAACAAAGATATGGAGGATCTCCAACAATGAAAACAGAAAACAGAAGACCAAAGGATATGAAGAGCCCTGAGAAGGCCAGAAGCAAAGACTGAAGAGCCCTTTTATAGGGCTGCAGGAAGGATGTCATCAGGAGGGGCCACGGGGCTTTTCTCGCTGTGGTACCATTAATCTTAAAGCAGGGTCGTGTGTGCACACCTAGAGAGGAGAGGAACAGCAGTGGCGTTCGGTGGCATTCCAGGCCGTGAAGACCAACGGCAGCAGCATCTCCCTACCGCATGGTGACCAGCGGCATTTCTCCTGCTGCAGAAGTGGCTGCAGGGGCTTGGCGTAAGCGGCCTTGAGCTGCCGGAGTTAGCGGTGGCTCAAGGCCACACAGGAAGACAAAAGCGGCACCCGCTGATATCAGGAGTTGTCGTCATCCAGGAAGTTGGGAGGTGAGTGAGCCGCTCACGAGCCTATCCCGTGAGTGGAATCAAAGCACTGGGTCAGATCTTCCACTTCCCAGAGTGACCAGAATTGGGGTCGCATCTATAGCCCCCCAGGGGAGGGGGCAGAGGGAGGGAGATGCGGAAGGGAGTCATGGTCATTGCTTAAGAGCAATACCTAGTGGCCAAATTGTCAGGCCTGTGATTGCAGAGTTCCAAAAGGAACCCCGGTACATGGTCCCTGGACCAGAATCAGCGCTACAGTGACCCTAGGCAGTCACAAATGAAGGCTCCTGGAACAAGATCCCGGAGCTGGTTCTGACTGAACTGAAGGTACAAAGGAGCAGGAGGAAACTGCTGCATTAAAAAAAAAAAAAAAAAAAAAAAGCATGTGACAGCGGTTTATATTAGTCCTTTTGAAATCAAATTGCCAATTTTATCTTCTTAAGTAAGTGGATTTTATTCGGATCCTTCAGCTACTGTTTGAAAATGGTTCTGCTGATGACTCCAGTGGGGCAAGGCATTATGGAAATGCAAATACTTTCCAAGCTCACATACCCCGTGGTTCTAGGGTGCGACTGTCCCCAGTTTAAAATCCTGTGGGGCCATCCCACAGACAGTCGGGCCAGCCCAGATGACTTCAAGATATACTCTCTGGAAGTCAGTCCACGGGGAGAAGTACATAAGCCACAGAGGCAGGGCCGGAGTAGAATATTTGAGAGGTCCCAGTGGCTCGAGGCCGCTCTGGACAGAGGTTCCCAGGAAACAAGAGAAGAGGGAGCATGCTTGATAGGAAAGAGACATGTCAGGGACTTTATGGTGTCAACCTTCCAGGGTACTGGACTTCTCTGGGAGTTAGCTTGGCCAAAAGGTAGACGCTTGACCTAACAAGGTCAAGCTGAGGAGGAAGGTATGTAAAGGAGTGTATGGTAGACCCTCCTTAAAAACCCAGGATCATGCATTTAGCCTGGTCCATCTTAAGCTACAGACAGGAAGGGAGTTCTGCTATGAGGGAGTTTGCCTTAGAAGGGAATAAGGAGCCAGGCCCAGGGAGAACACAGGACTCCAGGGAAGAGAAGGAAGGCCAAACCAGACTAGCTGTGAATTGCTTTAGTTGTCGTTTTGCTTTTGAAAGCTGCCGCGGTAAGCAAAGCAGTTTCTGTTTTATTTTTCTGTCATTAATAAAAAGGTTTATGAGAAAACAGGCAGAGTCCGGCCTGAGTCTGTTCTATGTGTCACCAAAGACCACTCGCGGTGCCACAGTTCCCAATGTGGGAATCCGGTGGCAGTTTGTTTCTGTGTTGGCCACAGGGCTATCCCAGTTCTTTTCTGTGACACATTAAGTTGCATGATCCCAGTGCCCCCTAAGGAACTGGGACATGAAACCACCATGGCCAAAATGCAGACTTAAAAGAGTAATCCCTCTGGGGACAGGGAAATCCCCCAGTACCTGAACGCAATCTGCTTTGAAGGGTCTGAAAAGCGCAAAGTAAATCAAAGAAATCAATCCATTTACTGTGGAGCTGTAACAGTGCTTTTGGATGAAGGTACATACAAACAGATTAAGATTAAACTTGGTGGTCTGATACAAGCAAGGTTAATAATAATCAAGCAGTAAACTGCCAATAGGGAGAGCTTTTTCCCCATCAGGTACAAAGGGATAAGGACAAAAAAAAAAGGTCTTGACTTAGTAAGCCAGTAAATGATCACAGCAGCACACAACCAGAGCCCCGGAAGTTGCTCATGGCTGAAAAAAAGGCTGTTGGAGAAAGTGCTTGAGAAACTGTTATATCTGGGTTTGTTTACTGCACTTGCTTGTTGAAATGATCCATTAAGTTTACAGTGAGAAATAATCACACACCGCCGGATCACACACAAACCTCTGTCGTATCCAAGATGATATTTTAGGGCGAGTGCTCCAAAACGTGAGAGCAGTGCCTAATCACCTGAAACCAAGAGAAGCAAATGTTTCCTACAGGGGAACTGTCAGCTTTTTATTTCAGCTCTTTAAATACCTTTTGCTAAATCAGACTTAACGTCATTGCCCATGAACACTAAAACGGTAAGAAAATAAATTTCTGAGATGAGAATGCCGTTTGTACAAGTGCAGTTATTTGTTGAATCCACCCAGTTTAAGAAAGCAGTATTGCTGATGTATATCAGCACCATTATGCTGTATACTCATTATAATAATACATACACAGTGGGAGTCATTTTCAAAAGGGATTTCTGTATGTAAAACAGTGTTTTACTCATCGAAATTTCCTTTTACAAAATTGTCCGCCTGAGATTTTATTTATATATATATATATATATATATATATACACATACACACCTTTTTTTTTCATTTTTATTATGCCTGTGTTGTAACAAAAAAAAATCAGTGGAAAAATAACTGAGGAAACACACAGGAGAAAATCTGTAAAAAAAATCAAATTTTCCACAGATTTCTTTTTTATTCAAAGACTGAAATGCATAGGCAAAATAAAATAAAAACTGAAAACAATGAACCCCTATGTATAACTTATGTGTCTAAGTCATGTTAGGTTTACCCAGCATTCCTAGGGGTAAAGTCAGTTAGGGGGTTTGGATTTACTTGCACGCTTTATATAAAAGTCGACCATATGTTCATACATTTCAGAGGCATTTTCAGCAGGGTAGTGTTTGTGGATTTGTGTGTGTAAGCCCATTGAGAAAATTTGTGTAATGTGCACGGTATTTGCAGCATAACTTATGCAGGATTTTGAAAATTGCTCCCATTGTGGTTGACAGGGAGACATTCAGCTTGCTCAATGAATGTGCAAAAATTGATTAATATTAATCTTCTCTTTCAACCATGTACTATTACTACTAGTTAACATTTCTATAGCACTACATTTCTATAGCACTACATTAACAGTGCTGTACAAACATAGAAAATGACTGTCCCTGCTCAATAGAGCTTACAATCTAATAACACAAACAGACAGGCCAAGAGACTTGGGGTATTTCATAAAGCAAGACAAGTCAACAAGTCTAAAAGCAGACGATCAGGCATAAGATTGTACTGTAATAAACCTGGTATAGCAGGTCTCCATGCTCCTCTCCCTCGTGCTCTCTCTCTCATAGCATGGTATGCAACTGTTGTGGACAGACCTATCATTCAAGAACTGGACTCCTGGGCCAACTTGGTGGCCAGTGCTATGCCCGGCCACTGAGAGGAACTGGGGTCTGATTCCTGGCTCAGAGATGCTGTGGAGGCAGTGTTCACGGTCCCGGGAGGAAACAGAGTCATGGTCATCTTGCAATGGCGAGAGCTAGTGGTTAGATTTAGGTCCCATGTCCGCAGTATTACTAACTGGGGAGAAAGCAGGATGACCCAAACTCTTAAACCTGCTTTCCTAAAACCTGTATACTAGCAGGTTGACATGATAAATGAGGGTAGATAATCTGGTTAGCGACCTCCTAAAATTGACTCTAGTGGTAGCCAAGGAAAGATCCCTGCATATATTAGCAGTGTGGAGCAGGGAAAGTCTAATCTGCTGAGCTCAATGGCCCTAGACATAAAAATACAATACACAGAATCAACAGAAAGCAAAGAAGTCTATTATAAAATGTAATCTCTGCATATTCTACGAAGGAGTTGAAATGCTTCCCATTTAAGCCAGCCTTGGAAAAGAAAGAAGCATCTGGCTTACTATTTAATTCAGTCAGCCTGTTTTCATGCAGGGTACGTGCGACATGAAGGCATGACCAAGAGTTCCTTCTTAGTGCACATGGAGGAAACCAAGATGTCTTCTGCTGATCTGCAATCTCATCTTTGAACAACTGCTCAACACCCATCCTGACACCAAGATCAAACTAAATGACCTCCACCTGTCCTTGAAGTATAACTTTTCGGGGAGGGTTTTTTTTTTTTTTGGTTTTTTTTCAATCAACAGTCATGAGTGCAAAAAAAAAACACATTTTCAAATCAAATCTGGTTTGCTTTTCTCTCTCTCTCAAGTCAAGGGCTGGAAAATTAACAAGTAAGTTTTTGCTCATCCGGCTGGAGGGTTCTTGTGCAGGTTGCACTGCAGAATACACCAAAAACTCCCTCAGTCAGTCAAGCAGATGTGTCGAAGAGGAAGCAGCATCGCAACCATAAACCGCAAGATAAGACGCAGAGGATATGCACACTGTCAGCATGAAAATATTAAAAAGAACAAGCATGCAAGGGGCAGATGAAAAAGGAGAAACCAAGGCAATTTATTAGCGCCTCGGTTGCTCAGGGTCGCAGACCGCGATTGTAAATAGTGCCAGCACTTTTAATCTCTTTACAGAAGGCTGGCAGCTGCACCCAAAATATTTTCAGAATTTGTGCGTTCACTACCTCCCCCACTGGTCTTTGTTTTTTATTTTGCTAAATCCTGTGAACGTAATAACCCTTAAGAAACGAAGAGAGAATCACAATTTATTCCAAACTCTGGTGCTTCCAGTCTCCTCATCTTCAGGCGCAATGCCGCAGCTAATATTTTAAGAACCTGATTTTTAGTGTCTTTCTGGCGTAGAACTGACTGCTACTCTCACTTATATTCCAAAGGACATGATATGTGATCGGAGCAAGAGTGCAGATAACATTTCAGGCTTGCCTTTGATGTTCGTGACATCTGAAAAAAAGCTTCCTTCAAGAAGAAGGCAACATCGAGGTGAAGCGAGCTACTAACCCATAATAACGGACCAGGTCCCAAAAGTCCTACCCTACGCTCTTAATGACCCCAGCAGATTGAGAGGTATAGGTGTATGGCACGTAGCCAAACAAACTTGCTCTACGAGACGCTGATTTCTATCCTCTTTTGAACTTGCTTACTCCGCCACACCACTTAAGTTTCCTTAAGATCCCAAAAGAAATGCACCATATCTGGCAATACCGGACGCCCAGTTTTTGGAAGTGATCTTGGGTTTCTTGGTGACGCTCAAGAGTATATCAAAGAGGAATCAATGCCACAAGCTGCACAACACTTTTGTTTCAAGATGATGAATCTTGATTTGGATAGTTTACCATTAAAAAAAAGCTTCCACGGAGCATGGAGATCGCCATTTTGTCCCTTGGATCACTAGAATATCATACAATGCGACAGAGGGTTCACAGTAAAGGCTGTTGTACACAACAAGCTTGTCCAGGGGAACCCCTGAATGCTCTGGTTTTCTGTACAGCTATAATGGAAGTGGCATGAGACAGATTTGCATAGACTGGAGTCACGGGATATGCAAATATTCACTGGGGGAATCCACAAAACCAGAGGGGTGAGGTGTGCATCTGGCGCTGGACTGGGAAACAGCGGAGCGGCCCGTCTGCCCACAGTAACCGAGAATTTCAAGAATAAAACGGTGGGCTGGGTACAGTGCTGCGTCACGCAGAAGGCCTGTGGAGGCAACATTCAGGGCCACGAGGGAAGGGGAGGCTCACAAGTTATCCAGCCATTTGAACATGGAGTCACTTATCCAGCTGGACAAAGAAGAGGCATAGAGAAGCCGTCCGGGACAAGGGAAAGTTATCTGGCTAACTTAGCAGATTTTCATGTGGAGCCAGATAACTTTAGACCTACTGTAGAGCAAGTCCAAAGTTATCCAGCCTTGTCTGACTGGATAACTTGCTACTTAAGCGGATATCTTCAAAGATACCCAGTTATGTAGTATTGTACATTAAAAAAAAAAAAAGAAAAGATGTATAAGCGAGCTTGCGGTCCAATTCCCTCCCTCTCCCAACTGCAAGTCTCATAAAATGGCCATGCACCCCCCCCCCCCCACCTTACACACACACACCCCTTCTAAAGCTGTCCTAAATGTGAAAAAAATGTTGTGGGGTCATCAGGTCAGCCCCCCCCCCCCCCCACACACACACACACACCCTTTCCCTGGTTCTGTTTTTACATCGAAATCAGGCTGAACCCACCTTTAGCCATGCACTATCCCTATGTCCTGGGCCATGCTCCCCCCCCCCCCCCCCCGACCCTTAAAACCCCAGCCGGGAGTGAGGGACGCTCTTACCCGCTCCCGGGGATGCCAGCGATGCCCTGTCAGAAGCCGCTCCGGAAATGCGCGTGACCTGCAGTTCACGCTTCTAGCGCCGAGCGTCGCTGAGGACAACGTGCGTGCCTCGCTCCTGGCTGCGGTGCGTGCAGGGAAGGAATCAGGCTGCAGGCCGACTTCTTTTTACATTTTACAGTGCTGCTTAAAGTATTTTTTTGAAGCTATCCTATGAAGTAGCAGGTTATCTGGCCACACAAGGCTGCATAACTGTAAAACCTAACTGGTTATAGTCAAGCACAGCTGATTAGGTGTTAAAAGGGCTGGATATTCAAAGATATATCCAACTATCCAAAGATATATCCAACTAACTGACCCAAGATATTATTCAGCGGCATGGCTGAATATCCCCAAATAAACTGCTAGCTAGCCAGGTAAGTCTTATCTGGCTAACTTTACACCTGCTATTGAGCAGGTCTTACTTATCAAGTTAATGTAGCCGGATTAAGTCTGAATATCTCCACTTATACGGCCAAGTGGCACTGAATATTGACCTCATAAGTTAACCAGCTATATGTAACCAGATAACTTTGTGCGAGTATATTTAGAGAGATGTGCATCCCGCTGAATACCCGGGACAAGTCACCCAGCGAAGTTTAGCCGGATGACTTGTCTGCTCACCGGCTTACTGAATATATGGGCCTCGATATTTTTAGACAGAACCTATAGGAAAATCTATACTTAGCCTACTACAGAAAAGAACTGAAAGCGCTGCCAGAGATGCGGCGTCTGAAATCAGCTCCCTGCCGCACGCACAGCTTCCCCTGCACGTATCTTTATCAGGCAGCATCTGCTTCCTTACTGCGTGTCCTAGCAAAGGACGACACGCTGAACCCTGGGAGTCCTGTATCTAACAGTGTAAAATACACCAGGCCGCATGTGCTATCTCAAACCCCAGGGCTGGCTCCTTCCATCCACTTTTAGAAGTGAGCACAAAGGGGACAGGGAAGACAAGGCTTCAAATCTGTTTGGTAAGACACCAGTCACAAAGAAAGTGCAGGATCCGCAAGCTCTGGGATGCGCTGGTGTGAAACAGCACGTAGTTATTTCACACTACAAATCCTCCTTCATGTATACATTAGATTAATACCGGCCGCTTGCAAACTGGCACCAAAAAGACACCAGATGCCGGTGTTGAGAGATAAGAGAATACAAACGCAAGTTAATGGTGTCACCGCTGGGTTAGCTATTTTGTTCTGATGGTCTCCCGATGCAGAAACTGATTTCGAAATGCAGACCGTGTCGGGGTGATTGCATCGGCTGACCACTAAGATAAGTTTCTTTTAATTGCAAAAAAAATTCTTCCAAAAAAAAATATATATATATATTGCAATGAAGCCACATGATCAATCCTAAGGCAATGAAGGTTGTAATACCGGTAGTGCCTATTAAGATGGCGGATGTATTAATTTAATGTATACATGAAAGAGGCTTTCTAATATGATAATTCATTGTTTCCTTCACTTGTGCTGCACACCGCTGAGTAATATTTTGTGACATAAAAATGTCAGCCTTTCACAGAGCTTCCAGATCTGTAGAAGCCCTTTATTTTAGATTTTTTTTCCTTTTTAACCTAACAGGGCTTTTGCATTTTTGTTAAGGAGTCTAATACAAGAATTATAATATTCCCCAGCGTCCGGGCACATCTGTTTGAAACTAAGCAACAATGATCTCCAAAACATGGACTTTTAAGTCCTGCTTATGTTATTAAATGAATTGGGCATCACTGCCAAGACCTCTGGGCACCCACAATTTCAGTTTTACTCAAGCAGCTATAACTTCATGCAAATCCAAAGCAGATCAGAGGGAGACAATGACTACAAAACAAACCATTAACTGGCTGGAATGACAATATAAACACAACAGAGCAAAAATTAAATGGAAAAAATGCACATCTTTACGATAGACCTTGACTAACCCTGTGCAGAACACTGTGTTCCGGAGGCAGGGACTCTCTGGAGAGAAAACGTTGGTGCCTGCCATCCCCAGTCTACAGCATTAGATATCAACCACTTCCCCATGGATCTCATCTGTCATGTGGGGCCATAAGGAGAGATATTTACTCAGATATATCTGATCAGGGCAATGTATATTAAAAGTGTGGAAGGTAGGTGCTGCCAGTCAGTCAATCAGCTATGAGTTCTCTCTCTCAAAATGTGATATGGTGCAGGAGTTTTCAAATTTGTTCAAAAGCTCATCTACTACAGCATCTTTTGATTATTATTGTTCTGCTGGTCCAATACACAGTTTACTAAGATGCCAGTATTATTATACAGGACCAAATATTGCTACCAGATCTCTCTTATGTGGTATGGGTCTTATAGATTTAAACTATACATACAGAGCCACTATCATAGGCCTCCAAGCATAAACAGCGTCAACAAGTGCTGAAGTATGACAAACAATCTCCATCCTTAAACTTCCAAAGGAGCATGCATGGGGGGGGGGGGAAGAGGGGGGGGGAGAGGGGGGGGAAGAGAAAGAAACTCTTTCAAGAGCTGGAGCAACAAATAAGGCAAAGCTAATGGCAAATGCACAAAGATAGCGGGGAAAATAACAAGAGTTATTTCACAAATCACATGAAGATCCAAACTTGACCCACGAATGGCTGAACTGAAATCTAAAGATGAGGGACTGGTAACTGAGCTACAGATAAGATGGTTTACAGTAAGCACAGCAAACAATGACAAAGCAGAGACCTGCAGCAGGGTGTAAGGCACAGAACCGGCCACGATTATACTGTACGCACAATGCGTTGCTGGCTGCCGCAAGGTGGCACGGCTCATCCACTAAAAAGCGCGTACGCACTACAGCATCACCACACCAGAAAAACATTGGGATCAGGACCCTGAGAGAACTTGCAGAGACTGGAGAAGACGTGATCCCCTGGGGCATTCCCATTCCAACCACTAAAAGCTCCCTGCAAGAAAACCAGACAGATCGGGGAAAAGAGAAAAACACAACCTCACACCGAATAGGGTCAGTACCAAGCGAGTACGCCGGGTTACATATGGACAGCCGGAAGATGCAATCAGAGACCAAGGCAACGAGGTAGAGCATACAGAAATAGTCCCAGTCGCATTGGATGCCACTGGTCTGATTACAAGAACTACCAAGTGCAAATGGTGGGGGAGGGGAGGGGAGTCTGGGGGTGGGGGTGTGTTCAGGCAGCCACCACACAAACTGCAAGTAGCACGCGCCAGCGCCAAGCAGCGCGCACTATTTGCAAACGCAGAAAAAGGCTACAAACATCATGCGCGCCAATGCGACCCACGCTAACCCTTTTATATAGGGAGAGATGACAGCTAAACACGGAAGCCAATACTCCTTGACTACAGTAATTATTTTTTCCTGTCCATATGGAATTAGAAATTCCTTCACCAAAGAAGAACATTTTATTGGCCAGACCGTTTGAAGAAAACTGCTTAGTGGCTAAATATTTCACCAGCATACTACAAACAATTAATTCCTAATTTCCATTTCATGCTGGAAATGGATCCTCTGCCACCAATAAGATGGACAGCAGGATACCTGCCTGCCGATATAATGTAAACTTCTTATTAGATGTAGCCATGGTAACAGTATGTATTGTATAGTGGGCTGTGTTGCGTTGTAGCTTTGGTGGCAATGGAGAAGCAATGGCCTGGGTTCTGATTCCCTGCCAGTCGCACTGCTACCTCAGATCACCCTGAAACTTGCTCTGTCGGGCATCAGGCACATCTTGCACCAACCCTGCACCATCTCGGTAAACAAAGATGTGGTAATCAAATACAAGATGGAGAACATCCCCACACCAGATAAACTCATTTAAGAAGCCGAGTAATCACCGGCAACAGAGCAGTTCAGGAATCGGCCGTTCATTTCCTCAAGGATGGGCGAGAAAAGGGCCAATGTCTAAGTTAAGCTCACTTCTATTATTAACTGGCAAGAGACAAAGGAAACATTAATAGCTTTTCAAGCTGTAAGATATACAGCATTGTTCAATTACTTACCAATCCTGTACTACTCTGTTGTAGCAAACGTCTACCATGGATCTTGTGGAGTCAGGTCACTGAGAATTAACAGCTTCTCAATGATACTTTATACCCCCCACCATCAAAGTTAATGGCTGCAATCCAATCAACTACATTTTATATCTTGATACCTAATCTCTTTGGGTCCATTTAGTCCTTATCAGAGATGAGCCCAGAAAACAGCAAGGTAAGCAAGTAAGCAACGCCGTGAGGATAACAACAAAGAATAGATGCCCAAGGGTCTTTTTCAAAACTTTAATTGGTGGAGACGTCTATGATAAATTAAAAATGCCCAACTCGTGCCGAGTTTCGCCACATTCCAGTGACTGCCTCAGGGACTTAAATGAGAGCACACTGAGTGACTATTAAATAATTCCAACAACATCCGCATAAAAACGTATCGTAAATGAATAACGTAGCGCTTAAGCCTCTCCCGGTTCCATTCTCTGATGGCGCTGCGTACGTGTTTCTGCGCGTCAGCGTGTGCTGTCTCCACTCGATACTGAACAATGTGGTATTAGGTAGAGAGCTGCAATGAATCTGGGGTGTCTATAAGTAGGGATAGGCATTTTTCTCTTTAAATTGTTTTTGTTTCCACCTTATGCATTTAACATAAGAACGACGCTGTAGAGCGCCTTCAGCAGCCAATCGAGATGCGGCTTTCACCCTTCAACCTCACGGCATACTGAGGCTTGACCTTGACTTTGCCGTGGAAGAAGTTGCACCACTTGACTAGAAATAAAAACCCTCCTACTTTAGAATATCATCACATAAAAACTGTCCATGTATCAAAGCAACCTAGCAACTGTCGGTAGATGAAGACCTCTTAGCCTGCCAGTAATATGCATCTTTCAGAAAGCAAAATTATGTTTTTTTGGCAGGCTATACAATGGATTTAGCACAATTTTTGGACCTGGGAGACATCAATTGTTGACAATGAAGGGCTTCCAAGTGTTTGACAGTTCTTGCAAAAACCTATCATTTCTTACCATTGGTTTTGATCTATTCACTGGAGGCCACATGAACAGTGGAAGTCACATCCCACTCCCCTGTTCCCTGCATTTTCACAGCTTTCTGAAGTCTTACCTGGACAACAGGATGACCCCCGGTGCATGCTTTGACCGCTCCACGACTGCCCTCCGTTTCATAGTGTGCGCGATGGTGCGGTTTAGGCTGGACTTCAATCTGTAGTTCATAAGGTCCCGACTGACTTGACAATGGCCATTCAAGAGGAGGGAGGGAAGCCACAGGAAGGCTGGAAAGGCACAAACCACAGTGGTTTGAAGGTGCTGCATACAGCCGATAAGCTCCTTTTAAAAATGCACGCTCACTTCTGAAATCTGTGCCAAGCTGTTGGCTAGACAGGGGAATGAGTTACAAAAAAGAGGGGAAGCTGTGTCCAAGATGGATGTGGTTCGGAGTCAAAATGCAGCAGATTGACCAGCTTTGTGAACAGGCAAAAAGGAAGCAGGCTACTTTAAAAAATGAAACCAGTGTTACTAGTGAGCAATAAGGCAGGAGTAGGTGTGTGGCAACAGAGATTATACCATATGTCTCAGATGAATATAAAGACACAAGCTAAAAACGAGCACCTTATACCCTCCAGGGAAATGTAGTAAAATGTGGTTCTCTCACATACCCAAATAAGACTCGCCGTGTTTATTAAACAACATTTTATTGGGCGTGAAGGAGGAATCATTAATCTGTTTAATCTGCTGACAGTTTTTAACAGATCAGGTAGGTGGAAGGCCTACAAGTGTTTTTATACTGGCAGACCTTCAAGCAAATTTTCACAATTTTGGCAACGTCCAGACCGTACAAAAGTGCCCATGGATGATTTTGCACCTGCTTTAACTGCGGGTGGACTCTTAAGTGGGAAAGTGAGCAAGGGGATTTCAAAAACAAAGTCCCAGGAATGCCCCTTTTTTTCCCCGTGGCTAAATCTAAGCCACCCTGTGAAACTCAGCGGCTACATTTACTGATTGGGAAAGTGGGGGGAGGGAAGGCCATTTTCAGCTCCCCGGTTATCTGAGTACATCCCTTAAAAAATTCCCTCTTAATAAGAGATTAGCTAGAGAATGGAATTTTAACATCTGATCATATGATCTCCTCTGCCCAATCACAGCTTTCCAAATGCAGCTTTATAAAGCAACAGCAGGCCTCTAAAGTTTTGGTTCAACTTGTTTTTTTCGTTTCTTTTGTGGCTTTGTTTTCATTTGGTTAGTGCAATGTTTTTTCAGTTCAGTTCATTTGCTAAACCGAAAAAAAATATTAAACAAGAAAAAAAAACCAACCAAAAACATAACACAAAAAACAAAAAAAAGCCCTCGGGGGGGGGGGGGGGGGGGGGCCCTGGATGGGTCGACTTAGACAAAAACTGCCATGGCAAGGTGCCATGACCTAGGTCCAGACCTGGCCTTCCAGTTGCTCCTACCCAGGTCCCAGGACCTGGACATCACTTTGGGGCCTTCCACTGGTGCAGACAGCACCATTCTGGCGTACAGCTGTACAATTCAAAGGCCTAGGCGCTGGGCCCGGGTAGGTTTTTTGGTTTTTGTTTTGTTTTTGGTTTTTTTTAGCAGGGAAGGCCCAGCCAGGGGCCCTTTTTTAAATGCCACAAATATGAAAATACTGAAAATGTTGGGGGTTATTTCATAGGCGGCTATTTTTTAGTTCATTCCATGGCCTCACCTGTTGCATTTTTTACCATTTGTTACCAAATGAATACTTAATCCCTATAAATGTGACAAGTCATATGCGACATGGTGCATTCAAGACAGAACAGAGAATGGAACAGTACAAAATTAACACTTCTAAACTTTTAGAAAACATAGGATTAAACCCAAATGAGTGCAAGGATTTTATACTGTTTTATACTGTTTCCCTAACACACCAACACGACACTGACATTACTCTAGGGCAAGGTCTAATGAGACCTCTGTCATACTCAGACAAGCTGATACCTCAGATGCCATGTTTGTAAAGGGAAAAAAACACTTTTAAGGGCCAAAAAGGATACCACCTTACATATACATATTTGGAATTGGGTAAAAATATTTATTAGCAGACAGTTTTGACAGCAGGAAGTTCACGGAACACCTATAACGGACATTTTAATTATCTGTGCCCCTGAATCTCAATATATTTAACGATGAAGCGAATCCATGGGATCAAATCATGATGAGGCCTCTATTCACTTCCAACGCAAACGCATTCGGTGTGAACAGAATTTTGGAACAGGGAGCTAATTATAATGGCATTTGAATGAAAATGCAAGGAAACGCCACATCAATCACTTTTAGGAATATCAGCAATCTTTGCATGGGCAGAAGGAAAGAGATTGTTCCTTTGTGTGTAGGGACATTGTATTGGAACATTATCTGTTTTGAGATGAGTATTGTTTCATTTGGAAAATATATAGAGGAGGTGACTCTTTGCACCCATACTATTGACTTTTTTGGATGTTCCCATGTGATATATATTAACAACATTGAAGGTCGTTAAGGCTTAGCAATATTCATTGCAAGTGGCTTTTATAGAAAATGAAGTAAATACCAAAAAATATTGGAGTTAAAAATAAAGTAATGTGACCTATGACCAACTGTGAGTTTGACTGACAGACAAACTCCTTGCGTATGGTTCCTACAAATCAAATTATAAAAGGCTAGCGATTTTGACTATGTGGCTAATTTAAATGATATGAAAGCAAACCAGTGAAACCAATTGCATCTTTATATTTACCAAAATTCTGTCATCGACCTGGGTAAAGACACAGAGGAACAATCTCTCTCCTATCCAGACAAGGGCTGATGATAGTCACAAAATGTATGGAATTTTACTGAAACCATGATCTGTAATCTCACCAATGTATTTCATAATTTAATATCTCATCTTAAATTTTTAAAACCTAATAACTGTATATGATGTGATCCACTGCATAAAGATCAGAGTCGGAGCACCATAAATGCATAAATATTTAGATTACAAAAATATTTAATGGATCAATATTTCCATTTTAATTTTTTCATGAAGTAAAATTACTCTGCACTGTGCCCTAAATCTATAGGATGTTCAAAAAATATAATTTTTTGCAAATACGTTTTAATATGTAGAGATAGTACCGAGTTAAGCGTCCCTACACAGTGATGACACCTTCCATATACTCACTGAACACAAGGTGTGCACGGGCGGCACCAGAGCAAAGTTCACCGGCAGTGTTCCTGCCAACCAGCTTAAGCTTTGCTCCAGAGGGCCCATGTTTATGGGGGACTAGTTCGGCCCCCAGGCATGATTAATCAAGTCTGCTGAGACAATTCATACCTGTAGCATGAAACTTAGTACCAGCTCTGATGCTACCATGGTGGTCGAGAGAAGCCAGGTAAAAATGAAATTTCTCAGGCTTTAAATCAAGCTGGTTGTTCCTCATTAATTGAACTGTACTCAATTTTTAAACTTTGTTTTTTAGTGGAATTGTGTAGTCAGAATATCTCTCTAATTTATATAGTAACTTTAATAAGTTTTAATTCTCTACTCTTTTGTGGTATTCAAATTGACTCTTGCTTTAAATAGTTGTAAAATAAATTAGGGCTTAAATCTAGGCATAAAACTATTACCTTAAGCTACACACATTAAAAATCATACAACTTGGGTAGCCCGGTGGCAAATGCTGTGGCAACATTCATGGCCCCTGGGGTGGGATGAAGAGTTCCAGCTACCACAGAATGACGACACCTAGTGGCCAGACTCAGGGTTTGCACTTTTCTGGCTCCAGAGGGAAGTACAAGGACCATATGGTGCAATGATTGGGTTAAACTGGAAGGTGATAAAAATAGGGGGAAAGGCCTTGGATTCTACAAATTAAGTTTCTTGGTCCATAGCCCAACAGAGTCCATTTCTGACTGTCCTGGAAACCCAAAGGAGTAGGTGGCAATTACAGAACCAAAATAACCCCCACAGAACTTACCTGCAGATAGGTATTGCAGGCACCAACTGTTTTGGCCAAGTTGGCGATACCAATAGAATTGACTCTGGTCCTGGATTTCTGTTATCTTCCTGCTCACAAGTTCCAAGGTATTCAGCGGTCTGAAAAACATGACATGGGATACTGCCCTTGTGGGTCGTCAGTGGCGAAGGTTCAGGACTGGTTTTCCACATTTTAATCGGGACACCACATGAGACGTCTGTTGTAAGGTTGTTCATGGCATCCATGAGACTAGGAGAACTGGACAACTGGCTGTAAGTGACGGAGGAGCTGTCCTCCCTCAAACCGATGTGAGGCGAAGGTTGAGGAGAGGGGGACCTTGAATGCCGTGGAGACGTGGTGGGCTGTTGAGGATTGTAGAGCTCAGCACAGGAGTACTTTCTTTTTGCGCCTGGTGATGAAGACCTTGAGTAAGGACGGGGCGATGGGGAATGAGGTCCCAAGCAGGTGTCCTCTGTGATGCTTGCTCGTGGTGACATTATTGGAGAGGTTCTAGGAGAATAAGGAGTATGGATGTTTTGAAACTGTGGACATGGGTCATCACTAGGACCATTATTTGGTGAAACACAGGGTGATGTGTAGGGAGAGAAACTGGTCTCTGAAATGAAACTTGCAGAGGAGCCACTGCTAGCAGGGCTCAAACAAGCTGGTTCTCTGTAGCCCTCAAAGCCAGGGACAGGCAAAGTAAACCTTGGGCTAGTGGTAGCTGTGTTAGACTGATGCTCTACCAAAAGATCTGAATCTCTGCTGCGGAAGTGAACACCTGAATGAATCAGTTCATGAGATGGAGTGATCTCAATCCTAGGGCTCAAAGCTGGGGCACCGGCAGCCTTGATAGGGTCCAAGCAGTATCTTGACCCTATACTATCTGGCTGTCCATATCTGCCCATGGGATTTGCAGAAAGCCTAGGAAAAGCCAAAGGGCTGTATGGCTTGAGGCCATAGTCCGAGATTTCATCAGGAGGGTGTGCAACTCCAGAGGGTGGGCTGATGATTTTATGTGAAGGAGTCGGTTCTTCTGGAAAAAGAAGGGTCTCTTTAAGACTATTAATATTACTAAAATAAGGTACAATCAAGGATATAAAAATGCCAATTGATAATCTGAATGTATCTTTCATATTAAGTACTGGTAAGTAAATAGCATCAAACCAGCTTCAAACGGTATTTGTTCCACATCGAGAGTAGCTGTTTTGCATGGCTGAGTTAATGTCTCAACTCAGGTCTGCCTCATAAACCAACAGCAAGTTGAATATGAAGGACCAAAGTGAAAATGATTAACCAGTTGCTTACATTTGGCTTCCACCAAAGTATATTATAAAAACTAAGGTATGGAATCTATAGTTTGAAAATGATCTGTGCTATTAAACATTCAAAATACAAAACAGGAAAGTAGCAAAGGACCCAAATGTATCAAAAAGATTGGACTGGATATCAGCCGGACAGTCGTGGGTTAGATTCTTGGCTTCGGTTTCTGCTTCTAGGACAGCCAGGGCTAGGAGAGCTACTGAATCAGAGCTCACAAACCACTGATGATGGAGGGTGCCAAATAACACTCCTATAGCAGTACCTACTGGATAGCTAAAGGGACACAAATTTAGAAGGCACGATGTGTAACTCTTAACCCCCCCAGGAGCTCAGAAACGTATGGAGAGAGAGAGAGAGAGAGTGTGTGTGAGAGAGAGCGAGAGAGAGTGTGTGTGAGAGAGTGTGAAAGAGAGAGAGTGTGTGTGTGTGAGAGAGAGAGAGCGAGAGTGTGTGAGAGCGAGAGAGAGTGTGTGTGTGTGTGTGTGTGTGTGTGTGTGTGAGAGAGAGAGAGTGTGAAAGAGAGAGAGAGGTAAGAAGAAAGAAAGTAAGGAATAGTCCTGGATGTTGTGCATGTTAAGTTCCCCCACACCTCTCTCCCTCCCTCCCACAATGTCTGTATTTTTACTTAGGCAACCTGATCCATAGCCCTGACAGCCTCCTTTTGAAGCAGTCAGGCCCTGCTGTGGGGAATGAGTGAGCTACCTGCCATGGACCAAATAAGAGCAGAATGAAAAAAAGAGAACCAAAGTCTTCCAAGAAGACATCACAGCACTCAACTTTATATTTAAGTAATGTATAAACAAAAAAGTACAAGATACTCGTCTTTGCCCTGTATGACTACGGAGCAAAATTTGCATTTTCTTGACAAACTGATGTCATTATAGTGCAACTTTTATTCCATACTGGCAGAACGATGTATCTTGTAGTTTGCAGAGAAGGCTGAATTAATATGAAATAATGTCTCCAGATCTCTCCATGTGAATCCAGCGGTAAACACTGGAGGCTAACATCTCAACGTTAAAATGCTGTTTCAAATATAGCAAGTGTTCCACTTTCCCCAGAAATGTATCTTAAAAGAACCCTGTGATTTAAAGTGCAAAACAAAAACAAAAAATGCTTATTGGATTGCGCACTAGGTCGCCTCTGCCTCCTTTTACAGATTTTTCTAAGAGCTCCTTAGAATGTGGTAAACTTTATTCAAAAGGCACGTGTGAATAGGATGTGCGAATAATGAAGGGGAAGCAGCTATTCCTTTTCAAATTTAGACGCTGCTGATCATATTATGAAGCCACTACCTTCCTGCCTGCGAGTGTCACGAGTAGACAAACCCTTAGACAGCAGCCTGACCCTGTACCGCGGGTGGAACCGTGATCAGTAACAGTTTGAACGCCCTCCCAAGAGTGGTGGTGGTGGCGGCCATGTGAGCCCAGAGCAGGAAAATAAACACAGAAGCTGACGGCACCTGCTAGACCTAACAGATTTATGCAGGCGTGAGCTTTTCAGGACGAGAGTCCAGCAGGTGCATCTGGCTGAAGTGGATTCGTCCTCGTGAGATCAGGCCCTCCTTAAATTTATTAGTCAGGTGCCACCGGACTCTGTGTCAATTTATTGCTAGGATGGGAAAACAACAAAGCCCATGCTTTTCCTATCTTGCGACTGATTATAAATAAGGCGAATCCCTTAACCTGGGTGTGCATTTATTTTTCTAAGTTGTTTTAACTGTGTTTTCTAGCTAAGCACAGAAGTATAAAATATGGTGGTAGATTAAGAGCCCAAGGACCATCTAATCTCTTTTACCTTCCTGTTGCTGAGGGTTGACCCTGGGGGAAGGCCATCCCCTCTCCTACCAGCACAAGCTTCTCCCGCCCCCACTGTAATGCTGCACCTCATCCCCACACTGCCTGATACACTCTCCTCCACCATAAATGCCTCTCTCTTCACCCCTCCCCCCGGCACACTTATGCCTTTCTTCTTCCCTCCCCCCTGCAGCCTTTCTCTTCTCCTCTCCCCCTGCACACTTATGCTTCTCCCCTCCCCCTGCACACTTATGCCTTTCTTCTCCCCTCCCCCTGCACACTTATGGGCCCCCCCCCTTTTTTCTTCTCCTTCTTCCCTCCCCACGCAACACTTATGCCTTTCTTCTCTTCTCCCCCCTGCACACTTATGCCTTTTTTCTGCTGTCTCCCAAACTCCCCCCCCCGCACACTTATGCCTTTCTTCTCTTCTCCCCTCCCCCCCGCACACTTATGCCTTTCTTCTCTTCTCCCCCCTGCACACTTATGCCTTTCTTCTCCCCTCCCCCTGCACACTTATGCCTTTCTTCTCTTCTCCCCTCCCCCCCGCACACTTATGCCTTTCTTCTCTTCTCCCCCCTGCACACTTATGCCTTTCTTCTCCCCTCCCCCCCGCACACTTATGCCTTTCTTCTCTTCTCCCCCCTGCACCCTGAAGCCTTTTCTTCTTCACTCCCCCTGCCACCACACCTGCACCAACTTATGGCCTTTCGTCTCTTCCCTCCCCCCCCCACGCACCACTTACTGCCTTTTCTTCTCTTCTCCACCTCACACAGCAACCACTTATGGCCGTTTTTCTTCTTCTTCCCCCCCGCCACCACTTCTGCCTTTTCTTCTCTTCTCCCCTCCCCCCGCACACTTATGCCTTTCTTCTCTTCTCCCCCCCGCACACTTATGCCTTTCTTCTCTTCTCCCCCTACCCCCCCCGCACACTTATGCCTTTCTTCTCTTCTCCCCTACCCCCCGCACACTTATGCCTTTCTTCTCTTCTCCCCTCCCCCCGCACACTTATGCCTTTCTTCTCTTCTCCCCCCCCCTCCCCCCCTCCCCCCCGCACACTTATGCCTTTCTTCTCTTCTCCCCCCCCCCCCGCACACTTATGCCTTTCTTCTCTTCTTCCCCCCCCCCGCACACTTATGCCTTTCTTCTCTTCTCCCCTCTCCCCCGCACACTTATGCCTTTCTTCTCCCTCCCCCCCGCACACTTATGCCTTTCTTCTCTTCTCTCCCCTCCCCCCCCCCCCGCACACTTATGCCTTTCTTCTCTTCTCCCCTCCCCCCCGCACACTTATGCCTTTCTTCTCTTCTCCCCTACCCCTCTTCTCCCTACCCCCCCCCCCCCCCCCTTCCCCCCCCCCCCTCCCCCCCCCCCCCTCCCCCCCCCCCCGCACACTTATGCCTTTCTTCTCTTCTCCCCTACCCCCCCCTGCACACTTATGCCTTTCTTCTCTTCTCCCCCCCCCCCCCCCCGCACACTTATGCCTTTCTTCTCTTCTCCCCTACCCCCCCCCGCACACTTATGCCTTTCTTCTCTTCTCCCCTACCCCCCCCCCCGCACACTTATGCCTTTCTTCTCTTCTCCCCTCCCCCCCCCCCGCACACTTATGCCTTTCTTCTCTTCTCCCCTCCCCCCCCCCCCCGCACACTTATGCCTTTCTTCTCCCCCCCCCCCCCCGCACACTTATGCCTTTCTTCTCCCCCCCCCCCCCCCGCACACTTATGCCTTTCTTCTCCCCCCCCCCCCCCCGCACACTTATGCCTTTCTCTTTCACCCCCCCCCTAGCTACGATTCTCTTCCCCACTGACAGAAGAGGAGCACCACTTTCAACCTTCCTCTTCCTTCTCCTTTGTCTGCTTCAATCTGAAGTGTGGATTGCGGAAGGACCTCCAGCCCCAGGCTGCAGACTTCAGGGTGAAGCTGACAGAGGAGGCAGATACAGCTAAAAAGAGCTGCTCTCCTTCTGCTGCTGGGAAGGAAGGGGTTAGGAGGAGGTGGAGGAGGAACGCACTGCTGTAAGCGTGTGAAAGGAGGCTCCCCCTACCTGAGCACAGCACAACACTGATTTTGCAACAGGCAGGGCTGAAGGCGTACGGAAAGGCTCACTTGCTTCCAGACGTGCAGTGTCCTACCCTAGGGAGAGCCCTGCTGTTTCTCTATCAAAGTCCTGGGTTAGATTCCTGGCTCAGGCCCTGCTTGTTCATTCCGGGTTTACCTTCACTTCTCCACTGGTAAGTATCCTCTCGTGGAGACTGCACTACGTAGGGGACCTGGCACAGCTTTACAGAGCCTCTCACACCCCAATCCAGCTCCCCTCACTGCTTGAAATGAGTTAGGTGCTCTCAGTCCAGTTCTGGATTGCATGTGTAGCCTCTATCAGGCTTTCTACAGGTCTGCGAATGCATTCTGCTGCCACTGATTTGGGATAAGGGGACCAACCAGTATCCTCTTGGCTTATGCCATACTCGCTGGCTGGAGTGTTATTTGACTGACATCAGCAAAACCAGGCACATTTTGCATGACAGCAGATCCCTCTTCTGCATTTAAAAAAAAAAAAATCACGTTTGGGGGTCATTGATGTCAGCTCTACCAAAAAAAAAAAAAGTCTCATCACCAAATAAAAAAAACATTTTCAATTTAATTTCTTATCCAGTATACTGAATAGTAAATGCACTACTCAGAGTTATAACTGGCGATGAGTTTCCAGAGGATGTGTTTTTCTTCCTTTGTTTTCTGGTTGTAAAAGGGTTTCTTTAATCGTGGACCCATGTCTTGCAACGGTTCGGTTGCAAGCCATTCATAATGAGCTACACAAAGTGCAAAGGATGTTTTCCATATTGGAAATTTTCTGTTCTTGTGAGCACAATCTAATTAGTTTCATCTTCGACACAAACCTGTTTATTATGGTTTTAATTGCTTCAAATAGTGAAAATAAAATCTAAAAATGTTTTTAATAATAATAATTAGAAAGCTGTCCTGAGAGAGGATAGTGTGCACTAGCCTGGTAAAAAAAAAAAAAAAAGGATTGACTTAGCAGTTCATTATGACATGGACCCTGCTGAAAACTCTTCCAGCCATACATACAAGGACAACCTAAAGAATTTACATTTCAACCATAATTATCTTTACAAGAGGTGTACGTTAACTTGGGCTCACGCAAATCTTGGGAAGAGGAAACGTACAATACAAATATCCTAATAGCCTTCAGGCTTTTTTTCTGTACTTTTAACTTTTCTTCTTTTTTTTTTAAATGTGCCTTCACACAGCCCATCATGGGTGTGTTTTGTTATGGAGGGTGTTTCTGTTTTGTTTTGGGTTTTTTTTTTTAAGGTAACTTTTTGATTTGGGGTTAATGAATTTAAAAGTTGCGAAAGGTGCCAGACCAGACCTGACCTGACCACACTGGAAACCGAAGCCCTCCATTTAAGCCACAGAACCCAGGGGTAGCACGAGCTTTCCCCTCCCACAACGCTGTCTTGCCAACGCGCCTCTGCACTGTTCTGGAGGGAGCACCTCTGGGTAATTCAATCTCCATGCCTGGGCTGTATTTAGCCCCTGCGTTGAGATTGCCCACCCTGGTGCCAGTTAGTGCCCAATAGCCAAAGATTGTATGGGTTTTTTTTTTTTTGTTTTTTTTAAAGTAATTTAGACACCTGCTGAGTGGAAACTGGATGGAGACCCACCACACTTGGGTCGCCACTAAAATGTCAGTTATAGATAGCAGCTGACTGCAGGCATGCGACATGATAATCTAATCAGAGTAATGTAAAAGTACAAATATGGTTTTCCTTCAGCCCCCATGAGCGGGACCTTATCTCTTGTTGTAGTAATAAGACAAACAGAAGCCAACAAGAATCTTTCCTACCAGCCCCCAAAATATGCAAAAGACAAAATTACTTTACTCTTCCGCCATTTCTAACTCTTAATAAATCTGCCACACATACATTCATGTCTTTTTTTTTTTGTTTGTTTGCGCAGCTACAGAAAACACGAGGATTTTCCTTTGTTATAGTTAGGTCCCTTTCTTTTTTTTTTTTCTTCAACAAAATATTCCAAAATAAAACATCTTCATTCACTTGTAAGAGGAGCCCATGTACAGAAAAAGGTTTGTATCAGGTAGCAGAGGGAATCATAGTGGGGGGACAACGACAGGTATTTGGAAATTGCATTTGATGTATAATATTTCTGATCTGTTGCAAACTACTCTGAGCAATCCTTTGGAATTGAAAAGGCAGGGTGGAAATGTACATATGGAAGCAGAAAACATTATCTATCTCAAGCCATTAAGAGTAGGCCCTTATAAAAGCCCAGCATGCCCTGGCAGGAAGGCTAGACTAGAATAAAAGGTCTCCATCACAATGTTATAAAGTGTGAGGTTCAGGGTTGTTTTTTTGGGTTGTTTTTTTTTAATAATTGTGGCGTGATAAGGAGATCATGCTTTCCCACAGTGTAATAAATTCTCGCCTGCCAACTTGCTCATTAAATTTAGCAGAGCTGGAGAGCTGGCAGCAGGGGTACTATTGACAGACTTCTGCCCGCACATGACTGGCGCTCTCAGGCAGACCTGCTCACTATTCCTCGGCGGGGGGGGGGATCCCTTCTCGGTTGACTGCCAACAGCTGGTCAACTCCGCTCCGACCGATGACCAGCAGCACAAGTCTACTGAGGAGAAGCAAAGTGCTAAAGCCCTGATTTTATTACACTTGCCTCCTCACCACCCTCTTAGACAGAGACTAGGAAAAAGTCTTAGTAAGCAACCATGAATGTATGTATATATATATATATATATATATATATATATATATATATATATATATATATATATATATAATAAAAATAAAACACACCCTCCCTTCGCAGAACAAACAAACAAACCGTAAACCGGAATTGTGGAAGTACAATAACTGATCAATTTCTGGTTGACCTTCAGAGGTTCACGGAATATTATGCAACAAGGAACTATTGCGGCACCCTCTGCCAATGATATTTAAAAATGAACAAACGAACATCCAGCCATGCTCTCAATCTCACAAGAGCGGCAGGGGACGAGAGCCGAGCCAAAAGCAAGTTGCAGCAAGTGCCCTTTAAATATCTGCCTGCCGGGTGCCCAGGATTAAACAGCAGGCATCGATATTGCACGGTTCTCTAGGTGGTGGTACTCTCTGACTGTTTAGGGGGGGCAGGCTGCTGAAATAATTCTAGCACAGCAATAAAAGGGCTGCTGCCTTCTAAGGGTTAACACGAAAACCAAACACAGGTACCCAAGCGACCTCCTCCCGGGCTCGCCAGCCGAACAATGAGCCAGTGTCTGCAGCGATCACAAACCTTCTATGGGCTTTAAATAATCGTAATCAAAGAGCATGGAGAAGTCCAGCTCGTCCTCCGAGCTGGCATGTCGCTGCGTGCCGTCGGGGTCCCCCTGCGCGTCGGGGTCCGCTTCTTTGTGAATGTAGCTCATTTCTACTCGGACAAATCCGTTTGGCAGGAGGAGGAGGATAAAATGAAAATAAAGTAAGTCACACTGTCTCTTTCCAAAGGGGAGAGAAAAAAAATATATGGTTTTCAAAAAAGCAATTCAAAGTGCACGAGGGAAGGGGGTGGGTGGGTGGAAACCCCCTAACCCCTTTGGGATCACCTGATCGGACTGGTAAAAAAAAAAAAAAAAACAAACGAAACACCTGATCCGGGCGGCCTGGCAAAGCGCTAAAAAACTAAAAATCATCCGACGGGGCAAGCGAAAGGTGAAAGTAGAAGGCGAGTGGCTGGAGCGGCGCGCGGGCGAGGCTCAGCGACAGCGCGCGAGCCGCTGAGTCGGCCCCGACTTCCTGTTTGCAGAAGCCACCTGCGGCCGCGGGGCGGGGCTCCGGGAGCAGCGGGGCCCGCCCCCGGCCGACCCTCCCTCGCCGGCACACGGAGACCTCGGCCATGGGAGGACAGCGGTGTAATCGGGGCCTGTAAGCGTTCATCCACCCTGGAGCAAGGGCAGTGCACTGCTGCTGAAAATGTGCTAACCTTGAGTGCCTTTCTAAATGGCTGAGGTAGGCATACGGTAGTTGTTAAAAAAAAAAAACACCCCAGCAACACCAACCCACTGTCCTTATGCTTATTAGGAAAAAAATATTTTAGGTGAATTACAAGGAACTGGAAGTTCTTTGGAAGCAGAGGTCTTTGCTCCTGGTGCCAGCTTGGCATCCACGCAAAACTGACCCAAACCAGAGACACTTTTCAGATAAAGAAAAAAAAAAAGTATAATAAATCTAGGAGGGCCCAGGAGCACTAGAAGGGGGCTTCATGTACTTTCTTTAACCCCATTGCAGGACAAGGATTTGGTTCCAGCACAGGCATCGCGGGTTCGGAGAAGCCAGGGCCTGTTGCGCTTTCCTTTCCAGGATGACAGTCAGTGCCACTTTTCTGAAGCCAGCATGAAAGAGCAGCAGATTACGCCCCACATTCATGCCAAGGAAATTCTCAGGAGCCCCACTCGTTACTGCCTCCAGTGCTGGAGTCTTCCTGGCCAGAGGAGACAAAACAGTTTGCAGCCTGACTGGGGGCCTAGGAATGTGCAGGCACGAAACTTTGGGCTTTTTTTGTTTGTTTTTTTTCTGGGGCAGAGGAATATTTGTTTTTTTAATTATTTGTATGTGTATTTTGGTTTAGTTTATATGGGTGAACCAAAATAAACATTACCCCCCCCCCCCAAAAAAAAACAAACCAGAGCCTCCCTGGGTTTTTGCCAGCTCTCCCACGTCCTTCCGACCCTTCCCATCCCCACCCCCACCAAAAGCTGGGGCCCTACTAAGCTGCACTAAAGCCAAACCCAATCAGGGCCTCCTGGGGCCCCTCTGTATCCCACCCCCGGCAACCTATGGCCATAAAAATAAAATGGCACCAGCCTGCCCTCAAACCAGGGCCAGTCGGTACCATTTTTAAAGGGATTCAGGTGGGACAGAAGTCACTGGGGAATGCTCCTGCCCCTTTCTTCCTGCAAGACCCCCCCCCCCCACCGAAGAGGTAAAGTGGTGGTGGTCAGGGAGCTCCCTGGCTTCAGCTCTTTTGCAAGGGGTGGGGGTGGAGAGTTGGAGGAATCCAGGCAGCTGGCCCCGTTTTTAAAAGGACACTGATAGGGCAGGAGCGACTGGGGATGGGATCCTACCTCTTTCTTCCTGCCTCACAGAAGAAGTAAGGGGGTGACAGAAGGCCAAGGGGGCTTTCTTTTTTGATTTCTCTGCAAATAGTATTAACTGTTTGCTAACAGCATGCACTATTTTTTTAAATGAAAATACCTGAAAAGTTTTGGGGTCTTTGGACCCAGCAGCGTTGCAGTTGTTTTGAAATGAACAGAACCGAAAATGGCCATTTTCGGTTTGGATGCCTTATTCATTTTGAACGCATGCACACCCCTAATTGGGAACTCACCTCCACTGGGACTGGTTCCTGTTTTCCCTCGGTGGTGTTTCCCCCTTGGATCATCCGTTCTAGAGCAGTTTAGGCTTCTTCTGAAAAAAGCGCTTGTGAGTGATTAATTAATACAGAATTGCTCATCTGCGCGGAAGCTACAGAGGGAAGGATCACAGTATCCCATTCAGCACGCGAAAGAGACACTGGTCTCAGGCCAGTTCTGGAGGGCCATGCAGCAAAAGCAGCCACCCCCCTGGCACCCGTCAGATCCTTATGAACCCGTGAATTCTGCTGCCTGCCTCACTAGTGACTTGTGACAAGGACACAAAGAGAGAGAATGACTTGAGGGCTCTGTATGTGTTTCGGTGGAATATGTACACAGTAGAGGCTTCAAGTCTTCAAACGGCTGCTAATTCAGCCCCTTTTAGTGCACGTATTTTTTTCTCTGTGATTACAGTCAGGAAGATTTTGCATATGTATGGAAGATACTTTCTACATATCCCAGGAAATGGATCCCCTGAGTGACTATGAGAGTGCCCAGGATTGCTTTTCCGGAAACCTAAACAGAATTAAACGAGCATTCCAGTAATTAAGGCTAACACTCGGCGCCACTGCTTACAAGTCCAAAACATGGTAATTTAGCCCCTCTTTGTGTCCATTACTATGTGTCTCACACATGCATGCATATTTTTCTTAAGCAAATATAAAATTTTGATCTTCAGCCATGGTAATTTTGTAGAAGCAGGCTCCCAGCTTAGCTCATTTCCAGTGGCCAAGACAATTTAGAAGATGAAGCATGGGCCTCCTCTCCATGCAGTCTTAATTTTGAATTCTGCCCGAGGTTTACAATGAAATTACTTCAGGGGCCTGAGCTCAAATGCTCAAATTACAAAACTACAGCCTCCCACTTTAGGGGACTGCTTCGTAATTGGCAGTATCTGAGAAAAGGCCAGAAGCCTGAGCCAGGATAAGGACAGGAACAGCAAAACAAAGCAGGCCTCTCTAACAGGCCGTTGCAATAAAATCTGCGGGACAACCGGCGTTCCGAGGCAAGCACCTGCGCTCCCGACGAGCGCCCAGGCACCCTTCCTGGGTGTACAATTTTGTATTTAAATTAGGTCCGACAACCGATGCTTAATTTTACCGGCGTCAGTTTTCGCACCCGCTGTCAGCTACGGGTTTGGAAAATGGACGCTGGCAAAATTGAGCATCCGTTTTCAAACCCGCCAACTGGCGGGCAGATTTTTTTTTTTTTTGGGTGGGGGGCCTCCGACTTAATTTAGAAGATGATATTAAGTCGGAGGGTGTACAGAAAAGCATTTTTTTTCTGCTTTTCTGTACACTTTCCTGGTGCTTTCTGTGGTTAACGCCTGCCTTTGGGCAGGCGTTAATTTCTGAGAGTAAAATATGCAACTTGGCTGCACATTTTACTTTTAGTATCCTGGGCGACTAACTAATAGGCTCATCAATGCGCATTTGCATGTGATGAGCGCTATTAGTTTTCGCGAGGTTGGCCACGCATTTTCAAGGTGGTATTACCCCTTACAGTATAAGGGGTCACCCCTATGCCTTCTGTTAAGGGTAGTAACTGCCACTCCGTGCGGGTCACCCCCATGCCTTCTGTTAAGGGTAGTAACTGCCGCTCCATGTGGGCTACCCTCATGCCTTCTGTTAAGGGTAGTAACTGCCGCTCCGTGCGGGTCACCCCCATGCCTTCTGTTAAGGGTAGTAACTGCCACTCCGTGCGGGTCACCCCCATGCCTTACAGTATAAGGGGTAATAGACCCGTGTCGAAAATGCGCAGTCAAACGGGTGCTGAACGGTGCGCGAATGGGCCTGTCAATAAGATCTGTGGTCATTAAGAGAGCGCCATGTGAAAGTGAGAGTGCATTAACAATTTGATTTTTAGATTGCTTATCTTTAAATTTTTGGCTCTTAGTGCGTCTCATTAAAAATCCAGTGGCGGGAATCCCAACAAACACTGCTCAAGTTTTCATAAACCTTTTTTGCCAGTGCCGTTAAATGTCCCAAGTAATCACTTCCTGTGAACACCCCTAAATTTTGTGCTTACCCAGCGTAAGGCTACAGACGCCTTACTCTGCAAACCCACTCTTGCAGAGGGTGTTGGTACGGCCATCAAACCTCCGAAAAGGCTGGCATAACAGTCATGGAGAGGCCGGGCTTACCGCCCTCAAATCGGCAGCCCGGCTGCAGAAGGCTTCCACGAAGCTGCCATGGTCATAGCACGAACAACAGTGAACATCATTTGAACAAATATGAGAGGGCAGTCCTGGGAGCAGGGTTGGGGGGGGGGGGGTCGGGTGGAGGATCTGAGGGGGGAGTTGATGTTGGTTTGGGTATTGAGCATCTGAGAAGCTCATCTACACGGTGATGGAGAGCAAGCGAGGAAGGCAGCTGAGCGCACTTGATAGCCCAGCTGCCATCATTTGGCTGGTAGCAGAGGTCCGGGCTGCATGGTTTTATGGCAGGCGCAGATGTATTAATACCGATAAACATTACATTCATTTTCCGAAGGCGCTCTCAGATACAGCACCGTGTGTGCAAGCCTAGTAGCATGGGCAACACTCGGTGAAAAATTCACATCCTCCTCATGTTTCATAACAACTTTGGTCAAATATTTGTCCTGCGAATGGCAAAATGTCGGCCTCTGGAAGCTGTCCTCGGGCGCAGAATACGCTAGCGTAAAACATTTTTTTGTAGCATGCGATGCGGCTCAGTGCAGCCTGGGTAATTTCCTTGGATGAAAGCAACATTTCATTTTAGTCCTCACGCATGAAGGGGAAGACAATGTTAAGAACGAGATGAGTTATTTCGTCATCGGGGCAGCTCAACTTGCAATTACAAATTCCTAAAAAGCTGCCTAAAGCCACTGATAATTGCCCATGCCGGAGATAACATTTGAGACCGCCATAAAGAACGCTTGTGGAGCTGGGCATTGACTAGATGAGTACAGGAAGGCAATTAACATCTTTTTTTTTTTCTATTATTTCGTTTTTTTTCACTGCCTTTCCTTGAAGCTCGAGGCGGGGTGTACAGTTCCTAAAACAAAGATATCAATTCAATAGCTAGCTGTACAAAATGGGTCATCTCCCCCTCCATCTGCAAAGTATTCAGTCCTCCATCAGCAGAAGCTGACACCCCTAGAGAGTGCTACTTAAAAAAAAAAAATAAGAGCTGCTGAAGGCCTCTGTATTACATTTCAAAGTCCAAAAAAATTATGCCTAAGACTACATTTATCTGGGAGGCAGCCCAGAATCCCACAGGCCACGCCTTGCATCTCTCATGCAGTTTGAGAAACGACTGTATAGTGGCCTGTACATCTCCGGATGAGGAGCCTCCTGCATGGCTCAGGAGTTCGGCAGCCTGTAGGCCACAGAGAGTATGAGGTCAACGGTGACGATCGTCCCAGCCTGCACAATGAGATTCAATGTTTCTGTTATTTTTTTGGGTGGGGGAAAAAAATTCACTAGTCTGGTGTGAACCAGAGAAACAGAGTTAACTTAGTAAGTGGTGCACCCAGTTTGCCCAGCGAATTGCTTAGGGCAGTAACTGCCGCTCTGTGCGGGTCACCCCCATGCCTTCTGTTAAGGGCAGTAACTGCCGCTCTGTGCGGGTCACCCCCAGGCCTTCTGTTAAGGGTAGTAACTGCCGCTCCGTGCAGGTCACCCCCATGCCTTCTGTTAAGGGTAGTAACTGCCGCTCCATGTGGGCTACCCTCATGCCTTCTGTTAAGGGTAGTAACTGCCGCTCCGTGCAGGTCACCCCCATGCCTTCTGTTAAGGGTAGTAACTGCCGCTCCGTGCGGGTCACCCCCATGCCTTCTGTTAAGGGTAGTAACTGCCGCTCCATGTGGGCTACCCTCATGCCTTCTGTTAAGGGTAGTAACTGCCGCTCCGTGCAGGTCACCCCCATGCCTTCTGTTAAGGGTAGTAACTGCCGCTCCATGTGGGCTACCCTCATGCCTTCTGTTAAGGGCAGTAACTGCCGCTCCGTGCAGGTCACCCCCATGCCTTCTGTTAAGGGTAGTAACTGCCGCTCCATGTGGGCTACCCTCATGCCTTCTGTTAAGGGTAGTAACTGCCGCTCCGTGCAGGTCACCCCCATGCCTTCTGTTAAGGGTAGTAACTGCCGCTCCATGTGGGCTACCCTCATGCCTTCTGTTAAGGGTAGTAACTGTCGCTCCGTGCAGGTCACCCCCATGCCTTCTGTTAAGGGTAGTAACTGCCGCTCCATGTGGGCTACCCTCATGCCTTCTGTTAAGGGTAGTAACTGCCGCTCCGTGCAGGTCACCCCCATGCCTTCTGTTAAGGGTAGTAACTGCCGCTCCATGTAGGTTACCACCATTCATTAATGGCAGTAACTGCTGCTCCATGCAGGTCACCCCCAAGCCTTCTGTTAAGGGTAGTAACTGCCGCTCCATGTAGGTTACCACCATTCATTAATGGCAGTAACTGCTGCTCCATGCTGGTTACCCCCAGGCCTTCTGTTAAGGGCAGTAACTGCCGCTCTGTGCCGGTTACCCCCATGCCTTCTGTTAAGGGTAGTAACTGCCACTCCATGTGGGCTACCCTCATGCCTTCTGTTAAGGGTAGTAAGTGCCGCTCCATGTAGATTACCCCCATGCCTTCTGTTAAGGGTAGTAACTGCCACTCCGTGCGGGTCACCCCCATGCCTTCTGTTAAGGGTAGTAACTGCCACTCCATGTGGGCTACCCTCATGCCTTCTGTTAAGGGTAGTAAGTGCCGCTCCATGTAGATTACCCCCATGCCTTCTGTTAAGGGTAGTAACTGCCACTCTGTGCGGGTCACCCCCATGCCTTCTGTTAAGGGTAGTAACTGCCACTCTGTGCGGGTCACCCCCAGGCCTTCTGTTAAGGGTAGTAACTGCCACTCTGTGCGGGTCACCCCCATGCCTTCTGTTAAGGACAGTAACTGCTGCTCCGTGCGGGTCACCCCCAAGCCTTCTGTTAAGGGTAGTAACTGCCGCTCCATGTAGGTTACCACCATTCATTAATGGCAGTAACTGCTGCTCCATGCTGGTTACCCCCATGCCTTCTGTTAAGGGCAGTAACTGCCGCTCCGTGCGGGTCACCCCCATGCCTTCTGTTAAGGGTAGTAACTGCCGCTCTGTAAAAGTTGCCCCCATGTAGAAATGTTGCACTTAAAATGAACTCCCATTTCTTAATTTCTGTCCTTTAGCCACGAGGGAAAGAAATGAAGAAACGGGGAAACCTGTTTCAGTTTCACGTTTAGTTATGTATAATTTATTGTTTCTGGGTAGTTAATACCCCACAGAAAGAATGTAACATAGCTTTTAGGCATTTAGGGCGAGTGAGAAAATCGATTTAAACTGTATCCCCTAACCACCGCTTACCCCAGACCTTTGACTGTCTGCAATGTTTCAAGATCTAAGTTAGGGGTGGCCAAGAGCAGAGCCGTAGCCAGGCCAAGTGAAAAACTGCGCCCTCGCCCATTACACAAGACACGACGCCACGAGTTGGGAGACTTTGTTAAAGGTTTGTACAGCGATGCCCACGGGCAGTGCAAGGGTATCAGATGCCCTCCACCCATTCACACACAATTAAAATGCATGCATTTATAATAACATTTTACATGAAAAAGGACATTCAATGCACCGTCTTCTGAGGTAAAAATATGTATATTATATTTACATACACTGCTGAGGTGCAAACCAGAAAACCCTGCGAAAAACCAAGAGGCACTTTGAACTCATATGGTATTAGGCCTACTGTAGTGCGTCTTGGGCCTAGGCATGACCCTCAGAGAGCCGCAAAAATACAGAATTACAATGCAATAAACTTTCTGTATCAAAACAGCACTAACTGCCAGCACTCAAACAGCAACAACCCTGCCTATGAAAGTTAACACAGCAAACATTACACCAGGCCTAAAACACCAATACACCTCCTATCAGGAAAACAGAACAAGCCAAGCTGCTATAGATCCCTACATACAAACCAACTACACACTATGGAGTAGATTTTCTAAGGTGCGCGCGCGTCCATGTGCGCACACTTCCCAGCGCGCACACATGGATATGCCGATTTTATAACGTGCGCGCCGGCGCGTGCATGTTATAAAATCCAGGGGCCGCGCGCACATGCGCAATTCCCGCTCTGCGACACATCCCAGTCTTCCCCAGTTCCCTCCCAGTCTGCTCCAATTAAGGAGCGGACTGGGAGGGAACTTCCTTACCCCCTACCCTAGTCTCCCTTCCCTTCTCCTCTCCTCTCCACTCCCTAAACCCTATCTCCTACCTTTTTGTAATTTTATTTCATTGCTTACTGCTCTGTTGGAGCAGTAGCAACTTGCGTGCGCCATCAGTCCCTTCCCCGGTACAGCGGCAAATGGTCATTGTACCGGCCACCTCCAGCCCCGCCCCCTGACCGCCCCTTTCCTTTGGCCTGGCACTTCTGCGCGTAACTCCCGTTACGCACACCGCGCGCATTTTAGAAGGGGCCCAGCCACGTGCGTAATCCCCGTTTTCCCCGCAAGCACCTTTTTTAAAATCTACCTGTATTGGAACATCTCACTTCAGTCATACATGCAAAACACAGATAGACCCTCAAATACAGAATAAAGAGACCATAAAGTATAAACAGAAATGTACAGACAAAAACTGAACAGGAAACCACAAGAAGCCAAATTCTATATGAACTTCAACAATGGAAAAACAGAAGCATTACCATTCCTCATTAAACAGTAAAATTAGTAAAACCATACCAATAAAAAGAATAATTTGAAGGTAATGAATAAAAAGCATTCAAAAATTAAAAACTCACATACAAATTTTCCAACATCAATAAAATATTTCAAATAGCACATCCATTAAAACTAATAAGGATTTTAAAAAAATCCCCTGTTCTCCATATCTAGAACTTTTGATTTCTAGAAGCCCTAAAATTGTCATGGATTAGCAGGCAGAGAGGAAGTGGGGTCAGTCTGCCACACACATTCTCTCTCTCTCTCTCCTACACACATGCATGCTCTCTCTCTCTCTCTCTCCTACACACATGCATGCTCTCTCTCTCTCTCCTACACACATGCATGCTCTCTCACTCTCATACACAAGCTCTCTCTCTCTCTCTCCTACACACATGCATGCTCTCTCTCTCTCTCTCCTACACACATGCATGCTCTCTCACTCTCATACACAAGCTCTCTCTCTCTCTCCTACCCACATGCATGCTCTCTCTCTCTCCTACACACATGCATGCTTTCTCACTCTCATACACAAGCTCTCTCTCTCTCTCCCACACAGTCTTGCTCCCCTTCCCCCTACTCCCTAGCACTTTTGGCCCCAAAGCCCTCTCCCCTTTCAGACCCACAACACCCATCAGCCACCCCCTCTCCTCTTTCAGACACCAGGAATCTTATTCCCCAGACCCCTCTCCCCTTCCAGATCCCCCACTCCCCAGCAGTCTTGCTTCCCAGCCTTTTTTCCCCTCCCAGCCTCCCTACTGCCCAGAAGTCTCGTCACCCCTCCCACACCTTCGCACCCACAATCCCCTCACTCACCACCGGTGGCCAGTGCATGATTTCCTTAATGCTGCTCACCCCCACGTGCTACCACGGATCCTCTCATTCACCCTCCCTGCTCCTGAAGAATCAAAGGACCGGGCCTTGCAGTGCAGGCTGCTTCCTCCCTCCTAGCTGCTGGTGCTTGAATGAGGTCATCAGGTGCCGACAACCGAGAAGGAAGAAGCAGCCCGTGTTGCAAGGCCCCCATCCTCCCATTCTTCAGGAGCAGGGAAGGGTGAGTGAGGGGAACGCGGTAGCTTTCATGAAATCATGCGCCGTCCCACTGCCCCCCAACGAGGCTTCTCCCATTGTTGGCAGCCTCCCCGTTCCAACCCCTGTGAGTGGAAAAGCAGCACAGCTCCTCCAGAATCATCAGCCGTGGCCAGCGGGGCCGCGCTGCTTTCCCGCTTACTGCAGCCCCCTATGACGGCGGTGCTATGGCACCTTTTGGTAGTGGCGCCCATGGCCGTGGCCATATTGGCCATAGGCACGCTACGGCTCTGCTCGAGAGACACAAACAGGCCTGGTTTTCAGGATATTCACAACGAGTGTGGATGAGATAGATTTGCATACAATGGAGGCAGTACATGCAAATCTCTCTCATGCATATTCATTGTGGATATTTTTTATTTATTTTTTTTTTATTTTTTTATACCGAAATTCCTGTATGAGATACAAATCAGTCCGGTTTACAGAGAACGGGAACTCGCCCTGGGCTTGTCTGGCCAGGGCTTTTTACATTAAAACATTAAGTTTACATTAAAACATTAAACTTACATAACATTGCATTAAAACTTTGAAACTTTTTACATTGAAAACGTTAAACATGGCTCATTTACATTAACAGATAAACATAGAATTACTGTTGAATAAACAGCTCCGAGTAAGTAGCTCCGATCCTGGTTACATTTTCCGATCCTGGTTACATTTTCAGGATACCCTGAAAACCTGGCCTGCTGGTGGCTCTCGAGGACTGGAGTTGGCCATCCCTGATCGAAGTGGTCCCCGACCCAGTCCTAGAAGGAACCCCCAGCCAGTTTTGAGCTTTCAGTCTATCGACCAAGAATGTGCATAAGATAGATTTACATACGATGCTCCCATTATGTGCAAATCCATTTTATCCATACTCATGGAAGATATTCTGACAACCCAGGAAAAGGTAAACATTTTAAAAAGCTAAAACACATTACACAATTCCTTGGCTGATTATGGAGTAGTACAGCTAAATCAATAATAACAGCAGTGATTTAATCATTTGCCAACTACTTTTCCTAACAATGTGGAGAACAGTTAAAAATTATCAGATGTCTAATACCTAACTATACACGGTAAGGGTAATTTTCAAATAATTGTACCCGGATAATTAAGCTGTTTCCCCAGTAAAATCAGTGGCTGAAAATTGCCTTTTCTTCCTGTGGGTAAAAGTTACTGCCCTGTTTCACAGGCCACCTACATTTACCTCTGTCACAAGAGGAAAGAATCAGCAAGTTACATGCACTTTTCATTTTTCCATTTTTTACTGAGGTGTGCATGGTGCCAACCACCCCCCAACACCCGCATATTTTTAAAGGGAAACTCCAGAGGGAGTTTTCCTTTGGAAATCTGCTTGCATATTTAAAAAGTTGCCCCGTAAGGCGGTCCTGAATCTAACTAGGAAGAGTTGGATTTGGAGACAGTTTGATGTTCTAGTTTGCTGCTGAATTGGCGTTGTAAGTAAGGTCAAGCTTATCCAGTATTTGATATATTCCTCTTCTCTCTGGTATCTTGAGCCGGAAACATCATGATGAAGCACAGTTGGTCTCTCTTTATCATGTACGCCGAGCTAAAGTGGAGACACTGCTTCCTCTCTTAGGGTACGTTAAAGTTACTCTTAGCTTGAAGGAGTTTTGGGTAGGCAGGCAACATTTGCCTCTGGAATGCTGCCACCTACAGGTAGGTATAGTCACTTGTATAATGATGAAATTACAGAAAACGTTTCAGAAAATTACTGTAGCTCTTTAAAAGGAAAGTTAAGCTTGGTATTTTACTTGAGAACAAATCTTTAAATGTAAGATTGTAAACTTAAAACTGTGTTTCCTGCCCCTCCCCGTCTTCAATCATCCAAACACCACAGGCCCTAAAGCACAGAGAGGCACTATGGTCTGACCTACAATATGTAATTTAATTTCTTAAACATTTCTTGGACCATAAGTCAGATCCATGGCAGAGCATGTCCCTATTCTTTATGGACCAGCAATTAATTTGAGTCCGTCTGTTGCAAAATGTGTTTCTTTTACTGCCGTAAGGCTAGGATGGGATGCTACAGTTCTTACTGTTGTCCATTTATCTCAAGAAAAGACAGTCCTGATCTATGGTGTGTGCTCTGCAACTGCCAAGAAAAAGAAATACAGTTCCAACACAAATGAAACATTAACTGTAAATAAATCAATAAATAAAACATACAAAAAGAAAAATACACATTACATGAATGTCAGAAAAAGTTGTGAACTAGGCAAATATTCGCAATAGTGTTTTTCTAATGACTCTTCTAGGTCTTCAGCATGCAGCAGGGATCCCCAGATCTGGTCTTCAAGGGCCATAAACAAGTCTGGTTTTCAGGTTTTTGACAATAAATATGCAAGAGATCAATTTGCATGCACTGCCTCCCTTGTTTGCAAATCTACCTAATGCATATTCATTGTGGAAATCCTGAAAACCTGACTGGGTTGCATGCAGGTTCATTCTACCTGCAAGAACCATGAAAACCCTCAGAAAAGAACCAAAAATGTACAAACCAAAATATAAAATAAAAACTATCATAAGAACATAAGATATGCCATACTGGGTCAGACCAAGGGTCCTTCAACCCCAGCATCCTGTTTCCAATAGTAGCCAATCCAAGTCACAAGTACCTGGCAAGTACCCAAATATTAAATAGATGTCAAGCTACTACTGTATTGCTTATTAATTAACAGTAGTTTATGGATTTATCATCTGATTTGAATTTATTTATAATCTTATTTAAAGAGAGAGAGAGAGAAATGGAGATCTAGGACTAGGTTCTTTACTTATTTAGTGCTGTGATTTTATCAGGACGGTTAAGATGAAATAGGCTTTAGAATCAGAAGTGTTCACAAGCTCTCATGGAACTTTTGAGACTGGAAACATGAGTCACGCTTCAGTCCTCAGAGAGCATTGGGTTATGTCGCCCTGCTGGTGGGGGAGGGGAGGCATGCTGGGGAGACCTCTTGGGAGATGATGTCATTCCCTCCCAGGATGCAGTAGATTCTGCTCAGGGGATGTTGAGGGAGGTTAATTGACAGCTTCTGGTCTTATGTAACCATAGGTGCAAACATGAAAGCTTTTAAGAAGGAAAGACAGTGGAGAAATGATGGCTTTTGCTCAAAAGACCCGGTGAAGAGGATTTTTGGAAGGTGAAGAATACAACAAAATGGCATCTTAAATCAATTAAGAGAGATGTGTCTTTCTTTCTCAACCAGGAGAGTTGTCAACTAAATGCAGAGGAAGCAAACACCAGAGAGGCATCCCTCCACTCCATTTGGAGAGAGCAAGAGGAGTGGTGGAGAAATTATAGGGACCATTACATACGAGGGGAGGAAATTAGGAGTCTGATACAAGCTGGGACTGTCGTCGTGTTTGGGTTCCCCTTAAATTATAGCACAAGAAATTGAAAGCTTCCAAGCAAAGAAATAAAGAGTGACATTGAGAAACGAGTTGTAGGTGCAAGCTTTTTACTGGACTAACTTAATAGATATCTAATTAGCTTTCAAGAGCTACACTCCCTTTATCAACCTCTGGGTCTACAGCTCCAAGCAGAGCAACATGGCAAACCATCAACTCCCCTTTAAACAGAAAAAAATAATTTTGAAGAGAATTTACTGTTGTACGTGCTCCTTAGAACGGAGACTCTCCGTTCATAAAATGACTTTGAGTGCAATAGGAAGATGTACTTTCTGTCTACGAATCACGTCTTTAATATTCTGTCGAGGAAGGATCATACTAAAGAGGCAGGAATGAAGACAGACGACCCGTTGTACGCAAGGAGACACCTCATTCTAACGCTACCACCAAGATGCCAACAAGATTCTGGAACTAAACAATCATTTTTCTCTTGTTCAGTCCAACTGATACAGCACAGCCAGGATCCCTTTATTATTCTAACAATGCAGTACCACTCGATATTCTGAAATGATGCCATATCTTTAAAAATATCTATAAAGTCCCATAATGAGATTTTTATATCTACAGGGATTCCTAAAGTTGATTAAATAATTACAGTAACTTTAAAAAAAAAATGTACAGGATACAGAGACAGCAAAATGCTTAGGCTGCTATTAAGATGCTTAAAAGCACTTAAATAGCTGTGCTTTCTAAAGACATTCCAACAGCCCTAAAAATGCTTACAGGAAAGACAGAAGTAATTCTATGACATTTCAACAGGTAAAAGGACACCTAAGAATACTTATTGGCGTGCAGCAGATTGCACATAAGTGGAAGTTTCCTCTAGGAGCATCCTAAATTTCCATGCAGAGCACAGATCCCTCCATTCTGTGTATATTTTCTGACCTGAGGCAAACTCCTCCTCTCTCTCAGTTTCACTTAACCCTTTCATCCCTTGACCCCCAATAGCCCCTTCCTACCTTAGTAATTACCCATCTTTCTTCAGTCAAGAAAGAAATATGACTGTGTATAATGTAATGAATAGCAATGCTTTGCTGGCAGGTCGTTCTGCAACGCACAGGCAAAAGCATGGTCTACTGCTGTTTCACTCTGTCTTGGGGCAGCAGCATTCCAATATCATGGCACAAACTCCGCCTAAGGCATGACAGGTACCAGTGCTAAACCTTCGTCCGGCAGTAAATGCTGGCCTGCATCTCTCAAAACATGTCGTCAACCCCACAATATTATAGCACAGGACGCCGCAGAGAGTTCGGTATCATTAGAACCTCATATGCAGTATAATTTAAAGCCAGCTCCTCTCATGCAGTTAGTTATTAACGCTGTTCAGTTCCGGAAGACAGATCATCAACTGACTGGAATAACTACATCCCTTAAAACGTAAGCGGTAAGCAGGCAGTGAGGTCTGACTGAAGTTTGCAGCATCAGATCCCTGATTTACATTAAAAAAATATTTGGTTGGGGAATGTGTTACAAAAGCAACCTAAAATGAAAATAAACTTAATTCTACCTTTTTTTTTTTTTTGAAGATGATCATTCACACTCATCATTTTTAGATGTGGAACACTTGCTAACTTGAACAGTAGGGATGCCCCTGAATAAATTGTGCTGCACTGACCCACATTCTTGTAAATGACAAAACAGCCAATGCAGAGATTTCGGGGAGATCTCCACCCCCGAGCACTTAGAAATGCTTAGAATATATGGGGAGCATACCTGTATCCATAGACCTCATGATGTGATGGTAATGAAGCAGCCTGCAGCCAGCCTCTCGATGCATTTGGATCAAATTAAAAAAAAAGAAAAAAGAAAAAAAAAAGTTCAACGGCAGAAAAAAAGAAATCTTCTTTGAATCATAATTCAGTCAATGCTGCTCCGTGGAAGGGAAAACATCTATCGCCTATCCCTGCTTTAAGACGGATTTACAAAGGGAGGATTCCGGACAGCTCTGAGGTTGTGCACCAAGTGAGCTCAGTTCTGCAGTCTGAGACCTGGCTTACTGAAGAAGGGAAAAGCCACTTCCTTCCCAGCTCCCAGTGTTTATAGTCTTTCAATGCTGTAAAATAACGGGATTCCCTCACTGTTTCCTCCTGTTTATCCCATTGCTATGGGAACCCTTGGATCAGATCCATCTGCCGAACTGAGGGCTTTCCTGCAGACTTCACGCTCAGGAATCCATGACGTCTCCTCGCTGAGAGCCAAGGCTCTTCTGTGGCTTTTCTGGGTCTAGCAGCACAAACACTTAATTGTTACGCAGAGAACTAGGAGGAGAGCAGGGAAAGAAGGAAGAAAAAAAAAAAACCAAGCCATGGATGATGTTAAAGACTTCAGGGAGCTTTTTCAAATAAATAAATAAGAAGAAAAAGTTGAAATAAAATTTGTGGGTGCTGCAAAATGTTAAAACACAAAAGGCTCTGCGAAGAGAGGTTACAGCATCTGGCTTGTCCCTCACAGTCAAACTTTTTAAGGAATCATTCAAGAAGCTCTGACCTACATAGTAACTGGTTATTTCAGAAGCATTGGTACTGCTGCTTACTGTAGGCATGAAATACATTGAAAAAAAGAGCTTCACTTTTATTTGCTGGTGAAATATTTAGGTGGAGGGCATATAACCACATCAGCTTGATTTTGGCAAATAGGAATAGCTAAAATGAACTTACTACCTGTAGGAATTGTTAGGACCAGCTGGTCCAGACTGTGGGAACACCATCCTGGGAGTGCCACAAGATGGCAGGATAGGGCTAGGGCCGGTTTCCCCCCTAGCCAGCATACTCTCCTGCTGGTTAAACTTTTGGGATCTGGGGGCCAGTAGGGCTTAGCTGCAGCACCAGTGAGTGCTGGTGAGGGCAGGAGCTGCTACAGGCAAGGCTAGACTGGAGTGCAGGGCTGTAACTGGATCTTAAAGGCAGGCAAAGGCTGGAACAGGAGCTTGAGTGCAGGCAAGGACTGGAACAGGAGCTTGACTAAGACAAGCTAGGTCAAGGAGAGACAAGGACATCACAGAACATGGAACATAAAGGCCCGAAGGCAGTGTTAGGCAGGTAAGGTCTCAAGGGGCAACACAATGGAGAGACCTAGATAGGCCATAGAGCAAGATAAGGCCTATGTAGGCCAGAAGGCCAGATAAGAGGCAAGAAGGCCCGGAGGCCACAAGGCAAGGCAAAAAGTCAGAAGGCCACGAGGCAACAGGGGCCAGGACAAGGAGCCAAGACAGACTCTATGGGAAGGAATTAAAGCAGGGAACAGACAGGGTTATGTAGGGCTGAGGCTTGGGTGTGGTTAGCTTTCTATTAAATAACCCGGCTTCAGCAACTATATTTAAATGGCAGTGACGCTGATGTCACTTCCACCTAGCTGTGTGTGCGCCAAGCTTTACTGAGTTAAATTTGTTTTACGGCCCGGTATTAGACATTACACAGGGATTTCTATTCCTGAACCGCGCCTCTTGTTTCTCACTCGTTTTTCAACACCAGCAGTTCTTGGTTTTTTAATATTTTTTATTTTTTTTTTTATTTAAAAACTTTTCTATACCTTTGCTAAGTTAAATACCATCGCAATGGGAGGAGGAGCTTGGCAAGGCGGGAGAGCAGGCACACTGAGGACTCCTGGTGGCAAGGAGGCTGCACCACAGGCTGAGTAGTGAGGAGCTGATGTGGATAGCATGGAACAGAGCTCAGAGGAGACCTCTGCTGGCAGGGAGGTGTCATGGTCAGGGTACGCTGAGGCTGTGTAGCAGCTGAAATCGTAACAGGAATAGTCAGGCCGATAACCATGCATGAATCCCGGATATACATGTTATTTATTTATTTGATTTACATTCTAGCTTTCTGGATTATATTCAGGTACCGAAGGTATTTTCCGTATCCCCAGAGAGTTTATAATCTAAGTTTGTACCTGAGGCAACGGTGGGTGAAGTCACTTGCGCAAGGTCTGGCTTCACAACCTGCTGCTCTAACTCTTGAGCACTGCAGGAATCAGGTAGGCTACTGCAGTGAAGCATTTTACATACTATTTATAAGTGTTTTGTTTTGACCTCATGAAGGGAGGGTAGCTCCAGAAAGTTAGTCCAATAAAATGGTGCCACCTACAACTTGTTTGCAAGCCATTATTTTTACATAACTCTGAAATGATTTTTAACATACACGGCATTGCATCTTAACTTTCTATAAGGAAGTAAGTCATGTTGTTCTTCAAGACAAAATTATTTAAAATTTATGAATCGGGGTTTCCCAAACTGTGGGTCATGACCCTGAATGGAGTTGCAAAATCAGCAGATGGGAGGGTCACAAGAACCAGGCCTCCCCGTGCCTATCACCACCCCACATGGACTTCCATTCGGATCCGCGACGGGTAACAACGGCAAGAGGGGCAGGGACGGTCCCGTGAGCTTTGCCCTTTCCTCCTGCGCAGGCTTCTTGTTAGATCAAAAGCCTGCATAGAGGGCTGGGACCTGTGCATGAGCACTGACTCCTAGGGATGTGCATGGCCAAAATATTTGTTTCAATTTGCTTCTTTTGTTTTTGGGCCATTTTTGGCCCAAATTTCATTTCGAGGAGTCTGTTTTTTTTGTTTAATTTTGTTTTTATTTGGGAAATTGTGTATGCTATTTGCAAACAGTGTGCGCAAATTTCTGAAACGAATAAAAACAACATTTTGGAAGAGTTTTGGAGCCATTTTTTATTTGTTTTGGATTTAATGAAACACAACAAAAATGACCATTTTTAGTTTGGATTCCTATTCATTTCTAAATGAGTGAGTAGGAGGGTGAGTGAGGATGAGGAGTGAAGGTCTGCAGAGGAAGAGCAGGAAAGTCTGTTATTTTGTTTTGGATATAATCTGAGGTCACATAAATGTTCAAAGTGTTAAAACTAGATCGTATTTGATAATTTGGAAGAGCTGTTCTAATTTGCTTTACAATTATATGAAAACAAAAATATATTTGTGTTTTATAGCTAAAGAGATGATGGGCCTGATTCACAAATGCTTTTCTCCCATTCTCTGTCTATAAGGTGTAGGTGAGAACTTTATAAGGGCCTAACTTAATACATCTGGGACTGCTAACGTTTGAGCGTTATCTCTCTTCATCAAGCCAATGAGGAAACAGTTCAGTTACACAGGGTTTAAAGAGTACACCCAAGACAGAAAGGAAAACAATACATATGGGAAACAGCTTAGTAAATTAGGCTCTACATGTACGTTTAGGCTACAAAGAGGTAGATTTTCGAAGAGTGTACAGTCGTCCACGTGCGCATGGTTCCTGCCACGCGCACATGGATGCGCCGATTTTATAACATGCGTGTGCGGGCGGAGCACACAGGGAGAGCAAATTTTAGTAAATACACGCAGAGACGCAATCGGGTCTTCCCCAGTTCCCTCCCAGTCCGCTCCAATTACGAAGCGGACTGGGAGGGAACTTCCCTACCCCCTACCTACACTTCCTCCCTCTTCCCCACCTCCTAAACCTATCCTACCTTTCCCTAAATTTTTTATTTTATCACTTACTGCTCTTCCAGAGCAGAAGCAAGTTACGCGCGCTTCCCGGCTGCCGGCGAGCGCTTCTCCAGAACAACGGCTAATGGCCGCTGTCATGGGCAGCCTCCGTCCTGCTCCGCCCAGACCACGCCCCCTGGCCCACCCCTTTTTCAGGGCCCGGCACTTGTGCGCGTATCGGGACTTACACACGTGGCCGGGCCCTTTTGAAAATGCGCGCAGGGCCTGGCCCCACGTGTAAGTCCCGATTTTTATGCACGCGGCCCTTTGAAACTTCGCCTGTAAGTGTGGCAGAAGTCAAATAGTGGTTGATAGCAGAGAGTGACTCATCTGGCATTGCCGTACAGATGGACTTGAATTTAAGCTGCACTGAGTACTTGTTGGCTGCAGAAAACCATTTCCATTTTTCAATCTAAGCTTAAAATAGACTTTCAGGATAGTTACTGTGAAAGCTTTTCTGCCTCGCTGGTTTCTAACGGTAAATGACAGCTCATACACATTCCCAAGGGGGCAGAGGATATTCTCCCCCTCACCTGTCTAGAGGGGAAAGACTTCCAACCTCTGGTCTATTGCTTTTACCTTTCCAGTCAGATTGATACAGTTATCCTTTCTGTCTTGGATTGGACCATACAGAAAAAAGAAAGCTGAAAAGAAAAAAAGAGGAGATATTTCTTTATATAAAAAACTTGGGTCACAGAGGGATGGGTGGAATTGGGGGGGAGGGGGGTAGTGGGACTTGGAGGGATGGTTATGCCTGATAATAGGTGAATTTTCAAAGTCAACCTGTATTGTTTATTGTGCAAAGATCCAGTTCAAGAAACTGTACGACTGAAATATAAAAAGTAAATTCAGAATATTGCCCCCCCCTCCCCCTAAAAACAAAGGTAAAAGATACATGGAACCATTTATTTTTACTAATTGCAGTTCTCAGCATAAATTAACTTTTGTGCAAGTTCAAAAATTTGATTTGTAACTACCTAAGCTTTTTCAAAATGAGTTTGCTGTTTGATGGAAACTCAGCACCTATGCATATCTACATCTTGCAAAAGTGAGCCAGAATTAGGTTTCCAAGACTCTGGTTTCACTGATCCCAAAGGGATCTCAGTGGCTAGAAAAGGGAATGAGAAGGCCACAGACTGAGTAGGGTCTTTGACAGAACAGGAGGCAGACTGGATGGACCAGCTGGTCCTTGTCTTCCAATACCATATGTGTTCCTATGTTGTTTCATCCTGCCAATAGCTGAAATAATGATTGCTAATGAAATAAGGAATTTTTGCTTGCTGAAAGATAACCTCGATATTTGCCGATAGGTTTTTAATAGGAAGGGGCAGATCTGTAGCCCTAACTCCCAGTTTTCTTCCCTTTCCCAGAAATCACAATCTGTTTGGAAACTAATGAAATAAAGCTCCAGATGTGTTAGCATTGGCCAGAAGGAAAGGGGAGGAGCTGGAAGGCCTGTAACATGCGCATATCAGCAGGCTTCATTGCTAATGACAGGGCGAGCCCTGGGAAGGAGTAGGACTTTCACTTACCAGACCTTCCTAGTGTGAAGATCGGTGTTGACTTCACTACATTTCCTTCCCCTAATAGGGACCAGGCTGCAAGATGCTTCACCCACTGCATTTATCCAAAATGCTAAATGGATTTTTAGGCCAGTCAAAAAAAAAATGCAGACTCTTTACCCCCACCCCACAGTAATCTGATATATTGGAAATTACCTTCTGCTTCAGCAATGCCAAGAATCTCCAAAATTATAATATGACAGAGCTGCAGCTCCTTAACTTTTTCTAATGCAGTGGAGACCAGGGTGGCTTATAATGAGATTAAGCAAGATGATACTCCTGTTTTTTTCAAAGCAACAATGCTAGAAAATGTTTAAAGAATTCATTTGGCTGCTAAATCTAAGATCCCCCTTCTTCATTCCTCTTGAATTTTACTTCATTCATAATAAGTACAGAGTTCTACTTCTCATATGTCACGGAGTGTGAGCCCTTGGCTGTGACGTGGTGGATGCAGTCCAGCAGGTGAACCTACTAGGCAGCAGGTGGACACGCTCTTACTAGCAACTAGGTTTAGGGCTTCACCTATACCAGTCCCATTCCCTGCAGGTTGAGCCCTTGGGTTCCAGGGGCTGGCAGGGCTTAGGTGAGGGTCCTGGTAAGGAGCGGTCAGATAAAGTTGGGTAGCAGGCCAAGGGCAGGGAGCAAGCAACATTGAAATCCAGGCAGAGGTCAGTGCAGACTGAGATCCAGAAGTGTAGTCAAAGTCCAAGGCCAAGCTCAAACGGGAAGTCAGGCAGAGACAGACAGACAAGACCAGGCAAGACATGAAGGAACCAAGACATGGCAGGAGTAGGCAAGACAACAAGAGCAACACGCACTGCAAGGCTGCAAGAGGACCTGTTACTGAGGCATCTGCTGCAGCGCAGCTGGAGTTTACTACCCAGCCATATGACATCATTATTAGGTGCTAGTAATCGAGGTTCCTGCCAGAGGGTCTTTAGGAGGTGATGCACCATGCATCCTCCTAAGGAGGCCCGGGGAGAAGCGGCATGGCAGCGCTCCGGCCACATATATGGCCGTGATGTTTGGGGTGAGTGTGGCCAGTCGCAGAGCTGTCCTGCATCCAGCCAAAACATTTCATTATATTGGCCCTAGAGAAAACTTACTTACTTACTTTTATATACCGGTGTTCGATTTTACATATCACATAACTTAATGCCAGATATCTTTTTTTTGGGCCATCTTAAGAATTATCCAAGGCTATTGCAGTACAACACCCTCTCCCAAAGCAGGAACTTCGCTGGACATAATAGTGACCCAGGTGGCTGGGTGAGGTATGTCGTCCTGTGACACATCCATGTGTGAGTAGCTGAATGGGCATAGCTCTGGCTCTTGACTTACTCTGGCAGAGATGTGATGCCTCCCTTGGCCTCAAACAGAAGATATACGCTTCTCTTGCCTTTAAACAGTGGTATGACCCAGTAAACCCTACGACAGAGATCCCGAGTGATTGAACCTTACCAGTTAATTGGACAGTCACTAGCAGATTCAAGAAAGAGAGAGTGTGACTGGAGAAGTGAGGAGTCTCCAAGTTAGCATGGAACTGGTAAAAGTACTTAGCTCCCTGGTGAGGCTTCCTACAGCTCCCAGGAGGATAATGTGACCCTATCAGGTATAGCCCTCTATTGTGGACATCACCTACAAATTATATAACCAGAAGCGTTAGTACAAAGGGGATTTTCGCACCAGGGCAGACAGCAGAGTATAGTCACCCCAGGTCCTGGGATTTGGGAGTGATTATACTTGGTGGAAGAGAATATTTGCACTCAAAGTACCAGGGAACCATTCAAAGGTTGAACCAATCTTAATGTTGTCCTAGTGTCATGTGGAGACTGGAATAGCCCTACTAAAGTTCAAATAGTCTTTTGCATACATTTGTGTTATAGTTAAATTGCTATCCTGGCAATCAAGACCTATAACAACTTTCTATTTCAGTAGATTACAACGTGTGCAAATACTTCTAGTCAGCCCAGTTTGGAACGACTCCAGCTAAGCAGTAGAGATGTGAATCGTGTCCTCGATCGTCTTAACGATCGATTTCGGCTGGGAGGGGGAGGGAATCGTATTGTTGCCGTTTGGGGGGGGTAAAATATCGTGAAAAATCGTAAAATCGTGAGCCGGCACATTAAAACCCACCCCCGACCCTTTAAATTAAATCTCCCACCCTCCCGAACCCCCCCCAAATGACTTAAATAACCTGGGTGTCCAGCGGCGGTCCGGAACGGCAGCGGTCCAGAACGGGCTCCTGCTATTGAATCTTGTTGTCTTCAGCCGGCGCCATTTTCCAAAATGGCGCCGAAAAATGGCGGCGGCCATAGACCAACACGATTCCACGGCAGGAAGTCCTTCCGGACCCCCGCTGGACTTTTGGCAAGTCTTGTGGGGGTCAGGAGGCCCCCCCCCAAGCTGGCCAAAAGTTCCTGGAGGTCCAGCGGGGTCAGGGAGTGATTTCCCGCCGCGAATCGTTTTCCGTACAGAAAATGGCGCCTGCAGGAGATCGACTGCAGGAGGTCGTTCAGCGAGGGTTCCGGCGCCTCGCTGAATGACCTCCTGCAGTCGATCTCCTGCCGGCGCCATTTTCCGTACGGAAAACGATTCGCGGCGGGAAATCGCTCCCTGACCCCCGCTGGACCTCCAGGAACTTTTGGCCAGCTTGGGGGGGGCCTCCTGACCCCCACAAGACTTGCCAAAAGTCCAGCGGGGGTCCGGAAGGACCTCCTGCCGTGGAATCGTGTTGGTCTATGGCCGCCGCCATTTTTTGGCGCCATTTTGGAAAATGGCGCCGGCTGAAGACAACAAGATTCAATAGCAGGAGCCCGTTCCGGACCGCTGCCGTTCCGGACCGCCGCTGGACACCCATGTTATTTAAGTCATTTGGGGGGGGTTCGGGAGGGTGGGAGATTTAATTTAAAGGGTCGGGGGTGGGTTTTAGGGTGCCGGCTCACGATTCTAACAATTTATAACGATAAATCGTTAGAATCTCTATTGTATTGTGTTCCATAACGGTTTAAGACGATATTAAAATTATCGGACGATAATTTTAATCGTCGAAAAACGATTCACATCCCTACTAAGCAGTGTTACCTCAGGATAACAGGATTTGCCTCAATAGCCACAGAAAGGAATTACATCCTTTATTGTGAGCCATCAACTGAGGTCCACTTCAACACCTGATACATCTGAACTTTTAGGAACTGTGATAGTATATATTAGAGAGCCTCAGAACACCTTAAGGGACAGGCCCCAGGTATCTGCCTGATCCACCTTATACCTTGGGAAGCCTCGTTCCAGAGCATTTCCTCTGACAGGGGAATAAGTAGACAGGCCCTGAGGAGAACAAAGCAGCCCAGGAGAGAAGACAGATGCTCAGGGTATGCTATGTTTAACTTCTGCTGTGAGTTTTGTTTACCAGACTGCTGAACTAAGCTGATTTGCTTATTTTCCTTTGTATAAATAATAAAGTTTGTGAAGAAACAGCCTTGAGTTCAATTTAATCTGTGAAAACCCTGCAAACCTCAGTCTAACATCTCTGCAAACCTATGGACTGGTGGAGCGCTTTAACAAAACCCTCAAACAAGTGCAGAGGAAGTTTGTTATGGAAGATGGCAAGAATTGGGACTTACTCTTCCCTATCTATTGTTTGCTATTCAAGAAGTTTTCCAAAGTTCAATGAGGTTTTCTTCATTTAAATTACTATATGGTAGAAGACCATGAGGGATCCTGGATGTAGTCCGAGAGACCTGGGAGGAGGAACCCAGCTCAGGATGAACTCTGGTCGACTATATGGTCAAGATGCAGGAGGGTCTAAAGAGGGCGAGAGAAGCTACCTACCTGTGCCTGGGTAGCATCCAATTTGTATAGACTTCAGGAAAGTCAAAGCTAAAGGGCTATCCGATACCCAATGTGGATGAAATCACTGAGTACCTGGGGACCACCCAGTTCATCTCAAAGCTTGATCTGAAAAAGGAATGCTGGCAAGGCCCACTTCCACCAGCAGCAAAAGAGAAGGTAGCTTTACCTACACCAGGAGGACACTTCCAGTTCACAGTCCTGCCATTTGGACGTCATGGAGCTCCAGCAACATCCTGGAAGTCGGTCAACTGCCTACCATGTGCACACCTGAACTCCGCCACGGCCTATTTGGATGATATTGTTATTTATAGTGGGGACTGGAATACACACCTAAATTAGTTATAGGCAGTACTTACAAGCCTACGTAAGTCAGGGCTGATGGCCAACCCCAAGAAGTGCATGCTAGGGAGTCAGAAAGTACAACACCTGGGATACTCCCTTGGGAAAGGGAAAGTCCATCCCTAAGCACGAAAGAGAAAAGCCATCACTCAGGTGACAGTTCCATCGGATACTACAGGAGATTCATACCGAGCTTTGCAGAGAAAGCCAAACTCCCCCACATGAAGTAGGCCCCAGAGAAGGGCAGCTGGTCAGGGAGAGCAGAAGAGGTCTTCCAAAGTCTAAAGAAGGCTTGATGCTTGGAGCCAGTTCTTTTCTGCCCAGACTTTTACCAGGCCCTTCATAGTCCAGACAGACACATCAGAAATGGGATTGGGAGCAGTTCTTGCTAATGTCCAGGACAAGCTGGTATTCCACAATAGAGAAAGAAGCCTTAGCCATCGAGTGGGCGTTAGAAACTTTCCAATACTACCTGTTTATTCATAGGTAAGGTCGTCGTTTGAGTCCTAGGAATTAGTACTGTTATGGTATGGAAGATTTGCTTTCTAGATTCTAAGTGACTTTTTTGGGGGAGGGTTTGTTTTACGTCACAAAGTGCCTGGTAGGATAGGGAGTTGCTTTGCTTTGAATAAGATGACCCTGGAATGTGCCTGTTGTCATAGGGCGAGTTATAAGGGGGAAACCTCCTAGGTGTTAGATGCTGTGTTTGCAAAACTTGAGTTGGTCCCATCCTGAATAGACCCCAGACTTCACTGGTGTTGTCTGATCATCCAGGGGTAGGGCTAGGGGCATGATGGCACCAACAGTGCCTGGGGGTGGTAAAAGCCTAAATTAATCACTGAGGAAGCACGATCGGGTAGGGATCGGGCTGAGCGGGGAGGGGAGATGAGGTCCTTGAAGAAGCTGCAGGTAGTGGTGCAAGTGAAGCCAGTATTTTTCCCAGGGAAGGGGGGGCATCAATTTTACTTTTTGCACAGGGTGCTGGTTGGCCTAAATCCGGCCCCCCCCCCCCCCCCTTCCAGCTTCTGCCTTTTCCCCCAAGCTGAATGAGATGAGGAATGTGCACTTGGCACTGGACGCGACGCACGCTGATCCTGATGTAATGAAGTGCACTAGGCTGCACGTGTCAGTGCATGGTTCTACATCCATTTTTGTGTATGGAACTGTACTCCTGATTCAGTAAGGAGTTTTACACATACAATGTGCACACAAACCTAAGTAAAAATGTGCACACAGACTAGCATTCCTCCATGCAAATTCCATTGTAATCAAGGCATTAGCTATTACTCTCCAATGCAGAGAGGTGCATGTTTTCTTAATATTGGAAATTTAGCTCCTGGGTAGTGATGGAGTAAAGTTTCTGGGGCTAGGGAACCAGGCATTTGTGGTGTCGGAATCCTGTACCCAAGATTCATGAATATAAAATATGATGTGTGTGTTTTAAGTGCACAGCTATTAGAAGCACAACTTGTGCTCCTAACTCGTGTTTTGTGTGCAGAACTCTTGTGTGCTCTAAGTCATATTTTGTGTACAGAGCACAACTTTTATGTCCTGGGCTTGAAAAGGTCGAGAAACACTACTGAGTACAAATGTATAGCATATTAGGGATGTGCATCTGGAAAAGTTTTGTTTATTTCTTATTTGTTTAGGAGTTTGCTATTCATTTTGATACAATTCTCATATCCGTTAAATTTTTTGTTTCTATTTAGTGCGCACTAAAAAAACAGAAACAAATCTACCAGATGCACATCGCTGTACCATATATACATGCTCTGAAAATATGTAGTGATATCCCAGGCAGGGTAAGGTTTTATCCAAGAAATGTTATGAAATCTTGCAGCATAAATACTATATTGAAACAATTTTGCCCATATTTCCTGTTCGTTCCATTTCCAAAACCCACAGGGAAAATGGCATACCATGGAAAATGGAGTAGCTGAAATCAGACAGCTCATACAGTAAGACTCAGCGAAGCTGTTCATATCTAGATATGATGCAGTTCTTTTGGTTTTCATCAAAATTCTAAATACTGTTTTTCAGGGGACACTTAAGCCCTTGGGACTGGTGGCGGTGTTGACTAAGCTATTATCTGTGATTATGCTTAATGAATCCAGCTCATCTTACAGATTTTCAGAGAAAAGTAAACCAGAGCATAGTACAAAGTTGCATCATTTAGTATTTTAAATGGAATAGTGATTAAAAAGATAAACCTCTGTGAATGAAACCAAGCAGTAGATGTGTAGCTGCTCTGCCAAAAAAGTATTTTTGTCTTGTGGGCTATAAAATTATGGCACAGCGTTTTGCAGTAGACAAAGTCCTGAAAGAGCTGAGACAGCAGCACACCCAACTAATTCCCCTTGTTGAGTAAGTAGAAGGACATGCAGGGGGAGATATAGACGTCTTTCATTTTTTCCAATTTTAACCATGATCTCAAAGAGCTTGTTTAGTACTAGAAAAATAAGTCATAGCTTTACCTGTAAACAAAGGGAAAATAAATGGTTAAATTAAAGCAGCTTCAGGTGAATTTTCAAAAGAGTTACGCATGTAAATGTAACATATCATCGTAGTAATTTTTAAAAGCCATTTACCCTTGTTAAGAGCACTTAATACGAATAAAACCTAGGGACAATTCAATGGCAAACATTGTAGCAATTTTCAAAAGACCACTTTCACAGATAAAGTGCATTTACATGTGTAAAACCCAGTTTTAAGTAAATGGTCTTCAAAATCAGGCACTTTGATTCTTTAGCATACATCTTAGAGAATACTGGTTGGAGCAAAGATTAGCGACCATACGTCAGCTCTGGAGGAGCTGTATTGGCTCCCTGTTCAAGTGGAGAGTTAGATTTCAGATCCTTCAGTTTGGCCTTTCCTGAATGATGTGCAATAAAGTAGGAGGTAGGAATTGCATTGATAGTATCTTGTTAAATGATAAAATAATAGATCAGCAGATAACATATCCTAACTTACAGTATATTACAGTGGAAAATAGAATGATATAAGGATAATGAGAACATAAGGTGTTGGGGCAATGACTTGAGAAAGAAAGTAGTTCTCGAGTTCTTAAACTGTTGGTATATCTTTGTCTTGTTCATGTTTTTATTTTATGTTTATAATATTTGTAATTTGTATTACAGATTTTATGAATGTTTGTATTGTTAACCACTTAGAAATTATGATTTGCGGTATATACATTTTAAATAAATAAATACACTTTTGTCAGAAGTCTTAACTAATTGGATTCTAAATATTTGCAGGATTTGTTGGCGCATTATTCACCGTGCAGGGCACGATGCTCATCACAACAAGGGCATTTGTACAATGTGCATTCCTTCACCAGCAGAGGTGAAATTGGAGATTACTCGTCAGAGGAATTATGGAACGTAATTCCATTAGCTATTCGCTTGGAGCCACAATACTTACTTTTCAGGACGAAACTGAAAACCTGGTTCTTCGAACAGGCATTTCCAGGATGTTCCTCTTGCTACTCTATATTTAAAAATGCAAGGATCAATGAGTTTAGATGAGGTGATTGGAGGAATACTGATATGACTGGAATGCAGGAGACTGGGCTGCTAAGAGATCGAGAGATCAGTTTGGAACGTTGTAAGTGATGATAACTGTTATCTGATAAAATCAAAGTTGTTTGTCTTGGGTTATTTTGGGTTATTGACTGTAATCTACCTTGAGGTTTCTAATAAACTAGAATATCAAGTCCAAATAACTAACACTTTTAAAAGCCCGCAAGGCTACTTTGAAACTGCTGAAGGACCTATCAAGAGCAGTCACTGTGCATCACAGTTGCTGTATATCACAGTCACAGTATGAATTACAGTGACTGTGATGCACTACTTTAAGACAGCATTCCAAGGAAGAGTTAGCTGTTTATAGGGATGGGATGGAAAAATGCAGAAATATGTCTGGAATAAGTGAGGTGTCGAGACTGGGAAAGTGATTGGAAGAAGAAAAGAAGGTGATTCTTAAAGACTGCTTCCCACATAGGGAGACTATGCACTAGTGACTAGCACAGGGCTTCCGAACCTGTCCTGAAGATCCCACAACCAATCAGGTTTTTAGGATATATATACAATGAGTATGCATGAGATAAATTGAAATATGCTGGGTCTCCAATGCATGAAGATTTATCACATGCATATTCATTGGGGTTAACCTGAAAATCCGACTAGCTGTGGAGTCTTCAGAGTAGATTTGGGAAGCCCTGGCTTAGCATGCACCCTATGGCCAATTAGCATAAGGTCCTAACATGCACCTGAAATCCATGTGTGGGAGGGAGAATTCTTGGGGAGTGTCTTCGTCGGGGAGGTATGCAGTTTTGAATGGGGTAGGTCCAGCATCAAATGATTCTGTCCTTCGGGAGTCATACCTTGCCAGAAATTCGGGAGATCTAAAATTGATTGACATGGCCAATGAAATCCTTGTACTAACCAGCTAACATGGGGGATTTTGTTTTGGAATGCAGCATATGCATGCTACACTTTTGGGTTAGTATGTGTACAAATTTTGTACACTAACTAAAGAGGCCACATTTTAGTGGGTGTCCAAAAAAAATGTAGAGTATTGATTGTCAATCACCATTTTAACATTTGCACAAACATTTTTTAATGCAAGTTTCAATACTTGACCCTTTCGGCTGAATTTTCAAATGCCAGTGTGCACAAATCCTGGCCCACGCCATCTTAAAAAAATGGCGTGGGCCATCAATTGTTCCTACCATGTGATAGGGGTCGGCCAATGGCACCGATAGCCCCTGTCACATGGTAAGAGCAAAGGGCCATCAGCGCCATTTTGTTTACTGGCAGCCAATGGCCCGAGAGTGAAACATCGCTCCCGGGACCCCCGCTGGACCACCAGGTACTTTAGAAAAGTTTGGGGGGGGGGTCGGGAGGGTGGGGGATTCTAAATTATTAGATTTAAAGGGTTGGGGTGGGGGTTTTTTTTGTCAGCTCGGGACAGTCGAAAAAAAAAAGCAGTCAGAACTGCGATACTGGAAATGATTCCGGAACTGATTCACATCTCTAGTAAACATATGGATAATAAATCAGCAAAGAGAAGTAATATCAAAATTGAATACAGTAAGCTAGCTGAACATAAATAGGTAAATAGGAAACAGACAGAAATAAAGATAGATTATCAAAAGATAACAAAGAACACCTCCCTTATACGTCTTCCCTCTCTATAAGCCAGTGTTCTTGGAAACCGGGAAGACTCTCAAACCTGGGGCCCCTAAAAAGAATCAACTGTTTGCTCTTTGTTCCTTTCAGATCATCCAACTAAAGTAAGCAAATGCATTGCCTTATATATCCCTCTGCTCAATTCGCACTTTATCCAGGAAGGTATTTCAGTACTAGTCTTTTGATCTCGCCATTTATTAAAAGACACCAAATGTCTTAACTCATCAGCTCATTGGTATCCATGCAAGTCTTTTTACTATTGATCTTCCCAGGTGTTAAAAGATACCAAATGTTTTAGTCTTTGATCTCCCTAGAGTCACCAGATGTTCCCTGGGGCCATCCCAGCTCTCCTGTTGCCAGGATGTCCCAGGAGTGACGTGATAGTGTCATACAATCCCCGTACTTAAATTATATGCAATATATCGATCCACACTCATCAATCATTAGAGCCTGTTCTGATCCATAGCTTTCTATTCGCGGTACAAAGTCTTCTGGGGGTTTCAGCTAGTTGCCTAAAATTATCTTCTTACAAGGAGGTGGGAGGAAAGGGATTGAACGAGAGGGGAAAGGAAGTGGAAGGGTCAGTTAAAAAGATGGGATGGAAGGGGAGTGAGAGTCAGATTTAAAGGGAGTGAGTGACAGAGGGAACGGAAGGGATGTGAATGGAGAGAAGGAAAGGGAAGGGGTGAGTCAAAGGGAAGTAAGGGTACTGGAATGGTGAGTGAGGAAAGGAGGAGAGGGGTGAGTAAAAGCATGTATGTGTGAGAGAGAGAAAGAAGAAAGTTTGTACTTCCACTAAACCACAACAATCTCATGATGACTGGAAATCAACAGGACCCAGATATGGAAAACAGGAAATGTTTTTATCCATAGTTTAATTATTGGGTATTACTTAATGTCTCTGATGTGTTTAAATATTTTATAGTTTTTTGGGGGAAATTTTATACATTTTTAGGAGTTTAAATATCAGATATTCTATTTGTCAGCTGTTTTGAAATATTATTTTTATTAGTATGGTTTACCATTATGATTGATGTTTTATATTTTTTTTTTGCTTTATGAGGAAAGGTGAGGTTTCTGTTTTTCCATTATGGAACTGCATACAGAGTCTGGTTTGTAGTTTCCAGTTCAGGTTTTGTCTGCCTGTTTCTATTTATACTTTATCATCTCTGTTGCATTTGCTGGCTGCGAGCCGATTCAGTCACCCCAGTGCCAGCCTCCCTGAAGTGCAGCAGGACGCTGCGGATGCACGGCCAGACGCTACCTCTACTTCAGCCTCCTGATGCACATCTAGGCATGTGTGCACTGAACTCGGCACATTTAAAGGGCTAGTGGTGGGAAAAGACCCGGTTCACCCTCAAATGACATCCCATGGCTAACCCTATAAAAGGCTCTCTCTGCCTCTTCCTCACTGCCTCAGCAATGGATTGACTACCTTCCAGATAGTGTGAGTTGCTGCTTCGGTGCCTTGCCTCTTCATCTTCAACCTCATCCAGCCTTGCCTCTTTGTCTTCAACCTCATCCAGCCTTGCCTCACCTCCTCATCTCCAGTTTTGCCATGTGCCACTTTGACTGACCCACAGTATTGACAATAGCAAATGACCTGCCCTTCCTTGTCTGCCACCAGCCTTGACCACAGCCTGACTATGGGACCTCTTTTTGCCCTCACCAGAGATATTCACTTAAGATTTGCTGGCCCCCGGAACCCAAAGACTCAATCCATGGGGAAAGGGGATGATATGGGTGAAGTTCCAGTCAAATCTCTGCATCGTCTTCTGCCTGTTGGCAGTGAGAACCTACTAGGCCTTCCCAGTAGGTGGCATCAACCTCACTCGAACACAAGGGTCCACAACACTGACAGTCTCTGTGTTCTGTGATTCTGTCTGGGTTCTGCATGTGTGTCCAAGGTGAGGTATTCTTGCAGGGATCTATAGCAGCCTAGCTTGTTCTGTTTTTCTAATAGGAAGGGTATTGGTATTTTAGGGCCTGGTGTAATATTTGCAGTATTGCCTTTCCATAAGTAGGGTTGTTACTGAGTGCTAGCACTTAGTGCTGTTTTGGCAACAGAGGACTACAATGCTATAACTCAGATTACTCATGGCTTTCTGAAGGCCAAGTCCACACCCAACACGATTTACAATAGGCCTAATATCATACGGTTCCGGTGTCTTCTTTTGCAATGTTTTCTGGCTGGTACCACAGCAGTGCATGTAAATATAATATACATGTTGTTGTAAGCAATGTTTTTAACTCAGATGTCTATATTTTAAATGACCCTTTTCATGTAAAATCTCTCTTTCTGGGTCAGGAAAGTGGTCAATATGAAATTTTACAATAAAAGCATAATTGTGTGTGGGGAGGGCCAGAGGGAAGGTTGGCGGGGGGAGGAGGCAGGGAGTTGGCTGAATGTTGTAAGGCTCACCTTGGGCATGTAATACCCTTGAACTGGCCTGAGAGAGTATACCACATACAGACCCCACCATTCACCCATCTCCCACACCCACAGGGGCAGATGCTAGGTAAGGGTGAGAGGCAGGTGATAGGGCTCCTGGGAGTGTGGGAGGGTTGTCAGGTTCCTGGGAATGTTACCACTGATGCTTTATCTGTCACTTTTCTGGGAACCCTGAACACAAGAACATAAGATATGCCATACTGGGTCACACCAAAGGTCCATCAATTCCAGCATCCTGTTTCCAACAGTGGCCAATCCAAGCCACAAATACCTGGCATATAACCAAACATTAAATAGAACTCAAGCTATTATTCCTTAGTGGTTAATAGCAGAGTATGGATTTTTCCTCTTGGAACGTATCCAAATCTTTTTTAAACCCAGTTACACTAACTGCTGTAACCACATCCTCTGGCAATGAATTCCAGAGCTTGACTATGACCTGAGTGAAAAATAATTTTCTTTGGTTTGTTTTAAATGAGCTACTTGCTAACTTCATGAAGTGCCCCCTAGTCCTTTTATTGTCTGAGAGAGTAAATAATCAATTTACATTTGCCTGTTCAAGTCCTTTCATGATTTTGTAGACCTCTATCATATCCCCCCTCAGTCGTCTCTTCTCCAAACTGAACAGCCCAAACGTCTTTAACCTTTCCTCATAGGGGAGCTGTTCCATCCCCTTTATCATTTTGGTCGCCCTTCTCTGTACCTTCTCCATCGCAATTATATCTTTTTTGAGATGCGGTAACCAGAATTGTACACAGTATTCAAGGTGTGGTCTCACCATGGAGTGATACAGAGGCATCATGGCATTTTCGATTCTATTAACCATTCCCTTCCTAATAATTCCCAACATTCTGTTTGCTTTTTTGCTGCGAGTATTAGGAAGGGCATTGGCAGTCAATTGGAAATGGAGCTCGTCTCCAGCATGCCATGGCTTATTTATTTATTTATTTAAAAGTTTTTATATACCGGAATTTAGCAGGCTGCCTTCATTCCGGTTTACAGATACAACAACTTAATACATTTGGGAGCAACTGACAATAAACAGGAAAACAACTGATATCAAACGAATTAAAAGATAATAACTAAGAGACATCAAATAAGATAAAATCAACATCAAAATGCAACTTGGATAACTTATATCAACTATTTTAAGTGATGAGGAGAAGGGCATGGAGTATAGTCCGGATTATGATATAGCATAAGGCGGCGAGTATTGGATCTAGATGAATCTATGAAAAAATGATTATTATGAGCTTGAGAGAAGGTGTATAGAATTGACGTGACGGTACATTAATGGTTTAAAACGAGCTCTATGATGATATTCTTGATATTGCGGTTATAAAATTGACAGTGGTTAGGTGATGGATGTTATGAGTGGTTAGCCAATTCCATCTTTGAAGGTTTGTCTGAAGATCCATGTTTTGAGTTCTTTCTTGAAAGTTTTGGTGTTGCTTTGAGAACTGAGGTGTTCCGGTAGTGAGTTCCAGAGTTTAGGTCCTGCTATGGAGATGGCTCTGTTTCTTATGTAGGATAGCTTAGCTAGAGGTAGTGATGGGATGTTTAGCTGTACTTTTCTCGAAGTTCTTGTAGTGCGTTGTGATCTGTGTTTTTTTATGATGTTATCTAGGGCGGTGTTTTCAGTTTTGTATATTGTATTGTGTAAGATGGTTAGTATTTTGAATTTGATTCTTTTCTCTACTGGAAGCCAGTGGAGATTGTAGAGTACAGGGGTGATGTGGTCTGATTTTCTTTTTCCAGAGAGGACTCTGGCTGCCGCGTTCTGTAGTAGTTGTAGTGGTTTTAAGATTGTTTTTGGGAGTCCAATCAGGAGTGAATTGCAGTAGTCAAGGCTGGTGAATATAAGTTGTTGTAAGACGGTTCTAAAATCTTTGTGGTGAAGCAGTGGTTTTAAGTGTTTAAGGATTTGAAGTTTGTGGAAGCCCCCTTTAGTTTTCATTGCGATGTGCTTTTTGTAGTTTAGTTCAGAGTCTATCCATATACCGAGGTCTTTTACGTTGTCCTTTAGTTGTATGTAGATGTTGCCTATATGAATGGAGTGGTTGCTTATTAATTCAGAGTTTTTTCTTTCTATCAGAAGGCTTAGGGTAGGAATGGGGTTCATTCCTGTCAAGGCAAGGGCAAAAGAAACCCAACTGAAGAATCTACCCTGACAGAAATGAGGGACTCAGGTATCACCTCACGTCTGCCTTTAATCTAAGGTTTCGTTCAACAAAGGTCGCGGCAAAAGACCTTGCATCATACCCCCAGCATGAAATACTAAACTTTATTTTTAAAAGAAAGAAAATGGATAAAATAATAATAGTAATAAAAAGGAAGCTCATGGCACAATGCACCTATAGAAAAATCTCTGGAGAATCTTCATCCCCTGGCATCTTTATCATACTGCAAAATTATTGGGTTAATGGGAGATATATGGCCCTTTCCCCCAGAACGCTCGGGGACTATATGGCCCTTTCCCCCAGAAGGCTCGGGGGCTATATGGTCCTTTCCCCCAGAAGGCTCGGGGGCTATATGGCCCTTTCCCCCAGAAGGCTCGGGGGCTATATGGCCCTTTCCTAGCGAGGGTTTTTTTTTACCCTGCCGGGTAAAGAATGCACAGGGACTTCAAAATGGAGTCCCCTCATGTTCTTCTGGGTGGCTGCCCTAACCCCCTTTTCCCCATGGGGGGGGGGGGGGGAGGAGGGTGTAGGGAATTTCCAAAGGTCCCCTATCCGAGGCCTGTCCCATGGCTCAGGCCGTAGCTCTGTGCTCTGCAGGGGATTAAGTTCAGACCCCACGTCTGGAGGGCCCAGTTAAGCAGGGGTGTGCTGTGGAAGTTTCACACCCCGGGGGGGGGGGGGGGAGACGGGGGAAAATTCTGCTGCCACAGTGGCTTCCCTTCTGGCCAATGGCCTGAGGCTAGGGTGCACCTTAAAGGAGCTGGCCCTCTGGCCGATCCTCTCAGGCTTGCTGCTGGCTTGTGGTGGGGGGGAAAGGAGGTGGCAGAGACTGCTGGGGGAAAAAAATGGGAAGATGCCATACCAAAACAATTTTACTCAACTATTTTCCTTCTAGCACGTACAAAACATTACAGTAAACTCTTCTGCATAGCTTATAACAATTTAACCAGAGGAACAGTGCAGCAGAGAGTCAGTTTGAATAGCAGTCGAGCCACACTGCATACGCAGGAGTGCATCTTCATAAACAACAAGGAAGGGAAACCCGGCCTCCAGCCCATTCGTGCATGGGGGGAAAGAAAGCCGCCCGCTGGCCACGGGTAGGTGCATGCGCAGTCTCAGCGCTGCTACAAATCCGGCTGTCCCGAGGGGGATTTCCTGCAGTTCACCGGGTCCTTGCGCATCGATACAACGTGGCACGGACTGCTCAGCTAACGGAAGGGGAGGCAGGGCTCCGGAAACGAGCTGGTCCCCACGCTCTCGTACGTTGCCCACTTGCCTCCTACAAACTCATGTAAATGTTTACAAAGCATCTGACTTAATAAAACTGTTTAAACCGTAATGTTCGTAAGTTCAGACTGCATAGGAGAAGTCCAGGTGAGGGCCGAGCTTTTGAAAACTCTCTTAGGCAGAGACAGAACAGCATCTTGGGCATCGCAGTAGGACGTACACAGATATTAGCTTCAGGTTTTTCTTATTATTCCCATTCTAATATGCAAGTACTCTTGCCTTTGAAGTAACTGGGTGGCTTTTGTAAAATCTATGGGGCAACCCTCCGTGAATGTTCCATGACACGATGCCTTCTGGCATGGTACTGCTTTCATGTAACTTTTTTTTTTTTCTTTATATAATGCAATTGGAAACCGGCTGCAATACAGTTTTGAGCTGCATTAACTTTAATCATCATGATATGCATTTAAAACTAGTTTCAGATGTAAAACTTCAGAGAACAGGCGTGTTGAGAAAGCCGCTTCATAACATATACATCCATATGTAACGACGACATAATTCGGGATCTTGGAACGTTCCTGTCTTTCAAACAACCTCGAAAGTGGCTCTACCATGTTTGACTTTAGAAATATCCTTCCAGCCACTTCTGCGCTGGCTGCCCCAGGAGCAGGGAAGCTTCCGAAAAAGTGGGAGAATAGCTGCTTCATTCTTACCGTATTACCCAATACCCGCAGGGTTAGGTAAATTGAGGATCAGAGACTTACAGTGCTTTGCTTAAGGTCACAAAGACAGCCAGTAACAGCATAGGGGACACCTTTACTTGCCCTGCCACGGTCCTTGTTTAGATCATGTGATCGCACCTCTACCGTTTTAGTAAATTCCTTCAATGCACATAAGGGGTGGAGTGGGGGGGGAGGAGGGGGACAGGGAAAGCAGATGCATCAAAATATTTGTTCCATTGCTAAATTTTCTCCATTTTGCCCTCTGGAATATTTGAAGCAATATAAGAACTTAAGACTGGGTTTTACATAAGTAAATGCATTTTACCTGTGTAAGTGGGCTTTTGAAAATTGCTACAAGATATGCCCTTGGATTAATATGTCAATAGGTTTTACTCAAGTTAAGAGCACTTAACATGGGTAAACGGCTCTTGAAATTTGCTGTAATACTATGTTACATTTATATGCATAACTCCTTTATAGATTCACCCGTAAGAACATAAAAACTGCTATACCAAGGGTCTATCAAGCCCAATATCCTGTTTCCAATAGTGGCCAATCCAGGTCACAAAAGTACCTGGCACGATCTCAATATACCTGGAATATTTTTTGCATGTGTTGGACTTTGAGATATCTGCCCCATACTGTAGAGCTCCTTCAGTAGTAACTGGGCCTACAGCACACATGTCCAAGATGGCACTGGCCATCTGATACTAGCACTTGAGAACTCTGCAATCAGGGGCACTGGTGTTCAGCAAAATGTCATTATTAGGGATGTGAATCATTTTTCTAACAAATTGAAATATCGTACGATATTTCTAAATTCGTTAGAAATCGGTTAAAAGAAAGAAGCTATCAATTTTACCCCCGATTTTTCATAAAAATCATTTTTTGGGTTAGTGCGCACTAACAAAAAAACGTTTATTTTTGTTACTTTTTGCTATTTTTGTTAGTGCGGCTAACTCCAGTTAGCGCGCACTAACCCGAAAAACGATTTTTCACTAAAAAAACAAACAAAAAAAACCCGGGGAAATGCGGGAAAATGATTTTTTCCTGCGGCCAGATGATCCCGAAAGCGGGAACGAGCGGGCACCTGATTCACATCCCTAGTCATTATCACATCCCTCTGTAAAGCTCTCTACTAAAAATTGGCTCCTCGGTTAAATGGTACAATTTATGCTGCAGACCTAATTTGATGCAAGTATTTCACGGGGGCCATCAAGGAGTGGTATGGCTGCATCGGGCTACTAAGAAAGCATGGCAAGACGCCAGTTCAAACCCCAAATTAAATGAGGAGGGGGAAGCCAGATGGTTTAGACAATGGTTTCACTAGTTTTGATGGCTGCATGGATTAGAAACTGGGTCATAAGACCTTGAAGGAGATCCAGGTATCAGATTTAGCATTGGGCTTAGAAGAATCAGAGAGAATGATGACAAAGCCCAAAATGTCCATCACTGAAGGTAGTGGAGGCCACTCAAAGTCTGGGCATGTTTGGTCTGCTATAGGGACAGTGGTAGGAAAGGGGTTGAAAATCAGGTAGGGAATTTGTATACTCATCCATCTACCCAAAGTGGAAGAATTGCACCTGGACAAATTGGATGGAACAATTTTCTCTTTTACTGCCCTTGTTCGCTATCAATCAGCAATATTCCAGGTACTGTTTGTTGCAGGATCGGAGCTGAGGAAGGGTGGTGGACATCACCTCCAGGCTGACACGGGACAATAGGGCAGACTCAAGTTAGGGTGGGCCGTCCTGTGAGGCTGGGGCAAGGGATGGAGCTCAGGCAAGGCTGGAGCTCAGGAACGGAGTGCAGACTGGACTGGAGCTGCGTGGAGGTAAGAGGGAATTGAAACTCAGGTACCGACTGGAAACGAGTGAAGGTATGAGGGAATTGGAACACTGGAAAGGACTGGAACTGAGTGGAGGTAAGAGAGAACTGGAACACTGGAACAGACTGGAACTGAGTGGAGGTAAGAGGGAACTGGAACACTGGAACAGACTGGAACTGAGTGGAGGTAAGAGAGAACTGGAACACTGGAACAGACTGGAACTGAGTGGAGGTAAGAGGGAACTGGAACACTGGAACAGACTGGAACTGAGTGGAGGTAAGAGGGAACTGGAACACTGGAACAGACTGGAACTGCGTGGAGGTAAGAGAGAACTGGAACACTGGAACAGACTGGAACTGAGTGGAGGTAAGAGGGAACTGGAACACTGGAACAGATTGGAACTGCGTGGAGGTAAGAGGGAACTGGAACACTGGAGCTGAGTGGAGGTAAGAGTGAACTGGAACACGAACTGTGTGGAGGTAAGAGTGAACTGGAACACAGGAAGAGACTGGAACTGCAAAGAGGTAAGAGTGAACTGGAACAGACTGGAGCTGAGTGGAGGTAAGAGTGAACTGGAACACACTGAAACTAAGTGGCGGTAAGAGTGAACTGGAACACACTGAAACTAAGTGGCGGCAAGAGTGAACTGGAACACTGGAACAGACTGGAGATAAGAGGGAACTGGAACACTGGAACAGACTGGAGCTGCAAAAAGGTAAGAGTGAACTGGAACACTGGAACTGGGGGAACTGGAACACTGGAACAGACGAACTAAGAGTGAATTGGAACACAGGAACAGACTGGAACTGGAACACAGTGGAGGTAAGAGGGAACTGGAACAGAGTTTAATAATGCTGGCGTTTGGAAGTGGTGCAGGCAGGCAAGGGGGACTTGGCTAGCAATGGGGAATGAGCACATGGAAGTCACCCTGGTGGCATGGAGGCTGTAGGACTGGCTGAGGCAAGAAGCCAGGGACATACTGGAGAGTACTGTTCAGAACCAGGCTCGCTGGAGTCCTCTGGTGGAGGGGAGGCCACACAGCGGCCGGAAACGCAACACTGTGAAGACTGTCTAATTCTCTTTATTATGAAATATACTAAGTTATATATGTTTATTAAGGCACTAAGTGCATCCCTTTGCACACAGCTATCTAATTTTTCTTTTGTGTTGCAGCTAGGAAAATAAGACAAAATATGAACCCTACATTTAGAAAACCAAAGCATGGTATTTTTCAAAATGCCCTACATGTAACAGTCATGATATGAATTTTTTTTGTGTGTTTGTATAGGGAAGGAAAAGTATGTGTACTGGGAAGGAAATATTATTCAAAATATTCTGTCCCAATGCTGCCATGAGCAGTCCCCAATCCCTTTTGGTCCCTGCTACTCCATGGCTGATGTTTACGGCAGTCATCAGACTTCCTTTTAGAACTGCACTACGCTTGAAGAATAAAGTGTTATTGCATGGAAACATTTGACATTATAAGCATTCAGTACTGATCTGGGTTAGGAATGAACATTTTACCAAAAGTATTTCTAGGTTTTTATTAGACATTTCACTATGATTTTATATTAAGCATGGTTTTTCCAATGAGAGAGACTTTTGTCACCAGTTCAAGATAGCAACAATAGACACACCCGCTACTAATTTATTTAAAAATATGGTAACATCAGGATTTAACTGGCAAACTAATTTAATACTTTTTTGCATTCACTTCAGTTTGCTATTTAAAATATATTCAACATTTATCCCACAAATAAAATTCTTTGAATAAGGTTGGTTTTACAATAAAAGTTATATTAATTTGGGCTGGGCTGGTGGCTCACTGAGAAGACCCAGGTCCCCTCAGAATCAGCTTTTTAGTGGGCAGCACAGCTGTCTGCCCTTTTCAATGTTTCTTTAGAGTTGGGAGCAGTTCCAAAGGACTGGAGACGAGCACATGTGGTTCTTCTTCACAACAGCAGAAGTAAGGAGGAGGCGGAGAACTAGAGGCCGGTTAATCTGACCTCTCTGGGGAGCAAATGAATGGAAGCGCTGCTAAAACAGAGGAGCGTGCAGTTTCTGGAATCCAATGGATTACAGCATCGGAGATAGCTAGGTTTTACCCGAGCTAGATCTCACCAGACTAATTCAATCCATTTCTTTGGACTGGGTAACTAGTCTTAGATCAAGGGAGAGAGCCAGAAATAGTGAACTTGGATTTCAGTAAGGCTTTTGACACAGTTCTGCATGGGCAACTTCTAAACAAACTGCATGCCTTAGGTACAATTGGAGCCTTAAAGTGGTTAACCGAGTTAGAAGTTAGTTGAGAGGGAGCAACAAATGAGAGTGGTAAATGGGCTTTATTCTGGAGGAAAGGTGGGTTACTAGCGGTGCACTGCAGGGACCGGACCTCGTTCCAGGTCTATTCGACATTTTCATCAGTGATAGAGCAGAAGGGCTATCAGGAAAGGTTTGCCTTTTTGAAAGATGACAGATTAAACACCATGGAAGGTGTGGAAGACATGAAGATCTAGGGACACCTAAGGAACGGTTAGATTTTGGCAGCAAAGATCCAATGCAAAAAATATGCAAGTTCATGCATCAGGATTGTAAAAATCCAGAGATACACTATAGGGGGGTGAAGTTCTGTGCACAAAACAAGGATCTGGGGGTGATAACATCTGCTGATTTTAAGGTGGCCAAAGAGCTAGATAAGCAGATAGCAAAGGCAGGAAGAATGCTTGGCTGCATAGGGAGAGGACTAGCCAGCAGGGAAAAAGAGGCGACATTGCCTCTCTGAGAGCCCCCGGGTGAGACCTCATTTGGAGGACTCTGTACAAATCTTCAAAAGGATATAAAGCAGAGGGAGTTGGTCCAGAGAGGAACTACTAAAATGGTCAACTATCTTCATCATAAAGCCTACAGGGGAAGACTTGCATTTTTAAAAGGGGGCGGGCTGCGCGGGTAACCCGTTACGCGCACGAGAGCCAGGCCTCGGTGAAGGGGCGGGCCCGCAGGCGCCAGTACAGCAGCCACCGCCAGGGCGCCAGGGCACGCGCAACCTGCTACTGCTCCTTTGGAGGAGCAAAAGGTAAGTTAAAAAAAATGGGGGGTACCTAGGATAGGGGGCGGGTAGAAGAGGGGAAGGGAGGTTAGTGTAGGGAAGCCCGAGGATGCGTCACTGCACGATTTTTGTTTTAGTCCAGCCCCCCCCCCCTTGCGGTGAGAGTCGTATTTCCCCTGAAGAAGCCCTGCCCTGTATGCGAGGGCGAAAGAGAGAATTCTTTGTCGGGGACAGGAACGTGAGATGTTACCAGGGTTATATATTTGTCTGCTTTTTATCAGTTTAGGGACTTTCATTAAAAGAAGGTGGAAGGTTTGAGAAGACTTCGTCTTTTGAAACACTTGTGGTGGTGGTGAACAGTATTTATTAAATAAATGTATTACGTAAAGAAGATTCTAGTTTAGTGGACGTCGCCTCATTTCTCAGTGTTTCCTGGCGCTCTCCAGTATTCATGTTTGCATTCCTGTTTGTTGGTTTTATGTGGGGGTGTGGGGTTAGTTTGAATGATGGATGGATGTGTGGGGGTTATAGTTTATTTTTAAATTGATAATTTGGGAATGACACTTCCAGAACTTTAATTATAGGATCTTTATAAATTGTATTATATCCATATATTTTTGATAAAGTTATTGCAAATTGTTTGTATTAATTAATTCATTATTTCTTTACATGGTACAGAGTTTATTTCTCCCTCATCTTGGTGTTTCACTTATGTGCACGTGAGGGAATTCTACTTCTATCCTTCATTTTTTTGGTACCGATGTGGCCAGCATGGTCTAGTCCTACCGCACAGTAATCCTAAAGAGAGCCAGATAAATTCATGTGGCTACCTTTACGATAGCCGCTGACTATCCTTCCAAAGTTAGCCGGATAAGTTTGCAATGCGGCCCGTGACGGAGTATTATTCCTGATTGTATGTTACCGCGCCTGGGGAAGATGCTGAGAATGTGTCTCCCACCTCCAACTTACCGACAGCAGCTCTGGTACAGCTCTCTCTCTCCTTCAGCAGTGCAGCTTCCCTCTTCCCATCCCCTACTCAGCAGCATCCCTCCCCCTTCTTCTCCACCCACCAACACAACATTCCCCATCTATGCCCCCACTCTCTGTTCACCAGTATCCCCCCGTTCCTCTCCCTCATCCCCCTATCCAGCATAATCCCTCTCTCTCCCCCCTCCCCCCAACCTCAGTGGGGTCCATTACTTGGTGGCTACTGCAGCACAGGCCCACGGGGAACGCCTTTGGAAACCGCCACTTTAATGGCCGATAAAGTCACCAATTAGCCTGCGCAGTCGCGGTTATTTATCCGTGAAAATGAAATGCGACCAAAGCTATTCCCGCATTACATTACCTTTACAGCAGGAGGTGGCAGGGAATGCACTCCCCGCTTATTAGAAAGGCTCTCGGGTGGAGAAAAAGATGTCAGAGGCCAAATGACTCAAGCAAGCAGGAGGTACCGTGATGAGCAGGTACAGTAAGTAATTCCCCTGCCTTGTGCGTCTTTCTCTCTTCTCGTTTCCAGTATTTAACTCGTGATGTCACATTTATTTATTTTTTTTACATCGTTTTTACAACATGGGTGTAATATCCAGTGCATCTTAATCAAATAATCACATCCACCAGTGTTCAATAAGAGCCGCTTTATATTCACACTCTTAGAAGCAGCAGCTCCTGAGGGAAACCTCAACATTTGAAGATTTTTTTGACATGACAGGCCTGAGATTTATTACCCAAGGGATCAAAGGTTGAAAGTAAAAATGGTTTTATACCTAAAAACCCTTCCACCATGCTTGTTAAGAAAAATAGGGAAGACATATTCCCCTCCCCCCCTCCGACAGAAGGCATGTCAGGCACTCTGGGGCTTGCTGGTTCTGTGTTTCAGACGTGAAATATTCCAGTGCTCAGGTTCCATCTAGTGGACAGCACGGCCAGCGTGCGGTGGCTTTCCGCAGCTAGCAGAAGAGGCAGCAGCGAAGGGCGAGATGAAGTTATACCTCAGCATTAGCGGCAGCACGCCACAATGAAAATAAAATAATTTTAAGGATGTTGGTATTTAATCACGGTTTGCTGTGTCCCTTCAGTCCCTTTTAAGCTCCATATTCTCTCTCCCACCAAAAACCTTTATTGCCTTCTGATTTGGCATCACCAATCATTCCACCCCCTACCCGAAAATGGAAGAGCAAACTTTGCCACTATCAGATCCGTATGCTCCCCATCTTTATTTAATCCCTGATTTGGCAGTACATACTCATTGTCCAATGAGATGTCTTTTTTTCCTGTTCATAGGCCCCCCTTCTTACTGGTGGGGTACATCCCTCATATTTTGCTAAAATTAAAACAATCAGGTGTTTTTTCCAAATTGGCTGCAGAAAGACGGGGGGGCGGGGGACCTCCTAGATGAATTCAGGAGTTATTATAGCTGGGTCGCCCCAGACTGCGTCAGAGAGGCTGGCGAGGGCTGCACAAGGCCGACCTGCGTGCTTTTGTAAAGGAAAGACAAGCACCGCTTTCCGATTGGCGAGCTATTGGTGGCCCTTAAAAGGGACAGGGCCCGACTCTGAGAGGAAAACGCACCGCCTCGATTCTGACAAAATGTTTGCTTGGATCTCCAGGGAAGAGGTAAGGGAGGCCTGGACGGCTCCAGAGGGTCGCACGGCCGGTGTCCTTCCCTTCTGGAACCCAGGAAGGCCCTTCTACTCTTCCAGCCACCGATGGGGGATGACGAGTCAACCAGGAAAACAGATTTAATTGCGATCACAACCAATTGAGGATGACAAATGCCTGCGCTGTACCAGTCCCGAACGAGCCGTGCGTAAGAATGGGTTCCAGAGCTCTGTGAAGCAGACAAGTGAAGAATCTGTTGGCTCAGCTACTGGAAGACAGAGCCCATGTTCTTCCCTATTTATTCTCTGGACAAGAGGGATGGGAGAATAAAGTCATAGCCCCGCCCCCCACTTCAGGCTGTGCCACCAAAGACCACAATGCAAGTGTGTAGGAATATTTAAATGAAATGCATAAAGTCTATTTTTTTCCCTTTTCAGTTTTACATGTTTGCAACATTTAACTTCACAGAACAATAAATAAACTTGAATCCAGGATATTTACATATTATTCACGTGAGGACAAGTACAAAAACATTGGCATCACAATAAATATTGATCATCTTGTCAGCTGAATCCGTTTCCCCCCATCCCGCTGTTCAATTAACCGTCCCAGAAGCATAAAAAGTGTAGTTAGGCATTAACAGACCATATTGGCAAATCTGGAGGAAGTACTGAAATTTCCACACCGCGGCGATCCAGTGATTTTGTGATCATTTGGTTATTGCACCTGAAAGAGCTTCCCTTTTAATCATCAAAGCCGTCGTCTCATTTAAAGCGAGAACTCATCACAGCCGCTCGCTTAAAAAAAAACCCAAAAACCCAAACAAACCCCTCATAGCGGACACAATTCAGTTCCTGCGTGACGTTATACAGCATTGCATAAAACCCCTGCTGCAGAGATGAACCTTTTCCAGAAAGACTCATCCGCCCTGCAATTTGATACCTGCTACACACTGCTCTCTGCCCTCCCCTTATGACCCCCTAGCAGGCAGCCCCCATCAAGCCTCAGGGCAGCTACTTCATACCCGACTAGGGATAAGAAGGCAGACGGGGCAACAGGGACCCAGAACTTGGCACAAAACTGAGGAACTGAAGACATTGTAAAGAAAAGCTGGATGTGACCCCAGTCGGTATATAGTGCTATACAATAGTGCTGCACCCATACAGTTCTACGTACGCTTTTAGTCAGCTATGAAGTGCTGCTTTAACACTAGGCTCTTAAGCTGTACACCTGACAGGCCCTCCAGGGAGTCATGGGTTGGTTGGTGGGTTTTTTTGGCTGCCCCCAGTCGTAGCAGGCATTACTGGACTAGGTGAAAATGGCCAAAAGGCGCATCTCCATGCAATCCCATGTTGCCTGATAGCTGCGAGCCACGGACACACCTTAAAACCTCTTTTATTCTGAAAGTGTTTTAAATGAAAAGGTTTATTACTTCCCAGGCTGGACACCTTCTGGAGACAGACATAGCGGGGAAAGCAGCGATGAAAACATTGGACTGGAGGTGCGGTAAACGAGATCCCTCCCCGACAGAGCGCGCAAGGAGAGAATCTGAGGCTATTTCTTTGTAAAGAAAAAACTGCATGCAATTTGTTTCGTCGGGTGCCCTTTACGACGCTGCAAGAAGCAAATTAGTTCATCTGCAGGACACGAGCTACATTGCAGCAAGTATCAGCAGCGCATGGACGGTGGCACGGCTTCAACCAAAGCTACCTGCTAGTGCGGAGCAAAGCAAATCAGTAGGGGATAAAAATCGGCAGAGGGAGGTGGCGGGCGGGGATCAAACGTACGTCTCTCTCCTCATGATGATGTGAAGGGGGCAGTCCGGCCATGAAAGGCAGAACAGAAATAAAAAAAACTGAAGGACGTGAAAGATCTACAGTATTGCCCAGAGTTTTGTACATCAACTGAGTTCAAAGAACATCAGGAGAGTCTCTGGGCCTGCTTTTCAAAAGCATTCAAACGCATAAAATCAGGTTTTATGCACGTAAATGGTTGTTTAAAAACAGACCCGGGGGGGGAGGGGGACTGAACGTAAAAGGATGCATGTAATCTTGTGGTAGGTGATCCACGTGGGGGGACGGATAGGGATCACGGTCTTCGTTTTGCATTTATAAAGTCCGCGTATCAGTTTATGTGCACAAGGTTAAACCCTGCCTGGAGCAGTGGAGGCGGGGTACCTTTGTGCATGTGCAATTCAGGGCCTACCCGGACAATTTGTGCAGGAATTTCAAAGCAAACTGGGGCGCACAAGTTCCCTTTGAAAATCCTTGATAAAGCCTGCATGGACAATCTGCACAGAGTCTACCGCTGTTGCGGGGAGGGCTACGATTATCCTCCCTGCGACAAATCACGTTATTCGGGGGAGAGAAGTGGGGGGAGGGGGAGGCTGTCATCTTGCTGTCTTATGTTTAAAAATCAAAAAAATAATCTTCAGGCTAGCCAGTCCCGTTAGAAAGAAAGAACTCGGCAAATTGTTATCAACTTGAGCGCAGAACTCAAAGCAAAATCAGTTCCATGTGGCAGGGAGGTTGATATTCTGAATTCTCCCTTGACCGCAAAGGATGAGAGTTGATGTTCGCACAGCGAGGGCAATTTAAAAAGCCACCGTGGGTGGTTAAAAGTGATTTACCTGCATCAAGGGGTCTTCCCGCAAAAAGGATAAAAATGCGCCACAACGTGCGACGCTTTTATCTGCATTTACAGGAGATGCTCCCAGGGCACCGCTTGACAGAGGGGAGGGAATAACTCGCGCAGGCGGCATTTTCAGCTCCGCATGCGCTATTTCCCCAAGACAAAAGGAGTGCCTGCGGGGGGGGGGAGGGGAGGGGGATTCAGCGCTAGCGTATAAAGGTGCTCCGTAGCCATGGCGGGTTCTCGCGCACCTTTGCTTCGAAACCCAGGGCAGAGTTTGCAGGTAGAAAGCACTTGCCTTCTTTGTCCCAAAATGCACAGCTGAGGGGCGCAAAACGAAATGTGGTAAACAGAGAGCTGAACCGTGTGTGCGGCAGGAGTAAACCAGTAATAAATATCCGTGCGATCCAGTGCGAGGCGGCCCACCGAGGGCCTTCTCCTTTGTGGACCGCAGAGGCGGCTGCTCACTGCCTTGAGAAATCCTCCAAGTCACCATCTTGTCTTTCCATGCAGGGAAGAAAAAAATGCTTTGAAAAGCGCATGTAACATAATCATTTCCCGTTTTCCAACCATTTCTTTTATTTATCAGTGGCTGAAATTCAAGTTTAACGGGCATCCTTTTCCAATTTGCATTTAAAGTGCCTGCCGCTTTTCTTTACTTGTTCCGCGCTCTGCATTTTGCTAATATCGTCCAACAAACATTAACTGTACTGGCTCCAGAAGACAGGGAACCCTAATCCAGGTAGAGGTCCATATTCAGTCACCGTCTGGATAGCAAAGTCAGCCGGATAAACTTATCCGGCTGACTTTGGAGGGATATTCAGGATAGCCAGATAACTATTTGGCTAAATTTAGGTCAGCTCTTTGCCCCGACCAATACTGGAATTAGCCGGATAACTCATCTGCCTAACGTAACTCCTCCCCGAAATGCCCCCAAGTTAGCTGGCTAATATTTAGCTGAGTAAGTGCCCAAATATTAATTTAGTTGGATAACATCTGATGTATCCTGCTCAATGCCTCCGAGTATGAGCCTGGATGATTTTTAGGTTTGCAAACAGCATAGCCCTCCCTTAGTCTTCCGCCATGAATGGACAGGAACGGTGGACATCACTAATTATGCTGTCATCACTATTTTACCTTTCAGCAGAGGATTGCTTTCTTAATCCCAATGTGTTTTCCTCATGTAACATTTCAGGGAACCCCAGTTTTCCTTTTGACTTGGCAGTTTCCTCCTGTTCCTTTGGGCTTCTCTCTGTCAGAACCAGGGCTCGGATGTGGTGTTGTGAAGCCTTTACTGGAAACCGGCCGGGGAGGGCTTTTCCCCCCATTTTGGATCACTCCCACCCCAGTCACTGCCACAACAGGCCTGGGAAAGGAGCCACACACCCAGGGCTCCTTCTGGAATCCTACAAGCGCAGGTCCTCGGTCCAGCCACTGGGTGTCACCACTGCACAACCAAGTGGACTCCCTCCCTCCCCCGCATCCTCAAGGGCTGTGAACACGGTTTCCGCAGCATCCAGGGGAGAGGAAGCCCTGAGCCGGAAACTCTACTACCCAGGTCCCTCCGTGGCACCGCCTCCGAGCCATTAGGCCTGCCAGCAGTTACCATCCTTTGTACTGCACTATTGCCCCAGCTGGAAAGTGTGCGACACATGTGCGATACACTTTGTGCGTGGACTGAACGATCACAAAAGTAAATAGAAATAAAGATGCTGATCACTCAGACCAGCCTGGTCCATCGCTAATTTTGAGGCCCTTTTTTGTTCAAAGAGAAAAAAAAAAGGCACATTATATGCAGCAGAAATCGGTGCTTCCTGGAAGATAAGATAATCACCCTGTGTGTTTTGGAAATATGAACACAGTAGACTCATTCTGGTTCGTCTAGGAACCTCTCCTGCTTCTTATGCTGAATACAAAACATTAGTAGTTGTATGCTGAAGGCAATTACACATTTTTGTACAGTAATCAGCTCCTATTGGTCACTGCCGCCTTCCACTATCAGATTCAGGAGGCGAGCCATTGGCTCTCTTGATTAGTAGTGTTTGTGTCACTTTATCTTCAGATTAACATGCTCTAGTAGTAAGGGTCAAACAAACAAGTTGTGGATGATACCTTTTTAGTGGATTAACTTTATGCATTTCCAGAGCTCTGGGTCGGTGGACACGGGGAGGGTAATTCTGAAACAGCCAGCGCAGCGAGAAGAATTGCGTGCACACGCCCAAATTCTAGCGAGTAATATCAAAGGAAGCTTAGGCACCTACGTTCGCACTGAAAATCCTCAGGGTGTCTGGCCGAGTGCGCTCGCAAGAACGCTCACTCAAGCAAAGTTGCACCTCCTTTTCGGAGGCTGGCGTTTTAGAATCAAACAGCACACCCGGAAGCGACGACGACGCCCCCCTCCCCAGAGCAGCTCCTCTTCTTGCATGTAAAAATGAAACCAGGCTGCACACACTGAGGCAGGTTCAGAATTGCCACTTACGCGCACAAAACTGAGGTTTGCGTGCAGGAGCGGCTTTGCCAATTCAGCCCATAGGGGGCGCAGCTCTCAAAGGGCTCCTCGCAGTGGAAAGGGCTCACCTGCAGCCAAGTTTATTGACTCTCTATTTTTACCTATTCTCAACCCCAATACTGGGCCCTGCCAGGGAATGGATTTCTTTTTCTGCATCCGAGAAGGGCAGCCGCAGCCCGCTAACCATCTTTGCGATCTCGTAGCCCACCAGGGTTCCTGGGATGCCAGACTCTCCGTGGGCTTTCTGCTGTTAGGGTGGCAGAAGCATGTTTCCAGGGAAAGGGCTATTGCTGCAGTTCTGAATCTTACTTCTCCCTCCCACCCGAGACCATTCCACAGGGTTTGTACCTCAAGTGACACAGCACAACCAGCGTCTGACTAATGTTTAGCGGACATCCAGCAGATTGCAGATCGGAAAGTCCATCCACAGCCAGTGCAAAGGAAGATGGCAGCGAAACCGCTCTCTCTGAGGTCACTCTGCACCAGCAGGGCTTTTATGTTCAGCCAGGGCTTGTCAGAAGTGGGGTGCTGGTTCTTTTGGAGTTCTCGCTGGGAGACCAAAACCCCACACCCTCCACACTTCTTCATTTATGAAACAGGACCACACCGGGTGCCAAACGTGGCTAAGTTTTAAGTCTGGCTTAAAATAAAATGCAGCGGCCTTATAATCCGCCGACGTGAGGAAACACTGGTAAGAGAGTCGCATACAAATCAGGAGTTACCACTGGTGTACAATGACCCCCGGCCCTAAGTGAAAGAAAAGCCAGCGCTCGATGCTCCTGGCGCCGTTCGGCACCAGGGAGGATGTTCTAATGAGGCTTCGGTGCTTTCATTGACTTTCCTTCACTTTCACTACAAACACTTGGCGTGAGGATGGACGCCCTATGCGAGTTCAGTGAGTGACCCATTACCACAGCTGTGTTGCCCTTACTACGTCTCCCATTTTCCAAACTCTTGCTTTGTTATTCTTCTTGGAATCATTTGTAGACCAAGCTTGGTCAGTTCTCACGCCCCACCTACCCCCCGCCAGTCCCCCAAATAAGTTTGCTCACTGTTCTTCAGGTTACAGTACTGTTAAAGAGTGGCTTCCTTTTCAGCAACGGGCTGCATAATTCCATACGGTCATCAGATGTGGACAGAAGAAAGAGGCTATCGTCACCGCTGGTCGGTGGTTCTGCGAAGTTCATTAGAAAAGGCTGTGGCCTAAGATGTCAGCTTCGAGTAACTAGGTGGTGAGAACTTCCGCCTTAGGTACTTGAGGACGTAGAGGGGGAGGCAGCTGATGAGCGTGATCACGGTCACCTTCCACAAGAAGGACAGGGTGGCAATGAAGTAGATATCTGAGGTGAGGGAAAAAACACAAAAGTTAATATCAGCAGGATAGGGGGAACTGTGTTCCACAAACAGCAGAGGAACTGCACAGAGGGATGATTTCACTAAGTTTCCACCAACGCACCCCCCCCCAGACAAATACTAGGAGAAAAGCCCGAGGGAAATGCGAACAGTGACATGCCGGTGCTTTCTCAGTGCTATCTGGCATGTGCACTGCTTTGGCTTTGCTGCATAGATTCAGAGCTGGTGCGATCTTACGTCAGATCCTCAGTGAGTAAACACAGCAGTGGCAATTATACAGAAATAGAGTTAATTGGGGACTTCCACTTCTAAAAATACGTCTGTGTTGAAAGTGGACAATAGGAGGTACCTGGACAATCTCTGTAGGGCGCCTTTTTTCCCACCTTATCAATTGTAAACCAACCAGCAAACAAATAGCTTCTTGCCCAGCTGATATGCTCTTAATAAGAACATAATAGCCATGCAGGGTCAGAGCAAGGTCCATCGAGCCCAGCATCCTATCTCTAACAGTAACCAATCCAGATGGCAGATCCTATAAAGCAGATCTATTGGAGAAATTACTTACCTGATAATTTCGTTTTCCTTAGTGTAGACAGATGGACTCAGAACCAATGGGTATTGTGCTCTTCTGCTAACAGATGGGAGACTGAGTCAGATTTCAAAACTGACGTCACTAGATATACCTCTGCAGTAACCTCAGCTATTCTCTTTGAAAACCCATTGTGGATATATCTTTGCTTAAATAACTTGATTAAACTTTATTAAAACTTGAACTGGTTCAACTAATTTCCAAACTGGAGACCGCCAGTGCACTCAACCAATTAACGTCAACACCGGACAAACTGTGGGTGGCATGAACCAGGGGTAGGCCGCGGCTTACCTGTATTTGCTTAGTCTCGAGGTTTGCTATCCGATGGTCTCGTTTTCTGGGGCAGCCATGGGTGGGATGCTGAGTCCATCTGTCTACACTAAGGAAAACAAAATTATCAGGTAAGTAATTTCTCCATTTCCTAGGGTGTAGCCAGATGGGACTCAGAACCAATGGGATGTACAAAAGCTACTCCCAGACAGGGCGGGAGGCTGCTCGTGGCCCATTTAGTACTGCCCTTGCGAAGGCTGCGTCTTCTCGGGCTTGAACATCCAAGCGGTACAACCTGGAGAAGGTGTGTATGGAGGACCATGTTGCCGCCCGACAGATCTCGGCGGGCGACAGTAGCTTGGTTTCTGCCCAAGAAACTGCCTGGGCCCTCGTAGAAGGAGCCTTAACCTGTAGTGGTAAGGGCTTCCCTGCCTTGATTACTTCCTTGATCCAGAGGGCTATGGTCACCCACGAGGCTGCTTCTCCTTGTTTCTTCCCGCTGTAAAGGACGAACAAGCGATTCATTTTGCGCACCTGTTCCGATCTTTCCAGGTACCGTACTAGGAGTCTGCAGGCATTTAGATGGCGAAGAAGGTGTGAGTCTTCAGAGTCCTTAAGTTCATCCTTAGATGGTAGTGAGGTGGTTTGATTCAAGTGAAACTCGGAATCCACTTTCGGTAGGAAGGAAGGAATGGTGCGCAGCTGTATGGTTCCAGGCGTGAACCTAAAAAACGGTCCCCTGTGATGTTCTATCTTGCGGATGACCTTGCCCAGTAGTGGCCATGGGGGGAAGACGTAAAGTACGTCTTCCTCTGGCCAAGACTGGATTAGAGCATCGATTCCTTGGGAGTGTGGCTCTCATCTGCGGCTGAAAAACCTGGGGACTTGGGCACTGAGATGGGTGACCAGTAGATCCATGGCTGGGAGGTCCCAGCGATTTACTATCATTTGGAAGGATGTGGTCGACAGCGTCCATTCTCCCGGGTCCAGGCTCTCTCTGCTGAGGAAGTCTGCTGAGACATGGTCTTTTCCTGCGATGTGGGAGACTGCGATCCCTTGTAGGTTTATCTCCACCCATGCCATGAGAGGGTCTATCTCCAGAGATACCAGCTGGCTCCTGGTTCCTCCCTGGTGGTTGATGTAAGCAACTGTTGTCGCATTGTCCGACATTACTCGAATTGCTTTGCTCTGAGTCTGTGGCTGAATCGCAGGCATGCTAGTCTGACTGCTCGAGCTTCCAGGAGGGTTATGTTCCATTCTGCCTCTTCTTTGTTCCATTGTCCCTGGGCTGTCAGTTCCTGATAGTGGGCTCCCCACCCTCGCAGACTCGCATCCATGGTGAACAAGGTCCATTTCGGTGGAGATAGGCTTAGGTGTTCTTCCTGTAGCCACCACTGGAGCTGAGAACATACCTCTGCTGGTAGTTGGAGGCGAATTGAGTAGTCCTGGGACAGTGGGTTCCATCATGACAGTAAGGAGTGCTGGAGCAGTCGCATATGGGCCCTTGCCCACGGGACAACCTCCAGGGTTGATGCCATGAGGCAGAGGACTTGAAGATAGTCCCAAACCTTGGGGCATGCATTGGTCATCAATTGTCGTAATTGTTCCATCAGTTTCTTTCTCCTCAGAGGAGGGAGGAAGACCTTGTTCTGTTTGGTGTTGAAATGGGCCCCCAGGTACTCTAGTGATTGAGAGGGCTGCGGAGTGGTCTTGCCCGTGTTCACGACCCAACCAAGTTCCTGCAGTAGGCTCTTGACTCTGGTCATCTGCCGGCTCTCTTCCGAAGACTTTGCCCTGATCAGCCAGTCGTCCAGGTAAGGGTGTACCAGGATCCCTTCCTTCCTCAGTGTTGCCACCACGACCACCATGATTTTGGTGAAGGTTCTAGGGTCGGTTGCTAGGCCGAAGGGTAGCACTTGGAACTGGTAATATTGACCCATATCGCAAAGCGCAGGAAACGCTAGTGATCCTGATGGACTAGGAGGTGAAGGTAGGCTTCGGAAAGGTCCAGGGAGGTTAGGAACTCTCCCGGTTGTACTGCCATTATTACGGAGCAAAGAGTTTCCTTGCGAAAGTGTAGTACACGCAGATGACGGTTGACGTTCTTGAGATCCAGGATGGGCCGGAATAATCCTTCCTTCTTGGGAACGATAAAATAGATGGAATAGCGCCCCATATTTTGTTGGGGTGAGGGAACCGGGGTTTGCATTCAGGCTGAGTACTCTTGTTAAAGTGTTTTCTACTGCCAGTCTCTTGGTGTGTGAGTGGCAGGGTGACATCATAAATTTGTCTTGAGGGATGCTGCGGAACTCCAGAGAGTAACCTTCTCGAATGATGTTTAGTACCCATTTGTCCGATTTTATCTCGACCCATCTTTAGTAGAAGAGGGCAAGTTGACCCCCTATATCCTCTTCCTGTGGATGGGTCGGCCCATTCTCATTGTGGTGCACGGCTGGAGCCTGCCCCCGGGCCTGCTCCTCTCTTGGGTCTGTCGGTTCCAAAAGGGCTGGGACCTTCCGAAGGGATGAAGTGATTGGAACTCCGAGTTCCTGTAGGGTCTAAAGCGCTGCGATCCTCTGCCCTTGTTTCTTCTGGGGGAGGAACGCGGAGATCTTTTACTCCTATCTTCCGGTCACCGAGGCACTGGGGATTCGCCCCATTTGCTGGCTAACTTCTCCAATTTACTTCCGAACAAGAGCGACCCTTTAAAGGGCATTCTTGTGAGATTCACTTTAGATGTCGCATCCGCAGACCAATTCCGTAGCCATAGTTGTCTTCTGGCTGCCACTACCGTGGCAATGCCCCTGGCTGAGGTGCACATCAGGTCTGAGCTTGCGTCCATCAGGAAGGCTGCTGCAGGTTCCATCGTCTCACCGGTATACGTTCTGGAGTTATTTGCCTCTCTTGAGAGGAGCAAACAGGAACGTGCCCCACCAGTGCACAGCAGAAAGCAATTTGCAGTGTCTGTCCTGAGTATCCTTCAATGCGTTCCTTGGTCGCTGGTTCTAGAGGGTATAGGGCTTCCAAGGCTTGACCCCCTTTGAAGCTGGCCTCCGGGGCATCCCACTCCAGGTCAATCAGCTCCTGGGTGGTTTCCATCATTGGAAAGTAGCATAAGGCCTTACGAAGGGACACCAAGATGGGGTTCTTCTTTGGTTCTGCCATAGAGTGCATGCCTGGAATACCCAGCGTCTTCAGAGTCTGGGAAACAAGGGCTGGTAATTCGTCCTTGTGGGAGAAGCGAAGCATGGTTCAGTATGGTTCCATTCCTGGAGGGATTTCTCCTTCTTCCAGGGAGTCACCCTCATCTGAGGTGTCCGGGTCCCTGTCAGGGAAGTTCTTGGTTAGGCGAGGCATGTCTCGAGGCATCCTAGTCGGGCCGGGAGGATCTTGTGCTTCCGGCAGGGGTTGAGCCTGGGGCACAGTCGGGGCTGATTGTGCCTGATCGAAGGCTTGCAGCCCTTGGAAAAATTCCAACCAGGAGAAGGTCCCTGGGTCCATGTTAATCCCAGGGAGAGTCGGCGTAGGGGCCCCAGAGGTGCCCTCCTGTAGGGAAGCCATCTCGGAGATGCATAGATCCAGGGGAGCTATTGTCAATAGTTCTGGAACCATCTCCCGACAGTAAGGGACCAGGCTTTGGTTCTCCCTGGGCTTCTTCGCAACGTTGACACAGATAGGACTCCAATTCAGGCTGCGCGGCTCTTATGTGGCAGGCTGTGTAAAGAGAGTGCCTTCTTGGGCGCCGGTGCCATTGGCTCTGTGTATTTGCGCGCGTGCAGTTGCAAACGTGGCTGTGCGTGTAGTTATGCGCATGGGTGTGCTCAGTTGTGCGCGCCGTTGTGCGCGTCTTTATTGGTCGCGCGCAAGTTAGGGCCATCAGCCGCTTGGCCTGCCCCGCGCGTACCGCTGGTCGAGAAGGGAAGATGGCGCCGACGACCGCCCGTAAGATGGCGCCCCCGAGGGTCTTCACATGTCCAACCAAGGCTGCTCTACCCGATCGGTGCTCCCTTTTAACCTCACTGGAGAAGAATTCGGTATGGCAGTCCGAGCTCTGGAGACCAGAAACCTGAATTTAAAGATTTTTTTCTTACCTGGTCTCGGTGCTTAATGATCGTGTGCTGGACGGTCTCCAGCTGCGGGGGGGAGAGGAAATTACTTTCACCGCCTCACTCGTTTCTGCACCCGCTGCCTTTCAGCCACACTGGGGGCTAAGTCCACCCCGGAAACTGGCTACCAGACTAAGGCACACCTCTGAGGGATATCAGAGATCAACCTCAGGAGTTCTCAACTGGGGGAGACCCTTAGGTATCACCGCAGGAGAGCGGGGCTTGATTTTCTTTAAGGTAAATTTTGTTTCTTCTTTGCTGTAATTTTTAGCACTATTCTACTGTGTGGGATAGTGTCCATATCTACTAGGAGACGGAGAGATACTGAAGAGCTGAAGTTTCTGCAGGGTTATATCTAGAGTGACGTCAGCTTTGAAATCTGACTCTGTCTCCCATCTGCTAGCAGAAGAGCACAATACCCACTGGTCCTGAGTCCATCTGGCTGCATGCTAGGAAATTCCAGTTACTCACTCCCAATGATAGCTATACCTTTCATTACTCTCTCTGGCTAATAATGTGTAATGGACTTTTCCTGCAGGAACTTGTCCAAACCTCTTTTAAACACCACTATGTTCGTCGCCTTGACCAAGTCCTCTGGCAACAGATTCCACAGCTTTATAGAGCACCAGTTGAAAAAGTACTTTCTTCTACAATCTGTTTTGAACCTGCTGATTGCTTAATTAATTATTATTTTTTTTCTATTCTGCTTTTCAGCACTCCAAAGCCGATTACATTCAGGTATTGTGCGTAGTCCCCTATCCTCAGAGGACTCACAATCTAATCTAAATGTTAGTTTCATGGAGTGTCCCTTTGGTTTTAGTACAGTTTGAGAGAGTAAATGACTGTTCTTTATTTAGCCTTCCACCCCACTCATGATGTTATAAGCTGCTATCATGTCTAGAGATGTGCATCGTTTTTTGTGTTCGTGTCGTTCTTTGTTTTTCGGCCGCCATGGAAAATGTCGTTTTTTTTCGGTTCGGGTCTTTTTTTTCGCGAAAAATCGATTTTTAGTTAGTGCGCGCTAACTCCCCATTAGTGCGTGCTAATCAGAAAAACGAATTTTTGCGAAAAAATGGGAAAATCCTGATTTTTTTCGGGCTCCCCGAAACATGCCAAATTGGACAATTTCGTTGCAATTTTCCAATTCGGCAAAAACGAATGCACATCTCTAATCATGTCCCCTCTCAGCTGTCTCTTTTCCAAGCTGAAGAGCCCTAGCCTGCATGGCCACTCATCCTAGGAAAGATTTTCCACCTCCTTTATCATTTTTGTCACCCTCCTCTGTACCTTTTCTAGCATCTTTCCTGTATGCACACAGTATGGAGGCACTGTGATATTCTCCGTTTTCTTCTCCTTTCCTGTGCAGATCATTTCTAACGTTCTATTTGCTCTTTGGACCACCCCTGTGCACTGAGCCGAGGACTGGACTCCAAGGTCCTTTCCCTGGATAGTGACTCCCAATTCAGAACACCCAGCATCGTGTACCATAGGTGGGATTATTCTTTCCTCTGTGCATCACTTTGCACTTTTCTCCTTTTTTAATTTTAACAGGGACAATAATTGTTTCTCTGAGACTGCTCACCCCAAAATGGTGCCCACAGTGCAACAAAAATTCTGTGCAAATCTGACTATACAACTTAGGGTAACGTTGAAAAGAGGATTATTTATTGTATTTTTTTCTCTGAAGTTTAGTTCTACGGGGATTTTCCTTTTAGTTTGTTACAATGCAAACTTATAAAAGACAGGAACATTACTGGGCCAAGAGATTCTGTAAATCACTCTCCATATGCACTTAAAGAATCCTGCTGCATATAGAGAGCAGTCCATGTGGGATAAAAGAACCACAAGTTGTGGGTGAGACCTTTTGATTGTGACTAGCTTTTGCGAGGCTATGGAGGCATGGTCACCATGCTGGATTTAGGCACAAGCTGCCTAAGCTATGCTTTGGGGCCTGAGACTATCGGGAATGAATTAAAATCTGAATTCTACTGATATAGAGCTACTAATTAAATTAATGTATTTTGTATGAAGAATTGCTTTAAGTTATTACATATTTAGCTTGAGGGAAGGGGTGGTTATGAAACCACATGCTCCACTGCCTCCCTGCCCCCCACTCCCAGAGAAGTGTGACTTATCTCCTGGGATGTGTACTTCACTATCAATTCACATAGGCAAGTGAATAATTCTGATTTTCCATGAGGTCCATATTCAAAAGCATTGAGCCGGCTTGATCAGAAGTTAGCAAGCTGCATGAATATTTGGGGAGTTATCCGGCTAATGAGATAGCCAGCTAAATTAAGGGCATAACTGGGAGGAGTTGAAGAGCTGGCTACATTAGCCGGCTAATGCCGATATTCAGAGTTAGCTGGAGAACTAGGCCAGCTAAGTCTGGTCAAGCCATAGACCCATCCCAAAGCTGGGCGGCTATATTCAATAGTGCCGCTGCTCTTCCATATTCCTTCTTTAGCAAATTAAAATTTAGCTAGCCATATTCCAAAATCTTGTGGCCTGGCAAAGCCAAGCAGTTTTAAAATGTGCCGCAAGACACTGGCAAGAGGAGACGATACCTTTCATCAACATAATCCAAGCAAAAGGCAGCTCTAGCAATGGTGGCTGGGGGTACTTCACACACCGGGCTGCTGCTCTTAATGCTTTGAGACAGAACAGTTGCTGGCATTTACAAAAAGAGAGAGACGTACAAGCCTATGCATGTCCTGCTGGGCTAGGGATTGGGGTTTTTAAAAAATATTGTATTATGTACTTTTGAATGCATTTATTATGCATACGTATTTGACTTCTACTTGATTAATATTGTAAACGGCATCGCGTGGTTCTTTAGTGAACCAGAAAGGTGGCATATAAACACTCAGATTAGATTTGTATTTTTTTTTTTTTTATAAATGCAAAAAAAAAAATTACTGAATTAAAAAAACTTTACATTTTTCTGATAATGCTATGGGGGTCCTGTTAAACTTCACATAGCTTAAGGCCTCAGCATTTCTTAATCCTTCTCTGGCTAGTCACATGTGCATTAAGTTGCACCTGGTCTGTTGACGTCTCTTTCTATATATATTTGCATCCAGATGCCAGGACAACGAGGGAGGCTCCCGTGGATCCAGACGCAGGCGTTTTCAGCGGCTCCCAGGGACCGAGCATTTGGGTAGCAGATCCCAGTTAGGCTGCGTTACACTCGCCCTGTGTCAGAGACCACCTTTAAGTGAGGACGGGACAGCGGTGGTGGTGGTGGTGGGGTGACGGTCGCTGCCTTCACCTGGCTTTCTGAAAGGCAGCGTGACAGCGGGGGTTACCGAGAGACTGCCAGGGAGAGCCGCGGTGGCCTGGTAACTCGAGCCGGGTTGAAAGCAGGGAGGTGGCACACTGAGGGGCAGCACTTCTGATCTGTCAGTCTATGAGAGCAGAGGGATCTTTTTCATTTTAGATGAGAAAAAAAAAAATCACTAAATTAGCCCTCACCCCTACTCTGCATTAAGCTTACCTCACTGATAACACAACCCATACATTTTACGCGAATGCTTCTGGGGATGCAGCATCGATTAAGTGCACACACAAGTCTCTGCTAAATTGATAAGAGTGTGGCCGCATATTTAAAATTATACAGATAGGGAGATGATGAGCCGATTAGCTCATCCCCCCTTTATTTTCTTTAAAATTATTTTCCGCCTACATTAACAATGTTATTCTAAGCGGATTACAATTGGTCTTTAACATAAAATTATAAACAAAATAAAACAAGCAAATTGCCATATCATTCTGCAACATGTTGATAAAAAAAAAAAATTTCAGCTTCCACTCAAAAAGGCTTCATAAAATAGAAAACCCTTAAAGCTTTTTCCTGAACATTTTAAAATCTTGTATTAATCTGATATCCTCCGGAATGATATTCCTTTATACAATAATTCCATAATTTAGTGTGGCCTTGCTCCTGCCCAAACAGTATCAGTATCTTGGGAGGGTGGTGTTGAGGTCAGCACGCTGGCCTTTTGCAGTGGGGTGCAGGGATGCTGACCCTACTCCAAGACCAGCAGTCCCTACCTGGCATGACCATTCTCCCTAAGTATATAAAGGATCCTGATCGGGCCCCCGCCCCCAATCCATACCTCAAGCTTTCCACCCCTACCCAATCCAGGCTTATCCATCAACGGTTGGGTGCCCAAGTGGAGGAAGGAGGGATCAGGGGTTGATGATTAGCTGAGGAAGTTGGAGGGGGGGGGGAGAGGGGAATGATAGTAGAGAGGCCTTGCAGGGATTCCACTTCTTCATCTCCCCCAATAAGATTGCTCATCTGGTCACAGAAGTATTTTTCTCCCCATGCTAACCGACCTTTAAACTTTTGGAAGTGGAGCTTACCCCTGTGGGGGGGCTTGAGACCACCAGCTCATTTCATATAGGCCACCTTTTAAAGTCCCTAATGACCTGAGAACCAGTGACCTAGAGGTGAAAGTGTCCATTGATCCAGCCCAGCCATCGCCTCCCCCCCATTCCCCAACCAGTCTGGCTTTTAGTAATAAATACGTAGACCGCAACCTTACCGATAAACTCATGCAAGAAGACCAGGGAGGCCACGTAGGAAGTCAGGCTCAGCAACTCCGCCACGATCATTAGCCAATGCCACGTTTGGATTGTTAGGGCCACCATCAGTAGCTCGGTGAGAATCAAAGCCGTGAAGGAAATGGCTACGATGTGGACAAACTCAGACTCAAAAAGAAGCAGCGCGCCATACATAATGATGCTACCTATTGGGGTAATAGAAAGAGAGGAGAGAGAAAAATCAGGATTCTGGGAAAAATAATATGAACAATTGCCCGCTAGCCAGAGTAGGTGACCGCTTCAGAAACCATGGTCCACGCTAACGTTTATAACTAAATACAGAGGGAACAGTCTTGGGGGGGGGGGGGGGGGGCGCGGGCTAGGGTGTAAAGCATAGGACTTTGGTGGGAGAAAGACGACCTCCTGATACTTGTTCTATCGCAGACTCTCTTGGTGGACAGTTTAACCAACTGTGGATGAATGATAACATTGGGTTTTTTTGTCTCCTATCCTCATAGGAAGCTGTTGCGATAGCACAAGTTCTAGGAACAGGACACCTAGTTTTGGCACAGAGAGCAGCAACAAGAAAGACCAAGGCGGGGACCAGGACATCAAAGTGCTTCTATCTGAGGAGGGACTCAAAAAAACTAAGCTTGGACAACAGACTGAGGAGAGACATGAAAAATGATGTTTAAAATCATGAGAAGTGCGGAAGTAGTAGAAATAAGAAATTATTATTCATTAGGTCTCATAATGCAAAACCCTGGGGGTAACCTGATGAAGCCAGGAGGCAGCAGAATTAAAACAAGCAAAAGAAAGTACTTAACAGAGAATCTGCTCTTCCCAGGTCTTAAAACAGGGTAAGTAATTTAAATTGCAGAATTTACCTTGCAAAATGCACTGTCAAATTGAAGAGGCAAGTAGCATAACTAGGTCTGACAAGGGAGTACAGTACATAAATTGCTGGAAGATAAATCAATCACAGAATATTTAACGTAGAGGTCCGTGGTTCAGGCCACCCCGCAACCATGGCAGCTAGAAACTGGGAAGGTATGCCGGGGCTGGATCACTCTACAACCCAGCCCACCTCCTCCTCCGTTTCCTCTACACTTTCTGTAATCACCCACTACTTCCCAGAGTCAGAAACAGGATACTGGGCCAGATGGACCTCTGATCTGACCTACAGGCCGATACAGTACAGTGTGCTCCGGCGGAGCGCACAACCCGCGACTGGACGCGCGTTTTCGACACGCTAGCTTTACCCCTTATTCAGTAAGGGGTAATAGCGTGTCGAAAATGCGCGTCCAACCCTCCGAACCTAATAGCGCCCGCAAAATGCAAATGCATGTTGATGGCCCTATTGGTTATTCCCGCGCGATTCAGAAAGTAAAATGTGCAACCAAGCTGCACATTTTACTTTCAGAAATTAGCGCCTACCCAAAGGTAGGCGTTAATTTCTCCGGGCACCAGGAAAGTGCACAGAAAAGTAGTAAAAACTGCTTTTCTGTGCACCCTCTGACTTAATATCATGGCGATATTAAGTCAGAGGTCCCGAAAGTTAAAAAAAAAGTAAAAAAAAATTTGAAATAGGCCAGCAGCTCGCGGGATAAAAACCGGACGCTCAATTTTGCCGGCGTCCGGTTTCCGAAGCCGTGGCTGTCAGCAGGCTCGAGAATGACGCCGGCAAAATTGAGTGTCGGCTGTCAAACCCGCTGACAGCCGCCGCTCCTGTCCGAAAAGAGGCGCTAGGGACGCGCTAGTGTCCCCTAGCGCCTCTTTTTACCGCCGGCCCTAATTTAAATTAATTAATTTACTGTATCGCTCGCACAGGAGAGTGTCCTGGGCGCTCGCCCGCTCTCCCACGATTTTCACCGTATCGGCCTGTAAGTGTGGTAGTTCTTAAGTGGCAAAAGGAAACCAAGTCGTCAACACTGAGGTGACAGTGAAAGGTGTCATCATTGTAATTCACGGAGATCTTGCTTGGAAGAAAGCTGTTTTGCATGTGTGAATTACTTTAACAAGTGGTGCTATCTATGACTATACCTGTCATTAATTTTATTTAAATTTGCATCTATGTCCAATGACCCAGAGGATGCCTGGTCTGCTACTTATTTTGTCTGCCTAGGATTTAATAAATGACCACCTTATATCTGATAATCTTAAGGCACTCAAACAGGCTGATAAAGGCAAGAAAGATGCTTGGTTGCACAGGGAGAGGAATAATCAGCAGAGAAAGGGAGGTGATACTGCCCCTCTATAGGTCCCTGGTGAGACCTCACTTGGAATACTGAGTACAGTTCTGGAGAGCGCACCTTCAAAAGGATATAAACAGGATGGAGTCGGTCCAGAGGGTGATCAGTGGTCTTCATTCTAAAGCATATGGGGAGAGACTTAAAGATCTAAACATGTGCACCCTGGAGGAAAGGCGAGATAGGGGAAATATGGTAGAGACGTTCAAATATCTCAAAGGTTTCAATGCACAGGAGGTGGAAAGGAGAATCTAGAATGAGGGGGTCCTGAGATGAGGGTGAAATGGGGTAGACTCAGGAGTAATCTTAGGAAATATTTCTTTACAGAGAGGGTGGTGGATACATGGAACAGCTTCCCGGTGGAGGTGGAAGAGACAAAAAACAGTATCTGAACTCAGGAAAGCATGGGATAAATATACAGGGGATCTCTGAGGGAGTGATGGCAATTATAAAGCTAAATTAATTCGGTGGGAGGGCAGACTGGATGGACCACAGGTTTTTTTTCCGCAGTCTTGTTTCTATGATCATAAAAGGTGGTTTTAGTTTCTTACCTTGGTAGATACTTATTAAAACCCATATGAGAAATGTTTTGTAGGATAAAGGCCGTCCCTAGTAAAAAGACAAGAGGAGGTCTTAATTGCATGTGGAAGTGATAAAAAAAAAAAAAATACAACTGACCGACAAACACTGCTGTCAAACAAACCTCTACAATGTGGGTTTTATAATAATCTTGTGCATACCTCTGACCCACACAAGTAATTACCCTGTTAGCCCCATATATTAAGAATACAAAGTACTGGCAAAGAAAACCATAAAAAGATGTGCAGATGTTTCACATTTGCAGCTAAACTTCGCCTCACAACAATTCCATTTTGACCAGATTCTCTCCTCCAGGTCTGAGGTTTGCGCTTTCATCATCTGAAAAATTCCATCATGTCAGTAGAAAGGTGACCTCGCCCTACCACAGCAGTGACAACTCTGGAGTATCATCGCTATAGTAAGTAGGAAGAACCACAGAATGCAGCACCATGCAAAAAAAAAAAAAAGGTCCTGATTTAAAAAAAAATAAAAATAAATAATTTCAGGGCACACAATATACACCCACAATGTACTCGCTCAGGGCCGTGTATACTGTGCGTGTGTATTGTGCCAGTAAATTAGCTGCTGAGGGACAAAACAGAAGCTCATACATTGAGCATCCATTTTGGAAACCTGCACACACAGGGCACTTATTTATTCACTGCTTTACTTACTGCTGAATGGTCAACTCACTGTCATATGTCAGTGAAAAGGACCAATCGAGAACAGCCCTGCCCGGGGGGGGGGGGGGGGGGGGGGGGGGAGGAAGCTCTGGCCAGGCTATTGTGGACGCCCAGGAGAGGTGGATGTGCACGTGATCAAAAAAACGTGCATCCACTAAAATTTAGCCAGATAAAAAAAAAATGCGTTTTTAGGCGTTTTGGGGAGGAGTTAACTTAGCTGATTTTTTTTTTTTATTATAACTGATTAAATTAGTTGGAAAGCTTTAGAGCTGCTTCAGAGCTGGCTTAAAGTTATCTGGTCACACAAGGCTGGATAACTAAAAATACTTAACCAGTTATTTCCAAATATAGCCGGTTACTTTTTTTTTTTTTTTTTTTTAATCATCTGGCTACATGAAGCTGGCTAACTCTGGGCTAGTATATTCAGTGTGACATTCTTCCTGCTGAATATAGGGATACATTATCTGGCTAACTTTGGCCGGATCTTCTCCACTAACTGGCTTACAGAATATTGGCCCCCCTGATGTCACTAAAGGAAGCCCCATCCACATAAGTTTGTCTAGGGCCCTGTAAGTGGTTAAAGCAGCCCTGGTTAAGTGATAGAGAAATTCAGATTATGAAGGGTTACTGCTAGGCCCAGCTCACTCTGTTCAACCATTGTTCTGATTTTGACATGTTCCATCATGAATCAGTCTTACAGGAAATTCTCTTTTGAAGGCCTGTTGGTGCTGCTACAAAAGCAGTAAGGCCATGAATTACCCCTAAATCTTGTGCATGTCCTATCGGGTCCTTCCTAACCTTCACTGACACAGAACAAACCTCATAGGCATCAGACCACCATGGCAGCCATGTGCTAGTACATATAAGAATTGTTGCTTTTTATTTTCTTAAACTGCATTTAGAAAATAGAAATAACAAAATAAGATTACATAATCAGAGGGCAGAAAGAAAAGGTCCCTAGCATGCCCAAAAAGCAATGCAAAATGAAGAAATTACTTACCTGATAATTTAATTTTCCTTAGTGTTGACAGATGGACTCAGGACCAGTGGGATGCACCAAAGCTACTCCCCAGCAAGGTGGGAGGCTGCCCCCTGGTACAGTCAACACCGCACGTGCAAAGGCTGCATCCTCCCAGGCCTGCACATCCAGACAATAAAACCTGGAACAAGCATGTAAGGAGAACCACGTTGCAGCTCGGCGGATATCGATGGGAGACAATAGCAAACTTCTGCCCATGACACTGCCAGACCCCTAGTGGAAAGAGCCCTAACCTGAGTAGGCAACTGCTTTACAGCATCCACATACATGGCCATGACCACCTCTTTAATCCAACAAACTATGGTAGCCTGCGAAGCCGAGGGCCCTGCTTACTCCTGCCATGGAGAACAAACAGGCGATCCGTTTTTCTAAAAGACTCAGACATCCAGATGCCATACAACAAGATGCTTAACATCCAAGGAGTGCAAAAGGCGAAACTCCTTTGCATCTCAGAACTTACCCAGGGATGGCAAGGAGATTGATCGATTCAAATGAAAATTCGAAACTACCTTGGGCAAGAAGGATGTAACAGTATGGAGCTTTACTGTCCCCAGAGTCACCTGAAGGAACGGCTCCTGGCAAGGTAAGTCCTGCAGCTCAGAAATCCAAGGTTCAGAATACAGTCTTCAAAGTCAACAACCGTAAGGAAGGCTATGCAGTGGTCGGAACGTAGGGCCTGCCAAATAGTCCAGCACCAGATTAACACGCCACAATGGAACTAGTAACCTCAAGAGAGGCCTAAGGTGCTTCACTCCCTTCAAAAAATGGGCCACATCAGGATAAGACCACAAGGAAACACCATTCACCAGGCCTCTGAAACAGGCAAGAGCTGCAACCTGCACCTTCAAGGAATTAAGGGCCAAGCCTTTATTCAATCCATCCTGCAAAAAATCCAGAATGAGAGGGATCTTAACTGAATGAGGAAGAACACCCCACTCCTCACACCAGGCCTCAAAAACTCTCCAAACCCACACATAAGCCAAGGAAGTGGAAAACTTGCGAGTGTGGAGTAAAGTGGCAATCACCACAGAGGAATAACCACACTTTAACAGGCGAGCCCTCTCAAGGGCCAAACCGTAAGATAGAATCGAGTCAGGTCCCTGTGAAGAACCAGTCCCTGCTGAAGCAGATCCATTTGCAGAGGAAGATGAAAGGGGACCTCCATGAGGAGTCGTTGCAAATCCGCATACAACAGATGCCTGGGCCGGTCCGGCACCACCAGAAGTACTAGCTCCCTGTGGCTTTAGATCTTGCGAATTATTGTGTCCAACAAGGGCCACAGAGGAAAGGCATAAAAAGCAATCTGATTTCTGGCCAGATCTGTACAAGAGCGTCAATTCCCAGGGACCACGGATCTCTCTTACAACTGTAGAAGTGAGGAACCTTCGCATTTCGAGAAGTTGCCAGCAGGTCTAGGAATGGAAGGCCCCCAGTGATCCACAATCAGCTGAAATGCCTCGTTAGACAACACCCACTCTCCTGGGTCCAGACACTCCCTGCTGAGATAGTCTGCTCTTACATTGTCTTTTCCTACAATGTGAGAGGCTGAGATCATCTGCAGATGACCTTCCACCCATTCCATCAGTTGGTCTATTTCCTGCAACACTTGCAGGCTCTTGGTTCCTCCCTGGCGATTGATATAGGCCACTTTCGTTGCGTTGTCAGACATCATGCAAACCGCTCGATTCCGCAGCCTGTGGCTGAACTGCAAGCATGCCAGCAGTACCGCTCAGGCCTCCAGGCAACTGATGTTCTAGTGGGGCTCTTTGGCATTCCAGTGCCCTTGGGCTGTTAACTCCAGAAAATGAGCCCCCCAACCATGGAGACTCGCATCTGTCGAGAGTACCAACCAGGTCAGAGAGGACAAGAGAACTCCCTTTCTCAGATGATCCTCCTGCAACCACCACTGGAGGCGGGAGCAGATTTCCATCAGCAAGTGGAGCCTAACTGCATAATCCTGAAACTGTGGGGTCCAACAAAATAGCAGACAGCGCCGAAGAGGATGCATATGCGACCCTGTCCATGGAAGCACTTCCAGGGTAGCTGTCATCAAGCCGAGTACCTGTAGGTAGGACCACACTGTTGGGCATATGATGTTCATCAACTGACGTACTTGAGACATCAATCTCTGGATATGACCTTCTGGTAGAAAAACTCTGTCCTGTCCCATGCTGAACCGGACCCCTAGATACTCCAATGACTGGGATGGTTGAAGATTGCACTTGGTCAGGTTTACCACCCAACCAAGCTCCTGCAATAAGGAGATCACCTTGTGTGTCACTAGGCGGCTCTCTTCCTGAGACTTTGCTCGAATCAACCAGTCATCCAAATACAGGTGGCACCAGGATTCCTTCTTTTTGCAAGGCCACGCTACCACCACCATAAACTTGGAAAATGTTCTGGGAGCAGTGGCTAGACCAAAAGGCAGCACCCGAAACTGATAATGGTGCCCCAACAGCGCAAAGCATAGAAAGTGTTGGTGTTCCAATTGGATGGGAATATGAAGGTAAGCCTCTGACAGATCCAAGGAGGCCAGAAATTTCCCTTGACTGCACCCACCATTATTACAGAGCTTAAGGTTTCCATTTGAAAATGAGTCACCTTCTTGGGCACAACAAAATAAATGGAATATCGCCCCATACTTTGAGACGTGGGCACCGGTACCACAGCCCTCAGTCTGAGGAGCCTTTGAAGCATGAACTCCACTGCCTGCTTCATCTATGGGGAGTGGCAAGGGGATACCATGAACAAGTCCCGAGGAATATTGCAAAATTCCAGTGCATGACCTTCACATATCGCCTCTAGGACCCACTGGTCCAATGTGATCTTGACCCATCTCTGATAAAAGAGAGAGAGACGTCCCTCTATTCCCTATTCCAGAAAGTGGGTTGGCAAACCTTCATTGGGAAGCTTGCTACCTGAGCCCGCTCCTCTCTTGGGCTGCCGGGAACAAAAGGACTGAGCCCTACACCAAAAGGCCAAGTTCGCTGAAAGGTCATCCCTCTGTAGGGAGAAAAAGTCTGGAACCCCAGAAAACAACCCCTCATATCAAAGATGTGCTACAACTGTTTCTTATCCTCCGGCAACCAAGGCACCGGAGTCTCACCCCAGTTATTGGCCACTTTCTCCAACTCACTCCCAACCAAGAGCAGGCCTTTAAAGGGCATCTTGGTAAGATTGGCTTTGGAAGCTGTGTCAGCGGACATTTCGCAACCAGAGTTGACGCCTGGCCGCTATCACCGAAGCCACTCCTCTGACCAAGGTACGGACCAAATCACAACCTGCGGCTGCTAAAACTGCAGCAGAAGGCTCCATAACTGCTCTGGAATTCCCTCCAGACTCATCATGCTCTTGAGAGAGAAGCAGATAAGATCTCGCCACTAGGGTAAAACAGGAGACAATCTGTAAATTCATCTCCACTGCCTCAAAGGCTTGCTTAAGAATAGCCTCAAACCTTCTATCATGTACATCCTTCAAGGCCGCGCCTCCCTCTATGGGGACAGTCATCCGCTTAGACATGGCACATACCAGAGCATTCACTTTGAGAAAACGTAAACGCTCTCTCACAGCCGGATCCAGGGGGTTCAGGCTTTCCAATGTCTGATCCCCTTTAAATTTTGCCTCTGGGGCGTCCCATTCCAGATGACTCAATTCCTGGACGACATCCATCAATGGGAAAAAAACAAGAGGGATTCTTCCTCGGTACTGCCATAGCATCCGAACCAGGAAACCCAGCTGTTTCAAGGTCTGGGAAATCAGGGACGGCATTTCATCTCTATGAAAGAACCGCAACACGGTTTAATACAGTTCCAGCTCTGGAGGAACTTCCCCATCTTCCAGGGAATCAGGATAAACCTCATCATCAGTGCCAACCGGATTCCTGTCAGGAACACCCGCAGGGAGCCAAGATGAGCTCCAGCGCTTAAGCATAGGACTGGAAGAAGGAGGAGCCTCCGGCTGAAGATCAGACTGGACAGCAATGGAAGTGGAGGACTGCGCCTGAGGAAAGGCTTGTAAGCCTTGAAAAGATTCCACCCAAGAAAAAGCAGCCGGGTCCAGACCAAGCCCAGAAAGAACTGGAGCTGGTTTCACAGAACTGCCCTCGCCAGCGGAGGAGGCAGTCAAGGGAGAACCAGGATTTGATGTCCCCCCAGTCAAGGCCGTGACCAACCCATCATCAGAATGGGAAGAGCCAGGCTTAGCAAAATCAGAAGAAGACTACTCTCCCTGAGCGACTGAGCGGTGCTGACAACAGATTAGAAACCAGGACATGCTGAGAAGCCCTAATATGACAGGCAATACAATCAGGAAGATGGTTAAGCTTCTTGCTTACCGGCGCCATCGCTGTGATAAACGTGCGTCAGAACGGCTCGCGCTCAAAAATGAAATGCGCCCAAAAGAGAAGCACCTAGAAGAAAGCACGGCAAGGTGCAAGCATAATCTGTGTGCCAAGTTAAGCGCGTAAAAAAGTTTGTGCATGTAAAATGCATGCCCAAAACCGGAGCGCACAATGCACACACAGAGCCCACACACTGCGCACACTGACAGTCTACAGAGGGCAAAACACACACAAGAGTGCACGAAAACGGGCGCCAAGTCATACCACATGGCATTCAAGAAAAAAGCCTAAGCCTAGCCCATCAGGGGCTGCTTAACCAGCCAGGCTGCCCAGTTCCCCAACTCCAACGAGAGTGGGAATGAATGTCAGCATGGCGTGCTGAGGACGGAGACCAGAGGAAGTCCCGAAACCCCTTCTAACTGTCTCTGATTCAGGTAAAACTTTCTCCTTTTTGTTTAAACCTTACCTGAGCTCAGTGCTTACCAGCTGAGTACAGAGACAGTCTCTGGTTGCGGGAGGGAGAGGGCATCTGCCATGTGCTCGGCCTCCTGCACCTGCCGCCTTCCAGCTGAACTAGCAGCTAAGTCCACTCCGGGAAACCCAGCTACTGGACCAAAGCACACCTCTGAGGGCCCACAGAAATCGCCTCAGGAATTCTCAACTGGGGGAGCGACTTTTAGGAATCACCGCAGGAGAGCAGGGCTTTCTTTTCCTGAATTTAGAATTTCAAAATTTCTCCTTTCAAAAAGCTCAAAGCAATCCTCATAGGGAGAGACACGTCTACCATCTGCTGGAGACGGAGAATATTGGCAGACTGGGGTCACTGCAGGGCTATATATACTGTGACGTCAGCTTGCTCCGTCGCCATCTGCTGGCAGGGGAGCTATAAACCACTGGTCCTGAGTCCATCTGCTTACACGCTAGGAAATCATACATTTAATTAAAGGCAGCAAATCTCCACAATATATTTTTAGCTACAGTAGTTTCCTCCATATCAAGTGTAATCAGTCCCTAGATTACTCAATTTTTAACTGCTCCCATTTAGCCCAGCCATTGGGATGGCAATCCAGTTAGCATGGACCCGTTCCCTCCACAAATGCACTCTTAGGCATCCCTGTTACACAATGGACGGGACCCTGTTCTACACTGCCGAATGTGAACACTGCCTCTGTGGCATCCCAGGCCAAGTCAACCTCAGGAGCAGAAACAATACATTCATTTTTTTTTCCAGTTTCCTCCTGGCTCCTTAGTACTTCCAGCTCAGTAGAAAACCAGGGCTGGCCTCTGGCGCCATGAGCTTATATTCGCAACCAGCTGGAGAGTTTTCTTGATTCCATAAACTCTTCTAATTTACTCTTGGGCCCTCTGATGGCAACGTTATCATCCTACGCTGCCAGCATCACTGACCGAGAAATGCTCAAAGCAGCCAGGAATGGGGAAATGAGGCTACCGTGTTTCCAGCTGGGGTTCTGCGGGGCAGGGGGCTGTGTGTGGGTGATAGAAATGGCGAGTGAGTGGGGAGGTGGGGGTGGGGTGGGGTGAGGGCAGAAGGGGACCTGCTAATTTGGAAAAAATATTGTGGAAGGAGGGGGGGTTCCAGGCTCATTTTTTTTTTTTTTTGGTTTAATTTGGAACATTGGCTGGAGGTAGGGGGAGCATCGACTTAAGGTCAAATGTTTTGTGGGGGAGGGCGGGCTGCAGGATCGGCCTTTAAAACCCACACACTTTTTATTTTATTTGCACTGTGTCTGCACCTGACTACAGTTTTTGAATATAGCCAGTTAAAGTAAAGATATCGGGGGAACGCGCTCACACACAACTTCAGCCCCACTCTTGGGACACATTTGGAGTTCGGTGAACAACTTGTTCGGGTAACTCCAAATATCAAAGTTAGTCAGATAAGGTATTCAGCTAGCTCAGCTCTGCCCTGGAATGCCCACCAAACGCCTCCCACTTATTCAGATACATTTTATCCCTATAATGACTCATCCAAATAAAATTTAGCTGGATAAGGGCAGACAACATTGACGCAAAAGTTATTTAGACAAATGCCACTGAATGCTGACCCAAGTATGTACCTTGTTGCAGCCACGGCCAGTTTTAAATCTCCTTTCCTGGTATCCCTCATCCGCTGCTCACGTTATATTCAGCAGAGGTACGAGGCCTGCGTGAACGTCTGATAGGAGTCAGCACAACAGTCTCCTTTCTAAAGTCAGATTCACTAAGACAGGCCGCAGAAATTTCAGTTCAGTCTCTACATATTAAATAGTTAAACAATGCTCTCCTTTTGTCATTCTGTTTGTTTGTTTTTTTAATGACACTGCTTCTTTTAACTGCCAAGAGAATTACCCTCCAAAAATGATGCTGCTATCACATCTTCTACAGCAGAAGTGAGGAACCTCTGGTGCTCGAGGGCCGCAGGCCGGTCAGGTTGCCATGAATATGGATGAGACAGATCTGCAAACAGTCGAGGCGGGATGAATGCAAACTTATCCTGTGCATATTCATTAGGGACAGGCTGAAACCAGACTGTGTTTTGCGGCCTCTTAAGACTGGAGATTCCCCCACTAGCGTTCTACTGAGACAAAAAGGATGCACCAAACCAGAATTACTGGAGAAACATTGATGAGCTGTACCTTAAGAAGATCTTTATAGAGCTCAGGGTAGAGCATGGCAACCTCAGATTTGACATCCTTGTCCAAGACCAACGAGAACACTGGAAACATAGTGTAAATTGTAGAGTACCTGAGGAAACATGAAAGTGCTCTTGGAATTAGCAGGATGGTTTAACCCATGGACCAGGCCGGTCTCCCCGTCCTCCCACCTGCTACAGAGATGCGGCCTGTAACCGTCCTCCAGCAGCCTGCCTGAGGGCGCAGCCAGAGGAACAAGACAGGACCGAGTGGTGGTGGTGTCTCACCAAGGTGACGCCCTCCTCACAAACCAGAGCCAGCATGACCTCAGCCAGAGACAGGACTCTAACATAACAGTGCTGTTCTTACCCCTGAAAGCAGCTCCAGGAAGTCCCAACCTCACCCTCCTGTCCCTTGAGGAACTTTTGTCACCCCACACTACATTTTGGAGCAGAGTAGCACTAACACAAAAATGAATCTATCAGCGGCACAGGAGAGATGCAGAGCCAGTGGTTTAGAATTGCTACCCTGGATACCCTGCGACCCTCCCACTGTGCCAGGATTACAGCTTCAGCCTGCAGTGAACACACGTAAAAGACAGATCCAAAATATAACCTTCACTCAGCAACGTCCATAAGAGGTAAAAGCATTTTCAGGTCTCACTGGGAGCAGCCATGTTTGCAACAAGTCCCACCCCCTCCCCCCTGCTCGAGGGGGGAGGGGGTGGGACCTTGTTAGAAATGGGAGCCAGCAATGTGGCCCCAGTTTAAAAAAAAGAAAAGGTTCGCCCGCCCCCCGATTTAGCCGCAAATAGTATTATGTATAATCTGAGAAACCGTCATGTCACCATGAAAAGGAGGTCATGGGCAGCTCCATGAAGACATTCATCATAACCTGACCAGACACCCATGGTGGAAGGCCCATTAATAGTGCATCAACCTCTTTCGCTCTGCATCTGCTTTTTGCACGGGTACGTTTTTCAAGGAAAATAATGGAGACAGACATGCAAATGCAATTTATTTTCCTCCCCAGACAAACACATCCCCCCAGGGAACGCCTCCTCGTAACGTGACTAAAAGTGTGCGCATTATGCAGCACCATGCATGGTTTTAGCCGCGGCAATGACAGGTAGTTTTGATGGCTGACTTACATGGGTAAAAGTAAAGGTTATCAGTGTAAACGGCTTTGAAAATTTCCCCCCACCCCCCATGGGGGAATAATTTTATAACAGCTCTCATAAATGTGAGGGCCACTGCAGACCCAAGTTATTCCATTTTTCAAAGCAAACTTATGCACACAACTTTGCATTCAAAATGATCCGACAGCTGCCCGCTCAGAAGTCACGCCTGCTGCTTCACGCGGGGGATATCTTTTTTGGGGGAGATTTACACGCCTACTTTGCAAATGCAAACGCCATCCGGATTCCTCCATCTGGAACGCCTCTCTCCGACGTGGTGCTTTCAAAAAGGGCCGTGTCCGAGGATAAATAAAGCACAGTTTCATCCGCAGATGTCCCTTCGAAAATTACCCTTCACAGGCTTAAAGGTGAAGTTTCAAAACGCACTGACAGTAACTTTAAAATAAGGGTGCGTGCGCCCACATAAGCTGGAATTTTAAATCGTCCGCGCAAGGGCCCACATACTATTTAAAATAAGCCCTAACATGTGCTCCTAATTTTCAGCCTGCATCCCCCCCAGTTTACCCAGACCCCTCATCCACTCAATTTTTGGCAATAACGAGTTTTATTCTGACTTACACCTGGAAAAAGAGCAGAGACAAATATGCACAGGTCGCAACCCAACATGCACTGTGTCCGCAGATTTAAAACTGGGATTTATGCACGTAAATGTTAGCTCTGCCCCACAACGCCCTTGTCCCGCCCAAATAGGCCCCTTTTTTTCGCACATTCTGTTGTGCACAATTTGCCAATTTTAAAATAAGAGTTACTCGCGCATATGGTGGGCCTTTTAACGCGAGCAACTCTTAAAAATTCACTCCTATGTATGTAAGAAATAGCAAATACATGTGTATTTAGTATTTTATAAAATTCCAAAATATGTGCGTATTTTCACCTTTGCACGCAAATACATTCATGAAAAAAAGGGGGCGGTCTAGGAGTGTTCTGGAGTGAGGCCATCAGCAACCCACGTAAGTTGCTATTTTAAAAGACAACACATACATTTGCTTAATTGCATAATTTTACACCTGCAAATTACTTGGCAAAAGTGATATTAAACGGGTTTATTGTGTAAAACAGACTAGGTGGGGGATGGGGGGTCTGGGGGAAAGTTCAGGCTGAAGAACCAGGAAGGCCTTGATGACTTGGAGAAAGACTGGGCAAACTGGTGGACTAACTGGTACTTTCATAAAATATACCAACTTATGCATTTTCCTATTTCACTTCTACTCCTGGGGGAATGCTGTGCAAAAAAGTTTAAAATTCTGCAAAATTCTGCATTCTTTATATTGGTCAAAGTAACACAATATACCTGACAGTCTTTAATTAATTTAAATTGTAATACAGAAAAATGTTATTACTTAAAGATGCAGAATTCTACATATTTTGAGCAGAATTTCCCTAGAAGTTCACTGTAAAAGTGTCCCTTCCACTTGTCTCCCTACTCCCCTGGCCACTTTGCCCTCTCAGGCCCCGATGCCTCCACTTGCCAGTATCTCTCCCCCTTCCCCCTCTAGGCTCAACCCCTTCCATTCTATCTCCACTCTCAGAGTTTGACCCCTCTCTCAGTACTGCCCCTCACACAGGCTCCCCTCTGTCCCTCTCTCTCTCACACACTGGCTCCCTTTCTCTAGTGCACCCCGCCCCCCCATACAAGTTCTCTCTCTCTCACATACACACACTATCATACAAGCTCCCTCTCTCTCTTGCACACCCACATATCCCCTCATACAGGGTCCCTCTCTCTCTTGCATACACACCCACACAGGCCCCCTTTCTCTCTCACGTATACACCATCACACACAGTGGGGAATTTTATAAAATATTATTAGATCAAAATCCTCATTTGCTTATAACAACCTTTGCAGCACTGGTAGAGGGTGGAAGTTATCCTGAACAAGCGAAAGTGGCAATAATTACAGAGTGAGGGAGAAAATTGATTAAAGCTTACATCTCACTGTTTGTTTCAAGACTTATTGTGCAGTTGACATGCAATTCTGATGCTTTTTTTTTTATACTAGTGTATGCTATTGTGTTTATATAGTTTTCTTTGTCTGACTGTTACAATGATAATAAAGACATTTAAACAAACAGGTGGGTAAACTATGTACGCTGAATGCATTGAAATACATAGTTTCAGTGCATTGCAAGTATTAACATAAGAACATGCCATACTGGGTCAGACCAGGGGTCCATCAAGCCCAGCATCCTGTTTCCAACAGTGGCCAATCCAGGCTACAAGTACCTGGCAAGTACTCAAACCCCAAGAAGATCCCATGCTACTGATGCCAGTAATAGCAGAGGCCATTCCCCAAGTCATCTTGTTTAATAGCAGTTAATGGACTTCTCCTCCAGGAACTTATCCAAACCTTTTTTAAACCCATCTACACTAATTGCACTATTAGCGTGTTGCTAAACATAAGCACTTTTTATAATTTGTACGCATGATACACACATTACAAAATATTATGCAATGTGCGTCTATGCCTCCACGTGTGGTTATTTGAAAGTTATCCTCCCTATAACTGCAGTCACGTAAGCAGGAAAACATCTATAGATATTCTTGTAGAGGAGGAGCAAACAGGTAGAAAGAGAGATTATTTCCTTGGATTACTGTTTCTTATTATCCTCCTATCACTTTGACTTATTATTAAGCGACAAATCACTACAAAATACCGCAGGCCATAAAATTTGATGCTCAAGCATAGTCAAGCTGTGAACTTCACAACTGTTATTAATAGGGCCAAACCGGTAATGTCCCGTTACTGTCGTTACCTCTCCGGATACAGTTTCTACAGTAAAATCAGATAATGCCCTGCCTGCTTTGAGAGAGAATTTGGCTGCTGATCCGGTTCTTGCCCTGGGGACTTCACTTTCCCACCCCCTAGAGAGAGCAGAACCAAAGAAATTCTGCTTTTCGTGTGCTGCACAGGGTCAGGAAGGGTGGGGTTAAAAAGGGTTCCAACAATAGTAAGCGATCTGTCATTTCCAGTCATGCCAGGCCTTCCTCGATACAATGCATGCAACCTGCTAGGGCAGTACGTAAGCGTGAAGAGAGGCAGGCAAACCTCAAAAGGTGAAGGACAGCATTCTTAAAAAAAGATAAAGAAAGAAGGGCTTCAGGGCATGTGTAATGAACTGTAACAGGCGTTAACTCTTAGTCTTCCTTCGTAAAGAAGGAACAGCAGTTTGGGGAATGTTCTCATCGTACCATTGCCACTTCAAACAATCCCCAGAGCGTTCCACGTATGCACCATGAAGTTTCATAGCAAAGGATTTAGGCGCCATGTTTTAAGGAGATTGCTGGGGGTAATCCCATTGGTAGACCTGATCATTCCTGTATTGATCTGCTCTGGTTTTGCTGTCAGTATAGCTTTGTGCTAACAGTGAGAAATTAGCTGCTAAAAGAAGAAAGAACATAAGAACATAAGAAATTGCCATGCTGGGTCAGACCAAGTATCCATCAAGCCCAACATCCTGTTTCCAACAGAGGCCAAACCAGGCCACAAGAACCTGGCAATTACCCAAACACCAAGAAGATCCCATGCTACTGATGCAATAGCAGTGGCTATTCCCTAAGTAATATTTTTGATCAGGCCTTCTCATTGCCCTTGAAAGGCAGTGCCCTCAATTAAGAAATGGTTCCCCACTCTCCAAGACGAAAACCAATGTTGCAGAATCTCAGTGAAACCAAAATTTAACCACCGCCTAATTTAAACCCATGTCATATTTGCCAATTAGCATCTCCACAGGGTTCCTCATCCAAGCATGAGCATCTTGAAAAGCGATAAAGGTGATTACAGCATAATCATCTGCCTCAAAAGAGACATTATGAGAAGAATGGTGCATGAGCCCCCCATACAGGACCACGTTTTGTCACAAAAATATCTTTATCAAGCAGCCATAGCCCTCAGATGTCTGGGGGAAAAAAAAAAACCAAACAAAAAAGCAACCTTCCACTGACCAGCACAACTCGTCCCACGAATAAAGCAACACATAGAATCCCACCACTGGACTTAAATACCCTTGGATGAAAGCCATTATGACGATGTCACCTTAGATCCAAATTTTCATTATACAAGAGGCAGCAAACTAAATAACCCAAAGGTCAGCTTGAAAGCAAAACTCCAAAACCACAGTATTAATGCCCAGTTGAAATACTTCTTGAAATGGACAGCAATATCTCCATAAACCCTTTCATACAGAGCTTTTTCTAAATGCTGCCTTTAAACATACACAGCTGAATACTCCGAATGCCTTATCCAAGCATTTGCAATCTCTGACAACGGATCAGACATCTTATATCTGAAACGAACCTGCATGACTTCTATATGGTGATAATGACACTGCATTTAAAAAAAATCCAATAAGTGATCTTCCCAGTCATACCTAAGTTTTCCAAAGTATATGCCTGAAGGTACATCACTGCAGTCATCCTTTTCAAAAGCATGTGCACAGAACCAGGTTTTCTGCATGCAAATGGCTATACTCAAATAGCCCACTACTTGGTGTAATCTGCAGACAGAAGCTCTCAGGGGAGCGGAGTTGGACCCCATGTACATATTTTTTGATTTTTTAAAGGTATGCGTCTATGTGACCGCCTATAAGCCATGCCCTCCATAATGAAGATGTAACTTTACACATAATAACACACGCATGAACTCAACCAATCACCTTTTTCTTTCAAAGTGAACTTATGCACATAAAATTTGCCTTGAAGATATTTGTAAAAGTCTGGGGGGGCCATCTACCTTATAAATGGGCTCTGACCGACGGCCCGCAAATGCGCAGTAGAGAGCAGCTCTACCGCGCATGTGCGGGCCAGCACGTTGGTCAGAGCCGTGCGTGCCCGGAAAAAAAAAATGGCGGTGGGGCTGCAGGAGCGGCGGCGGCCGCGAAGCAGGAGCGGGAGGAGAAGCAGCGGCGCCGCGCGCGCGAGTGACAACCCCCCCCCCGAGATCTGCCGCAGGAGCGGGAGGAGAAGTGGCGGCGCCCCCCCCCCCCCCGAGATCTGCCGGCAAGAGCGGGAGGAGAAGTGGCGGCGCCGCGCGCGCGCGGGAGTAACACTGCCCCCCCGAGATCTGCCGGCAAGAGCGGGAGGAGAAGTGGCGGCGGCGCCGCGCGTGTGGGACACCCCCCCCGAGATCTGCCGGTTGTGGACGATCGTAAAGGGGAGGGGATCGAGAGAGGGAGGGGAAGGTGAGAGAGAGAGAGGGAGGTGAGAGAGGGGAGGGGAGGGAGGGAGGGGGTGAGGGGAAGGGGAGAGGGAGAGGGGGGGTGGGAGGGAGGGAAGGGGAGAGGGAGGAGAGGGAGAGGGGGAAGGTGAGAGAGAGGGAGGGAGAAGTGAGAGGGAGGGAGGGAGAAGTGAGAGGGAGGGGGGAGAGAGTGAAGGAGGAGGGAGAATGAGGGGGAGGGAGTGGGAAGGAAACGGACCGAGCCCGTTGTTACGGGCTTAACGGCTAGTTATTAAAATATCCCAGACAAGTATTAAAGTTGCAGATAAGCTTATCTGGCTAACTTTAGACCTGCTATGAGCCATGTTTAACTTATTCGGTTAACTTAACTGGATAAGGCTCTATTTCACTACCTATCTGGCTAACTTAACTGGATAGGCAGCGCTGCCCAGTTATGCCCACTGCCTATTCGGCCAGAGAAGGGACTTATCTGACTAAGTGGTACAGCCAGATATTCAGCGGCAGCCTCTTAGCCAGATAAGTCTAATTTATCTGGCTAAGTAGTGTCTGAATATCTACCCCTGCCTGTATGATAAACAGTGCATGCACAGGCTTTACCGCTGTGCGACTGCTTGAGAATGAACGTCTTAATTAGACTTTGCCAAGTTTAAGGGTTTCCCATCTGATCCCAACTGATTATTTATTTATTTATTTATAACTTTTCTATACCGAAGTTCAAATAACAGAGTTAATTATCACTCCGGTTTACATTGCAACCATAAAACAGTGACAAAGTGACAAAGATGACATAAAGATGACAAAGTGACAAAGATGACATAAAACAGTGACAAAGTGACAAAGATGGCGTGAGTGATTACTCACGCCATCACTCTCTATCCAAGTTTACAAAGGGCATGTCTAGATTTGATTCTATCGTGTGACGTAAAAGGACACGAATAACCAATTGCCGTGCATATAAGGAGGCACAGGATTCCGGCGACACGCATCACGGGGTATTTAATTACGGCTCAGCTGGGTGATCTGTGTAGAAGCTTGCGTGTTCCCCCAAGACGAACTGCGTCATCGTCAAAACCATCCTTCAGAGTCTCAACAGATAGACTGGTTAAACGTTTACAGACACAGTGGAGGGAAACATCCATACTGAGTCTCTCTTAATTAGATGGGACTGGGAATGAGCATCAGCCTTGCAGAGTGCGATGTCTCCAGCATGTAAGATGTGCACCTGCAAAGCACTATCTATTTGTTAGGCCCCCGGGACTCTCTCCCCCTTAGGATCTAAATTAAGCAGCTAGCTGGGGGTGACTGTATCAGAATGCACCTCCCCCTTTCTTTCTTGAAATGAAAACCTTACCACAAAATTTCCATTTCGTTTCTCAGCCCGATGCTATAACATACACTACAGCTTTAGAGGAACAGCGTAGTCAGTGGTTTGAGAGGCAGGGAAGCCAGGGGTCAAATCCCACTGACGCGCCTTCTGACCCTGGGCAAGTCACTTCACTCTCCCTTGCCTCAGGTATAAAACTCCCCCCCCCCCCCCGAGATACAGAAAACATCCTTATCAAACGAGTCCTTTAGACTGTAAAGGCCTCTGGGAACAGGGAAATGCCTGCAGTACCCAAATATATTCTGCTTTGAAGTGGCTGCCCAATCACGAAAGGTGGAATATAAAGAAATTAAAATTAGATCAAAATTAATTTTGCTGGGAGAGGCAAGACTATCAGAGTAAGGAATATCATCACAAACCTACAGCCACCACCATAAGGAAAGATACTCTAATTCCATGTGTTACAGGATCAGGTTCTTAGCAAAAAAAATGTCCAGTTTAAGAGGTAGATGGATGCAATGTATTTTGCAAAGCTAAACTAAAATAAATCCCGTTATGTATTGGCGTTGTTTGTCCGTATACACCAAAAGGGTAAGATTTAAACAGCCAGCACAGTGGTAAAGTCTGTGCAAACTTGCGCATATAAAATTGTTTCGAACATCCTCGAGTAATTTGTGTGCATCCTCACCCAGTTACCTCGCACAGAGTTATACCCGCTCCGTGTGGGGCGTAACCTGTTTGCGGTAACTTACATGCATAGGTCATTTTCAAAATGATTCATGCTCATAAATGGGCTTTTGAAAATTGCTTCAATATATGCTTTTGTGTGCATAACCTTTGAAAATTCACTTTCTTTTTAAAATTAAAAAATATGCACATAAGTGCCGAATCTGCCTCAACCCCACCTCATGGAATACCTCTGCACGGTCATACGCATACTTTTATGCGCACAGGTATTTAAGCACATAAGTCATTTTGAAATTATTCATGTAGAGGTGAATTTTCAAAGGAGTTATGCACATAAATGTAACATACTAGAGTAGCAGTTTTCACAAGCCATTTACCTGTGTTAAGTGCACCTAACGTGGGTAAAGCCTGTTAATTCAATGGCCTATATTGTAGCAATTTTCAAAAGCCCACTGACATGTAATGTGCATTTACATGCATAAAACCCAGTTTTAAGTGTGTAAATCCTTTTGAAAATCAGGCCCATCATTTCTAAAATTTCAGGATAGGTGTATCTATATAAAACCTAAATGACATTTAATTGATTTTAGAAACTAGCGTTCCCACAAAGTGCTCTGTTTTTATTTTCTTTACAATCATGTACTACAGTTAAAAAGGAGAAAAACAAAGTTTCTTACCCGATAATAAGGAAGCCCTGATAGAGAGGAACTGATGCAAAGTAAAATACTGAAGAAAAGACAGCCTGCAAAAAAAAAAGAAAAAATGAAAAAGCTTGTGAGTTATGTCTTGCTTGTATCTGAATCTACTGTCACCATTAACAAAGAGATCAAAAATAAGTACAGCTTACTTGTTTTGTCTCACTCTCTGATTCTAAAGCTCAATTAGCAATAAAGTCAGGAAGCAGCTTTTGTTAAATTAATTGTACTTTTCTTAGTTCTATCAACCCAAATATAATCTCGTACAGGTACAACACAATAACGGAAAACGGCTTGGGTAACTCAGCAGAAAATCAATATTGGCCTTTTCGCTCTCTAACCCACGGTTCGTTTCAGACCATGTTTTTGGCACTTCTACGAAGCGAGTCTGGTTATCTCGGCTTAACCCCAAGGTTGCCCCAAACTTATGCTGAAGGAAGAACGGATTGTCTGACTCAGCAGTGGCACATGGGGAGGTGAAAGCTCCAAGCTGAAGGGTTGACAGTGAGGTTAATCTCCAGCAGTCTCCCGGACGACCACCCTAAGTTAACTTCAGGTTGACAAGAATGGGGAAAATATAAGAATGACCTCCGATGTCAGGTTGAGATCTCAGTTGGTGGAAGGAGGGAGGAAATTAAAGCAGCATTCCAGCATAGCTGACCAAAAATCACGGAGCGCTGCATACATAATCTGGAAGTATTCCTTTGCATTTTCAGTTGTTGGTGTTGCTTTCCTGGCTGGATCTCTCCAACACAAATGGAGCCTGCTGTGTTGCTGACCGGAGAGAGCATCAGGCCCAGCAGATGCACCAAGAGCCACACAAAGAGAGCACAGTTCTCGTATGCCCAGCCCATAAGCAGAGAGGGGAAACAGATTTCCAAATAAACGCGTGGCTCCAAAGGGTGGGAAACGCTGCACACGGGTTAGGGAACATTTCAGTATCACTGTTTGTTTGTTTGGTTAGGTTGAAATGCTGCTTAACAGGAAAAAAGAAAAAAAAAGGGGCCAGATCTGCTGGTTCAGTGGCAGCGGTATTGCATGCTCCTGCACAGAAGATCTAGATCGCTTCTCAGGCTGGGCGGGGGGCTGGGGAGGCCAGGGTGGCAACATTCGTCGCCCCCCCTCGTGCGGGGAAGGGATAGAGCGCCTCAGTCATGATGTAACAGTGACGCCTAGTGGCCGGATTCAGGGTCCATGTTAAACCAAGACTGTCACTGTGATGGCTGGGCTAACCAGGGAAGGGGGATAATAAAAAAAAAAAAAAAAAAAAAGGCAAATGGTGCTTTATAATTAGGGACCCTATTATTGTTACAACGATTATAATTATGGCATTTAACCTTTATAATCGGAGGAACTCTGTAATAATGTCTTGCAGTATTTTATAGGTCAAGAAGTATCGACTGGGGGTGATGTTTAAGATTTAAGACCGAAGCGAAGCAATGCGACCGGGGAGTGGCAGCGATTCCTGAGAAACCGGAGGGGCTGGTGCTGCCGCGCTGTGGCCTCCGGCGGCTCTTCAGAGGTGCTAAGGGCTGGGTGGAGAGAAAAGGATAGGGCCCTCTCTCTCTCTCGCTCCCCCCCCCACCCCCCAGGTGAGCCGTCGCCGGCTCCCGTTCCTGCAGGAGGAGTGTGGGCGTCGGGAGGGGGTCACTGCAGATCCTTTCCCCGCTGTTCCTCCAGGCGCTGCCGCTCCACGGAGGAAGAGGTGGAAAAAGACGACCCCCCTATGTCCACAGAACTTCCATGCAGGGAACCTGCCCGCAAGTCAGCAGGACGTCTTCCATTCACTCATCTCATCTGAACTGAGCTTCCCGTTCAATTTCTATCCCAGTCAGGGGATTTTCTCAATTCCTACTCCGTACCTGGCCTGTAAATTATGCAGCCACAAACTCTGGCTCGGGAGAATTTGATTTATTTGTCAAACAAGTTTTCAAAATAGTTGACTTTTTTTTTTTTTTTTTAAAATGAAGTCCACTCAGTGGACCCGTTTGTTTTGGGGTTTTTTCTATCAACAAAGAAAACACGGCCCAGTCTGAAGGTTTTTTTTTTAAATTATTAAATTAACCGGGTCCGCAGAGATTCTTCATTCCTCTGGAAAACAACTGACAATTGCGCAATCTAATCTTTGGAGAAACCGTTCCACCCAAAGTACAGTCTTCAGATCCCATGGACTCAAAAGGCTGGCAGGGTCAAAATAATGCCTGATGCAGAGTAGCTAGGGCCTTTGTTTGGACTGCAAAACTGGCTCCAGGTTTTACCCCATGGCATGCACGGCCTTGCTATTTTTATTTACTTGATTTCAGTTTAAAAAAACAAAACCTGTTTTACAAGTCCCTGCATGCAGTGAGTAAAGCCAGGACTGGATCGGTCAAGTCCTGCAACAATGGAGCCAGTTGAAAACAATCTCCAGAGTAGATTTGGCCTTACACCACTTTCGAGACTGTATGGTATATATTTACATTAATTTCCAGGAAACTGTACTTTGCTAGTAGCAAATAAAAACATTTTCTATGAAACAGTCTGCAAGTCTTAAATGTTAGTTTATTATGTAAAAGAAATCAATAGTTTTCCAACCTTTGGGCAGGGCTGGGTTTAAGATGTTAGTGGCTCCCAGGCACAGGACCGGGGGTGATGGGTCTCACCCCTGGAAATCAGCAAGGGGGAGCCTCAGTTTTCTGGGTGCCTCTCCGGTCCCTCCCTCCCCTCCTGTGTGGTTTCCCTCCATTCAAGTCTTATCTTTATTTTTTGCCCTCAGTTTCTCAACGCCCCCCCCCCCCCGCATGCCCCCCCCCCCCCGGCCCACCACAGCTGCCGCCGAAGCTGCTTCCCCCACTGCCATCGGCTCTCGGTGACCCTGCTTACAGTGAGCCGAAGCGGTGGTAAGAGGGAGAGGGGACGGCAGCAGCACGGGCAGCGTTCCTAGAAAAATAGAGCAGGGAGGGAAGGGGAGGGGGGGGGAGGAGAAGCAGCGACGGTAGCAGTGGCAGGGAAAGGTGAGCATGGGAGGCTGGGGGAGGAGCGGGATGGGGGAGGAAGGAAAAGACGGTAGCCACGCAGAGGGGAGGGGGGGGGGGGGGTGGGCAGTGGGGAGGAAGGCCATGCTGGGTGGCGACAGGAGCAGCAGATGGCAAGAAGCTTGTTGCAAAGATACGGGGGAAAAAAAACCCAAAAAAACTTCAGAGGGCTGCCAGGATCTCAGCAAATGGGAGGGCTTATGTACAGCACGAGCCTAAACACTGCTTTACATTCTCAAAAAGAGAAAAACTACTTGAAAATTAAAATTCTTTTTCTACTTGGTGCAGATGAAGAGGATTTCCACAGTCGTGCTGTCAAGCCCCCTGCAGAAGACTTCAAAGAAATGCAGCTTCCTAGCTGTTTTCTATCTCTGCTTCTACACCGACCTCCCCTGTTTTGTAAGGATTTCATTTTACGACATTTTTGCATTACGCGGATAATCGGTGACAATCTGTCTACCAATTTGTGTGTCCATGCCCGCATCGCTCTACCTACCCAGCTATCTCCCGCGGGGGGGGGCAGTATAGCCAAACAGGGTCCGTCTTGCACGTACCCTGAGCGAAACGAACCTCACGCCCTTGAGCCGGGATACGGTGGGTGCCATCTTAATCTTTTGACCCATTCCGCCGAACGTTCACAAAATGTTCGCTTGTTCACCTTTATCTTACGCGGCAATCCTTGGGGCAAGCTCGCGTCTATATTTCTGTTTACTTTAGGACATTGTTTTCAGAAGAAAGACCGTCCTTCGGTTGACCTTTATTAGTCACCGTATGACGTTTTCTGTCAGCACCTCAATTGTACGGTTTCCTTTTGTTTACAAAGCTGGTTATTTCTAGAGCATTAGCACTAAACGTTAAGAATCGCCACTGTTAAGGTGTTTTGGGGTTTGATAATACAAATGTGAGCACGAATAAAAATAGGTTACTGGTGTTTAAACACTTTAATTCTGTGGTCACTTCTATTCTTGAATCTGAAAAAAATAAAAATGTCTGAGGGGCGTGCAACAAACATTAGTACCTCTGTTATTTGTATAGCGCTCACGCTCACTACTAAACAGAACTGCCTCAAAGAATGTCCCCAACTACCAAAGCATCAACAACAAACCAGGGTTAGGTTTAAACTGTGGAGGTGACTTTTCCTCTCATCCGCTGAAAATACACCACACCGTTTTTATTGCGACAATGACGATTTTAATGCTAAATCATTCCCAAATATTATAGTACGTTTTTACTTTTTTTTTTAGGATTTTTTTTGCTTATTAAAAATTCTTCCAAATGATATTAAGATTCCTCCGTATAATATCAAGCACTAATGTCCAAAGAAGAATCATGTTCCTGAGCTTGAAAAGTCCACATTTCTGTCTCGCTTTTTGAAAGAACATAAGAACATGCCATGCTGGGTCAGACCAAGGGTCCATCAAGCCCAGCATCCTGTTTCCAACAGTGGCCAATCCAGGCCACAAGAACCTGGCAATTACCCAAACACCAAGAAGATCCCATGCTACTGATGTAATTAATAGCAGTGGCTATTCCCTAAGTAAATTTGATTAATAGCCGTTAACGGACTTCTCCTCCAAGAACTTATCCAAACCTTTTTTGAACCCAGCTACACTAACTGCACTAACCACATCCCCTGGCAACAAATTCCAGAGCTTTATTGTGCGTTAAATGGACGGCTGGCGCCATCTTGTGCTCCTACCATGTGACAGGGGCCGACCAATGGCACCGGTAGCCCCTGTGACATCGTAAGGGCAAAGGGCCATCAGCGCCATTTTGATTCGTAGCAGCCCCAACAGCCCGATGGCCCGGAGGGAGAGATCGCTCGCGGGACCCCGCTGGACCACCAGGGCTTTTAGAAAGTCTTGGGGAGGGATCGGGATGGTGGGGGGGTTGCAGTAAAATGTACTGTAAGGGTTGGGGTGTTTGTTTTTTTTTTTAATAAATGTGCCCCCCCCCCCCACACTGCACTAACCCGAAAAACAAATTTTCCCCGAAGTTTGGGGAAAATCCATTTCATGGTTAGCATCCCCCGAACCACGACGAATTAGGCAATTTTGTTGAAACTGCCTAATTTGTGATAAACGAATGCACATCTCTAGTTCTCAGCTTAACCCACTGCTGATCCCAACAAAGGGCCCCACTATAACAGCTGTTTGCCAATATGATCCTAATGGCAGTAGTACAAAGCCTATAGCAACTCCCCTCAAAAGGAGGAGATGAATAGCTTTTGTAATAGAAGTTCGTTTTCCCCTCTCCTAGAAGGGTACAGTGCATTGCTCCCCCTCCACCACCAACTCGCTTGGTCGCATGTATACTTCCAGAATGAAAGACTGTAAAGCATGCTCGTGCTTGGAGGAGAAAGGCTACATAAGTCCACATTACTGGAATTAAATCAATATATCCAACTTCGGGTCATCAGTGAAGGCATTGCTATTTTAATTCGGCTTAATAAATGGGTAAATCCATGAAATTCAAGTGGTAGTTTCTAGCACAGAACAGATATCTTGTTTGTAAATATGACTTTTCTACTTAAGAATGCAAAAGAATAGCGTCAAATAAAGATATATAGTAGAGAGTCCCTCGCATCGCAGGGCAATGGCACAACTTTGTGGATCGTTGCATAATCCCCAGGCACATTTCCTCTGCTGCCTTTGCACCAGCTCTCAAAGGGAATTGGCGTGCGTACTTCCCCTTTAAAAAGCGCCCCAGGATAAAGGGACCCGCGGGGATTTGCACCTCCTTTTTCCGTGGGTACTTGAAAAACAACATGCGGAGTTTTGAAAATGCAAAACAATGTGTCTTGTCGCCTTCCCCAATCTAACCCCGCCCCCTTCCCCCCCCCCCCCCCCCCAAGACACCCTGTTGATCCCTGTGTGCAATTTTACTCACATACAGGCTGGGCAATGTTCAGACAGCTTGGGAAAACCTCTCTCCTAGTTCTTCTCCCATTGCATTTTGACAAGCGCAATTCTGAAACATCGCCCCCTTTGTCCTCCAATCACATCCCGCCTTTTAAAGTACAAACCCCATTATTTGATCAATACTCATAACATTTTTCAAATCCCTGGCTCCAAAACGTTACTCCAGTAGGTTGCAATGAGGTTTTTTTTAAGGTATCAGCACCTTTTCAAATACAGGCATGAACGCTCCCTGTCCCACCTCCCATTTTCCTCGGGTTCATCCTGTTATGTTTAAGCCTCAAGTTCTGTGCAACTCAAGGAGGAGCCCCAGGGTGTACTGTGGTCTCATGAATGAGATTCTCTTTCCCCCTCAATCTATAAAAGCTCTGGCACAAGAAGCGGAGGGGTAGCCAAGTGGTTAGATCGGCAGGCCGAGAACGGGGAAAGCCACGTCAAATCCAGCTGATTCTCCTTCCCCTTCCACCACTCAAGGCAACCGTACACTGAGGGCCCTTCAGGGAAGAGAGATATCCAGCTGTGCCTGACTGTAAGGTGCCTTGAGTTGCCAATGAAAAGGAGGGATAGATACTTAGAACCGAGTCTTCCAACTAAGGGTCGATAGAAGTACAACGTGCAATCCTCCCCCTGCCCATGCAGCTTCCACTGGTCTTCTACCTCTATGGAAAATAATAGCCCCCCCCTTCAAGAGCAGACCATGCGTTTCTCCCTTGCCTCCTTTCTTGTAGACAAAGGGGAGGGATTACATTAATTAAATTATTTCATGTCTTAAGGTTTAACAATTCTTCCTGCAGATCTTACATCCATCTGAGCTTTCTGGAGGCTTCAGGTTATTAATTGGCTTGCAAGCTCTGTAACTATCACAATAAGCTGGCAAGATTACCTGCATCGTGCTGATGCACAAACTCCTGTGTATCACAAACTGACTGAGGGCTGCCGATCGCTTGTAGCTGTTTCTTCCATGGACCATCAGTAATCTGCCCAGGTGCTTAAACTGCGAAATGGAGAAATCGGCGGCAAGGGAGGCTTGCTTTCCTTCCTAAAACAGGAATGCAGCAAAAACATGAAGAAGAGATGAGGCTCGCTCTCACTATAAGGCAATGGCTGAAGATCTCACTCCGCTATGGTGTGGTATTTTAGTCAAATCAACATGGCCGCCCTTGGGGGTGCCCCAAGCCTGGTACCTGGTACCTTGGGGGTGCACCAGGCATGGTACCTCCACCCACCCACACTCCCTGAGCGGGACAGGAGCTGCAACAGCTCGCCCAGCAATGGCGCAAGTGAAGCAAACAGCAAAAGCTCTTGAACCTTGGCTGGACTCCCCATTTCCCCTTCAGCCTCCGGGCGGGGGGCAAGCTGCTCTGGCAGATTCACCCTGGGCCCTGAACCTCCCTAGGATTAAGTCCTGGAAATCGGTGATTTCTTTGGGACTTTTGACTGAAATGCATGCAAATGTAGAAGAACGCTGGAAAGTGTTCAGCTCGATTTATTGACCACACTTGCACAGCTCGCTATGCCTGTGCATACAAATTTCTGCGGCCTCTCTTGAGACGCTAACCATGAAGAGTTACCATGCCCTCACTGCAGCAGGTAACAGATGTTGTAAAACCATTCCCCTCCTTCCCTACCAAGCAATCCTAGCACATGACGAGTTGAGTTTAAGCTACCAAGACTTTGAAAACAATACAAGACATGCAGAAAACACAGCTGAAATCATTGGTCGGTGATTTCTGTTTGCAAAGGGTGCTGTGGATTAAATTTTTTTTTTTTTTTAATTATAAACAAAATCAATGCTTTGGATTCTCACCTTTCCTTCGACTCCTACGCCACAGTCAGCTTCCTGGATCATGCTGACATCATTCCCTCCATCACCTGCAGAGGACCAAATGAAAATGCACCGTGAAGCAGTCTTGTTTTACCCAAAAGGGGGCAATGGGGAGAGGGGGCTCACAGGCCTGAGGGTACTTCGCACAGTGCTACCTCCGAGCCACCGGCCAGCCTCTCATGCAGAACAAATCCAGAACATTCCGTCCACCTAGGCTCTCACTTTCATGGTCTCGTTTACAGCTTAATTGTATTTAAAAAAAAAACCCTCTATGCACATAAAAATAAAACAAAACTATGATAAATCACAAGAGCAATAATCACAAGCTTTCATGGCACTAAACATAGGTTTTGCTTGCGCAAAAATGAGATTTCAAAAAATTGCCCTTCCCTCCACCCTCACATGACTAAAAGTTTACACGGTTCAATGCAAGCGCAAAGTACGTGGATACTTTGTACCCTTGGTGTGAGCACTGGCTCAATGTTTTCAAAGCGAACTACCCTAGACTTTGAAAATTAGCTTGCCAGCGCGTGGGGCCCTGTAAGCTCCCAGCGATGTTTAATTATTGCTCTACAAAAATAAACACTATCACCACCGCTGCCACCACCACCACCGCATCTATTTAAGCCTCAAGCAAGACAGCCCACGTGAAGCCTCACGGCCGAATCGGCTCTCTCTCTCTGGTCAGCGCCAGGCATTACATTTCTGTTGTCCCGCCCATGAGGCTTAGAAAGGACACCCAACCCTTCCCAACCGGCCCGGAGCGACTCACCTACAGCACAGGTAAGTTTCCCAGTTCGTTCCTGAAGCAACCGCACGATCTGTGCCTTCTGGGTTGGAGCACAGCGGCAGCACACCACAGCTGGACACTGGCAGGCTAACTCCATGAACTCATATTCGTAATATTTCAGGCACACCTATTTCAGGAGAAAGAGGAACAATTTATGCCGCAAATGCCTTGGACAGCATTTGTCCAGATCACAAAAATTTTTATTGTGGAGGTTAAGACTTCCTGGAGTGTTTTACTTTCTGTCATTCCTGGAGTTTCCCCCATGAGTGGCCAAGGGAAGCAAGATAGGTAAAAAGACTGCAAAGGCGTCCCCAGGGATTTGTTTAGACCTGGGGGAGGAAGATAATGTGTACAGATTGCATTTTCAACTTCCCGCGCGTTATCTTCCTTAAGAAACTATCCGCATAAAAATCAGGGGCAAATGTATGCAGAGAGAAGTGGAGTTTCATTTTGGAAATTGATGCAAAGCTTCCAACTTTGCACCAATGCAGAGTTTAAAATGTGACCCCAGAAGTCTAGAGATGTGATTATTAGTTCTCGTTTTGCCTCCATCCCAGCTAATAAGGGAGAGTGAACCGTCTGGCTCTACACAAGAAGAACGTTCACGTGAAAATCCCATTCACTGAGGTTGTTCTCTTTGGGATGTAGTTTCTAAACTTGTTTCAAGCAGGAAGCCAAATGTTGGCTGCTCACACTCAGGAGAATTTTCTACTGAACGCAGGCACCTAACCTTTCAGTTCTCCTAAAACCTTTCAGTTCTCCTAAAACTAGGCGACGGGTTGAAATTTAAGCGTAGTATTGGAACCCATAAGCTTGGGCACCCAGCGAGGAAAATCGGCCCCCAAGCATCCAGCTTGCTTCCCCGCCTAAAACCTGCCCCAGGCCTGCCCATTTTTGGCCTCCTAAATTGAGGTGAAAGGTGGTGCTTAACTTTGGCGCTGAGCCGGCTCATCTTCAATTTAGCTCCCTAACTTCCAACGGTAGACAGCTAAACCCTTTGAAAATGGCCCCCCCGATGCCTCGGGACAGACTTACAGGTGCGGGCCACAGGCCACGTTCTTAGGAAGTCCAGAGACACTCACCTGGATGCAGAACTTGAAATCCTTCCAAGCACATCTGTGAACGTTTTCTTTTACCGTTAGGTATTTTATCCAGCTTGTTTCAATATATTGTTATTTAGGTGCATGTGGTTGCAATGACCTCAAGGGAAGAATCGGGCCCCCACCCATTCCTTCAGGAACATTAGTTTGTACTGCAAATTTAAGGAAAGGTCAAGGAAGGACACTATAATATACAAATCCCATATCGGGAGCGATATGGATGGAGGGAGGAGAAGAGAGGAAGGCTCGTGTGAGGAGAGTTTGTGAAATTTTGCAAAATATCAGAAGTAAAAATGGATAGCTTTTAAAGTCCATCGGGGCCTATACAGGCTCTTTAGACCCCCTTACCTTCTAAAAAGTGATCATAAGGGATGAACTGGGTTAATTGCCTTAGAGAATCTGAGTTTAGAACAAGGTTTTCTTACTGTAAGTGAAGCAGTGGTGAAACCAAAGCTTAAAAAAACTCAGACCCAAATATTATGGACCTCTAGCATCCTGCTTCGAATCTGCCTTCTCTTTCCAAAGTTATCGAGAGGGTAATATACCAGCAGTTGTTACATTATGATTCATGATCGACAGTTTGGATTTGGAAAGGGCCCGGTACTGAGACTGTACTCTTACCCTGCTCGATGGCAAGCGAATGGAGGCAGAGAAGGGAAACGATTCCCTGTCAGTACCGTTAAGATCTTTCTGCTGCTTTTGATTCCGCCAACCATGGGCTTGTGAGTCAGCGGTTGAGGAATCTGGGTCTAGGCAGAACAGCTATGGACTGGTTCAAGTCATCCCAGGATGACCATACGAATCAGGTGCATTGTGGATCCCAAGAGTTCTAAGATCAGAACATCAAGCATTTGGTGTCCCGAAAGGATCAGTTCTTTCACCGATCCCCTTTAATTTGTTATATGGCACCACGGTCTGAATTTGATTTTTATTTCCTTGTCGAGCACGATCAGTTGGCGAGTACGTAAAACAAGATCAAGCCACAGGGACAGCTAGACTGAATAAGGTGGATGCAGTGGTTGAACAGCTGTCATTGCATCAACGTAAACTGAATCCCACTCAAGTGAAAATGCTGGGGCTGAAGCAGGAAAGGGCATTGTTGGTTTTCCTATCCATTGCTAGAGTTGGCGTAATTGCTAAAAAGTATGTCAATCTCCAAAAACTCCACGAACATCCAAAATTACTTGTGAGGAAGGATGGAAAAGCTGATGCTAGAAAAACACCACCACCACACCTCAAATATCATAAAATAAGAAAGACGCACAAGATTTTCTTAAATGACCGTCATACTAGGTGTCATCGTTAGTGAAGAACGCTTTGCGGCTCTGCCTTATATATAATCATAGTCATTTAAACAACAAGAGTCCCAAAATGACCTGGTATGTGAGTAACAAAAGAATCCCACATCAAACTGATTTTTAAAATTTGCAATGCAATTGAATAATTTTAGGAGTTTTTGGTGATGCCATAAAAATTGGCAATCACAAACGAAGTAATTCACCAAAAGTGGAACAAAGCACGTTAAGACTTATCTGGAAATTAAGTTGTATCCAATTTCTTGTATATTCCTCCAACATGTTGCATGTATAGCTTGTAAATGGCGTTCATTGGAAACGCACGTAAAATTGCCCCCAGAAAACCCACCCCACAAACCTCACCCTGAGTTACTAGTGGCTCCTCTTACAGTGGTATAAATAGTTAACTTTTTTGTGAGCCTCTACAGGGGCGTTCTCCCTCTCTCTCTCCAGCAGCCCAAACCACCAAGCAATATGAAAGTAACCCTGGTGCGATAAAATTAACTTGCGTTGTGAAAAAATACCTATGTGGTACCAGGAAGATTAGCCTAACCACATCCTTTTTTTTTTACATCGTGGGCACTATTTTTGCTATATTTATAGCAAAATGATGAATCTAGGCCTACGTTTGTAATCTGCTTTGAGGGATAAGGAAAGGCGGGAATAAAGTATGAATAAACAAACATTTTGCAGGATGGTTACAGGAGTCTTCTGATCTTACCTCTAGGGAATCTCCAGAGATGACCAGTGCACAGTCGTGTTTCCTGCGGAATGCATTCAACTCCAGATGGGCTTCCCCTCGGTTAGTAACCTGGAAATAAGATAATCATTTTAGCAGCGAAGAGAGAATTGAGCCCGAAACCCTGCCGGTTTATATGTTTCGTCCCTTACTGTCACAATATTTAGGGAACCGGATTAGTGGACCATTCTCGATACGGACACGCCAACAATTCTCTCAAAATGCAAAGTTCTCCTCGTTATAGTGTGACGGCTTGACAAGTTTACTGGTGAAGGTTTCCAGTATTAATTTGAAGTTTGGGTTTTTAGGGAATGCGCCGGTGGTGCGCACATTCCGACTGCCACGAGTGAATGGGATGTATCACAGCGATTCGTGCCTTTCACCACTGTACAGAGTTCACATTTTGTGCTGGATGAACGTTCCTTGCACAATTGGGGGAATTATGTCAGCTGATTTTAAAGATGTTACTGTCCCAAAGTCTAATCAGAAAACTGCAGTAAATTTATCACAATCAAGTTCGGGGGGGGGGGGGGGCGGGAAGGGGGGGGGGTGTTTAAATCAAATATTTTTCAAACGTGTCTTTAAATGCAAAAAAACACCCCAAACATTTTTAGTTGGAGGAGGTGTTTATGAAATATTCTGGCTCATCCGTCTATACAAAATGATTGGCGAGACCCAGCATGGTACTTCTTGTGGTCTTACCACTGTGTACATGCTACTGAGACTACTTATTGTACACATGCATGCTAAAAATTCATGCATAACACCGCAAATGGTGTTTTAGCGAGTACATGCAAAGATATGTTTGCACAGGTTTTAGTGTGTAATCCTTATCCCTAAAATTAAATGGCCACAGAGGGCATTACACGCTGTAGAAACTGATGAATAAAGCCACTGCTTGTCTAAAGTGCACTCGAATAGATCATTTTTTATTGTACATCGCGTCTGAAATATTTGTCTCTCCGCAGGGAGTAGGCAAAATATACTCACGGGCCTGAAGATGTGAATGTCCTGGTTCCTGGTCACCAGATGTGCATTCTTTGCTGTGCACGTCGCCGTCTCCAGTTTGTCCCCAGTCAGCATCCACACCTGTCAAAAAGGGTTCAACAAGTTAAAGGAGGAAACAAATCCAATGGAGGGAAGTCCCCTGACATTATAACACCACACCCAAAGGAACAGCGTTCTCCAGAGCTGGTTTTGTCAGCTCATCATGACTATATGTGATTCTCTGTTAGTATACTACAAGCATGTGCGATGGTATACATTTTAATTCATCTGTATAAACGTTGTGTTAACACTCCTGTACATTTGCTTCTTCAGTTTGTGGTAAGTCATCGATTAACAGCTTTTTTTTAGATCAGTCATCCCATGTTGTTAGGTTTACCATTGTTTAACGATAAAGCACATATCCAATAGTTATGTGTGTGACATTGTTTCTAATGTTCTAGAGGGGAATGTTAGAACAATTTTGTATTGGGATTAAGTGGTTTTTATTTGTTCACTTTCGTACATGCGGATAGATCTGAATAAAGTATTGTAGTAAATGACCACACTGTAATTAGATTTTGTGTAATCCCAGAGGTGCTTTTTTCTCAATCGCTTTGGAGTGTTTTTTCTTTGTGTGTATGTATATATATATATATATATATATATATATTCACATACAAACCCACACAGACATATACACACAAAACGATGCAGATCGTTGCAAAGTCTGCGGGCACTGTTTCCCTGCTGTCTTTGCACCAATTCTCCAAGTGAAATTAGGTGTGGACCTTCCCTTTGAAAAAAATGCCTCGGGGAAAAAAATAGTATCAGCAGAGATTTTCACTTGGCTTTATCTTTGAGTACTTGTTCTCTGAGCAACGCTAACAGTTTTGAAAATGCAAAACTACACACATTGTCGGCCCTCTCCCACACCCGAAACCTCAGCCCACCTCCGAGCCCGCCTTCTCCCTTCCGAGTAAAGCGTGTGTGTGTGTGTGGTCGATCCCTGCACAAGGTGGGCAATTCTCAGGCAGCCTTTTAAAGTTTCCCCGTGGCTCTGCGGGGCACAGCCGGACTATGCCCTCGCGAGAGTAGGGAGTGGGTGTCACAGCTGCGTGTTAGGCTACTCATTAGGACTGCTATTTTCATAGCATTTGTTATTACTCAGTATTTTATTATTTTATTTTAAATTATGTATTGTATTTTATGAACTGTAAGGTGGATATTCAAGAGTCTATGTCTGGGTAATTTTGGAGTTAGCAGTGCTGGACACTTTCGGCGGAGAGTGGGGTCAGGGGTGCTAAACTTTAGCCGGTGCTGTTGGAGTAACGTTTATGCGAGTATATCTGGCTGGAAAAAAGTGCAGAAGTTGTGTGTGCAACGTTATCCGGGTACGCTCAGCGGCAGATTTATTTGGGCAAGTCCCTCTGAACAGCCACGTCTACCCTTTCCCGGATAACTCTAGGCCGTTTTGGACAGCCTGCCCCCGTACCTTCATGCCGGCATTCCTCAGGGTTTCCAGAGTGGGCCTGACGTCAGCCTGCAGCTGGTCTTCCACCCCTGTGAGGCACAGCAGCTCCATCTCCATCTCCAGGCTCTCGATCACGGTGGCCACCTTCAGCGAGCGGTCGTGCACGCTCAGTTTTGCCTGGATGTAGCGAGCCTGTAAGACATGCAAGACACAACCACGTCCCTAAAATCAGGGGTTCACACGTCCCGCTTCAGTTTGCGCGGACTCAAGAATCATTTTCGTCACAATCTGGTCTTCTCGGTCACTATTTCACAGGTTTTTTTTTTGCGGCCGGCTAGCGAAGCATTTCGGAGCAGCGTGGGAACACGCAGCAGCGGGTCACAAACTGCCTGCCCCTGCTCCTTTCAGCGGCGGCAACGGCAGCTGCTCCTCCTTCCCGCCTGTGCGGGCCCACGCGACGCCATCGTGGCGCCACTCCCAAAAACTGTAGTGCTCTCAGCGGCTGCCCAGTGCTTCCACCGGCCCTGCTGACGTCCGTTGTATCGTTCTGTGTTTTCCCATCCGAAACGACACAACCAACTGATGAAACATTTTGTGTAGTTATGTCGAACACAAACTAAAAAGTGTTTTAACGTCTGCTACCAGTAAAATATACGTGTTGGGGGGAAAAAAAACAAAACATGCCGTTGGAATACTGCACACATTGAAACGAAATGAGTGAACGAAACAGAAACATCATAAACCTGAAACAACCCAGAGACACCCCTATGAGATAGCAGCTCAAAGGGTTAGTGAGGACCAGCAGGGATCAGAAAGTTATCTAGATGAGAGAAGATGGCAGCAGGCATAGGTTCCTCTCAAAGTTAGAAATGCTTAGTGTTACATAAAAGCATTATATGCACCCATGCCAGGGCATTTCAGCACACATGGCTCAACCTGCAATTTATTCCACCTCGGGGCAGTACATCATATTTGCTCTAATGACTGCATACTAATTACTTTGGAAAAAAATAACACGTTCAAATCACAAAACTAGGCAAATCGCAATACAGAACTAGTAGAACATGTGACATTCAAAAGAGCCTTGGTTTACTTTTGGAGAACTGCCAACTTTGCTCCCCTCCTGCGCCCCACCCAAATCATTCGTCAACTCTGAAAAGTGGTAAAAGTCTGAAGCCCTGCCAGGACTTACCCCCACACAAAGTGTAGTGCAGCTAGGTTCATCCGTTTGCAAGTCAGAAGGGGCGCAGGGGGTGGGGTGGCAAATATTTCTTAGGAGAAAACTGCCAGCTTTCCCTCCCCTCCCCTCCCCCCCCCTCCAGTGGAAATGACGGATGTGCCATAAGGACCCACCTCCACGCAACGTTTGGTGGGGCCAGAACTTCAGAACAGCTGGACCCAAGGGGAGACGTGAGGGACACACACAAACTCACACAAAAATCACAAACTGCAACACACGGACAATTTTACCCTCTCGAAGGCTGTTCTTCATACTGAACCAAGGTGAAAAACATAGATGCAAGCAGAAGGTGACTTCTGCCAGCAGAAAGAGCAGAGAAAGAAATGCTGGGAATATTCGCATTCCCTACGCCCTGGGATCAGAGCTCCCTGACAGGTTTTGCTTCACGGGAGCACGGAGGTCGACATTTCAAAGAGTTTGTCAGGGGTACCTTCTTTTCAAGTTGGCCGGACATAACCTGAGAGACTTCCTCCCAACTCCTTGGCTGAATTCTGTCAGGGTCGTGGCACTACCTGGAGAAAATGTATCCCAAGGACATGAAGAGGAGGCACGGGGGGCGGGGTTCTGGGGCAGTGTGCAGAGCACCGATGACCGCTACCCAGCTACAGTCAGACAGGAAAATCTGGTTACCTGGGTAACTCCAGCCGGGTATGTCCTGCCGATAACTCTCCCACTCGCTAGGCCGCTGCGTTATCAACCTCGTGGTGCCTACATTCATTTCTACGTTCCCCCCCCCCCCCGCCCGACCACAGAGTGCATTGGACCTTCTGTTTGCAACTCCACCCGCTTCCTTCAGACGGCCCTAATTTCTCACACAAAAGCAGGAAGCTCTGTCTGCTGCCGTTCGCCCGAAGCTAAGTTGTGCCCTGACACGAAAACCGATACAACATAACAAAACGTGACACGGAACAGTGAATGTGACACAGATTTCCACAAACATCCATCCACTTCATCTATTTGTGATTCACCAATCAATTAAAAACTATAAGGAAACAAGAGACCGTTTACGTCGCTGGACAGAAAAACTGACTGGACAAAGACGGGAATCTCCGGGGGTGACACATCCACTAAAAACTATTCTTAAAAAAAAAAAAAAATGTATCTGTCATCCATATAGGAATCTAAAATACTTTGCAATGCAAAAAAAATCTGCCATTGCAAAGCAATGTTTTAATAGCGTAGCCCCCTCCTTTACGGATGTTGTTCATTTCAGAAGCTCACTTTGGTGTTTATACGCGCAGCACTGAACTACGTTTTAGTGATCTGTGCAGCGAGAGGGAAAACAAAGGATGAACTGGTGAACCCCACTGCCTCCCTCTCTCTCTCTCTGCTTCGTTGAATGCTCTGAAGATCAACTCTGTTTCTGAAGGACCTTCCAATAAGCTACAGAATCTGGCAGGAATTTCACTACCAAAATCATCCCCCACCCTTTTTAATCCTCGTCTGGGCAGCTCATTGTAAAATGATGGACGGTAAACACTGGTGAACACTGCTCTTTATGGTTACCATGGCAAACATTCACAGCTGTAAGAGCAGATGCTGAGGTCTGAAGATGCCAACTTGCTTTAGAGGGGCAGGATTGGTAGGAAATAGCCTCAGGAGCAACTCCCCCAAAACAAATCTGTACGTGGAAGGCAGCATTAAATTCAGATTACCAAGAGGAAGAATGGAGCAATATCTATGACAGACAGAGAGAGAGTGCATGGGCCAGTGAAATAAAAATGTATGGTAACAAATTAATCACAACCTATTCACCCAAACAACCACCGTATTCCAGTGTACCGTAGTGTCTAACAACAACATCTAAATCAATGGTACAACCGGTATTATTAAACACCTCAAAGGTTTTCTTAGCCCAATGTATGTAGGCCCCTTACTTCGAGGGTCTGTATTATGGGACAGACTCTACTATGGTACAGGGTCACCATAGTGATGAGTATTAGTGTCCCCTTTTGTACCTTTGGAGATCGCGAGACAATTGATGACTGGTTTTAATATAAAGAAAAAATTCAACAAAAAGGAATAATTTAATCTAGGATTTACAATTTAAAAATTAAAATTAAAGCAAGGTGACCCTGTACCATAGTAGAGTCTGTCCCATAATACAGACCCTCGAAGTAAGGGGCCTACATACATTGAGCTAAGAAAACCTTTGAGGTGTTTAATAATACCGGTTGTACCATTGATTTAGACGTTGTTGGTAACAAATTAAAACATAAAAAAAAGTACAAAGGCAACATAATAACAACACTAAGACAAAATAGCAATAGTTAAAACAAAACAAAACAAAACAAGCTGTAAAGGTAGGAAGCAATCCTAAAAAACATGCCAAATAATTTACGAAGAGCAGTTAGTACATGAACATGTTTTATCATTTTTTTTTATTGCAGTTTATGGTATGTCTAAATGATTAAGTATGTTTTTATTGTAAATCACCTTGAGCCTTGCGCGACTCATAAATTTTAAGAAACTGGAAATGTTACAATTTACCTCAAAGTCTTGATACTGCTCCTCGGTCAAGGACTTCTTAGCTACCACCAAAACTCTGAGACCTTCTCTAGCCATGTTGCCGCACTGTGCACAAACAAGAGAAATCGAGAGTTAAGTTGCAGAATTAATGCACTATATGTTGTGTGCTGTGACTTTTCATTAGTGGATTTTCAGTCACTTCCACTGACATAAGAATACCACTAGCTTATGAATAAAACAGATTTGTTCCCTTTAAATATCTTTCCATCTGCCTGTATTGGAGGGAGGATCCACTTTTTAAGTTTCCACGACGTCTGCTGTGGTTTCTGACTGGAAGGGGGGAGCGGGCTGAGATCACCCCTTCGGCACTGGATTTCCAGTCATGCACTCGGCTTACGGGCAGAACTGGCTAGGGGAAAGGATCCATTTCTCAATGCAGAATACCAGTTCCTTACTCACACAGGCAGTATAGCTCAGAGTGCACACTCCGAAGAGTTTGCAAAATCTAGAACTCAAGGAGTGCACCTTCCAAAAATCAGACACAACCAGCAGGTTTGTTTTTTTTCTAAACGAGTTGCGTAAGTTTGAACCTAAGAATATAGAAGAACTGTCGTGCTGGGTCAGACTAAAGGTCAAATCGAGCCCAGCAAGCTGCCTCAGACCATGGCCAGTCTAGGTCACAAGTACCTGGCAGGAACCTAGCGAGGCTGGGTAGGTCAGGCGAGTGTGCGTGCGTGTGCGAAATCTTCAGGCTTTTACTCCGGCGCATCCTTCCCCAGCGGAGGGCACCGTTTTGATGTACGGCATATGAAAAAACCATCCATGTTGGAGCGACATTTTTCTCTGAATTCCCTCCCCCCAAAACCTGTCGTACACAGCAATCCAGCTTTCCGACAGCCATTTCAGTATTCGTTGGCTCTCCTAGGGAGGGGCTCGAGGAAAACTGAACTGCGTGCAAATCACAATACCCTACTGAACTCCTCACTTTCCTCTTTTTATGTAGTAAAATTGCACAAAGTGTGTGGGGTTTTTTTTCCATTTTCACATGCATTTGACACAATAGTCAAAAAGTTTTAAAAAAAACGTGGGGGACCGAAGATTACATCCACCTATAAGTGAACGCTGTCTCACCATACCTGACCGTCCTCTATTTATGAGGCTCCCCTCTACATACTAATGTAAGAATAGTGAATAGTGTCTGGAGTTAGGGTTTGAAGCAGACTTGTCTCTTTAACTGAGGCGACATCTACCACACAACAAGCACAAAACTGATCAATATTGTACAAGAGGTTCCTACTTTTAAGAATACTAAGATTTCTGAATCCACATTAGAGAGTGGCATAATTATAGGGACTGGAGACATCAAAGGGGCAACTTTGTAACTGCCCGCCCTGGTGCGAAGTCTGCAGGATTCTTTTACCCCTGGGCATTACACTAATTTTCTAAGTGAAATTACATACGCACTTTCACTTGGAAAACTACCTAGGAAAACTACCTGCATTCATTTACGACTGCTAATTGGTGTGGGAGATTTCCCCTGAGAAAAGTGACATGCCTACATTTGAAAATTCAGGAGCAGGGCTACAGCCCCGTCACCAGGAACACCTTTGTCACTGTGGGCTAAAGTGATTACAGAGGCCCTACCCGTGGACTCTGTTCTTAAAACTCCTTTGTGTGGGTTAAAACACTCTTACCTTTGGAAATGGTTTTTAATATTTTGCAACAGCCTGCATAAGAAAGTCAGAAAATGCACCCAAAGTCATCCCAACTTTCAAAGCAAGTACCCCACATACCTGCTAAAATGTACGCAGAAACTTTTTTTTTTTTTTTTTTTAATTATGCACATGAATGAAAACTGCATCCGGAATCTGCTCTCCCCAAAACGCCCCTCCCGAATGCGAGCAAGAGCGCATGCATGCATACTCTATGTGCATACTCTATCAGGCTTGCAATTTTATACATTTTAAAATCAGAGTCCAAAAGTGTGATCCATAAAGAGAAATGTAGAAAGCTGGAAAGAAAATGGAAATTTAGGATAAGGATTGGTCTGAATAAACTTCCACACTTGCAAGATCACAAAGGCAGAGGAAAAGGTCTGACCATAGAAAGGCCTAAAGGCAATAAAACGTTCGGCCCCACAGACCAACACCGGCCGCTAGAGCTTTCCGGCATCTCTGAGCAGGAGCTAAATTTTGATTCTGAGGGATACAATGGGTGGAGCCTCCGCACCTCTCTGCACTGGTGGGGGAGGGTTTAACAGCTATGGCCCTCATTAGCCTTAGATTTACATGCGAGGTCGCAGACTTAGGTGCGTTTTTACACGCAGGTTTTTGTACATCAAACTCCTTGCTGCATCGGGAGCAAAGTTTGCACACACACACACAAGCGTGCACAACTGCGGGCAAAACTGAGCTCTGCCCAGCACACCCGACGACATCAGGCCCCTAGAGAGCTATAAGGGGGAACCCCCCCCCCCCCAAAAAACGGCCATTTCGTACCCTACCTCTTCCTCCAGCCAATCGTTGTACTGCACAATCCCGGCCATGACCACGTCAGCGCCCTTCATGTAGAAAGTAATCTCGCCTGTAGACTCATCCTGATAAAAAGAAATTAAAATCAACAGTTAGACAGCGCGCCTGAATGCCCTTCTCACGCTCTCCCACTGTGCGGAGAGGAAAAAAACCAAAAAAAACCAAAAGCGTTAACCAGGCGTTACGCGAGGACAAAGATTTCCCAGTGCTTTTCCGCCTCGCTCTCCTGAAAAAGGACCCGGATCTTATCAGGTATTGTAATTTCTTGGGCCGTGATGAGCCTTTTTTCCCACCCCCCCTCCTCCTCAGAGTTAAGCAGTGAGGTTCAGTGAAAGCTATCGCGCTGATGGGCGGTTTGAACCCCAGCTGTGGCGCTTCTGCAGCTCGTGATAAAAAGCACTAAAAACGGGCACAGAATCGGTTTTCAAAAAAGGAAAGGTGACACAGGCTGAACATCCCACGAGGAAGCGACGGAGCTGGGAATCAGATCTTCCGTAATTCTGCTGACCTTGCTACTCTCAAATTGGCGGCGGGGGTACGTCACTTTTCAAAGGGTTTGATGCGGGTTTACCCCGGGGGAGGGGGGGAATTCCCCCTCCCCCCCATGTGGGGAAGGGGGGGGCAGGGCTTACCCTTACCTTTCACACCTGCGCGCGGCCCTGGCCTGCCACAGGATTTTTCAGAGGAAAACTCCGCGGGGGGTTTCCCTTTGATAAACCGACAAGCGGGCTTTCGTGGGCGCAAGCAGCTGCGAGGAATCTGGAAAAACGCTCGCAGGGCGGTTTTTGCGGGCTGCCACACATTTTATGGACCCAACGTGCCGATTTCCCAGCCGTTTCCCCCGTAAGGTTTTCAGGCCACGCGGGACCTCGCCAACGGGGGACCTGAATGGTCTGGGAAGCTCCTTGTACCTCTCCTTCAGGCCGATACAGTAAGGTGCGGTAGAAAGAGGTGCATTAGTGCCGGGCGCACCCGCGTTTGCCACACGCACAGTCTGGATCACATACCGCTCGATACTGTATTTAAATGGCATGCAAATGCAAGCCGCGTCCAACGTGCGTCCGTGAAGCGCCTACACAGTATCCTGGGTGCGCTGGTACCTGTCATTTCAAATGACATCTGAAATGACAGGTACCAGGAAGTGGATACAGGAGAAGGGCTGACTGACCCCCTAACTCCCCCCAAACTTTCCCCCAGCCCCCGCTCACCTGCCCTGGCCGCGTCCATGGGTGCCGATCTCCCGCGCTGACAGCTCCGGAGCAGCCCCAGTCCTCTCTCCTCTCCTCCCGGGGGCAGCCGGCGGCGAGAGCGGCTTCAGCGGCCCGGGGCGGATCGGGCGCTCCCCATGGCTCCCTATTCTCTAAAAGGTAATGAGTGCATGCCGTGACCTCGGACGTCCAGCCGGGCGCTCAGGTCACGGCGTGCGACGTCCGAGGTCACGGCGTACACTCATTACCTTTTAGAGAATAGGGAGCCATGGGGAGCGCCCGATCCGCCCCGGGCTGCTGAAGCCGCTGTCGCCGCCGGCTGTCCCCGGGAGGAGGGGAGAGAGGACTGGGGCTGCTCCGGAGCTGTCAGCGCGGGAGATCGGCACCCATGGACGCGGCCAGGGCAGGTGAGCGGGGGCTGGGGGAAAGTTTGCCCGATTCACTTCGGTCTTGTCCTGGGGAGTGAGGGGGTCAGGCAGTGAGGCGGGGCTGGCTGGGGCTGCTCCGTGGCCCGTGAAATTTCGTCTCGGCTTGCCTGACGCTCCACACTAATGCAGGGGTAGGGGAAGGCGGTAAATTAGCAGGTTAAACGCGCGGCAAAACTGCAGGTTTAAAAAGCGATAATCGGGGCGCGCGTTACTGTATGGGAGGGAATAGCTAATCCGATCGTTTACATCTCATATACATGCCGCGGGCGGAAGGGGTTACCCGTAGATTTAAAGAGGCGGTAAGGATGGGTTAAAAGGGATAGTGAATCGCAGGTAGGACTAACGCGGCCAAATTGTGAGTAGAAAGCGGGTTAGAGGCAGGGTAACCGCGGCCGCACTTTACTGTATTGGCCTGCTTGTTGGGCAAAATCTTAAGACTGAAAAAAATAGTCCAGTTTTCTCCAGAACCAGTACAGCTTCTAGAACTCTGCTGGGAAATAATCCTCTCGTGCTTGTTCTGTCTTCTTTCCTTCAGCTCCATCAGAAGAAGAAACTTTTTTTTTTTTTTTTTTAATTTATCTTTGGTCCTGGGTCAGTGTGAAAGACAGAGTATACATGAGGCGCTGTGCTTTCCTTTTGTAAGGAAATCTTGTACTTGTAAGTAGATAGCACTAAGGTCAATATACCTATTAGTCAGCCTTGATTGGTGGAGGGGCTGGAGGGAGCAGGAGGCGGCTAACGGTTTTTCTCTTGCTCCTTTGGCCTTCCAGGTCGGTTGAAACCAGGACCGGGATCCAGCAACTTCGGCTTTCATAGGCAACTGCCCGGGGATTTTTTTTCCCCTTCTGCTCTGTATCCTTCTCCCCACTGGCTCAGCCCCGTCACTGCGGAGACTGTCCTTGGCTGGGGGGGGGGGGGGGGTTCACGCGCCAGAATTATTTTCAGAACCCTGGCAAATCACGGGGCCCTACATCTGGCCACTAGGCGTCGCTGTTGCGCGATGACTGGGATGCCCCTTCCTCCACCCGCCGCCTTAACTAGGCGGCCTGTGAACGCTGCCTCCCCAGCACCAGCTAAGCCGGAAAACCTGGCCTAGGAAATCAAACCCAGGTCAGGCACTGCTCCAGAACCACCGAGCCGGTCCCGGAGGATCATCTTAGCAGCTGAAAACATTATCTCCTACTTAGGGGCTGTCACTTGAGCAAGCCTATTAAACGGTCTTCATGTTTACTTGAAATGGAAAATGCATAGCGATGCCTCTCGCCAAGAAAACTAGCAGCTTATCAGCATTTGCTTTTAAAAGTCTTTGTGGTTTAAAGCTTCTTTTCTTGTGTACCATCATTAAAAAAAAAAAGCAGCATCTCTGTAGGAAACTGAAGAAAGTCTCCACTTCCTGTGCTTTAGCACTGGCTGAAGATAGTTTAGAATTTTTGTCCAATATAAATACTGTGTCAACTGTCTTTGCTTTAAGTCATTTCCTCCATGGAGTTCAATAGAAGGTTAGCACTTTCCCATATCATGGTAGGATCACACTATAAATCTGCAGAGTTGTGCCCAGGCTATTGTTGTGGAGCTGCTGCTTTTTTTTTTTTTCCTTACTGGTCCGGTTCTGGCACCAGTTCAAAGAGTTGAGTTGGTTTTTTTTTTTTTATTAATCCAAGCAAGCACGGTTGTATCATTATCAAACCCACGTGCAAAGAAGCAAACAGCCCAGAAAAAAAAAAAAGGAAGCAATCATCAGAGAAATGCAACGCACTGAGAAAAAAACAATTTTCTCAGTGGAAAAGGGTAAACAGTGGAGTGCCTCAGGGATCTGTACTTGGACAGGTGCTTTTCAATATATTTATAAATGATCTGGAAAGGAATACGACAAACAAGGTGCGCAGATGATACAAAATTATTCAGAGTTGTTAAATCACAAGCGGATTATGAGGACCTTGCGAGACTGGAAGATTGGGCATCCAAATGGCAGATGAAATTTAATGTGGACAAGTGCAAGGTGATGCATATAGGGAAAAATAATCCATGCTGTTAGGTTCCATATTAAGAGCTACCACCCAGGAAAAAGATCTAGGCATCATAGTAGCTAATATATTGAAATATTTATTTATTTATCGAGTTTTATATCCCGTCGCTTGGTATTGCCATCACAACAGTTTACAATTTTCGATGGGATACATTAGTTAAGGAGTTAACATATACATTAGGAACGGAATAACAGTTAATGCAGTATTGGGTTAGTTGTACATATTTGCTGTTAGTGTCACAGTTTAAGAGAGTTGCTAGGATCTTATAGGAGAAAGTTCATGTGGAGGGCTGTGGTACGTTTTGTTCAGCTTGATGAATGATATTGTTTTCTAGGTTTGCTTGGAAGAGGGGTGAACATAGTGGGGGCCAGTGAGGTGGTGTGAGGTTCGGGGGATGGATGGAAGTCAGAGGATGTTAAGGTAGGCTTTAGTGAAGAGCCATGTTTCCAATTCTTTCTTGAAGGTTTTTAGGTTCAATTGGGTTCTTAGTTCGGGTGGAAGAGTGTGTTCCAGAGTTTAGGGCTTCCGATGGTTATGGCTCTTTCACGAGTTGTAGTTAATTGTGTGGATCGGGCGGGTGGAACTTTTAGGAGACCTTTGTTGGTTGAGCGGAGGTTTCGTTGAGGTGCGTGGAGTTCTATCGCTTTGCCTAGCCAGTCAGTTTGATGTCCATGGATAAGTTTGTGAAGTATGGTTATTATTTTGTAGTCTATTCGATATTTTATTGGGAGCCAGTGGAGGGATATGAGAGTTGGAGTAATATGTTTGTGTTTTTTTGTTCCTGTTAGTATTCTGGCGGCTGTGTTTTGTAGGATTTGGAGTGGGTGTATGGTGTTGAGTGGTAATCCGAATAATAGGGAGTTGCAGTAGTCTAGGTTGGAAAAGATGTGTAGTTGTAGGATTGTTCTGAAATTGTCTGGGGACAGGAAGGGTTTGAGTCGACTAAGTGTTAGTAATTTGTGGTATCCTTCCTTGATTTTGTTAGTGATGTGGGTCTTGAAGGAAAGTTCTTTGTCGATGATTACTCCTAGGTTGTGGGCATGTGTGACTGGGGAGATTGTTGTCTTTTGGTTCTCTGTTTTGAGTGGTGGTGGGAGTGGAGTGCTGTTTGTTCTGTCTAGGAAGATTACTTCTGTTTTGTCGATGTTTATTATGAGTTTCAGGTTAGTTAGTATTTGTTTAATTTCGGTGAGATAAATGGATGTATTTTTGTAAGTTTCTTCTAAAGTGTTCTGAATTGGAATTCATATTTGAATGTCATCTGTGTAGAGGAAGTGAGTCAGATCAAGTCTGGTTAGTAGTTGACATATTGGGAGTAGGTAGATATTGAAGAGTATTGTATATATTGAAATCATTGGCTCACTGCTGCAGCAGTCAAAAAAGCAAACTAAATGTTAGGAATTATTAGGAAGGGAATGGTGAATAAAACGGAAAATGTCATAATGCCTTTGTATTGTTCCATGAGAACCCACCTTGTACTGTGTACAATTCTGGTCGCCGTATCTCAAAAAAAGATATAGTTGTACTGGAGAAGGTACAGAGAAGGGCAACCAAAATGATAAATGGAATGGAAATGTTCCCCTATGAGGAAAGGCTAAAGAGGTTAGGGCTGTTCAGCTTGGAGAGGAGATGGCTGAGGGGGGATATGATAGAGGTCTATAAAATCATGAGAGTTCTAGAACAGTATTTATTCTTTCGGATAATAGAAGGACTAGGGGGCACTCCATGAAGTTAGCACACTTAAAACAAATCGGAGAAAATTCTCTCTCACTCAAAGCACAATTAAGCTCTGGAATTTATTGCCAGAGGATGTGGTTAGGGCAACATCTTTAATGACTTGCTGAAATGAAAGGCTCACTAGTTTGGACAATCCATAGCAGGAATGTCCTATTTTCTTGCAGCTATCAAAACCTGCGACTTACCATGAAATCTGTTTTGTTAACCCTGCCTTTGCCTCAGGGAGGCCCACTTGAACATGGCTAATGAAAAGTGCGCCTCCAACCTCAGCCTGGCGTGGTCAATAGTGGCCATGTCACGGTCTGACCTCCGGAGATCATGCGCGCCCCTTCCAGTCTCTGTCGTACTTATGGTGGTCAGAGGATTCCAGGGCCGGGCAGGCACTTCCCAAGCCCCCCTCACAGGCCGGTGGAATTAGGGCTGGAAAGCAAATGAGCCTCCAAGCCCGCCTTTCTGCTTTTAAAGGGATGGGCATAAAACCATGCTGCTGGCTCAGGAAAGTGACCACACCTCCCTTTCAGCCCACCCATCACTGCTCCTCCCTTATGACGTCTGTAATTTTCCCCCTGCAGCTTGCCAGGATTTTTTTTTTTTTTTTTTTTTAATGATTCCCCCCATGGTAGTGAGTTTCTACTCCATGATATGGCCAATATGGCTTAAGCCATAGGTGCCATGTACTGGGGGGGCACCACTGCTCCCTCACTGTGGCTGAAGAGGTACTTCACCCCCACCCCGGATTCAGGCCTTACTCTTAAAAACTCTGCCCGGGGGAGGGACAAGGTCCTCTTCTCATGGCTCCCCTTAAATCCAGACAAATCTGCATCAACACTGCCATCCAGCTCCTATGCGGCTTGCGTGGCCCCTGTCCCCCCTCCCTCCGTGGAGCAGCGGGCCGTAAGAAGAAGTGTTTGCAGCAAGGAGCAGCAGGGTGGCCGCGGGGCTGCCAGATGCAATGGCCTCCTTTCACTTCCCCTCCAGTAGTGGGAAGAGGCGCGGCCGTGGGCTGCAGGAAGCAACGGCCTCCCCTCCCCCTTACCCCCAAGTGAGGGGCAGCGTGGCGGAAAGGCTGCTAGAAACACAGGAGTTCCCCCCCCTCCCAGTCCGGCAGCAGTCAGGAGCGGCACAGCCGCAGGGCCGCAAGGATCATCGGCCTCCTTCCTCCTCCCACAATAGGCTAGAGCAGAAGCAACGCTGTTTGGGGGCTAGGACAATCTGGCAGGCCATGGGGGGGGGGGGGGGAGGGGAGCTGAAGAAAGAGGCTGCAGCTGCAGAAGAGAGAAAACAAGTGTGTGTGCGCATGATTCAGAGTGAGCGAACGAGTGTGTGTGTATGTTTGAGAGTGACTGCGAACAAGCATTATGTGTGTGTATGACAGAGTACAAACAAACATGTGTATGAAAGGGAAAACATGGACAAGCACATGTGTGTGTGTGCATGAGTGAGAGAGAATGAACGACCTTGTGTGTGTATATGATTGAGAGAGAGCGAGCATGTGTGCGCGCATATAACTGAGATAATGAACGAGCAGGTGAGAGTGTATATGATTTGAGAGACAGGGCAAACAAGCATATCTGTGTTTGTGATAGAGAGAGAACAAGCTTTTGTGTATGATTGTGAGAGCAAACGAACGTGTGTGTGTATGATTGAACGAGCAAGTGTGTGTGCAAGAGAGTGAACAAATGAGCGTGTGTGTGTTGTATATGACTGAGCATGTGTGACAGAGAGAGGGGAGAATATTTGTATGCAACAACCCCTCCCCCTCTCCTTGCTAATCCATGACAATCTCAGCATATGGAAATCAAAAATTCCCAGGTATGGAAAAGCAGGGGAGTTTTTATCATCCTTATTCATTATAATTCTTGGATGTTATTTGAAGAATCTGTTTTGAAAAATGTTATAGGCATTTGGAAAAGTTTTTTTATACTAGTTTTTAATTATTAGATATTTTGTCAGTTGTTTTGAAATATTTATTCTTTTTATTAGTATGATTTTACTATTATTGGTTTACATTTCCTGATGTTATTGATTGATGTTTTATAAGGAATGGTAATGTTTCTATTTTTCTATTGTTATACCACATACACAGTATGGCTTGTTTCAGTTTTCAATTCAGATTTTGCCTGTATTGTTTCGATTTGTACCTTTATGGTCTCTTTATTCTGTATTTGGTGAGGGTCTGTCTGTGTGACAGAGATGAGGTATTTATAGTATATAGTTTCTCTGCAGCCTGGCTTGTTCTGTTTTCCTAATAGAAGGTGTATTGGCATTTCAGAGTCTGGTGTAATATTTACATTCTTGCCTTTTCATAATTAATGTTGTTAATGTTTGAGTGCTGGCAGCTGGCGCTATTTTGGTATGGGAGATTTACAATATGGTAATTGTAATTCAGTTTACTCATTGCTTTCTGAGGGCCATTCCCACACCCAACATGCATTACTATAGGCCTAGAGACCTTCATTTTCAGTTTTTATTTTTCCCAGAATTTAGCAGTATCATTACAAGCACAAAAATAATATTTACCCACATAAATGGAGTCATATTTTCCCCATGTTTGTTTTTAGGGTAAAAAATAATGATTAATTCTTAGGAAAAAGTAAATAAAAATTGAAACTGAAGGTCCCTACATAGCCCTAATGCCATATGGGTGCCAAGTGTCTTATTGGAGAAATTACCTACCTGATAATTTGGTTTTTCTTATTGTAGACAGATGGACTCAGGACCAATGGGTTGTGCTCCCCTGCCAGCAGATGGAGACTGAGTCAGGTTTCAAAGCCGACGTCACCCTAGATCAGGGGTGGGCAATTTCGGTCCTCGAGGGCCACAAACCAGTCTGGTTTTCAGGATATCCCTAATGAATATGCATGAGAGATATTTGCATGCACTCTGCTTCCGTTGTATGCAAATCTATGTCATACATATTCATTAGGATATCCTAAAACCTCGACAGGTTTGTAGCCCTCGAGGACTGGAATTGCCCACCCCTGCCCTAGATAGACCCCTGCAGTGACCTCAGCCCTTCAGTATTCTCTTCAAGAACCACTGTGGACATCCTATTGAAAAAACATGATTAATAATGGATAACCGTAACTGTACTCAACAAACAAATACTGGACCCCAGTAAGATTATAGATGCCCTGATCTAAGGACTGGATGATAGCTTACCCGTAATCTCTTGAAATCGATATCCACTCCACGGGCGAGTCCTTGGCACTGTTCTTGGGCAGCCGTGGGCAGGATGCTGAGTCCATCTGTCTACACTAAGGAAACCATTTCCTAGCATGTAGCCAGATGGTCTTAGGACCAATGGGATATACAAAAGCTACTCCCAATCGGGGTGGGAGGCTGCCCGCAGTCCGGTTAATATTGCCCTTGCAAAGGCTGCTTCTTCTCGGGCATGTGTGTCCAGGCAATAGAACCTGGAGAAGGTGTGCAAGGAGGATCATGTTGTCGCTCGGCAGATATCGACAGGGGCATGTCTAACTTCTGCACATGGGACTGCCTGAGCCCTGGTGGAATGAGCTTTAACCTGAGAAGGTAATGGCTTTCCTGTCTCCATGTAGGCTCCTGTGACTACCTCCTCAATCCGGCGAGCTATGGTAGCCCACGAAGCTGGTTCGCCCTACTTCCTTCCACCGTGAAGGACAAACAGGTGGTCTTCCTTTGGACTGGTTCTGAAACTTCCAGATACTGCACCAAAAGTCTACTGCCATCCAAATGACAGAGAAGTTGGTATTCCTCCGCATCCCTGTGCTTATCAAGGGAAGGCAACGAAATGGACAGATTCAAATAAAACTACCTTGGACAAGAAGGATGGAACGGTATAAAGCTGTAACCCTCCTGGAGTCATCCGGAGGAACAGTTCCCGACACAATAATGCCTGTAGTTCAGAGATGTGACGTACTGAGTATATAGCCCAAGGAATACAGTTATCAAGATTAATAAATGCAAGGAAAGACTGCACAGTGGCTGAAAGGAGAGCTCTGCCAAAATTTCTAATACCAGAATAAGATTCCACAAGGGAACCGGCCACTATAAGGGTGGCCGAAGTTGCTTCACCCCTTTCAGAAAACGGGCCACGTCCAGATAAGCTGACAGGGAGGTTCCGTTTATCATCCCTGAAACAGGAGAGAGCCGCTACCTGCACCTTCAAGCAGTTAAGGGCCAAACCTTTATTCAAACCATCCTGCAAAAATTCCAGAATAAGTGGGATTTTGACTGCCCCAGAGGGGACACCGCATTCCTCACACCAGGCCTCAAATACTCTCCAGACCCACACATACACTAGGGACGTAGAGAACTTCCGAACATGGAGTAAGGTGGCAATTACCACTGCAGGATATCCTTGCTTCATCAGGTAAGCCCTCTCAAGGGCCAGACCATAAGAAAGAATTGAGTCAGATCCTCGTGAAGGACCGGTCCCTGCACAGTGGGAGGCACAGGGAGGTCTCCACCAGGAGTCTCTGCATGTCTCCATACCACGGACACCTGGGCCAATCTCAAGCTACTAGTAGGACTAATCCTGTGGTGCTCAATTCTGTGAATGCTCCTGCCCAGCAGGGGCCATGGAGGGAAGATGTAAAGCAACTCTTCTTCCTGCTAGGTCTGACCAAGAGCATCGATCCTCAGGGACCACGGATCTCTTCTGCGACTGGAGAATCGTGGAACCTTCACAGTGTGAGATGTGGCCTGCAGGTCGATGGATGGGAGGCCCCAGTGATCTACTATCAGTTGAAAGGCTTCGCACAACAGCACCCACTCTCCTGGATCCAGACTCTCCCTGCTTAGAAAGTCTGCTCTGACATTGTCTTTTTCTGTGATGTGTGAGGCTGAGATCATCTGTAGATGTATTTCTGCCCATTCCACAAGGAGGTCTATCTCCTGAGACACCTCCTGGCTCTTGGTTCCTCCCTGACGGTTGATGTAGGCTACAGTCATTGCGTTGTCCGACATTATGCGGACCACTTGACCCTGGAGTTTGTGGCTGAATTGCATGCATGTCAGTCTCATTGCCCGGGCTTCTGGGCGATTGATGTTCCAGAGGGCATCTTCCTCCATCCAACATCCCTGGGGCGCGAGTTCCTGACAGTGAACTCCCCAGCCCTGGAGACTCGTGTCTTGTAAGAACCAGCCAGTTCGGGAAGGATGGGGTCACCCCCCTTTCTCAGATGAGACTCCTGCAACCACCACTTGAGTGACAGCAGACTCCCATCGGTAAGTGGAGCCGAATCGAATAGTCTTGAGACTGTGGGTTCCAACATGACAGCAGCGAGCACTGAAGTGGGCACATGTGTGCTCTCGTCCATGGCACTACTTCCAAGGTTGCTGCCATCAAACTGAGAACTTGGAGATAGCTCCACACCATCAGACATTTTGTGTTCATCAACTAACACACTTCGGACATCAACTTCCATATCTGTGTGGTCGGGAGGAAGACCTTGCCCTGCCTGGTGTCGAACCGGTCTCCCACATATTCCAATGACTGGGAAGGCTTGAGACTGCTCTTGTCCAGGTTTACAACCCCACTAAGTTCTTGAGGCAAGGAAGTCACCCTGTTGGTTATCTGAAGACTTTCTTCCATGGACTTGGCCTGGATCAACCAGTTGTCCAAATATGGGTATCCCAGGATTCCTTCTCTTCTCAACGCTGCTGCCACACCACCATAATCTTGGAAAGTGTTCTTGGGGTGGTGGCTAGGCCAAAGGGCAGTGCCCAGAACGGATAATGGTGACCCAGTATGGCAAAGCTTAGGAAGCGTTGGTTTTCTTGACAGACTGTAATATGTAGGTAGGCCTCAGATAGGTCCAGGGAGGTTAGGAACTCTCCCGGTTGTATGGCTATGTTTCCCGTGCAGAAATCACTCACTTGTAGGTGATGGTTGACACACTTAAGGTCCAGGATAGGGCAAAAGGAACCTTCCTTCTTAGGTACCTTGAAATAGATGGAATAATGCCCCGTATTTTCCTGGGGCATAGGGATTACAGCCCTCATCCTGAGAAGCCTTAAAAGAGTAATGTCCATTGCCTGCTTTTTGTGCTGGGAGTGGCAAGGAGACACTAGGAATATGAGTGCTGCGAAATTCCAGCACATATCCTTCTCGTATGACTTCCAGTACCAACTTGTTCAAAGTGATCTCAACCTACCTTTGGTAAAAGAGATACAATTGACCCCCTATCTCCTAGTTCCGAAGATGGGTTGGTAAAATTTAATTGGGAGGTTCAGGACGATCTTGAATCTGAACCTGCCCCTCTCTTGAGTTGTCAACTATGAAAGGACTGAGTTCTTCCAAAGGGCTGAGACCTCTGAAAACTCAAGTTTCTATAGGAGCGGAAACGTTGAAAGCCCCTGGACCGGCCCCCTCATAGGCGATGGGTGCTGCAACTGCTTCCAGTAGCCAGGGGACTGGAGATTTACCCCATTTACTGGCCAGTTTTTACAATTTGTTTCCCAATAGGAGAGTGATCCTTTAAAGGGCATCTTTGTAAAATTGGCCTTGGAGGTTGCATCAGCTAGCCAATTCCACAACCATGGCTGTCTTCTGACCACTACCACTGCTCTGTCTGAAGTACAGACAAAAGCCAGTATAGGGAAGTAGCAAGAGGCTTTGCACAAGGAAATCAGAGTTGGATTCTTCTTTGGTTCCGTCAGATTCCACTCCAGGAACTCCCAGCGTTTTCAGGGTCTGGGAAACCAAGGCCGGCAATTCATCTCTATGAAAGAACCGTAACATGGTTCAATACACTTCTAATCCCGAGGGAATTTCCCCTTCTTCCACGGGATCTTGCTCTTCGTCTGTGTCATCAGGGTTCCCACTAGGGACAGATACCCTTGGTCAGGCGGGCATGCCTCGAGGTCTGCCAACAGAAATGGGAGAGGGGGCCAGCTGGGGTTCCATCCAGACAGGGGCACGCGAGGAAGTAGACTGCGCCTGTATAAAGGCCTATAGTCCCTGGAAAAATTCCACCCAAGAAAAGGCTGCCAGGTCCATGCCTAGCCCAGGGGGAACTGGGGAGGGCCAAGCCAAGTTTCCCTCTCTCTTGGAAGACCCAGCCAAGGGGCTACTCAGATCCAGAGTACTTCCAGTTAAGTCTGCCAATCCATCATCTGAATGGGAAGAGCCGGGCTCAGCAAAGTCCGGGTAGGTCAAATCCCCTTGAGCTTCCTCAGTGCTGGAATCCAGGTCAGGCTGAGAATCCCTAATATGGCAAGCAGCGCAGAGAGCTAGGTGCTTGTGTTTCTTGGCTGCCGGCGCCATTGGCAGTGGTAACTGCGTTCAATTGGCTCGCACTTAAAAATTTGTGTGAACAAATTTTGAGTGCCTAGGCAGGACGCGGTGAGGCGCATGCACAGCCCATGCCCCCAGCTTTTCCTGTATCCTGTACCTACTTTATTATGCACATAAGTACGCGCACAATGTTATGCACGCGGCGTATGTGCAGAGCTGACGCACTGCGCCTACTGATGTCCTATGGCGGGCAATACGAGACGCACAAAGACACACACAAGATGGTGCTGCCATGGCGTACCACACAGTGGGGCGGATTTTAAAACGAGCGCGAACAGCCTACTTTTGTTTGCGCTCCAGGCGCAAACAAAAGTACGCTGGATTTTAGTAGATACGCGCGGAGCCGCGCGTATCCACTAAAATCCTGGATCGGCGCGCGCAAGGCTATGAATTTTGTATAGCCGGCGCGCGCCGAGCCGCGCAGCCTACCCCGTTCCCTCCAAGGCCGCTCCGAAATCGGAGCGGCCTCGGAGGGAACTTTCCTTTGCCCTCCCCTCACCTTCCCCTCCCTTCCCCTCCCTTCCCCTACCTAACCCACCCGCCCGGCCCTGTCTAAACCCCCCCCTTACCTTTGTCGGGGGATTTACGCCTCCCGGAGGGAGGCGTAAATCCCCGCGCGCCAGCGGGCCTCCTGCGCGCCGGGCCGCGACCTGGGGGCGGGTACGGAGGGCGCGGCCACGCCCCCGGGCCGTAGCCACGCCCCGTACCCGCCCCCAAAACGCTGCCGACACGCCCCCGAAACGCCGCGACGACCGGGCCCGCCCCTGACACGCCCCCCTCCGAGAACCCCGGGACTTACGCGAGTCCTGGGGCTCTGCGCGCGCCGGGAGGCCTATGTAAAATAGGCTTCCCGGCGCGCAGGGCCCTGCTCGCGTAAATCCGCCCGGTTTTGGGCGGATTTACGCGAGCAGGGCTCTGAAAATCCGCCCCAGTGTGCCGACCAAGCTTAAAGCGGAGTCTAGCCCACCGGGGGGGCTGCTCAACCCACTCGTAAGCCCACTTCCCTATGCCCCAACATGATTGGGAATGACATCGGTATGGCATGCTGAGCTACAAGACCGAAGGAAGCCTTACCGAAACCCCTCCAACGTCTTTGAATCCGGAGGAAATACTCTTCTCTTTTTCCACTTACCTGGGCTCAATGCTTACCGGCTGAGTACAGAGATGGCCTCCGGCTGCGGGGGGTGGGGTGGGGGGCGAGAGGGCTTTGGCTGTCACCACCATGCTCAGCTTCCTGCACCTGCTGCATTTCAGCTGCTTCAGCAGCAAAGTTCACACTGGGAACCGGCTACTGGACCAAGGAACAACTCTGAGGGATCTCGGAAATCACCTCAGGAATTCTCAACTGGGGAGGGACCTTTAGGTATCACCGCAGGAGAGGAGGGCTCAATTTTTTCTCCAATTTAAAAGTAGAATTTCTTCTTCCAATAAGTACAGCAATCCCCCTAGGGAAAGCATGTCCGTATCTGCTGGAGACGGAGAAATACTGAAGGGCTGAGGTCACTGCAGGGGTTTATCTAGGGTGATGTCAGCTTTGAAACCTGACTCCATCTCCATCTGCTAGCAGAGGAGCATAAACCATTGGTCTAGAGTCCATCTGGCTATCTGCCAGGAAATTTACTTTTTTGTACAGAGTTTTCTGGTTGGCACTACAGCAATATATGTAAATATAATTTTCTGTTTCTATTTCTTTGGTGTTGCATGGGATGCGGAGTCTGGCTTCTTGGGTTTTCCAGTTCAGTTTTTGTCAGCAATCTTCTAATTTGTGATCACTTATTCTGTATTTGCTGAGGGTCTGTGGCTGACATTATGACTTAAAAGCACACACTTCTTATTGCTTAATTGGGATGAGTGGGTTTTTAGTTGTATGGGTTGGGCAGTTTATTATCTGTTATTTGATGTACTATTTATGTTGTTTTATATATTGATGGATGAGTTTTATATCTTGCTTCAAACATTTGAGGAAGCAAGTAACATTTTTAAATATATATATAAGATAGCGATTACTAATCAATTGGATAGAGGTTAATACTCAATTCTATTAGAGGTTAAGGACTACATCCATATAGACCAAAAGGTCACACATTTGGAACAGAGGTCACACACAGTTTATAAATAAAAAATAAGTGTGGCTTTTTTTTTTAATAAAAATAATTCAGGGTTGTCCCAGCGGCCTAGTTGCTAAGTACTGGGCACTGCCGTGCAGAAAATCCTTGGTTTGATCTTTGGGTCAGATCTTCTGCTCCTTGGGATGGCCGAGACTGGAGAGGGTTGCAGAGGCCGTGTTCACAGCTCCTAGGGAGGAAGGAGTTATGATCATTGTGTAAGGCGGACACTTAGTGGTTGGATTGGAGGCCCTGGATTGTAGGGATCTGAAGGGAGCAACTGGTGCATGGCCTCCCAGTCTAGGACTGCCGAGACAATGGCTTGAATAAATATAAGTTGGGAGGGGATATAAAATAAAGAGGGAAAAAAATACCTGGTATCATGGCTCCAGGATCCCCTTACTGGTTCTGATTGAGCGGGAAGACCAAAGGAGCGAGACGAAAAATTAAAGCCCTGTACATTTAACAATCTCTCCCAGCTCATGGCGTTTGTATGTTATGTTCAGGGTGAGGGCGCACTTTATCACTTGGCTGGAGGTGCCAAATGGCCTGGCTGCGGCTCCGCGGCTATGACGCGGCATGGATCAGAAGTTGTCAGAAAGCAGAGAAACTGGAATTCTGTGAGAAGGTTGCAGGACAAATTTTCTTCTTCTTAAAGCAATTTCTTTTCCCGTAAAGACTGCAAGAGCACCGAAAGGCAAGACACTGAAATATTAGTAAGCAGCGTTATCCTTAGTCCGTGTGTGGTCAGTTACGCAGCTGTGCTGTAGAGGTGGGAGAGGTCGCACCCTGCTGATTTAGGAGCCTGCTGGGGGGAGGCAATTTATAAATTATGCACAGGGCCTGCAAGCTGCTATTATTATTATTATTATTATTTATTTGCTTTTGTATACAGACATTCGTTGGGGGACATCACATCGGTTTACATGTTGGCATGGAGAAATAGTAGGATGAGCGTGTCTTACTATTTTACATGGAGGAGGCAAATCAGCAGTTAGTACAATTAAGTTATGCAAATCAACAGTATAACTACCTTTCAGCAAATCAGCAGTTAGTGCAATTACATTTTAGTCATGGTGAACATTGAAACGGAGTTGATTCAAACAGCTCCAGTTAGTACAATTATATTTTGGAAGTCGATTTGATTTAACATCTCAGTAGGTCGATAACTGTGGTTACATAGGGAGGTAGGTATCTCTAGTTATTTACAGAGGGGGGCAGTCTGTACATGGGAGGAAGGTGGGGCTTACTGAGGTACGCAGGCATGTCTAGAGGTTGACAGGGACTGTGACATTTCTCTTTTGTTTTGAGGTTGGGGTGGGTATTAAGAGGGGGGTGGGGAGTTAGGTTTGAGGGCTGGAAGGCTTTTTGGAATAGCCAGGTTTTTAGATTTTTTTTTTTTGAAGGACTGGGTGGACGTCTCCAGTGAGTTGCTCAATGGAGTGTGTGTTCCACAGAGATGGGCCGGCTATTGATATGGCGCGTTCTCGGGTTGCGGTTAGGTGTGCTTGCTTTGTGGAGGGTACGTTTAGTAGGCCGGTGTTTTTAGATCTGAGGTTTCTTTGGGTGTGGTGGTGGAGAACGCCCCATGATGACGTTTTCCCTTTAAAAAAAAAATGGGGCTGGCGAGGGAACGTGAAGCAGGTGCAAAGCATGCATGCGAGTCAAAATTTCTGTGAATGCTTTCCCTCTTCCCCAACCTAACCTTTACCATTTTAGCAGTTCTGAGAGGCGGGGGAGGGTAAGTTCTGAATAAATTACCCTGCCCATAATCTGTTAGAGGTAACATGCCCTTCTCACGTACGTCTCTGCATGCTCCATTTTAATAATGCTGATAATTTTTATAGCCCTTCTTGATGTATGCAGAACTCTACAATGGTAGGCGCATTCTTACTATGTTTTTCAAATCTCTTGCAGAGCCAGGTTGGCTCGTGTCATTGGCTATTTACAAGAGCCAGCACTCCCAGACAGTGATAGGAGGAAGTGCCCTAGTGGTTGAGCAGCAGGGCTAAGAACCAGGGAAGCCAGGGTTCAGATCCTGCTCCTCCCCCTCAACTCACCATGAACTTGGGTTTGGAAAGGCAAAGGATTAAACCCTAAATCCAAATTCAGAGTTACCCAAGTTTCATCAAGTCAGGAAGCAGCTATGCATCACCTCTTTTACACACTGGACCTTTTTTTTTTTTTTTGGAAAAATCCACTTAAAAATCATCTTCTAAAATTGCACTGTACATTCAGGAACAATCCTGAAGATTACTACCCCAGAGGTTAAAAAGCACCCCACAACAACAAAATTATTACTTACTCTGACAATGATTCCCATCCGTTTACTTTCATAGGTGAAGGGAAATATCTGTAAAATGGTGAAGCTGAAGATCTGACCACTGGGTGTCCTCAGCTGCATGGAAGACTGATCTCGGCCAACTAGGGTTAGGCCTACACTCTCCGTCCACTGTACCAGGGCCACCTAAATACAACAAAGGTCACAGGTCAGATAGACTGCTGGTCTGTCAGGTTCAAAGGTCATGCAAATGAACACTGGAGGGGGGAGGGCGAGTTGGTTATCTGAAGAACAAGTTACTCAGTCATTAATGCCATCGTAAAATGCCTCCATTTTTCTACCTTGGCCATGTAATGTGAACATATGGCCTTTTACTGCTGCCATTTCCTGAGGCTACTTCTGTCTGTGAACAATATTAATTACCGTGGACCAAGGAGGATAGCCAATTTTCAATTGTATATAATAAGTACCATGACATTCTTGTTACAGCTGGATAAATAAAATAAAAAAGCAATCGGAATAAATGAGTTATCACCAAAGATTGAGTTTTTTTTTTCTTTTTTTTAAATTACTTATGAAGCAATCATGCAACAGAGCACCCCCTGTTGTATATAGATTACATACCACAGTACTACACTAGCAACAGGTTCAAGGGGGCATGGTGCTGGCATTTTTTTTTTTTTTTTTAATTTGCACTGGCACTTATTTTTTCCACTAATTCCAGTTAATTATTTTAGAAGGGTGAGTGTGTGTGGGAAGTAAACCGTGCCATAAGCGCTGGTAGCAGCGCATCTCAGTAGCGCTGGTTCTGACATCCAATCTCAAGCATCAGCCTCCTCTCTCCTCTGGCAATATCCAATCACTGCCACAGGAATCAGCAATGCAGACGATGATCCAGGCTTGCAAAGCTATGACTGGCCAGCACCTGAGCCTCACAATCGGGCCGATACAGTAAAAACGCGGCCACTCTCCAGTGCGCACGATTCAGTATTTTAATTTATTAAAATTAGGCGGTAAAAAGAGACGCTAGAGACACTACTGCGTCCCTAGCGCCTCTTTTTTGACGGAAGCGGCAGCTGTCAGCGGGTTTGACAGCCGACGCTCAATTTTGCCAGCATCGGTTCTCGAACCCGCCGACAGCCACGGGTTCGGAAACTGGACGCCGGCAAAATTGAGCGTCCGGTTTTCGACCCACCAGCCGCTGGCCCATTTTAATTTTTTTTTTTTTTTTACTTTTTTAAACTTTCGGGACCTCCGACTTAATATCGCCATAATATTAAGTCAGAGGGTGCACAAAAAAGCAATTTTTACTACTTTTCTGTGCACTTTCCCGGTGCCCGGAGAAATTAGCGCCTACCTTTGGGTAGGCGCTAATTTCTGAAAGCAAAATGTGTGGCTTGGCTGCACATTTTGCTTTCTGAATCGCGTGGGAATACCTAATAGGGCCATCAACATGCATTTGCATGTTGTGGGCGCTATTAGGTTCGGGGGGGGGTGTTGGACGCACGTTTTGTACGCACTATTACCCCTTACTGAATAAGGGGTAAAGCTAGCGCATCCAAAAGCCGGCTAGCAGTGCACTCCGTCGGCGCGCACTGTACCGTATTGGCCTGTAAGCCTTTTAGTCACTGCAGTAAGGACTGAACCTAAAAGGGTGCGGGGCCCAGGGCGAATCAACAGAAGTGGGGCCCTGAAACACTGAATTTATAGTGTTGGGGATGCAGAAACATGGTGGCCTGTGCCCCACCCCCAAACTGCACCCCCTGTCTGCACCCCTCCCCAAGGATGGCCCTGGTTGCTGTTTTCTTTGCAAGCTCCTTTTAAGAAGAATTATTAGGCAGCACTCAGCCACCCAAAAATAACTTCTGGAAAGTCTGCTTCAGCATCAGGTGCTGCTTTATAAAAGGTTGACGCTTGCAGATTCTGCCCAAACGTGAGTAGCACGGGATTCTACAGCGAGCGCCATGAGATGAATAATGTCTCAATTATTTAACAATCTAAAACTCGAAAAGTCCTGAACAAAGAGCAATCAAAGCTTAAACTGTTAATCCGGTGACAGAGGTCTCGGCAAACCTGGGGACCTGATGCTTGCGGCTGTTCTAGGATGTCTAACTCCTGCCTGCTCGCTCTCCCCGTTGTGCTAAAACCCCAGTTCTGCACACAGAGCTGGCCACCCCGCTGGGCGAGACCGAGAACAGGAGCGTGTTTCACTCTGAGCTCGTGCCACCGCACGGTCGGAAAGCCGCTGGTGGCCTCTGCCCTGTGAAAGGACAAGGGCCGAGGCCGAGCCTTCTCTTCCTGGTTTCTCAGCAGGGAACGCCTGCGCAGAGAGCGCGGACTGCCGACCAGATCACCGAGCGGATCAGAGCTGGGACTCCCAAGGGACAGCCGCACCAGCCCGGCAACCTCAAAGCTTCCCACCCGTGTAAAAATAAATGCTCACCAGAGGGGACAATTTTAAGTACGGAGAGGTGGGGGGGGGGGAAACCATCTCGGCATTCTGGATATGATCTTTTACCACCCGGCGAAACTGGTTCCCCCCCCCCCCCGGGAGAGCCAAGCAGAGGAGCTGGTGGGACAATGGCGAGATTCAGCGCCTCTCTGTGGGACGCCACACGGGACCGGGAGCGCTAAGCACTGCTTATTTACACTGAACTGGAATGGGTTTCATACTGAGTTTAATAAAAAAGAGAAGAAAAAAGCCAAAAAACGTTTTGGTGGTAACAGTAGCTTATGTTTTTATCCGGCAGCACACGCTTGCTATTCTTCCTGTAGGAATTGGTCGGAATTAATAAGGTCAGCAGGGGCACTCGGAGATCCAGGAAAGGAAGTTGAATGCAAAACAGCCGGCAGCACATGTTTCCAGTAAAAAAAAAAAAAGCATTTGCAATCTCTCAATAAATCTCACCTAATTTTTATGCACATATATTCGAGTTAGCATGTCTGAATGTCAGAGCACTGAAAATTACTGTCCGTTAGGCCAAGCTTAACCATTAGCATGCTTCTCCAAAGCTGAATCATTCATACCAGATTGTGTTTGCGCTGGGCGTTTCCTTTTTACGTTAGCGATTCTGCTGCAAACACCTCTTATCCATACAGTTCCTGATGTTTTACTTCTTGCCTCTTACCTGCTGCCATACTCTGTGTTTCTATGACCACTATTAGAACTATACCAGGGCATCAAACAACTTGCAGGAATATTTGAACAATCTTGACAGCTGACGGCTTTAAAAATGAAATAAAAAAATGCTAATGCAATCGAGCACGTTGGGCAAGAGTGCATGTTTGTGTGTGGAAGTTGGGGCGGTCTAATTGTAAACCCCATTTTTTTGTTTTGATCCTGAAAACTCAGGTTAAAAATATCCAGTTCCCTTGGATTTAGCAAAATATTCACCCTAATTTTTTTCCCAGATAGCGCTCTTAATACCTGACCCTGTAAAATATTTATTTTATTTGTGATTTTTCTTGACCGACCATCAGAGATATCATGCCGGTTTACATGTAACAGGGTAAACATGTAAGCGGGTATTTACATGTAAATACCCGGATTAGGATGGCTTTCTGAATTGTGCTATTACCAAGCCCTCCCTTCTCCCACAGGAAGGGCACATCTTAAAACTGCCTCATTTTCGACGCCTCTGGAGCAGGAGACTCATGTTCAGCTCCAAGTTAGGGCCCTTCTGAAACCTTGATCGTTGATCTGGTGCAACCGTGGATGGTCATCCGGAGGGCAGGACAAGGCAAAGGATATCCAAGCCAAGGAAGGAAAAACGTCCTTCTCTTGGGCACTTCAGATCACTAGGATACTGCAGCACTTGAGAGTAGGCATAAGAGAAAGGGGAAGACTGCATGTGGTATTTTTTCATCACACAGAAGTTAGAAATGAGGCTTTACTGAGGAGGAGGAGGCATAAAGCATCATCTGCTTCCTGGTCTGGACCATTTTCTAAAGATGTCAATCTCCATCTTAAACAACTAAAAAACCCCCCCAAAAAAAAACCAAAAACCCAGACTTACGTACATAAGCACAAAGAGTACAAGCACATACCATCTGCCATGCTGAGTCCATCAAACCGAGCATCCTGTCTCCACACCTCCTGAAAGTACCCGGCAAATCTCAATAGGAAAATCTATTTCACGGTGCTCTCCCCAAGAATTAAGAGGTGGAGAAACCAAAATCTGCCTGGCTAATAATCATTTATGGACCTGTCCCTCCAGGAACTCGCCCAGCTCTGCTATACTGCTTGTCTTAACCAGGCTTCATGGCAACAAATTCCAAAAAGCTTGATGTGAACTTTAAAAACATTACGCGCACAAGTGGCTTCTACTCACGTACTTGGCAATTTAGAAAAGTCGAAAATACATGTGCATTTTCACGTCCGAACGCGCATGTATGTGTGTGTGTGTGTGTGTGTGTGTGTGTGTGTGTGTGTAAGAAAGGGGGCGGCCTAGGGGCATTCCAGGGCGGGGCCAACACTTGCACGCATACATTGCTATTTTAAAACATCCATATGCATAGACTTGCCAGTTTCTTTGCATACTTTTACACCCTATCTGGTGTAAGTGATGTTAAACGTGTTTATTGTGTGGTACTGACTGGATGGGAGGCCTGGAGGAGTTTGGGCTGAAGAACCAGGAAGTTCTCAATGACCCAGAGAAGCACTGGGCGAACTGGTGGACTAATTGGTAAAACAGGTAATTTCCTCGAAGTGCGCATTGTTTTAAAACTGGCCGACAATGCGCGTAAATGGGAGCTTGCACAAGTCAGTCCTACTTTACTTTCATGTGTGAAAGATGTGTGCGTATATTTTTAAAATAGGCAGGAAAAGTACACAAGTTTAATGCACTGATATATGTTTCAATGTATTGCGCGCATCTGCGCACAAGCCTGCATACGCGCGTATGTTGCGGGGTAGAGAAACGCGTATTTTATAAAAAATACTATGGCAAAAATACTGGCATATATACATGCGCAGTTATGTGCTGACTGAAAAAATACTCTACTTTCTTTTTAATTTTACTTCCTATTAGTTTCAGGGAGTGCCCCCAGATCCTAATACTATTCGATTGTCTAAAAAAAACCAAAACATTCCCTATTAACCTGTTCCATGCCACATGTAGTTTTATAATTCTTTATCGTCCATGAGATCAGTCCAGACAAACGGGCTCCGGATTAGTCTGGCAGGATTAAAGGAAAAAAAATGTTAAGCAAATTTAAATTTCACCTTCCTTATTGTCCATGCCAGACCACTCCAGAACCCATCTGCTCCCCGTAACTCTTACTGTAATCTACTAAACAAGATATATATATATGGTCGCATACGCATGTGTGTCACCTCTTGGCAGGTCCATACGAATCACTTTATAAAGAGGTTTCCCATCCAACCTGACAAACCCATGAAATCCAAACCATTTTTATAGCAAAATCTGCCGAGGAACTGTGGGTTGCGCATCCCAGGGCGGGTTTCCTCAAATGTGCCTAGGGAAGGGGGGGAGGGTATGGGGGGAGGGTCTGGGGGTCGACTGGAATGGGTTTTCCCAGCGAAACTCTTTTCCACCACAACTGAACCTGGCTGAAACCCAACAGGGCTTGAGTTTGACTATGAAGAGTTTGCAACCCCCCATTCACCATCTCCTAACTCTTGGGTCCATTTCAACAGTTCAAAGCAGTTAACGCTGTAGACTTCAGGAGGCAGATCTACAGCGAGGACAACGTAAAAAAGAAAACCTTACAAGGCCTGTCAGGTTCATTTCAGTTATGAGGGAATATTGCCATCTCTTTTCAGGGAGATCGAAAGCAAACTGGAAGGGCAGGGTCATATTTTTGAAGAGCAGCATTTAATTTTACTCAGTGTCTGCATTCACTGAAGAGCTGCGCCCTGGAGAAACACAGATATGGGGAAGAATTTTCAAAGCTTTATGCGCATAAAAATTAGCATATACGCACGTCAATAGCCTCTACTCGCATATTCTGTATGTTATATACATGCGCATTTTCACTTTCACGTGCTCATACATGCGCGTAAAAAAAAAAAAAAAAAAGAAATGGTCTAGGGGTTTTCTGGCATGGGGCCAACCCTTAGGCACCTAAGTTGCTATTTTAAAACACAAGTGCACGTTTGTCAACTTGCATATGTTTGCACCTTCTATTTACCTGGTCTAAGTGACATTAAGCTTACTGTGTAGGACTGACAGGGTGGGAGGTCAGGATAAACTGGGGGGAGTTCAGGCTGAAGAAACAGGAAGGTCTTGATGACCTGGAGGAGGACTGGGCAAACTGGTGGACTAAATAGTAAACTGGTAAATTCCACTGCTGTCGTTGCCGCCCGGGCTATCAGCACGTTCAAGCCTGGATGGGAACGGCAGCAGTGCTAGTGGAGGATGGCAAGTGCAGCCAGGTTCTCAGGATATCCACAATGAATATGCATGAGAGAAAATTTGCATACACTAACATGCACATTTTCTCTCATGCATATTCATTGTGGATATCCTGAAAACCCGACTAGCTGGGGGGTCCCCAGGACAGGGTTGAGAACCACTGGTATAGGGGGTAGGGAAGTTCCCTCCCAGGCCACTCCTAAATTGGAGCAGTCTGGGAGGGAACTGCGGAAGGCCGCAGGCGTCAGCGCGCGCAGGTTGCACAAATGTGCACCCCTTGCGCGCGCTGACCTCCGATTTTATAACATGCGTGCACCGGCACGCTCATGTTATAGAATTGCATGTCCATGTGTGCACGCCGGGTAGCGCGCGCACACGGACCCGCGCGCGCAAGCTTTTAAAATCTGCCCTTCAATGCACAATTAGACTCTGGAATTTGTTGCCAGGGGATGTACTTAGTGCAATTAATGTAGCTGGGTTTAAAAAAAGGTTTGGACAAGTTCTTAGAGGGGACGTCCATTACTTGGTATTAATCAAGTTGACTTAGAAAATAGCCACTGCTATTACTAGCATCAGTAGCCTGGGATATACTTAGTTTTGGGGTACTTGCCAGGTACTTGTAGCCCGGATTGGCCATTGTTGGAAACAGGATGCTGGGCTTGATGGACCTTGGTCTGACCCAGTATGGCAATTTCTTATATTCGCCTTGGAGGTTGCATCTGCTGACCAATTCCGCAGCCATAGCTGTCTTCTGGCCGCCACCACTGAGGACACTCCTCTGGCCGAGGTTTAGGTCCAAGCCCGCGTCAGCTAAAAAGGTGGCTGGTTCCATAACCGCTCTGGAATTCGCCCCTGAGACATCCACCTCCCAAGAGAGGAGCAGGCATGAACAAGCTACCAGGGCATAACAAGAAGCAATCCCTAAGGTCATTGCTTTTGCATCAAAGGCCTGTTTAAGAATGGACTCTATCCGCCTAGCATGAGCATCCTTTAAGGCCACTCCTCCCTCCACTGGGATAGTTTGCTTAAGAGACGGCACAGACCAACGCATCCACTTTAGGGAAACGCAAACGTTCTCTAGCTGCCAGATCCAGTGGGTATAGAGCTTCTAACACTCATCCACCTTTAAAACTTGCTTCTGGGGCATCCCATTCCAGGTCAATCAACTGCTGGATGGCTTCCAGTACTGGAAAGTAGCAAGAGGCTTTCCATAGGGAAAATCAGAATGGGATTCTTCATAGAGTCCACACCAGGGACTCCCGGCATCTTCAGGGTCTGGGAAACCAGGGTCGGCAATTCGTCTCTATGGAAAAACCGTAACATGGTCTGATACAGTTCTAAACCAAGGGGGATTTCTCCATCTTCCAAGGAATCTGGATCCTCTTCTTCATCCGTGCTGTCCAGGTCCCTGCCAGGGATACCCTTGGTGAGTCGAGGCATGCCTCAAGGTCTGCCGATAGGACTGGGAGAGGGACGGCTTACTGACTGAGATTCCATCTGGATAGGGACAAGTGAGATAGCAAACAGCGCCTGTACGAAGGCTTGAAGGCCTTGAAAGAATTCCACCCAAGAGAAGGTGGCCGGGCCCATGCCTAGCCCAGGAGGTACTGGAGTAGGTGCTGCTAAAATTTCCATCTCCCATGGATGACCCAGTCCCAGGATTCTCAGATCCGGGGTATTTCCCGATAAGGCTGTGGCTAACCCATCCTCTGAACGGGAGGAGCCGGGCTTAGTAAAGTCCGCGGAGGCCAACTCTCCCAGGGCTTCCTCACAGTGCTGACAAAAGCAAGAATCCAGGTCAGACTGTGCAGCCCTAATATGACAAGCAGCACAGAGAGAAAGGCGCTTATGTTTCTTTGCAGCTGGAGTCACTGGCAACGGCAACTGCATGTTCAGATGGCTCGCGCTTAAATTTTACGTGCACAGATTTTGTGCGAATACGTGGGCCGCAGCAAGGCGTATGCACAGCCCATGCACCCGGCTTTACTTGTATTCTGTGCCTAGTAAGTTGTGCGCGTATGTACGCGCGCGGCGTCATACGCACTGGGCCAGATTTTCATACCTACGCACGGGTGTGGATTTGTGCGCACAAATCTACGCCCGATTTTTTAACATGCGCGCGCAGCTATTTGAAGCTCATCCTGCAAATTAAGCAGGGCACTAGAAAACCTTTGTTGTATCCTGGGACGAGCCGCACCCAGGTGTCTTACGCATAAATGCTGCATGCGTCAACGCTGCTGGAAAGCAGGCCATCTATTTGAGAAGAGAAACCCGAGGGCCGGCCTGCTTGGCGGAAGTACTGCAATGGCGCCATGTGGCGGGCGTCAGAGTTCTCCTGCTCCCCGGGCTGGTCGGGGCTGGAGATGCTGTGGAGGCAGCATTCACAGTCTCTGGCAGGGGTGGGGATGGGGGAGTCTCAGTCACTGCAGCACTGGCATGCGACCTCCCACCCCAGATCCAGGACTGTCCCTACAATGACTGAACTAAATTCTGGAAGGGGATATAAGACAGGAGAACCCCCCCTACCCCCCCCCCCCCCCAGATAGGTTAATGGCCTGAGAAGCTCAAAAGGAAGAGGAGGAAATTTCCATGTTAAAAAAAGTCAGTCTGTTAGAAGTTATAGGACGTAATTTTCTCACTCTTCCTAATTTAAGACTTGAAACACCAAAACTACATACTTTTTCTCACAGAAAAATCATCATTCGACATCAGAGTAAAATTCCTCTCTCGATCAACCTTTGCTTTGAGCAGATTAATTTATTTTTGTAAAATGCTTGTCTGCGTAACTGTTCTGAGATCAAAGGGCTTATCCTACTTACCCTGTGCAGAAGCTCTTTCTAGAATACCCCCTTAAAATGTCCAAATGACAACCATAGAGATTCTTTAGTGCTTTCTATATGGCACAGCACAAGAAAAGGCCAATTTCAGTCTTCCAGTGCTTTGGTTAATAAATAACATTTAGTCCATGGGAATCTTAAGCTTCTGACCTTTGTTGATCTCTCTCTGTCTCGGGATACTCTGATGTGCTGCAAAATCACAGCCATCCCCTTAAAACCACTGCTGAAGAATGGAGAAATTACTTACCTGATAATTTTGTTTTCTTTACTGTAGACAGATGGACTCAGGACCAGTGGGTATGGTGCTCTTCTGCTAGTAGATGGGAGACAGAGTCAGATTTCAAAGCTGACGTCACTCTAGATACACCCCTGCAGTAACCTCAGCTCTTCAGTATTCTCTTCGAAAAGCCATTGTGGATATATCTTTGCTTAAATAACTTGATTAAAACTTGATTTCGGAGAGCGGATGACGTCACCGCGCGGGTCGGACGGCTAAGCTCCGGCGGCTCACCGACCGCTCCTAACATCAGCGCACATCGGCGTCCAGAGGCCTCGGTTTTCGCCCCAAATCGCGAATCGGCATTAGTAAGTGCTGCTATGGCCGCCAAAGGGAAAAAAATTGATTTAAAAAAATTTTCCTTCGCCGCAGGAGCGGCGGAGCTGGAAACGGGCAGCGTGGCCAAAATGGCGGACGGGCCAGGAATCTCTCCCGAGACGGAGGGGGAGGTGACCCCAGGGTCCCCTGAACGGGGAGACAATGAAGTGCCCTCCCGATCCGAGTTCACAGCGTGGTTTGGGGCGCTGCGAGCTGATATGGCACAGAATAAGAAGGACATGGAGGCAATCATGTCAGGCCTAAAATCGGAGGTAGCTGCGATAGGCCACCGCATGGAGACCTTGGAGGAGGGCCTAGAGGAACAACAGACTTATGGCCAAACTCTTGGAGAGGAACAGCAGAAGCTTTCAGATGCTCAGGACGTTTTATCCAGGCAAGTGGAAGACTTGGAAAATAGATTGAGAAGATCTAATCTAAGATTCAGGGGCATACCAGAGACCCCGGATACGAGTGACTGTATAAAGGTGGTTCAGGAAATCTGTAAGATATTGCTTCATTCCGAGACAGCTCCCGCTGAGGAGCCGCATATTGCTTTGGACAGAGCCCACAGGTCCCTAGGGACCCCAAGGAACAACCAGGTCAGGGATGTCATCGCTTGCTTCCACAATTTCCAGGTGAAAGAGCGGGTGATGACTGCTGCCAGGGCTCAGGGTTCCCTGCAATGGCAGGGGCATCGGATTGAAATATTTCAAGATCTATCCTTCACCACAATTCAAAAGCGGAGAGAGTTTCGGGATGTGGTGCAGGTTCTGCGCGATCAGAATCTGCGCTATCGATGGCTGTTTCCCTTTGGACTGAGTTTTTCCATTAATGGTATCACCTCCAGAGTCCAAAAGGTGGCAGAGGCAGAGGATATACTGCGAGCGGCAGGCCTCCTGACGGACACCCGGAGATCGGCGAGGACGGGCACACTGGAGACGCCACACAGGAGAGACTTTCCAAAGTGGCAACGGGTGCCCAAGGGGGGCAAACGGTTACGACGGAACTCTGAGGACTCTAATGCATCCAAGGGCCCCGGCTGAGGGGCAGGAACTGCGAGGTGGTGGTATCTCCTCGCGGTCTTGAGTTTTTGTGAGGGGCCTCTGACATGCTCGGGGGCACACAGGCCGAGGCCTAATGCCAGGTTTAATTGTTGTATACGTTATAGGTTGATAAGGTGCTGGTGTTTTATATGTGTTTATTCCTGTGAGCGAGCGGACGGTGGGTCAGGGCTTGCTCGGTGATGGCATCGCTCTCCATGATTCAAGCCCACGCATTGAGTGGGCGCACGAGGGGGGTGGGTGGGGGGGGGGGGAGGGGAGGGGGGAGGGGAGGGGTGGGGGGAGTGGGAACTGCTCGAGCTTTAGCTGTTTTCATGCTGTTATTGCACATGGGGGGGGGGGTTGCTTAGAGATCCTTGGCTGGGCATGGTTGGGAGGTGGGTGTCAATGTTTCTATGTGGGGAGGTGGAAGAGATTTCTATCCTATGACTCATTTAGATGGATAGTCTAAAATTAATTTCTGTGAATACGAAAGGCTTGAATTCGCCTATGAAAAGGAAAACCTTTATTCAGGATATGAAACGGTTACATGCGGATATTGTATTTTGTCAGGAAACGCACATGAACAAACAGTATGAAAAGCTGCTGCCTACTAGGGATTTCCCTCATTTTTATCATTCAGCGGCAACAAAAGGGGATAAATATTGTGGGACCGGTATCCTGTTCTCCCAGCATATTACCCCAGAGGTGGGCACGGTCTTAAGGGATGTGGAGGGTCGCTATATACTGCTGAAGGTGAAGCTCTATAACACCCACTACACGCTGGTTAATGTTTATGCGCCCACAGGTGACCAGGCGGATTTCTTTGGAAAACTGTCCCAGTTATTGGGTGACTGGGCGGAGGGGCATTTAATAGTTGGCGGGGACTTCAATCTTACTAGAAACCCTTACCTTGATAACACGGGCTCTAGTCCGGGAGGGAGGCGTAAGGAGAGACAAGCTCTCAAACATTTGATCGCGGATAGGGGCCTTACAGATATTTGGCGACTACTTAATCCCACTGCTAGGAATTACTCCTTTTTTTCAAATCCGCATCAATCATACTCTAGGATTGATTATTTCCTCCTTGATAAAGCGTTGGTAAGTCAGGTCTTGGACGCTGAGATTGGTAGTATCACATGGTCTGACCATGCCCCGGTGTGGCTCTCGCTGAGGCGGTGTGGGGGGGATCAAGGGACTAGATTTTGGCGCCTCAACGAACGTCTACTGGATGATAAGACTTTTGTTGAAAAGATTAATGAGGCCATAAGGGACTTTCTAGCTACTAATGATGATGGGGAGGTGGCCCCAGGTATACTCTGGGAGAGCCTGAAGGTCTACTTACGAGGTTTATTCATTTCTAGGGCGGTTTATGTTAAACGGGACAGTGATAAGAAACGACTACAGCTTCTAGAATCTATCGCCCATCTAGAGCTCCGACATAAACGGACTCTGGAGGCCCACCTTGCACAAAAGCTTCGGGAGGCACGTAGGGCTCTTCATGATTTAGAGCTGGGACGGGTAGCTCATCAGTTAGAGCTTCTCAAACAACAACATTTTGAATACGGTAATAAGGCGAGTAAGCAACTTGCACGGAAACTAAGGGAAAAGGAGGCAGCCACCCATATCACAAAAATCCGCAACTTGGATGGGCAATACACACACTCGCAAGGGGAAATAGGGAAGATATTTAATGAGTTTTATCAGGATCTATATAACTCTGACCCAACAATTACCGCTTCAGAGATCGCTCAATACTTGGGGACCGTTAACCTGCCAGCCCTGGACGAGCTTGACAGACAGAGGCTAGACAGGGAGGTGTCACAATTGGAAGCCCTACAGGTTATCAAAGAACTCAAACTGGGCAAGTCCCCGGGACTGGATGGGTACTCTGGGAAGTTCTATAAGGTATTTGGGCCCTTATTGGTATCACCCCTTATCAACATGTTTAATGACTTAAAGGATTCTGGCAGAATCTCCCCACAAGCCAACACTGCGGGCATCACTATCCTGGCTAAACCTGGGAGGGACCATACCCTGTGCGGCTCTTATAGGCCGATATCTCTTATTAATCTTGATCTCAAAATCCTGGCAAAAATCTTGGCCAGACGGCTGGGGAGTGTGGCCCACCTACTGGTAGCTCCAGACCAGTCAGGGTTCATCCCGGGGAGGTTGGCTTCCGATAATGTTCGTAGGGTCGTTGAATTGATTGAACATGTACAAACCCATGATGTCCCTGCCACCCTCTTATCCGTAGATGCCGAAAAGGCTTTCGATAGAGTACACTGGCCATTTTTATTTCAAGTAATGGACAAAATGAGGTTGGGCACGAACTTTCAGTCCTGGGTTTCTAAACTGTATGACCACCCCCATGCCCGCATTAAGATTAACGGAGCATACTCCCCCCCTTTTGAGGTTCGGTGGGGCACTAGGCAGGGTTGCCCCCTGTCTCCCCTGTTATTTGCCTTGACATTGGAACCTCTGGCGGAGACTGTTCGTGGTTCGCAGAACATTACCGGCATTTCAGTGGGAGGGGCTGAATACAAAGTATCCTTGTTTGCGGATGATCTTCTTTTTACGGTCACCAATCCTGACACCTCACTATCCGCTTTGGTACAGGAAATTAGATTGTTCGGGAGGGTGTCCGGTTTCAAGATGAACGAGGACAAATCTGAATTGCTGAATATCTCTATGCCCGCCTTATCGTACTCAAAGATAGTTGCCCACCTACCCTTTAAGTCAGCAAAGAAGTGGATAAAATACCTGGGGATTAAGCTTAGCCCGGATTTGCGGCAATTATCTGACTTGAACTATACCCCGCTTGTTCAGTCCATTCAGTCTCTCCTGGACAGATGGGACAGAATGAATCTCTCTTGGGTGGGGCGCATTGCGGCGGTCAAAATGACGATCCTACCCAAATTTTGCTATTTATTCCAGACCTTGCCAGCTAAAGTCCCTCTTCAGGCTCTGACTCTCTGGCAACGGAAGCTATTTCGCTTTGTTTGGAAACGGAGGCCTCCACGGGTGGCTAGGTCAGTTCTATATAAGTCTAAATTGCAGGGGGGACTTAATTTCCCTAATTTATTATGGTACTACACGGCTAACTTATTAGCTGTGATAATCAATTGGCACTGTCATGGTCCGACCAAGCCTTGGATAGTAATAGAGAAGGCGATTGCCGGGTCCCCTCCTTTGACTACTAGGGTCTGGGCACCACATCCAACGAAAGGGGACGGATTAACCACTTTCACCCAGGTGGTGCTGCACACTTGGAAGTCCTGGAAAAGGCAGCTTGTGGGCGACCATGTCATGTACCAAACCACATCGTTCCTGCATAATTCACTGTTTCCCCCGGGGTTGGACACAGCGTTCATTAGGCGATGGCAGCACAAGGGTCTCACTACTTTGGGGCAACTATGGAAGGGTGGTAAACTTATACCTTTCCTCGATTTGCAGGTGCAGTTTCACTTAGACACATCAGACCGTTATACCTACCTGCAGCTTGCACACCTCTTTTCCACTTATAGACTATCACAGCTGTTCTCTCAGGAACAGCCACTTTTTCTGACATTCTGTGGGAACGCCGATCGGGTCACGAGACATGTGTCTAGGATTTATGCTCTATTGAATAGGGGCACGGGTGTGGCTGACACACATCTAGTCCACTGGAACTCTGATCTGGGCGGCATTATGACTGTGAAGTCCTGGGAGACTTGTTACCAGCGCATATCTAGGTGTTCTGTCTCAGCCACTTTGAAAGAGAATGGCTATAAACTTCTATACAGATGGTATCACACGCCGGATAGATTACACAGGATGTCCCTATGCCCGAATGCTAACTGCTGGAGGTTGTGTGGTCAAATAGGCACCTTCTTTCATATGTGGTGGGACTGTCCTAGGGTGGCACTGACATGGGCGCATATTCAGGATTATATCAGGAACACCTTAAACATTCAAATTACTCTAACTCCCCAGTTCTGTTTACTGCAGGTGGACTCCGAAGAAGGCAGCACTTGGGAGAGAGCTTTGGTGACACAGGTGGCTTTAGCTACCAGATGTGAAATAGCGCTAAGGTGGAAGAGAGCCGAGACTCCTTCCCTACGTGATGTTCTGGACAGATTAGATAAAGTATATCTTATGTGCCGCCTGACCGCTATTAGGCAGGATCAGCTTCCTAAATTCCAAAAAGTGTGGGCGCCCTACGGTAAGGGGATCCTTAAGGAGTGACTTTCCGGAAGCTTGGCTATTGTAGTGATGGCGGCTCTCGGTACCACTGACACCACTCACGGGGAGACTTGTTCTCCTCCTTCCTCTGACTTTCTAGGTACTCAACCATGTTTCTCATCTAGGCTCCCCTTACTCCTGGTGCAAAGGATTGGGAAGGCTCATAGGCAGGGCGGGAGGGGAGGGGGGTTCAGGGGGGCTGCGGCTCGGAGGGGAAATAACTTAGATGCATTCATTCAGAGTTTTTATAGTTTTATTGTCAAATTGTATACCACTTAGTTTGTACATTATAGTGTTGAGATATTCTATTGTTGTACATTGTTCATTTTATGCCACACAGCGTGTTGACAGTGTGGCCACTGACCGGAGGCTAACATTTCCCCCTTTTTACATGGCGATTCGTGCTAGGATATGTATACCCTTTGGGTTTTCAGTTTCTATGATAGCCTGTGGAGGCACATATTATGTTGTACCTAAGGCATTGCGTAATGTAAGCTATTTTGTACACTGTTATCTTCTGTATCATGAAGAGATGTTTTCACTTTGGATGCGATTTGGTCCTAATAAAAATACAAATTACAAAAAAAAAAAACTTGATTTCATAACTGGAGACCGCCAGTGCACTCAATCAATTAACGCCGACACTGTGGGTGTCTTGAACTAAGGGTAGGCAGCGGCTTACCCGTATTTGCTTAGTCTAGAGGTTCACTTTCCAAGGTTCTCCTTCCCTGGGGCAGCCGTGGGTGGGATGCTGAGTCCATCTGTCTACACTAAGGAAAACGAAATTATCAGGTAAGTAATTTCTCCATTTTCTAGCGTGTAGACAGATGGACTCAGGAACAGTGGGATGTACAAAAGATACTCCCAGACAGGGCAGGAGGCTGCCCATGGCCCACTTAATACTGCCCTTGCGAAGGCTGTGTCTTCTTGGGCCTGAACATCCAGGCGGTAGAACCTGGGGAAGGTGTGTATGGAGGACCACGTCGCTGCACGACTGATCTCGGCGGGCGATAGCAGCTTGGTTTCTGCCCAAGAGACTGCCTGGGTCCTTGTAGAAGGAGCCTTAACCTGTAGGGGTAAGGGCTTTCCTGCCTCTATGTAGGCTGCCTTGATTACTTCTTTGATCCAGCGGGCTATGGTTGCCCGCGAGGCCGCTTCTCCTTGCTTCTTCCCACTGTGAAGAACGAACAAGCGATCCGTTTTGCGCACCGGTTTCGATCTTTCCAGGTATCGCACCCGAGTCTGCTAACATTTAGATGGCGAAGAAGGCGTGAGTCTTCCGAGTCCTTATATTCATCCGGAGATGGAAGGGAAATTGCCTGGTTCAAATGAAACTCCCGGAAACTTCTTTTGGTAGGAAGGAGGGGATGGTGTGCAGCTGTACAGTTCCAGGAGTGAATCTAAGGAATGGTTCCCGACAGGATAGTGCCTGTAGTTCGGAGATGCGACGAACTGAACATATTGCCACCAGGAATACCATCTTTTATGTTAAGAGGCATAGTAACAGACCACTCGTTGGTCTGAAGGAAGCCCCTGCTAGGAAGTCTAATACTAGATTGAGATTCCATAGCGGCACCAGCCACTTTAGGGGTGGTCAGAGTTGTTTAACCCCTTTCAGGAAGCGGGACAAATCCGGATGAATTGATAGTCTGATACCATCTACTTTGGCTCTGAAGCAGGACAGTGCGGCTATTTGGACCTTGAGAGACAACCCTTTCTTCATACCGTCCTGTAGGAAGTCCAGAATCTTGGGAATCTTGGCTGCCCACGGCAATATCCCGCGGTCCTTGCACCAGGCTTCAAATATTCTCCAGATCCGTAGGTATGACTGGGATGTGGAGAACTTGCGAATGCGGAATAGGGTGTCAATCACGGCCTTTGAGTAACTGCACTTCTTCAGGCGAGTCCTCTCAAGGGCCAGACCATAAGAAAGAATGGAGATGGATCTTCGTAAAGAACTGGGCCCTGCCAGAGAAGGTCCCTGTGTGGAGGTAGGCACAGAAGGTTCCCCGCAAGGAGTCTTTGCATGTCTGCATACCATGGTCGTCTTGGCCAATCCAGGGTCACTAGTAAAACTAGTCCCCTGTGATGTTCTATCTTGTGGATGACCTTGCCCAGTAGCAGCCATGGGGGAAAAGGCATACAGTAAGTCTTCTTCTGGCCAAATCTGGACAAGAGTGTCAATCCCTTGGGAGTGTGGCTCTCGTCTGCAGCTGAAGAACCTGGGGACTTGGGCACTGGGACAGGTGGCCAGTAGATCCATGGCTGGGAGGCCCCAGCAATTTACTATCAGTTTGAAGGCTGTGGTCAACAGCGTCCATTTCCCCAGGTTCCAGGCTCTCTATGCTGAGGAAGGCTGCTGAGACGTTGTCTTTTCCTGTGATGTGGGAGGCCAAGATCCCTTGTAGGTTTATCTCCGCCTATGCCATGAGACGGTCTATCTCCAGAGACACCTGCTGGCTCCTGGTTCCTCCCTGGCAATTGATGTAAGCCACCATTGTAGCGTTGTTCAACATCACTCGAATTGCTTTGTCTTGGAGTCTGTGGCTGAATCGCAGGCATGATAGTCTGACTGCTCGAGCTTCCAGGCGGTTTATGTTCCATTCCGCCTCTTTCTTGTTCCATTGTCCCTGGGCAGTCAGCTCCTGAGAGTGGGCTCCCCACCCTCGCAGGCTCACATCCATAGTGAGCAAGATCCAGTTCGGTGGGGATAGGCTTATTTCTCTGCTTAGGTGGTCTTCCTGTAGCCACCACTGAAGCTGAGAATGTATCTCTGCTGGTAGCTGGAGGTGAATTGAGTAGTCCTGAGATAGTGAGTTCCACCGTGACAGTAAAGAGCGTTGGAGCGGTCGCTTATGGGCCGTTGCCCACGGGACTACCTCCAGGGTTGATGCCATGAGGCAGAGGACTTGAAGATAGTCCCATACCTTGGGGTGTGCATTGGTCATCAATCGTCATAATTGTTCCATCAGTTTCCTTCTCCTCGGGGGAGGGAGGAAGGCTTTGTTCAGTTTAGTGTCGAAACGGGCCCCCAGGTACTCTAGGGATTGAGAGGGCTGCAGGCTGCTCTTGCTCGTGCTCACAACCCAACAGAGTTCCTGCAGTAGGCTCTTGACTCTGCTGGTCACCTGCCGGCTCTCTTCCAAAGACTTTGCCCTGATCAGCCAGTCATCCATGTAAAGGTATACCAAGATCCCTTCCTTCCTTAGTGTTGCTGCCATGACCATCATAAGTTTGGAGAATGTTCTGGGGGCAGTTGCTAGGCCGAAAGGTAGTGCTCAGAACTGGTAATAGTGACCCAGTATCGCCAAGCTTAGAAAACGCTGGTGATCGTGATGGACTGGAATGTGAAGGTAGGCTTCGGAGAGGTCCAGGGAGGTCAAACTCTCCTGGTTGTACTGTCATTATGACTGAGCGAAGAGTCTCCATGCAGAAGTGTAGTATCCGCAGATGTCGGTTGACATTCTTGAGATCCAAGATGGGTCAGAATGATCCTTCCTTCTTGGGAACGATAAAATAGATGGAATAGCGCCCCGTATTTTGTTGGGTCGTAGGAATCTGAGTTATTGCCTTCAGATTGAGTAGTCTTGTCAGAGTGGCTTCCAATGTCAGTCTCTTGGTGCTCCCTTTTTACCTCGCCGGAAAGGAAATCGAATCGGTAAGGCAATCCGAGCCTTGGACACTGGAGACCTGAATTTAAAGTTTTATGCTTACCTGGTCTCGGCGCTTACCGATAGAGTCTCCAGCTGTGGGTGAGAGGGTTTTACCTTCACCACCGCGCTCAGTTGTGCACCTGCTGCCTTTCAGCCAAACCTAGGGCTAAGTCCACACCGGGAACCGGCTACCGGACCAAGGCACACCTCTGAGGGATATCGGAAATCACCTCAGGAATTCTCAACTGGGGGAGGGACCCTTGGGTGTCACTGCAGGAGAGCGGGGCTCGATCTTCTTTAAGGTAAATTTTCTTTTTCTTTCTTCTTTGCTGTAATTGTTAACACTATTCTAGTGTGTGGGATAGTGTCCGCATCTGCTAGGAGATGGAGAAATACTGAAGAGCTGAGGTTTCTGCAGGGGTATATATAAGAGTGACATCAGCTTTGAAATCTGACTCGGTCTTCCATCTGCTAGCAGAAGAGCACATAACCCACTGGTCCTGAGTCCATCTGGCTACATGCTAGGAAATGGAGCTCCACTCTGGCTCTGTGCTGAAACGGCAATTCGTGCTCATTCGTTTGCATTTACGAAACCTGCCACAGCATCATACCCTGTGCTACAGAGTGCAGATGCTTGGACCATATTAAAAATAGACTTTTCCCCTACTCGGTGCATAAGGAAAAGAATCTTTATTGGAATGTCCTTTTTAAGTGATTGCTTCCCACTGGCATAAAACAAGGTGGTTACTGTTCATCTTCATGACACATTTTTTATTTTTTGTTTATAGTTTAGGAAGGCTGTGGACACAGATGAAGCATGGAAACCCTGTGCTGGAAAAGGAACCCACTGCATTCAGAGTGAGGTTCAAGCACCAAAAAGTCTCGCTCTGGTGCAGTTCATCATCTTTCTTTGGCATTTAATTTGCTCTCCTCCACACCTAGCAAAAATTAATCACAGCAACATAGACTATGACGGTAGATGAGGACCCTAAGGCCCATCTAATCTGCCCAATTTGTTTCCTGGTGCAGTACCTCAGACCTCAGTTGATCTCTGGTTTTCCCAGCTATGGATCCTTTGGTGCTTGTCCTAGACTTTCTTGAATTCAGTTAGTTTTTGTCTCCATCGCCTTCCACGATTCCACCACCCTTCTGATGTTACTCCTGATTCTAACCCTTGGAGCTTCATATCATGACCTCTTGTTCTATAACTTCTTTTCCACTAAAAAGATTTGCTTCTTGTGTGTTATTTATAACTCTGAGGATATGAATGCCTCTCTTATGTACCCCCTTCCCTTCCCTTGTCTCTCTGGTCTTCTAGGGTAAACCATTGGAATCCCTATGTCTCATCGCATACTTTAGCAGCTCTTTTCTGCACCAGCTCTACTGTCTATATCCTTTCAGTCGGGCCGATACAGTAAAGTGCGCTCCAGTGGAGCGCACTGTTAGCCCACGTTTGGCCGCGCGTTTTCGACGTGCTATTTTTACCCTTATACAGTAAGGGGTAATAGCGTGTTGAAAACGCGCTGCCAAACCCGCCCCCCCCCTGAAACTAATAGCGCCCGCAACATGCAAATGCATATTGATGGCCCTATTATTTATTCCCGCACGATACAGAAAGTAAAATGTGCAGCCAAGCCACACATTTTACTTTCATAAATTAACGCCTGCCAAAGGCTGGAGTTAATTTCAGCCGGCACCGGGAACTTAATATCATAGCGATATTAAGTTGGAGGCCCCAAAATTAAAAAAAAAAAAAAAAAAAAAAATTAAAAATCTGCCTGTGGCCCACGGGTTGGAAGACAGATGCTCAATTTAGCTGGCGTCCATTTTCAGAAGCCGTGGCTGTCACGGGTTCGAGAACAGACACCGGTAAAATTGAGCATCGGCTGTCAAACTTGCTGACAGTCTCTGCTTCGGTCAAAAAGGAGGCGCTAGGGACACACTAGTGTCCCTAGCGCCTCCTTTTACCGCAAGCCCTCATTTACATACATCACACACCCAAAAGAGTGGCCTGCGCTCGTCGGATCTCCTACGCATTTTTCTGTATCGGCCTGAGTGTTGGACACAATACTCCAGGTGAGGTCTCCCTAGTAACCTGTACAGAGGCATTAGCATCTCTTCTTTCCTTTAGTTATTATGCCTCTTCCTATGCATCTGGGCATTTCTCTGGCTCTAGCCACTGCCTTCTTGCACTGTTTCACTACCTTAAGATCTTCAGATATGACCAATCTAGAATCTCTCTCCTGCTTAGTAGACAGCAGCACCTCACCCTCCACCATGCAATACACCCTTGGATTTCGTGAATCACCAATGATTATGTACCCAGTAACCTGCAACTGGTTATCTGTAGTCGCAATTAGTTGGAATCTGTGATAACTTTCCAAGAGAATTATACAACACTATGTTTATCTCACTTCCAGGTTGGAGGAAATGAGAAAATCCTCTTAACTATGGTGTTGTTATTGGTTTTCATAATGAATAGACACCCGAGTTTGTATAGGGGAAATGGACAATGTGTAGCAGAGTTGGAATCCATGGGTCAGAAATGTATTAAACCAACCAGCCAGAAGAAATATTACTGAAATGATATTGTTAGTATTCTCTTGATCAATCTGAGGGCAATAGTGGGTGAAATCAAAGAAACAATAATGACTTGCTGCCAAAGATCCCGATAAAAAGCAATGTACATTTGTGGACTGCAAACTGGTTAAAAGACAGGAAACAGAAAGTAGGATTAAATGGTCAGTTTTCTCAGTGGAAAAGGGTAAACAGTGGAATGCTTCAGGGATCTGTAGGACTAGTGCTTTTAATATATTTATAAATGATCTGGAAAGGCGAATGAGGAGTGAGGTTATCAGATTTGCAGATGATACAAAATTATTCAGAGCAGTTAAATCACAAGCAGATTGTGATACATTGCAGGAAGACCTTGTGAGACTGGAAGATTGAGCATCCAAATGGCAGATGAAATTTAATGTGGATAAGTGCAAGGTGATGCATATCGGGAAAAATAACCCTTGCTGTAGTTAAATGATGTTAGGAGTTACCACCCAGGAAAAAGATCTGGGCCTCAAAATGGATAATACATTGAAATCATCGGCTCAATGGGCTGCAGTGGTCAAAAAAGCAAACAGAATGTTAGGAATTATTAGGAAGGGAATGGAAAATAAAACGGAGGATGTCATAATGCCTCTGTATTGCTCCATGTGCACCTTGAATACTGTGTGCAATTCTGGTCGCCGCATCTCAAGAAAGATATAGTTGTGATGGAGAAGGTACAGAGAAGGGCGACCAAAATGATAAAGGGGATGGAACGGCTCCCCTAGGAGGAAAGACTAAAGAGGTTAGAGCTGTTCAGCTTGGAGAAGAGACAGCTGAGGGAGCATATGACAAAGATCTATAAAATCATGAGAGGATTGGAATGCATTAATGTAAATCAGTTGTTTACTCTTTCAGATAATACAAGGACTAAGGAGCACTCCATGAAGTTAGCAAGTAGCAAATTTAAAACAAATTGGAGAAAATTCTTTTTCAATCAATGCATAATTAGGGTCTGGAATCTGTTGCCAGAAGATGTGGTTAAGGCAGTTAGCTTATCTAGGTTTAAAAAAGGTTTGGACAAGTTCCTGAAGGAGAAATTCATAAAATGCTATTAATCAAGTTAACTTAAGAAATAGCCATTGCTTATTACTGGCATCAGTAGCAAGGGATCTACTTAGTGTTTGGCTACTCGCCAGGTACTTGTATCCTGGATTGGCCACTGTTGGAAACAGGATGCTGGGCTTGATGGACCCTTGGTCTGACCCAGTATAGCAACTTCTTATGTTATTATGTAAATGTGACAGCTCTCAGCATAACAACTGTCTGTCAACCTTGAGAACCGCAACCCAGTACAAAATCAAGACAATGCATTCCAACACAACGCTCAGTGCTGGCATGAAAGGACATAGGCCAAAGTTTATTAGGATACATGGGCTGCCCTTCCTGATGTAAGTCCTACACCACTAAAAGTCAAAAAACAAACTGTGCATTAGCAATAGATCATCAGAAAATGAGCTCTTTAGGAATTCCATTTCAGAAGGTTTAGCTGTCTAATTTAGGAGGTCTTTTACTAAGCTGTGTTAGGATTTACTGCATGCTAAAGCTTTAACGTGTAGTTATTTCAAATACTGCACGTTATCTTTCCCCTAAAAAAAAAACCAACCCTGGTGCAATACAGATATTAAAATGAGCTGATTTGCATGCAAATGCATAGAATCAAGGTTCCAGATTAGGAGTCACCATTCAGGAAAAGGATCTAGGTGTCATCATTGAAAATACTTTGAAATCTTCTGCTCAGTGTGCAGCAACATCAGCCTAGAAAGCAAACAGAATGCTCGGGATTACTAGGCAAGGAAGGGAGAATAAAACAGAGAATATAATGCCTCTGTATTGCTCCATGGTATGACCTCATCTTGAGTATTGTGTGTAGTTAGAAAAGGTACAGAGAAGGGTGACCCAAATGATAAAGGGGATGGAATGATTCCCCTATGAGGAAAGGCTGAAAAGGTTAGGACTCTTCAGCTTGGAGAAGAGACAGCTGAGGAGATATAAGATGGTGGTCTATAAAGTAATGAGTGGAATGGAATGAGTAAACGTTAATCAGTTGTTTACTCTTTCGAAAAGTACAAAGACCAGAGGACACGCATTGAAGTTACTGGGTAATACATTTAAAACTAATAAGAGAAAATATTTTTTTTACTCGATGCATAATTAAGCTCTGGAATTCGTTGCCAGAGGATGTGGTGAAAGCTATTAGTGCAGCTGCGTTTAAAAAAAAAGGATTGGAAAAGTTCCTGGAGGAAAAGTCCATAAACCATTATTAAGGTGGAGTTGCAGAAATCCACTGTTTATTCTTGGGATAAGTAGCTTGGAATCTCTCTACCTTTTGGGATCCTGCCAGGTACTTGTGACCTGGCCTGGCCACTGTTGGAAACAGGAAATTGGGCTTGATGGGCCCCTGGTCTGACCCAGTATGGGAAGCCTTTTTTTTCTTATCAGCTGATTAATAATGTAATTGCATGCTAACACAGCGTGCTTTTAAATCTGCAAGCCGTGTTATCTGATCAAAGGTTAGCTGCACCTCAAAAGCTGTAGGCAACTCTCCCTAGGAGCATGGGGAAGGCACTGCATGCCCCAGTGCTCAGGCCTTAATGGCGTCTGCGTGGCCTTTGGTGGACCCCTGCCCCCCTCGGGGTGGTAAAATCAGCGAGAGTCTATTTGGAGCCCTCTCCCAAGTTCCATGCCACCCCCTGAGGTGGCCAAACATTCACATGTATTTATTTATTACCCGCTTACGCATGAAGCCCTAAGCAGCGTAAAAACCAAAATCCACAAAGAATATATTAAAAAAAAAAAAAAAATGGCCCAAAGCAAGCCCACCCTGTCCCTAAAACCCTCCCCTTGACATAATAAATACTGACCCCCCCCCCTCCACCGGCTCTTTACTAACCCCCTACCTTGCCCCCCCCCAGTATCATTTTTTGAACTTTAGCTGGGGGGGGGGGGGGGACAGGGCCTGAATTCGAGGAGGGAGGAAGCTTAGCTTTGTCCACCTGCTGAGAGGGAATGAAGGGGGTGCTTTCTCAGGAAAGGGGGGTTTAGTGCCAGGTGGAGAGGGGTTATTATAACAGGAGACTTCCTGGCTGTTTAAGCAGCACCAGGGGAGGGGGGAGTGGTGACACGGGAGCCCTGAACTGCCATACTCCAGGGAAGTAATCGCCACAGGCCCCTAAATCTGAACTGAACTGAACTGCAGGCAGCTAAGGACGGCGCTGAGAACTGACAGTCTTCTCTGGGGCAATCTTTAGCTTGGCCTCGTCGGGACATGCTGTACCCAGGGCAAGCCAATTTTTTTTTTTTTTAAAAGGAAGAGCCTCCCGGCAGGGGGAGGCAGCACGTGCCCCCCCCCCCCCCTGCTCTGAAGTTGGAGCAGAGCCCGCAGGTGAAAGCCACAGACGGGGAGTCCAAGACTGGGCAAGATGTTGCGCACATACAGTGACTGCGCACACATGGATCCCCAAAACAATGCCCCCTTGACACGCCCTGAACATCTGGAGTGGGTAGGACTGGGGGGCTGCTGGTGCATGAAGGGACACACACAGACGTGACACCTCGTGAAAGACAGGCCAAAAAGTATCAGACACACTTACAGTTGCATTGCTACCGATTCGGAATAAGGAGGTAAATATTATTGAAATCTCGACAGCTTAAACTACTGAAATTTAAATGGTAACCCGTTTAGACGGTACCCACACTGTGAAGAGACACCACGTAGCTACGGAGGAAGGGGGTGCCCCGTCCCCCCCCAAACACGCCCACGCATCACCCACTCACCCCCCTTCCAGCGTGCCCCCACAATCCCGGCTCCTTCTCCGACCTGCCCCTCAGGCGCTCCAGGCTGACCACTAGTGGACCGGCCTGCCCCCCCCCCACCTCCCTCCCACCAGGGAAGCCGCACGGCATGCTGGGAAAGAGAAACCTGGACGTGAGCTGGGGGCCAACTGGAACGGATCCCCGGCAGATATTAACAGTGAAATGATTCAGCATAAGACTTCACAAACCATTTAAACTGTGAATATTTCATCTTCCTAATTAGGAAATCATAGATGAGCTATAACAGCCGCATAGATACATGGGGCCCAACAGTAAAAATTAAACGTTTTATTTACGTTAACCGGATAAGACTGAAGTGGCTAACTTACATGGAATATCCGTGTTTAAGTCTCTACTGAGCTGGATAAGTTAAAGTCTGAGCAGCTCTATCTTATCCGATTAACAACCGGTTAAGGTTGACTATCAGCACTTATCCAGTTAAGTTAACCGGATATGAACTGCCGCTCTGCTCCTCTCATTCAGCATCCAGTCATCTATTTAGCTGGGTAAGTGACTTTTCCAGGTAAACCTAGCGGGGTATCTGAACTCTGTTTTCCCTCAGCCTTTAGACTTGCAGGTCAGTAAAAATAATCCAAGTTACCAATGCAGATTGAAGAAGAGATATTTAATGTGAAAAAGAGGCAGTGAACAGAGCTCGCTGGTAGCTGCTCGGGGAACGGATGTTTCTAAATGACCGTTCCAGGTAGGTGAACAAAAAAGCCGCCTTAATCAATTCATCAGCACACCGTTAGCATCCTGACTCGGGTGTAGGTCTGTCAGGGCTAAGGACTGCTTTGCCCGAGATGGTCATCCAGATCCGATCAATTTCATTTCCCCCCACCCCTGCTCGTTACTGTATGACTGCGGCCGAGGAGGCCGTCCGGCCCCCCAGGCTGTAAGCGATACCTGAATAAAGACACTTCATGAATTCTGCAGGGAATGCGCACAGGAAACATGTTTAGGAAATCCTGCTTTCTGTTACAGGAAATGAATCCTGTGCCAACTGGTAAAAATTATCCAAGCCGTGCAAAAAAGGAAGAAAACAATAAAAGCTTTTGTTCTCGCTGTCCTTCCTTGGCATGGTAATATTTTATTAATCCTGACTTTCAAAGGGAAAGTTTAGACTTTAGTTGTGATATTTTATGGGTCCCTACAGGAAATAATGTTTAACAGCAGTGCAGTTTTCTACTGGTGTTTACTATTCTTAGACTTTTTTTTTTTAATGTCTTTTTATTCTTTTGGTGGAGGGGTGGCCTGGAATGAGCACATTCTATCCCTATCCAACCTGTCCCCATTCTTCTGCATGACAAATTGGCTTCTCCTCTGCCCTTGGAACTGAGATGGTCTCAAAGGATATCCCGAGCAACCCAGCAGGTGGGAGCAGCTTCAGCCTGGCTTCACACCGATTTAAAAAAAAATATATATAAATATACCGCTGAGAATTTATTTACTTATAAAGCCTTGCATTCCGCTGCTTCCACGAGTAGCGTCCAGAGTGGGTTCCAATACAAAAAAAAAACCATATACAAGGCAGCCGCATCAAACAGAAAAATAACGTAAAACTATTAACAGAATGCTAAAATGAAATTAAAGTCATGCCCATGCCCTTACAAATAATGATGCCTTCACCCCTTTTGTGCCCGGCAGCTCAGCCGGCGTAGCATTCCCACAGCCTAGGTCCTGCATAATAAAATGCCCAATCCCGCGTACTCTGCAACTTATAGCAGCGTGCCACTGGTAAAGCCAACAGATTAGCATCTGAAGAGAGTGTAATGGGCGTATGGGCTCATAGCAATTTAGTCTGTCTGCCACCAATGAGCCTCTGAAAACATTCGTTTATGTTCGATAATCAAAATTCTAAATTGTACCCTCCACTTAAATGGCAACCAATGCAGAGAGTACAAGATTGGTGTTATATGATTTTTTTTTTTGGTTTTGTTTTTTTTTTTTTAATACTCATGGATCAATTTCGTGGATAACTACAAGCATGTACTAGCGATCCGGGAAGGTCCGCCGCCAAGGAGCTACGATACTCCAGGTAAATTTATACCAGAGCTTGAGTGACCGTTCTCAACTGTCTACGAGGTCTTAAGAGTTTCAGATTACAGAAGGAAATTTTAACCAAGTGTTGCACTTACAAGCCAAAGGATAGTTGAGAATCAAAAAATTCCTCACCTGCGCTAGCAGGAGCAACTGATTACCGTCTTAATTTTTGTATACCATGTCATTCAAAGGGGACTGCTTACCCACCCACCCACAAAATCTGTGTTTTAATAATATTTAAGTGTAGTCCCTTATTATATAACTCAGTGGTTCTCAACCTTTTTTTGGCCAGGACTCACCTGACAGATGGTTCTCACATGCATGACACACTGAACATGTGACCGTCACGGGGCTAAATGTAAACATGCACTCTGCATCCACGGGAACCCCCATTGACCTCCAACAATGGATGCAGAGCAGAACTAGGGCATTAACCACAGAACTCACCATGCAAAAATAAAGATATTCTGGTTCTGATGGCATCTCAGTAAAAGCAAAACAAACTCCCTTTACTACCAGGCACAATACCCCTCCTTATGAAAAGGCAGTAATTTACCACTAATGCATATCCTATTGAGAAAAACACAACAAATAAGATTGATACAAATGCCTACATGCTAGTAAAATACCTCACCTCAGACACACACCCAGAACTGACCTTCACTAAGTACAGAAAGACCACAAATTATAAATATGGAGTCAGAAACTGGAATGGAAAACCGAAAAAGCCACTCTGCATGCAGTGCAAACCTGGAGAAATGGGAAGAGAAATAAAGCACCTAACATAGTTCTAGGATCTGCAATAATGCACACAAACTAATCCGCACAAAGTTACACCTGTATTATGGCATGCACTCAAACAGTAACAACCCTATCTATGAAAAGGCAACACTACAAATATTTAACCAGGCCCTAAACACCAATACACCTCCTATTAGGAAAACAGAATAAGCCAAGCTGCTATAGATCCCCACACAGAAATAACTGTAAAACTATATTAATAAATGTTTCAAAACAGCTGATGAACAGAACATCTAACAATTAAAAACTCATAAAAATTATTTAAAATTGTCCATATATCAATAAAATATTTCAAAACAGCAGATAACATCACATAATACTCAATTAAAATGGCAGTCAATTGAGAAAAATAAGCTTAAAATGCCACCTTTACTTACCCTCTCCAGCAACTCTCCTACTCCTTTCACTTGAAAGCACATACCAGGAGAAGCAGCGGCTGCTGAAGCTCTGTCCTCACGGGCCTCTTCTTTAGGGCCCACAAGCCACTCACACACACACTAATTAAACTCTACGACCAGTCTCTGTCTCACACAAAGACCCCAGTCACCTCCCTGCCCAGTCTCTGTCTCTCACACACACTTTGCTTAGAGCCCCGATGCTGTGTTCCCCTTTAATTTCGCAGTGGTAGATTTCCCAGTGCTGCTGCTGCTGCCTTCTCAACCGCACTGAAGCAGCAAACATTTTAGAAAAATATGCCACAGCACTCAAGCCTTTCTTCTGGCTGTCTGGATATCCCTAGGCTTCCGCGGTCCTCCATCTGCCTGCTTTTACGGCCGCTGGGAGCTCCAATTGCCCCACCTGTAATCAGCATGGCTGAGTGCCACTTTTACTTTAAATCGCGGCTTTGCCGCGCTCACTGTTGCTTGGGGGGGGGGGGGGGGAATCCCCAGAGCAACCGGCCTCTTCATGCTTGCGACTCACTGCCGCTTTTGGGAATTCCTACTCTATCGTGGTTCCCTGCCGCTTTGTAAGCCGGAAATCCTGGCGCAGCTGGCCTCTTTTCTTTGTGGCTCGCCGCTGTATTTAATTTCAGCATTTCCAGCCCGTGGCGGCCACAGGGTGGGGCTTCTTCGCTGCCATGGGCCTAGACACTGCCACTCCTCCCAGCCCCCTTCAAACCACCTCACCCCCAGGCTGTGAGATGCCCCACTGGCCAATCAGCAGCTTCCTCCTCCCACTGGCAGGAAAAAGGGAAGAGGCTTCCGATTGGCCCGCGGGGCCAAGAAAAAGGAAGGAGGCTTCCGATTGGCCCGTGGGGGCAGGTAAAGGGAAGTATAACTGGGGCTGTGGGACACCGGGAGCTGCGACACACCAGCTGGTGCTTGGCGACACACCGGTTGAGAACTGCTGATATAACTGTCCTCTGACCTGAATCTTAACCGCTGGGGTATTGAGGACATAAAGCTGTTTATTGTTCGAGTGCATATCGCACGGGACTCCCAGTGTTGTCATCAAATCCCACAATGGGGATAAGTAAATACTGAATAGCACGGGAGATAGAGATCAACCTTGGGGTACCCCGGCTGGGAACCATTTATCTGGAATGGTTGGGACCAAGGCCATTCCAAAGCATGGACTTTTCTGGATAATGGGAATTTTTCCAGATAAAAAAATTATGGGAAGCCAACCAGTTTTTGGATAAGAGAAGTTTTGGTTTGGTTTTCTGGATAATAGATCAGAAACCAGAGACCCCGATTTGTTTTCCAGGTAAGGAAAGATTCTGGTTTACTTGTTTAGTTTTTTGTTGTGGTTATTTATTCAATTTATAAGCTGTCTTACCAGAACCACTGCTCCAGGCAGTATACAAGTCATAAAATAACAAGAGTAATAAAAGCCAAAACACAACACCTAAAGCAGGATTAAAATTGTATGACTAAGACCTGAAGAGATGACGTTTCAAACAGCCCAGATGCCGGAAAAGCCTGCGCATATATTGTAAATACGCACAGAGTTTACAGAGGATTTCGAAGCGAATTTACGCTCATAAATTCGTTTTGAAAAGCCTCCGGCTTACTGACACGAATGCGCACACGAATTACCTGCTCCAAGCAGGAGTAACTGGTGCAGGGTAACTCCCCCGCATACTTTTTTAATTAAATAAAAACAATACAAGTGCCAAATCCAACCCAAGCCTGCCCCCTCTCTGCACAGTGCGCGTACAACACGTGGGAAACGCCAACAAATATCCACACAGGCCCCCAGCTGATTTTCAAACCGCAGATTTACACGCCCAGGCTGGGGATTTATTCACGTCAGTCCTTTCAAAAATTACCCCCAAAATGTAACATAAAAACAAAGCAAGGTAATTTAATAATGGATCTCGGAATGAACGGTGCTATCCTGACAGTCAATACGGCTTTAAAAGGTGCAACAGAGGCACCCGGTAGGAACAGCAGTGGCTTCTATTTAACCGAAGTGGGAGGGATTACGCCTAGAGGTTTGCTTCACGATCACGCCAGCAGCCCGGCGCCATTGAATACAACGCAGAAACTACAGAGCATCCCTGCCTCCTGTCCACTGCAGAAGCAAAGTCCGGCACAAAGCATGAGGTTCTGGGTGAGCAACGCCTTTCCCCAGAAGGATCAGAAAAACTGGACAGCTCAAATTAAAAAAAAACAAACCAAAAAACAAATCCACAGCTCTGAGAAAACACAGACAGCGAATGGCAGCTCCACCTATATTTACCATCAACCACCAACTGCACCCAATTTAAAGAATTGTATTTGTGGCTCAGCCTTTTAGTGCAACTTTCCAGGCTGGTTTAAAAAAAAAATAATAAATAAAAAGACAGGCTGAGAGAGAAAACAAGATGGCGTCCGGAGCGGGAGCATAGCCGTGAGCTCCGCATTTCTCATTACCTGTATTAAGCTTTCTAGCGATATTTTTTATCCCAAATGCCTCACAAAAGAAAGGGCAAGGTCCGGGTATTTCCACCCGACCCAGACCTTGCAACCGGACAACGGCTAATGACAGACCTCGCCGCGGTCGCACCAGGAGTGGGGGAGGTCAGCCCCATTGGAGTTGTGGCGAGAGGAGAGCCATATTCTCCCGGGGAACTCTCACTAACCCCCCCGGATCCCAAAACGCCGGCGCGAGCTTTGCCCCTCGAGGGTGCCGGAGGCGCTGAGAAACGTACCCAAGAGGTGAGGACAACTCAGCGGGGTGGCCCAGAAGACGCCCTCGAGGCCGGTGACCCCAGAGGAATCCTGCAGTCTCGCGTGGCTGAGACGCCAGGTAGTGAGGGGGAAATGGCGGCGTCCACCTCCAGGACAACGGGGGAGCCAGACGAAGAAGCAGGAAGTGGGGTAAGAAAATCTCTCATCCAGCAATTTACTAAGCCGGCGAAAATTACCCTGGAGAATATCTGGGATCTCATGAGCGGAATGTCGGTTAAACTAGATAATCAAGCCCTACAACTTGAAAATATTTCCACTAAATTTGGGTTGCTCGAAAGAGAAATTTACTGAACAAGGTAACTCCATTAAACAAATAACGGATGATATTAAAAGCCTCCAAAACACAAATGCTTCAATAATATCTGAAAGGATTTCCACACTGAGAAGGCTGGAGTCTATTGAGAATCATGTAAGACATTTAAATTTGAGATTCTTGAATTTCCCGATTATAATGGGGGAAATCCCTCTGCTATCATTCAAGAAATATATTTTGGAAGCCCTGAAGATTCCCCAGCAAGAGATACCACCTGTAAAAAAAATATTTTTTCTTCCAAATAGAACAAGCACTCCTCTAACAGTTCCCCAACAAGGGTCTGGATTTCAAAATCTGACCGATTACCTTGAAAATTCCAATATAGAAATAATAGATCGTGCTGTTCTTTTTGTTTCATTTTATGAAGAAAGTGATGTCTCTAAGATAATGAGGAATTATTTTAAAAATATTTCTACATTATTCTGTGGTGGACTCATTCGTGTTTACCCGGATTTGTCAAGATCTACTCAGCAGCGTAGAAAGGACTTCCTACAGATGAGACCTGAGACTATAGCACTGGGGGCTAGCTTCAAATTGAGGTACCCGTGCAAGTGCATTATCAAGCTGTCCAGGAACATATATATTTTCTTCCTACCAGATCAATTGAGGGCTTTTTTGTCTAGAAGGAGACTATCCGATGAGAATGTTGGGACAATGGAAAATTAGGTGCGAAGAAGGACATAAAATTTGATTGATATCGTGTGTACTCCTTGAATATTTCCTTTCTCTCCAATATTTCCTAAGTACTAAGAGACTGGATATTATGTTATTTTCATGTATTTTGAAAAAATTATCTTATTGTTTATTTCCTAAATGTCTCTGAATTTTCCGATACAAATGTTTTGTTTGTATATTCTTAAAAAGATGATAAATAAAGAATATAAAAAAAAAATAAAAAAAAAAAAGACAGTCAGCACAAAGTATTATTTATTTTGTCTTTCTTACCCTGCCCCTGATGCTGAGGTAAGGTACAACAGCAGATAAACATTCTCAGCCTCTTCTTTCATGGAAAATTAATTTTTGCACGGAGTGGAAAGCATTGCTGGCCTTCGGCCTTTCACTGAGCAAACTCTGGGGCTGCTGCAAATAGCTGTGCGCTTAAAGAAATTCAGTGCACGCTCTCTTAACACGCAAGCTAACTTTGTTTTTTTGTAACTTCCAATGCTGTCGCTGCTGGCATGCTAATGCATCGAGCTTTATAAAAAAAATGCGCACAGACCAGAAAATGCACACGGAACACGATATATGTGCAGAAAATATAATTTATGTGCATGTTTTCCTGCATATAAAATCCCGACTACAGGTCCTGGCGCCAAAGCTCCAGCTTCCGTCCCTGGACCAACATGAGCCTTGGAAATCTTATGCCACCTCAGACTAGGAATTACGTTTCCGGCGCTAAGGAAACGGGAGGTAGGCCACAGCAACTTCTCTGCATTGGGAGCTAATAGCCAAAGCCGTCATTAGCATGGGATTTCCATGCGAGGGCGCCAACATCATTGCACAGGAGTGAATTTTCAAAGGTATTCCCCATCTAAACATTTATTGCAGCAATACATTTTCAACAGTTCATTTATGCCCGTAAAATCCTTCGGAAAGTTACCTCCACACACTGTTGCTTGCACGTTTTTTTTGGCGCACGAAATTCATTTCTGCATCAGCAGTAACGTTGGCGCACAAAATACGTGTGCGCAACCGAGGGCGCGTTCTGCCGAGCGCGCCCTTACTGCATCGGCCTGTGTCAGTGTTCGGTCGGACCGAGTGCTCATTTTTCTTGATATTACACGTGGCCCTGCTAAAGTGTAGACTCCCTCCTAAGGGTAATAGACTCTGCATGGGTTCCCATTAATTTCGCATTCGGAGGTGGTGTTTGCCCACTAAGTACTGCCTTCCTTTCTACACACACACACGGCATCGGATGGATAAATGCTTCCTCCTGCAATGCCAAGGGCTGGGTGGGATCTCCTCCCCCTTCCATCCCCTGAGCTGGGAATCCTCGGGGGGGGGGCTAAGATCATGATGGCGACGCGTCTCTAAGCCCATGTCCGTGCCAAGCCATCGCACTGGCTCCATTCCTTGTCTTTTGCAAAAAGCTTCTTCTGCCCCAGACTGTAGATGCTCTGCTTGTATCTTTGAGACCCCCTCAAGGTAAGATTCCTTCAGCAAGGTAACAAAATATTGTCCCTGAAAGTGGTTTATGCACTTGCTGCTCAAAACATAAGCGGGGACATCTTCCCGAAATTATGGACAGAAAATGAGGGGTAAGCCTGGAAAGGTTAAAAAATAATAATATAAAAAAATAAATAAATAAAAAATAAACCCATGCACACACTAATTTAAAAAATGTATAAATAAACCAGGAAATTGCACCTTTTTTGCTTTTATAAAAGTAAAGCTTTTACTGCAGCCTCTGGCCTTTGAACTTTTCTGTCCACTGAGCATACCTTTTGTGCTTCTCTCTCATCCATCACAAAGTGCTACATTATTTGTTTTGGGTCAGCAAGGGATACCTTTCCTGTGATTTCACCGTAATTTGGCTCTGCCCGGCGAGGGGAGATCGGATTCCCAGCCCCCTTCAGGAAAAAGATGATTTAGCAAATCGGGGAAAATGAGAGAGTTTCATAGATCATCCGGCATCAGTACAATTCATTAAGTGACAGCGATGCATTCTTAGAACTCAATCTGCTGGCTCCCTCTGACCTCCGCAACACTTGGGTGACCTTGCCCCATCTTAAACCCACAATAATCGGAATTCCACAGTGCCAGAAGAAAAGACGTCTTTCTTTGGTCATCGGCTAAAGGGAGCTATTCAGATCTAAAACAATATCAGAACCCAGCCCCTCTGCAAGTAGCTTGCATTCACCAGAAGGTGTTTTTTTATTACAGCCAAGTATCAAGTTTTGGAGCTATGGATCCATAGACATTTTTGAGTATGAATTACCACGATCTCTAGCGCTACTATGCCATATGCCTATTTGAGTGACTGAAGAGTATCGCTTTCTTTAAAATAATATCAAATTTAAGAACCATCTTAACGATGAATATCGAACTTGGGGGGTGGTCATTTGTAAATGTGTGACCCCTACCTCTGTCCTAGCAAGCAGCAGTGATTTTCACTGCTGCTTGCGGGCAACCTTCAAACAAAGCCTTCTGGGACGACGTCGGCAGAGACTTTCTACGTGCAAGTTTTGCTTTGCGACGTGCTGTGGGTGCAATGGACGCGTGGACATTTGCCCCCCCCCCCCAACTCTGTTTTTTTTCCCCCCACAGGTACTATTTTTTTCATCCAATGGAAAGCAAAGCACATGGAGTTGAAAATGCAATCTATGCGAGTTATTTTCCTCCCCCCGGGGGACATCTCCTTTTGACGTGGCTGAAAGCACGCAGGCTGTATAACACCACGCTGACCTTTCAGGCTCCTCGATGGGCGGTGATCTTCTGATGGCCGATTTACGCGAGTAAAACTTTTTTTTTTTTTAAAACCCACGTAAATGACATAAAAAATTGTCCTCTTTGAAAGCCTCTTTTCCCTGCCAGGGCCTGGAAACATACAACCTGTCAATATTCTCGGTCAACGCGAGGGAAGGAGAACGAAACCTGATTAAAAAGTAAAGCTTTTAAAATGATTTTAATTAGTGTGATGTCATTATGTGTTCAAGGAGAAAAGCAGGGGCAACAGAGAAGCAAACCAGAAATGTTCCGAGTTCCAAGATAAGCCCAGAGCATAAACACATGATTGGTAGAATTTCCTGGACACCTTTAATAATTCCAGCCATTACAACAACTAAGCCTGACAGACTCACATTTAGCTGCAATAAAATACTTTTGCTTGAAATCTAATGCTTCCTGGGAAAGGATATGATTTTACTGAAGGCATGGTACTATCCAGAAGTAAACTATTCACTGATACGGCAATTTTTATAATCAAATAAATATTTTCAAGTGAAAAGCAATATAAAATGACCAGGCCTGGATACCCCATTCATCAATATCCTATTAGCATTATTTGTTTATTTATTTATTTAAGCGCTTTTATATACCGATGTTCATGTACTGGTACATATCACGTCGGTTTACATAGAACCAAAGTTGGAAATTACATCGAACATTCTGTCGAACAAGAGGGTACAAATAACATGTCTAACATCATGAGAACTTATTGATAACGCTGAGAACTTATAGATAGAGCTGAGGACAACTTAGAAATTAAAATTTCAAATTATAAAATTATAAAATTACAAATCACAAATAAAATTATTAGATTATTACAAAAAACAAATAAATAAATAACAATCAACAAAGTCAGAATTAAAAAGACTTAATAAGCATGGGTGCAGATTGAAGTAAAGTAGAGCTTTATTATTGCACTGAACGAATTTTTTATTATTGCACTGAACGAATCATGTCATGGATCTGGTAAAGATTTGTCATGCAACTTTATAATCCCACTTGTATAAACAGAGAAATAAAAAGTAGTAACAATGTCGTCTCCACAATAAGGGCTTACCTCGTCGGGACTGGACGCCTGGTACACCCGGCAGGAATCTTCATACTGCTTCTCAGCTTCTGCCTGGTCGGTCACCCCGTTGGACTCATAGACAGGGGTGACATTATGGCACAGGGCAATCGCTTTCACTGCCTCATGAACTCGGCTCCCCATGGTTTTCCGCACTTTGGTAGCCAGCGTTGGACCTTTAAGGGCAGGTGGATCCTGCGATGGCTAAAAAAAAAACAAAAAAAACCCCCTAAACATGGAGAACTTAGTATCATAGGAAATGAACATCGATAACAACCAAAAAGATTCATCTAGTCTGCCCAGAAGGAAGTTTATGCACATCTAGCCAAAACAGATTCAAATCCTCACATGGATCCTAATCCCCAAGCGTGTTGTATCCCCCCCTTTTAGGGTTGCAAGTGCCACTCCGTGCAGGTTACCCCGTGCCTTCCAGGAAGCACAGTGCAGCCATAATCACTGCTGCCTTGAGCTGCAGCTGTTACTCTGTGAAGGCTGCCCAGTGCCCAATGCTTTGTTACCGTTCTCTTGCCACTAGGGATCTTCCGTCTTTATCCCAGGCTTTTTTGAAGTCTGTCACTGTCCTTGTCATCAACACCTTCCCTGGGAAGGCATTTCAGGAATCCACCACCTTCCTCTGTGAAAACAATACCTCCTGACATTCTTTCTGAATCTACACACACCCTCCCCTTGGACCTTCGGATTTTGACCCCTAGTTCTACAGCTTCCTTTCCATTGATAAAGTTTGGCTTTCTGTGCATTGATACCTTTCAGGTATTTAAATGCCTGCATCATAGCCTCCTGAGCCACCTCTCTTCTAGCGTATACATTTGGGATATGCATTCGTTGGGCCATTCAAGCATAGCTAACGGATATATGGTATGCGCATAACTTGCTAAAAATAATGCATGCGTACATCTTTTCTTAGGTGCATCTCATACATCTGTCAATTTTTAAAAAGGGATCAAGAGGTGATCCAGGAAATTACAGACCAATGAGTCTGACATCTGTGCCAGGCAAAATGGTAGAAGCTATCATAAAGAATAACATTTCTGAACATATAGATAAGCAAACATTGGTGAGGCAAGACTTTCCTTGGCTAAATCAATTTGCTACATTTTTTGAGGGCGTAAATAGATAACATAAGATATGCCATACTGGGTCAGACCACATGTGGATAAAGATGAGCCAGTTGGTACCGTGTAACTGGATTTCCAGAAAGTATTTGACAAAGTCCCTCATGAGAGACTTCGTAGGAAATTAAAATGTTGTGGCCTAAGGAGCAGTGTCCTATTGTGGACTGCCAACTGTTTAAAAGGTAGAAAACAGAGAGTAGGGCTAAATGATACATTTTCCCAATGGAAAAAGTTGAATAGTGGAGATCCCCAGGGATCTGTTCTGGGACCGATGCTTTTTAATATATTTATAAATGAACTGGAAATGGGTACAACAAGTGAGATGATGAAATATGCCGATGACACAAAATTATTCAAAGTTGTTAAATCACAAGAGGATTGTGACAAATTGCAAGACAACATTGCAAAACTGGGAGACTGGGCTTGCAAATGGCAAATGAAATTTAATGTGGACAAGTGCAAAGTGATGCACTTACAGAAGAGTAACCCAAATTATAGCTACAAAATGCAAGGTTCCACATTAGGAGTGACCACTCAGGAAAAGGATCTAGGTGTCATCGTTGATAACACGTTGAAATCTTCTGCTCAGTGTGCAGCAGCAGCCAAGAAAGCAAATAGAATGCTGGGGATTATTAGGACAGGAATGGAGAATAAAACAGAGAATATCATAATGCCCCTGTATTGCTCCGTGGTGCAACCTCATCTTGAGTATTGGGTTCTGTTCCGGTCATCACATCTCAAGAAAGATAGGGCAGAATTAGAAAAAGTACAGAGAAGGGCGACCAAAATGATAAAGAGGATGGAATAATTCCCCTATGAAGAAAGGCTGAAGAGGTTAGGACTCCAGCTTGGAGAAGAGAGGGCTGAGAGGAGATATGATAGAGGTCTATAAAATAATGAGTGGCATGAAACGAGTAAACGCTAATCAGTTGTTTACTCTTTTGAAAAATACAAAGATTAGGGGACACACAATGAAGTTACTGGGTAATATATTTAAAACTAATAAGAGAAAATAGTTTTTTACTCAACGCATAATTAAGCTCTGGAATTCGTTGCCAGAGGATGTGGTGAAAACTATTAGTGAAGCTGCGTTTAAAAAGGTTTGGACAAGTTCCTGGAGGAAACGTCCATTAACCATTATTAAGGTGGAGTTGCAGAAATCCACTGCTTATTCTTGGAATAAGCAGCTTGGAATCTGTCAACCCTTGGGATCCTGCCAGGTACTTGTGACCTGAATTGGCCACTGTTGGTAACGGGGTACTGGGCCTGAGGGACCTTTGGTCTGACCCAGTATGGCAAGGCTCATGCTCTTATGTGCATACGGCTACAACAAATGGCCCAACAAATGCACATCCCTAGTATATATATTAAGTTCCTTCAGTGACAACTCATAGGGCTTTTGATACAGTCCTACACTGGCCTTTCGCTGGATCATCTCTAGCCTATCAACATCCTTTCTGAGATATGGCCTCCAGAACTGGACACAGCACTCCACGTGAGACCTCATCAATGACCTGGAAAGAAGCATTACCACCACTCTTTTTCTACTGGTCACACCTCTCTCCCTGGGCATCCAAGCATCCTCCTGGTTCTGGGTCACCACTTTACCACACCATTTTGTTGCCGTGAGATCATCTGACACTACCACATCAAGGTCCCTTTTCTAGGCAGCACACTTCAGCCCTTCACCGCCTACTGCATAGGCTCCTGTTGATTTCTATAGCCCCAAAGTACAGGACACTGCCCTTCTAACTGCCAAGAAATTACACCATTCTGTCCACATAAAAAAAAGAGGAGAAGGACCAAGGAAGGGACAATGACTCAGACTTTTCCCAGCAAGACCAGGGGCTAGTGAAGGCATCACATGGAGTGCAGATGATCACGATATTGTATCATCCGTAGGATAGAATACTCTCTACTCTCCTATCTTGTTTCTCAGGCCTGGCCATCCCATGTCAATAAACCCAATTACAGCTGGGTGAGACTTAACCCTTGCCTGACTGATGTATCTCTGATGTTTATGGTGGGGGGGGGGGGGGATGGGGGGGGAATGGTTATAGAATGGAGGGGGATTATAGTTACTGGTCTAATCCGGACCTCTTATCCCTAATTAAGCTTGCAGCACTTCAAAAGGTGAAGTGATAGGCCAAGAAAGGAAAATGCGCTTCAACTTCCCAAGGCCTTGCCACCGAAAAGTGAAATATAAAAATAAATAAAAATGTGCCGAAGAGCACGGAACGAAGTAAGGAGATGCCATGCAAAATAACTGCCTTTTACCTTTATTTAGCAGAATTGAGATCGGATACCAAAACTAAAGACTGCCACACTTCTATTTGTGACCAAAAATAAAATGCCAAGCAGACTCTCTCCCTTTATATCCAAAATAAAGCAAGAAACAAAGAGAAATACTCTCAGAACTATAAAAGCATCACAGGTACTACAATAAACTAAAAAAGTACTGAAACGACGTCAGCATGAGTGCGCAAAGGGTGTAATCTGCCGCCTCAAGCAGTCTTCAGAGACTAGGGCTAACAAATCCTCATCCACACTTCTAAATGTGCCAGAGGCAGGAAAAAAAAAACAAAAAAACGTTCACGAAGCAAAATTGCAAACTATTTCCTGGCATCGTAGTTGCAGGAAATTAACAGGGAAAAAAAAAATGAAGTAAAGAATAATGTGGGATGGACAGCGTGCAGCGTGTCTGCTGAACGGTATATTCTCTGTGGAAGGACTCCCTCTAGACGTCACCAACAGAGTCGCAAGGTTTGGCCACCAACACTACCCCCAGGTCTTCAGGAAAAGCGAAAAGTGCTGGGTGAGACCCAGGGCGACGGAGAACTCTTGGGAGCTGGCAGAGAGGCGTTTCCAGTCGCACCGCGACACAACAGACAGAAAGTCAGTGGCGTTTAAATGCTCCAGCACAATTTGGTAGCATCGTAACGTATTTCTAGGAAAGAGCAGAAAAGCGGCGCCACGCCATGCGGTACGCGCTCCTGAATCTTCCCGTTTCTTCCTACGCAGTTCAACTTTATTTTAGATTATTTCTGGTTTTTACTGTTTTAACATAATTGATTTTATACGTAAACTTGTTCATCACAGAGAAATGTTTGCTAGGCGATTTATAAATTCAGTAAATATAATAATCCTGCTCGGTTTCCTCTTGCTCCTCTGGGATTACGGCTGAATCAGAAGCAGGGCTGGGACCTGGCACCGTGGGCCTTTGTTTGCAACTGGCCGGGTAATCCGCCCCTCCCCCCCCCCTCTCCATTTTAAATCCCCTTCCAGCTCCCTCCCCCCCCTTTACTCCGGGCACTGCAGTAACAGCCCTCAGCTGGGGTTGGGTGGGTGGGGGCATGGCACCAGGGCTCCTTCTGGAACCCTGAAATTATGGGACCTAAAATCCAGCCACCAGATGTCAGCATTGTGCAATGATGATGGTGACGACTTCTTTCCTCCGGTGGCTGCAGCACTATGATCTGCAGCCTCCTCCGGCACTGGCAGGCTTGAGGGGGCAGAAGACCCGTGCTGGGAATCCAACGCCTCGGCTCCTTGCACAGCACTGCACTGAGCTACCAGAGCGGCCCTTCCGAGCTCTTCTCCGATGAGACATCGAGAGCGAAGTTCTCTGGACAACATAGCTCCATCCATAGTTATACGTATAGTGTCCCCCCCTGGGGTATAAAACTATATAAATGTCATACACTGGCCTGGTGAATTAAAGCCCCTTCAACTTAGTGGTTACCTTTAGGTTGAAATGCAGTCTCTATCCTGCTGGGTACATAAGGAACACAACTTTCAAACCGGTCGCGGTACGCAATTTGTATACGGAAGCGGGCCTGTAAGATTTATGCCAGTATTATATACTGTGTGGTGGGAGCCGCACAGCATATAAAATACAGCATGCGTCTGCCCCATATGTATGTGAGGATATTGATAATGCAGGAACACGTACACATTTTTCTATCAATTTGAATAGAAAAATACGTGTATATGTTTTATGCCTAAAATAGCTAACAAATTATATGTAAGAGCACAGAATCAAACACGGAAGCAGGCTGCACAGTTCTGAAAATGCATACTTTTCAGAACTGTCACCCTGAACCGCCAACCAGCTGACTTACCTCCTACCAAAACACCACAGGGGCCAATTAGCTGGGGTAACCTGGGTGTGTTTGCCTCTTCTAAAATAGCAACTTGTGTGTTTACTTCAGGACCTGCCCCTCCCCCCCCCCTGCAAAGAATGCCCCTGGACTGCACTCCCCCCCCCTCCCCATTAAAATTAGGAGCGACAATACAAGTACATGCTTACTGTTGAGGTTTATAAAATATCATAGATGCGTGCACACGCATTTATGCTACTTTTATATGAGCGATTGGGGTGCTTAACTCTCTCAAAATTCCCTCCATAGTGCAAAAAATATAATATAGTGCTACACACAGAATCTAATGGAGGAATACAGCTTTAGTACTAAACCGCTGCAGGAAGGGAAGGTGGGGACATGAGCTGAGGGAGGTATTTCAACTTGGCCAGTTTTTGAGACAACTAGGTTGAGGGCAGTCTTTAAAATGTTTCTAATATTAAAAAAAAAAAAAAAAAAAAGGAACTGCTGTAACTTTGCTGCAGAACACATGCACAGAAACCCAATCCCATTCAGATTTAGCTCATAAGACCCACTGAGTCTGCCCAGTTTACTCCCTGGGGGCAATGCCATAAACCCCCATTTGATGTCTGGTTTTGCCTCCACTTGTTTACAGAAAGTTCCAATATTGTGAGGGCAATTAACATTTCACTGAAGAATGGGAAGTGACCTGATACTTCAGAATAAACCGGGGCTTCGTACACACAAGCAGAACACGGCAGAAAACAGATGCTCGTCAGAGCAGGGCACATAAAGCTTACATTTAATTTTAATACTAAAAATAGTATCAGCTTCTCAGGTAATTACACAATTACTAAATTATACTGGTCAGAGAGGGGGCATGGAGTGATCCGACTTCCTGCTCCACTAACCTTCTGTGTCAAGAGGACACAAAGCTTCACTTCCAGGCCAAAGGGCAATGCATGGTAACAGTAATTAGAGCAATGAATCAGAACTACAGTTTCAATGAAGCACTGCTTGCAAATGTTTTCAATTATGACGAACTGAACCTTTTGGAATGCCAAGATCTCTGCATTTAAGGGAGCGTGCTTTGTAAAGATTTAGAAACCATGCAACAACTAATCTCAGACTATGCCCGAATAATCCTAAAGTAACACATTTTGCAGTGACATTACCTAACAATGTTCAAGCCTCCAAGTCTCCATATTATTAGATTATTATTAGTATTAAAATGCTACCCAATTAGAGCTAAGGAAACAGAAAAGGGGGAGGGGCGCGGAGCATAGAATGTTCTAGAACACAATCACAGAGGCGGTAATCTCAAGACTTCCGGTTCAGACTCCTAAACCCACAAATTACCCAGTACTTCTCCCTTATCAACTTCCATATGAGTCTTGCCATTTACAAGAGAGAGCTCTCGTTTAAAAACTATAAATGAGTCTAAAAACAAAACAGAGGTCCAGACAAACAGCACGTTCTCGCCTCTTTCACTTGCAACTTGGAGCCTCCCAATAGCATTTTAATCAAAGGTTTGCAGAGTTGCTCTCCATAAATAACTGAGCACTGCATCTGTCCGGTTATCAGATCACAGTTTGTGCTAAATTTAATCAGGAGATTTGCAAAGGCATGAAGGTTGCCGATTTTCACTTGAGATGATGCAAAATTGGGCTGTTCCCTTCTATTTGCAGAAATGAAAGCCATCACAACAAATTTGTTAACTGCAAATCATTTCTAAAAAGCTTCTCCTGCTCTGTGCACAAGGTAAAAAAAAAAATCATCTGAAAGCAGGGCTGGTCGGAATGGAAGAGGAGAGACGGAGGCACTGACTGGGCCTGGGAAAAGGTAAATACGCGGAGAGCGAGAGAGGCACTCAGAGGAGGAGGAGGAAAATGAAATGGTGCTCCTGCTCGCCCACGTCTAACTGCACATCGTAATTCACATTATTATACTCCAAACCCCCCTCAGGGAGGCGTGGGGCATTTTACCTGCGTGTATGTACTGAATATGTGGCTCTGCACTTCGTCCATTGAATCCAGTCCGTAGGCCACTGTTCCAAGGTGAAGACGTTTGAAGACCATCTCGTTCTGCGTTAGAGTCCCTGCCGGATAAGACATTTGTACAGAAAAAAAAAGTTCACGATTTTGCAGAGTAGGAAAGGTAAAGATGACCTCTTTGCTTTTCTCTCTCATAGGCCTGATGGAAGGAAGACCAACTAGTTCCCATTGCATTAGATGTGCTGACCCTTTTGTTCTGTGTGTTTAAGTGGCATGATCCACTGGCCACGTTACATCCTCCAAGAAAATGGCTCACTCTAAGGCACTCGGCTTGTACTGCCATTAAAATGTTCTGCAGAAAAGAATGATTTTATCAAAATCCTTACTGTGCTATGTGCAGGGACCTTCATTTTCTGTTTTTGTTTTATTTTTCCCGGGGATTTCAATGTTATAACAAAAGAAAAAAAAACCAGTGGAAAAAAATAACTTTTCCATTGATTTTTCTCTTGTATGTTATATGAACATAAGAGTTGCCATACTGGGTCGGTATCCTGGTCACAAGTACCTGGCAGGATCAAGGGGTAGGTAGATTCCAAGCTGTTTATCCCAAGAACTTTTCCAAACCATTTTCAACGCAGCTAAACTAATAGCTTTCACCAAATCCTCTGCCAACAGATTCCAGAGCTTAATTATGCGTTGAGTAAAAAAATATTTTCTCTTATCAGTTTTACGTTACGCATTAACTTCTTTGCGTGTCCCCTGGTCTTTGCATTTTTTGAAAGAGTAAACAACTGATTAACATTTACTCGTTCCATTCCACTCATTATTTTATAGACCTCTATCATATCCCTCCCTCAGCCGTCTCTTCTCCAAGCTGAAGAGTCCTAACCTCTTTAGTATTTCCTCATAGGGGATCCATTCCATCCCCTTTATCATCTTGGTCGCCCTTCTCTGTACCTTTTCTAATTCTGCTATATCTTTTTTCAGATGGGGTGACCAGAACTGCACCCAATACTCAAGAAGAGGTCGCACCATGGAGTGATACAGAGGCATTATGATATTCTCTGTTTATTCTCCATTCCTTTCCTAATAATCCCTAGCATTCTGTTTGCTTTCTTGGCTACTGCTGCACACTGAACAGAAGATTTCAACGTATTTTCAGTGATGACACCAGATCCTTTTCCTGAGTGGTCACTCCTACTGTGCAACCTTGCATTATGTAACTATTATTTGGGTTATTGTTCCCTGAGTGCATAACTTTGCACTTGTCTACATTAAATTTCATTTGCATGCCCAGTCTCCCAGTTTTGTAAGGTCCTCTTGCAATTTCTCAAAATCCTCTTGCGATTTAACAACTTTGAATCATTTTGTGTCATTAGCAAATTTGATCACCTCATTTATTGTTTCTATTTCCAGGTACTTTATAAATATATTAAAAGACAGTGTCCCAGAACAGATCCCTGGGGCACACTACTATTCAGCTTTTTCCAGTGGGAAAATTTACCATTTAGCCCTACTCTGTTTTCCATTTTTTAACCAGTTGGCAATCTACAATAGGACACTGCCCACTAACAGGCCGATATGCGCTCCAGCGGAGCGCCCGGTTAACACGCGTTTGGACGCGCACTTTCAACGCGCTAGCTTCACCCCTTATTTCAATCCAGCTGCAGCAATGAAGTGAGATTAGAGGGCCAGCAGTCATATAATTTAGCCCTTCAGACTTCCAAGAAGGGGACCACCTTGCTTCTCAGATATTTAGGTGGAGGGGAAGATGGGGAAAGAGAAAGTGGGGAGGAGGGGGGAATCTCATCACCAGCCAGATCCCCAAGGAGAACTCGGGTCAAAAAAGTGTGCCCTTCCCTAATCTAAGACCATACAAAATTAGAAACAAACAAAAAAAAACCCTTTCATGAGACAAATAATTAATGCCTGAAACCATGTGAGAGAGACAGAGCTATAATCAAACGGCTGGGCCACAATTATGGAACGCCTTACCGCAAAATTTAAGGCTTGATCCGAATATTAGAACATTTAAGAAAGGAGTTAAAAGCAAGCATTCTCTTAATTTCTAATGTCAGATATTATAATCAAGTTCCATGATTTTGTCACTAACTTTTTTTTTTCTAATTGGATTTTAGATGTTTTGCTAAGAATTTTATGTATTTTATGATTACGAAATGTCGGTATATAAAAACGAATAAATAAATAAATGTGCTAAGGTATTAGCTTACCTGTTTTATCCGTTAGTAAATAGGAAATCCTTCCTAGCTGTTCCGGGATGGTGCTCGCTCGGACCACGGTGCCTGGAATTTTGGAATCCCTGCGGATCATCAAGCTGTAGACAATCTTTCCCATGTCTAGGTTCACCCGCAAACTGGAAAAAGGTAGAAAAAAGGACGGAGAGAACAGATTTAAAAATCCACACCATACAAAACAGCAAGACGACTATTCTCCCTACAAGCTTCTGTAAGCCGCCATCATAAATATGGCGCACTTTAGCTACCAAAAAATCTATGTAAAAAACGTCAATATGAGCAGAAGGGAACTCAAGAACTGCCATAATTTATGCTTTTTTTTTTTTTTTTAATGGAGTTCTTATGCAATAATGAGGGTGAATTCTTCTGTTCCTGAAAGGCAGGGGGCCTCAGGCCTTTAGCTGGACCGTGGAGCTCATTTTTCCACAGCCTGCCTACACTTTTTCTTCCCATGGTTCACGGGTCTGGCTCATGAAGGATGATTTTATTTGCCACATGCAGCGGTGCAAAGGCTAGCAGGGTTCCCAGGTCCTGGCCAGCAGAAGAGGCCGTCCGGTGCCATGCCACTAAAAAGAGAGCCACTGGAGGAGAAGCCAGGCCCCCGCCAGCAGATGATCAAGGGGGGGGGGGGGGGGCGCGTGAGAGAGAATGGCAGAGAGAGAGGAAAGAGAGCCCTGGATGCACACTTCCCTACACTTTAGGGTGGCGGCAGGGGTTCCCAGCGGTGTTGAAGGGCTGCCGCGTTCCGACGAATCTAGAAACATTCTTACTGGCGCGGTCTGTCAGACACCTGGGAGCTCTGCCCTCTGCCTCCCTCTTTCCTAGCATTTCTAATGCAAAATTATTATTGAAAGAGTAGAAAATTTCCGCACAATGTAGCCACAACGTACAAGAAAACAATATAAACCAGAACAAGTGTTGCACCGGCAGGATGACGTGGCAATAAACTATACGTGAGAATCAATGACATTTAAAACGATACAGCCACCTGCAAATTACGTACGTATAACCTGAAGCAGGTGGGAAACATCTAATAACCATGCAGGCACTAAGCATTCTATCAAGGTCCATATCAGAATCATTTAGCCTGCCAACTCAGATCCAGGCTAATCTTTTTCCTTTTTATAGATTATTTCCTTGCCACGTATGCATGGGAAAAAGAAAGTGGTGCCGGGCCAGGCCCGAGAAGGCGCCATTTCACGTCACACTTTGGCATAGGTCTCAGGACTGACCACCACCATTGTAATTTGGAAGACCTGGGAGTAGGACGTTGAGTGGGCATTCCCCCTGCCCCCCTGGACCTCCGCGGATGGGGTAAAGCAAGAGCTGGGGTGGTTCTCGGCCCCAGGGACTTTTTTTTTTTTTTTTTTTTGGAGAGGAGGAGGTGGTGGTGCATGGGAGCCTGGGGAGGCCAGGTTTTGTCTGGGGGAGGGGGCAGAATTGGAGGTCCTGGTTTGTTGGTCCTAGGGAGGACCCCAGGATGGCTCTGGAGAAGCCCAGTAGGCCTTGGGGAAGTCTCTGGAATGCTTCAGAGGGTTATTCTGTTTTCTTTCTTTAATTTTCAAAATAAAATAGAAGTTAAACCAACTATATTTCATTGATTTTTCTTTGTTTTGAAAACTTCACAGACACTTCCTATTTCATTTCAAACGAATGCACATCCCTAACTAGGGAGGTTAAGAGCGCTGGTCGCTGACATAGCAGCTGCAGTTTTTGGAGTGAAGGCTGAGCCAAGTCCGATTCTTACGCAAGTAAGATTGGCAAGTAAGATTGGCTCAGCCAATCCTCTACAACCTCCACTGGCTCCTCTACAAAGTCCTAACCATCATGCACAAAAACTTAAAACAACCTAGCGCCACTGGATCTCACCTTCCAGTTCCACACCAACAACTCCTCCAGACCGATAAGAGCATACCAAGGCACCCTGCTCGTACCACAATCTAGAACTTCTCTAAGGAATAGGGCCCTTTCCACAGCAGGACCTACTCAATGGAACTCTCTCCCACCGGATCTCAGACAAGACCCCTGTCCAATCTCTTTCAAGAAAACACTCAAAACATGGTTATTCAGCCTAGCATTTCCAGAGCCCTCTTGTTAACCAACTACTTTCTCATCTCAGCCTACACAGACTCTTCCAATTTCCCCTCTTAAGTATATCCTGTTGTAATTTGCTCTCAGACCCACTCTCCTTTTCATTTTCTCACCCTGTTTCCCTCGACAAGGACCACTGATCCCTGCTGGTCCGGCCTTTTTCACATCTCCTTTTCAAGCTCTTTGCTCTCCTTCATTCATTCCGTTTCTCCCCCCTGGCAACCTACCCAAACTGTTTTAGACTATCCAACGCCTAGTTTCTTTCCTTAGTGCTATAATACTCTAATCTTTGCTCTCGCTATTATTTCATGCATATTCCTTGTTACTCAAAGTCGGTTTTTTGAGATGTTAATCAAAGTTGTTTTTAGATTTATTTAATTTATTTAAAACTTTTATATACCGGTATTAGTATGCAAACATCATACCGGTTTACATTGTAACTGAAAGATTGAAAATACAATTAACAGGGAGGGGGGGAAGGAGGGAGTAAATACATAGTGCAGTAAGATGAAGGAAAGGGAACATCAACTTTGAGAGGTAAACAGGAAATTAATTACAGAAGGGCTATATACAGTATTTACAGGAAGGCTAATAACAGAGTACAATTTGAACAGGTCTCTTTTTTTAAAAACCTGTTCAAATTGTACTCTGCTATCAGCAGAGTACAATTAGATGTTTCTTGTTCTATGTAATTGCTCAAGGGCAAGCCTTTTTTGTTTCACTGTAAACCGGTTTGATTTGTATCAAATGCAAGAAGATCGGTATATAAAAGACAAAAATAAATAAATAAATAAATAAATAAGTATCCGCTGCCCCATTCAAACAAGGAAAGCTACTTATTGCTTTTCCATCCACAAGAGGGGTCACTGTACCATTTGATCTTTCATGGCAGGTAGGTTAAGGCAAAAGGAAAAAAAAACAAAACCCAGCAGCAAAATCCAAAAAGAATTACAAAAAGCCTCCGATTCTTGCTTTTCATTTGCAAAAAGCCATTTCATATCCTGATCAGTTTGCACGCACCTGGACTCCACTATGAAGGGATATGGGCTAGGAGGGTAGGAGGCAAGGAACAAAGGAGTAGCCAGATAGAGAGGTGTAAGATAAAGACAAAAGCCTAACTAGAAATCAGAGGAGCTGTCAACGGAAAGACTCCTGTCCCTGTGCGGTTAGAAAGTAGATTTATTATTAATAATAACATATACATCCGAAAACTAGAAATGCAGGTGGCATCCACGCTGGGCAAGAGCGACTTCTGTCCTCTGAGAAACACAAACCGGCACACCCTGCTCACCTAATGGGAATAATGTTTGAGAAGAGCACAAGGAAGCGGATGATCTGCAGGTACCAGCGGCCCGCGAAGTGCTGAAGGGCCACCATCACCAGGGAGACTATGACCAAAGCGCTGAAGAGGATTTTCGTCAGGCAGTTCACTTCCAAATCAAACAAGCCGATCTGAGAGAGAGAGAAAGAGAAAACACAAATCACTTGAAAAGCGGAAAGCTAAGTCCCACACGTGTAGAACGCGTGACAAAAAAGACACGGGGATAACACTGAGGAAGAGCCAACAACAGGTCTGGTATTCACCTTGTCGGGTTGCTCCGAGTAGGGTTTTAAGACCGTCACCTGCTCGGCCGTCCTGCTGTGCCAGGTCATGGTCCGAGCTTCTTCATTCACTCATCGTTATGCCTCATTTGAGGAAGGACTCTCAGGGGGTCCGTGTTCAGCAGTAGCTGAGCGCCTCACTCGGCCGGTTAGATTTTAGCCAGCTACGTTTGAGTGGATTTTTAGCTGAACCTTGCCAGCCAGATCTTCAGCAGAAAGCCACCCTAAATCTATTCCAGCTAAATCTAGGAGCTCTCCACTGATCACCTGAACATAGCCGGCTAATTATAGCTAGCCAGCTAAACAAAAATAATCACTTAAGTGCAGAAGCTCACTAAAGACAACCAGCTAAGTAAACGTAACCTCAGGGCCTGATTCATCACGGCCTTTTCCCATAGACCCAGAATGGGAGAAATGCCTTATGAATCAGTCCCTTAGCTGGTCAGAAGGCTTGCTGTTAGCATGCTCAGAATTACCCAGTAAAAACCTACCTGCCTAGCCCTGAAAACCAGTGCTAACTGCTCACCCAGTCACATCTCTGGTCCACTACATTTAATTGCCTGGTAAATCTAGGTTGCTAAATTTCAGCTGCTCAGCCCTAGTCCGTTTTTTTCAAAGGCTTTGGGTTTTACTGGCTATGTCCTTATTTAGCTGGCTAGATCCCTCTGAAAGCTGACCTCTTCTTGGAGTTTCAGTGTTGCTCTATACTTTACCAAGCTCTTGAATATTTTTGTTGGTTCATAGGTAGAAGCTTAAAGCCATTTACAACTAAGGGGTGAATTTTCAAAAGTGTTGCACATGTAAAAATTAGCATATAAATGAATACATAGCCTCTGCTCGCGTATTCCCTATTAATAAAAGTTGAACATATGCATATTTTCACTTTCATTTACACACATGCTTGTAAAAAGGCCATCTAGGGGCATTCTGGGACCCGGTCAACACTTAACAGGCACACATCTGTCAAGTTACTTGCGTATTTTCACACCTGCTAATTGTCTGGCATAGGCGATATTTAATGTGCTTATTGTGAAGCCCCGACTGGGTGGGAGCTCAGGCTGAAGACCCCCGGAAGTCAGGAGGACTGGGCAAACAGCTGGACTAACTGATAAACTGGTTAATCTCATTCACGTGCTCACGTTTTAAAATTGGTCCATTCATGCAAGTCAAGTCCTCCTTTACGTACGCGGTTTCGATGCGCTGCATATATTCACAAACATACATGTACGCGCTGCGGGGCAGAGATACGCATGTTTATAAAACCCACATATATATATATCACATACGTGGCTTATAAAATACTTGCGTGGATCTGCTCGCGACCAAGCAAGCGTATTTGTTTGAAAGTTATCTTCTTGCGTATTTGACATTCGCAGCCAAACTGCAACGGATGGCTCAGCTGCTGACTTTTCACTTTCTTGTCTTAATACAAAGTACATAGAAATAGCGCGGAAAACAACAGCTGCTCATGAAACGGCCACGTCCTGACTTTCAGTGACAACCTTGGCAAATGACTGAGGTAAGGAGAATCTCATGAAACAGAGGTTTAGGGTCCTATTCACTCTGGATTGCTTCCGTAATTCCATGGACATTTTCCCCTTAAGACGTTTAGTAGGAAATGGCCTGTAACAACTGCAGAACCTGCTGCAGAGCTACGGAAAGGGCAAAAAGCGTGATCACCGCACGCTATGCAGCAAGCCAAGCCTTCTGAAGTTGTTTGCTGCACCTGCACAGCCCTACTCAGAACTCTGTTCGTGCTTGGTATTTTCCGGGATTATTGTACCTATAAAAAAAAAAAAACAACAGTTCTTGCAGCCAGAAATCTTCAGCCATGCCTGGAGCTTTCTGTGTGTGCGTGAAGCCCTGGAATCAGCCTGCTGAACCTGCTCAGTTCATTTTTCATGGAGGCGGAGCGCTCCGCGCACCTTGCCTGTTTCCCGACCGGGCTCATAGGAGACCAAGGAGGATCCAAAAACTAAGATCACGGCAAGCGCTCAAATATGGGCTCTGCAATTACTCAAAAGTGCTGCCCGCAATTATACGTGCTCCTAGCAATCTTTCAAAGGAAACGTGCACTTGTGGCAAGCAGTACCTTACTCCGTGGGTTCGAGGCATTCATTACGCTTCGCTGTTCTCTGCCGGTGTACAGGACCAGGCCTACAACGGTACCTTAACAATCAAATACAACAATTAGACAGCCACGAAATGGTAAAAAACAGTCATTCAGCAGGTTCAGCTGTTCTGCTTGCACTGAAACGCTCCGTATGCTAACGGCAACCTTACTTTTCCCCTACGCGGACATGATCCTCAGGCGCTCCCCCCCCCATTGCTCCGGACATTTAGGTGTCATTTCAAAAAAGAGTAAGCCCCATAGTTTTGGTGAAAACTCGTGATTTTATAAAACTGGAAGCCTGCTGTGACGTTTGCAGTGCTGCTGAAAAGCTGGTCACCTCACTCAGTAGACAGTAACGTCATCCAGCAGCTTCGGGAGAATCCCTCCCCCCATCCTAGTCCAAAGAAGAAAGCAGCCACCTCCAGACAGGGATCCCCCCCTCCCCCCTCCATCAGATCTGGAGGAGGGAAGGAGATATGGCCAGTCGAGGATCCTCTCCCCTGAAACCAGCTAACTGGGGATCCCCTCCCTTAGGCCTGGAGGAGAGGGCGGGACAGATAACCACGGCAGACCTATGGATCCCCTCCTGCCACTTGTACTTTAACGCACACTAATCCCCAAAACCCCATGTAATGCTATTCTTTTGGACTACAATGGCTTCCGTAGGTGAGGCAGGCTAAATGGGTTAAGTGGCTCATTAACGACAGACCTCCCAATGAGAAGCCGCTACCAAGCATTTCTGCTTTTGTATCAGAGACCTGTGCTAGGGACTGAACTTCACTGGTCTGGTGGTCTTTAGACCATTATGAAGACAAGTAGCTTTTAGTGTTTATTCCAGATTTTATCTATCTTATACTCCTTTTCAAGCAATATTTGGTGCAAGAACATTTAAATCCCAACATTCTTTTAAAAAAAACAAAAAAAAAAAAACCCCAGCTCTGTGCAGCCACCCAAATGTTAGCTGTGTTACAAAAAAATAAATCTCAGTTGCATGTAATGCAGCTCAAGTTAACTTGGAGATAGTGCTGCTTGGAGGCAAAAGCAACAGCAAATTTAAAAACATGACTCCTTATCTGGATGATGTCTGGGTCACACAGTACACTCCTACTGTCCTGACTCTTGGATCTATGTCAGCTAGATACAGATTCTGCTTTCCGCTGACCCGACCATTGGTCTTAGGGGGTTCAACTAAAGCCTACACCGATACCAGATTTTTTTGCCACTGTTCAAAAAGCTGTCTTTAAAGGCTGTCGTCGCCACTCTAAGCACTATTTGATCCGAAGGTTGGCCAAAGACGCATGTCAACCGCCTCTTCTTCCCAACAGAGGCATTTAATGCTGCTCTGTAGTGTTACATACCCGCCTTGAAAAAAGTATTACCTGTCCTAAAGGAAAAAAAAAAATCATCTCTCCGTAAAGTAGGGATTTCTTCCCGGTACCCACTCTGCTCCCTCACCGTCACCCACAATTTGAACCTATCACACGGCAGAGGGCTGAGGAGCAAGGAAACCAGGGTTCCCATGCTTGGCCCCAGACCCCCGTCTCCCAGAGAAAACGCCTTTTCACCGCAATCATTGCTCTCCCGTTTGTGCCATTTTAGTGCCAGCCAGTCTTGGAGCGGGACATTTCAATTTGGCGAGTGTTTTAAGTCAGCCAAATTTAGATGTTTTTTTTTTTTACAAGGCTCTTCTCGGTGAACCTCGACACAAAAAAAAACAAACAAACACTCAGGTTAGGGAGAAACCCGCTTTCTCTGGGAATCAGGGAGAATGTGTTCCTTCTGACAGATCATGTCCAGCGGTGAGGCCTACCCTGTCTTTTCGGCTGCTTCGACCTAATTTCTGCAACAGATTAGAACGTCAATGTCAGCAATCATCAAGGACAATTCCGGCGCTGGTTATCCAGGACATGGCCAAAGGCCATCCGAATTCCAATTCCTCCTCGGCTATAAATGTCCAAGAGGTAATTATACGTCAATTCAAATCCCCAGAGGTGTTAAGACAATCGGAAAAAAAAAAACCTCACTGCAACAGTAATTCCCCCAAGTGACAGACACGATTATTTCAATTACAAATAGGATTTGGAATAAAATTGTTAACATGCTCCCATCCCCAACAACAACCAAAAAAAAAAATAATCCCTTGTTTCTCTTACCTGAAGCAACGACTGTGCTGGCCCACAGAGTGTTTTCGATGCTCAAGCTTTCGTTCACCGGTGGGTCGCTGTCTTCCTGGCAGAGGGACAGAAGAGGGGAAGAGAAGCGTCAGCTGTGTCTTGTGCAACGTGCACAGATCCAAGTCACCGAACGCCCCCCTAAAGAGGCTGCTCCTAGCCAGAGCAGAAATTAAAAACACGCCTCCGAGACTACCACACAGTGAGCTAACCGGGAAAAGAAACCCTGTTCCCCTCTAGACAAGGCAACACCTGAGGGGAGAGATTTGCGTTCTCACTTTGACTGATAATCGTCTGCGGAGAGATATTTAGGAACAGCCTCCGGGGGTCGCCACAACTGGAAAATCGTCAGCTAGTGCACCCGACCTCAGGTCAGCATTGCGTTCAGGTTCGTATGTGCTTCTCTAGTTTCGCTGGTTACCTGCACTTTTCAGCACCCCCCCCAAAGTCGCTTTGCCCACAGAAGAGGCCCCCCTGCAGTGGATAAAGCACAAGCATCCCTGGGCTAGCGCAGGCGTGAAAGGTTAAGACGCGCAAGACGCGGCTCAGAGTTTTAAGAACACGCGTCACCCCCGCTGCCCTTGCGAGCTGGCTGCAGACACGGGGGGGGGGGGGGGGGGTCTGGGCTTCACTCATCCAGGAGGAGGGGAGCAACTTTTGGAAGTTATTATGGAGGGGCCTTACTGGAGCGGCAGGACCTCGGGCTTCCCGCCAGCACAGAGGCAGCAAAGTTTAACAAAAGGGTGGGATAAGCATACAAAGCGGGAATCTGAAAAGTCACTTCGCTTGGGTAAAACAATGCTTTGCTCGCACATGTGATCTGGTTTTCAGGTTTGTTTGTTGTTTTTTTTTTAAACTGATCGCCCGCCACATGGCTAAAAATAAGCACGCAGGGCGCCACGGGGGCTTATTTACGCTCGCGTCAAGAGGCATTCTCGTGGGCGGGATTCGGAGAAACGCACACGCTTTTGAATTTTCAGAAGCCCGCGCATACATTTTTCGGGGAAGTGCTACGTGTACACAGTAGCAGCTGTAAACGGCTTTGGCTCGGGAGGGGGGGGTGTGATTTTCAAAGGGAAAGTAGACACCTCAGGTGGATCTCAGATATGTTTTGGCAAGGAGCATAAAGTAGCCACAGACTTTGCACCCAGGAGGGCAGTTTTAAAATTAACCCCCACCCCAATAACGAAATCGTGGAAATCGTTGCAAGAACAATTAGGTGTTAATTTCCAACAACCGCTTGGCGTTTCAATTAGGCAGCTAAGATTCGGGGTTCCTAAATTTAGGTGAATTTTCAGCTAAACATAGGTGTCTAAATTTTCAGCTGAAAATATATCTTAAGCTTGGGCCCCATACATTTAGGTCTGCAATTCATTCACCCATATTGAGGTTCCCAAGTTAGATGCCCAGTGCCGAGAAACCGCTCCGGGTGATAAAACTTTCCAGCCCCGCCCCCTTCCATGAGCGCCTCCCACTTTTCAGGGGCTCACTTTTAGTAGCACAACCTGCTCAGTTTTCAAAGTGGCCGATTAGCTCCCTAAGGAGGCCACTTATCAAACTGCGGTAACGCATGAACGCAAGTCATTAGGAAATTTATCTCAGTGTGCCCTAACTTACTATCGCAACAGAACCCGTTCGCCAGAAGCTTGATAGAGGATGATCAAGGCAAAATTTAGGTTTTTCTCTTAGGTGCACAATTTAGGGACCTATTCACCAAGCATTTTCCCCCACAGACAGGAAAAAAAAAATGCCCCTTAGACACCAATACTCAGCTGACTTCCGGGGACCCTAATTTTGGGCTGAATTTAGGTTTGCCATCGATTCTCCCAACCTTTGGATCCTAAGCTAGGCTCCCAGCCCTGGAAGTACAATGGTGAGCGCCTTAACGTCTCTCCCCAGAACTGGCCCCTCCCCCGACTCCACCCAGCAGAGGGAGAGGAATTCTTTCTTGGTCCAGATCGAGGTTCCTAACGTCTTACAGAGGTTGCCTACATCTTTCGAATATCAGGCTCGAAGCTTCCCCCACCCCCCAAAAAAGACATCAAATGGGAAACAGCATTGGTGATTCAGGTTCGATGCATGTTAGCACGTGACAACGCACGCTAGTACAACATTAGTGCAATCTCATAAACAGGCCCCTAGGTAAGACGCCTATAACCATTGAAAACTTACCCCTTCGTCATTAAAATCCAGCAGGGTGGAGGGACAAAATAGCACCCCCCTCACCTTGCTCCTGTATGTGCTCACCCATAGAATATCCCTAGCCATTAAGATGAGAAGAAAAGCCCAAAGATCAATTTTGTAACAGGAAGTAAACTGGGCAGAGGTGAGATGGGCCCCATTGTCCTTCTCTGCCGTCAGATTCTGTGTTTCAGAGAAAGGTTTAAATCAAACTGACTGAACATTTTAAAAAAAAGTGTCTCAATTGACCACAATGGATTGCTTTTCCAGAAGGACAGCCGCTACTCTTACCTGAGACAGGCAGCTGTGCAATATAAGCAACTCTCTGCTCCATCATTAACACCTGCTCATAAACAACTAGCACTGGACTCGTACATATTCATTAACACTTATTAACTCACCCTGGTAAAAGTTCCCACAAAGTTATGAATGTCGATATTTGGTTCCTCTGCGTAGACGTAGGATCGGATCTGGAGAAGATCCTGTTGTGCAAATAAGAAAACACACATTGTTCATCAGTTTTACGGCGCCAAGTCATCCGTCGGCATGAAAGCCCTCAGATTCTGGTTCAGTTTTCAAAACCGCATGCGATAAAGCAAGGAATGGGAGCGGGTTATACATTTTCAAATCAAATAAGAGATTCCACCACAACAAAGATTGTTTCATTTAGGCTGCCGGGTTTCTGCCAGAACCCCCAAGAATGTTCTGATCCATGACGCGTTACCTATGACGGGTGGAACTTTCCCTTTTGGAAGCAGTTTGTCTGAGAAGCTTATTACGGAGGGAAGTAGTGAGCCAACATCTACTGCTAAACTGTCCACAGACAATTCCTCTGGCCCGCATACTCCCACATTTCACAGGCTGGACTAAAGGAACTCCCCAATGACTCTTGAAGTTGCCTTCAAATAAAATTCTTGATTGCATCTCGTCGGAAAGTTATCGTCATTAACGGTTCTCATGGTGCATCCCAAACCAGTCAAACCATTTTCCAATGCCTTCCACAAGGGTGGAAGATTATTCTTCCCAAGTGCAGAATGAATTATTTTCAAAAAGGGACTTCTGCTGGTCAAACAGAGTTTTATGTGCAAAAATGGTCCTCCAGATAGACAGGTAAGCTGAGGCGTGCATGTCGTGTTCACCTACAGGTCTACTTGGGCTGAGGACTAACACGCAACGCTTTTGGATTTTAAAAAGCACGTATGTAAATTTTCACAAGAAATTTGTGCGGAGGTTTTAGAAGCTATCGCTCGTGCGGGCAGATTTGGTGGGATCATTTTCAAAGCAGACTTGCGCGCGTAAGCTCCGGCATCTGGCACAACTGGTGCATGACGTTATAAAAGGACCCCGTAAAAATCATTTGAAACGGGTCTCCATGCTTGCTGAGTCAGAAAGATAACCGCGGACCACTACTGAAGCTCTAGCAAACATTATAAACAGCACAATGTCCACGCACGGTGTGCCATGTACCCACGCTAGTATTTCAGAAAACGCACAGAGGAGAACAGGCGGGTTAAGTGATTTGTCTGGGGCTGATACACTGAGCGCTTGGCAGAGAAGTGTATATTTTCACACCTTTGAATTCCAACCAGTAGCTGCAGCACCAGATACACATCTATGACAGCTTTTTGCAACCTTCAGTATTCCATTTTTAGCCTACAGTGGTTATAAATAAAATACACACGTCTAAGAAAACAAATTCTAATTGCCTTTGCGGGACGTGCATGAGATGTCAGGAGGCCCTGGATGTTGCACGGGGGAGAGGAAGTACTCACAGCAGCAGTGGGTAATCTCTGTGTACAGGAGATGGGCAGACGCAGCTTCCAGTCTGTCTCACCGTCCAACTGATCCGTGCGCAGGAAACAAGAACCTGTAGATTTCAAAGACCATTAAAGACTTTTGTTTCTCACTCGTGTAACCACCTTAGGTTCCACACAATCAGCAGCGTTATATCCCTGCCCGTAACTGCTGGCAGTCCATCTCGATCAATCGCAGGCTTTCGACCCCAGGAGCTAGTCAAGACCCCACACTGCATGCCAATGAGGTGGTGCAAACTGGTGGCCAATTTCACTTGGGCCAGCCAGGGGACACAGTGCCACCCGGTCCCTTCTCAAGGGAAACCAAATTCTGACCGCAATGCTGCAACCAGAAAAGAAAACAAACATCTCACTTTCTACCACATAACCCACTTCAGCTAATTCACCATACCACAAGGACCACCCATGCAATTTCAATTCCTGTGTTATGCTGATGTACAGAAAAACTGGCTATCACTCCAATTCTCAATGCAATCGCTGTGCCTGGCGATGCCGTGGTGCGGGAACGCGAGCACACACGAGTCAGAGGAGACCCTCAAGCCATGTTCCAGCTGTAAGCTGCTCTCAGGGCCCTTTGCCACAGGAAACAGGGACAAAGTTAGACACAACTGAGGCCCGAGGGCAGAAATGAAGGAGGGGGGGGGGGGGGTCCAGTTGGTTCTGGTAAGCCCCAGAGCTCTGCCTTAGTGATGTCACTCAACTTCACCAAAGGGGCGCCCTATGGTGCTGGGACCCCCGACCCCCCCCGGGAACTGTCCCGCTTGCCTGCGCACCCCTACCAAAACCAGTCCTGCACAGAAAGCTTGGATCTCTCACACATCTTTCCATTTGCACCACAGGGGCATTTTTAAAATACAAATCTATGTGCGTTATTCCCCTCTGCTTCTCCCCCTACCAAAATGCACACCCCAGGAATGCTTCTTTAGTGCAGTTACAAGTTCACGCACTGTGGGATAACAGTTTCAGACAGCCAATATACATACTTAAGTTGCTATTTACACATGCAAATTGTTTTTCAAAAACAAAACAAAAAAAAAAAAAGCATCCTCCCTATGTTTGCAACTGTCCTTACAGCCAGCAAAGCTCAGCGGAACGAGTGCTAACATCATAACGTGCTCCGTTTATTTAATTCCCCCATGCAACACAAGCCACTATGAAACATTCCACTAGCTGTGTGGGTTCCGCTATCTGCATCCTCTTAAATAAAATGATACCCAAACCATCAGCGGGAGGAAAAAAAAAAAAAAAAAAAGACCACCAGTCTAAACTTAAAAGCAGGTCTCGATTTTCATTCCTGCAGCTCACAAACTGTATTTAGGTCTGTCACATTTTCAAGAGATTATTCTTTCCTAATGGCCACTGAAAGGTTAACGGTTATTTTCCAAATTGATCCCAGATGTTTACCATTCTTTTCCGACGTCCTCAGAAAGACCATGTCAGCTGGGACCCGCTGATTCTATGGTGCAAAAAGAAAGGCCGTTATTGTAAGCATAAATCCACCCGTTTTGTAACACAGGGGCCTACGCACTAAGCATTTGCCCTGTAGATGCAAAAGCAGAAAAAATCTGGCCCATAGTAACATACGACGATAAGGTAGCTGTCAGAAGCTAGGGATCTTTTGGCCTAACCACTATGCCACCATAGACCCTAGCTGTCTTCTGGCACTCTCTTGCATCTTTCTCAGGCTTCCTTGAATTCTGTTTTATTTACTCGTAACCTCTACTGGCTGGGAACGCCAAGCATCCAAAACTATCAATAAAGAAGTACTTGCTCGGCTTCATACTGTGCATGGTGTCTCTCCCTTGCTCCTGAGCTGCTAACTTCTCTGGGAAAACGCAGCCTTCACACCCGCCTGCTAGTGCCCACCAGGGAGCTGCTCGAGATGCGAGGAGGTCATTTTTCAAAAGGTTTTTGAAAATTGCTGCGATATTGGCTACTTTTACTCATGAAACTCCTTTCAAAAATTCAACTACACTACTCTGGCTTTAGGGAACTGCTGGAGGAAGACTTAGCAGCTCCTGGCCCAAAACCACGGACACGGGGGTAGCTTTCCTGAGCAAGCGCTTTCTAATTGCAAGAGCCGTAAAATGCGCTAGGTCTGCACGCGTGCCAAGGAGCATCATTTGTAACGTCACACTGACCTTTTCAACAATAACCAGGTCCCCTACTTGGATACTGGAGCTCTTCACCTTCACGGTACCTGCAGGGGTGAACAAGATCCATTCAATCATTGCTCAGTTCACCTCTGGATATGCTGGGGTTTAGGCCAAATAGCAACCGTCCTAAAAAAAGAGCTTGCCCCATGGGATTGGCTTCAGTGAAAAAAAAAAGATTCCAGCGATGATTTATTCCATTCCAGCCTCTAAGTGGGCCGCTGATCCAGGACACCCCCGCAACAAATCAAGTAGGGCTGTGAAGAATCCCCGTCTCTCAAATATAAAACCCGACAGGTTTAACCCCAAGACTTGCTCCCAGCAATTAACTCTACCCACCTGGGAACATCCGTGCTCTGCTCACCCTGAAACTAGCGGGGAGGGTGGCTGTGCAGACTCTCTCGCTCTCTCGCTATATAAAATCCGACCACCCCCTCTCCCATCCAGGGAACTCCTGCTTTCATTGTTTATATTCTTCCAACCTTCGGGGGCTTGATTTTCTGACTCAACCTCACCCCCCCCCCCCTTACTCTCCGGCCTCGTCTCTATTCCAGAGGTTCCCAAACCTGTCCTGGGGGACCCCCAGCCAGTCGAAGCCTCAGGACATCCACAAGGAATCTGCAGGAGATAAAACCCGCAGGCTAATTTCTCTATTCCTTTTTCTCTCTCTCTCCCCACCCCTTTTCCTTTCTGTTCCACTTCTCACCCTTCCTTCTTTTCCTCTTTCCTCCTCCAATTTTCCTTCTCTACCCTCTCCCTATTCATCCTACCTGCTCCGCTTTCACCGTTCTTCCTCCTCTGCCCTCCATTCCTCATCCCCTTCCTTCTATCACCACCACCCTGGATTCCAACCCAGGGACCTCTCCTGCTCTCTCTCATGTCATCCCTGCTCCTTACTCACTCCTTTCTCTTCCTTCTCCCCTCCCCCTAATTCATCTCTCCCTCCCACCTTGCCATTACTTTCTCCATCCCTCATCTTGCTTTCCCCTTGCTCCCCGACTTCCTTCTCTCCTCTGGCTGTCTGTCCTCACTCATTTCTCCCAATTCCTGTCCCTCCTCTTGCACTCTCCTCTCGCTGCCCCTCCCGGCACCCACTCTCCTCTCCTCTCGCTGCCCCTCCCGGCACCCACTCTGCCACCCACTCTGCCCTCCTTTCACTGCCCCTCCCAGCACCCACTCTCCTCTCCTCACTGCCCCTCCCCCAGCACCCACTCTCCTCTCCTCACTGCCCCTCCCCCAGCACCCACTCTGCCCTCCTCTCGCTGCCCCTCCCAGCATCCACTCTGCTCTCCTCTCGCTGCCCCTCCCAACATCCACTCTGCCCTCCTCTCGCTGCCCCTCCCAGCACCCACTCTGCTCTCCTCTCACTGCCTCTTCACGATCATTCTTGCTTTCTCCTCTCACTGAATGCCCCTCCATCTCACACACACACATTCTCTCTCAGAGTTGCCTGTCCCCCCACCCTCCTTAACCACACATGCACACTTCCTCCTGCCCTCTCCTTTACCGGGATCCATGTAGGCCTGGAAAGGAAAACCCGTGCTTCCCCACCTCTCATTGCTCATTGGTTCATTCTGATAGAACCAACCTGAGGTGGGAGGCGGAGCATTGATAGCAGAGCGTCCTAGTGCCAGTCAGCTGTTCAGCAAAGAGGAAAGAGGCAGCTACGCTGAGAAGGGGGAAGGTCCTGGGTGTTCTGGAGACACGGCACGAAATCCGGAGAATTCCCAGGTATGGCCACCAGGCCACAGCATACCCTCCCCACTGCTGCAGTGCACTTACCGGCCGATACAGTAACAGCGCGTCGAAAACACGCTGCCAGCAACCCCCCCCCCCCCCCAAAACCTAATAGCGCCTGCAACATGCAAATGCATATTGATGGCCCTATTAGTTATTCCCGCGCGATTCAGTACGCAAAATGTGCCGCTAAGCCGCACATTTTACTTTCAGAAACTAGCGCCTACCCAAAGGTAGGCGCTAATTTCTGCCGGCACCGGGAAAGTGCACAGAAAAGCAGTAAAAAATTGCTTTTCTGTACTCCCTCTGACTTTATATCATGGCGATATTAAGTCGGAGGTCCCAAAAGTAGAAAATAATTAAACATTTTTAAAAATAAAATTTAAAATCAGCCCACGGGTTGAAAACCGGACGCTCAATTTTACCGACGTCCGGTTTCTGAACCCGTGGTTATCAGCGGGTTTGAGAACCGACACCGGCAAAATTGAGCGACGTCTGTCAAATTCGCTGACATCCGCCGCTCCTGTCAAAAAAGATGCGCCTGTGCGCTCGCCCGCAACTTTTACTGTATCGGCCTGTTAGTTGGTGAACAAGGATTCGAGAAAGTCTGAGCAAGCCTCTATGTAAACGTTCTTGCCTGATGGTCAAGTACAACACCTGGAGCTGGATTTTGGGGACCCCCGGCCAGTCTGTTTTCCCAAGATACCAACCCCAAATATGCATGGCCCACATCTGCATACAATGAAGGCACCGTATGCAAATACCTCTCCTGCAGGGGGCTTGGAAATGTCCTGAAAACCTATCTGGGGATAGGGCTAGGAACCACTGATCTAGATAATCCACCTCTCTGTGTTCCCCTGACATTGCTGAAGCAGGAACTCCTTCTGCTAGAGGGAAACGCTAAGTCTGGAACAAAGCCGGCACAATTAAATTGCCGTTTAATTCTCTTTAAACAAGAGCCGTGTCACTAATGAGCGTGAGAAAATGTCACTGAAATGCCTATTCTGAAAAAGAACAAAAAAAAAAAACCAAAACCTGTGTTTATTCTCCAGCAACTATGAAGCAAAAAAACATTTTTCCATATTATTTACCAGCCTGATGAAAATACCACTGCTCAATCGTTTTTTGACCAGAGAATTTTAACAATTGCTGAGTAATTTTAAAAACATTTATTAGCCAGCTGCAGGCCTGTCCTTTGCTTGAGGTAGCTAGTGATTTATTATCAGTTAATTTGAACTCTGCCTTTGTGGACACGTCTGCCCTGCCTCAACAAAAGGCTTTTTAATCTTAGTGTGGGCTGCTTTTTGTGAGGGGAGGGGGGGGGGGCATCTTTGAGGGCACTTCTCTGCTGAAGACACCACCCCTACTGTACCCTCCAACTCGCAGCCTAAACCAAGTCAACCAAGGGGGAAGTCAGCAGCAACCTGAAAGGCCACTTGCTTTTTGCTGCTCACAGCCCTTCCCTGGCCTTCTTAACAGGATACGGCTCGGTGTTTCTGATCCGCGTTAACAATTGAAGTCATTCTCTGCTCCAGACCCCCCACCCACCCCTGGGTGGCCCTACAGCTTTGATCACAAAAAGTCTTTGTCAAACGGGTCTCATCGCCGCAGGTACGCGAGGTGCAAAACGATGACTACTGCTACAGATTGCATGCGGTCATGGAGCACGACATCCCGCGCTGTCTAGGAACTTTCATAACTTCCTCTCTCTCCACCCCCCTCTTCTGCTTCTGGAGTTTCCTCAGCTGGCAGCCGAGACAGAGGAGATATAAAACGCCCTGATCTGCCGTCCAAGCTAAAAGCTGCATTTTCAACACAGCCGATCCCACGGGGGGGGGAGCTAAGCTGAAATATTCCCCGCCAGTCACCAGTGCCAGTCCTTCCTTCCATTAAAAATAAACTTGAGAAAATGTGACGTCGTCCTCTTCTGTCATTTTTGGGAATGGTTTATTCATTAATTACAAACGGAAAAAAGCCCTTCAACAAGTCCCTCCGTGGAGCCCGGCAAGGGTTAAAAAGGGCAAGGAGCAGCAGAGCAGTCGCAAACTGAGGAGCAACAGAAATTTCCGTACTTCTGGACGGGGGAAGGCCACTGCAGAAAACCCCGCACAGAAGCGCTTCGATATGACCACGCGTCTAAAATGCCAATCCAGGAAAAAAAAAGTTTCATCAGAAAGTTTCTAAAAAATTGACAAGCAACCGGTGCAAGATTCTTTCACCCCCTCCCCCCTCTAACATATAGGAAAGTGATGCAGAGCAATACAGTAAGGAGCTCGAGCATTTAATAAGGCGGTATCAGGACTTGAACGGCATTTAATATGCGTTAAATGCCATCTATCATGCGGTATCACCATGTAACAGCGCTATTGTGCGGCAATTTCCTCCCCCTGTGGAAACTAGCTGCTTTGCGTGTATTTGCATGCATAAAAGCGCCTAATACATGCAAAACAGCTCATGAATAGGCAAACCAATGTTAATACAATAATGGGGCTGACTTAGGGGGGAAAAAATGTTAACCCTGTTTTACTGCATTTGAGGGAGGTGTAGATATTTCCACAAGGGAGCATCAACACGCTAACATGGGTCCCTGATGGTCCCATGGGAAAATTAAAGGGCCAGGTGCTCCGAAAACACCCCCAAATAGAAAAAAACATGCCCACCTCCCCCCATCACCCTTCTGAGGTGGCCCTGGTGCACAAAAGAAAAAAGAAATCTTAGGAAAGAATCCTGCTCCCTTCCTCCACCCCCTCCCCCTAAGTCCAGAAAAGTGACTCCTTAGGATTTAGCTCCCAGCCCCATAATATCCCCATTTCTGCCTCTCCCCCTCCAAATAAATTAAGATCCCTGGGGTCATGTTCCCACCCCCTCAAAAAAAGACCCTGGTGAACTGGGGGGAGCAGATGGACTCTCGCCCCACCCCCAAACCTCTAAAAGCAGTTTCCAGTAGACAGTGGGGGGGGGGGGGGGGGCCCAGAGATGCCATTTTTCAAAATGGTGGTCAACATGACCTTGCCCCATCACATGCTAAGGGCAAGGTCTGGAGACTGGACCCAGGCCATGTGGCTATGTCCGGTCCCCGTACTTTGCCCGACATGTGATAGGGCAAGGTCAGGTTGACATTTTGAAAAATGAGTTTGATGGGGCCCAGGGCTAGGGGATGCGCCTGACCCCCAAAGTCTGCTTTTAGAGATATGGGGGTGAGGGTCCACCTGCCCCCAAGACCACCAGGATCATTATTTTGGAGGTGGGGTGTGGGAACCTAAGAACATAAGAAATTGCCATACTGGGGGGCATCCCTGTGATATTTGGCCCCTCCCTGACAAACCAGTATGGCAGTACCACAGCGCCTAGTTTTTTTGTTTTATTGTGGCACAAATATGCGACAAAAAATAACAACGCTGCAATATGGGGCCTTCTAGCATGATGTGACCCACATCAGCCACGGCCACCATTGATTAAAAGGGGGGTCTAAAAATAAGCCCCCCCCCCAATAGAAAAATCCACCCTGCGGGTCTTTGCAGAACCCAACCCATCCCCTCGCCGTCTTCGGAGATGGTCCTGACCCCCAAAAGAAAAAGATTTGAGTAAAAAGCATGGTCACTGTCTGCTCTCTTCCCCCACCCCTTGCCCTAATTCCAGAAAAGTGGCCCCTTAGGCTTTAGGCTCAGCCCCCCACTCCCCAAATAAATTAATATCCCTGGGGTCTAGTATAGAGTAGTTAAATCACAAGCAGATTGTGATACATTTCAGGAGGACCTTGCGAGACTGGAAGATTGGGCATCCAAATGGCAGATGAAATTTAATGTGGACAAGTGCAAGGTGTTGCATATAGGGAAAAATAACCCTTGCTGTAGCTACACGATGTTAGGTTCCATATTAGGAGCTACCACCCAGGAAAAAGGCATCATCGTGGATAATACTTTAAAATCGTCGGCTCAGTGTGCTGCAGCAGTCAAAAAAGCAAATAGAATGTTAGGAAATTATTAAGAACATAAGAAAATGCCATCCTGGGTCAGACCAAGGGTCCATCAAGCCCAGCATCCTGTTTTCAACAGTGGCCAATCCAGGCCATAAGAACCTGGCAAGTACCCAAAAACTAAGGGGTAGATTTTCAAAAAACACAAATAGGCGTACTTTTGCTGGCGCATCAGGCGCCAGCAAAAGTACGCTGGATTTTAGTGGATACGCGCGGAGCCGCGCGTATCCACTAAAATCCTGGATCGGCGCGCACAAGGCTATGAATTCTGTATAGCCGGCGCGCGCCGAGCCGCGCAGCCTACCCCCGTTCCCTCCGAGGCAGCTCCGAAATCGGAGCGGCCTTGGAGGGAATCCTCTAATGCCCTCCCCTCACCTTCCCCTCCCTTCCTCTACCTAACCCGCCCGCCCGGCCCTGTCTACACCCCCCCCTTACCTTTCTCCGGGGATTTACGCCTCCCGGAGGGAGACGTAAATCCCCGCGCGCCAGCGGGCCTGTTGCGCGCCGGGACGCAACCTGGGGGCGGGTACGGAGGGCGCGGCCACGCCCCCGGACCGCCCCGGGCTGTAGCCACGCCCCCGTACCCGCCCCCAAAACGCTGCCGACACGCCCCCTAAACGCCGCGACGACCGGGCCCCCCCCCGACACGCCCCCCTCGGAGAACCCCGGGACTTACGCGAGTCCCGGGGCTCTGCGCGCGCCGGTAGGCCTATGTAAAATAGGCTCACCGGCGCGCAGGGCCCTGCTCGCCTAAATCCGCCCGGTTTTGGGCGGATTTAGGCGAGCAGGGCTCTGAAAATCCGCCCCTAAGTCTATTCCATGTTACCATTGCTAATGGCAGTGGCTACTCTCTAAGTGAACTTAATAGCAGGTAATGGACTTCTCCTCCAAGAACTTATCCAATTAGAAAAATTAGGAAGGGAATGGTTAATAGAACGGAAAATATCATAATGCCTCTGTATCGCTCCATGGTGAGACCACACCTTGAATACTGTGTACAATTCTGGTCGCCGCATCTCAAAAAAGATATAGTTGCAATGGAGAAGGTACAGAGAAGGGCGACCAAAATGATAAAGGGGATGGAACAGCTCCCCTATGAGGAAAGGCTGATGAGGTTAGGGCTCTTCAGCTTGGAGAAGAGACGGCTGAGGGGGGATACGATAGAGGTCTTTAAAATGATGAGAGGTCTAAAATGGTAAATAAGAATTGGTTTACAATTTCGGATAGGACTAGGGAACACCTCATGAAGTTAGCAAGTAGCACATTTAAAATTAATCGAAGAAAATTCTTTTTCACTCAATGCACAATTAACTTCTGGAATTTGTTGCCAGGGGATGCAGTTAGTACAGTTAGGGGTAGATTGTATAAGGTGCGTGCACATGTTATAAAATCCACTGGCCACATGCATATGCGCGCCAGATTTTATAACCCGCACACATATGTGCGGGTGGCGCACGCAAGAGGGGGAGAATTTATGCAAACCCACGCAACGACACATCTGCCCTTTCCCAGTTTCCTCACCCCCACCTAAACTCCCTCCTTCTTCCCCTCCCTCTAAACCCTACCCTATCTCCGCAGATCTGGAGCTGTCCATGGTACAGGAATTTTAAGGGGAACCAATTGCCCTTTACCAAATAAATGTATTGGGGCTTTGCCCCCTTCAGAGATCCTGGCATGGGACTTGTTAAAGTGAAGTTTTACAGTTCTTTTGAATCTCTCTTTGCTCTGGGAGCTTGCATAGGAATTTGGCTTCCAGAGTTTCTTATGGCTATAGTCTGCTTAGCACAAATACTTTTTTCGCTCAACGTGAGATATCGTAGACTGCAAAACAGCAGAACCTACCGCATTGAGGGGGATTTTTTACATTCGGGTATCGTGAAAACGTATTTCTGACACTTAGAAGACTTTTAATTGGTCGCTGACGCTGCGTGCTAACATATTTTCTCCTTCGCTACTTGATCGTCAGATGCTGTTTTTCCCTCCCATTAATAAGGTCTGGCTCAGCGGCTCAAGAGCTTCAGTTCTATACCGTCAGTGGTGAAAACTGGCTTAATTCCTTTTTCCCCAAGTTCTTGGGGCACTTGAGGCCGAGAGGCCAAGCCAAAGTCTTGCTCCTACAGTCAAAGAGCAGGAATGGGAAAGCGGAGGAGGAGGAGGGAAAGTCGGGACCTGAGCCCCGGGGAGGTCACTGCAGTGCTTGAGATGTACGCAGAAGTCATGAAAAGGAGACAGAAAGCCTACGTGACAGCTCCCGATGAGAGCAGATTAGGCGAGAAGAAAGAGCAGAGGCCTGAGAGACACTTCAATTTCTCACAAAAGACCTCCATCTAAAAACACGGCCTCCAGCATTCTAGAAAGCAAAACGCTGGGGCGCAGAACTGTGAGAGCCGGGTACCTCCGAGGGGCTCGGACTGGCCGCTGCCAGAGGCGGGATGCCGTATTCAACAGATCACTGGCCTGCCCCAGCATGGCACGTCTTTACTACTGTGGTTGTTATTATGTACATTCATTATTTTAAATTAAAACAAATTTCAAAAATTCAGCTAACTGACCGGGAGGGGCAGTAAAGGCCCAAGTGTCTAGGAAGCAAAGGTAGCAGCGTCCAGTTCAGATTTCCAGGGGGAGGGAATGCGCACAAAACAATGGGCAAATTAACACACGTTTAAAAGTTGTGAGTGGTAAAGCCCCAGATCCTGACCGCTCACTCACCTCCAAGCATTCAACCCCGCCCTTAGCGGGTAATTTTATCACTGCCCTCTTACAAGTTGTGGGCTGTTATACTCCTAACTCAATTACACCAATTTTCAAAATAAAAACTTGCATGCATAAGTCTGCTTTGAAAATTATCCCACGAAAACTACCTGCACAAAGTTACACTTGCTAATTCCTGCAGGGATGATTTTTGGGGAAATTTACCCATATACTTTTCAAAATCAGAAAGCACACGGATAAATGCAAACTCCACCCCTCCCCCAAAATGCTTAATTACATGCATACAGATTGGAATTATCTGCAGAGTATATTATATGGTAGACTTTACAGATCCACTTATTATAAAAATTTATTTTATTTTTTTCTCTTATTTTATGCCTTTTTCAAGCTCTTGTATTCTAGGACTATTTGTATGGATCTAGTATGTTGTACAGTTCAGTTACTAACATATGTATGCCAAAAAATGTACTTAGAGTTTAAAAAAAAATACTGCCTGTATGACACAACACTCGTTTCCCTTAATAAAAGTCTAATCACCAAGCGTAGATTAAATAGGGTGCAAAAAACAGGTTCATTAAGAAAAGGCTTGAGAGAACTGTCAAATTTTTAGGGCTTAGTGGAACAAGTTGTTTTGTTCTCTGCTTAGTATCTTTGCCAGAGAAATCCATACTGATGAGCAACTTCTGAAAGGACTCAGTTTGCAAGTTTCAGAGCTATCTCCCTTGGGCTGGGAATGACCAGACTTCGTTAGAAGATCCCAATTGAGGGCCTGGCTTACAGTTTACCAAGCGAGGCCTGAAAATATAGGGGGACCAAACCAGTCAGTGCTTCAACACACAAAGGTCAGGATTTTGAACTTAACGACGCCAACCAACAGGCCCGCCAGGGATGCTGGGAAAGGACTGGAGAAATCCCAGCCCCAGGCACACACCTGACGAGCTGCCTGGATTCTGAAATTGGTTACCATCTACGGCATCAAACCGACTGGAAGCCCTGCAATCAAGACGGGACAGCACTGCTGGCCTGGATCGCTCTACGTAGGTAAGTTTTTGCCAACTCAACAGGTAATTTCAGAAGAGTGCTTTTGATTGTTGCCACATCATAGGATCCCCGTTTTAAGTTTTGAATCAAGGAGCAACTCCACCTCTTGTTTTAAAAACAAGGAAAATGCTATCAAGTGACAGAAAAAGGTTTAAATCGGGGAATACGCACCTACTGACCCACAGCACTGCTGTCTTTACTGGGTTCAAAACTAAAGCTTATTTTGTTCCATCCGCACACTCACTGTTTTGCTACAGGAGCTGACAATTTGGTCAGAACCTGGAGACGGTGGATTCACTGGGGAATCCTTCCAACAGTGGGGGTCCAAGGGGATAAAAACCGTGTTCCAGCTCTTTGAGCCGGGACCGGGAACTCTGTGGTCTTTCCAAGACATGCAACACGTTTTTGGCATAAAGAAGCAAGAGTTTTTTGCGTACTTACAAGCGAGACATTATGGTCGCACTTTAGTAGGAGCATTCTCCTTGGGAGTGGAGTGGAGTGGGAGCCGTTACGTACCTATTTTCTTCCCAGGGTCAGGACAAGTCACTCATGTTCTACCTTATCCCAAGCTCTAAGGGAAATTCCAGACTTTTCGGTACACAGAGACATCCAGAATAAATGGGTTCGTATGGCAGATGTTTATTTAGCAATGTTGGATATTGAGGCCATTTTGGTCATGTGTGTAAAGATATCTGAAAATATAATACTCCAGGAAGTGGGATATAAAATTCTTCAATGTATGTATATCTCCCAAGCTCAAAGATTTGCAGTGAAGCTATGCGATTCAGCAGTATGTATTAAATGTCAGAAAGACAAAGGGACCCTTATTCATAGTTTGTGGGAGTGCTCTGAGCTGATGATTTTTTGGACAGAAGTATTGTCCAGCTTGGAAAAGATCTTACGAACCACAATACCAAGAGACTTAAAACTTTGTCTATTCCGGTTACCAAAGGGAGACATACAAGATCTGCCGGAGGGAGATCTGAAGTTTCTGGACAAAGCATTACTGATAGCGCTACAGACGATTATGGTCCAATGGATTTCAAAGGACAAACCAACGGGTGGTCAATGGCATCAGCGGTTGGTGACATTGCTACAACATGAGACATGGACAGCCAACTCGCAATCAAAGGCGAAGCAGGAATTTTGCGCCATAATCTGGAGTAAATTTTGGCAGTCCCTTACTCCATTCAAGAGGGATATGATTCTTAAGGGGGTAAATTATCAGTACAAACCTTCTGGAGAGACTCTATTCACAATATAATGGACGGAGACACATGGGAACTGATACTGCTGGTTGTCTAATTAGGCTGGAAGATTGATGGTGTATGTAGGGAGGGGGGGGGGACCGTAAGGATATGGGGGCAGGTGTATTATGTATGTTGATTTTTGTTGTGAATTATTGGAAATTTAATAAAGAAAGAATTAAAAAAAAAAATAAATACCAGAGCATTGTCCACGTAAAAGATGGTACTGGCCCTAAAATTCCTCAGGAGATCCGAAAGAGGACGCACATAAATATTAAAAAGGAAAGGGGGCAGCACCAATCTGTTTGGCCCACCATAGCCTAAATATAGATCTGCAATTCGCCTAGATTGAGGAACTAAGGGCCCTATTTATTAAGCATTTTCCCCATAGCCCACAATGAGAGAAGATCTTTAGCAAACAGACCCATAATTGAGATGCTCCCCCGTGCTGAAAATCAGTGCTAAATCCCGATCTTATTTCCCCTGCCCTGTCGCTACCTACTTTTTAAACTCTCCTAAACGTAGACATCTACTGCCACTTAGGAGGTCAGCCTCAGGCAGTTTTCACAGCTGCCAATTTAGGAACTTTTCTTCCAAAGTCAAACACCTAAATCCTTTGAACACTGAGCCCCGAGTTGTTAAGGAATGAACTGGAATGCTTGATGTTGGTGTTGCTTTTATGCCTGTGCTCATTCAGGCAAATTTCTATAGGCTCCCAAAGCTGGCATCCACATGGTCAAGTTGTCTGAAAGACTGTCTGCCGAATTTTTATTCCCCTGCGTGCGTAAAAAACGGGGGTTACACGTGTGGCTGGGCCCTGCGCGCATCTTCAAAGAGGCCCTGTTACGCGCCTAAGTGCCGGGCCCAGATAAAAGGGCGGTCCGGGCAGCGGCGGGGCTGGAGGCAGCCGGTACAGCAGCCATTTGCCGCTGTGCCGGAGAAGCGCATGTGCCAGCGTGCCAGCGCGTGCAAGTTACTACTGCTCCGGAGGAATAGCAACTTGAAAAATAAAAAAATAAGGTAAGGGAGGGTAGGTTTACAGGGTGGGGAGGAGAGGGGAAAGGGAAAGAAGGTTAGGCAGGGGGTTAGGGAAGTTCCCTCCCAGTCCGCTCCTTAATTGGAGCAGATTGGGAGGAAACTGGGGAAGGCTGGGATGCGTCGCTGGGATGCGCACCAGCGCGCACGTTATAAAATCGCCGCATCCATGCGTGCGCACCGGGAAGCAGGCGCACATGGATGCATGCACTTTTCAAAATCTACCCGTGTATGTGACAGAGTGACCCCGTTTACCCGTTTGTATATGTGGGACAAAGCTAGAAGCCTGCTCCCCCCCATCCATAGAGAGAGAAAGCTCTATGGGCGGGTCCCTGCAGGGGCAGGGAAGAGACCAGAGAATGGGATCCAGCTGGGGCTGGGGTAAGAGTGCAGACCCAGCTGTGTTCAGGAGGCCCCTATGCCTCCAGGAGGAAGGCAGCTCCTGTAAAGTACTCTGTCCAATCCAGAAAGGAATAAGTGTACACTGACCAGTAGCAAGGTAGTCTACAGCCCCTGTGTGTGTGTAAGTGACTACTGCTTAGGTAGGGAATCCATTGTGAAGTATTGTGTTCACTTAATAAAGTTTTATTTGCATCAGAAAGGAATCCTGACGCCAGCCTGTCTCCAGCCAGGGAAACTCCGCTCGGTATCCCACATATGGTGTCCAGAGGGAAGGTTAAGCCACTGTTCTTAAACTGTGTACAAGAACACTGGAAGTTGGAAGCAAAAGGGTGTAGCTTGGGGAGCACATTGCAGCAGAGCACAGAGGAAAAAAAACCTGAAAATGCCTTTAGCTAATGAGTGGGCTATGAGGCTTGAAAGCTAGGCAGGGGTACATTTGTTTTGCGACTAAAGAAGCAGCTCTGTCCAGAGTTTAGGGCTCGTGTAGCAAGCACTGGTGAGGCAGGATTTTTTTTTTCTTTTTTTTTCCCCTTTTAAAAAAAAAAAATTAAAGAAAACAAAAGTAGTTGTGCATTGTAGCTGGAGCAGGTGAAAGTGCTGCTGCTCAGAGGCCTGGCAGTATTAACAAAACCCTGGTCAGGATCCAGTAGGTATACTGCAATGCAAGTGAAGAGAAAAAAAAAGAGAAAAGTCAGTGGGATTAAATGAACAGCCATGTACTTCTGTGTAGTGGGAGTTCCCCAAGTCCCAAGAGCCCGGTGAGAGAGAGAACCTAAGGCTCAAGGTGTGGCAGCTAGAAAGGCCAACCAGAGTAATGGAGCAAGGCAACCCACTCCCAGGAGGATAGGCCAGGCAGGAGAGTGGATGCCTTTAGAGGCTGAAAAGGAGTGCCAATAGTTCATGGACGAACTGGACGAGTTGCTGGCAGAGATGTCCAAAGAGAAGGCCAAGCTGTGGTAACAGCCTGAGACTGGCACTACAGGAGGTCTGACAAAGATCCTGTAGGGTGCCCAAACACTACCGGGAGTCCAGAAATAGCTCCTGTAAGAAGCCCAGAGACTGGGGCTGTGAAGAACCCTGAGAGAGGGGTCACAGAAAGCCCTGGGAGGGGCAACACAGACTGCCCATGTGGAAGTATTGTGAGGCCTGAAGAATGCAGCAGGGAAAAGCCTGAGCAGGAAGCTTCAGGGAGGCCTGAATTTGGTGCTACAAGAGGCCCTGAGGAAGGCTCTGTAGGGTGTCAAAACCCTGAAGAGGAGTTGGCGGAGTCCCTAGCGAGAAGGAGATCAGCGAGAGCTGCAATGGAGTCGCCAGAGGGCAGTGAGCATGATAGTGCAGAGGATGCGCAAGTCAATGCAGAGATAAGTGGAGCATATTCACTGCATGTCCCACAGCCAGTCCAAGGAGTCTTGCTAGGGTGAAAGTGGAAACCGGAGCTAAAGATAAAATCAGACAAAACTGTGGGTGCACGCTGGGCGAGGACCGCAGTGGTCCTAACAGTGTGGTCTGGGGTACCCGCAACATGTGGGGGTGAGCATGACCCCAGATCCCCATCCCCAAGCTTAGCTGGTAGGGGGCCAGATGAGGGGGAATGGGATGTGTTGGACTCTCCTGGATGTGATCCAGTAGAGAGTAGTGACACTCAGACCGATGGGTACAAGCTGGGGGGGGGGGGGGGTATGTGACACAGTGACCTATTTTCACCCAGTATGTACAGGACCAAGCTAGAAACCTGGTCCACCTTAATTCCATACAGGGAGAAGGCTCTATGGGCAGGACTCTGAGAGGGCAGGGAAGAGTCCAGAAGGCAAGACCAGCTGGGGCTGGGCTAAGAGTGCAGACCTAGCTGTGTTCAGGAGGCCCCTGTGCCTCCAGGAGGAAGGCAGCTCCTGTAAAACGCTCTGTCCAATCCAGAAGGGAGTAAGTATACACTGACCAGAAGCAAGGCAGCTTACAGCCATTGTTTGTGTAAGTGACTACTGCTAAGGTAGGAAGTCCATTGTAAAGTATTGTGTTCACTTAATAAAGTTTTATTTGCAACAAAAAGGCTAGGCTGGAGTCAGTGTGGATGTGTCTCCAGCCAGGGAAACTCTACTCAGTATCTCACACTGTGATGGTGGAATCGACAGGCACTTGGGTCTGTCTAGCAGACTGCATGTTTTTTAATAACTAGGGGGGAAGGGGTCCATATTCAGCCACTGTGCGAGTTAGCTGGTTAGCCGAAGGGCTCTCCTAAAGTAAGCCAGTTGTACAAACTGGCTAAATAGTAGGGTATATTCAGTGTGGTCGCACTGCTGAAAACACCCAGCTATCTTAAAGTTAGCCGGTTATGTATAACTGGCTAACATTAGGACAGCCCTACAGCCCAACCAGAGTTAGCCGCAGACGTTATCTGGCTAACTACAAATATCGGTGCTAGTTAAGAACATAAGAAAATGCCATACTGGGTCAGACCAAGGGTCCATCAAGCCCAGCATCCTGTTTCCAACAGTGGCCAATCCAGGCCATAAGAACCTGGCAAGTACCCAAAAACTATGTCTATTGCATGTTACCATTGCTAATGGCAGTGGCTATTCTCTAAGTGAACTTAATAGCAGGTAATGGACTTCTCCTCCAAGAACTTATCCAATCCTTTTTTAAACACAGCTATACTAACTGCACTAACCACATCCTCTGGCAACAAATTCCAGAGTTTAATTGTGCGTTGAGTAAAAAAGAACTTTCTCTGATTAGTTTTAAATGTGCCCCATGCTAACTTCATGGAGTGCCCCCTAGTCTTTCTACTATCCGAAAGAGTAAATAACCGATTCACATCTACCCGTTCTAGACCTCTCATGATTTTAAACACCTCTATCATATCCCCCCTCAGCCGTCTCTTCTCCAAGCTGAAAAGTCCTAACCTCTTTAGTCTTTCCTCATAGGGAAGTTGTTCCATTCCCCTTATCATTTTGGTAGCCCTTCTCTGTACCTTCTCCATCGCAATTATATCTTTTGTGAGATGCGGCGACCAGAATTGTACACAGTATTCAAGGTGCGGTTTCACCATGGAGCGATACAGAGGCATTATGACATTTTCCGTTTTATTCACCATTCCTTTTCTAATAATTCCCAACATTCTGTTTGCTTTTTTGACTGCCCCAGCACACTGTACCGATGATTTCAATGTGTTATCCACTATGACACCTAGATCTCTTTCTTGGGTTGTAGCACCTAATATGGAACCCAACATTGTGTAATTATAGCATGGGTTATTTTTCCCTATATGCATCACCTTGCACTTATCCACATTAAATTTCATCTGCCATTTGGATGCCCAATTTTCCAGTTTCACAAGGTCTTCCTGCAATTTATCACAATCTGCTTGTGATTTAACTACTCTGAACAATTTTGTGTCATCTGCAATTTTGATTATCTCACTTGTCGTATTTCTTTCCAGATCATTTATAAATATATTGAAAAGTAAGGTTCCCAATACAGATCCCCTGAGGCACTCCACTGTCCACTCCCTTCCACTGAGAAAATTGCCCATTTAATCCTACTCTCTGTTTCCTGTCTTTTAGCCAGTTTGCAATCCACGAAAGGACATCGCCACCTATCCCATGACTTTTTACTTTTCCTAGAAGCCTCTCATGAGGAACTTTGTCAAACGCCTTCTGAAAATCCAAGTATACTATATCTACCGGTTCACCTTTATCCACATGCTTATTAACTCCTTCAAAAAAGTGAAGCAGATTTGTGAGGCAAGACTTGCCCTGGGTAAAGCCATGCTGACTTTGATTAACTTATGTGGCTAACTCCGTTCCTTCTTAGAATGCCTTCTCCCGTCCCCGAGTAACTAGCTACTAGATTAGAAATTAGCTGGATAAAGGCTGAATATAGCCAGGTAAGCCATTTAGGCAGTTAACTATTGGAGAAATTACTTACCTGATAATTTTGTTTTCCTTAGTGTAGACAGATGGACTCAGGACCAATGGGTATTGTGCTCTCCTGATAGCAAATGGGAGTCTGCGTCAGATTTCAACTCTGACATCAGCTTATATATACCCATGCATAGCTCTTCAGTATTCTCTTCGAAAAGCCAGTGTGGATATATGTTGCTTAATACTTGATTAACCTTGAACTGGTTCAACTGATTATATATATATAAAAAACGTTTTGGCACTGGAGACCACTGGTGCACTGAAACAATAAATGCCGACACCTAGGTAACTGTCTTAACCTAGAGGTAGGCCGTGACGTACACCCGTACAGTCTCGAGATTGATATCCGAGGTTCTCTATTTCTGTAGCAGCCATGGGCGGGATGCTGAGTCCATCTGTCTACACTAAGGAAAACGAAATTATCAGGTAAGTAATTTCTCCATTTCCTAGTGTGTAGCCAGATGGACTCAGGTCCAATGAGATGTACAAAAGATACGCCCCTGCCGGGTGGGAGTCTGCTCGTGGCCCACTTAGTGCTGCTCTTGCAAAGGCTGTATCCTCCCTGGCCTGGACATCCAGGCGGTAAAACTGGGAGGTGGTGTGTAGGGAGGACCATGTCACCGCCTGACAGATCTCGGCTGGCGAAGCAGCCTGGTTTCAGCCCAGGAGACCGCCTGGGCCCTTATAGAGTGCGTCTTGACCTGTAGAGGTAGTGGTTTTCCTGCCTCTATGTAGGCAGCATTAATGACGTCTTTGATCCAGCGGGCTATGGTCGCCCGCGATGCCGCTTCTTCTTGTTTCTTCCCGCTGTGAAGGACGAACAGGTGATCAGTTTTGTGCAAGGCTTCCGATCTTTTGAGGTATCGGACTAGGATTCTGCCGACATTCAGATGGTGAAGGAGGCGTGAGTCTTCTGAATCCCTGTGTTCATCTGGAAATGGTAAGGATATCGGAAACCACTTTCGGAAGGAAGGATGGTACCATACGCAGTCACATGGTAGGAGCAATGGACGGCCGGCGCCATCTTGTACTCCTACCATGTGACAGGGGCCGACCAATGGCACCAGTAGGCCGTGACATAGTAAGGGCAAAGGCTATCGGCGCCATTTTGAATACCGGCAGCCGACGGCCCGAGTGCAGGAGATCGCTCCAGGACCCCCGGCTGGACCACCAGAGACTTTTGGCAAGTCTTGGGGGGGGGGGGGGGGTCAGGAAGGTGGGGGTTGTAGTTAATTAAATTTAAAGGGTTGGGATGGGTGTTTTTTCAACTTTAATGGGAAACGAATACCATGTGTAACTAATGGACGAATCGGGGTCCCCCGAAAACGGATGCAACAGCTTTGGGTCCCGACGAATACGAATTCGACGAATCCGTCCATGCTGCACATCCCTAGTAGATATGTGCACGGGTGCACTCAGTTGTGCGCGCATCTGTATTGGACGTGCACAAGTTAGGAGCATCGGCCATCCGGCCTGCCCAGCGTGTACCACCGGTCGAGAAGGAAAGATGGTGCTGACGATCCCCACGCATAAGATGGTGCCCCCCGAGGGTCTCCACGTATGTGGACTCTTGCACTGAATCGGGGCCTAGCCCAACCAAGGCTGCTCAACCCGATCGGTGCTCCCTTCTAACTTCGCCGGGGAAGGATTAGGAACGGCAATCCGAGTTCTAGAGATCTGAATTTAAAGATGTATTTTCTTACCTGGTCTCGGCGCTTACCGATTGTGTGTCGGACGGTCTCCAGCTGCGGGGGGAGAGGAAATTACCTTCACCGCTGCGCTCGTTTCCACACCCGCTGCCTTTCAGCCACACTGGAGGGCTAAGTCCATGCCAGGAACCGGCTACCGGACCAAGGCACACCTCTGAGGGATATCAGAGATCAATCTCAGGAATTCTCGACTGGGGGAGGGACCCTTAGATATCACCGCAGGAGAGCGGGGCTCGATCTTCCTTAAGGCAAATTTTGTTTCTTCTTTGCTGTAATTCTTAGCACTATTCTAGTGTGTGGGATAGTGTCCACATCTACTAGGAGACAGAGATACTGAAGAGCTGAGGTTACTTCAGGGGTATATCTAGGAGTGAAGTCAGCTTTGAAATCTGACTTAGTCTCCCATCTGCTAGCAGAAGAGCACAATACCCATTAGTCCCGAGTCCATCTGGCTACACGCTAGGAAAACAATGTTAAATCATTAGCAAAAAGAAACAAGATTAAGATTTTGAAAAATCTAGATAGCAGTGCTGCTTTCAATGGGAAGGGAATTAGAAAGTCCCAATAACATAAAAAAGCAGTGCTGGGAGACCTTAAGCCATCAGAACCGGGTTTCTTTTTCACGATGTTGGAAGAATGGGGTATTGAGTAGGGATGTGCAATCGTTTTTCCCGAATTAGGCAAAGTCAACGAAATTGCCTAATTCGGAATGGTTCAGGAGAACCGAAAAATGATTGAATTTTTTCCAAAATTTCAGAAAAAGTTCATTTTTGCGTTAGGGCGCGCTACCTCCCGCTAGTGCGCACTAACCCAAAAATCGGGGTTCCCGAAAAAAAAAAACAAACCCCCGAACTACAGGAAAAACGAAATTCCGGCGGGGGGCCCCGAAACGAAGCCAGACACAAAATTTTTATCCGAAGCACATCTCTAGTATTGAGTGAGGTTAACATCTGGGAGTCACTGTACACTTACCCAACTATAAGAGCAGAAGACCTGCAGATGCCTTTCCCATAGGCCGGAAGCCTCCTTGCCTGCAAACTCTGGCCATGCTGGGCTCTCTTATTTGTATTTTTTTTTTTTTTTTAACTGTCAACAGCACTTGATTGAGCTGCCACCCTCCACCCCCCACCCCCTCCCTGGTGCTCTGCTGGTCGGCAACAGGGCTAGTGAAGCAGTGGCCGAAGAGCTGACCTCTTGTTGTGAGCTTGCTGTAGACCTGGGAATTGACTTCCTTGTCGCGTACGTAGCATCGGATCTCTTCCACAGCCTCTCGAATGATGGTAACTGCCAGCACAAAACCCTGAAAGAGGCAGGGGAGAGACAGAAAGAAAACGGATAATGAAGGCCAGCTGATCTCCCCATCTGCCCCAAATTATAAAAACACCTCATGACGCTAATCAATGTGTGGGCCCACAGTTTGCTTAATTGGTCCCATTTGATATTAATTTTTGTTGAAACCATAATGAAATTTGCATTTTCTCTTGTTTTCCTAACATGTTTGTGTATAATATAGATATCTATATACACACACATGTATAGAGAGAGGATAGATAGTGAGATAGAGACAAAGAGACAGATTAGAGATTACAGACCAGAGGGGAAATGAATCTACAGCAACCTGGTTTTATGGATCCTCTTACCAAAGGCTTTTGGGACATAAAAAGCAAAATGCACCAAATTTGCTTCTAATACACACCTTCCCAATGTCACTGTGTAATGCGGGTGTGTCTCCTGCACTTTGTGCTGCCTGTTGCTCCACTTAAATGCACAGAAAAATGAAGGCTAATGAACAAAAATAAGAAAGAAAAGTGCTACCTTTTTATGGACTAATTTAGTACATTCCTTGGCTAGACTTGCTGGAGAAGAGAGCACTGGTTTTTGAAAGCTAGTCAAGAATTGCATTAAGTTAGTCCAATAAAAAAAAAAAAAGAGGCCTCCCCTTCTATATTTTGAATTTTCACTTATTATCCTTTACTTCTAAGCCCCCCGTGGGAAGTCTGTACAAGCAAAAACCTTCTACTGTTTTGCCTTGTGGGAGGGGGGCAGGAAACACCTGCAGAACGGTCATAAAAGCAAAAAAATTAAACTCGTCCCAACAGCCCCGATCATGGAATTGCCACAGACGCTCCATGAACAGCCTCCATTCTGCCCCCCCGACACACTCACAAACGCCTTTATCCACCTCCAACCCCAATGTAATTTACGTGCCTGCTCCGGGCATCTGCACTGGTCCAAACAATTAAATTACCCGGGAGGGGCGAAACTGAACTACTGTCGCGTTCCTCTTCCTTAGGCGCCTTCTTCATATTCTGTACGACTTGTCTGACATCTAGGAAACCGGGGCGTGTTACCAAAACACACACACACACACACAACCTGGAGAAAACCATCCCCGGGAAACCATTCCCTTCCCAAAAGTCAAAAAGGCCTGGATTTCCTCAGAGGCAAGCTCCGCCCTTCTGGAGGCCCAAGTGAGTCCACTGCCCCCGTCCACACTCTCCCCCCTCCCACACACCACCCGCAGACGAGGAGTTCAACGTTACCTACCAGGGGGACCCAGTAGGTGTAAAGGGCACCAAGTCTCATCTCGGGCACGAACTGAGAGCAGGCCAGGAGTAAAAAGTAAAGGTTGAAGAAATATTTAAATTGGTTAAACAGCACCTGAAAGAAAAAAAAAAAAAAAAAAAAAGAGAGAGATAGTGAACAAGCAGGATGGTACGGGAAGCCAAATCCAAACCAGCGGAGCACGTCTAAAAAAACCCGACAATTACTAACATGCACCCTTCAGCGACTAGCGCTGCGGAAATGCAAATTCAAAACGCACGCTTTTAAAGCAAAAATCTTTTACCTGCACCTGTAGGGATGTAATTAAAAGTCTGTGCTATCGGCTGCATGAACACAAGCCGAGCTATAGTTAGACGAGCTACTTTGCATATGTTTTTGTTTTTTAACAGCTCATTCAAATATTGGGTGTGAATGGGAAAATCTGCACGTTTGCATTAACAAAAACCCACTAACGTGAGTCAAGAGGTAACACAGGCGCCAACGTGCATTAAAAGCCCGCGTTCTAAACAGGCCCCAAAGTGCTGATTGTTTTCCATCCCCTCCAAACCTATATTTTTCTTTTTTTTTATACAAGTCAAAGCAGCATCACCAGGCACATGATCAAATCCAGGCCCATTTTTAACAAGGCTTCCATCCTTCCGGCCCCCAAGAAACTGGAGGTCAACTGATCTGTGCAGCCTCACAACTTTCTGCTCTGTTTCCTCCTCCTGCATTACGGAAAGATGAATTCCCGCTGGCTACGGCAGGAGGCCGAAGCACCTGGCAGATGCAAGGCCAGAAAGCTACAGGGCAGCCTAGAGCGAGGCGGAACTGACCCCGAAAAAAAAAAGTGCTCGCAAAATACAATGGGAAAAAAAACAATTACTTTCAAAATTCGGAGGCAACATTTTATTTTTATTTTAAGATATTTATATTCTGCCTATAGTGATACACCACAAAATGAGTTATTATGACAGCAAATTACTATAAAATGTTACACCCGATATAAAACACGCAACAACAAAACACAAAACAATAAAATTATAAAACTAATTTCCAGACAAGCACAGTCATATAACGTCCAAACCTTTGTACGCTATCTGAAACAGGAAGGCCTTCCGATTACGAAAAATTTTAGGGGTGAATTTTCAAACATATGCATGGGTGTACATGTGCGCGCTACCCGGCACGCGCATGTTATAAAATCGGAGGTCGGCACGCGCAGGCTTCCCCCATTCCCTAGCCTAATCACCCCCCCACCCCCCCCCCAATTTTTATTTCACCTTTTGCGCCTGCCTGGAGGCAGGCAAATGGCCGCTGGGCTAGAGGCCTCTTGCCCCGCCCCCTCCCCTTTTGTAAAGCCCCGCGACTTAAGACGCGTCCCGGGGCTTTACGCCTGGCGCGCGTTGGGCTTTTAAAATCCAGCCCTTAATGTTCTGAATAGCCTAAAGAGCATCGGGCAAGGCATTCCACACAGAAGGGCCTACAGCAAAAAATGCTCGTTGGCAGGTTTCATTTAAATCGAGCAACCTTGACTACGGGAACAGCATTAAAAAAAGGTTTTCCTCGAGAATGCAAGATACGAGTAGAATCGTAATAATCAGTCAGACTCGAAAGGCAAGAAGGGTCATCCTGTTTCAGTGTTTTAAAAATTACAACTAAAATATTAAATTCAATAAGCTTCTTTACTGGGAGCCAGTGCAGCTCTCGTAATACTGGAATTGTAATGATCCCAACAACGCCTACCTGAGAGAAGGCAAGCGGGGGAGTTCTGAAGGCCCTGAGAGAAGAATAAGGGAGCCCAATATCTCGCAATAACATAAGAACATGCCATACTGGGTCAGACCAAGGGTCCATCAAGCCCAGCATCCTGTTTCCAACAGTGGCCAATCCAGGTTCCAAGTACCTGGCAAGCACCCAAACATTAAGTAGATCCCATGCTACTAAAGCCAGTAAAGGCAGTGGCTATTCCCTAATGGCCAAATTTTCAAAAAGGTCGCACGTGTAAAATCCGGGAGATATGTGCATGACTGGGCCTTGCACACGGCGAGTGCAATTATAGAAATGGCCCGGCCTCACACATATGACCCGGTATGCACAGAAGTGCCGGGCTATCCAAAAGGGGAGGGTTGGGGGGGGGGGGTCGACCAGGACAGTGGCCATTAGGACCTGTCCCAGGGACGCGCACGCAGACAGCTGGCCGGCACACAAAACTTACTTCACATCGAAAGATGAAGTAAGTTTTGAAACAAAAACAAATCTAGTAGTTGGGGGGAGTTAGGGGTCGGGGGAGGAGAGCGGAGCAGGTAGGAAGGGTAGTTAGGGGGATAGGGAAGATCCTTCCCAGCTCACTCTGTAATTGGAGCGGACTGGGAGGGAACTGGGAAAGGCCTACTCGTGTCGCCACGTGTATTTTTCAAAAATTCCCCTCCCCTATGCGTGCGCAGCAATACAAAAATCGGGAACGCATGTGACCATGGGCATCGGATTTTATAACATGCACGGGTAGCACATGCATGTTATAACATCAGCATGTCCACGTGTGCACGCTGGGAACTGCACATATTAATATCTAGCTTTGCATCAACTTGATTAATAGCAGTTAATGGGCTTCACTTCAAAGAACTTATCCAAACACTCACTGCTCTAATCACATCCAGAGCTTGATTGTGCTTTGAGTGAAAAAGAATTTTCTCAGATTTGTTTAAAGTGTGCTACTTGCTAACTTCATGGAGTGCCCCCTAGTCCTTCTATTATCCGAAAAAGTAAACAACCGATTCACATTTACCCATTCTAGTCCTCTCATGATTTTAAAGACCTCTATCATATCCCCCCCTCAATCGTCTCTTCTCCAAGCTGAACAGCCGTAACCTCTTTAGCCTTTGCTCATAGGGGAAAGTTTCCATCCCCTTTATCATTTTGGTCACCCTTCTCTCTACCTTCTCCATCGCAATTATATCTTTTTTGAGATACGGCGACCAGAATTGTATTCAGTGCAAGGTGCGGTCTCATGGAATGATACAAAGGCATTATGACATTTTCTGTTTTAGTCACCATTCCCTTCCTAATAATTCCTAACATTCTGTTTGCTTTTTTGACTGCTGTAGCACACTGAGCCGACGATTTATAGTATTATCCACTATGATGACTAGATCTTTTTCCTGTGTGGTAGCTCCTAATATGGAACCCAACATCGTGTAACTACAGCAAGGGTTATTTTTCCCTATATGCATCACCCTGCACATACACATTAAATTTCATCTATAATTTGGTTGCTCAACTTTCCAGTCTTGCAAGGTCCTCCTGTAATGTATTACAATCCACTTCTGATTTAACTACTCTGAATAATTTTGTATCATCCACAAGTTTGATAACCTCACTCGTCGTATTCCTTTCCAGATCATTTATAAATATATTGAAAATCACCGGTCCAAGTACAGATCCCTGAGGCACTCCACTGTTTACTCTGTTTCCTGTCTTTTTAACCAGTTTGCAATCCATGAAAGGCCATAACTTTTTTGTTTTTTTAGAAGCGTCTCATAAGGGACTTTGTCAAACGCCTTCTGAAAATCCAAATACACTACATCTAATTTTATCCACATTTATTAACTCCTTCAAAAAAAAAAAAGAAGCAGATTTGTAAGGCAAGACTTCCTTTCCATACTGTTTATTCATTTATTTATTTGGGCATTTTATATACCAGCGGTTCTCAACCGGTGGTTCGCGACACACCAGTGTGTTGCCAAGAACACGCAGGTGTGTCGCCACACTTCCAGGTCCCCCGCTGATCCAAGCGAAATAGGTCCTCTGCCCGGGCTTAATGCTGACAGCCCGGGTGGAACACAGTAGAACAGCTAGAGTCAGCGGCACCGGCACCGGCATGCTCGGCGCCATACTGGCAGTCGATCGCCTTTGCCCTCACTTTGTCACAGGGAGCGACGGTCGCTCCCTGTGACATAGTGAGGGCAAAGGCGATCGGCGCCATTTTGAAACCTCCAGCACCCGCACCGAGGGTATGATTGAAGGGATGGCTCCCGGACCCCCTGCTAGACCACCAGGTACATGTAAAAGGTTTTTGGGGGGGGTCGGGAGGGGTTGTTTTTTTTATCGGGCCATCGGCGCCATTTTTATCAGTGGTAGCCAAAATGGCGCCGATGGCCCGAGAGTGGGAGATCGCGCTGGGACACCCCTCCCCCCCCCCCACTGGACCACCAGGTAACTTACTGGTTTTAAAGGGTCGGGGTGGGTTTAGGGGTTGTTTTGGTGTGCCGGTTTTTCCGCCCTCCCCCAAATAATTCCCGTGCCCTATTTAACGATACAAATACAAATGCCCCTGACGATAAATCGGGGGCATTTGTATTGTATCGTGCACTCTAACGATTTAGAACGATTTTAAAATTATCTGACGATAATTTTAATCGTTCAAAAACGATTCACATCCCTAATGGATACTGTTAGTGATGTCTTCCAAGTAGAAAGGGTTGTAGATGCAGGCAGCAATTCAGGGAACATGGGCCCTCGAGGAGCGAGTACCGGTTTCCTGATAGCACCTGAAAGAAGCAGAAGAGGCCCCTGAGGAGCGGGTACCCCGTTAGCAGTAAGAGTTCCAGATAACGCTAGAGTGGCAGAGTAGCTTCGGTACGGAGAGCGAATCCCATCCGTAGTAATCCGAGTTGATGCTAACTCGATTAGCTAGCAAAAGAGGTAGGCTTAAATATCCGGGCAGCATGACATCATCTCAAGGGGACGCCCCTGAGGTTCGCGCCAATGAGGAAATAAAGATGAGGGCGGCGTGCGCGTGCCCTGTGGTACCTTGGAGGAGCATGGCGGGAAGCAGCACCAAAGCCGGTCCGGGGACGCCGGAGAGGTCGACAGACAGACTCCGCGGCAGCCAGCAGTCCAAGGTGAGTGGGAGGAGCCGCAAGAAGAGTAAGGTAGGCGGGGCGAAGCTGTCGCAGACCAACGGGCGCAACAGATTGAGAGCATGTGTGTCTGTGTGTGAGAGCTGGTTTAGGTGAGAGAGCATGTGAGTAAGTGATTGAGAGGCTGTGTGTAAATGAGAGAAAGAGAGCGCATGTTTGTAAGCATGTGAATGAGAGTCTGTGTGTGAGAGAAAAAGACAGCATGTATGTGTGCGATTGAAAGCCTGTGTGTGTATGTAAGCGTGAAAAGATAGACAGCATGTGTGTAAATGTGTAATTAAGAGCCTATATAAGTAAGAGAGAAAAAGCATGTGTATATGTGAGCGACTGAGAGCCAGTGTGAGAGAGAGAGAGGAGAAAGTTGCAAGCAAACCATCCCTCCTCCTGTTAATTCAAAACAATCTCAGGGCACCTGGATATCAAATGTTCCCAGGTATGCAGAGCAAAAAAAGTTTTGTATCCTTATTTTTCATTACTGGGCCTTTGTGTCTGCTATTTTGAAATATTTTATTGGTATCTAGAAAATTTTTATATGAGTTTTTAATTATTGGATATTCCATTCATCAGCCATTTTGAAATACCGTATTTTTCGCTCCATAAGACGCACTTTTTTTCCCCCAAAAGTGGGGGGAAAATGTATGTGCATCTTATGGAGCGAATATAAAAAAAAAAACAGAAAAATCTAACAACCCCCCACCCTCCTGACTCCCCCAAGACCTGCCGACTTAGTTTACCGCAACCCCCCACCCTCCTGACCCCCCAAGACCTGCCGACTTAGTTTACCGCAACCCCCCACCCCCCTGACCCCCCAAGACCTGCCGACTTAATTTACCGCAACCCTCCTGACCCCCCCCCAAGACCTGCCGACTTAATTTACCGCAACCCCCCCCCCCCAAAGACCTGCTAAACGTCCCTGGTGGTCCAGCGGGGGTCCGGGAACGATCTCCTGGGTGTGGGGCCGTCGGCTGCCAGTAATCAAAATGGCGCCGACGGCCCTTTGCCCTCACTATGTCACTGGGACCGACGGCTGCTATTGGTTGGTCTCAGTGACATAGTGAGGGCAATGGGCCGTCGGCGCCATTTTGATTACTGGCAGCCGACGGCCCACGCCCAGGAGATCGTTCCCGGACCGCTCCTGGACCCCCGCTGGACCACCAGGGACGTTTGGCAGGTCTTGGGGGGGTCAGGAGGGTGGGGGGTTGCGGTAAATTAAGTCGGCAGGTCTTTGGGGGGGGGGGGGGGTTAGGAGGGTTGCGGTAAATTAAGTCGGCAGGTCTTGGGGGGGTCAGGAGGGTTGCGGTAAATTAAGTCAGCAGGTCTTGGGGGGGTCAGGAGGGTGGGGGGTTGCGGTAAATTAAGTCAGCAGGTCTTTGGGGGGGGGGGTTAGGAGGGTTGCGGTAAATTAAGTCGGCAGGTCTTGGGGGGGGTCAGGAGGGTTGCGGTAAATTAAGTCGGCAGGTCTTGGGGGGGGGTCAGGAGGGTGGGGGTTGTTAATTTAAAGGGTTGGGATGGGGTTCCCAGAGAAAGAAAAGTTTTCTGATCTGGGGAGTGGACCGAAATGGCCCTCCCCAGACCCGAAAACAAAATGGGGAGAAAAAAAAAAAGCTATGCACTCCCCTAATTTGCTCCATAAGACGCCCAGACGCAGAGCCGGTTTAGCACAAATTTTTTTTTTTTTTTTTTTTAATTTTCCCCCTCTGAATCCTAGGTGCGTCTTATGGTCAGGTGCGTCTTATGGAGCGAAAAATACGGTAATCTGTTCTTTTTGTTAGTATGGTTTTACTGCTACTGATTTTATATTTCTTGATTTGTTTTATAAGGACTGGTGATGTTTCTTTTTTTCCTTTATTACACTGCATACAGAGACTCTGGCTTGTTGTGGTTTCCAATTCAGTTTTTGTCTGCATGCCTCTAGTTATGCGTTTTGGTCTCTTTATTCTTTGTTAGGTGAGGGTCAGCACATCTGATTCAGGTGGGGTTTTCTGCTGGCGTGTAGTTTGTGTAGGGCTCTGTAGCAGCCTGGCTTGGTCAGTTTTCCTAATAGGAGGTGTATTGGTGTCTTAAGGCCTGGTGTAATATTTTCAGTGTTGCCTTTTCTTAGGTAAGGTGGTTACTGTTTAAGTGCTGGAAATTGGTGCTGTTTTGGTGTGGGCTGTTTACTATTTATGCAATTTCTGTTCAGACAGAATACGTATCTTTTATTCTTAACAATAAAAATAATACTGGACCTTTATTTTTTATTTCCACCTTGAATTGTAATGAGCAGTGTGTCACACGTGTGAGCGTGGGCTGTCAGGTGTGTCACGATGGGAAAAAAGTTGAGAACCACTGTTATATACCATCGTTCCAAAGAAGATCACAATGGTTTACAATATTCACATTCATAGTCAACGATCTCACAGGGTTTAAAAGAAAGTTTAGAGTCCAATAAAGTGCCCAAATTTGAACCTGAATCTTTAAAATAATGAGGGAAAGGTTTTCACAGAAGATGCTTTTGCAGCTGTTTTAGAGCTGACCCTTCCATGACCTGTAGCTTTAACAACATTAAAGTATCTGCTATGCGGAAAGAAACATTTTAGCATAAAATTAACAAATCATCCAAACTTTGTTGCAAATACGGAAGAGAAAGTGCTAGAATGCGAGGTCTTTCGGCTTAAACTGAAACACCTACCCCAGGAAGAAACGTGAAGAAGTTGTATTTCTGATTGTTGATAACGTTGCTGGGGTATCGCTGCTCTCTTTTCTCGGGGTGGCCAAGCCAGATGGTGCGGGGTCTCAGCTCTCGCCCGCCGCAGCATCTTAGCCAATCGCAGCATCTGTGGAGAGACAGCAGGTTGTTTAAAGAGCCAGAACACTGGGGGGGGGGGGGGACAGGAAGGGCAACCTCAACACCAGAGAAGCACGTCGACACCAATGCCTTGAAACAAGTACTCCCTGCAAGGCTATTCTCAAAATATAGCACCATACAACTCAGGAGGGGAGGCAAAAAACTCTTTTTAAGAAAAATAATATTTTCTCTGTAGCTTGGGGAATGTGGTCCTTGTTCCATCTTCGATACACTAACCCAACCACTCTCCAACCCAGCTCTCTGACACCTTCTCAGAGACCCAGAAGGCATCTGAGAGGAAGAAGAAAAAAAAGAAAGAGTTATTGGTGCATAACCAAGCCCAGAAACAGAGAAAAATATTTTTCTGAGAATACAAAGCACCATCTTTCAGCACACTCACCCCGAGAAACTGATGGTCTGAGTCACCCTAATGGCCCCTCCGAGGACCTGTGTCTTTCTACAGGGTTTGGATGGACCGTGAAGCCTCGGATGACACTTCACGTTTCCAAAAATCTCAAACAATGCAGAAGGTGGGATACAAGCCCTTTTCAAAACCTGTTCCTTTGCATGTCCTAAAGATTCGGGGGGGGGGGGGGGGGGGTCCTTATGGTTTTGACATCTAAAAATATGGCAACATTTCCAGGTTTGGATGCACAGACTTTTGGTTTTTGACTTTCAGAAATAACGCGGGAACAGAATAAATGATAGCAGAGAAAGACCAATTGGCCCATCCAGTCTGCCTCTTCCTCTCTGGAAGCAGACACAGGAAAATGATTTTCTTACAAGCACAATTTCTATTTACAGTGGTGACCTGATAAATCTTGAACTGTGCAACACCATAGCTCTTGATCAGAGGATGACACGTATATCAGCCATATCAGGAGACATCTTAAATTTGATCTGCTGTTGTAACATTAGATGACAGCAGAAAAAAATGTCAGCTGGACCCCCTAGTCTGTCCAGTTATTCTGCTTCACAATGCCAAGCATATTATCCTAGCTGCCAGCCACAAGAGCTGAACTGCTTAAGAACATAAGAACATGCCATATGGGGTCAGACCAAGGGTCCATCAAGCCCAGCATCCTGTTTCCAACAGTGGCCAATCCAGGCCATAAGAACCTGGCAAGTACCCAAAAACTAAGTCTATTCCATGTTACTGATGCTAGAAAATAGCCACTACTATTACTAAGTCAACTTAATAGCAGGTAATGGACTTCTCCTCCAAGAACTTATCCAATCCCCTTTTAAACACAGCTACACTAACTGCACTAACCACATCCTCTGGCAACAAATTCCAGAGTTTAATTGTGCGTTGAGTGAAAAAGAACTTTCTCCGATTAGTTTTAAATGTGCCACATGCTAACTTCATGGAGTGCCCCCTAGTCTTTCTATTATCTGAAAGAGTAAATAATCAATTCACATTTACTTGTTCTAGACCTCTCATGATTTTAAACACCTCTATCATATCCCCCCTCAGCCATCTCTTCTCCAAGCTGAAAAGTCCCCTTATTTTGGTCACCCTTCTCTGTACCTTCTCCATCGAATTTGGTGTAGCAGGACGTAATCCTGTAGCTAGGCCCTCCTCTCACACTGAGGATGAGTCTCCAAGTCCTTTACCCAGGAGGGAAAGATTAGGTTGGCCATCATAACTGGTGATTCAATCATTAGGAATATACAGGCCGATACAGTAAAGCGCGGCCGCAGTTACCCCATTTCTAACCCGCTGTGTACTCACAATTTCGCCGCATAAGTCTAACCCGCGATTCGCTATCTGTTTTTACCGATCCTTACCACTTCTTTAACTCGACGCGTATCCCTTTCCGCCCGCGGCATGTATATGTATGTAAACGATCCGATTAGCTATTCCCTCCCATACAGTAAAGTGCGCCCCGACTATCGCCTTTTTAACCTATCTTGCCGCGTCTTTAACCTACTAATTTACCGCCTACCCTGACCCTTGCGTTAGTGTGGTGAACTTAGCCGCCCAGTCCCAAACCAACCCAATCCACAGAAAAAAAAAAAATGCTTCTCGCACTTAGCCGCCCAGTCCCAAACCAAACTAACCCAATCCAAGCCCCAGCAGAAAGAGACGAAATTTCACAGCCCCAAACCAACCCAATCCAAGCCCCAGCAGAGAGAGATGAAATTTCACAGTCCCAAACTTTCCCCCAGCCCCCGCTCACCTGCCCTGGCTGCGGTCACGCAAGCCCCCAGCAGCAGCAATAGAAGGGCGGCGAGAGAGAGCGGCTTCAGCAGCCCCGCCAGCTAAAGTGAATACGTGCACCCCTGTACGTCCAATGTGGGCGGCTAGGTGCGAGAAGCATTTTTTTTTTCTGTGGATTGGGTGGGTTTGGGACTGGGCGGCTAAATTTTGTCTCTCTCTGCTGGGGCTTGGCTTGGATTGGGTTGGTTTGGGACTGTGAAATTTCGTCTCTCTTGTCCGTCCGAAGGAGGGTGCTTTGTTGCGCTCCCTGCCTCCGATCGTCGGCTGCTGGGGCTTGCTGGCGCCAGGCGCTCAAGGCAGCGGGGTCTGTAGGAGAACCATCCACTTCCTGGTACCTGTCATTTCAAACGTCATTTGAAATGACATTTGAAATGACAGGTACCAGCGCACCCAGGATACTGTATAGGCGCTGTATAGCGCCTATACTATAAAATGGATTGCGCTTCATGGACGCGGCTTGCATTTGCATCCCATTTAAATACATTATCGAGCGGTAGGTGATCCGAACTGTGCGTGCGGCAAACATGGGTGCGCCGGGCACTAACGCACCTCTTTCTACCGCACCTTACTGTATCGGCCCGATAGATAGCTAGGTGGCTGTTGGACGCAAGGATCACTTGGTAACTTGTCTGCATGGTGCAAAGGTGGTAGACCTCATGCATCACCTAGATAGGATTTCAGACGGTGCTGGGGAAGAACCAGCAGTTATGGTACACATATGAGCACCAACAACATAGGAAGGTATGGGAGGGAGGGAGGTTCTGGAAGCCAAATTTAGGCTTTTATATAGAAAGTTGAAATCCAGAATCTCTAATGTAGCATTCTCTGAAATGATCCCTGTTCCAGACACAGGACCCCAGAGGCAGGCAGAGCTCTGAAGTCTCAATGTGTGTATGAGATGATGGTGCAGGGAAGAGGGCTTTAGTTTTATTAGGAACTGGGCAAAATTTTGGGGAAAAGGGAAGCCTATTCTAAAAGAATGGGCTCTACCTTATCCAGAGTGGAACCAGATGGCTGGAACTAACCTTTAAAAAGGAGATAGAACAGCTGCATGGTTTGTAGGGAGGTATCTTAAAAGGATACTAAAATAACAGGAGAGTTAGAGCATAGGTTCCAATAAAAGCATACGCAGGACATTTGCCTGTAAGTAAAGAACAGATAGAGTTAAAAATATTCCAAATTATCCCTGTCAACTGCTAAGAAAGGTTCAATTAGATCCTAGCTGCTTACTCTCTCTCCTTGAGTCCTGACAGTTCAGTCCATACAAATGGGATTTGTCCCCCCTACCAGCAGACGAAAGCAGAATGCAAACTGTTTCGTATTAACGCCCCTCCCTATATAGCCTGGGGCAGCAGAGAAGTCAATGCGGCTTCTCCTGGAACTTGACATATAAATCATTTTCAGGTAAGGTGGTTACTGTTTGAGTGCTGGAAATTGGTGCTGTTTTGGTGTGGGCTGTTTACTATTTATGCAGTTTCTGTTCAGACAGAATACGTATCTTTTATTCTTAACAATAAAAATAATACTGGCCCTCTGAAAGGAGCATGCTCATCCTTCCTGTATCTCCCTATAACACATTATAGCAGCTAAATGCACTTTCAATGAGCTCACTGCTAAGCCACTATCCAATCCTTCCTGGAGAAACTCCAGAATGGAAGATGTCTTCCCTTCTTCCTGCACCACATTTTGAAGATTCACCAGATTCTTATATAAGCTAAAGAGGTTGACTTCTTCCTTTCCTTAAGCAAAGTCATTATTCCAGCTTTGAGTACCCTCTCCTATTGAATTTTCACCTTTCAAGAACCATGCCAGAAGACAAAACTGAGCTGAATTTTGCATGATCACTAGTCCCTGTCTTAAAAAACCTTTGGTCTCAGTGAATCTAAGGGGTTCTTGTTGCTGGAGCCTTACTAGATCCACGTACCATGGCCATCTTTACAAATTGGGTGCTACTAGAATGACCACACCTGGGTCATCCCCATTGGCCATGGTGGGAACACGTACAGCAATGATTCCCTGGGCCACTTCTGCATTAGGTGTTTATCCCCCTGGATCCCCATTCTTTTCTTCGACTGAAATATCACCTCACCTTGGCATTCGTGTGTTGCCATTAAATCCTACTGGGGGTGACCCCATCTGGTTACAATTTGGTTAAAGGCCTCCTCTGTCAGCTCCCATTCTCCTGGGACCAATTTCTGGCAGATTAAGAAATCTTTCATGTTGAGAGCCCTGGTTATGGGAGTGAGTGAGTGATATTTTTCTGCCCACTCTATAGGGTGTTCTGCTTCTTATTCCGCCTTGCCTGTTTGACATATTGTCTATAGCACTCTTACTGCTTTGTCCTTGAGTATTGGTAGGAAGCTTTCTAATGGTCGTCTAATTGTTCTGGTCTCTGGATGATTCACTGAAAGTGTTTCTTCCCTTTTTGACCAGAATCCTTGTGCCACTTTCTTTGCAATGTGCTCTCTATCCTATCCTACTCACATCTGTGGTCACTGTCAGCCACTCAGGAGAGTCCAGCCCAGTTCCCCTTGATAACCTGGCTTTGTCTCGCCACCACTGCAGGCTTTCCTTGGCCTGTTTTGTGAGGGGTACAATCAATAATTCTGGGCACTGTGGTAATCATCTGGTTAACAGGCTCCACTGTAAGGGGCGCAGGTGGGCTCATGCCCAGGATACCACCTAGACCGTGGCTATCATCAAGCCTAGAAGCTGAAGATAAATGTAAGCTGTCCGGGAGGCTGTGACTAGCATTCCTCTTATTTGGGCTTGCAGTTTGAGGATTCTCTCGTGTGGTAGGAATACTTTCCCTAACCTCGTATTGAAAGACTCTCAGGTAGGTCAGCTGTTTTGACAACTAAGTGCTGCTGTTCACCACCCAGCCTAGGCCTTCCACTTCTTGTACAAGCCTGGCCGTTACCTGGTGTCCCTCTTGGGAGCCTGCACTTATTAACCAATCATCCAGATATGAGCGTACCCATGTACCTTCTCTGTGTATGGTGGCTGCCACTATCACCATTACGTTTATAAATGCTCTGGGAGCCCTTGCCAGGCCAAAGGGCAATGCCTTGAACTGGAAACGCTTCTCTAATATTGGGAAGCGTAAATACCGCTGATGTTTTTTCCATATTGGAATGTGGAGGTAGGCCTCCGATAAAATTTATCGATGACAGAAACTCTCCCTTTCTTACTGTACTTAAATGTTTCCATCCTGAAATGAGGTACAGACATGGAGGTTTACTACTTTCCAATCCAACACCGGTTGAAAAAGTTCCTTCTTTCTTCAGGATGAAGTAAATTGCATAGCTATTTTCTCTCTCTGTCTTACTGGGACAGGTATTACAGCAGTAAGTAGAGTGACCTGTCTAATGTTGCTGTACTGCTAGGCTTGTGTGTTCTTTGCATGGGGACTAGACAAAAACTTTCCTTTCTAGTTCCAGTGTGGACTCCCATCGTATTACTTCTAGGACCTATTGGACCTTTGTTAGCCTCCTCACAATATTATTGCAGTCTGCCTTATACTGGTGGATTTGAAGAGTGGTCCTGGGCACCATCACTGGGTGCTTCTGCCTGTAACAGGCCTTTTGGTGCCCTTCTCTGTACCACTGGCAGAGGGGTGGCACTATGTGTTAGAGAGCATTGAGTCAAGCAGGTGAAAAGTTCTGCAGGAAACAAAATGCAATGTTGAATCATTATGGATTGAAATTCCAGGAGAAAGAGGGAAAAAAAAAAATAGTGGTGGATGTATTGCTGACCACCTGGTCAGAATGAGCTAACGGACAATGAAATGCTAAAAGAAATGGCAGATTAAATTTAATGTGGACAAGTGCAAGATGATGAATAAAGGGAAAAATAACCCTTGCTATAGTTACACGATGTTAGGTTCCATCTTAGGAGCTACCACCCAGGAAAGAGATCTAGGCATCATAGTGGACAATACATTGACATCGTCGGCTTAGCGTGCTGTGGTGGGCAAAAAAGCAAACAGAATGTAGGAATTATTAGGAAGGGAATGGTTAATAAAACGGAAAATGTCCTAATGCCTCTATATCACTCCATGGTGAGACCGCACCTTGAATACTGTGTACAATTCTGGTCGCCGCATCTCAAAAAAGATATAATTGCGATGGAGAAGGTACAGAGAAAGGCGACAAAATGATAAAGGGGATGGAACAGCTCCCCTATGAAGAAAGATTAAAGAGGTTAGGGCTGTTCAGCTTGAAGAAGAGACGGCTGAGAGGGGATATGATAGAGGTCTTCAAAATCTTGGGAGGTCTAGAATGGATAAATGTGAATTGGTTATTTACATTTTCGGATAATAGAAGGACAAGGGGGCACTCCATGAAGTTAGCAAGTAGCACACTTAAACCAAATCTGAGAAAATTCTTTTTCATTCAACATACGATTAAGCTCTGGAATTTGCTGCCAGAGGATGTGGTTAGTCCTGATCTTCAATTCAAGGGAATATTACAATTTTCCTGTACAACAGAAAGCAACAGCAAGACCCACAGACCAACTCTGCAAACAGCACATGTGGGGTCAAGACTCTTGTGCTCCATTAAGGTTATGGACAAATAAATTACAGTCCTCAGTAGAACAAAGTCCATTACTCCTTGTTCCTCATTAAAAAAAAAAATTGCAAAATATTTTGCAACGTAAATTGCTTTTATCTACTAAATGAGCCTTTTCATCCAGGTGCACGTGGACCAAGTTTCTACAGGATGAAAGAAAACATGGTTTAAAACTGTGAATGCCACCTTCCTATTTCAATGCTCTTTTGCATGCATTTATGGGTTTCCTTTTCAGGGGATAGCAACAATGATCCTCAATTGTTATGCACAATGTCCTCTGAAAGAAAGCAAGCAATTCCTGTACCAACCAGCTACCCCCCTCCTGAACCGTACAAAAGTCCTGGCTTTACCCTGACGACAGGATTTACAGAATGCAATAAAGCCTGCCCTCGCCAGAGACGGCTCTCTGTCTGAGGCAGTTTCATAACCTCTGTGGAAGGGCTCTGTAATTTCAGCCCATACAAAAACAGGCACCTTCTGCCTGGCGAGTACCAGGACATTCAATCTCAAACCGCCAAAACTTAAATTTTGACACATGCATCACAGTAAGCTCCAGAAAACCGTTCCCCTCGTGCGGTTTCCACAGGGGCCTAGTAATCGGTCTACTAACTTAGTAGCTTTCTTCTTGCCCTAGGATGCAAAGTTCCTAAAAATAAATCAGAACTATGCAAAGTTTCCAAACTGTTGGCCGGCCTGGTCACTAATCTTACTGTGCAAACACAAACATAAGTAATATTTGCTATTCCAGAGCCAACACCATGTTCTGCTCCCCTTACATCTGGTTAGCTTTCATTAAACACTTTTACATGTGTGGAGCTGTGGCCTTCAGCCTTAGGGCCAGTTTACTTTAAAAAAAAAAAAAGAAAAAAAAAAAGAAATGCTTTTTGGCCTCTAAACTGTAGCCGTGTGGTACTTGCTGGAGGTTGTGAAAATGCGAGCGACTGACATTAAAAGATAAGATGCTTACAGTGTTGTTTGCATGCGTGTGTGTGTGTGCGCAGTGAGCTGGCAAGCTCGAAGGCCAATGACGTATCCTTAGCTAAAAACATTTTTCTCATGCTACAACTCACAGAAGGACGCCAGCGCATACAGCCAACAGCTCAGACTCTCCCCATTGCTAACAGAAGTGCTATTGAGCTCAACGCTGTCCTCTGTAGCTCTTATTCAAAGGTGTAGTTTCTGGAGAGAAAGGGGTGGTTTAGCTCCTCGTTCTGTTTTCACAACTCCTGCAAGGAAACATGGGGGTTTCTTGAGAGTAACGCTGACAGAAAAACGTAAGAGATCCACAGTCAGATCTGTCCAGCTAACCTTTGCAGTTAGCTAGATAAAGCCTGATGTTTTAAAATTTCCCCCTTGTTTCCTAGCTAAATACTGTCCGGACAAAATTAATGCACATAAAAAAAGGTGGCGTTCCCAGGACACAGAGTTATACCCGGGTAACTCTGTCCGGGCAAAACAACAGGCCTGAAGTTACCTGGACAACTGTAGACTGGGTAGATTCAGCCGGCATGGCTACGGGCTGAATATCCAGATAAAGTTAACCAGAAAACGTTGTCTGGGTAATTCTAGATAAACCCAGAAGAATACGGACCTCACAAATATAAGCGCAAGCCAGCTGCAGGGGTACAAAAGCATGCACCATTGTCAATCAGCTGTCCGAAAACCGCCCTCATGCATTGCGGCTGAAAATTCTGGACGTGTGCTTTTAGCCGCATTCAACAATGTTGCATGAAGCAAGTAAAAGCATTAAGATGCATCATAAATATTCTTGAAAAGTTCATAGCATCAAGAACCCTGAGAATAACACTGGTAAATGATTATACTCTGGTGGTCATAGCCATTTCTGGCGGCCAAGATCACGACGTACGGTACCAGAGATCTCCTGTTAGGAATCTTAGCGCCTTCGTTGTTTTGTTGTTATCTGTGGAAGGGCACATTTTCAAAGCTCGCACGTTTTTGCAGTTATCATCCACAAAAAGACAAACGTTTCCCAAAAGTCCTTCCACGGTATCACTTGCAAAAATGTTGCTCCAAGGTCCGATCCACCACTATTAGTGCCCCTCTCCTCAGAGTGAGCTCCATTTACCACCACCCTTTGTCAGATCCCACTCAGTTTGTACCCGTGAGTCACAAGGGGGCTCAATTTATTTGTAAGCCACCTATGTGGAACCGTGTCAAGAGTATACTATGGGGCGGATTTTAAAAGGGTTACGCGCGCAACCCTTTAAAACCCCTCCTGCGCACGCTGAGCCTATTTCACATAGGCTCGGCGATGAGCGCATGTCCCGGGGCTTGAAAAAAATGGGTGGGGCGTGGCCAAAGGTCTCGCTGCCGCCGCTGGGCCCGGGGGATCGCGTGCCGGCAGGCGTAAATAATAAAACAAAGGTGGGGTGCGGGGATGCGGAAGGAAAATTCCCTCAGAGGCCGCTCCAAATTCGGAGCGGCCTCGGAGGGAACGGGGAAAGCCATCGGGGCACCCCCTTGCGCGCGCCGACCCCGGATTTTATTAACATGCGCGCGCATGTTATAAAATCGGGTGTGGATTTGTGTGCGCCGGGTTGCGCGCACAAATCTACGCCTGTGCGTAGGTTACAAAATCTGGCCCTGTATCTAGCACGCTCCCCCTGATCAGATTCTCTGGTCACCCAGTCAACGAAATTAATCAGATTCATCTGACAAGACCTTCCTCTGATAAAAGCGTGCTACCTCTCACATCTTGCAATCTATTGCAATCCTCTGTTTTAGCTGCGATTCCATTAATTTGCTCACCACAAAGGTCAGACTAACTGGCCTGTAAGTTCCCAGCCTCCTCCTCATTTTCAGTTTGGTAAAGAGGAAGCACATCCGCCTGGTCTCCTAGGTGGATCAGCGGAGGAGAATCAAAGAGGAAGACATGAAAAGCTGCCCTGCATATTGGAGCGGTATCCTACGAGCGGTGAAGCTTCTGTGGCTGGCAGCGGAGAAAGATCCCTGGCAAGGTGAACCAGAATAACTGGGCAGGTAACTGGCCTATTTTCTGCTGTCATCTATGTTACTTTACTTTTTTTCAGTCTGCCCTTTCAAAGCTGTTACTCAAAATGAGGCACGGTGCCTACATTTCAGACTTATTTTTATCTGTAAACTAATACGTGATCCCCTTCGAGCGAAAAGTGCTACCCGCTCAGCCAGTCATCATTTTACTGAATTCTCATCATCCTTTGCTGAAACGCTGGCCCTGCAAGGACGCTTCCCTGGATCTTTTGTTCCCCCTACGGACAAGCACCAGAAATCACGTGCTCAACACCAGGCATCGCTCTCCATGAAGGAACCCAGGCCAAAAGCATCACAAAGTTCTTTCTGGACTTCCATTACCGTTTGTCAGACATTCGCTCCGAGGATTAAGGAGGGATATATTCCTTTGGTTTTTCCTTTTGGCGAGCAGTTTGACCTTCTTTCTAGACTACCGTACTCTCGGATCCTGCAGCTCTGACCCCCAAGCAAAGCACGGGAGGAGCATATAACGGGAGTGAACCTCTCTGCGGGACACTTGCTTGCTAAGCCCTTGTGTTCTGACTCAGTGCTCTTCCACGTAGCAGGCAAATGATGCAAGAGTTACACCCTTGTTTAGACAGAGAAGAGAAACTAATTACAAGCATGTCTGGGAAAGTAGTATACCTGGCAAGCAGCAATGCTGCGCTTAGAATAGTGCAATTTTTTAGTTAGCTTCAGGCCTGGATTTGCCAGTAAGCTCACTAAGCCTGTACCTAGGGTGGCAAAAATTTGAGGGGGGGGGGGAAGAGGTCAGGGGCAGAGTAGGCCAGTTTAAGATTTTCTCCCTCCCAACTGTGCAGAATCTCAATCAGCAAACAGCAGCCCTTTGCTTCCTGCTCCAGCCCCTCCCCTCAGTGCAGAGAACAGGAAAGGAGGGGGGATGAGACTGGCAGGGACAGAGCAAAGAAAAAACACACTGCTCTGCTCTCTATTCCAGCCCCTCCCCTCCTTTCTGGGCGCAGAAGAGAGGGCAAGGGGGTGAGGCCAAAGCACACAGCAGGGAGGAAAGAAAAGCCACTCTGCTACCTAGTGCAGCCCCCTCTCTTCTCCTGTCGCTCAGGAACACAAGGGGCCGCTGCAATACGGGACGCTGAGCCGATAAATGCACGCTCAGACGAGCAATTTGGACGCACTAAATATACGCCCAATACAACATCAGGATTAGTGCGTCCAAACCGGCGCGTAGCTAATAGCGCTCATCACATGCAAATGCCATGTTGATAAGGCTAATAGCTAGTTCCCCCTACGCTCGTGAAAATTACCTGTCCGTTTTCCTTACGTGCACACAGCCACTTCTCCTGGGCGCTCTAGGGAGGCGCAATTTATCCACTGCACGTCCCTGTTAGTGCGCCAGCTCATTTGAGTACTACATCGAGCGCCCAAGAGAGGGGATGTGCACACGCTCAAAAAAAATGTGCGTCCAGGTTGGAAGCGCGTTTTTTTTGCCTTCATGATATTGCATCGGCCCCACTGGGAGGAGGCGAGTCCGGAGTAAACAAAACACAGCCAAAAAAGCTGCGCCTTAAATCTTCTGCTTTGCTGTCCCTTGGCTGAGGCAGGGGTGGGGGCTGGAGACAGCAACAACCCAGGTGCCTAGAGGTGGCAAAATCCTAAATTCATTATTGATTAGCTTTGAACACATTTTGTGACATTTCTGTACGCCAGCGTACAGGCAAAAAAAAAAAAAGTTCACAAAGAACTCTGTGATGTATTCTGTACCTGACACAATAATGCAGTTTGGGGTGTTTGGCCAAACAGAATTGAGATGATGGTACCACCACTCTTACGTTCCAAAAGAATTTAAAAAAACAACAAAAAGTCAGCCAACGAGTTGAATTTGGCTCCTGCTCATCTGAGCTGGCTTCTGTTTAGCGATAGCATCCCAAACCTTCATTCGCCAGGGGGGGGGGGGGATTTGTCCTAATTTATATCCCCTCCCAACTCGTTCAGTACAGTCACTTCTGCAATAGTCTCTGTCCGGGGGAGGGGCCACAGACTGAGACTCTCTGGAACACAATGGTAACTTCCGAGTCTGTCCACTAGGTGTCACAGCTGAGCAATAGGTGGGGCTTCCTCCCTTCCCCGGTGGTTGTGAATGCTGCCTCCGTGACATCTCCGGTCCTGGCCGGCCCGAGGAGCAGATTCGTAGCCTGGGAATCAGACCCTGTGACTCGACATGGCAGCATGCATTACTTGCAGCGAACCAGCCGATGGACGACACCATTTTATCATGCAACTCACCCGCTGACCTTTCTTTCCACTTTATCTAAAGGGATCTCTCGTGGCAAACAGACAAGACTACTTTATTCACTATTTCATGACCCGAGTTGGGTCTTCCTCTCCTTGTGTCAGCAGGGTTCTGGTTCGTGGCCCCTGGCCCAGGACGGTCACTGCAATGACCCGACTAGATACATCCAGGAGGGGTGGGGGGGGGGGGGAGTAAGATGTAAAATAAGGGGAAGTGGTCAACAAACTTTTATGGTGAAAGATCTCAGCCCTGGCTCTGAATGAACTGGAAGCCCATAGGAGCAGGAGAGTAAGGGCAGAGTCCAAAAAAAAAGCCCATCAAGGCTACCAAAAGTCAGAGACTGGTACAGGAATGTGGAGTCAAAAAAATACATCTGAAGAGTCCAATCACGGGAATTGTGCATTTTTACACACACCTAGAATCTGGCTTAACTGAAATGCTTATTTTACCTTGAAATGGTCCTACGTAACCCAGCCCAGGCTCATGTCTGCCCTCTAAAACCACAGAGGTTATAGGCTGGAGAGCAGATTTGTACATTGCTCACCTGTACCAGAAATATGTTTAAAAGAAATGGAAGAAAGCAGGAGGTGAGCTTTCCAGGGCTAACAAATTTAAAGATGCAAATTTTGGAGAACACCAACGACATTAATAGTCCTTATAGCTTGTATCATACAGTCCTAGGCAGGTACCATCCCTACTCAGCTCATTTGCCGGTTGCCTTTAAGCTCAATGAGAAATATATTCCAAAAGCATTTATCCGGCTGACTTTGCTATCCGGACTGTGTCCGAATACGGATCTCTTTTTTTTTTTTTCCCGGTGGGCCAACACAGAACTCCCGTTCTACTTCCAGAAAAAAAATGTCTGAAGGTTGCTTGATGACCAATTTCAGACAGCACAAAAAGTAAAGAAAGAAAAAGCTTTTCCCTGCCCCCTTCAAAAATAGCCTGACAACTCCACTGGAAAACCAATGACCAGTGATCCGGGGGGTGACAAACTTTGACCTCTGTCACATTTGTGTCTGTGAAAGGATGAATCTCCCCAAGAGTTCTTTGTTAAGAAAACCTATACACAACCTTCAGAGGTTGAATTTTCAACACCTGCCCATCTTTGAGGGCTCATCTGCCCTCGTGTCATAACAAAATAACTGAAAGATACCATCTGTTGCTGACCAAGAACACTGATAAAAGTAATTCACTATACGTCTACAAATTATATTCAAGACCTTAAAAAAAAACCCCAAATATATCCAGTGGGGTTGAGTGCCAAGACTCGATTTTCCATGCAAGCTTGAAAACACTGTCCACTCACGGTAAAATACTAAGAGAATATGTACAGCAGGGGTAAGCAACTCCGGTCCTCGAGCGCCACAAACAGGCCTGGTTCTCTGGATATCCACAATGAATATGCACGAGACATGTTTGCACACAACGAAGGTAGCGCATGCAGCTCTCTTGCGTATTTATTGTGGATAGCCTGAAAACCAGAGCTGTCTGTGGCATTTGAGGATCGGAGTTGCCTGCCCCTGGTATGTGATGCACAAAAGTTCTCTGTACCTTCCCAAGAAAACCAGGTCCCCCCCCCAAAAAAATAAGTGCGTTTTCAGAATGGTGCATAAACTTTATCAAACCTTAATTTCCTTTTTTTTTTTTTTCCAAAAGGTTTTACCCTTTTCCACAATGGGCATCATGCACACGTCATCCTTCTCTCGTTTCCACAGCATCACCCAACATCTTATCCTAAGTTCAGCATTTTTTTTTGTTGTTATGCTTTACAGGTAGATTTAAGGAAAGAACTACACAGTCACGCAGGCTCACCAAATTACGGTTCTGGGCTGACAGCTGGAAACCAGCTCTTACGAGATAATTGAATTCTCTTTCCCGAGCCTGTATCAAGTACAGCCTGTCTCGGACATGGCAGCATGATTAATCTGCAGAGCCCTGGCGGTGCCCGTCGCTATCTCAGCCTACTACTGTACCCTGTGCACAAAGCCGGCATGCAGCCACTTCTAAAAGCACAGGCTCGCTCACCCCCCCGAGCGCTGGAAAGGAAACGGAAAGGGAAGGACGGACTGGGCCGAGAAATCTTTCCCGACGCTTCGCTCGCTGGGGATCCGTCACTCGGTGGGCGCAGAGAGAGGTGCCAGCCCGCACCAGCTCAGACGTCACCTCCAAAAATAATGAAAGAATACAGATTTCCTAAATGAGAAGGGTAACTATTTAAGAAGGCCTGAATAACGGCACAGATAGAAGAATGTGCAACAGCTGCTCTTTAAAAAAAAATAAAAATAAAATAATATGTTTCTACTCAATGCATTTCAGTATAGCAAAACACAAACTATTCTTTCCATGCTCAGGGGTGGAAATATATTTAGAAAACTTAGGTGCCAGAGAAATTTTTTTTTCCCAATTTTTTTCTTCTCTTGCACTTTTGCTTATTTGGCTTTTTTCTTATTTTTCACTTTTTAGTTTATTTTTTGCTTTTATTTTTTTACTCTTTTACAAATTTTAGGCATCATGTGCCCAATTTTCGGATCCCAGGTAACCTAGCTTCCAGGAATACCTGGGATCTGTCCATGCTAATGAACTAAAGGGAATTCTGGTGTAGAATTAATGCAGATTATCTTATATTGTCCATCCTTCGAATGCCACAAAACCCTTCCATAGTTCTCTAAAACATTATAAAGCTGATGTCATGGCATTGTGCAGAGACTCAACACCTTTACCATGAAATCTGAAGCTCAGGCGGATTAGTTCCTTTCTGTTTATTTGTAGTTTTATTTTTCCTTTGTGGCTTGCCTAAAATCTCATGAATTCTAAAATTGAGCATAATTTCAACAGGAACAAGAAAACGCAGACTTGAACGCCGTCAGATATATTTGGAGCAAATGACAAGGCAGGGCTTACCAACTCGTGTTTTGTATGCTGGCCTAAACATTAAACCAGATATGCAGCAGGGGATCATTTTCTGTGGGAGACTTCTAACAAAGCAGAGTGCAGCACTGCATTCCAGGCAGCACACTCCATTATAAGCATGTCCACACAATGTTATCAGCGTGTTTCCAGCAGACTGTGGCAGGAAGAGTGCTGGCTGGCTGGCAGGTGCAAGTACTCATTTTAATGTTTTTCCATGGCCTTCCCCGACTTCTTTTTCTTTACCTGTGTTTGAGCAGATATCAACGGCGCTGCACCCTCCTCATTAAAAGGCAAGAATTAGTTCAGCACTAGATCAGACCAGGGGACCTGGGTGGCGTACTCTGAAACTGCCAGGACCAGCGCAGGGGGGGGGGGGGGGGGGGGGGATTGCTGGAGAGGCAAAATTCACAGCTCCTGGGAGCAGGGCATCTCCACTCTTGCGCCAGATCGAGATGCACTGTGTACCGGAGGAACCTTGGGTCTCTGACTCCTGGCCCAAGCACTCTCACTACAATGGTGGAACTGGACTGAGAAGGAGGGGGAGGGGGAGGGGGAGAGTCTAAAATGGGCAAAAACCTTGGTGGCTTAGGGCACTGTAGTTCAGTAGAAGCTGGTGCCGAATGAACTGAAAGGCCAAAAGGAACAGGAGGAAAGTGGCAGCAACAAAAACAAAAAAAAAAATTGAATGGCAATGTGAGTAAGAGACACAAAATGGGGCCAGCCATGTGCACAGTCCCCCAAGTCGGCGGCTGGTGATGCTGTAGGGGCAGAATTCATAGCTCCTTGTGCACTGGGGGGGGGGGGGTGACACCTGGTGGCCGGCTCTACAGATCCCTTGATACAGGGGGATCCCTTGATACAGGGTTCCAGGAGCCGTCCTGCCGTATTTCATTTTAGGCTTCTATCTTGCCTTTCCGCTCCAAAAGCACTGCCCGAGGAGGCTTACAAGCCACAACTGCTTTTTGCCATATCCTTTATCCATGCTGGTCCTTCCCTATTAAACCACGTCTGCCCGAGAACCGAATAACTGAACTATGAAAACTGGGAGGGTCTATTCAACAGGGGAGACCCCCCCAAATCCCAGCCCTGGGTCTGATTGAGCTGGAAGGAGAGAGAGGAGGACCCCCCTGGGCCAAGAAACGAGAGAGAGGCTCATCCGCAGGTCCAAGGCCTCTGCACGGGGCACCTCCCTTAAAGACGGGAAAAGCAAACCACTGAATCCATTTGCTGCTGCTGCTGCTGCACAGACCGCAGCGCGATGTCCCTTACGGAGGGGCAGCGCGAGGATGAGAGCCCGAGCCCCCTGCGGCACAGGGGGAGGCGGCCCGAAGCTTTCGCGGCGCTCACCTGGCAGGGGCTCTTTCGGTTTCCAGCCTCGTTTTCCCCAGGTTGCAGCGTCAGACCGAGCTGGGTGTGCCCCCGTGCATGGCGTTGGTCCGGAAGAACCAGTCGGCCCGGACTACCTGCAGATAGGCAAGCCCGAGCCCGGCGCTAGGAATCAGCCTAGCCTTGCCCCCCGCATAGATACAGAAGATCGCGGCGCCCAGGCTGGGAAGCCTGCACGGTACCAGCACTCCCCAGCCCGCAGACCCGGGCTGGATACAAAGCCCAGCCCAGCCGCCCCGGCGTGCAGCCGCCCCCAGCCTCACCCGCTCCGCCGCTTGCTGTCCGGCCGCTTCTTCTGGCGCACCGGCTGCAGGGGGATGTTGTCGGTCATGTCGGGGCGGCTGCGGGCTCGCCGCCTGCCTCTGCCCGTCCCCGCCGCTGCGGTCGCCGATCAGCCTTTTTCCCTTTCTCTCCTCTCCTCCCTCCGGCGGCGCCAGGAAATGCACCGCGGTCCGCCTCCCTCCTCCCACGCTCTGCTCCTGTCTGGGCGCTCCTCCTCCTCCCTGGACGGACGCTGGCAGGTGAAGGCCCGCGGCGACCTCAACCTTGCAAATTCGGCTGCAGAGGAGGGCGAAAAGGAAGCAAGTCGGCCACAGGTGGGCGACCCTGGCAGAAACCCATCACTGAGCACGAGGGAAGCAAGCAGGCGCTGGCGGGTGTGCACACCGTGCAGCTGCATAGAGCGGTACACCCGGGGGGGGTGGGGAGAGAGAGAGAGGCCCAGAAGGAAAAGTGGACCATGAGGCCACCGGCAGCGGAAGAAAGAAGAGGGAGCCCCGTTCTCCTACACCTTCCCGGTGCCGGCCGTACACACCTAGCAGGTGCGGTGTGCTGATCTCGCCCTGCATCAGATCAGTATAGAGGAAGTGCTAGCCCCACGAGATTTCATTAGCGCAGGGGCCGGCCCCAAGGAGGAACAACCGCATGGCTGAGAAGTATAGGTGTGAATGAGAGCCCGTTAGTATGTGCGCACATAGGAACCTGACTGTAGCCTGTGTGAATGGGAACTTGCCTGGCTAGGGTGTGTCCATGCTTGTATGGAAACCTGCCTGGGGTGGGTGTGTCTGAAGGGAAACAGGCCTGGAGTGCTTGTGTATGTGTGCATATGGAAACCTGTGATGTGAGTGTCTGTGTGACGTTAACTGCAGTACATGTGTGAATGGAAACCTGTCTGGGGGGGGGGAGGGGTGTGTGTGAATGGAAACCTGTCTGGTGGGGGGAGGTGTGTGCGAATGGAAACCTGTCTGGTGGGGGAGGTGTGTGAAAATGGAAGCCTGCCTGGTGGGGAAGGTGTGTGAATGGAAGGCTGCTTGGGGGGGAGGGGTGTGTGTTAATGGAAGCCTGCCTGGTGGGAAGGTGTAATAATGGAAGCCTGCTTGGGAGTGTGTGTGTGTGAATGGAAGCCTGACTGGGGGGGGGGGAGGTGTGTGAATGGAAGCCTGCTTGGAGGGGGTGTGTGAGAAAGGAAACCTGTCTGAGGTATGTGGGGGGGGGGTTTATGAATGAATAGAAACCTATCTGGGGTGTGTGTGTGTGGGTGTGTGAGTGAATGGAAGCCTGCCTGGGGGTGTGTGTGTGTGGGTGTGTGAGTGAATGGAAGCCTGTCTGCAGGGGGAGGTGTGTGAATGGAAGCCTGCCTGGGGTGTGTGTGTGTGTGTGTGTGTGTGTGTGTGAATGGAAACCTGTCTGGGGTATGTGGGTTGGATGTATATGTGTGAGTGAATGGAAACCTGTCTGGAGTGTGAATGGAAGCCTGCTTGGGGGGGGGGGGGGTGAATGGAAGCCTGTCTGGGTGTGTGGAGGTGTATGATTGAATGGAAGCCTGCCTGGTGGGGGAGGAGTGTGAATGGAAGGCTGCTTGGGGTGTGTGTGTGTGTGTGTGTGAATGGAAGCCTGCCTGGTGGGAAGGTGTATGAATGGAAGCCTGCTTTGGAGTGTGTGTGTGAATGGAAGCCTGCCTGGTGGAGGAGGTGTGTGAATGGAAGCCTGCTGGGGGGGGGGGGGGGGGTTGTGAGTGAATGGAAACCTGTCTGGGGTGGGTGGGGGTATGTGTGTGTGAGTGAATGGAAGCCTGCCTGTGGGGGGAGGTGTGTGAATGGAAGCCTGCCTGCGGGGGGAGGTGTGTGTGGGGGTGTGTGTGAGTGAATGGCAACCTGTCTGGGGTGTGTGGGGGTGTGTGAGTGAATGGCAACCTGTCTGGGGTGTGTGGGGGTGTATGAGTGAATGGAAGCCTGCCTGTGGGGGGAGGTGTGTGTGGGGGTGTGTGTGAGTGAATGGCAACCTGTCTGGGGTGTGTGGGGGTGTATGAGTGAATGGAAGCCTGCCTGGTGGGGGAGGTGTGTGAATGGAAGGCTGCTTGGGGTGTGTGTGTGTGTGTGAGAGAGAGAATGGAAGCCTGCCTGGTGGGAAGGTGTATGAATGGAAGCCTGCTTGGGGGGGGGGGCGGTGAGAATGGAAACCTGTCTGGGGTGTGTGTGTGTGTGTGAGTGAATGGAAACCTGTCTGGGGTGTGTGTGTGTGTGTGAGTGAATGGAAACCTGTCTGGGGTGTGTGTGTGTGTGAGTGAATGGAAACCTGTCTGGGGTGTGTGAGTGAATGGAAACCTGTCTGGGGTGTGTGGGGGGTGTGAGTGAATGGAAACCTGTCTGGGGGGTGTGTGTGAATGGAAACCTGTCTGGGTGAGTGGGGGTGTGTATGCGCGTGCATATGTGTGAGTGAATGGAAACCTGTCTGGGGTGAGTGGGGGTGTGTGAGTGAATGGAAACCTGTCTGGGGTGAGTGGGGGTGTGTGAGTGAATGGAAACCTGTCTGGGGTGAGTGGGGGTGTGTGAGTGAATGGAAACCTATCTGGGGGATAGGGCAAGCCTTGCACTTGCACAGAGCGGTGGCTTGGAGGGGGCGATGACCTGAGACCAATTGAGTTGCTGGTTCCCAATCAACTATATAACAAAGAGGAGGAGCACAGGGCCATGCAGCAAACAAGGAAGTTGCAGGGCTGTGTTTGTGAGTGTGTGTATGTGTGACTGAGCATGTATATGTGAGAGAGGGATCTTGTGTGTGTATGTATGTAAGAGGGAACGTGTGTATGTATATGTAGAAGGGATCGTGTGTGAGTGAGAATGTGTTTGAGAGGGAGCATGGCATTTGAGCATGTGTATGTAAGAGGGAGTGAGAATGTGCGTGTATGAGAGAGAGCGCATATGTATGCGTGTGTATGAGAGAGGAAAAGTTTTTATGCATCCCTCTCGCTGATCCACAACAATCTCCAACAATATCCAACTCACTAGAATCTACAATTAAGCTATAGGACTCTCATCTGCAAATGATCAATCATCAATCTGGTGCTCAACACTACCAAAACCGAACTATTATTAATCACCCCAGAAAGCAGTCCCCTTCAACACCAGATGCAGACAAGCATACATACTTCACACGCTAGAGATCTAGGAGTCATCATTGACAGTCACCTGAACCTAAAGCAATTCATAAAACACACCACAAAGGAGTGCTTCTACAAGTTACAAGTACTCAAAAAACTCAAACCGCTCCTATTCCACTATGGTTTTAGATTGGTCCTCCAAGCCATTCTATTCACCAAAATAGACTACTGTAATTCCATTTTGCAAGGACTCCCAGCCTCCACTGTAAAACCTCTCCAGCTACTCCAAAACGCAACGGCGAGAATTTTGACAAACACCAATCGAAGAGCGCATATCTCTCCCATTCTAAAGGATCTACATTGGCTCCCTGTACAATTCAGGATTCTTCATAAATCTCTTACATTAATCCACAAATATATTCACCATCAGACCCCCACTCGATCTGCGATACCCCCTCAAACAGCACTCAACAGCTAGACCTTTAAGGGACGCCTACAAGGGATCCTTACATGTACCTTCTATCAAAGCTATACAACACTCAAATATCAGAGACCGGTCATTCTCCATCACAGGTCCTTCCATCTGGAACACCATGCCTCCGGACCTCAGGCAGGAATCATGTCTACTAACTTTTAAAAAGAAATTAAAGACATGGCTGTTCTGCCGAGCCTTCTCCAACACCAGCCCAACTTATAACTGTTCTAGCAACTATGCACTTTAACAAACGCTAAACCGTGTATATAAATTTTAAGAGAATGTTTACAAATTTATCATGAGGTCTTCTACTTGTCACCTTCGCATACTCCAATATATATCTTAATCTCTCGTCCCCCTTCTTATTTCCTCCTCCAAGTTACACATCCTTGTTATAATGTAACTTTACTCTCCTTCAAATTGTCTTTACTGTTTGGTTGGTTATAGTTCCTACTTGTTTGATGTAAACCGAGCTGATTTGATTTGTATCAAGAAATTCAGTATAGAAAAGCCTTAAATAAATAAATAAATAAATCTGAGTGACTGAAAATCAAAATGTTTCCAGGTATGGCGAGCGTGAATTATTTTATCCTTATTAGTTTTAATTTTTGGATGCTATTTGTGCCTGCCGTTTTGAAATATTTTATTGGTATTTGAGAACCTTCCCATTTCAGAAGGTATTCAAAAGTATTGCCTCTTTTATGAACATCCAGAATCTCTTCAACTTTGAATTCTAAGTCATCTTCTGCATTGATGACAGTTGGGTTTTGAAATTTGGAAGAAAATTAGCTGAGTATGAGCGGTTTCCGAAGTGAAACATGGAAAGCGTTATGAATATCAGCGGCAGTGGATTCAGCTGCTGGGGATGTCACAGAGCTTCAGTGGAAGTGGCGGTGTTGGGGAACCTCCATAGCCCACTTCAAATGATGACACATTAGTGGATCTTTCAATTTGATGAGGGGACTCAAGTCTTCTACTAAATATCTGAGAACGAAGTTGCCTCCTGCCCCTGAGTCCACTAGGGCAGGAGTCTGAACCTTGACCAGTCCATAGGTCAAGGAGACTGGGAGAGAGAACGGAGGAGAGGGCGCAGCATGGCCTAAGAACAGTCCTCCTGCAGGACTTAGGCCCGTCCATTTTCTGGACGAATGGAGCATGTAGAGACATCATGGCCGGGCTGACCACAGTACATGCAAAGGCCACGCTTCTTCCGAAGTCTTCTCTTTTTGGAAGTTAAACGTTCATGACCAAGTTGCATCGGTTCATCTCTATGAGCAGCAGGGATTACTGGAACCATCCGAGGTGCAGTGGTAGTACTAGCCTGTTTCAACCCAGGTAACACCTTGGGCCGGAGTTCCTTCACCTTGTCCCGGAGCCGGTGATCAATCCAAGTGGCCAAGGTTACTAATTCGTCCAGCGAGTCAGGTGTTTCGCGAGCAGCCAGCTTGTCCTGTAAATGTTTATCCAGGCCTCTACAAAAGAAGAGTCTTGAGACATTTGGGGTCCCAGTGGAGTTCCGCTGCAAGAGTTTTGAACTCTATGGCAAATTCAGCCAATGATCTGTTGCCTTGCTTCAATTCAAGCAAAGCAGAACCGGCTACAGAAGTTCGAGCAGGGTCATCGAAAATGGATTTAAATAAGTCCATAAATCCTTCTATGTCCTGCCTTGTGGGTCTTTGCGTTCCCACAAGGTAGATGCCCAAGACAAGGCCCTACCATCCAGGTATGAAAGGATGTAGGTAGTTTGGAGAGAGCCGTAGGAAACAATGACAGCTGTAAGGCAAAATGCATGCAGCACTGGTTTAACAAGCCCCGGGTCTTCTGGATTTCTCTGGAAAAGCGGATTGGAGCCACCAGGTGTACAGCAGTATTTAAAGTTACCTCCTGTAACTGACCTTCATGGTTGGAAGCTGTGCCTTGAATCTTCTGTCTGTGTAGCTGATGAAATGCTGAAGTAAGTTTCTCCAAGGCGTCTTGCTGCTCCACAATGCGCTGGGCCAGGCCTGGTATGGCCTGCAAGGCATTGAGTTGTGCCGGATCCATGGAGTTAGCAAACTGTTATTGTTTGGAATAGTTGTGGGTGGATCCTTGGACCGATAGCAGATGACCACGCCCCCGGAGGAAGATCCCAAGAGGGACCACCGGGCAGGCTCAGAGTTTGGAGACAGACACACACTAGTTCTTTTATTAAATAATATATTGAACCACCAGAGGTGGCAGTAGTGAGCTGGAAGCGCCCGGCTGGGCTGTAGTCCCACAGATACTGGAACAGCGATCCCAGGATGGCAGAGCTGTAGAGAAACTAAGTATAGCGAGTAGACAGGGTATGCAGAGTTCAGGAACAGAACCTTGATGGTAACACTCACACAGTAGTCTCTTAGAAGCAGCCCAGGAGTTGGAATGGATTAGGCCCTCAAGGAGCGAGTGCTTGGTTCCAGGGAAGGCTCTGAGAGAGAGATGGTAACTCACTGGTGTTGTAGGCAGCAATGACTTCCTGGCAGAAGTGGTATTCAGAAGCAGGTCTGATAACGTGGGCCCTTGAGGAGCGAGTACCGGTTCCAGACTGCGACCTGTCAGGCAAAAGAGAAAGCAAGGCCCCCGAGGAGCGGGTACCCCTGGTAAAGTCTGAGGAGGCAGAGTAGCAAGGTATGCAGAGAGCGAGTCCCATCAGCAACGATACCTGGAGGAAGCGAACCCTTGCTAACTCGATTAGTTAGCGATTTCAGAGACCTTTAAATATCCGGTAATGACATCATCTCTGGGGGACACCCCTGAGGTTCGCACCACTGATGGTATTTGAATCTGGGCCGCGCTGTGCGCGCGCCCTTAGGCTTCTGGGAAACATGGCGGAGTGCAGCGTGTAGCCAGTCCGGGGACGTCGGAGGTCGGCAAGATGACGCCGCGGTAGCCAAACAGCCAACAATCGAAGAGGGAGTCGCCAAAGAGGTAAGGTGGGCGGTGTGGAGATGTTGGGCAGAGACGGTCACAACAGTCAGTCACGCCACAGTTGGAAGGGCTCACTTTCCATGACAGAATATTCATCTCCTACATTCTATATGAACCACCCCATCTGGTAATCACCTTGTCCCAGATGATCATCCACTACAACAGAGAGAGATACTGTCCCTATTCGTAAGCACCAGGCCCAGTATCGCCTCCCTTCCATGTGGTTCCATTACCAGTGAACAGAACAGTTCTCCCTACAAAGAATCCAAGATGTCTCAGCTTCTAGAACACACCTCAGCCAGCGTGTTTCAATCAACATCTGGCAGATTGAAATCCCTCAGCAGGAGAGACTCCTCTTACACAGCAATTTTGTCAATATCCTCCATTAAATCTCTGTTTCTTCTGTTTGTCATGGAAGTCTGTAAATTGCACCAAAACCAAAACTGCAGCATTCTTTCAGATATCCTAAGCAAGCATTAGACACCAACTCCAAGGATGGGAGTCAAACTGTATTCCAGTTTGTCCATAACCCAGTCAATCTGATTTGCTTTTTCCGACATTATTAATAATAATAACTAACCTTTGGTAGGTAATAGGGATGTGCAATTGTTTCAAACAAATACAGAAAATGTGATAAATTCGGCTATGTTTGGTTTGTTACAAATGAAATGAACCAAAAATAGCCATAAATGGCATCCTCCGCTAGGGAGTTAGGTGCTGCAGTGGCATCACTACACCGTGTACTTTGCATGGCTGGCATCATTTTTTTGTCAATGAAAGATGGTGGAAGGCCTAGTCCTGGTCCTCAGAGTCTAGGCTTAGACTGGGGCCTTGGTGATGGGATTTGGCCTAGGCCTGGGCCTCAATGAATAGAGACAGCCTCAGGTTCGGCCACAGCATCAAGCTTAGGCGATGGGACCTAGCATTAGACATGGGTTTAGGCTCAGTCCTGGCTGACCAAGGACTCGAGCTGCCTTCCATCTTAATTTTGTTGAGTTCTTAGTTAAGTTAAGGTTGCTATGTGAGTTGGAATTAGAGTCCTTTAAATTTATTGTTGTATTCACTAATTAATCTGGTAGTGACCTACACGGGGATGATTAAACTCTCAATAAGGGCTGGTGCAATAGTATGACTTTAAAAATCAATCAGGCTCTTATTTATGAGAAAGTGTCTCTTGCCTATAAATCAAGGGATGTGCTAGGGGGTGAGGAGAACAGACACTAGAATTAACTCCCTTTGACTTGCTTATTATCTCAGTCACACACAACTTTAAAGAATATAACCCACTATTTCACCTCTCTCCAAAATTATATTTTTTTAAGTCCTAAGATTTCCCAAAGCTATACTTACCATTAAGATAACGGACTATTAGAATAACAACCAGAGTCGGAGCCAACTCAGGGGCAGTGCTGTGCATTGTTGTCAGGTGGCAGATCCCTGGTTTGACCCCATAAGTTCTTCCACTCCCTGAGCAGGCTAGAGCTGGGGATGCTGTGGAAGCAGAGTTCACAGCCCTTGCCAGGGAGAGAAAGGTCATCACTCAAGGGTGAGCCCGACTGGTTGGATTCATGCATAGCCCCCGACCCAGGACAGGCACTGCAATGCCCAGATTATTGGGGGCACAGCCGGGGGAAGAGAAGGATAATACAAAGGAAAATAGCCCCCACTAGCTACAAGTGAAGGCTCATGATGCCAGAAAAATCAGTCCTGCTTCTGGTTCGGAATGGAAGTACGCAGGAGCAGAGGAAACGTCCCAGTCTCAGCTGTTTTATAAATCTTTCCACATAGCTCTCATAGTGTACTTCATGCTGGACTTGCATAAACCCAGCTATTCCAGTTCCGAGCTCATCTTACCCAAAGGCTCCCAGTTTTGAGAAAGTATAGTGTTTGGGGGCTTTTTTTTTGTCTGGTTGACGATGATCAAACTTATTTTGCGGGAGGCATTCAGGCTCTGCCAGATAAAGGGCATTGCCCCATCTTGCCCATGTGTCTTAATGGTTAGTGCCGCTCAGAGCTCTGCAGACCTCTCACGGATGTTGGATGGATGGTGAATGATCGCATGCTGGAAGCAGAGAGCAGGGTGGTGCTTGTCTCAAAGCAGCTGGGAAGTTTGCTAGCCATCACCAGAGGGCCAACCGCTTTTTTTTTTCTTCCTTCTAGGTGCGGCACGTAACAGTTGACAGCATGTTCACTTTTACAGCGAGCACGAGAAAGACAAAGCACAATAAGCAGATAGGAAGGGCAAACCTTGTCAGTACCATACTGTATGCACATTGAATACAATTACTACACTCTCCCATTTTTAGAAAAACAAGAGAGTTACTTTCATAGCAGGAGCATGGTTAGGACACCAGGCACTTATTGCCAATAAATTCATGCAACCACCACCTCCAATGAAATGAAACAATATCATTTGGCTTGCATACCCCTAGCAATTACCAGATTTTAAATACCTGCAACTTTGTTTCATAAGCATGAGTTGATATATGTTTGCTTTTGGCAAGTGGGTGAGAGCAAATATTCTCAAAACCCGTGTGTACTGAAGCCATTTAGTGACTAACCAGTCAGGCTTTCGGGATGCTGGAGATAGATTTTGCATCTGCCGCCTCTCTATATGCAAATCTCTCTCCTGCATATTTCTTGTGACAATCCTGAAAGCCTGGCTGGGTGGGCGGGCCTCCAGGAGCCAAGTTGGGAAACACGATTGTAGAGAACTGGGTGAAGATCTCCTTCACTTTATTTGACTTCTGGAAACTGTTGGATTTCTGCAGATATTTTGAACAAAATTTAATAAACTTCATGATCTTCGAAGGAAGAGGAGAGTCTGTTGCTCATGTTTGTAAAGAGCTCCCTACAACGAGTTTTAAAAAGCTGCAATACAGATGTACCAGCTCGATCAGATCTAGATGGTAAAACTCTGAGGCAGAAGCAACATCTGTTCCCAGCGCAAGAAAGGGTCTCTTCCCCACTGAGGACGCGTAGCTCCTGCTGTCCCAGAGAAGGGGGCGAGCTTTCACAATCTGATTCAGGATCCAACTGCAGCTTTGCCATGAGGCCGTGGTTGGGAGTCTCAAAACAGCTGAGATCAAAACAAAACAAAAAAAAAACCCACAGCAAGCCCAGGCAGGGCAGGAACAATGTATAAAAGTGCAAAGGCGGAACAGAACAAGTGCGACCCAGAAGCAGCAGAGGTAGATTACAAACAAGAGCATGGCTATCAACAAAACTGCCTACCAGGCCAATACATTAACTTGTAAACAACCTTGCAAATGTGATTGAAGGGAAAAAACAGCCAAGTAGTGCAAAATTGCACATGTATAATATTGTATTTGCTAAGCCATTCTCAAAACGTATGCAGCATTGCTAATGAGCTACAGTTTTGCCATATGCAAAGTTATTGGGGTGGGGAATCGCAAGGTGCAGCTATCCATTTTTTTTTTGTTTGTTTTTTTTGGCACTAAAATGTTTGATTTGGCATGGACTAGCACACCTCCCCTCCCAGCAAAGCCCTTTCCCTAATATTTAAAGGAGCTAGCATTACAAGAAAACGGAGTCACGTTTCCAGCTTATTTTTGGCAAATAACACCACGATATTCCAGAAAAACTAGCCCCACACATTAACAACTGCTAATTTGTGCCAACCGTTTTTCCCTGGGAAAAATGACATGTTTTGAATTTTCAAACATCTGCATGTTAGTGTAACTAGGGATGTGAATCGTTTGACGATTTAAAATATCGTCAGATATATTTTAAATTGTAAAAAATCATTAGAGGCGCGATACAATAGGAATTCCCCCGATTTATCGTCAAAAATCGTAAATTGGTTCCTGTCCCCCGACGTCACGAGCGCAGGAGATCGCTCCCGGACCCCCGCTGGACCCCCAGGGACTTTTGGCCAGCTTGGGGGGGCCTCCTGACCCCCACAAGACTTGCCAAAAGTCCAGCGGGGGTCCGGGAGCGACCTCCTGCACTCGTTGCCGTATTGCAAAATGGCGCCGGCCGTATGGCCGGTGCCATTTTGCACTCGTTGCCGTATTGCAAAATGGCAATACGGCCGGCGCCATTTTGCAATACGGCGAGTGCAGGAGGTCGCTCCCAGACCCCCACTGGACTTTTGGCAAGTCTTGTGGAGGTCAGGAGGCCCCCCCAAGCTGGCCAAAAGTCCCTGGGGGTCCAGCGGGGGTCCGGGAGCGATCTCCTGCGCTCGTGACATCAGGGGACAGGAACCAAAATGGCGCCGGCGCTACCTTTGCCCTGTCATATGACAGGGCAAAGGTAGCGCCATTTCTATTAACGCAGCCGTGGCCCGAGAGTGGAAGATCACACCGGGACTCCCCCACTGGACCCCAGGTAATTTAAAACATTTTGGGGGGGTTTGGGAGGGTGGGGGATTTATTTTAAAGGGTCGGGGTGGGTTTTAGGATTGTTTTAGTGTGCCGGTTTTCCCGCCCTCCCCCGATTTACGATTTAATAAAAAAACAAAACCGAGACTATCAGATTCCCTCCCCCCCCCCAGCCAAAATCGATCGTTAAGACGATCGATCACACGATTCACATCTCTAGGGTAAACCCCTCCCCACCGTCACCCATGACAACACGTCCGCTCAGTCCTGGTAAAAGCACACAGGCACTTTCACCCACATCTGGGACAGGTAATTCTCAAAAAGCCTATTTCGGTGGGATTTACCCATGGAACTGGCTTTTAAAAATTATCCTCCCCGAGGACAACCAAAGGAGTTAAGGAATTCCTGTGAGGCTGAGCGGTCAGGACTGGACAGAGAAAAAGTCTCCAGGCTGGACTCTGGCAATAATCTTTATAAGCGTCTTTATTGTTAAGCAATAGTAAAAAAAAAAAAAACCAAGTAGGCTGGCTTGTGCACTTCAACAAAATAATTGTAACTTACAGTTTGCATTCTCGAGGCTTCTGTCCCTCTCCCTGGGCCTCTCTCATCCCTCTGAGCCCTGGTCTCTTACCTCCCGCTTGCAGTATTCCATCCTATCCCAGAATCCCTTGCTGGGCTGGGACTTAAGGAGGACCGGTACAGATAGCTGTATTCTGAGGGAGTTCCTTACATAATCCCTCTCATACCCTCCCCCCTCAGCTCGGTCTTGTCAGGCCGCGCATTCAGCCGTGCCCAGGCTAATTCCAGGCTGTTCCTCAGTAACCCACCCTTGGGTTGGCAACCCTGCTTCCCTGTCATCTGGGCCCCACAGCAGGGGTGGTGGTTCTATAATGAGGTAAGGGTGAGGCGGCCGCTTCAGGGGGGCAGAATTTTGAGGCAGCAAAAAAAAAAAAAAAAAAAAAAAAAGCCCCTATCAGAACGCAGCTGTGGCGACCACCTCACCCTGCCTGCCCCTGCCACAGCTCAGGCCGGCAGCGGCTGAAGCAATGGCGTAGCCAGGGGTAGGCCTTGGCCCACTTGTTTTGGGACCAGGCCCACCCAATCAGCATTGCCTTGCGGCCCAAAAAGAGAGAGACCCCCTATCACAGGGCTGCAGTGGACACGCCCAGGCAAGAGGCCCACGCCGCCAAGAAGATGAGGCCCGCAACGCTGGCGGTCATAGAAAAAAAAAACCCTCACGGGAAGGCGCCTATTCTCCTGCTCCTTCACGTGTGCAGGCCCTGCACATTCAAAACCCCGTACTGGAATTGCGGTCTCTGGGTTGCTGAGCTATAGAGAGAGACTTCAGCCCTGCCGGGCACATCAGCTCACTACTGCCACCTCTGGTAGTTCTACTTCCTGTCTAATAAAGAACTATCTGTGTTTGTCTCCATACTCCAGCCTAGCCAGTGGTCCCTCTCAGGATCTCCTCTTGAGGGCGGCTGTCATCTGCCATCGGCCCAAGGATTCACAATTCATCTCAGTGTCATCCCTTACACTACTAGAGCAGTATTATACAACTGCCACTCTGTGAGAAGTCAATCCACCACAGATCATTAACTCCGCCTATGGAGTATTACAATTGTTAGCTCTTTCCCTTGGCAGGGGGATTCATAACAGATTGCTAACCCTCTGGCAGACTTATAGTAGATTGCCACTCTTAGTAGCAGGGATTGATAACAGATTGTTAACTCCTCCCTCTCCAGGAGGAGATCCATAACAGACTGTTACTCCTCCCTCTACTGGAGGAGCTTGATAACAGATTGCTAACTCCGAGCAGCAGAATTACAAGCGATTGCTAACTCCTCCCCTCTGGGGAGCAGATCGCCAACAATACAAGAGTGAGCCTGTGTGTGTACATATGTATGGAAGTGGGAGCGTGTGTGTGTGAGAGAGTGGGAAGGAAAGAAGACAGAATAAAAGAGACCCTGGAAAAGGAAAAGACAGACAAGGGGGTTAAAGAAACTGGGACCAACTGATCAGAAAAATAAGATCAGACAACAAATTATTTTGCCTTTCAGCGATGGAATATGCCATCTTTGGGAATGTGCATTTCTTACATATTTGTATTTTGCTGTTTCTTCAGTATTCCAGTGTCCACAAAGGCTGAGGCTGGTTTCTCAGGCTTTCCATTTCAGTTTTGTCTGCACGTTTGTTTCTAATTTGTAGCCCCTTATTCTGTCTTAGGTAAGGGTCTGTCTGTGTTGTGCATGTGTGACAGAGATGCAGTATTTTGGCTAGTGTGTAATTTCCCTTATGGATTAGTAGCAAGCTGGTTTGTTCTGTTTGCCCATTAGGTGGTGTATTAGTGTTCTAGGGCCTGGTCTAATGTTTGCTTGGCTGCCTTTTCATAGATAAGATTGCTGCTATTTGAGTCCTGAGAGTTATTGCTGTTATGGTATGGTAAAGGTCTATTTATTTATTTCCAGGGTTTTTGTTACATCAAAGAGTGTTTGGCAGTGAAGAGAATGTGTTTTGCTGTCATTGTGGTGACACCGGAATTTCAAATTTATTTTTTTTTTGCGCATATCCTAGTTCTGTTCTGCACCTGTTGCAGATCTTATGATGATTATTGTTGTTGTATGCATTTTGGAACAAGGATTCATAAAAATATATTGATATTGTTTTATTACATGATTGGATGTTTCTAAAGTGTTCTTTGTTTTTTACATGATATTGTGTATTTATAAACTGCAATAAATATAAAATAAGTTAATATAAATAAGGCATTTTTAATGTTGGTAAGTGCTTGAAGTAAAAGAATTAAAATATTTTAAAATATCACTCATGCATGATGGCTGTTGCAAACTACTCAGAAATCCACTGCAGGGTGCATGCTAAGGCCTTATTTATCAAGAAGAGTACAATTCATAGGGCCTAGATCTGTAGGTCGACTACCCACCCATGTTAACCTTAGAACCCCTAAAAATTCAGTTCTGGCTGTGCCACTGGGCTGGAGGGGTGTGTGTGTGTTTGTAAGCTGGGGGGGGGGGGGGGGGGAGTGAGAGCATGTGTGAGGGTGCTTTTGTGTGGGTGCCAGAGAGGGCACCTTCTCATCCTTTGCCCATGCTTCTTCCCATTTTTCATTCTGGGGTTCTGCGACTGCCCCCTTTCTCTTTCTTGCGCTGTTCCTCTAGCTGGTATTCACCTTCTATATAACCATGGACACTCTGACATTTATTTCCAGCACTTTACAAAAAGAGCTCACCCACTGTGTGAGTTCCTATTTGCCGTAAGTCAGTTTCCTTGAGGGCTCTTTATTTTCAGCCTTTCTAAAATGGCAGTGGTCCTCCTGTTGACCATTCCTCGCACCAAGGGCACAGAATGAAAAATAGGCCACAGTTTCATTCCTGAGCTGATTTGAACTCCCTGAGGTACTTTTCTTCTTCCGGGGCAAGGACTTTTCCTGCTATGGAGTTTTTCCCTTTACCCCCAGAGACTGTATAGCCTAGTGTTGGCTGGGTCACTCAGTTAACATCCATAACGTTCGGCCCCTCAAAACGACATTCCCTTGCTGAATGACCTCTCCGACCACCGTTAAAGCATGTGAAAGAGACTGTGGCCTGGGTATAGAAGTCGAGCTGTCCCCTTCCGAGGCTCACTGCCAGAACGCTCCACTCTCTGTGCCTCGCCAGGAAGTTTGTGCAGGGTGGCCTTCCAGCCTCCTTCCCACATCGAGCATTAACTGCGCCTGGTGGAAGGCATCCACCACCTCTAGTGATCTTTCCCAGGCGAGCCCTGGGTGTTGGCAGACCCAAGTTTGCATAGGCTGGTCAAGCCTATCTAAGAATTGTTCGAGAAGCACCGGTCTGGCTATTTCGAGGCCAGTCTTTGCCTCCCAGCTGTAGCCACTTCCAGCCGGCATCCTTCCGAAATCCCTGCCAGAAGTGCTGCCCATAATATTTCTGGAGGTAAACACCCAGCTCTCTCCAGCAAAGCAACCTTGACTTCCGCATAGGTAGCCATCCCGTCTGGGTTGGCTGCTTGGAAAGCTGCTCGACTTCTGCCTGTGAGTAAATTAGCCAATTACGTATTCCAATTGCCTTCGGGCCAAGCCGAAAAGCAGGCTCTGGACTCTGGCAATAATCTTTAGAAGTAGCTGTATTGTGAAGCAATAATAAAAGTTAACTGGTTTGAGCACTTCAACAAATCAATCGTAACTTACAGTTGTGGCCTCTCTCGAAGCTTCTGTCTGTCCCTCTGGCCCTGGCTTCTTAGCCCCGCTTGCAGGGTTCCACCCTGTCCCAGAATCCCTTGCAGGCTTGAGAGTTAAGGAGGACCAGCGTGAAAGAGTAAACGTGAATCGGAAGGACTAGGAGACATTCAATGAAGTTACTAGGTGATAAAGTAAAAAAAACGTATTTTCTCCTAACACAAACTCTGGAATTCATTACCAGACAATGTGGTGAGAGCTATTAGTGTAGCTGGCTTTAAAAATGGTTTGGATAAGTTCCTGGAACAATGTCCATAAACCATTATTAAGGTAGACTTGGGGAAATAGACTGCTTATCCCTGGCATAAGCAGCATGGAATATATGGGCTTTTGGGATCCTGCCAGGTACTAGTACCCTGGATTGGCCAGTGTTGGAAACAGGATACTGTGATTGATGGACCTTTGGTCTGAGCCAGTATGGAAAACCTTACGTTCTTATGATGCTAACTGCACTGTAGGAGAAGAGTTTATATATTTTTTAAATGAACACTTTAAAAACAATCAATCTTAAGATACTCATTCACTCCGACAAAACATTGCCTTTGTGTGTAGTCCGTGATTCAGTGAATTTGGCACAATACAGGATGAGAGCTGTTAGCTCTGGCTTGAGAGGTTTGTTAAATCTCCTAGATTTCAGAATCAGATTCTTCCACAGCTCACTCTTACTTAGGGGGTTCTTGTTAGGTCACGCTGGAATGTCACTCTTCCTTCATTGTATATTAAACAATTTTTCTCTAATCAACCAAATGTTTCTAAAGATATTTTTTCACTGTTTATGGGTCATGTTTCATCATAGGTCCTTTTGTGACTTTTCTTTTTTTTATATATTTTTCAAATTTTAAATTTTTCTTTTTATATTTTATTTCTTTAAGGAAACCAATTCTGGTAATTTGAACAAGATTTTCCCCAAACTAGAAAGATACTGAGATTCAGTGCTTCCCTTTAATGAAGAAACGGCTAGACATGATATCACGTTTCGTGCAAATCTGCTTCAGGGGCTTTATGTAATCAGAGGAAATTAGTGCTTTATATAAAATATTAAGTGATCGTAATAACCTGCTCCAATATGAGAGTTTTCATCCTACTAATTTTAAGAGAAATCTCCCAGTGGGTCAATTTTTAAGACAGACTCTTGTGCTCGGATCGCATTGAATATAAAAATCAGGCACAACAAATAGCAGAACAATTCCTTGATAGAGAGTACCCATTTTTTTTTTTTTTGTTAAATCAGCCTAAGATAGAGCACTGCACAGCAATTGCAATTGATTTTTGGAAAATACTTCAAACTGGCAAACTTGTGTCCTTAGCCATTCAACTTTATCTGCTTCAATCTGTTGAGCGATAAGGAGACATTGGTCTATAGTTAAAAAAAAAAAAAATCCACCCTATGTTTTGCTTTTCTGAGGGGCCATAATATCCAAGATCAAGTTATACATTCTAGTGATTGTGCACCAATCCCAACCTCTACAATTACAGGATGAGATCGAGTGTTCTTTTTGCCAACTAAAATCAGAGGTGAGCTGTATCACTTTAGCTATGGGCACGCATGTTTAAAACTCACCTTATTGGAGAATCAAAATGGCTACAACAGGAGAGGGTGTGTGCTGAGGAGCTCTCATCGCTAGTGAATTACCGTAATCCAGAAATGCCCCATACAAAAAGAAAGGGCAGAATCCGGGTGGAAACCCCGACCACTCCGATACAGGCTCTCTCTCAATCAAATATCGATAACTTCTTCGCGCCAACGGTAATCTCAACCCCGGAAGGAATGTCCACTGCGTCGGTCAGCATTTGCCAACGCCGCTGGACACACAAACATCTGAGCCCCGGGGCTCCCATAAACACCTTCTCCTCTGCGATTCAGGATGACTCTGGATTCGGGACTGGTCACCCAACCAAAAGTTGCCGAGTGAGTTGCAGCCCCTCGGGAGGAACCCTGTGGAGGCAGAACGAGTCGCACAAGTTGTTGGGAGGAAATGGTTCCCTAACCCACACGGTGCAGCAAGTACCGGAGCCAAGTGAGGGTAAAGGTCCGGAAGCGACCCCGACAACTGCTATACATCTGAGACAAGAAGGAATGGCGGTGTACCCAGTTATGGGACAGGAACGCCGGCAAGAAGATGCGGTAAGCACAGTTTCCACTGCGACTTTAACAGCGATTAACTTTCAAAGTGTTACCTTGGAAACAGTATGGAAAGCTCTTGAATCTTCTATAGTAATGTTATCAAAAGTTATGACGGACACACAACGTATTTGCCAAATGGATCCATTGTTAACAACACACTCGAATAAAATACAGGATTTGGAAAAGCATGTATCACAGATGCAAGTTGATAAAACAAGGAGGAAGGCGATCTAAAAAAGCCATGAGGGAAATACACACAAAATAGATGCCTTAAAATGTCCGTTGGAAGCTTTATTAAGGAGTGTCGATATAGCAACATACGTTTGTTTACATTTCACACACTTTTTGATTTCAATTTATATATTTTTATTAATTTAACGCTATTTTTCATTTTTTTTTATTTGCATATTCTTAGTATTCCCCATTTTTTCCCCCATGTTCTTATTCATCTTAATATATTTTTGTTGTTCGGTTGCACACAATTCACAGTCTGCTAATATTTTTTGTACAGCTATTTAATCAGAAGAAAATCAATTGGTAATAAGATCTTCCATATACATATAAAAGATTATTTCACTAAGGTAAAATCATCTATACTCTTCACATCCTATTGGTTCAATTTACAAGACCAGTATATATTCAATTAAAGAACACATTTCATTTCAATGGTTATATATGCTTTATATCCATTAGTTACTTTTCAAGTATTTATGTTCTATTTGTGTGAGACACTGTTCTTATCCCATTGCCACATCTGCCACACATGAAGGATCATGTTCCATATCCATTGTTACCTTTTTAGTATTTATTTATTTTTTATTATTTGTGTGAGTCATGTAATGTTTGTATTGTATTGTCATTGACATTTATTTATTGTAGCCCCTGAGGCAGCCCCCGCGAGGGGGGGGTGAAACTCGGCCTGAGTCGGGCAAATTGTGCATTGGACCTGTAAGTCTCCCAACGGACATTTTAAGGCATCTATTTTGAATGTATTTCCCTCACAGATGCAAGTTACACAGAATACCTTAGTACAAGGAGAATTGCTGAATTCAAGAAAAATTGAGAATTTGGAGAATGAGATAAGATCAAAGAATTTAAGAGTATTACATTTATATTTTGACTGGATAACCAAGGAATTGGATCAAGAGCGAGCGCTCGATGTCATCTACTTAGATTTCAGCAAAGCTTTTGATATGGTTCCGCACAGGAGACTGGTGAATAAAACGAGAAGCTTAGGAGTGAGTGCCGAGTTGGTGACCTGGATTACAAACTGGTTGATGGACAGAAGACAATGTGTGATGGTTAATGGAACTTTCTCTGAAGAGAGAGCGGTTTTAAGTGGTGTACCGCAAGGATCGGTGTTGGGACCGGTCCTGTTCAATATCTTTGTGAGCGACATTGCGGATGGGATAGAAGGTAAGGTTTGTCTTTTTGCGGACAACACTAAGATCTGCAACAGAGTGGACACGCCGGAAGGAATGGAGAGAATGAGACGGGATTTAAGGAAACTGGAAGAGTGGTCGAAGATATGGCAGCTGAGATTCAATGCCAAGAAGTGCAAAGTTATGCATATGGGGAGTGGAAATCCGAATGAACTGTATTCGATTGGGGGGGGGGGGGGGGGGGGAAGGCTGATGTGCACGGAGCAGGAGAGAGACCTTGGGGTTATAGTGTCTAATGATATGAAGTCTGTGAAACAATGCGACAAGGTGATAGCAAAAGCCAGAAGAATGCTGGGCTGCATAGAGAGAGGAATATCGAGTAAGAAAAGGGAAGTGATTATCCCCTTGTACAGGTCCTTGGTGAGGCCTCACCTGGAGTACTGTGCTCATTTCTGGAGACCGTATCTACAAAGAGACAGAGACAAGATTGAAGCGGTACAGAGAAGGGCGACCAGAAAGGTGGAGGGTCTTCATCGGATGTCATACGAGGAGAGATTGAAGAATCTAAATATGTACACCCTGGAGGAAAGGAGGAGCAGGGGTGATATGATTCAGACTTTCAGATACTTGAAAAACTTTAACGATCCAGAGACAACGACAAACCTTTTCCGTCAGAAAAAAATCAGCAGAACCAGAGGTCACAAGCTGAAGCTGCAAGGAGGAAGACTAAGAACCAATGTCAGGAAGTATTTCTTCACGGAGAGAGTGGTGGATGCCTGGAATGCCCTTCCGGAGGAAGTGGTGAAGTCCAAAACTGTGAAGGACTTCAAAGGGGCATGGGATAAACACTGTGGATCCATCAAGTCTAGAGGACGCATATAAAGAGGAGGCAGCAAAACACTGCACGGAGCGGCAGTAGCCACAGAGGCATTCACGGAGCGGGATGCCAGTGGTTGGTGTTCCACCTTCACGGAACGGAAGGATGGAGAGCTGCCATCTCCAAATTTAAAAAAACAAACAAACACAAAAAAACAGGGGTGGGTTCATGGGCTATAGGTATTACCAATTATTAGGCTTATTCAATTACCAATTAATAGGCTTATTCAATATTTGTTGATAGTTAATGTGACCTTCAAGGCATAATTCACTTTCAATGCATATCCAGCATAGCTCTCTGCTTCAACGACAGGGGAGAAGAAAAACTAATTCTTCACGCATATCCAGCATATCTTACTCTCTGCTTCAACGGCAGAGAGCTATGCTGCAGTTTACCCAACTAATCAAGCTTGATATTTCACTTGGATGCAGCTCCATCACTGCTCTCTACATTAATGGTGGGGGTGAAAGGGAAATAGAACCTAAGGTTACTAAGAGCTAAGAGAAACAGAGAAGTATGAGAAAAAAAAGTGTGAAAGCTTGCTGGGCAGACTGGATGGGCCGATTGGTCTTCTTCTGCTGTCATTTCTATGTTTCTATATATTTTCCACATATTGCTTTAATTTCAACGCTGGAGCAATTTAAGAAGTATACAGTGGAAATATTGCAATTGTCAAGGGAATAAATCCCATCTATTACTAAGATTTATTTTGTAAAAACAGAGAAAAAGGAGGGACAATGTAATCAAGTTCTAAATTTAGAAGCTGGAAACCTTACAAAATATCTGGAGCAAACGGCGGAAGAGCAGGGTGATTGTGGGACGTTGTTGGTCAGCTTCTCATCAGTTTCAGATAGAGATTTGATTCTTAAACTTTTTCTCAGTAATAGAGAGAAACTGTACTTGGGATATAAGAGATGGATTTTTCTAGATTTGATGAAAATCACTCTACAAAGGAGACAAATATTTTTGGCTATGTGTCAACAGGCAAGGGCCATAGGAGCCCAGATTACCATACATTTCCCCAGTAAATGTGGTCTTCGATTAAATTTGAGATGTTTTCTTTGATCCCTCGCAGTTGAGAGTGTTCCTTGATACACATTCCCTCAAAGTTATTTAAATCATGTTATGGGATATTGTATATTAATGCCATCCCTCTCTTTGATCTTTCTGAATAAGATACTTTATGTATTTGCTCCTAAATTTAATTTGATTCTCCTGTTTCTTTATAACGGGTCGACTTAATGTGGGGTAAATAGAATGTAAAGAATATTTCATTCTGTATTTTGCAATAATGCAAGACATGATTTACTTAATAGGATGACTGAATTGATTAAAAAAAAATTGTTTTATGACCCATTTAATGATATGCATGTATTGCTATCTAAGATTTGTTTGAAAATGCATAAATAATACATTTAAAAAAAACTCACCTTATTGAACATAAAAGCTGTCTCAAAAACCAGAAGTTGGAAGCTCCTTAGGCATCACATTTTCAGGAATTCCAGATGTTTTTGAAGATATCACTTGGACTATTTTGGAAGTAGTCCCGTCTCATTGGAGAGGATGTGATCGTGCCTGCAAACTTCTTATACAGGAATAAAAGTGGATTTTCAATTTAAAAACAGTATTTCCTTCAGGATTAAACAAAAATTGAATGGCCCGCTGTCATTTCATTGATGCAATACGTCATCTTACTTGAAGGCTTATGTACAAACACCTAGGGTATTTAAATTTGAGCTCAACATGGGCTCGCTCTAAGCCGGCTGATGACAAGCATTCAGAGCGTTTCAGTAAGTACTGCTCATTTTTTAAGTATTGTCTACTCTTCTGAAAATTGCTCTAAATCATTTATGTTTATATTTCAGAATGATTTGCCATGTATAAGGACTAATTTCCTCAGATAATACAGAAAGCCCCTGAAGCAGTTCATGTTGGGCTGTTTCTTCCTTCATTAAAGGGAAGTACTGAATCTCAGTATCTTTCTATGTTGGGGGAAAATCTTGTTCAAATTACCAGAATTGGTTTTCCTAAAGGAATAAAATATAAAAAGAAGAAATTAAAATTTGAAAAATATATTATATAAAAGAAAAAAGTCACAGAAGGACCTATGATGAAACATGACCCATAAATGGTGAAAAATGTATAGTAACCGCAGGGTATTATAAAGGTCCATTATATATATTTTTAGAAATATATTCCATAGATTAGAGAAAAATTGAAGTATGTGCAACATGTTTAATATACATTTTTAGATTTTGGTTGCTTCTTACCGGACTATCTGTTGGTGATTACTCTTCCTTCATTGCCACTGGTCAGAAAAAGAGATGCAATACCCAAGTATGACCCTCTTAGAGTGGACCATGGCCGATAGAGTTTACATGACCTAAAGTCAAAATAAATAACCTGGACTCATTCTACATTTCCTCCTCCCTCATTAATGCCAGCTGAAGCGCTGAACCATGAGTGCTACTGCACTAGCAACGAGCATATACATTTATTTCAATTAGAAGTCAGCATGGAGAGTTAAAATATGATAGGACACGGAGTCGTTTTCAGAAAGATTTACATGTGTAATTGGGCTTTTGAAAACTGCTATAATAGATGTCACTGAATTGTTAAGTTTTTATAAGTGCACTTTTGAGTATACAACTGGGTTTTTAAATAGCGTATGTTACATTTACGTATAAGTCCTTTGAAAATCACCTCTAAGGCCTGATTTTCAAAAGCATTTACATGCTCAAAAAATGGGTTTTACATGTGTAAATGCACTTTACCAGTCCAAGTGGGCTTTTGAAAATTGCTACAACATATGCCATTGAATCATCAACAGGATTTACCTGTATAAGTGCGCTGTGGATAAATGGCTTTTGAAGATTGCTACAATTGTAATTAGTTTCCTACGTAACAGCTTTGGAAAAATTACCCCCTTCGTGTTATGACCCTGCACCAGATCTCAGAGTCTCAAATGTGCAAAATAGTTACTGTGTTTCACAGAAAGCAGTCATAATTACCAAGATTTGCAACATGTGGCTGGCAGGCTCTCTGCACTTTGTAGCCAATTATTCCTGGGGAATTCTGCCTTACTGTGGAGCACAGAATTCCCCTCCTGCCTTTTCTGCACAGATTTTGGCAGGCCCTAGCATGCCAGGAGCTAAGGCCATCCCGCTGGCAGTGAAGGAGGAGCAGGTGCCACTGTCTGCTCGTGGCCAAGATGGAGCAGGCCCTGGTGAGATTATAGTGTGTGTGTGGGTGCCAGAGAGGGAGCCTATGTAAGGAGATGGTGCAGGAGTGTATAATGTATGTAAGAGATTGGGAGCTGGTGTGTGACACAGAATCCCTTTTTATGTGAGGGTGCTGGCTTGTGAGAGATGGAGCCTATGTGTAGGAGGAGTATGAGCAAGAGAAACATAGGTAGCCTGTGTGAGGGTATATGCCTGAGAGGGAGTGTGTTGTGCACGTTTGTGAGAGAGGGAGTCTGTATGAGGGGCAGTACTGAGAGAAGGATCAAATTCTGGGAGTGAGATAAAGAGTGGAAGGGAGTCTAGAGGGGGGAGAGAGAGTGGCAGTGGAGGAGTTGGGGGCCTGAGAGGGCAAAGTGAAAAGGAGACTGGCAAGAGGATTAGGGAGTGGAAGAGAGCCTCTTACAATGAACTTCTAGGGAAATTCTGTTCAAAATAATTAAAAGTTTGCATCTTTAAGTAATAAGTGTAATACAGAAAAAAAAAGTTAATTTAAAGACTCATGTATACTGTGTTATTTTGACCAATATAAAGTATGCAGAATTAAGGCTTTGTGTACAGAATTGCCCCAGGAGTATCATCTGTCCAGTATGGTGGCAGAAGGCCACTTTTGAGGTCTGCCACATCCTTTTCTAGCCCTTAGAGAAATGGGCAAGGGTGGGCTTCTGAACCCAGACTCCATAGGACCAGATTTAGCATAAATATTTATGCATAGAATCTCAACTTTCATATGTATTACACAAAGTAAACCTGAAATAAATACAATTGAATTACACAGAGCAGTGGATACTGTCCACTCCTTTCTTCTGCTTTACGTTGAAAGCACCACTCTAGCCAAGCCCAACACAGCCTGGCCTGGGGATGATACTACACAAAGCTTATATACAAGCACCACTGGGAACAGGTCATCCTTTTTGTAGTTGGATCAACACCATTTCATCGCTTCTAGAAATATGGTGGGGTCTCTTTCTCTGCCAGAAAAGGTTGCCTATGTTTCAAAAAATAAAAATTGGGATGAGGTATGAAACAAACAAACACTGCTCACTTGTACTAGAGATGTGCATTTGTGAACCAAGGAAGGAATCCAAAGGGAAACGTCCATATCTGTGGTTTGGTTCATGTCAAACAAACCAAATCTGTTTATTGCAAACTTTACTTTAAAAAAAGTGTACACAAATGATTGTCACAGCATTAAGATGAACAAAAGTTAAATTTTGAACCTATACATATACACACACCCCTAGATTTCAAACTATGACCCTTGAACTCATTGACTGAGCTGCATGCATTGATACAAATCTCAGTCTTCACTGATTACACATAATCAATGGCTCCAGGTTTATTCAATCCTAGACTATTAGCTTGCTGTCCCAACCCCTTGTATGCTTATGTATCGTGTGAATGTCACTTTTGTAAACTGTTGTGACCTGCATTTGGAATGATGGTATATAAAATGTCTAATTAAGAGCAACTTGTTTCCAGTCACTAGGAATTCTCTTCCCTCCCTAAGGATAGGCTGTCCAATAATTTTTTCCTTTGGGTTTTGATAGATTAAGGAAGTCCATTGCCATTCAGTTCATCACCACTCACATGCAATATACTTTTTACATTGATCTAGATTTCCAAAAGCTGTAACAGTTGATAGTAAAACAGCACGTGTAAAAGTGTTCCCACTTCCGTGTCACTAAACCAACATTTATTGCAGCCCTTTTGTTAACACACATAAAGGCAGATTTTAAGAGCCATGTGCGGGCAGCTGCCCCTTTTTGCAAGCGCCATTCCAATGTGCCCATGGCAAGATACACGAGCGGCTGCGGGCCTCTTAAAATCCATGCATATCACCTGGATTTGCCACATGTAGGGCTTTTAAAATTCACCTTTCATGACCAGAGCATTTGGCAGTGAGCTACAAGATACAGCAATTGGCTGAATGAAGCAGACAGAGATGCTTTTATTGAATTTTTCTTAAAATGTCAGTACCCCTTGGGAAAAATTGAAGGCCTATTACTTAAATCTCATCAACTTTGGAATTTGTTTTGGGTGAGGACAGCAGTTTGATACAATCTCCTTCCAATTTTAATTTCTGCAATTTAATGCAATGACCAAGTTAAATCCAGTTTTTTTTCCCCTACATTAACTTGCCTCAATTCAAGAGAGGTTAAGCCTTCATATTCACTTTGAGGAGGAGTTACACCAACAGAGCTAAACAGACTTGGGTCAATGTTTAACCAACACAGCGCATAAAATGTAGCTTTATAGATTGTACCCACCCCTTAGCCTGCATCATGGCAAGAGGAGAAAATTTGAGAGTTCACCCCACCTTTTTTTTTTTAGTAACTTTAAAAGTCTTCAGGGCTCTGCAAAGCATTTTATTCAAGCAGAGAAAGCTTGATAAAGTGCAGTCCCTTGTACAATGAGACAGGAAAGGAAATAAGTAACAGACTTGTGTGCAGAGCTCACCACAGGAAGAGGGGACCATGTAGATGTTACTTCCTGCAACTTTTTCAAAATGTCTGCTCAAGATCAGAGTCGTATAAAACTTCAGATATTTAATTTTTTTTATATTCCACTGTAATGAACATATTTCCACGTGTCCTTTGTACACTATCAATTCAGAGGCAGAACCATAAAGGTTTGGTTCTTGTATCCCAATACAGAAGAGAAGGAATATATAATCGCCAGTTACTTTGGCATGGATTTGTCTAAACGGTTAATGATCTAAGTCATCTGCATTAAAAAAAAAAAATGTTTGGGCAGTTTAGGGTGAATTCCTCAAATCAGCTGATACTTTTGCAGTCAATTCCAACTGTTCCACTGCTAGCTGAAACAGAGGAGGACGCTGGACAACCCCATCGCATGCCCCTTTCAAGGAGAACCTCATCTCCTAGGTAGCAATTCAGCTGGATGTGTGCTTTAGGGTTTTACATAAAAGCCACTTAAAACTCTATATTTCTCACCAAATCCTGACCACAAGCCACTTTTTAATATTCAAACATAGTGCCCACTTGCTAAATGTTTCAAGATATTTTGTGGCAGTTGGCAGATGTGCAAAGATGAAAAATCAGACCCTAACTTGTAGATTTTCAAACCCCTACATGTGCCAAAGCAAGTTTAAAAACCCGCGCAGGTACACACACACACACCATAAAAATATTAAAAGGGGAGGGACGGGGTCTGGGCAGGCAGAGTCTAAAATGTTAGCATGTAACTATTTACATGCACGAGCGTGCGCCGGGATTAGCAAGTCCTCCCCTTTACTGGGGCGAACTGGGAAAAAGGGCTATTGCATTGGCACGCGTAGTTACTAAAATTCCCCCCACTTACATGCTCGAGTCGGCATTTGTGCGCGTCAATATAAAAATATGCGCACATGTATGCACGTATAACAGAGATTTTTATAACGTGCACCTTGTGAAATAGCCACATTCATGTGCACGCGCCAGCAAAATGGGCGCACATTTGCCCGCACGCAGGTCTTAAGATTCACCTCTTAAGGTTACGATTCAGATCTAACAATAAAGGTGGCTGATTATGATAGCATGGTCTTAGTGATTTGTTGCAGCCATGCCCTGCTTATTTTTTTTGGATTGCTGGGACAAGTCTGGTGTCTCCTCCAAACTCATTAATTCACAAGAGGAAATTAAGCTGTTAGTGGCTCAATGTGGAAGGTCCTCTATTCAGTTCCCAGACTGAGTCTTCTTCATCTGGGCTCAGCTGGAGAAGGGTGGCACCTTGCTCGAGAACCCACGATACAGGGTTCTGGATGAAGATCTGGTGCACGACTCCCAGTCTCAGGCCAGTTGCTGCAATGACCAGGCTAGAAATGGTGGTTCATGACAACAGGCTCCCAACACCTGCTCTGACTGACCTGAAGTGAGAAAGGAAGAGCTACCAGGCAACCACCACCACACTTGAGGGAAAAAAAAAAAGTATTAATTGCAACAGCTCAACTGTTACGACTACAAGTGACTTAACATCTTCCTTTCTCCTCCTGAGCTATCCAGCATGAGTCAGAATACAATAGTTGTAAGGGATATTAGTCTACCCTTAACTTCAGATTTTCAGAACAAAGCATTTACAAAAAAAAAAACCCAGTACTGTGTCACTAGTTTACATAAAATACAGAAACCTGTTCTCATTTTTGGATGACAAATTCATGAGATGAAAGACTGTACCTTTGCCATTTTCATCCTAACTGCATTATTTTGACATGCTCTAGGGTGCAAGATACTTTCCTTCAATCAACTGCAAAAATCAGAAAAAAAAATCTAAACCAATATAAAAAAAGCCATCCCAAAGATTTATTTTCTAGAACATCAGTAATACATTCAATACATGTTGAAAACCATTCCTAGAGAGACATACATTCACAATGCTGAGAAGCTGACACTAATAATGCCTTTGGCATATTTTCTGTAACAATATCCATTTTAGGATGTAAACAGGTACAGTGGCAAATCCAGGAGGAAAGGCACAACTTGGCAAGAGGAGACCAGAAGGAGGAATGAGGTGCAAGCACATTTTTTTACAATTTTTTTGGTAATTTGCTTTTTTGTTTTTGGCCTTCCAAAAAGAAAACAAAATTGATTTCTGGATTCAAGAATAAAGTCTAAAAAAAAAATAAAATAAAAAACCCGTCCCAGTAGACTTCTCAACATTCCGTCCTTGCAACATGAGTCCTTATCGTTTTCAGTCTAGCTTTCAATTCATCATACAGAACCAACAAATCTAAGAGGCAGAACAGCAAATCAGCAGTCCTTAGAAACATCTGGTGAGCCCACCAGTGTGGCATCTTTGTATCAGTGCGTGGTCTCTTAACCTGAATCAAATCATAGACACTGGTCATATTTTTATAAAAAATATAGACACTACATCTACAATTAAACAATGAGGTAGATAGCTTTAAATAGAGCAGAATCCAACACTTCCTCCGTTCCCCCTCCATGATTTTCATGCAAGAAGACAAGGGAATGTCACAGTTTTGTGGCAGAAAGCAGGCACATAAAAACCCACCCAGAAACATTGGAACGATGTGTATAACATGGAAATGATATCATTGCAAGTATGAATACTTAAATATTAATCTCTAGCAACTTCCCTCAACTACAGAGAAGCAGTTTCCCAAGACTTGGAGGCAGCCCAGTTCAGTTCAATGCAATGCCCATTAAAATGACATCCCAAAAGAAAAAAAAAAAAAAAAAAGTAGCTTCTTCAGTGTCTCAGGAAAAAAAAAAAATGGATGTGCAGATCACCCATTCTGAAGCTTAATACTTAAATGCAGAGATGGAAAAAAGGCTCTGGAGACTCACATCTCTAGAGAGCATTACTCATGGAGCAGAGCTTTTGGCACCATTTTCAAGGAATGTCAAAGAGATACTATTAAAATATGTAAACAGCAGTTGATCGCTTCCATGAGTTGTTGTGAAGACAGGTCATTCAAAAAAAAAAAAAAAAAAAAGTTAATTTTGCAAATACAAAGATAAAAAAAATTGCAAAATACATTCATGGAAAAAACAAACAGGATCTAATGCTAAATGGATGGCAGACATGAGAACATTTACCCGCATAATCAGAGTTTTCCCACTCAGTTCAAACAAAAAAAAAAAAAAGAAGAAGAGGGACACTAAATCCACAAGAACTTAATGCAAGAGGTAAACATGTTAACCTTTGGAAACTTATACTTGAAAAACAAAAATTCTAGAAGGCGCCACATTTCAAGTCAAAATTGCTTTGCAAAGACCCGCATCTTTCTAAATAGAAACAAATCCATTTCATTTTGCAAAACAAGATCATGATTGTACTCTGGGCAATCTAACAAAAAACAAAACAAAAAAAACAAAAAACAAACCAACAAACACCCATAAAATTTGCACATCCAATAGGGAAAATGTGGCAGAGAGACAGGGAAAAAAAAAAAAAAAGTCATCTATGTACACAATTGCTCTGTCTGCCATTTCTCCTTCACAAGAACAGTGTATTCTTAATTGACAGCAATGTTTTTTTCTTCCATAAAATGAGGAAACTGGTGCTTCGGTGCATTTTCTGTACCCGGGTTTTCCATTTTGGCTATTGCTTGACTTATTCCAGACTGGGAGCCATCGATCTTGGCGACTGCACCTGTACTCACGATGGAGCCACCTCCTTTGCCAGTCAGCAATGGCGGAAGGCCGCCACTCTGGATCACAGAGATTTCGTTTGTCTTCATGGCCAATCCGTTGCTAAGCACAGTCGCGTACTGATTCCATACCGTGGGGTCCATGGTCACAGGGGGAGGCACCATATCCTTTGGAAACATCTCCGATGCTTTCTTAGAATCGTTTCCCAAAAGTGCTATGGGATTATCAATTGACAGTCTCCTTCCACGTCTGGCAGAATTATTCCACATATGGGTTCCAACGTGCACCTTTTAAGAAGAGATAAAAAGCTCAGAAAAAAAACAAAATCTCTATTTACAGTTAACACACTTCTCTTTATCGGGATTTTAGTAAGCAGGACGACATGCAAGAAGCCATAACTTAAATCACTTTAGCATTTTTGTAAACCAGAAATTACATGACAGTTTGGGGGGGGGGATACATGCTCTTTTCAATTTTATTTTATTTTCTGTTTTTTTGAAACAACACGTGTCAATTTAGTTCATGACATTTACAAATGAGTGAATTTTCAAGAGAATTACCCTCGTAAGAGTAGCATGCATTGTAGTAATATTCAAGAGTTCATTTATATAAAAATCTTTTGAAAACTACCTGTAGAGAATGTGCTTAAAAAAAAAAAAAAAAAGGCACTGCACAAGCATAAGAAAATTAGAGGCGGATTTTAAGAGGGTTACGCGCGTAATAACCCTTTTAAAAGCCTCCTGCGCGCGCCGAGACTATTTTGCATAGGCTCGGCGACGTGAGCAAGCCCCGGGACACGCATATGTCACAGGGCCGGAGCCTCCAGGCACGGCGGCCATTTGCCGCTGTGCCCAGGATCGCGGGCCGGCTGTTGCCGGCGTGCGCAACCTATGCAACTTAAAAATTAAAAAGATAAGGGGGGGGGTGGGGGTGGAACGGGGAAAGCCATCGGGGCTCCTTGCGTGCGCCGACCCTGGATTTTATAACATGCGCACGCATGTTATAAAAACCAGGCATAGATTTGTGCGCGACAGGTTGCACGCAGGTTTTTAAAATCTAGCCCTAAAGTTTTAGGATCTTTCAGACAACTGTACATCCCCCATGATCGTCACATGCCTGTGGCTGAATTCCTCGATGCTGACTAGCTTTCACTTTAAGCAGATGGTCATGCCACAGCCCTGGGACTCGATAGGGTCCCACTGCTCGTGATTTGGCCCGGTGCGCGCGGCACAGTTTATAAAAACCGGGTGAGAACGCGCACGTCTCCTGGTTCTCACCCAAATCAAAACGTTCAAAAAGCGGGAGGAGCATGGGCGAGCCAAGTCTGTAACGTGAAGTCCGCGCATATAGGGCCGGATTTTGAGACCTACGAGGGGGCGATTTTATAACCTGCGTGCGCAATGTTATAAAATCCGGGGTCGGCGCGTGCAAGGGGGTGCACACTTGTGCACCTTGCGCGTTCCAAGCCTTAGGGGAGCCCCGATGGCTTTCCCTGTTCCCTTCCTTCCCTGTCCCCCAGCCCTACCTAAACCCCACCCCCCCTCACATTTGTTTAATAAGTTGCGCCTGCCTCTGGGCAGACGTAGGTTGCGCGCGCCGAGTGCTGGCGTGCGATCCCCCGGCGTGGCCGCTGTGCCGGAGGCCTCAGTCCCGCCCCTTTCACAAAGCCCCAGGACATACGCGCTTCCCAGGGCTTGCGCGAGTCGCCAGGCCTATGCAAAATAGGCCTGGCGACTCGCGTAACCCTTTGAAAATCTGGCCCTAAGTATTTAGGCACACAAGCGCGCGCAGGGATCCCCTACCACATAATTCTACTTCTGCTATGGACGGCATGCAAGCAATAAAACAGAAACCCCGCTGAGTAGCCTAGAGTTTAAGAGTCGGGGGGTAAAAAGGAGGCAAGTTAACTAGGGGGTTTATGAAATCCTCTCCTTTACTAGGGCAAACGGACAATTGCATCGGCCCGCGTCTACTAAAATCCCCCCCAACCCACTTACACAATCAAGGAGGAATTTGCACGCGCATGCACTAGTCAGAGTCGTGCGCACATGCATTTAGCTGCTTTCCTGACAGGCACACATTGTAAAGTCACCGCATCCATTGTGCGCGAGCCGGGAAACGCGCACATGTGCTTGTGCGCGCAGGTCTTAAAATTCACCTTTTAGGGTTTTATAACAAATTTTCAGTGAATATTTAGGTAAAATAAAAAAAATGCTGCTTAAAGCTTTACAAAAATGCAAAACTACTTCCAGTTATAAACAAATAGCACCACTTAGTGCAATAATGTATTTCCATTTAAAAGCAATGACTATTCTTTTGTATCTTCCCTTTGTGACTTTTTTTTTTTTTATCTGATCACTTTCTTTTCATACTTTTTTAAATTCTAGCCACACAAACATGAGCATAAGCAGCCAAATCTTGGTCAGGCACACAGCCCTCAAAAGATATTTCACTTGAGACTCTCAAACCCCATCCTTTCAACACAGAGCTTTCTGCACGTAGACATTTGCAGAGTCCTTTCCAAAATAGAGCAACAGTGGGTCGCTTCGTCTTACACACAGTCACTCTTCCAGGATTTCCCCTTCTGCCTGCAGGTTGAGAGATTTCTGAATAGGTCTACATTCATTCATTCTACTCAAGCCTTTTACTGCCCTTCATGTCCTGTTTCAACCCGAAGTTATTCTACATCTGTTGAGGCGAGTCCACAGATTGGTAATATCTTAAGAGAAATGCCTCAAAAATATGCATGGAACCGGGACTGGAATCTCTTACTACTGTGGATTTTTTCCCCTCCTTTTACGTCCCCTCAGCTCACATTTGGCCATTGCAATGACTGTTCTAGGCCAAAGGCCATGCCCCAGGGCACCTTCCGGAATCCTGCAGTCATACACCGGGAATTCAGCTTGCTGGGTCACAGGTGCAGAGTCCTCAAGGGCCACAAACCAGTTTATTTTAGGGTAACCCTAATGAATGTGCACAAAATAGATCTGCATACAACGGAGGCAGTGTGCATGCAAATCTCTCACATGCATGTTCCATTAGAGTTATCCTGAAAACCGGATCCGTTTGTGGACCTCAAGGACCACAGTTGCCCACCTCTGCACTAGGTGTCATCCCTTTGGCAATGACCAAATCTCCTTCCAGCCCCCTCCCCAGCATCTCCAGCCAACCTGGGGTGCAGAAGACCAAACCCAGGGACATTTTGCATGGCAGTGCAGCTCAATTCTCATTACATTATGATGTTATTTTAAAATTTTTCGTGCACACTAATTAAAAGGAAACAAAAATAAAAAAAAAAAAAAACAGTGCTGCACATCCTCCTAGTGCACAGAACATTCTCATTTCATTGCTGGGTTACGTTTACTATTTAGGAATAACATTACCTTGAGGTTTCCTTTAGTTGTAAATGCTCTCCCACATATTGTGCAAGCAAATGGCTTTTCACCAGTATGTGTTCTTTCATGGATCTGAAGGGCACTTGCAGAGGAAAAATTCTTCCCACATGTGGGGCAGATGTGCTGCTTGGCAGTGCGCCGGGGAGGCACCAACAGGGATGTCATCCCAGGTGATGCAGCAGACGGGCCAATGAACTGTGCCGAGCCCATGGGACGCTCTGCAGACACTTCCACTTTTATGAGTGTTGGCGGAGCTCTGACAAAGGAGGCTGGAATGCTACTCCTACCTGAAAAGAAGCAGATAAACACAAGGCGCTGTACGTGTCTAATGATCTTAGACTTTGGTATCTAGTGGCCAGAGTACTCCATATTAATCCGCTGTCTATATAAAAGATTTCACAAGTCTGAGTTTTTACGTGGGTCTCCCTATCACACGAGTCCTTTGGAGGACATTTCCTTGATTAGTAAAGCTTACAAGCAAGATTCCACAAATTATTTGAGTACTAATATTTTTTCAGTTCAATCTTTTTGTGTACTAATATTAAATCTGTATGAAAGCCGTCTAATTTAAAGGAGTTTTTCCTTTCTAAAGGATCTAGAGATGTCTTACAAAGATTGCAGCCTTCCGCCATAGACTCTTATCCTACAGTGAAGGCGCACATGAGTCAACTCAAACAGGTGGCCAAGAAGCACTGTTCAGTGCACCCTTAGGGGACACAAGATTAAGGAAAGCACCTCTGTACTTTAGGGCATGGATCCCCAAACTCTTGTCTTTGGAGAGCCGCAATCCACCGAGGGTTTCAGGATTTTCACAATGAACATGTATGAGATATCTACATGCACTGCTCCCATTCTATGCAAGTAGATGTCATGCATATTCATTGTGGAAACTCCCAAAATTTAACTGGGTTGGAGCCTTTAAGGACAGAGTTTGGGAATCCCTGCATTAGGCGGTAGTGCACTATAAAGGTTTCACTCCCCAGTACTATGCAAACTTAGGCGGATAAGCAAGGCCTTCTGCACTGCTTTGGAATGAACTCGATAAATAAAAAAAAAGGGTTAATGTCTGTGTTCCAGGAAGAAAGTGCATCTGAACTGGAGTTCAATTTCTGCATGGGAACAGTCATTGATACATAACATATTGAAATTGGGTGAGGTGTGGAAGGAAAAAAAAAAAAAAAAAAGGGACATAAGCTGTCTTGGATGAGAAATGATCACACTATGGGTGGCATCTAGGATTTATCCTTGGTAGTGTGGACAGAATCCTGGGTAGTCTGGCTGGATCATTTAGTCTTTCTGCCATCATGTACTAGGTTAGCAGGTCTATGCTGTTTAGTGCTTCTTAAAGTGTTAAAATATTAAGAAACTAATATCTGTTGTTACACTTTCAAATCCTAGTCCATCTAGTCCACAAGGATCCAATTATTTTTTTTTATAGTTCAAAGGGGGAATGTGTGTATATTATGGTGGTGGGGGAAGGAAGGGGGATCAGAAGAAGAGTTAAGACCCATCTTTGGGTAATCTACATGCGTTCTTTTGAGGCTTACCATAATCTCCATTTGTGAAATACAAGCCAGGTTCTTCTTTGATGACCTTTCTACCAAAATTTCCTGAAGTTAGATCCAGAGCTCCATCACTATCGGGATCTAGGGAGTTGTTTTCAGAACCCTCAGTTTTGATTGACAAGCCAACGTCATCTTGACCACTGAACCCTGGGGACTTGGACTGAACACTTTCATCTTGACTATTAGTTGGAGATAATGCCTGAAAAGAGGTAGACTCCGAGGCTGCTGGACTCCTGCCATTTTGATATTCTTGATCTCCCGCCACGGAAGAGGAATCGTTGGTCATGCCATCACTCTCCGTAGATGCGGTCTCACTGGACTTCACACTGCTCTGTCTTTGCAAGCTCAAAGAATCTGGCAATTTCATTTGATTTTCTAGTGTCGCAATGCTGGGAAGAAGCACGGCTGGAGATTCTGCCTGAACCTCACTGTGAGGGGTAGGCGGCTTGGAGGAGCCACTTGGAGCTTCCGGAGATTCCGAATCCACTTCCATATCCTCCGTGTTCTCATCTGCAAAGCTATTGTTCAAACCTTTCCTCTCATCAACCACTGAAGGATCAGCATCAGCCTTATCACAAGTACTCTCTGGTAGAGGTGTGTTGGGGATCTGTCCACCCATGTGCATACGAATATGCTGCTGCAATACTACTGCATTGGTGAACTTCTTCTGGCAAATGGGGCAGGAATGCTGCATTTTTAATGGGGTATTTGCCTGGTGAACACCATAGTGAGTTTTAAGGTTACCTTTCGTCGAGAATGCACGGCCACAGATTTTACACTTGAAGGGCCTTTCTCCCGTATGAGTACGGTAATGCATTTTTAGTGAACTCTGGCAGCTGAGCACCCTGTGACAGACCACACATTCATTGGGATCTGCAGCAGACTTGTCAATATTTTCCACAAGTTGCTGGAGCTTAGAAGTCTCTGATCCCTGCCCACTTGTTCCACTTATACCAACACCACCACTAGCATGTGGCAAATTGGAGGAGATTTGCTTGGTTGCAGATTCATAACTGACCATACTCCGTGAAGCACCTTCACCTCCTGGATGTGGTCTTGACGGACCATTATTTGACGCTGTGCCACAGAGGGAATCCTTGAAGCTTGCTATGGTAGACAAATGCGAACCCACTGAAGTAGGCAGTGGTGTCACAACAGGTTTGGTGTCCACAATTACATTTGACTCATCTAATGGTACAGACATGCCATAGGGGATACCACTGGTAGTGGGAATATTGTCTAGATGCTCTGGAACGGGATAAGGATTCATTCTAATGTGAGGATACTTGTCTTTATGACGCTGAAAATGCACCTTGAGGTTTCCCTTGGTTGTAAACCGGTTACCACAAATGTTACACTTGTACGGCCTCTCACCAGTATGGGAACGGAGATGTATTTGTAGAGCACTATCGTTGCCAAATACTTTACCACAAAATTTGCATTTATGTTTGAAAAATGGTTCCTCTGCATTAGGTTTGCTGTCAGGTATACTAATGTTGGGAGGTTTTCCTTTCCCTTTCTTAGAGGGGTCCATTGCCGGCGACAGGGAAATTGCGGAGACTGGGTTTTGGAAGATGACAGAGCCTGGTGATTGAGGTAGCAGGGGGTTTGGAAATCTGGAGACAGGGGTTGGGAGACCTCTGGTTACTTCGGGCTTTAACAAAGAGGAAGAGAGTCCAACAGGCACTGCGCCAACAGTTGGGATACCAATGGTAGGATGAGGTAGCTTTCCTTGTTTTAAGGCCTCCCGTGATAGACTTTGGCTTCCAGCTTTCTGTCCAATTAAAGCAACAGCCGCAGAGAGCTGCTGAGATAAGTGAGTACCCAAAGCTTTTAATGGATCAGCAGCAGCTGCGATGGTCGGGTGCAAGATGTGAGGTGCCATCATGGCAATCTGGATTCGAATTTGCTCTGTGAGCTGAATTTGCTGAAGTTGCTGCTGCTGCAAGCAGACCAGCTGTTCGAGGATCATGGGAATGGTATTAAGACCAGTTGCAGATGTTGCAATACCGTCCGCGAGATGTTGGTTCACAGCCACTTTTGTGCTTTGTATAGTCTGTAAAGTCACGTTAGTGTCTGGCACTTTAGGTTTTGGTGCATAGCTTACACCAGGGGCTGCAGGAGTTGGTGGGGTGGCTGTTTTCTGGCACATTGCCTCAGAGTTTGCCCGCGCTTTTGTCTCTTCCATTTTCTCTTCCGAATTGGTGCAACTCTTGGACTGAACGTTTTTGCCACTCTGCCCATCTATTTGGTTGTTTGGAAGACTTTCAGGAGAAATGTGCGAGTAGCCATCAGGGGGCATGCCTGCTTCACAGTCGTTCATGATTAGGACAGGTGGAACTTTAGTGCAATTCTTCTTATGTGCAAGAAGTTCAGAGGGATCAAAAAACTCCGCACAGCATTTTTCACAGACATTGGTGTCTTCTGTCCGGCATCTCTTTGAACTCATACCGCAGTGTCTATTACCAGGGCAATCTGGAGGGCCACCTAAAACATAAAAAAAAAAAAAGAATCTAATACAAAAGCAGAGAGAATTTTGACTTGCAAAACACAAACCAAAACAAAACCAAAACCTTTAAGTCACAATGAGTAAAACAAAATTATAGTCCTGCCATAAGAATTCATCTGTTCATATATGCATAATAGAGAACCAGAGAGGAAGCCCACTGAGCAAGATGTATGGGTTAATTGGTCTCTGCCATCACCTACGTCATTATACCAATAAGTAAAGTATTAGTAATATGCTGTCTGCATTACACATCTAACACTGAATTTTCAGTATTCATGTAAAGGAAGTTGTGGGAATTCTTTTTACACTGAAAGCTAACCACAGGTCTGTGACCTAGATTAGTGTTGCATGATCTCCTTTGTTAACCCAATACATATTTTTTCAACCAGATCATTGTACGCTTAACAGAAAAAGAGGTTGTGCAGTGGTTTTGTTTAGTGTTATTTTTGGTTTGGACTGGACCAAAATGGTTTGAGTGCTATAAATAAGCACCTTTAGCTAGGATCATCGAATATGACTTGCATAGCTAATTCCCGGTCAGTTCCAATACAGACAGAACATTCAGCTAGTCTGAGTCAACACAATGACTCCCTTCCCCCCCCCCCCCCCCCCCCAAGCCAATAATTCTGCTGTTCAGAGCCTTCATGTTAAGGTTATTTTATCCTAGATGGGCAATGACCCCCAAGGGTCTCGTCCATCATGTAATGTCATATCTAAACAGATATTAAGCAGGGGCTAGCCTAAGAGCTCACTCTTAACCAGTGTTCAATAATAACGACTAGACACGAGACTTAGGTTCCACGTTAACTGAGCTCGGGGGACTGTGGCACACTGTCAGACAACCACTGTTGCAATAACTGGACTGAGCTGAGGGGGGGGGGGGGGGGGATTAAAAAAAAAAAAAAAAAAGGAGGGCAGAAAAATAAAATCTGGGTATTTGTAAATGAAGACTCATAGCAACATAGCCCAAGGAGAGACTGGTTCCAACTAGAGAGGTGCATGTGTTTCAGACAGACAACATTCGCTATATCATCTCATATCATTACCAAAATGAAACAATAGCGGGAAAGAGAGACCTCAAAATTTTGTGTATTTCCTTCTCTCATTTTTACTATGCACTATTTCTAAACACCTTAAAACAAACAAAAAAAAAAAAGTTAGCCCAAACTTTAAAAAGCCCTCTGGCATAAAAATTCGGGGGTTACGCGCTGTGCACATTCACGCGTAACCCATGATACGCGCAGAAATGCCAGGCCTGAAGAAAGGGGCAGTGCGTGCTGGCAGCCAGCCGGCACACAGAGTTTACTTCTGCTCCGGAGGACCAGTAAGTACAAAAATCAAAAAGTTTGGAGCTAGCTGGGGTAGATTTAGGGGTAGGGGAGGAGAAGGGAAAGAGACAGGAAGAATAAGGTTAGGGAAGTTCCCTCCCAGTCCCGCTCCTTAATTGTAGCAGACTGGGAGGGAACTGGGAAAAAGCCCAATTGCATTGCCCCCCTCCCCCCGCATAGAGAGGCGGCCACCCACCTGCCCATCATGCGCGAACATTAAAATCCAGCGCGCATGTGCGTGCGGGAATTGTATTTCATAACATGCGTGTGCCGACGCACGCATGTCATAAAATAGCCGTGTCCATGTGTGCGCCCTGGGAACTGCGCACATGTGGGCCTTTTAAAGTCTACCCCATAGGTTTCTTCCAAATTTTATTTTAAAACTACAGGAAAATTTGGTCCCAGACAACAAGGAATATGGAGATCTTTGGCCTGCACGCTCCTAGTTCCAACTCAGCGGGCAGCCCACAGGAAGAGACGGGCACATGTTCAGAGCTCGTTTGACTTTCCTGTCTCTCATTGCAGCAGCAGCTAAGAGAAGTGAATTGAAGGCACAGGACTTGGTTAAGTTGTAGCATAGAATGAAAATGGAAGTACAAAAAAAATTAGTAAGAACAGTGGGGGTTTGCCTTTTTAAAAAAAGGTTATAGAAATATGAATTATTCAGATATGCAAAACACACACACAAGACTACAACTCATGCGTCATGTTGCAGGAGTCCTTCATGCTGATTTACACCAAGAAACAGAGAGCACCACCCCCCAGAGCTATAAAGACTTCTATACAATAGTTTTCTATGCTTTAAGTTTAGATCTGAATTCTGATTGGAGAAATTACTTACCTGATAATTTCGTTTTCCCTAGGGTAGACAGATGGACTCAGGACCAATAGGTATAGTGTACTCCTGATAGCAGTTGGAGACGGATCAGATTTCAATCTGACGTAAGCCCTAGCACATATACCCCTGCAGAAAGTGCAGCTCTTCAGTATTCTCCTCGAAAAAGCATTGTGGATATATGTATGACTGAATAATTTGCATAACTTGATTAAGTTTATAACTTGGTTAACTTGATTAATTTGAACTGGTTGAATTGGCTATAGCTGGAGACCGCCAGTGCCCTCAAACGAGAAATGTCGACACCCGGTAGGATGGGTGTCCTAGATGAAGGAAAGCATGGCTTACCCTTGAATCACATGAGTAACAGCAGCGTGGGTGGGATGCTGAGTTCATCTGTCCACACTAAGGAAAACAAAATTATCAGGTAATTAATTTCTCCATTTCCTAGCATGAAGACAGGTGGACTCAGGACCAATGGGATGTATAAAAGCTACTCCCGAACCGGGTGGGAGGCTGCCTGTGACCCATTTAGTACTGCATTTGCAAATGCTGTGTCCTCCCAAGCCTGAACATCCAGGCGGTAAAACCTGGAGAAGGTGTGGATGGAGGACCATGTTGCCGCCCTGCAGACCTCAGCGGGTGACAGCATCTTGGTTTCCGCCCAGGACACTGCCTGGGCTCTAGTAGATTGGGCCTTGACTTGTAAAGGCGGTGGCTTGCCTGCTTCCATGTAGGCCATCTTGATGACTTCTTTGATCCAGCGGGCTATGGTTGCTCGCGAGGCCGCTTCCCCCTGCTTCTTCCCGCTGTGAAGGACGAATAGATGGTCCATCTTTCGTACGGATTCAGACCTTTCCAGTCTGCCAACGTTGAGATAGCGTAGACCGAGCCTCTTCCTAATTCTTATGCTCATCTGGCGCTGGTAGCGAGATACTACTTTGGGGAGGAACGATGGAACTGTGCATAACTGGATGGCTCCTGGGGCGAGTCTGAGGAATGGCTCTCGGCAGGACAGTGCTTGTAGCTCAGATATACGACGGGCTGAACAGACTGCCAGCAGGAAGGCTGTCTTCCATGTTAATAGTCGGAGAGACAGGCCGTGGAGAGGTCTGAAGGTGGTTCCTGCTAAGAAATCTAGGACCAGGTTAAGGTTCCAGAGAGGCACCGGCCACTTTAGGTGTGGTCTGATGTGCTTGACTGCTTTCAGGAAGCGGGAGACATCCAGGTGAGAGGCTATGCTGCTGCTCTCACTCTTGGTTCCGTAGCATGACAAGGCAGCCACCTGTACTTTGATGGAGTTGAGGGACAATCCCTTCTGTAGCAATTCCAAAAATCGCAGGAATTTTGACCAAGCGTGGTATGTCGTGGTCCTCGCACCAGAATTCGAATACTCTCCAAATCCTTATGTATGTTAGGGATGTGGAGAACATGCGTGCTCGGAGTAGGGTGTCAATTACTGCCCCCTCGAGTATCCTCTCCTCCTTAGGCGAGCCCTCTCAATGGCCAGACCATAAGAGAGAATAGAGCTGGATCCTCGTGGAGGATCGGTACCTGTTGGAGCAGGTCTCTGTGTGGAGGTAGCGACAGCGGGTTCCCTGCCAGCAGTCTTCGCATGTCTGCATACCACGGTCTTCTTGGTCAGTCCGGGGCCACTAGAAGTACTGGCCCCCTGTGGTGTTCTATCTTGTGGATGATCGTGCCCAATAGGGGCCACGGCAGGAAGGCGTATAACAGTCTCCTGTGGCCAGGTCTGTACCAGGGCATCGATTCCCTGGGACTGGGGTTCCCGCCTGCAGCTGAAGAAACTGGATACCTGGGCATTGGACTGGTTTGCCAGGAGGTCCATGGTTGGTGTTTCCCAATGGTTTACTATCAATTGGAATGCTGTGGTTGACAGTTTCCATTCTCCTGGATCTAGACTTTCTCTGCTGAGGTAGTCCGCTGTGACATTGTCTTTGCCAGCAATGTGGACGGCCGAGATTTCTTGAAGGGGGTCTATTTCCAGAGACATCTGTTGGCTTCTGGTTCCTCCCCGACGGTTTATGTAGGCCACTGTTGTGGCGTTGTCTGACATTACTCTGACCGCACCTTAGGCAGGCTAGTCTGACTGCCCGGGCTTCTAGGCAATTGATATTCCATCCCAACTCTTTGTTCCATTGCCCTTGGGCGGTTAGCTCCTGGCAGTGTGCTCCCCATCCTCATAGGCTGGCATCCGTGGTGAGTAGGATCCAGATTCGGGAGGACAGTCTCGTTCCCTGGCTCAGGTGGGCTTCTTGTAGCCAACATCGTAGTTGGGCACAAACTCTGTCCGGGAGCTGAAGCCGTACAGTGTAGTTCTGGGACAGCAGATTCCATCGTGATAGTAGTGAGCATTGTAGGGGTCTCATGTGAGCTTGAGCTCGTGCCCATGGGACTACTTCCATGGTGGATGCCATGAGGCCAAGAACTTATTTTATTTTTATTTAACATTTTTCTATACCGAACTTCATGACAAGCTTCATATCAGGCCGGTTTACATCAAACTTAGGGGTTAACTTAACAAAACCATATAACAAGAAGGCCGAGGTGCAGATACAAATAACATGGAGAATTGACTTGGGGGCTAGAGTAGCCAGGAAACAAAGGACAGAAAAAACTGGAGAATGAACACGAATGAATATACAATGGCTGGGTCGGACATTTAGTCTATTGGGCTATATGATGAAAACTGTTGCACTGTTAGGTTTCAGGGAAGGCTTGGACGAAAAGCCAAGTCTTGTAGGTAATTACTTGTAGGTAATCCCATCTGTGGGGCGAAGTTCGCTCAACAGGGTCATCAGTTTTGATCTCCTTGTCTGTGTCAGGATGACCTTGTCTTGTTTGGTGTCGAACTGGACTCCCAAGTATTCTAGAGATTGGGAAGGCTGCAGGCAGCTCTTGTTTGTGTTGACCACCCACGGCTCTCCAGTAGAGACTCTGTTGGTTGCCTAGTGGCTTTCCTCTGGGGATTTTGCTCTGATCAGCCAATCGTCTAGATAAGAGTGCACGTGGATTCCTTCCTTCCTCAGTGTTGCTGCCACCACCACTATGATCTTGGTGAACATCCGGGGTGCAGTGGCTAACCCGAAAGGTAGTACCCGGAACTGGTAGTGATGGTCCAGGATCGAGAAGTGTAGAAAAATGCTGATGCTCTTGATGGATCGGAATGTGGAGGTAGGCTTCCAACAGATTCAGGGAGGTAAGGAATTCTCCCAGTTGTATCGCCCTTATTACAGAGTGTAGGGTTTCCATGCGGAAACAAGGAATCTTCAGGTGACGATTGACCGCCTTGAGGTCCAGGATAGGTCTGAACATTCCTTCCTTCTTGGGAACGATAAAATAGATAGAATAATGGCCAGTTATTTGTTGTGGAGGCACCGGTGTTATAGCCTTTAAGGCTAGTAATCTGGTCAGTGTAGCTTCCACTGCCACCCTTCTCTTGGAAGGGTTGTGACAGGGAGATTCCACAAAATTGTCGGGAGGGAGGTGGTGGAAATCTAGGTAATATCCCTCTCGAATGATGGATAGGACCCACTTGTCTGAAGTTATCTCGACCCATCTTTGGTAGAATAGGGCCAGTCTGCCCCCTATGGCTTCTTCCTTTGGATGGGTTGGCTGATTTTCATTGTGGGGTGTGGCTGGGGCCTGGGCCAGAGTTGGCTCCCCTTTTATTGTGCTTGTTTCAAAAGGACTGGCTCCAGCCTGCGGGGCGAGCCGCTTGATATGAGCTTCTACATGGGTTGAAGCGCTGTGATTCTCTGCCCCTGGAGGTCCGGGGGAAGGATCATTGGTTTCTCTTATTCCTGTCCTCTGGTAGCCGCGGCAGTGGGGACTCGCCCCACTTGTTGGCTAGTTTCTCTAGTTCGCTTCCGAACAGGAGTGTTCCCTTGAAAGGCATCCTTGTGAGTCTCGTTTTGGAGGATGTGTCGGCTGACCAGTCTTGGAGCCAGATTTGTCTTCTGGCCACCACGGCGGATGAGACTCCTCTAGCTGTTGTGCGTACCAGATCCGAAGCAGCGTCCATGAGGAATGATACAGCTGGTTCCAGGGCTTCCCCAGGAGTGTTGTTCCTGGTCTGTGCTAAGCAGGCGCGTGTCACCATGGCACAGCAGCCGCGATCTGTAAAGACATAGCAGAGACGTCAAAGGACTGTTTGAGGATAGATTCATCTGTTTTGAGCATCCTTGAGTGCTGTTCCTCCCTCCTTCGGGATAGTAGTGCATTTCGAGACCATGCAGACCATGGCATCCACTTTCGGACATGCCATAGATCTTTGGCGGCGGGGTCCAGAGGGTACATGGCTGCCAGAGTCTGGCCCCCTTTGAACGTGGTTTCTGGGGCATCCCATTCCAGGTCAATTAGTTGCTGGACAGCTTGTAATAGTGGGAAATGGCGGGAGGTCTGACGAAGTCCCTCCAAAAGTGGGTTCATCTTAGGTTTCCCCGAGGCACTTGTGCCCGGGATAGCAAGCTCTTTTAAGCTGTGTGTGACCAGATCTGGAAGCTCGTCCATGGTGAAGAAGCGTCTCATGGTTCGGTGGGGCTCTGTCCCCGGAGGGAGTTCCCCTTCCTCCAGGGGTTCTGAATCCTCATCCGAGTTGTCCATGTCCCCGAAGGTGGGGCTTCTGGGCAGTGGGATCACTTCCCTAGGCATAGAGGGTCCCGGCATGTTGAGGTCCTCTGGTGGAGCATGTGGCTGCATTATGGGAGGCCCCGGTTGCACGTGGACAAAGGTATGCAGATCTTTGAAGAATTCCATCCAGGAGATAGAAGCTGGGTCTAGACTAGGGGGCACCGTGTCCCTGGGGAGCCCCGCTGTGTGATGCTAGGTCCGGCACCGGCTGGGGAGGGCCATGAGTTGGGTCCCCTAGGGCCTCTTCACACGGTATACACGGGGCTGTGGCCTCTTCATGCTGTGCAGCTCTAATGTGGCATGCTGGGCAAAGGCCCTGAGCTTTGAGCTTATTTTCAGGTGGAGCCATGGCTTGTGCGCATACAATACAGTTGTGCGCTCCGGTGTGCGTAGGTCGGTGCACGCGCTGTTGTGCACATGGGTCAAAGTTATGCGCTCGGCACAATGAGCGCGTGGCTATGCATTTCGCTTGTGTGCCCGGTACTTTTGCGCACGGATCAAAATGGTGATGGCAACCATGCAGACAATATGGCGACCATCTCGGAGGGTCTCCACGTGAGAGGACCCTCTGATCTGACTGGGAGCTGGCCCTGCTAGGCCAGATCAACCCGGTGGCACTGGTCCCGGCTGGTGATCTGTGCGTCTCCTTGAGCTTCGGAGAGCAGAGACTTTTAAATAGATTTCTACCTTACCTTGCCCCGGGCGTTCGCCGGTTGCAGGGGGAGATGGAAAATACCTTCACCACCACCGCGCTCGAAGTTGCACCCGCTGCCTCTCAGCCTCACCCGATGTCAGGGGCTAGGTCCCCACCGAGGGTCGGCCGCTGGGCCGAGGCTTACCTCAGAGGGATCGTGGAAATCACCTCGGGAATTCTGAACTGGGGGGAGGGACCCAATGGGTGTCACCGCAGGAGAGCGGGGCTCGTCTGTAAAGGTAAGATTTCTTATTTTGGTCTTCTTTGGTAAAATTACTCTAACACTGTGCGAGTGTGCTTAGAGTCCCTAACTGCTATGGAGACGGAAAATACTGAAGAGCTGCACTTCCTGCAGGGGTATATGTACTAGGGCTGACGTCAGATTGAAATCTGATCAGTCTCCAACTGCTATCAGGAGTACACTATACCCACTGGTCCCGAGTCCATCTGCTACACGCTAGGAAATAGTCCTTGGTAGCTCAAGAGTTCAGCCAAATACAATCTAAGGCTGGATTTTAAAACCCAACGCATGTAAATCCCAGCCCCGCGCATAAACCACAGGATGCGAGTAAGTGCCGGGGCCCAGAGGCGCAGGTACAGCGGCCATTTGCCGGGGAAGCACGCACAAGCTGCTTCTGCTCTGGAGGAACAACTTCAAAAACAAAAACAAAACCAAAAACAACCGAAGGTTAAGAAACATTTAGGGGTTGGGGGTAGGTGGTAGGGAAGTTCCCTCCCAGTCCGCTCCTTAATTGGAGCGAACAGAGGAAGGCAGACAATGAGTTGCAGCGCAAATTTTGCTAAACTGTGCCCCCCCCCTTGCGTGCGCCACCCCCGATTTTATAACATGCGCGCACTATTATATAAAAAAAAATTTGCATGCACATGGACACGTGCGTGCGTATTTATTTTTTAAACCACCCCAGCATGAACAATCAATGTAACCTATGGATAAAGCAAGTTTGTTTCAACTGCTACATCTTGTGTGCTCCAGAGAAACTATGCCTGGAGCAAGTTCTTCCTTATTAGGGTTCACAAACTCGTTAACGGTCCTTTAAAACAGAATCTGGCCAATAAAGTACAGTACGCGCGGCTGAGCACACTGTTTAACTCATGGTTAGATGCGAGCCCACAACCCCTTGTACTATAAAGGGGTTTAGTGTGTCCAACCCTCCCCAATAAGCATTTGCATGTGATGAGTGCTGAGTGCTATTAGCCCTAGATAAAAAAAAAAAGTGCCATGGTCAGGTTAGGAAAAGGGACACTCGAAAAAATTGAGCATCCGCTTTCCTAACCTGACAACCTGGGTGTCTGCTGGGCGTCCATTTGTCCCTAGCGCCTCCTTTTTAGCGCGACCCCTCATTTAAATATTCAATCGTGCGCCCAGGGGAGGTGGCTGGGCGCGTGCTCAAGACTGAGCGCCCACTGTCCGCTTGCCTTTAATATAATCGGCCCGAGTGTGCTTTTTACACTGAATTGGTAAACGAGAATGCTTCAGTCCTGTTCTAGCAATGATTTTCATAGTTAAGCAGGTTTTTTTAAATAAAGATTTAGAGATTAAACAGGTACTTTTTTAAAGCAATGATTAAACCGTTAAATTTGCAATCTATATAAATTTTAAAATGAGTCTACTCGTTTCAATCTGCCGCTCTGGGGTCAAACGTCCCATGGTTTGAGCTGTCGATCCCCAGTAAGGGATTTGGGAGGCTCTCATGCCAGCTCAGCAATTGTGTGCGTTCGCTTGGTGAAAGCCCCCTACCGCGGTAAGACATACTTATTGGTTAAACTTACGAGTGAGAACCCCAAAGTGAAATAAATATTATCCAAAAATACAATTCAAATTTCACCAACATTCCTACAAAACCACTAGCAAGCTATGAAAATGTCAAGAAAACCTATAAATTGCACTCCATTTCCCCCCCCCCCCCGGGAGAGCGGGTAGTCAAGAGTTGTGACGAGATTATACATAGAAGTGGGGACCTGGTCTTGGTTTGATTTTATGTGCATATTTATAAAAAAAATGCAAAACATAAATAAAAATGAGTAAAGACTTTGGATTTAACCAAGATTTTACGAACTGTCCCCTATTCCGAAGGGGAATAACCATCGGTAGCGGATGTTTTCTTTGTTCAGTATCATCGTGGCCGGTCGCAATTCAGAGCGTTTAAGAGTAAGAGTAAGAGGCGAAAGATCAGTGTAGACCTGTATCTCGTGTCCATCCAAAAAATGTTTCCCCTGCTTGCGTGCGGCCAAGTAGATCCGTTCCTTAACTGCGTATTCATGGAAGCACACTGACATCCTTAACCTTATTGGGAACCTTTGGGCCTAGTGCCCGATGAGCTCTCTCTATTTTCACCGCAGGAAGGGGAGTAGCATCCCCAGCATCACTGTCTCTGTGCTTTTGTAATATTTCTGAGCAAAGTTTCACGATAACTTGAATGCAAGTCTGCATATTCAGGGGTATCTGGAATGCCTCTGAATCGAAGGTTCACCCTACGATATCTATTTTCTAGATCTTCTAGTTTCGTGGAAATTTGCTGCAAATCTTGCGATATAATAGCATTTTCTTTTTGGAGCTTACTAAGAGATTCCGTTTGGGCCTCCATTAGCGTTTCATATTCGAAGATGCGACGCCCCATGTCACTGACTTCCTCCCGGAGTTCGCCCACCACCTCACAGATCTCAGCTTTAAAAGCTTGCAAATCCGTGTCTTAATTCCCGGAACCAGACCTTAAACTCACCCCGAGTCGGGGATTTCTGTGTCTGGAGGTGTCGTTAGGCCATCAGCCTCCTCGGGAGTTTGGGATTTGGCCACGTCCGCCATCTTGGAATTTTCGGCGCAGTCGGCTCTGTCTGCTTTTTGATAAGAATTCTGCTGCAAATCGTGCCCTTTCTTCCGACAAGACATGGGACAGTTTTCAGATGCAAGGTAAGGCTGTTGTAGCAAAAAATCGTCACTGGATGGCTATAAGCATTGAAGATTCCCGCCGGATCGGTCAGGAGCTGTGGATTAGGCAGCCACTCGCTCCGCTGACGTCATCAGCCTCTCATGAACTGCCCCCTAACCTCATGATTAGACCATTTACACATTCTTGAACGTCAAGTCATCTAAACTTTTTACTATGAAAGTCACACCTTAAGATTTTCTTGGCATTTTCATAACTTATTGTTTGTAGAAATTGCAGTGAAATTTAAACTTATTTTGTATCCCTACTTTTTAAACGAGGCCAATTAAAAACAAAAACAATCAAAAAAAACCCCCACACAACCAACACAGAGGATTGGGGAACCCCACACACACACTTATCCAGCCAAAGTTAGCTGCATAAGTTGTAGGGGGATGGCGAGCAGGTTAAACGTCCGAACACTCACAAAACGTTCTGCGGCTATACGTAGATAACACTGAAACCTAACCAGATAGGTCTGGACGTCACTAGTTAGGGTTCAAGTTATTGTTGAGGGCCTAGAGGGAGGATTTTCTACCCTACCCACAAATCAATACCTAAGGTCAGCTAAAGGGCCCATCAGGAGAGCCCCCTCACCCACAGCCTATGGCCAAATGCAAAAGTGCCCCCCCCTCACAACATAACACCACGAGCTGAGAAACTGTTAAAATCATTTTGACCCAGCAGTTCTCTCTCACTCCTTTGGGCTTCCAGCTCAGTCAGAACCAGTACAGAGATCCTGGCACCGGGTGTCTACATTCACAGTCACTGCAGCATTAGACCTGGGCTGGGGGCCATGCGCCAGGGCTCCCTACACTCATGGGCCCCCCAATCCAGCCACTAGAGGTACCACACTTCCTGGTCGTACCCTCCCCCACATACAATTAAAGATTATAAACCAGACCAAAAAAAAAAAAAAATGCACTTGGAGCCCATATGGTGGTAACAGAGGTTGAGTGTAGGCTTGGCCCTCAGAAGGCCATGAATAAACTGAATATGACAAACCTGCCATATGAAAACTCAAATAGTAACAACAACACTGAAAATTACACCAATAAACCTCCTACTGGTAAACAGGACAAGCAAGGCTGCTATAGATACCTACACAGAAGCTACATGCTAGCAGACCTCCTCACCTCAGTCACACATGCAGACCACAGACAGGACCTCGAATACTGAATAAAGACAATAAACAGTGTAAATAGAAACATATAGACAAAACTGAAGTGAAAACTGCAACCAGCCAGAATGTATGTAATGCAACAGAAATGTCACCGTTCCTCAAGACAAAAAAAAAAAAGGAAATATAAAATCATAATAGAAAAACCGTACTAATAAAATAAAAATATCATATGAAACTTTTCCCAAATGCCAATAAAATACAAAAACATCAAATAACCAATACATCCCCTACTGACCATACCTGGGAAATTTCAATTTCCAGAAGCCTTGATTGCCATGGATCATCAGTGGAAGGGAAGGGGTTGTTACAAACTCTTGCATGTTCAGTTATACACACAAACCATGGCTGAACAACGATAGTATATAAAATTCAAGCAAACCATGCTGTTTTCTCTTCTGGAAGCACGAGGGGGTGGCAGGAGCAGCAGCCTCCTCCTCCTTCAGCCCTCAGGGCTCACCACTCGTCCTCTTTGTAGCTTCCAAGTGTGCTACTACTGCTTCTGACTGTGGAGAAGGGGGGAATGTAGCACGCCAAGAGGAAACCAGTGCTCCTCACTGTTAGGGTAGTGGGGGTTGGGGGGCGGTGTTTCTTGCAGCCGCAATGGCTCCTCAGTGCCAGGGCAGGGAGAGACAGATACTTCTCACATGTTGGCTCCCATATTGGTCATAGGCTATCTACGGCTCTGCCCCTCACCCAGGATCACCGCTTCTCCTTCAGCAGATGTCTTAAGAGACAAATAATTTAGCTAATTCATTCCCACCCCAGAACGCCTTTTGAATATAGACAACCTAGTGTATTGCTCCTTCATACAAAAAGCATCCAGTGAAGTGATTTCATAAAGGAGCTGGTCGTGCCTGCTACAGGTGTAGTATGGGACTTAAGAATGTGGCCCATTACTCATTACCCCTAACTCCCCTGATTTAACGCAGAGATTTTTACACCATTTTCTCGCAAATTTGAGGGGTGGTGTGGTGTGGAGTTGAAGGGAACAGGCTGCAGTGTGATTCTTTCTACCCGAATGCAGGTCATCCTTAACCAGGGTGTTGTAATTTTTGTTCGGATCTTGAAGTGTACATCCAAGAAAAGGTACTTACAAAGCGCTGTGTGTTGAACGGTCTCAGCTTAGATGCAACAGAATCCATTCTGAAACATATCCTCGTGTTTGAGGAACAGCCAAGGTTAGCAAGTTGGGTCCACGCACATTTGGATGCTATCAGAAGCTCGGGGGACATGGACCTCTGTCCCATAGACTCTGGGTTACATTTTTAGTGGGGAACCTAGCTGGCACTCTACACTCCTACATTTTAGCCCACGCAAATCCAATGTTTGTTTCACACAAGAACAAAAAAATGTATCCAAATACTTTCAATATTGGCTTGAATCATACAAGGCCTGTGTACACCTGCACCATCTGACATGGTGTGGCAGCGGTGCAGCCGCTATGCAGAATTTTTTTGCATCTTTAAAAGAGTGTGCACTTTGCTCCATACCTCTTTATCCTGCAAGTACATGCCTTGCAGAACAAAACAGAAGGTGTGTATTTTTAGCTGGCTGGAAAAAAACCCCAAAATAAAAACCCTAATACACTTTATGTAGTAGAAAGGTTAAATCTGCCCAATGCCCAGTTTTACTAGGATTCCTGACTAAGCTTGTCAAAATTTACCCCTTTAGAATTATAAATAAGGCCCTACTTAAATGCATGGCCCACATTTTCTACAATATTGCGATTTAAGTGTAGAGCTTTACTGATCAGCTTTTCCCCCACAAAATTGTGTCCATCTTGTCCACTACTCAACCACAACTGTTTTGAAGTTCATCCTAAAATGTATTCAAAGGCCTTTAATTACAAAGATGCACAAACTAACAAACCAAACATACACCACAAATGTACAAAAGCAAGTTATTTTATCCCCCAGTGGTGTACATTCTACTGAAAGCAAGGACACAGAAGCATGAAAGACAACGCAATTCAACTCCCATAGCCAGCAAGCTGCAGATCTCAAGAGTGAGGGATACTCAAACTGGTCCTTGCCCCCCCCAGTCAGTCGGGTTTTCAGGATCTCTAATGAATATGCATATTCAGTAGGGATATCCTGAAAGCCCAACTGACTGTGCCAAGGGGCCCCCACCCGAAGGACTGGTTTCAGCACCCCCTGACACAAGTGCACATTGGCTCAAGCAAACCATGCTACTGTTGCGAAGAGATCACTCGTAGAGCCATTATATAGCATGCACCGAATTTAGACTCAGATATTCCATGCAAGCAGCAAGAAATCAAAAAATTTAAGATTGTTTCACGTTAAGGAGGATGAAATAGCACAGTGGCTGCATTAGTCTTCTTGCCTATTCTAGCCCCAGTGTAATAAGTCTGCTGGATTTCAGCACATTTTCTTTATTTGCATACTTTAAAAAAAAGTTACCTTGTTATTTTGTTCGATAGGCATGAAAGCTTCTCTTAAAGGTTAAGAACATCAAGATATACCATCCAGCCCAGCATCCTGCGCCACCAGGTCATACTCAGCAGATCCCAAAGAGAAACTCCAACTCCTTGTCACCCACTCCCAGGGCCTCCTGACTAATGATAGTTTATGGACTTTTCTGCCAGAAACTTGTTCAAACCCCTTTTATACTTGGCCATGAGAGATGCTTTAACCACATCCTCTGGTAACAAATCCCACAGCTCGATTTGTGCGTCAAGTGAAAGATTAACTTGTTACCTGCTAGTTTCATAGAGCATACCCCTAGTCCTGAAAAGGTAAAAGCCATCCCCCATTTATCTGTTCCACCCCACTCATGGTTTTTATAAACCTCTATCGTAACCCCTCTCAGTCTGAGGAGCAGACCTTGCCTTAAATACTAACACCGAGGGAGGAGTTTCAGGAAGGAGCCATGACAATTTCCTGTCATGGCCCCTTTAAATAATTTCTTCAGCAGCGCGTGTGGATCTAACAAACCCGGGGGAGGAGGAGGAGGAGGAGGAGTCTTCCCGGCCTTCAACAGCGGCCAAGGCTGCAGGGAGAACGGTGAGGGAGGCTGCCTGCTCCAGCAGGAGCCTCTGAGAGAGAGCCCGGCGCCGCAGGTGAGCATTTGGTCCCGGCTGTGGACCGCCGCGACCGGCAGTCATGAGTCTGCCCCGGTTGCGGACTGCCGCAAGCGGCAGCCATAACACTATTAGGAAATCTGAACAAGCCAAGCTGCTATAGATCCCTCCACAGAAATTGCACACTAGCATAGCAGAGTTCCTCCCCTCAGTCTCCTATGCAAACTACAGACAGCTGATTAAATACAAATTGAAAAAATCGCAATAAGCCAAACTCTGTATGCAGTGCAACAATAGAAAAACAGAAACATTACCATTCCTCAAAATATATAGATAAAAATCAGTAGGAAAAGCATAATAAAAACTTCAAAGCAGCTGATGAATACCATCAATAATTAAAAAAACAAAACAATTTTCCAAAACACTATTACAAAAACAGCAGACACTTCCAGTTTGTAATTATTTAAAACCCCATTCTCCATGGAAACTTGATTTCCAGATGCCCTTAGAGTGTCGTGGATTAGCAGGGGGAAAAGGTTGTGCACCCCTACCCCCCACACATAAACCTGCTTGCTCTCTCACAGACATGTTCATCCACATTTTTCCTCCCTCTGAACCTTGGAAGTGCAAGCTACAGCAGTACCAGCCCCCTCACTTATAGAACCATGCCTTCAGGTGGGGGGGTCTTACCCCTTCCTGCGACACCATCTGCACTGCTCCTCTGGCTGCGAGGGCAGGTACCGACCCTACTTTGCCCTCATGCTCCTTCCTGCAGCATCCTCCATGCCACTGCTGTGATGGTGAACTTCTTTTTCCAGGCATGCTGTTAATCCCCTTGACAGCAGGGGCATGTCTTTCTCCCCACCCGTACAGGCCGCAGGACACCACTTCCTCTTCTGGAAATGTGTGGTGTGAGAGAGGACATCGCTGCCAACCCCAGAGCCATTGCATGCAAAGCAGCCATCTTCCATCGGCCATGCATACAAAACTATTACTGGGGGTTGGTGGATAGGAAAACCCAGCACGACTGGCAAGTACTCCAACACAGATCCCAAGCTACTAATGCTGGCAACAGGCACTGGCTATTCCCTATTGATAGTTTACGAGCTTGTCTACCAGGAAGTTATCCAAACCTTTTAATCCCAGTTACGCTAACTGCCTTAACCACATCCTCTGGCAACAAATTCCAGAGCTTAACTGTGAATGGAGTGAAAGAGAATTTTCTCCAATTTGTTTTAAAATTTGCTAACTTCATGGAGTGCTCCTTAATCCCTGTATTATCCAAAAGATTAAATAACCATTTCACATTTACCTGTTCAAGTCCTTTCATCATTTTCTAGACCTCTTCTCCACCCCCATCTCTTTTCCAAGCTAAGCAGCCCTAACTTTTTAGGCTTTCCCAATATCGTTCCATCCCCTTTATCATTTTGGTTGACCTTCTCTGTACTTTCTCTGGTGCAACTATATATATATCTTTTTTGAGATGCAGCAACCAGAACTGCACACTATTCAAGGTGCCTAACATGGTTTGATTTTTTAACTGCCACAGCACACTGTTTATACTTTTACTACTAGATAAGTTTGAGGTTATTTTTGGAACATGTCTTGTGTGTCTTGTGCAGGGGGTGCAGTGCTGCATTTGTTCTGTTTAAGCAGCAATGCACTGGTTATCAAAGCCCTGATTTATGATCGCCCCTTTGGTTTCCACTTGTGCACTGCAACAACTGTTTGCTTCAAGTTTTGTTGTCAGGTCTATCACAGCCCCTTACTGGAAAGGTTTTAAGGAGTCGACAGAAACAGAAGCTGCTAGATGTATCTCTGTATAAATCCGTTGATAGCTTTCTGGTATTTCTTCAGCATCTGTTTGGCCAATTGTTTAAGAACCTACTCTATAAGGAATTACAAATTTGATTTTCTGATCCTCAAACACATATGTGGATCATTATCAGTGCACTATAACAGAACCCACCTACATAAAGGCCGTTGCTGAGACAAAGAATTATTCCCCAGGTAAGTGACACACATTTTGGCTTGTGTGCTCACAGACCAACTCAAAAGAGCAGGATGATGTGGCAGCACACCTCCCCAACGGGCCGATACAGTAAAATCGCAGGAGAGCAGGCAAGCGCACAGGCCACACTCCTGTGCGCGCGATACAGTATTTTCATTTATTTAAATTAGGCCCGGCGGTAAAAAGAAGTGCTAGGGACACTAGCGTGTCCTAGTGCCTCTTTTTTGACAGGAGCGGCGGCTGTCAGCGGGTTTGACAGCTGACGCTCAATTTTGCCGGCGTCGGTTCAAGCCCGCTGACAGCCACGGGTTTGGAAACTGGACGCCAGCAAAATTGAGCATCCGGTTTTCAACCCGTGAACCCATTTAAAAATTTTTTTTTTTACTTTTTTAAACTTTTGGGACCTCAGACTTCATAATTGCCATGATATGAAGTCGGAGGGTGTACAGAAAAGCAGTTTTTACTGTTTTTCTGTGCACTTTTCTGGTGCCTGGAGAAATTAGGGCATTTCTGAAAGTAAAATGTGTGGCTTGGCTGCACATTTTACTTACTGAATCGCGCGGGAATACCTAATAGGGCCAGCGAGATGCATTTGCGTGTTGCGGGCGCTATTAGTTTTGGGGGGGTTGGATGAGCGTTTTGGACGCGCTATTACCCCTTACTGAATAAGGGGTGAAGATAGAGCGTTCAAAACGCGCATCCAAATGCCGGCTAACGGGTGCCCAGTAATGGTCTCCCTTCTTGCCTACCCCTAATGATTGCCCTGTCCATACACATCCACTACAAGGTTGAAAATAAAGAGGTTTCTGATTTAGCTTACAGATCTTTAAGGGGGGGGGGGGGAGAATTAGCCTCCCCCCCTCCGAGCTCAGCAGGTAATTTTTGTACTGGCAAAACATTGTCTGCACAAGAGACTTACTCAAATCCCCCTACCCCCCAAAAGGGCTGGAGAGGTCTCTGGAGGTGCAGGGAAATTTTTTTATTAAGTCAGCACCGACTTGGATAAAGTTAGGTGGTCAAGTCTGGTCTTGGTGAAGGCCTGTCCCAAAAGATATCTGGATAACTTTACCCAGGTTAAGTGCCACTAAGTTTATGTGGATATAGTTTGCGCTTGCCGAATATGGTCCCATCTTCCAGTATTGGACACGCACACTTCATAAAGTATTTGGGTCAATTTTAATCCCGTTAAGAATATAGATTTCCGAGAAGACGGCAACGTTCCTGAACTGATAATTGCTTATATTACATGTTATGGCAACAGTGCCCCCTATGTGAAGGCAGTCAAATATGAAAAAGATTAAAAAAAAACGGAATGGGGCGGATTTTAAAAGGGTTACGCGCGTAATCCTTTAAAACCCCTCCTGCGCGCGCCGAGCCTATTTTGCATAGGCCCGGTGACTCGCGCGCATGTTCCGGGGCTTGAAAAAAAGGAGCCTCCAGGCACAGCGGCCATCGGCAACCTACGCCTGCCCAGAGGCAGGCGCAACTTCTAAGTTAAAGGTAAGGGGGGGCGGGGGAAGTCTGTGGGGCTCAGCGCACACAAGGTGCACCCCCTTGCGCGCTCCAACCCCGGATTTTATAACACATGCGTGCGGCTGCACGTGCATGTGTTATAAAATAGGACGTAGATTTTAAAATCTGGCCAATGTGTGTCTTATAAAAATGGTCAGAAATGGAATCAGGCTATCCTTTAGCCGTCCTTAATAAAAAGGGTGAGAGGCATGCCAAGTGCTTGAGCAGTCCTTAATATATAGAGATGCTAACCCAGCCAGTTCTACTTAGCAGAAGTAAAAAAAAATAAATAAAAATATGAAGTCTCCATTGCAGAAGTGCAAGCCACTAAATAAAAGCCAAGCATGACATTAGAAGGAAGGAAGGACGGATGGACGATGTTCCCACACACTTTTTCCCCTAACCAAAAACCTTTGTTTTGCCCCTACATGCACACACAAAACCAAAATTGCACAAGAATTCCTGTACCTCAAAGAGCACTTCCACCACTCACTTAATGCCACAACTAAAAATGTTCCAGACAAAGGACATGCATGGCGTCACTGTTTATTCTCGTTCAAAGGGATTTTTTTTTTTTTTTTAAATATGGTCTTCTTGCACAGAAATCGTTTACTGTGCTCATTAAGGAGGTACTGAGGTGTCTCATTTCAATACCAGAGCATTAAAAACCACAGAAGATTACAACGGCCACCACCTGTGGTGCAGCAGAGTCTTCCTGGTAACAAATATTTGATACTTCCTGTAGAGATTACAATCAGCGAAGAGATGTGTGCTTAGCAGCCATTTAATATCCACACTAGTCATATTAGCTTGGCTTCATCATATTAAAAACAAGAAAAAAAAACACAACCCAAAGTTTCAAGCGATCTGTACCTAATCACAATTCAGCCGGGATTCTCTATTTTTCTCCATCCACCTTTGAAGCCAATAACCCACACTCCCCATGCTGGGTTGCACTCAAGCTCCTCCATGCATCTGCATGTTTTTAAGATACAGTTAAACCTGTTCTCCATCTCCATGCTGCCCTCAGACCATCCGCATGACCGTGCAGGGCAGGGCAGAATATTAGCTACCGAAATGTATGGCCCCTAGACATTCAGCTTCCAAGATTTAATATGTAGCAGAATGAGTTTATGCCTGCTTTTCAGTTTTATCTGGACGACAACTGTTTATGGGTGAGAGTGGGGGGTAGTAGTAAAAATAGTATAAACCAAGAGCAGAAGTGGAAAATTTAGGAAAAAGTCACCCACACATTTTTTTTTTTTTTAGGGTATTGCCTTTTTTGGGCTGGGGTGGGTGGACAAGTTCTTTTGCTTCATCCAGCTCCCAGCCTCCTTTGCTCCCCCTATCCCCGGCTTCAGCCTGTCCTCTTCTGTGCAGGCTTTGGGAGCTCCACCTGGGAGGGCTACAGAGGCAGAGACCCTCCTGAGCAGGTGCCAGGCACCTTGGAATGGTCTCTCCTGGCTAAGGCATCTTATTTCCTCAGCTGAAGCCAATTAAGCTGATTTGGGGGGAAGGGGGGGGGGGTCCAGTCCTTAAGTTATTCTGATAGTATATGTGGAATATAGGGACATTCCCTTTTGACTTTCAAGCAGTTTTGCCCCAATAAGATAAGCACTACATATCATCTTGATCTGGTACTTTAAGGTAACAATCTACTAAAATCTACACCACAGTACATTTCTAAGAGACAAAATCGGGCCGATTCAGTAAAATGCGCAGGAGAGCGGGCGCTCCGAGGCGAGCGCCCGCTCTCCCAACGCTCGTCCAGGCCACTCTCCTGGGCACGCGATTCAGTATGTAAATGAGGGCCCGCGCTAATAAGGAAGCTGTCAGCCGACGCTTAATTTTTTACCGGCGTCAGTTGTGGAACCCGCTGACAGCCACGGGTTCGGAAAACGGACGCCGGCAAAATTGAGCGTCCGTTTTCCAACCTGCGGGCAAATTTTTTTTTAATTATTATTTTTTTATTTTTGGGGCCTCAGACTTAATATAGATATTAAGTCGGAGGGTGTACAGAAAAGCAGCTTTTTCTGCTTTTCTGTACACTTTCCCGGTGCCGGCCGAAATTAACTCCTGCCTTTGAGCAGGCATTAATTTCTGAGAGTAAAATATGCAGCCAAGCCACACATTTTACTTTCTGTATCGAGCGGAACTAATAGGCCCAACAACATGCATTTATTTATTATTTAAATTCTTTTAATATACCGATGCTCCAGACCAGGTCTTATCGTACCGGTTTACAATGGAACTGGGGGAGAACCAATGAACAACTACATAGAAGATAAAAAGATAAAAAAAACATTTACATTTTGAGCGCGCTATGTTTCTGGGGGGGGGAGGAGTTGGACACGCATTTTCCACGCACTATTGCCCCTTTACTGTATAAGGGGTAATAACAGCGCGTGGAAAACGCATGCCCAACGGGGGCTAGCAGTGCGCTCGGCCTGATTGTCTGCAAGTCGTTCTCTTTGGGAAAACCAAAACCATAAATGCTGCAGCTCCAAGTCAACAACAAGTTTGAACCTCGAGGCCTTCCTTCTCCCCAGCTAGGCCAGAGGTTGGGCTACTTGCCCAAGCACACATGGTCATCCTTACTGATCCTAGAACAAAAGCCATGAATCAGAAGAGCTCTCTCCTATCTGCCACACACATACAGTCACTTAACTGAAGAGAATTATAAAGTTGTTTCCCTGTTTTGATCTTTATTACACAAAGGGGCGGATTTTCAGAGCCCTGCTCGCCTAAATCCGCCCAAAACCGGGCGGATTTAGGCTAGCAGGGCCCTGCACGCCGGTAAGCCTATTTTACATAGGCCTACCGGCGCGCGCAGAGCCCCGGGACTCGCGTAAGTCCCGGGGTTTTCGGAGGGGGTGTGTCGGGGGCGTGTCGGGGGCGGGCCCAGGGCGTGGCTACGGCCTCGCCCCCAGATCGCGTCCCGGCGCACTAGCGGCTCGCTGGGATTTACGTCTCCCTCCGGGAGGCGTAAATCCCCCAACAAAGGTAAGGGGGGGGTTTAGACAGGGCAAGGGAGGGGAAGGTGAGGGGAGGGCAAAAGAAAGTTCCCTCCGAGGCCGCTCCGATTTCGGAGCGGCCTCGGAGGGAACGGGGGTAGGCTGCGCGGCTCGGCACACGCCGGCTATACGAAATCGATAGCCTTGCGCGCGCCGATCCCGGAGCAGCTACAAAAGTAAAAAAATGTCCAAGAGGCGTGGTCATTGTTAAAAAATACCATTCTAGAAGCACAGTCCAGATGTATTCCACACATTAAGAAAGGTGGAAAGAAGGCAAAACGATTACCGGCATGGTTAAAAGGGGAGGTGAAAGAAGCTATTTTAGCCAAAAGATCTTCATTCAAAAATTGGAAGAAGGATCCAACTGAAGAAAATAGGATAAAGCATAAACATTGGCAAGTTAAATGTAAGACATTGATAAGACAGGCTAAGAGAGAATTTGAAAAGAAGTTGGCTGTAGAGGCAAAAACTCACAGTAAAAACTTTTTTAAATATATCCGAAGCAGAAAGCCTGTGAGGGAGTCAGTTGGACCGTTAGATGATCGAGGGGTTAAAGGGGCACTTAGAGAAGATAAGGCCATCACGGAAAGATTAAATGATTTCTTTGCTTCGGTGTTTACTGAAGAGGATGTTGGGGAGGTACCCGTAATGGAGAAGGTTTCATGGGTAATGATTCAGATGGACTGAATCAAATCACGGTGAACCTAGAAGATGTGGTAGGCCTGATTGACAAACTGAAGAGTAGTAAATCACCTGGACCGGATGGTATACACCCCAGAGTTCTGAAGGAACTAAAAAATGAAATTTCAGACCTATTAGTAAAAATTTGTAACTTATCATTAAAATCATCCATTGTACCTGAAGACTGGAGGATAGCAAATGTAACCCCAATATTTAAAAAGGGCTCCAGGGGCGATCCGGGAAACTACAGACCGGTTAGCCTGACTTCAGTGCCAGGAAAAATAGTGGAAAGTGTTCTAAATATCAAAATCACAGATCATATAGAAAGACATGGTTTAATGGAACAAAGTCAGCATGGCTTTACCCAGGGCAAGTCTTGCCTCACAAATCTGCTTCACTTTTTTGAAGGAGTTAATAAACATGTGGATAAAGGTGAACCGGTAGATATAGTATACTTGGATTTTCAGAAGGCGTTTGACAAAGTTCCTCATGAGAGGCTTCTAGGAAAAGTAAAAAGTCATGGGATAGGTGGCGATGTCCTTTCGTGGATTGCAAACTGGCTAAAAGACAGGAAACAGAGAGTAGAATTAAATGGGCAATTTTCTCAGTGGAAGGGAGTGGACAGTGGAGTGCCTCAGGGATCTGTATTGGGACCCTTACTGTTCAATATATTTATAAATGATCTGGAAAGAAATACGACGAGTGAGATAATCAAATTTGCAGATGACACAAAATTGTGCAGAGTAGTTAAATCACAAGCAGATTGTGATAAATTGCAGGAAGACCTTGTGAGACTGGAAAATTGGGCATCCAAATGGCAGATGAAATTTAATGTGGATAAGTGCAAGGTGATGCATATAGGGAAAAATAACCCATGCTATAATTACACGATGTTGGGTTCCATATTAGGTGCTACAACCCAAGAAAGAGATCTAGGTGTCATAGTGGATAACACATTGAAATCGTCAGTTCAGTGTGCTGCGGCAGTCAAAAAAGCAAACAGAATGTTGGGAATTATTAGAAAAGGAATGATGAATAAAACGGAAAATGTCATAATGCCTCTGTATCACTCCATGGTGAGACCGCACCTTGAATACTGTGTACAATTCTGGTTGCCGCATCTCAAAAAAGATATAATTGCGATGGAGAAGGTACAGAGAAGGGCTACCAAAATGATAAGGAGAATGGAACAACTCCCCTATGAGGAAAGACTAAAGAGGTTAGGACTTTTCAGCTTGGAGAAGAGACGACTGAGGGGGGATATGATAGAGGTGTTTAAAATCATGAGAGGTCTAGAACGGGTAGATGTGAATCGGTTATTTACTCTTTCGGATAGTAGAAGGACTAGGGGACACTCCATGAAGTTAGCATGGGGCACATTTAAAACTAATCGGAGAAAGTTCTTTTTTACTCAACGCACAATTAAACTCTGGAATTTGTTGCCAGAGGATGTGGTTAGTGCAGTTAGTATAGCTGTGTTTAAAAAAGGATTGGATAAGTTCTTGGAGGAGAAGTCCATTACCTGCTATTAAGTTCACTTAGAGAATAGCCACTGCCATTAGCAATGGTTACATGGAATAGACTTAGTTTTTGGGTACTTGCCAGGTTCTCATGGCCTGGATTGGCCACTGTTGGAAACAGGATGCTGGGCTTGATGGACCCTTGGTCTGACCCAGTATGGCATTTTCTTATGTTCTTATGTTCCGCGCGTATCTACTGAAATCCAGCGTACTTTTGTTTGCGCCTGGAGCGCCAACAAAAGTACGCCTATTCGCGGTTTTTGAAAATCTACCCCAAAGTGTCCCACTGCAAAGTTTAGAGAGGTGGGAGTTTTTCCTACATTGGGTTTATATTTTAAAGGCTTTACAAACACCAACCAAAATAATACTGCATTACCTGACTGTTTTTTTTTGAGAATTTTAGAGCACATTTACATCCAGAACGCTATAAAAATGAAGTACTAGTACACGGGATTCTCACTTAGAGAAACACTGCACTAACGTAAGACAGAAACATAACAGCAGACAAGGGGGGGGGGGGGGGAAGGAAATAAAATTAAAAAAAAAAACCTTAGCGTATGAAGCAGACTTTGAAATTTTTCTCCATCACGAATAGTAAACTGTGGCATGTTTTTACAAGTTCAAAACGGTTATTTAAATCAGTAGTTAATTAGCCGCTGCCATGCAGAAGTTATGCAAAATAGTTCATTAACTTAGCACAAACTACATGGTGACTCCACAATTTTTTTTTAATGTGCAAAAAGCAAAACAACTGCACTCGGTGGCTATGTTCTTTGCAAAAAAAAAAAAAAAATTCACATGCTGTTTTTCTACTGGGCTCATTTGCCTAGGAAGGGAGATATCCCTGTGCATACCTCTAGCACATTAGGCTCAAGGACCATAAGGCCCATTACGTCTGACCAACTGCAAACCTGTTCCATTGCTTTAGGCCCACCTTAATCTGTCTTCACGACTTACTCTAACAGGTGAAAGAATTAAAGATGTTTAAAAAAAACAAAAAAAAAAAACTTTCTTCTCCTACCCAGGCCATTATCACTACAGCTAGAAAAATGAGGCATTAAAAATGAAGCTTTTGTTGGCTGAAGGCATACCTGTTATACCAATTGTAACTGCATAAAGTGATGGAAGTTAAGTTACACAAAAAAAAAAAAGTGTGAAAGAGTGCAAACACTTTCTGGAATTTTTACTGGCCAGCTGAAAATGGTGTCTATTAATTTAGGTGATCACAAGGAAATGAATGTATTTGTTGTGCTCTTGCATCACATACAAGAAAATAAAACACACAACCAAAACAGTGTACCATTGTGATGATATTTCCTACGCATGGAGTTACAATGTTTTTCCTTGTGTTTGAATTTCTAAATTATGTCTCCAAGTGCTGAAAGCCATATATAATAGAGTTTAACAACTGCATCAATCCGTACAAAAATCAAAATGCTGATTTGCAACAAGATAAAACAAAAAAAAACAACCCCTCCAACTATCCCTTTTCATAATTCCAAACCATGAAATAAAGATTAAAAAAATATAAATCGTGTTTTCCCTTTAAAAATGAATAAAAACAGCTTGCACTACCTTCTAAACTTGATGTATTTTGAAACCAAGATTTTTAAAAGCTACAAACAGTTCCTCACCCCCAACACAACAGGACATTGCAGAATCCTAATTTTCAACAAAAACAAAACATGCCTGCCAAAGAGAGCACATACAGCCAACTGCCTCCTCTTCTGTACAGTTTGACAATTTAAAGATTGATATTTATTTTTAGTAAGATCGCAGAAGATGCACTTTTTTTTTAAGCCAGCCATAAATCTCCTGTCAGTGTGCAAAATTACATCTTCCCCTGGGAAAGAATCTGGAGCACCCATGCAAACTGCAGCCGGAGCACCTCCTAAATCCCTGCCCCCTCCCCCCACCCCATGCCTTGCTCTGCCTTCAATAGAAGCCATTATCAGTGACATATATATGTTTAAACAGTCAAGCAAGTTTACCTCTGTGCAAACCCCCTTCTGTATGGCCACATCTTCAGGCAGCGCTGTCCAAATACTGTAACCGTATTTGCTAAGAAGCAGGAATGTCCTGTGGAACAATGGCTCACAAATACACTTCAGTTAACCCCAATAATTCTTCAAAAGACTGAAGGAGTCTCTCTCTCTCTCCATGAGCAGGAAGAAGTAGTCAACAAAAAAAAGAGAAAAATCCTTAAAACTAAAGACCTACTGAAATTTAGAGCACACACACGCAGGTGATCTTTCCAGTCTCAGCTGTGTAATAAGCAGATGAAACCAAGAACCAACTATGTTGAGTGAAAAAAAAAAAACAACCTGCCCCTTGCTTTCACTAAAATAAAAATTTAAAAAAAAACAAAAAACCAAGCAGTACATTTACCATTTGGCTGCTGGGACAGGGGGTGAGGGGAATCCTCCCTGTTCTCTCTCCTACTAAAGATTGATAGCCATCTACAATCTCCCCACCCCCCAAATTTCTGGAATGTTATCTCTCAGCATCACAGTTATCCAATAAGTTAGAAGAATGCAGTCAACCCAGCAGGGGTTTCAGATTCATTCACTACCAAATGGATAAAAAAAAACAAAAACCCACAAAAAAAAAGACACATACAAACAAATACAAACTATTGTGGATCATGTTAACATGCTTTACAATAAAAAGGTTTGTATAATTTTGACAAATCTGAACCATTTCAAAATACCACTAAACTCTGCAAAAGTTGAACTCTGTTCTTTGCTTCATAGTCATTCCAAGACATGTCCAAGATTGGGGAAATTGTGTAAAAAAAAAAAAAACACCCAAAACAAAAACTTTAGGGATTGACATGACAAACACACACCACATTTGGAGAGCTTTAGCAGCCACTCCTAAATAAAGTCAAAAGGAACTGCTCAGCTAATCCACTTGGATATATAGAAAGCAAGATCTACTAATAAATTGTAGCTGACAGGTTTTTATTGAGCTCTCTTAACATTTGCAACTAGCTTGCAGGAAGGGAAGCTCATTCTTGAAGTCCCTGCAGTAGCTGACAACTCCTCAAAAAAAAAAACAAAAAACTTTCCTGATCATACGATGCTAGGGAGTTGGACACAGCCGCAAGGTAAACTAGGTGCAGCTCTACCAGAGCTAGCAACTAGAATGCGCTATTAAAAATAAGAATTACCAAGCCCCCACCAAAGGATAAAAAATAAATTAATGGAATCCCAGCAGTCTTCGGGTCACCCATGAAACCCGACATACAATTGGAATGGAGTGCAGTAATATTCCAGGCAGTGTGTGCAACCTCTGAAGGGAGGGAGCCAATTACACAGCTCTGCTGGAGTGGACCAACAAAAGAATGCATTTGTTTTAAGAGACAAAAAAAAAAAAAAAAATGTAGGAGCAGGTTAATTATTCAAAACCACCATAAAAAACACATTTTGTAAAACCTTACCCTCAACTTAACTCTGATCAGATAATTTTTTTAAAGAGGGTGGGACTATGTTCTGGCATTAACTCTTTGGTGGCCCTAAGACACTGTCAACGCAAAAGTTGCTAAACCACCACAGAAAAATCTTTGCAGATATTGCCAACAGTTACACTGCTGAAGCTCAGAGCACATCTGCCCAGATGCCCCTCCAAAACATGAGCTCCGTAAACTGACTAAGCCCCGTACCCGTTCCCCAGACTGGAACACAACCTAGATGAACTGTTACTGTTTTTGTCCAAAAGATCAGGTTTAAGAATCAAGCAAGAAAAAAAAAAAGTGGTCAGAAATAAAAGCTAGATCAGCAAACAGCAAACCTACCATCCGTCTTTAAAGAAGAGATCTACTACTTGTTAGTATTTTCCCCCACAGTCTTCCACTCTTCTCAAAAGGTTTTTGGATAGGTGTAAATAAAGAGAGCAGTGGCTCATGAACAAGGAACTCGCATGTAGACCTCACAGCACCAAGAACAGCCTTTAAGACAGAGTAAAACCAAAGAAGAAAAAAAAAAAAAAAAAAGGTCTGCTGTCAAGGTCAATTGCACGAAAGCCCCAACTATAGCCTGACATTTACTTTTCCACCCACAGCAGGCAGGAGGTGGTGGTGAAGGTTACAACAGCAACTTTAGTTAAGTCACATGCAAGGAGCCCATCACCTCTAGTATTATGTACAGGAAAGTGACAGGCAAGCAGCGTCACCCACACCGTATTAAATAAAAACACCCAACACACAACCAAAACCTCTCCTGCCAACCCCTCAGCCAGTTGAGTTTTCAGGATACCCACAATGAACATGCAGGACACATCTGCGTACATTGGAGGCCCAATATACGTAATAAATACTTTCAAACAAACAAAACGGTCCTTGGGCATTTCTTACAAACCCAAGGGGCTAAGGGGTCAGCAGGACAGGATTGGGAAGCCCAGATCTAACCCCTACTGCTGAAAGATTCTCCCATCATAAAGATAGGAGTCATAGACTGACAAATCTCCAGCTGCGTAATAAAGACTGGGCCAAACCTAACCAGCCAAAAAGTGGAAGTAGCACATTCACGGTACAAATCAAGAGCTTGCCAAGAGTTTAAACATGGTTTCTGACAGAAGAATAAACCCAAAAAAATATATATAACATTTCCAAAATAGCCCATTTGGAATTCACCGGGGACAGGGCTTTCTCAGTCGTAGGACCTGTTCAGTAGAACACATTACCTGAACCCGTTAGAATCACGGATAACCATAATACATTTTAAAAGTTGTTAAACACATTTATTCAAACAGGCTTATAGTTTGGACTGATAGCCCAGTTAATCAGAAAGCTGGTTAGAAATACGGCCATTGATTACTTTGGACTGGTTGCAGATAGCACGACATTTTGTGTATTTGTTATATTTGTTTATTAGGGGTTGTTTTTATGATGAATGTTTTTATTTGTGATCTGCCTCAAGCCTACTTGTGAAGCAGGGAATATAAAAGTTTTAATAAATGCTAATTCATATGGGACTTCATGGAATAGTTGTTGTTACAACTATTCCATGAAGCCAAGTAAAAATCAGATGGACACTCGGCTAATCTGGAATTGGCTCAGCAGGCCAGGCGAATATTGTTAATTGAATTAGCATCTCATTGTGGCTGTGCCACAGGGGGAAATGAAAGTAACCTTGGAGAGTTAAGCAGAAACAAGCTCTCTCCCTTTTGTGCAGTTTCTAACTTTTATGGTGCAACAGGATATGGATAAGTGAAATAGGTCAGGCCCATCCTGAAGTGCACTACCAAAAACTCATGGAACAAAATGTAAACAAGATGTCAATCAGCATGGCCAGGCTCAGGCTGCTTAATTCCTTACAAATTAGATTCAAAGGATAAAAATAAATTTAAAAATAAATTACATGTATAGGAAGGAGGATCACAAATTGTATTAGAAAGCTGCTTTTTTTTTTTTTAATATTTTGTTTTTCCACTAATTCCAAGGATGTGTCTTTAATAGGACCGGGAGCAGTAATGGAGCTGGGAAAGCAGTAAAGATGCACTGGTTCAAACAGTACTACTGTAGAACCAGCATCATCCAGGTAGTCTGATATTCAGGATATCCACATCCATTCTGAGGATGCAGGAGATGTATTTGAATACAATGAAGGCAGTGCAGGCAACAGCCTGCACATTCATTGTGGTCATCCTAAAACCAGATGACATATGGTAGAGTTCCTCAAGCTGGTCCTGCTTTGCCAGTCTGGTTTTTAGAATAATCTACAATGAATATGCACAAGATCACTTTGCATGCAAATGCGTTGCTTATTGTTTGAATTCAATGTTGTGCCTCCCCTTGAGTACTATGGTGGAAAGGCAGGTTTATATTGTGGATATCCTGGGAAAAAGAATTGGCTAGGGAGTAGATCAGGAGAAATGTGTTAGGAGGCGCTGTTGAGAACCACTGTAGCAGGGAACACCCTTTAAAATTAGCCTAGAGTTGCAAGGTAAAAATTTAACTTTCACATAGTAAAATGTAATACTTTTAAAAGTTGCTCAGTTACATCTAGTCTTTATTGCACAAGCTTCACTAAACAGAGAAATGTACAAAAGCAAAAAATAAATAAATAAATAATGCAAGAAGCTTGCTATTATAAGACATTCCTCTGTGTGGAATCTATAGTCGTACCCTTAGCTGCCATCATGTATGCTTTACTGCCAGCTAAAGTAAATAGCTTAGAAAGACAAATCATAACCAGTCTCACAGCTAAACATTCGTTTCACCACCTCTCAAGGATGTCAGAAAAAAAAAAAAAAAAAAGATTAAAAAATACTGATCTTGATGGTTGTATCTTCTACACACAGTAATGGGCATTTTAACCCCTTTTCTAGAAATGCTAATTTGCAATATGTTGCATTGTGCTCCCCCGGACCACCTGCTGGTTTTTTGATCTGTTAATTGGTCACCGGGTCTGCACTAAAACACCGCATTGTTCTCAGAGGTGGGTCTCACATGGCTCTGGAAATTAGATTTTCAGATGTTTCAGACAAAGGAGAAGCTTGCATACTCAAGGTGTTAATATTTTAATTGTGTTATAGCTGAAAGGAAACTTCTGAATTATTCTGGATAGAAACATGCCCTTATTTCAGTTATTCAGACCCTCTTATTCAGTTTACGACAAAGCCCAAACTGGACAGTTTCTGTAAACCCCATCAGGGACGGAATACAAATGCAGAATTTAAAAAATATGATATATCGTTCAAACAAAAAGTGAATTTACGACAAACCCGAGAGTTTTAAAGCCACCAGGTGCCTGTCTTTCTGTTGATATGCTAGGAAAAAAAAATTTTTTTAAATTAATTTTGCAGAAAAACGGTACTTCACTTACATGTTTGAACTATCAACAACAGCTCCCCTTCAACAAAAACGTGCCCCATCTACGATATTCTACTTCAAACGATCCAGGGGACTGTGCTTAATTAACAGAACACACCAAAAATTAAGAATGAATAAGACTCTCACTACCTACTACCAGCAGCTCACAAACACTCCCTGAAGGCATTTAAAGGGCCGAAGTTTCGCTCCGGATCCAGGCCACGTGCCCCTAGGTGGCGCCCACGTGCAACCAAGTCTTTCCCCCAACAAGCGAGATCTGCCAGAGGCAAAACTACAGTACAGCAGGACAGGATGGGATACCGGCCACATGCACTTACACAAAAAAAATATGCGCCCACAGTAAGAAAAGAGGCAAGCCTACGGGGAGCCCCCAGTTACTTCCATTTTGGAAATTTACTTGAAAGGTTAGTAAATCAAGGTCGTGAGTGCAAGTATCGGGGTTTCAGGCGATTTCTTCAGAAAATGTTCACAAAACAAAAAAAATATATGAGCATGTAAATAAAAATAATAATTTGATAAAGCATGTCACAAAAATAATTAAAAAAAAATTAAGCCCCCACCCCTGACTAATGCCATACAGGGCACCAGCTCTGCAGCTCAGGCAGCGGACAGAGATTTTACAAGTGGAAACATCACCTCCATCCCCCAACTTCACCATATGCACAAAGGAAAACAGTCATGCATTAAACATGGGATTTACTGCCTTCTGGCCAGTTAGTTGTTTCTTGAGTCACCACTAACCGGACCATTAAAAGAAAACTTAGATTTCAGTTTAAAGGGCTGGGGGTGGGGATAGTGGTCCAATTCCCTCCCCCCCCCCCAATACCCTCTTCACTGATCACATATGCAAAGGGAGGGGGGGGGGGTAGATGTTTGTCTATGATCAAAGCCATGTAGACCTAAAAACTTGTGTCATCTCTTCTGATTCTGTATGTGGTGTCCAGAAGGAAGGGAACGCCCCGCTTCCCAACTTTAAAAACGTGGCAGCCTTTTAAACAAAAAAAAAAAAAAAAAAAAAAATTATAATCATCTTGATCTAGAAACCAGTTCTAACCTGAATATCGACAATGCCCCTTCTTTTATCCGAGATTAAGAGACTATAGGGAGAGTCCCGAACTTTTTCTAAATCGCAGCAGGGTCAAAACCTAATTTCTGATTAAAGTTCGGCCACAGGCTTCTCCGGCCTGTCAGGATCGGTCCCCTACACTGCAAAGAGGTGCCACAGGAGACCCAAGGGAACCAGCAAACAAGGGGGGTTAGGTCTAGCTACTGTAATAACCCCTACAGAGATGAGGGACCTCTTCCAGCTCGGGATACCTCCCCACCCCACAGGGATGACAAAGGGAGGGAGGGTTCACCCCCCCCCCCCCATTTTGGCCACGATCAAACATAAGATCCACGGGCGGAGGTTGGACTTTTTAAGAGGCTGAGAACCTGTTCAACATTGGGAGGAGGGGGGAGGGTTAATGCTCTGCCACCCCCGACCCCACCAGGGAAAAGTTTACTTTAGGACTACAGTCATATAAAAAAAAAGATAATATTAAAGTTTTATGAAATCCATTTACATTACAGATTCTCATCACAACCGGCTCATCCAGCAGGTTTGTAATACTTTTTATTGTAATCTAAATCGCAGCCATCAAGCCCAGGTCCACCTGAGGTGCAACACGCTACGCTCCCGTCATTAATTAAATATTATATCAAAGTTGCATGGAGCCGTTTGGGATATTTTAGCCGCATTAGCTCACCGGAGTTTATTTTAGGAAGTCGGAAATCAAAGATGGCTGGAGGTCAGGCTGCAGAGGTCCAGGGCGATTATGATCTCGGGCAGAAATAGGCGGAAAAAAAAAAAAAGTACATGACAAAAAAAAAAATCCAAATTAAACACCCCCCCCCCCGAACCCCCCTCCCACCTAGGGAGGGGGTGTCCAGGGAAGAGAAAAGCTGAGAATGGGGTCTACGTACAGGATTGCTCGGGCAGGAGGTAGCTTAGCGTCCACCTCTTCATAAGACTGTAACCAGCTCCAGAGAAAGCTGGACGCCCGCCCTCCCCCCCATGGAATAGATCAGCGCATCCCCTGCAAAAAAAAAAAAACCAAACCACACACAACACACACTCCCGATGCCCGAGGCAGTAACCCCCCCCCCCCCCCCCCGGCACGATCGGACGCCCGGATCGCTCCCAACTGTCCGAGGATCTTTTGTAATGGAGTTATGGCTGATGGTCAGCAGCCTCAGCACAAGGTCTTGATCTCCTTGTTCCCGGTCAACTTTTTTTTTTTAGCCAGATTTAATCAATACATTTTTTTTCTCGTAAATTAAACCTGCATCATTCAGAAACTAAATTTTCGATTGCAAATTAAAAAAAAAAAGAACCACACACAAACACGCACCCCTTCAAATATCGAATGGTCAGTCGGAGGTCATGATCCCGGGCAAAGTCCAGTGTGCGCAAAAATAAATAAATAAATAAAAAACCAAACTTTACAGCAACAACTACAAAAAAAAAAGAAACCCCTAAAACTTGTGAAAGTTTGGCGATTTCACTGTCCTACAGTAGCCGGGGTTGCTTACCACTTGCATGCAGGAGCGGCTCCTCGGAGTTGATGTGCTGGGGGTTCGCCTGCTTGCGCCTCGACATGGTGCAGGCATCGGCAGCGAAATCGCCGCAATTATTTCCTCCTTCGCAACAAATTCCAAGAGTTGGGAAATTAGCCCCCCCTTGGCTGGAAACGCGCATGTCAGGGTAATTATGATTATCAATAATGCATTGCGATTTATCATGCGTCCCTGACAGCTGATTGGCCTGAGTCCAAGAGCTCACAGATTATTCAAATAGGTTCCATTGATCAGGCAGCGCGCCGGGATTCTGGGGGTTGTAGTTTTGTCCCTCCCTTAAAGGGGGGGAGGGGGGGGGAGCGCTGCCTGGCTGTTGTAACCGGCGCATCCTCATAAGCGAGCATTTTGTGCTCTGTTTGTTTGAACTCTCCTCCCCCTCGGGGAACTTAATAACAGGACACGATCGGAGTGAAAAGAAATCCCACTTTGCTTTCAGCTGCGCTTTATTATTACTTTCATTGCCGAATGCCATTATGAATGCAGATATACATATGATCTCGGGCAGAAATAGGCACACACGCGCACGTTTAAAATATGTCTTTCTTAATTCGTTGAAAGGAGCAAAATCGTACAACAAAAGTCGCACCCTGAGCTAGGGCTTTTTACAAACGACTACATTAGTATCTGTTTTACATGGTATTTCTCTGCAAATACCAAATAGTTTCAGCCATCGATTTTTTTTTTATCCAAATGTACCTGTAATCTTACACTACAGTATTTCATAAATTATTAGGGTGGGTTTTTTTTTTGTTGTTGTTGTTTAATTTAGCCTGGGATTCATTTAAAAAATGCTAAACTCTAAACAGGAAGTGAACAACGAACGTTATGTCGTTTTGTGGGGCAGATTCTAACCTGCCTATTATGCAATTGTTAGACAAACAAATGAAATATTAGCATGGAGACCTGGAGACTGCTTTCAGGGGAAACAATTAGCGCATTAACCAGAAGTGTATCACAAAATAAAACTTTTTTTTTTCCAATGCCAGAACTTCTTAATTAAGTCTATTACATTACAACTCGTTTTAGTTAATGACCTGAAATGGTATTATAGGCACAGATTGGGCTTTATTTATTTAATGATATCCAGTGGAGGAGGAGTCTAGTGGTTACAACGGCAGGGTTCAAATCCCACTGTCATTCCTTGTGATCTTGGGTAAACTACTTTACCCTTCATTGCTTCAAGTACAAACACAGAGGTAAATTTAAAAGCCCAGCATGCACCAAAATCGGAACATGCGCACCCACCAAATTTTAAAAGCTGCCCAGATGTGCGCAAATCTCCCTCTGTGCTTGCATCTCACACATTTTCAAAAAGGGGCACGGTGTGGGACAGGACATGGGCATTTCAGGGCGTGGCCAAGAGACGTGGGCATAGATACTAATGCCCCTGGGCACGGTCCCGGATCCCCTGCTGCATAAGTTTACTTCTGCTAGGGATGAGGTGTAAGTTAAAAAACAAAAAGAAAGAGCCACTTAGAGGTTAAAGGGTCTGGGGTAATGGGTGGAATGCAGACTGCCAAACCAGGAGGGTTTGGAGGACTTAGCTGCTAAATGGGCAAACTGGTGGACAAACTGGTGAAACCGGCAATGGCATGAACATGTACCCCTTTTAAAATTCCCAGACTTACTTAGTAGAAGCAGGATTTATGCACATATGCGCAAGGTCAGGCTATTTTATAACCTCCGCGCAAGTTATAAAATGGCCACTTATCTGGGTGCGCGCTGACGCACATGCACCAAAGAGTGCCCTTGCACTGGTTTGAAAGCTATCGTCTTAGATTGAAAACCCTGTGGGGATAGAGAAGTACCTGAATGTAATCAGCTTTGAAAGTGCTTGAAAAGCAGAATATAAATAAAATAAGTACTCTCTGCCTTGTTTTATTGCACTTTTATTCAGGCCCCACAACTGATTCCAGTATAATAAACAAAAATGTATAAAGTGATCCTTTTTTATTAGACTAACATTATGCATTAAATTTGTTTGTTAAGAGTTATAAAAATACAAATGTAATCAGGATCTATTAGATTAACTTTAATACACTTCTTGACTAGCTTTCAGGAGCTAATACTTTGCACATTCTAGTGGACTAACACAGCAACCATATTACTTTTTCTTGTTTGCTAGATATTCAAACTCTTTTCAGCGTTCTTTGTCCAATTATTTCAGTAGAAGCATTAAATTGCTCCCAGGCTGCCTACCTTCTATAGCATATAGTGATGGCATGAATCATATGATCCTTGCTCATGAGGAAGTGACCCTAAGGCAGAGATCAAGAAGATCTGTGGAATCACAATAGGAAAAGAAACGAGAGGCCTACAGTATTTGCCTGCAGACAGATTATACATTTCTTCTGTTTCTCTTAATAATTAATTTCCAAATATGGAAATCAAATATGGAGAGCTGAAGATCCAGCTGAACAAAGACCAAGTACATTGTGGCAAACGTCATCCATGAAAGTGATGACATGGAAAGCATGAGGACTGCAGAGAAGATACTGTAGAGTTTAGGGACCTTGAAGCAACAATAAACACCAGCGGATCCCCTGCTGCGAGGATCAGAGAGAAGACCCTGACTTAATGGCTGAACTGCAGAGAAGTGAGTGGCTTGCAAAAATGGATAGATGGTAATGAAATCGGCGCCGGTGTGTGGAGCAGAAAGCCGGAGCATGAGACGGAGAGAAAAACAAGCAGTGGGCGTAACAGAGATGAGGATGCTACACTGGAAGCTTGGGAGAAGTTAAGAGAAGGTTAAAGGCAGCTGAGATGGCAGAAGAGAAGAGGGCAAGAAGGTTGGTGTGGTATGGACACGTGGACAGAGCTACATCAGCCAGAAAGTACTGGAAAGGGTCCAGAGAAAGATGTGAATCAAAAACCATTTCTCAAGCACAAGCACCGTGCTTGACTTAAGTAGCGTGGCAGAGGATGACTGGACAGCTGCCAGCTGGCCAGATGCCATATAAGTGAGAAACATAAGAAGAAAAAGGAGATCTGGAATTCAAAATATGAAATATTATATATAAGTTGTACAAGGAAGAATTGATAGAGAACAAACTCTTGACATCTTCCAGGAAAACCTGGACCTTAAAACCAGTCAGAATGTGCAGCTGACCGCTAAAGCGTCCAAAACGACAGGTTATGGGGTTCACTGCTTTCAACCTGAAAGGGGGCGTTATTGCTGTGGCCTGCTCCCCTCACAGACAGAGAGATTTTATTTTATGAACATTCCCTGTTTTACACTAATTGTACTTTCCTCAGACAAGGACCAGGTGAAAAATTATGGATGGGTAATGATTATAAGTGGCCGACTGAACCTGCTGGCACTGAAACGTTAAGTATGAGAACTGCCTGCCTGCATGAGCACACCACATACAGACGATTATGATACTGATTTTTCAGGTTTTGATACAAAAAGTATTTATTTATTAGAACTGGCTTTTTTCTTCCTTTTTTCAGATATTAATTTGAGTCGGTCTTAGGTCTCTCTATTTGTGCGTAATGATAATGCAACACATTAAAAAAAACCCAATTCAGATCTCTCTTAATTATCCTGCACTATAAGTGAACTGGAGATTTTTAATTTCTGACCTAGATATTTTGCCCACCAAGTGTATATCTATCATAGCTAGCTAGTTTAGGCAAAGGTTGCTTTGGGTACCCTCATCTTCCTTTTCAGATTTGCGTGCTTGAGACAGTCTGATTCAACAGGTCAGCGTGGCCGCCTCCCCCGGCCTAGCACCCCAGGTGATTGTCCTGCTTGCCTACCCCTTATGATGGCCATGACCGTCTGCACTATGTATATTCTATCACCTGTAAGTATATTGACTGTCATGGGATTTTAGTGAAACAACCTGTTATACAGGTCATTAGGCTCTGCAGAACACTGGCCCTCTGTGTAACATCATGACCCAAATAATTTTTTATTTCTAAATAAAAGTTTTATTTTATTTATTTGTAAAATGTATAAATCACTTTCCAGATTTTACAATAAAATCTTCCAAAGCGATGTATGACAACACTTAAAACAGCACAACATAATAACAATAAAATAACAATATAGAAAAGTAAAAATAACATTACAGAAAAATACTTCCAAGACAAGGTATACATTCTTGGTTCCAAATCAAGACAGTCATAGCTTATAACTCAGAAATCATCAATCATGTTCAATTTTCTTATCCTTCCATCAATAATGGCTAGAGCATATCTTCATTCTATTTTTCCACCTTGCTGGATTTTTTTTTTCTTTTAGTTGGCTCTTGAACCAACAGTGCCACAGTTACAAGTGGATGTGCCAGCGATTACCATGCTGGTGAACTTTTTGGCATTATGCTAATTCTGATTTTTGCCATTTATGCAAGGTTAAAATAAGCTGATGTAAATTTCTGCTAGACTTGGCGGATGATAAAAACCCAAACTAGTTCCTACATTTTGTCAGTTCAATACTGCTGCTTGCTACATTTCATGCTGTGAATGTGACCTCTCTCAGCGTGGACTGATGAAGACCTCCACCTCCTTCCCTGAATGCTTTGCGTACTTTCAATTATTTTTTTTGTAACCTCTTGGTAAAAGTTATAATGCGATTAAAGGTGCTAAAGGATTCTTTTAAAAAAATACAAGAAATATGGCATTTCACATCCGTAATCTTGAATAAAGTAGGGTGGTTGTCGTATCAGTTCGCGTGGATGTGTGGAAATAAATTCTACTTAAAATCTACAGACTTGGATCAGTGATCAGAAACTTGCCCTAGTCTGTCTGTCATCCATGCTTCACAACATTTGAAATCTGTTTATTCAAAGTGTTTTTATTATAAACTAAAAAAAAACAAAAAACCATCGCTAGATATGCGGCAGGTAAAACCATGGCCATGCAAAGCGTGTCATTTAAGATTTATGAAACACGGCGGAATAGTTTCACACATGACTTCCTAGTATAAATGTCTCTTGTTTCTTGAGTGGAACAGGAGAACAGGCCAGCTGAACTCCTGAAGATAAAGGCAACTGAGAGGGCACCCGGGGAGGGGCGGCAAGATGTTTGGACAGCAGTCGTGCTGGTATTGGGGGCCGGATGGGTTATTGCGGGGACCTTGTGGGTGAACATGGGAGGGGAGGAGGTGCTGGTAAAAAGGGGGTCTTGCATGCTCAGCTATTCAGGAGAGTGGCGTACAATGAAGGAAGGCAATAACTGCTTTGGCCAAGCAGTGATATCCTAAAATAGGGGTGGGTGGGTTGTAAAACAAAAAACCCACTTTTTTTTTGCATTTTTTTTTGTCAGGTTTTTGAGTTTTGTTTCTTTATTTCTGTTTGTTTCATTTATTTGAAACAAAATAAACATTGAAAGGAACAGGGGGAAAAAAACCAAACCCAAAAGGAAAATAAGGGACCCGGTGAAACAAAGTTCAGCGCTGTCAAAGTAAGAAATGTAAGCCCCCTGCTCCCCACCTTAGCCTTTCCCCATGGCGTTTCCCTGCCCCTGGATGCCTCATGTACCTTGCAGATCCAAATAGGAAGCAGCAATCCCCAGTCACGCCTGCTCCGCCAGCTGACCGGCACCATTTTCAAATCAGGACCCAGCAGGGCAGGAGCCACCGGGGAGGGTGAGAGGCATAGGGGTTAGGCCCAGGGGAAGGGATTTTCAGTTTGCAAGTTTTGGAGGTGCTGCGTTTTTTGTGATGGCAGCAGCAGGACACTGGGCCAAGCCAGGGTGCTTGCTGTTTTTTTTAAAGGAAAGGGAAAAGCCAATGAATTTTGCTGTTGTTGTTTGATGGGAGGGCTCATTTCATGTTGAAATGGGTTGTTTTGTTGCGTTTTTCATGTGGTTTCAAAATGAATGCACACCTCTGGCCTACAGGTGGTCAAGCTCTGTGACTGGCAGCTAGGACAGTGTGGGCAGGAGCAACTGGGCAGAATGGATGGGCCAGTGGGTCTTTTTCTTGTAATTCATACATACATACTTTGTTGATGTGTTAAGGATTTTGACGATTCATTGAGATTGTTCTGTGAGGTATTTGTACTGTACGTTATTTTTCTTCGCCTTGCGCTAATCTAGGGAAGGTGGGCTACCTATACAGTTTTGATTTGATTAATATACTGGCAACTCTCTGTGAATGAGAGAGTCTCTCTGATTTTGGTAAATAGGAGTCATTATTCCACTATCTCACCCCTTCTTCCAGTGCATCTCAATAATACAGTATTACCTCTGCCCCGTTTCTCCTCCAAACCCCCTTTTGAAATAATCAACCTGAAATTCTAGCTGGGAGTGCAGACCACTAAAATATACCACCATGCATGCACCAAAGGAGAAAATAATAGCTACATCAACATTTCGTTTTCCCCAGGTTAGAAAGCTTGGCGTGCACCAAGATAATATCTGTTCCCTTCTCTGTGGCACACCGAACTCTGCAGCGCCGATGAGGGGAATGCTCCACAGCTCCTAGGTGGACTCTGGGAGAAGCAAGATCCACATTTGTGGAGAAGAAAATGTGCAATGACTTAAAAACGGTTTTCATCTTTGGAAGGACTCTAGCACTGTAGCTCAGTGACGGAGTTAGGATTTTGGTGCCCGTAGGCACTGTTGGTGCTGCCACCTCCCCCCCCCCCCCCACCCCACCCCCGAGATTGAATAACAGGGAGCAGAAGGTCTAAGGCACAGACCCCCCTAGTTTCCTGTGGCAGCTCAGGGGTAAAGCCTGTGACAAAATGTTTACAATTTTGAAGCAAATTGGCAAACATTTCCATCTTTTACATTTTATTATAAAAATTTAGTAGTTTTACACTATAGCTAGCTATTGATCTAATTTATTGTATTTTTATTGGGTGAAGAAAAGTGATCTCAAGCATCAGTACAAGGAGAGGACCTCAGGGATGGGGAGAGGAAGAGAGGAGGATCAGGAATGAGGTGAGAAGAAAAGGGGAGAAGGAAAGGGAATGGGGAAGAGGAAGAGGAGGGAAAGAGAGAGGGAGGTTCTTGAATTGAGGGAGGAGAGGAGGGAGCAGGAAGGTTGGGGAGTGGGTCACAGGATCTAGGGAGCAGGGAAAAGTAGGAAGGGAGGAAGGTTCCAGGATTGGGGGATAGAATCCAAGATGAAGGGAGGATCTGAATTGCAGTGGGTGGGGAGGAGAGGAGGGAGGGGTGCGTCCCATGCTCCAGTCCTACCCCTCCTTGTAGCCCCTCTCTAACATCCCACCCACTATCTCACACACACACACCCCTCCTCTCTCCCACACATGAACAATGCCCCCCTACCCTTGTTCCCCTCTCTTTCACAGACCGAAATACTCCCTCACCCAATACCCCTCTCATCTCCAGCCTCTCTTCCCACTCTCCAAAGACCTCTCTACTCATTTTCAGGCTGATGCAATATAATGCGCACGGCTGAGCGCACGGTTTTACACGCGGGTCCAAAACCACTCATGCAATAAGGGGATTAGCACGTCCAAAACGCGCGTCCAATCCAGCGCGCAGCTAATGGCGCTCATCACACGTAAATTCATATTGATGAGGCTATTAGCTATTACCACCCGATGCAAAAAATTGCCATGTGTCCACGGCGCCTATTTTATCGCTGCAAATTTAATGCCTACTCGGGAGCAAGGGTTAAAGCATGCAGTGCTCAAGGGCTGACGAATAAAAACAAAAAATCCTGCTTTCTGTGATTCTTCCTATTATTATGTTAGTGACACTAAATAGGAGGAACCAAGGAAAGCAGAATTATGTCCCGCTCAAGGGCCTGACAAAATATAAAATTCGTATTTTCTATGGTTCCTCATGGGGGAACCACAGAAAGCAGCATCCCCAAGGTCTGGCCCAATCGGAACCCCTGCCGGCAGCGAGTGAAGGAGTGAATACATTAATATTAAGTGTTGGGCACTTGATATTAATTTATTCACTCCTTCACTTCCTGCCAATTGGTCCATTCTCTGTCACATGTCAGTGAAAAAGACCAATCAGGAACAGCTCTGCTGGTGGCGGGGCGGGAGCTCTGGCCAGGCTGTACTAGACGCACAGTCACTTCTCTTGGCTGCCCGAGGCAGAGCACTAAGCATGCCCAAATTACCCATTGCGCATCCCTTTTAGCAGGGAAACTCATTTGCCTAGGGCATCGAGCACCCGGGACAGGTGGATGTGCGCCCAGTTTGGACGCACGTTTTTTTTATGCGCTGATATTGCATTGGCCTGTTTGTGAAGATTAGCCCGGCCTACTCAGTTCCCTGCACGCTGCCTGGAGAGGCGGGGGGCTGGATCCGGAAACAGGGGGCTGTTCTCTGCTGAGTGAGATTCAGAAAAGGCAGCAAACCTTCAACCAACCTCCTGCCCCCCCCCCCCCCCCAAGATATCTTCTGCCATAGACACGGGCCAGGCGTGCCTACTGACAAATCCAGGCCTGCTGTAGCTTAGCACACTAAGCCTCAAGTAGGCTGTGATAGCTCTTCAACATCTGTGAAAAGAATGTGACCGTCCCAATTCCAGCATCTGGATGGTCACAGTCTGCCCTTAAGCAGGTCCCTTAACCTCTCTGTCCGCCAATGTAAATCGTACACAGTATGATAGAAAGCACTGCCGTTGCCTAATTAATCAAGCGCTGCTGGGTCTACCCATTGGTGACAAATATGATTGCGTTTTATAGCCTGCTTTCCAAAGGTGTACGGAAACCCCCTCCCCACAAATCCTCTTGGAGACGTTAGATGTAGAAGGACGTCACCAGAAAAATGCCGAGTTTGTGGGCCGGGTAGATAAATGGACAAGTGCTTGTCTGGCTTTCTAGAATGTCCACACGTTTCATAAGGACCTAAGCAGAACTCATCAGGTAAACATTTTAGGTGGGAGGCCGCCAGGTGCAGGAGAGTTTGTTTTCTAGCGTAACGATGCGAATAGTTCATCCAAGACAATTGCAAGACGAGATGACAAAGGGCTGAATCCAAAAGAAATACGTTGGCTGCGATGCATTCTTTTTTTGATGCACTGGTTTCTTCCTGTTGCTTTGGACTTGCAGCTTATTCCGACCCAGAGCTGGGATCTGGTGCTGTGAGCCTTCCTTAGCAACTGCCTGGGGATTTTCCCCCCTCTGTATTATATCTTCTCGGTCCGCTAACATGCCGAGTTTAGTCATTGCAGTGAAAGTTCTAAGCTGTGGTCCTTGAAATCCCAGCTAATTCTGCAACCCCGAAATCCTGGGCCCTGAATCTAGGCACCAGGTGTGACCCTTAAGCAGTGGCCACAACTCCATCCCTGAGGGCCTCAAATGCCACCATGCAGCATCCTCAACCCAGCCAGGGAGCAGAAGACCAAACCTGGGGATCAAAGCAGGAACTTTCCACATGGCAATGCGTGGCACAACCTGAGCCATCAGGCCAGCCGTGTGACACATTCTGTGGACTAACTTTGAGTCTTTATGGCAAGAGCAGAATATAAATGTAAACTATAAAATAAGAACATAAGAACATAAGAAAATGCCATACTGGGTCAGACCAAGTGTTGCGATCCCGGGTCAGCCCCGGGATCGCCGCCTACCTGACCGCGGCTCTGGCGCTGCCTCATGCCCCCCAGGCCTCCGCGGACCCCCGCTGCCGCGGCCCCGACGTCGGGCGCTCTCTCCCGGGCCTGCAGGGCCCTCTGCTGCCTCCTCTTCACCTCGCCGGAGCAGCCGGCGTCATGCGGCACTTAGCCCCGCCCCCCTAGACGCGCTGCGCGCGTCTTAGGCCAGAATTTAAAGGGGCCAGCGCGGGAAAAGCACAGGACGCTCCCTGATGACATCAGACGCTGCAGGGTATTTAAACCCTGCAGCTGGACTTGGATTTTGCCTTGCAACGAGGTTCCCAGGTTCGTCCTGCTCCCAGTTGCTGTGTTCCTGCTCGTCGCTTGATCTTCTGGTTTTCGACTTCGGATTGGCTCGTGGTTCTTCCCGGTTCCTGACTTCAGCTTGGCTTCGGTGGTTTCTGGCTTTCGACTCGGTTTGGCTTACGGTATCCCTCTGGCTCTTGACTCGGACTGGCTGACGACGACCCCCTGGCTCCGGACCCGGACTGGCTGACGGCGATCCTCCCACACCTGACCCTGGCCTGGTGAGCAACGACTTCGTCGGTAGAGATCTCCTAAGTCCCAGCGGCCGGGTTCCTACGGGCTCCTCCCGGGGGGGACACCGGCTTCCAGGGCGAATCTCCTAAGTCCCAGCGGCCGGACTCTTACGAGCTCCTCTCGGGGGAGTACCGGCTTCCAGGGCGAACATCACCTTCCACCAGGTCAGCCTCTTCTCCTGGCCCTTGGTCGCATAGGGCCCTTCGTGCCTTCCTCTCAGCAGTCCACAAGCCCGCCTTCGCCGCCTCCCGGTTGGAACCGGTATCACAGCCTCTCCAAAGGCAGTCCATCTTCTGGTTCCGATCGGCCCAAGGTCCACGAAGCTTACAGATTGCAAGGCCATGGACCCGGCGGACCTTGCCGGCCTCAAGGCTATTCCAGGCTTAGCCCAGAAGTTGCAGCAGCAGCAGAGTTGCCTCGACACGCTGATGTCGACGGTACAACGTCTGGCGGATCGCGTTGATGGAGCCTCCGCAGCAAGTCCCCGGGCGTCTACTTCTCGGGCCACCCCTGACTTCGCCGCTCCGGTTCAGATGCCTGCCCCATCCCGGTACTCAGGGGATCCGAAGGCGTGCCGGGGGTTCCTTAATCAATGCTACATCCGTTTTGATCTACTACCCGCACAATTCCCGACGGATCGAGTCAAGACGACCTTTATAATCTCCCTCCTGGATGGGAGACCTTTGTCTTGGGCTTCGGCTCTCTGGGAACGTCAGGATTCCCAACTGAACAACTTGGTTCAGTTTGTCAAAGCCTTCCGCAGAGTCTTCGATGAGCCTTCTCGGGCCTCCACGGCTGCTTCCGAACTGCTTCAGCTGCGGCAGGGCAATCGGCCCCTAGAGGACTACGCCATAGAGTTCCAGACCCTGGCCACTGAGCTGGCCTGGGGGACCGACAGCCTGCATGGCATCTTCATGGAGGGCATCTCTCCTCGTCTACAGGACGAGCTCGCCGGTCGTGACCTGCCCGACGACCTTCAAGAGCTCATTGAACTAGCTGGGCGCATAGACCGACGAATCCAGCGTCGGTTCCGAGAACGACGGCCTACCCAGGGGCAAACTACCCGCAGGATCACTCCGCCTCGAGTCCGGGCGTCACCTCCTACAGCCACCACTCCATCCACCGAGGAACCCATGCAGTTAGGCCGTGGCCCCCTATCTACGGAGGAACGCAGACGCCGTCGTACCCAAGGACTGTGTCTTTATTGCGGGGGTCAGGGGCATTTTCTGGCCCGTTGTACCGAGCGTCCGGGAAACGCCCGAACCTAGAGTTCAGCGGGGAGTTGACTCTAGGCAACATTTCACCCAGCTCCCCATGTACCGTTCCGGTACGCCTGTGTATTCCGGAGGGAGGCTTTGATACCCTAGCCTTACTCGACTCTGGGGCCGGGGGAAATTTCGTCCTCCAGGAGTTAGTACAACAGCTACAGCTCGGGGTTCGCCCGCAAGAACCGCCTGTGCGGGTTTCTTCTATTCAAGGGAATCCACTTCCTGGCTTAATATCCACTCGCACCAGTCCTCTGAAGCTTCAGGTGGGAGCCCTCCACCAGGAGGAAATCTCGTTTCTTATCCTTGAAAAATCTATTCACCCAGTCATCCTGGGCCTACCCTGGCTTAGGGAACACTCTCCGGTGATCGATTGGAGGTCCCTTCAGATTACCTCCTGGAGTTCCGCATGCCATCGTCATTGCCTTCCCGCACGTCCGCTGCAACCCATATCACTCTGCACAGCTCCATTAACGGTACCTCCTCCTTACCATGCCTTTCAGGATGTCTTCTCTAAGGAAAAGGCAGAATTACTCCCGGAGCACCGACCCTTTGATTGCGCAATTAATTTGCTACCAGGAACCACACCGCCCCGTGGGAGGGTCTATCCCCTGTCTCTGCCGGAAACCCAAGCTATGTCAGCCTATATTAAGGAAAACCTGGATCGGGGTTTCATCAGACCGTCCAAATCCCCGGCCGGGGCCGGGTTTTTCTTCGTAGGGAAGAAAGACGGCTCTCTCTGCCCCTGTATTGATTATCGGGGCTTGAATCAAATCACCCGCCGGGACCGTTACCCCTTGCCTCTGATCCCGGAACTGCTGGACCGCCTCCAGGGGGCTCGTGTGTTCACCAAATTGGACCTCAGAGGGGCTTATAATCTTGTCCGCATTCGCCCAGGGGACGAGTGGAAGACCGCCTTTAACACCAGGGACGGCCATTACGAATATCTGGTCATGCCGTTCGGTCTCTGTAACGCCCCAGCGGTATTCCAGAATCTGATGAACGAGGTTCTCCGCGACTTCCTGTACACCTTCGTCATCGTATACCTGGATGATGTCTTGATTTATTCCCAGGATCTCGAGACACATCGACAGCACGTGCGGCAAGTTCTGCAGAAACTGAGGGAGAACCGCCTGTACGCTAAACTCGAAAAGTGCCAGTTCGACCAAGAATCGCTGCCCTTCCTAGGATACATCATCTCCTCCACAGGCTTCCGCATGGACCCGGACAAGGTGAGCGCCATCAAAGGTTGGCCGCAACCATCGGGAGTGAAAGCGCTTCAGCGGTTCCTAGGATTCGCTAACTTCTATCGTCAATTTATCCCACATTACTCCAGTCTGGTGGCCCCCCTGACGGCCCTCACGCGGAAGGGCGCGGATGCACGGAACTGGTCTCCCGCTGCTACGCAGGCCTTCCCGGATCTCAAGGAGGCTTTCCTACAGGATACCTGTCTCCGGCACCCTGACCCTCTACGTCAGTTTATAGTAGAGGTGGATGCTTCTGATGTCGCGGTAGGGGCGGTGCTGCTCCAAATCTCCCCGACCGGCAAAACCCGGCCTTGCTCATTCTTCTCCCGCAAGTTTTCACCGGCAGAGAAGAATTACGGGATTGGCGACAAAGAACTGCTGGCCATAAAATTAGCGTTCGAGGAATGGCGGCAGTGGTTGGAGGGCGCCCAACACCCGATCATAGTATATACCGACCATAAGAATCTGCAGTACTTGTCTCATGCTCAGAGACTCAATCCCCGACAAGCCCGCTGGTCCCTCTTTTTTAGTCGGTTCGACTTCTCGCTTCACTACCGACCCGCAGCCAAGAATGTCCGGGCGGATGCTCTCTCCCGCACCACAGAAGTTGATGACGCTACCGAGACCCCTCAGTACATATTGGACCCAGCTAAAGTCCTACTGGCAGCCTCTGACTTAGGACCCGAGGGGAGAACGGTGGTTCCAATCCGTTCTCGGAAGAAGGTTCTGGCATGGGCACACGACTCCTTGACGGCTGGCCATCCTGGGATTGCTCGAACCCTTGAGTTGCTCACCGAGTTTTATTGGTAGCCACGAGTGAAGGAGGATGTCCGGCTCTATGTTCAGTCATGTCCCACATGCGCTCAGCAAAAACCTCCACCGGGGCGCCCGTGGGGCTTACTCCAGCCGCTTCCTATCCCCACGGAACCATGGTCTCACCTATCCACCGACTTTGTGGTGGAGTTGCCTCCCTCTGAGGGGAAAACTGTAATTTGGGTCACGGTTGACCGCTTTTCAAAGATGGCACATTTCATCCCTCTACCCAAGCTGCCTACGGCTCCTGAGCTGGCGGACCTATTTGTCCAGCATATTTTTCGATTACATGGACTGCCCTCGCATATCGCTTCAGATCGTGGCCCCCAATTTACGGCTAAATACTGGAGGGCATTATGCAAGAAGTTTGGGATACAGTTGGATTTCACCACGGCATTTCATCCCCAGGGTAACGGCCAAGTGGAGCGGACCAACCGGTCTCTTAAGACCTTTCTCCGAGCTTTTGTGGATGAGCTCCAAGACAACTGGGTCTCTCTCCTTCCCTGGGCGGAATTTTCTTACAACCGCCACAAGCACTCCGCTACGCTACAGTCCCCCTTCCAGCTCGTTTATGGGAGGATCCCAAGACCTCCACTACCATTACCGGTGACCGTCACCCTCTCCGGCAGCACAGCTAACAGCAAGCCAGCTTCACCACCTCTGAACTACCACTCAGGAGAAGCTCCGCAGCACTGCAGCTCGCTTCAAGGCATATGCCGATCGGTATCGACGGCCCGCTCCGGTCTTTTTACCCGGGACGAGGGTATGGCTAAGTACTAAGCACATTCAATTGCGGACTCCCTCCATGAGACTAGCGCCTCGTTACATTGGACCCTTTCCGGTGGCCGAACGCGTAGGGGCCGTGTCCTACAGACTGAGGCTGCCCTCCTCGCTTAGGATCCATGATGTCTTCCACGTGTCCCTCCTCAAACCGTTGGTGCTCTCTCGATTTCGGGCTTCCCCGCCAGTACCTTCCACTGTTTCCTCGGATCCGGACGTCATCTACACGGTTAAAGAGGTTTTGGATGTCCGCTGCCGTCGCCACCGCTGGGAGTACCTACTGTCTTTGGAGGGATACGGCCCGGAGGAGAATTCTTGGGAGCCTTCGTCCCACATCCTGGATAAGGACCTTCTTCGGCAGTTCCACCTCCGACATCCGGACAAGCCCCGGCCCCCCGGACAGGGGCGTAGGAGGGGGGGTACTGTTGCGATCCCGGGTCAGCCCCGGGATCGCCGCCTACCTGACCGCGGCTCTGGCGCTGCCTCATGCCCCCCAGGCCTCCGCGGACCCCCGCTGCCACGGCCCCGACGTCGGGCGCTCTCTCCCGGGCCTGCAGGGCCCTCTGCTGCCTCCTCTTCGCCTCGCCAGAGCAGCCGGCGTCGTTCGGCACTTAGCCCCGCCCCCTAGACGCGCGCGCGCGTCTTAGGCCAGAATTTAAAGGGGCCAGCGCGGGAAAAGCACAGGACGCTCCCTGATGACATCAGACGCTGCAGGGTATTTAAACCCTGCAGCTGGACTTGGATTTTGCCTTGCAACGAGGTTCCCAGGTTCGTCCTGCTCCCAGTTGCTGTGTTCCTGCTCGTCGCTTGATCTTCTGGTTTTCGACTTCGGATTGGCTCGTGGTTCTTCCCGGTTCCTGACTTCAGCTTGGCTTCGGTGGTTTCTGGCTTTCGACTCGGTTTGGCTTACGGTATCCCTCTGGCTCTTGACTCGGACTGGCTGACGACGACCCCCTGGCTCCGGATCCGGACTGGCTGACGGCGATCCTCCCACACCTGACCCTGGCCTGGTGAGCAACGACTTCGTCGGTAGAGATCTCCTAAGTCCCAGTGGCCGGGTTCCTACGGGCTCCTCCCGGGGGGACACCGGCTTCCAGGGCGAATCTCCTAAGTCCCAGCGGCCGGACTCTTACGAGCTCCTCTCGGGGGAGTACCGGCTTCCAGGGCGAACATCACCTTCCACCAGGTCAGCCTCTTCTCCTGGCCCTTGGTCGCATAGGGCCCTTCGTGCCTTCCTCTCAGCAGTCCACAAGCCCGCCTTCGCCGCCTCCCGGTTGGAACCGGTATCACAGCCTCTCCAAAGGCAGTCCATCTTCTGGTTCCGATCGGCCCAAGGGTCCACGAAGCTTACACCAAGGGTCCATCAAGCCCAGCAACCTGTTTCCAACAGTGGCCAATCCAGGCCATAAGAACCTGGCAAGTACCCAAAAACTAAGTCCATTCCATGGTACCATTGCTAATGGCAGTGGCTATTCTCTAGGTGAACTTAATAGCAGGTAATGGACTTCTCCTCCAAGAACTTATCCAATCCTTTTTTAAACACAGCTATACTAACTGCATTAACCACATCCTCTGGCAACAAATTCCAGAGTTTAATTGTGCGTTGAGTAAAAAATAGAAACGGTATTTTTCTAGACATGCCTGTCGCCAACAACAGCCGAGGAAAGGTTTTCTCTGGAGAATGTGTTTGCTGATGTTCTTCTTAACATCCTGCGATGGGAGTAATAGAGATGTACATGAAAATGTCTTCAGTCCGGTCCAACCCAGCCATGGTGCTTACCAGTACTTCTGTACACTTGTTCTGGCTGTCATGTGAGGTGGTCAGATCTAGGTGCGTGGACATCCCATTCCCATTCCACTACCTAGATGGCCACACAATATCACCTAAAGCAAGTCTCTTAACTTATCTATGGCCAAATATAAATCTTAAACTGTTCGGGGACGGTGCACACTTGTAAACCTATTGATCATGAAGTGCTATGTTCACCATTGGTGTCATACAGAGGATAAATTGTAATTGTGGTTTTTAGCCCATGTTCCAAAGAGAAAAAGGCTTATGAGATCCCCCTAATAGTGCCTGCTTTATTGTCCTATCCACACAGAATTTGTAGTACATGTCAGGGACTCCAGGGGGATCCTGATGGAGGGTTTTTGTTTTTTGCATCGATGTATAAGCGTTGAAGGTCCGTTAGTTCAGCACGGACCTTCTTGTTTTCTAGCCATCACAGTGTCTGTACCACAACGGTATGACGATCCCATTATTTCTTTGAATGTTCAAGGATTTGGATTTAATTAGACGTTTCTCCATACCTGTGCTCAAGGCAGGTACAGTACCATACAGTTCGGGTATGGTAGGTAAGTCCCTGCCCCCGGAGGGCTTGCAATCTAAACTGGTACCTGAGGCGATGGAGGGTGACGTGACTTGTCCAAGGTCCCGAGGAGCATCTGTGGGGGAAGTGGGATTTGAACCTTGGCCCACTGCCTTAAGCAACCACTAGCCAGTTCTCCAGGCCCTGCTGAGTTGCTACAGTGCATCACATTCAAGACAGCAAACAGCAGTGTGAGTTGCACAGAGGACAGAAGGCAAAACGCGATTGATTTAGGAGGCAGAGTGCAAGTAAGAAGTCAGCAGCATTATGGCACTGGAGAACAGAGATGTAGAGCTTTATATGGCATCCATAGAGTTTGTGGAATGCTCCTCGATAATCTCCTTGGACTAGAGCATAGTACGTGAGAGGCCTAATATTGCAGGGTCCGCAGTTTCTGCAAAACTTCAATTTAAGTAGGGCCTCGCCGATCAGTTGTTTCCTGCTGGGGGGCCGGCGATTACCGGTAGCTGTTCTCTGCAGTTTGCTCTGTTTGGTTCGCTACTCAGTCGCTAACTGCTTGACATTCATTCCACAGTTTAGGCAGGGTTTGAAACGGTTTCTGGTTTGTTTTTTCCTGCTTCCCATGATGTTACTCTTGTGTGGATTGTGAATTAGCTTTTGTTTGTTTTTAACACTATTATTATTTATTTTGTATTTTGCCTCTTGTGACTATCAGGTGCTTCAAAGTGGATGAATTACATTCAGGTACTGTAAGTACTTTCCCTGTTCCCAGAGGGCGCACAGTCTAAGGGCCAGATTCATAAAGGCTTTTTCCCATTTTCATCTATGGGAGAAACCCTTAGGGCCAGATTTTAAAACCTATGCGCGGGCGTAGATTTGTGCACGCAACCCGGCGCGCACAAATCTACGCCCGATTTTATAACATGCGCACGCAGCCGCGCACATGTTATAAAATCCAGGGTTGGCACGCGCAAAGGGGGTGCACACTTGTGCACCTTGCGCGCGCCGAGCCCTAGGGGAGCCCCGATGGCTTTCTCTGTTCCCTCCGAGGGAACTTTTTTTGGTCTTCCCCACCTTCCCCTCCCTTCCCTTCCCCTATCTAACCCAGCCCCCAGCCCTACCTAAATCCCCCCCCCCACCTTATTTTATTTCTTACGCCTGCCCAAGACAGACGTATCTTGCGCACGCCGGCCAGCTGCTGGCGCGCGAACCTCTGGCACGGCCGCAACGAAGGAGGCCTCTGGACTGCCCCCAGACCACTGCCATACCCCCGGACCCGCCCCTGGACCTCTCCCTGACCCCCAGACCTACCCCCGGACCTGGCCCCTTCCCACCCCTTTTTCGAAGCCCTGGAACATACGCGTGTCCCGGGGCTTCGGCAGATTTTCTCGGGTTACCCGCGTATGTTTGTCTGTACTTGAGGCAATGGAGGGTGAAGTGACTTGGCAAGGCCACAAGGAGCGGCAGCGGGATCTGATCCCTGGTGTCCCCTGGTTCGCAGCCACTCCTGTGATTTAGTTTATTGCTTACAATGATTTTATCCATATTGAGACTTTGATAACTGGTAGTATAAAAGATTTTAAAACGTAATGCTGTAAGACGTGTCACACAATAGCAATATTTTTCAGTTGATATTGGAAGGCTAACCGCCTATTTTGCTCCAGTATGGTCACTTTTTTTTTTTTTTTTTGGTATATATGATAGCATGCCCAAGAATGATTTCTTAAAATGAAAGGTTTTAAAGATGCACAATCGTCAAACCGTTTCCATTTGGAAAGAAATCAGTAGAACTAGGGGTCACGAAATGAAACTCCAGGGAGGACGCCTCAGAACCAAGGATGGGAAACATTTCTTCATGGAGAGGGTGGTGGAGGCCTGGAATGCCCTTCTGGAGGAGGTGGTGAAGACAAAAACAATGAAAGAATTCAAAGGGGCGTGGGATAAATACTGTGGATCCCTAAAAACTAAAGGACGGAAAAGAAGAAAAGAGTGCCTGGGGGTAACTTGATGGTGCGGTGGTTAATACCCTTAACCTATAAGCCTTCGTACTGTTGATGTAACTCCATCATTGCTCTCTGCTTTAATGGCAGGGGGAAAAGGGGAATTGGATTTGAACAGTAACCATGAGGGCCCTGACCCTTACAGTTTGGGAAACTGATAAGCATGGGGTATCCTGCATGGCGAGGCAGATGCTACCATAAGCTTGCTGGGCAGGCTGGATGGACCATTTAGTTATTTTCTGCCGTCATTTCTGCGTATCAATCAAAGCACCTTCTGGAATTCGCAACAGGAAGTGAATAACCCGATTCCATCTCATCGCAGATGCACCTCACAAAGTTTTAACTTTCTCACCCTGACCAGTGTGCCATGTACCTGTGTGACTCTCTGAACAGGACCGTATCATCTGAATAACAGACAGATATCCAGTTCTGTTTTTGCAGGATGTAATCTTAAGGATGAGTGAGCCAACTGTGACCTGACTTAAATCTCCCACACTTGCAGTCAATCAAGCCCATCAAACTTTATTACAAAGCTCTCGGGATAAGAGGAGGGGGAAGGGTGAATAGGGAGGTAAGAGCAGACATCCAATGAGATTGAAAGACTCAGTAGTGCACCATCACCGGAATAATGGCCCTTGACCAGTTTTCAACTCTCTTTGTGTTTTGAGACTTCACAGCTATGTTCCTTGCAATTATTTTAATGATCAGAGGCTGCTACTGTGGGAAATATTACTTAAATATGTGTTACTATGGAATTTCAAACATACAAATCAGTCAAGGGTAGTAACGGTACCAATAGTTTGGGGTTCTTGTTTTTTTTTCCTATAGGGGCAGCTGGGCATCTTGCATCAAACAGTCCGGGGGGGGGGGGGGGGGGGGGGGGGTCTCTCCTGGCCTACATGGGAAATATCTTTTGTTAAGTACAGAGCCTAGCACTAGGGGTGTATCCCTGAATATTTTTAGTTTAGTTTTATTTTATTTTGTTGATTTTTTATTTTATTTTTTTTTTTTAATGTTTATTTTGGCTTGTTTGCTTAATCTGAACCAAAATAAACTCCAAAGTGAAAAGAAAAAAAAGAAAACAGAAAAGCAAAGGAAGGAGCCCCGTTTCACCTCCTTCCTCCCACTCTCCCCTCCCAGCGCTGCTGAAATAAAACAATTAAAATTCCACTTGGGCCATCCCCCTTGCCCCCCTGCGAATGGTAATCCGAATGGGGCAGGCGTTTTCCCCAGTTGCTCCTGCCCCGATGGCTCCCATTTTCAAAATGGTGCCAGCTAGCTCGGAGGCCGGAGCCAAATTGTCCTTCATCCCTCCTGCCCCCATTCAGACTCCTGGGACCCAAAGGAAGGGGGTAAAAGCTGTGTCGGGATGGGGAAGACTTGGAGGGGATTTAGTTGTTCTATTTCCGTGGCACAGTGGCAGGGGAGGGGGTGCGGTTAGCAGCAGCAGGAGTCTGAGCAGGGGGGGGGGGCCTGCAGCTGCATTAGGAAACAAAGCCCAGTGCATTAGTTGAGTTGTGGGGTTTTTTTCCAAGTGACACAAAGCAGCATTTCGTTGCGTTTTGGGTTTTTTGGTTTTTTTTTTGTAAATCTCATTTGAAAATGAATGCACATCCCTATCTAGAACTGATTCTGAGATTACTTAAAATGTAATCTTCCACTCGCTGTCTCTCCTTCTCTGAAACCGAATGAATAAAACTGACTTGGAGGTGGACTACGAGTTGGAGAGCACTAAGTGGATGAAGGTTTATACTGCTCGGGCCTTGTGCAGATTGTATTGGACAGGCTTCATGGCTGAGCATGTGCTCTCCTTATAAATTCAAATGCCGCCCAGCTGGAAAGTTAAGATAATTACCTAAAAAAAGGAGACCACGTTCTTCAACAGCATCCTTTGCATAGTGTTCCTCGTCCCATTTATTATTCATTTATTAAAACAGTGAAAAAAGGTCTGACGAACGGGAAGGTTAAAACCTTTACAGGTCCCAGGACTAAACATGCACATTATACATTTATATAATCACAAAATAATTCTTTGAGATCTTTCATCATTTCTAATTCCTGCACTTCCTGGAGAACAATTACTGATGCCCACACTGTGAGCCAGAAATTCCTGTTTAAGATGTTACTTTTTATCTTTTCTCCATTTAAATGTAAAAATTGTAGCTCACCGAATAATTAACATCTCTATGCTGGGTGATGCAGGGTGTAGATTTAAGTGCTTAACACCATCTCGGAGGTCAGGAAGGAACAATGCTTGAAAAACATTTTTCATAGGACTTCCTGTTGCCTTCAGTCTGCCCTGATGCAGGTGTGAATCTAGGGCTAGATCATTAATGAAATCATCTTCAAACTAAGCAGGTCAGGTCCTAAAGATGGTTATCTCAGCCAGTTTAAACTTAATATCAGTCTTGAGCTTCCCTATAGACTTGCCAAGCAGTGATCTATAGGGCCCACCTTGAAGCTCTGTTATTATGCTATGGAAAAAAAATCCATGCCTTGCTCCTCTGTGTTGGTTTTCCAAAGTCCAAACCAGTCAAAGGTGGATGGGTGGTGAATGCGCTTGCTTTCAATAGAACAAATTTGCCCATCATCAGACTCCATATGAGAAAGAACAATGCTGTTGACTCTGTGCACCGTGTGCCTACCATAAAAACCCTTGACTTAAGGGGACAGCATTATCTCTACTCAGCAGAGTTACAACAGAAAAAAAATGGCATTTATTTACCCAGCAACTTTAATAGAGAGCTCCATGCTAGCAGCAAAGAATTTGACCAATATGGCATATTCTTAAAGGCTCCTCTTATACAAAATTCCTGATCCAGGCAAACAGTTACCTATCTTCATATAAAGAGATTTAAATATATACCCACTATATAGTATATATAGATCAACATCTCTCTCTCTCTATAAAGACAGATTTTGCTAACTTTTAGACTTAAGACTACCCGAGAATGAGCTTTTCCGCGTGCTGTTCGTTCTTTATGGAATAACCTTCCCTCAGAAATTCGCGTCAAGCTTGACTTGAAGACTTTCAGGAAAAAAGTACAAATGTTCTATTTTAATGAAGGTTTTAGAGAAGGTTTTATGTGTATTTTATTTTTACTGTTTGCTAGTGATAAGCTTGTCTTATTTATTTTGCTTCTGTGCCCATTTTTATGACTCTTCTTCTTGTAATCCACATTAGACATGTCTCTGGATGTGGGGAAAATAAGACTTACCGAGAGGCCTATGCAACATCGACACGCAGAAAACAGGGGCTCATGATTGAGCACCCGCTCTCCTAATGCGCACCGATGGACCTCTCCGAGGCGCCTGATGCCGCAGTAAAAAGGAGGCGCTAGGGGAAATTGTGAGCGCCTAGCACCTCCTCAGCAGCAGGTTAGCAGGTTAGGAAAACGGATATAGAGCCATGGGTTAGGAAAATGGACGCTCGTTAATTGAGCGCCCCCTTTTCCTAACTTGACCACAGCACACTTTAAAAAAAAAATTTTTTTTTGACAGTTCTACTTTTTTCAGTTCCTATGACTTAATATCGCCACAATATTAAGTCAGAGGAACTACAGAAAAGCAGTACTTTTTGCTTTTCTGTCAGCTTTAGGGGTTTCTCAGAACTTAACGCCTGATCTGAGGCAGGCGTCAATTTCTGAGAATAAAGATGTGCGTGTCTGGTGCACATTTTTTTTTTTTTTTGCATTGGGAAGTAATAGCTAATAGCCTCATCAACATGAATTTACATGTGATGAGTGCTATTAGTTTTGTTTGGGGGTTGGTCGCGCATTTTGGATGCACTAATCCCCTTATTGAATAAGGGGTAGTGGACATGTGTCCAACCGTGGGTCAACCAGTGCGCTCAGCTGAGTGCACTGTATCGCATAATAAATAAATAAATAATAAATAAATAAATAAATAATGAATAAAAAATGAATCAGATGTTTGGGCTCTCGTGCATCATTTTTCGTTCACCTCCAAATCTTGATGGCCTTCCCCTCTTGACAATGACTTCTGCTCACTTCCCTACAAAGACAGTTTAGTTCGCCTTTTCTCAGAATCGAAAGCTTTGCATTCAGCTTTCTGCCCACCCCACTTCATTTTAAAAAAGCTCCTCCACTGAAGTTTGAACTTTTCATAATTTTTTAGTTTATATTTAATATGCATCAGTGCAATCCCGACTGTAAATGTGCATGAAATAAAGTTGCCTACATTGCTATGAGCGAATTTATCTCATGCATATTCATTGTGAATAGCCCAAAAACCCGACTGGCTGTAGGGTTACCAGGCCAGCTTTGGGAAGACCTGGTCCATACTATTCAATCCAGATGTTTTATGGTTGTTGCCTAGCACAGCAGGGATTCTTTCTCCCACAATGCACTTTGGAAATCCTTGCTCTTCGAGATGGCCTTCTATAGGACAATCTTAACCTTACTCTGAAAGACCTTTCCCATCTGAATGCCAAGCGCGTGTGTAAAACTAAAATGCAATGTGATATCACTTCATACGAGGGACAGTTAGTACAATGGTAGGGCGGCCACCTCACTTAAGTCACTGATTCACTTTTAGCTTTGTCCCTTTGTGTTGCATGGTGACAGAACTGTAACTCCATGCATGCGACAGGGTAAAAAAGCTAGGACTGGACTGGCACCTTCAGGTTCACCTGATAACAATATGATCAAGGTGGTAACCCTGGCATCCCGAACCTGGGTAGCCATTTTCATCTTCATTTGCAGGAGGAAAAGATGACAAAATGAAGAATGGTTAAACACGCCCTTTCATATGCATATCAGTTTTATTTTAAGCTAACATTTATTTATTTTATTTATTTATTTATTTAACATTTTTATAGACCGACATTCGTCAGGGACATCACATCGGTTTCCAGAGAACAAATATTGCAGCGGAACAGAGCTTTACAATGAACATAAATTCAACAATTTTATTCAAAAAATTATTAGGAATATGCATTTGATTTTGTTTCATTCCATTGCTTTACGTGCATAGATTTTTAATGTGCGTAACATCATATTTGCGTGCAAAAAATCAATTTAATGCACATAAAATTGATTTTATGCACATAGAGGTTGATTTTCAACGCGTGCTTTTGCAAAAATACCCACATACGCGTGTATGTGGTCTATGAGTGAACAACGCAGAGTTTAAAAAGCCGCAAATTTTGCGCATATGTACACATGCACGCGTGAAAAATAAGGGGACAGAAAAAGGGTGGGGCATGGGCACTGCAGGGCGGCGGGTAGCGCCAACCTCAATTCTGTCCAAAGGGTCCACGCTTGCAACAGGTAACTACATTTGTCCATGTTTTCCCCATCTTTGGGGTAGATTTTAAAAGGAGTGCGCGTGGCGGACATGTGCATGTTCGCCCGATTTTATAACTTGTGTGCGCAGGCGTGCGCAAGTTATAAAATCAGGGGTCGGCGCGCGCAAGGGGGCGCACGATTGTGCGCCGAGCCGCGCTGCCTTCCCCCGTTCCCTCCCAGGCTGCTCTGGGCAGGCGCAAGTTGCGTGCGGCGGCAGGCTGCCGGCACGCGATCCTTCGACATGGTGGCAATGGCCGCTGTGCCGGAGGCCTCTGGCCCCGCCCCACCCCCGCCCCCGGACCTCCCCTTTATTAAAGCCCCGGGACTTACACGCGTCCCAGGGCTTTATGCGCATCGCTGGGACTTTTTAAAATAGGCCCGGCGCGTGTAACCATTTGAAAATCCGGCCCTTAATTTTTATAATCTGCTTTGAGACCAAACTTGGCAAAAAGTGGGATCTGAAATGTTCGTAGATAAATAACAACAAGAAAATTGAAACAAAACAAAACAAATGCAATTTTTACATGAGCACCCCTAGAAATGATGATTTTTTAAGTTCGGGCTTGGCAGTAGAAGTAGTTAGGGTAGGGGCAAACCTGGTGAGTGAGGGGCAATGCTGAGCACTGCTGGGTGGAAGACCTGGGCCTGACTTTCCCTTCCAGGGCTGGCCAGGGCTGGGGATGCTGCGGAAGTAGCGTTCATGACCCCCTGGGAGTGGAGGGGGTCCCAGCCATCGCTCCGTGGTGACACTTACTAGCTGTAACTAGACTGCACATGTAGCAGGTTACGGAGGAAACTGTAATCTTTGGCTCCTGGCCCAAGGACTGTCACGATACTGGTCGGGCTGGGGCATGGAGGCTTATTACATGCAAATTTATCTCATGCATATTCATTGCGGATATCCTGAAAATCCAACTGGCTGTGGGGTCCCCAGGACAGGTTTTGGAAGCCCTGGGCTAGGGGCAGGTTAGAGAGATAGTGGAAAGGCCTGGTGTGGCTGCAAATGTAGACTCAAGGCACTGGGGTGCAATAGAGGCCTGACCCAGCTGAGCTGGAGGACACTGCTGGACCAAACCTACGAGATCTTTTTTTCTAAAAAGCAATTGCTAACTGTCTCTGACTTTACTATTAGTGCCACGAAGCTATGTGGTTGCTCGAGAAGTAGCAGTCTCCGTACAGATGTGAAAGAGAAAAGCCTGCCGGCCCTCAGTTTCACTGCCAGAGACTGAGTCCTTTCGGGCAGTGCAGCCTCAGCTCCCCATGATGGGTTTTATTGATGTTTCCTCACCGTTTATAACTCTGGAGCTTAAGGCGGAGAGCAGTGTGAAGTAAGATAAAACAATACAATCCAGAAACAGGAGGCTTAAAATCCTTCTGGCTGGATATCCCCCCCCCCCCCCCAATATTACATCAGATCTGAAACTCAAACGGCAAAGAAGCGACCAATTTCATTCCAGCACCCCAAATACTACACTTGATCTGACCCAAAACGCCACGGAGGAAATGCCTTGGGATGATGAGGATCTCACTCACGCTATCAGCTGTGGTCCTCCCCTTATCCCTCAGAATGCTGCCTGCATCCCTCTCCCTCTCCCCCACCCCCTCCCCACTGCTCACTGCACTAATCCTAGGGGAATGGTGGACTGTCTGCTACAGTAGGGTGAGCTGCCTGGGGGGGTGTGGGCAATCTCCCCCTCCTCCACAGCAGCCTACCCTTCCACCTCTGTCCCTGACTGCAAGCAATTCCCAATACACAGGCCCATACAGTATAGTGCACTCCGCCGGAGCGCACTGTTAGACTGCGATTGGCCGCGCGTTTTCGACGCACTATTTTTACCCCTTATACAGTAAGGGGTAATAGCACGTCGAAAACGCACGGCCAACCCCCCCCCCCCTGAAATTAATAGCGCCCGCAACATGCAAATGCATGTTGATGGCCCTACAGAAAGTTGATGCGCCATACAGAAAGTAAAATGTGCAGCCAAGCCGCACATTTTAATTTCTGCCGGTACCAGGAAAGTGTACAGAAAAGCAGAAAAAACTGCTTTTCTGTACACCCTCCGACTTAATATCATAGCGATATTAAGTTGGAGGCCCCAAAATTTAAAAAAAATTAAAAATCTGCCCGCAGCCCGCGGGTCGGAAGATGGAAGCTCAGTTTAGCCAGCATCCATTTTCCGAACCTGGGGCTGTCATCGGGTTTGAGAACCTAAGCCGGTAAAATTGAGCGTCGGCTGTCAAACCCGCTGACAGCCGCCACTTCTGTCAAAAAGGAGGTGCTAGGGATGCGCTAGTGCCCCTAGTGCCCGGGACCCGCGCATCCCTGGGCTTGTGCGCATCGCCGAGCCTATGCAAAATAAGAGGTGCGCTCGATATGAGCGCCCGTTGACCTAAAAGGAAGAGCAGCTTTCTTATGACCACACAATTTAGACGGCCATAGCAATGGGCACCCGATATAATAAACTTCAGCATTAAAATCAACACCTCAGCAAAATAACCGAAACGAAGCACGATCGAAACAGATGCTCATATTGAGCGCCTGTTGCAGTTGTGGGCGCCCGATGCAATAAACCTTTGAGCGCTGGCGGTGCATAATTTTGTCAGCGCGCCCTTTTTTTTACGTTTTCCCGATTTTCCTCTCATTTAAATACCGCATCAGGTGCCCAGGGGGATGTGGCTGCGAGAGTGTTAGGTCAACGGGCGCTCGTATCGAGCGCGCGTCTTATTGCATCGGCCTCTGGGGAAGAGGAGACGCATCAGATCTGACAGCAGCCCTGTCTATCCCATTCTAAATCCCAAACATCCCAAGCACGAGGAGCCTTTCTCTGGAATGCTGGAGAGCAGTTTAGATTCTGGGGGTCGTCTCATCTTGCTTCTGCCAGTTCAGCTCTTGCTTAGTCTTCATTGACTGCCTGCAGTTGACATCAACAGCTTTGTTGTCGTAGAGGTTAAGGAGACCTTTGGCTATTCTCCTTCTCCAGCGCTTAGATTATTTTTCCCCCAGGGGGTGTGGAAGGGGAACCTAAAATGAACAGACTTTTTCTCCAGTCAAGCAAAGCAAACTTGGAGAAGTTCAAATAAGTAAACCCATAATAAACTGTTTGATGGGTTGGAAAGCAAAAGATTGGTTCTGAACTTTACTTGGCTGTCAAGAAGCGACGTGCTTTGCTGTGCTTGTCGGTCTCGTAATAGGAAGCAAGTTGAGCAACTTGCAGGCTTCTTTCTGGAGGGTGGCTGCAGGCAGGGGGCCCTAGGTATGGGAGTGTGATGGAAGCGGCTTCCAGAGTGAAACCTTACCTCCCAGCCCTGCGCACTCTTCCGCAGGTACAGGCGGCGAATCAGCCGCTGGAGGAACTGTGCACTAACAGATGGATGGGGCATTACTGCTGGGATCAGCCGAATTAAACCAGGTCAGAATGGAGAGGGGGAGCCAGACCTGCCTTTTGCACTCCTGATGCATGGCAGAACCGCAAGCCCGTACCAGTCTTTGGGAATTGAAAGCTCTGATCATGACTTTCGGGGGGCAGTTGTCAAAGCCCTGTTTTATGCAGGTAAATGGCGGTACTAAAATAGCCCGGGGCTAAGCATACTTTTATGCTTGCTGCAGAGAGGCGTCCTGGGGGCTGGGGGCCATGGTGCTGTATAATTTGTAATCTATACCAATTATAGTTTTTCCTTTTGTGCCTTTTTGTAAACCGTTGTGATGGCGATTTAACTTAACGACGGTATAGAGGAGTTTTTAAATAAAATAAACAAATAAATAAATAAACATGTATCTGCATAATCATTCTTTAGGGTTTTTTGGTCTCGATTTTACACTTTTTTTTTTCCCTTTTGAAGTTGTTATGGGTCATCTTATGCCATCCAAAGAGAAGGTATAACCTAAAGCGAGGTTCTTTGTGCACCTGTGATGCACACGCAGCCTATACCCGGAATGCGGGGAACTGCAAAATAACTCTCTGAACGCCCTGGATAATTAACCAATCAGTGTCCGTGCTGCCATCAAGCAGGGGCAGAGCAGACGAGTGCCTTAGGGCAGCTGCCACGGCCTGTGTGAGTGACTGTTCTTACCTCATCAGCCAGAATGCTTTATCTAAATTAGTAAAGTGTGTGGGGGTCTGCCCACACACCTAAGGGCAGCTGGGGGGGTACTCAATTAGTCAACCTCTGTCTCTCAGAGAGTGTTTATCCACTTACCCAACCGCCTCGCTTGCTAAGATCCGCACATGAAACTTTGTCAGCGATGCCCCTGGTGAAAGAGGTTAAAATTACAGGAATCTGGAGATGGGCCTTTCTTGTTTCATGAAAATAGTTCCTTAGAGAAGTCCACCTAGCAAAAAGATGATTACGCCCTTTTGATAAACCTTTTGATAAACCTGGTAAAAAAAAAATAAAAAAAAAAAAAATATATATATATATATATATAAATGTTTACATGGCTTTTTCACCAGGCTTTTAATTCTTGATTTTTAATCTTGCATTGATTGAGATTAAGGGGTGAATTTTCAAAGAGTTACACGCATAAAAGTGAGCTCATACACGCATAAATAGCCCGTAATCACTATTTTATAAAGATTTATAAAGTATGTGCATTCCAGGGGGTTCCAGGTTGGGAGCCAACAGTTACGCGGCCTAAGTTGCTATTTTAGAAGAGACTTACATGCTCGCTCGCATAGTTTTATACCTGCTAATTATCTTGCGGAATTGATATCAGATGTGTTTGTTGTGTTTTATTGGCTGGGTGGGAGGTCTGGGTGAACGGGTTGGGGGGGGGGGTCAGAGTGAAGAACCAGGAGGGACTGGATGAATTGGTGGAGGAATTGGAAAACTGGTAACTTGAATTATGCACACGTTTTAAAATACACCGATTACTGCGTACAGCTTGGATGTTTTTGTGAGCGTGTTCGGCTTTATTTGTGCACGTAAAATATACATGCATATGTTTTTTAAATCAGTAGGAAAAGTACATGTGCTTAGTGCATTGATATACTTGTTCTCAATGAAATGCATGTATTCGCGTATAAGCATGTATACGGGCGTGTGTTCAGGGTTCGAAATAAGCATATTTTATAATACGCACATCTAATACGTGTGAATTATAAAACATTATCGTAGATCTCCGTGCAGCCATATACCTGCATATATGGGGCTACATGGAATTATTTGAAGGTTACCCTCTGTGATTTTAACTATTCACATTTTATTAAGTTGCTAAAAAGCTTTTATTTTATGCATTACTGCCTAAGGTTTATGCGGTTTTAAATGGTTACTGAATAATGCTTTCTCCTATTCTTTAGGATCGTTGCAGCCTCACGTTGGGCACTTGGACGGAAAAGCGTGTCACAGTTTTAAAAATGTTATGTTATGTAGCTGGGACTGGTTTAACCTACTCCTTAATGGCGTGGTGACATCTGGTAATCTTAATTAGGGCCTCATCAGTCAGCAAGCTCGGCCACCCTCCCTTTCCCTTATATGGAATCAGTACTTCTAAGCACCACACTGGAGAGCCACGTAGGAGCACTATTTATACCTCTTCTCATAGTCTTCACTTTATGGGTCCCTAACTGGTTTCTGTGCATTTCTCCACTAATCGTGAGCTTCGATAAAGGGCAGGGATTTAGGCCCAAAAGCCTTGCAACAACACAAATTCTTCACTTTGAGATTTATTCCACCTTTATCATGTCACCTCTTGCATTCTCCTGTTGTATTGAAAATAAACTTCTACCAAGATCTCAATGCAGAAAATATATTCTAAATAGCATTTTGAGTAAAGACGCCTGTGTGATTTATCAGGGCTCATAAATCTGAAACAGGGCGAGCCTTCGCCCAACTTTTAAGACATAAAGGCGTCTGATAAATAAAGAGCACTTGCAGAAAACTCCAAGCTCCCTCGTGAAGAGATTCAGATCCAGGAGCCGAAGGCGTTTGAACTGAGAGGGGACAAGACTCGCGTGGTTAAGGGAAGGACTTTGTGAAAACAAAGCTGTAGAAAGATGAATTTTAAGGCCCGCGCGCGGGAACACGCGCGCACGCGTTTGTTGGCTCGCGGACATAGACGTGGCGATTTTGTCACATGCACGCGTGCCTATTATAAAATCAGATATACGCGCGTACACGTGCGCGTGATTTTACATTCACGTGCGTGCAAATGCCGCCTTGATCGTGTAAGTGTGTGTGTGTGTGTGGGGGGGGGGGGGGGGTATTTTAGTAGAGATGCTCACCGACGCAATTACCTGTTTCACCAGTTCATTCCCAGTTCGCCCCAGTAAAGGAGAGACACTTCCTAAACACCCCAGCTAACTTGCCTTCCTTTTACCCTGTTAGCCCTGATCCGTAAAACCCCCGCTGACCAGCCTAGTTTTTTTTTTTTGTTTCACGACTTACACGCCGTCCATAGCAGAAGTAAAGTTACGCGGATAGGGATCCCGGCGTGCGCTGGTGTGCGTAAATACTCACGCGCTGTTTTCATTCCTATTCCCCGGGACACCCATGGCCCGCCCATGCCCTGCCCAGGCCATGCCAACCTTTTATGAAAAAAAAGGGGCGATATGGGCATAGCTGGGCACCTTTTAAAATCCGCGGGCCATGCGCAGGGCCGATGCGCATGCGTACCTCCCAACTTTGGCACGCATAGGGCTTTTAAAATTCACCCGTAAAAAAAAAATCGCAAGGATAATAATATGAAATATCCTCATGAGAAAAGGCAATGTTTTTCTCCAAAATCAGTGTCGAGTATGCCCTTCTGGAGGCCACACACTCCTGGAAGAAAGAGAAGCCAGGATGAGTGCAAATGCTCTTTCTTCATTCGTGACAAAGGATATTGAGGAAAAACATCAGGAGGAAGCTTATGTAGATAACACATAACCCTGTGCACCAGATACTCACACCCAAAATTCAAAAGTATTTTTACAGGATAGAAAGAGGGACCCCCCTAATGGTCAGGGCAGGTCAACTTTTCTTTACTACGCAAATCAATCATTAATCAAAAATCTGAAAACTTAAATAAATTGTTTATATTTTCTTTTCTCTACAACTGGCTATGCTGAACTACTCTCCAGATGTCCGAGGGGTGCGAGTGTTAAATTGTGAGCGCTGCTGGCAGGATCTAAGGAAAAGATTGACTGCTGTACCCTCCTCAAATGTCAAAATGGTTGATTAGAGATATGGTGTGTGTGTGTGTGTGTGTGCTGTGTGTACTAGCATAACAAAAATTACGGGAGTCTGCTAAACCCAGCTAACTGACAATGCCCAGAGCCAGGCCTTGGAAAGAAAAGCTGGTGAAAGTCACATAGTGAGAGAGATTGGAGCAGCAGATCAGGTAGATTACAGGAAGTGACATAGGTGGGTGCTGCCGCCTCAGCCACCTTAACAGGCCTTATAATGAACAGGAGACTGCTTTCCCAGCTTTAGACCCGGGCACAACTCACTTTGGCATTGATTCACCTGGGTTCGGGTCCTAGAACAATTTCTGGTAGAAAACTATATAATAACCCTATAATTACTCCCCCCTCCCCGCCAGTTCCATAGGACACAATGAAATGTGCTGCCTACTCCTGCGCCCCAGAGATGGCTGCAGGTTTATAAAATGATAAGAATTGTAAAGTGGGATGCAGTCCTGTTTGGATCATCAAAAGAGCTTTACAAATTGAAATGTATTATTATTACTGCTATTATTATTATTATTATTATCATAGTTAAATATTTTCTACTGCTTCTTTCTCCCTGTAGTGTGTATATATTTCCGTACACACACACACAATACACGCCTGTGCTAGGACGTTTACTGTTAAAAACTATGAAAATTCACAGAAGGAAAGGTCACCAAAGTCCAGCACTGCTCACGATGAACTTGTTTTTCTAGAATACTTCTTGACATAAGGATGGTTGCTTAAAGTGTCACGCTGCCTTCCAAAGTAATTTCACGGCATTAAAATTGCCGATGGAATTGTTATGAAACGCAGAGCAGATTTTCGTAACCCGCCTCTCTCTCTGTTGCATGCAGTCCTATGCTCGCTCCACTTGCCTTGGTAGAAATAAAGGTCAGCAAACAAGCGGCAGGTGGGGACTAAGGCAAAATGCGGCGTTTCACAACTGGGACACGGTAAACGAGCCGCAGTCTACTCTTCTGGGATAAATTTGTGTTGTGTATTGTTTTTATATTTATTTTGTGAATGCTTTTTGTTACCTGCCTAGAAGGAGTAGATTGGCAGGATCTAAATATTGTGCATATATACGGTAAATAATTAGGGCCAGATTTTTTAACCTATGCGCAGGTGTAGATTTGTTCGCGCAACCCGGCGCGCACAAATCTATGCCCAATTTTATAACTTGCGCGCGCAGCTGCGCGCATGTTATGAAATCTAGGGTCGGTGCATGCAAGGGGGTGCACACTTGTGCACCTTGCGTGCGCCGAGCCCTAGGGGAGCCCTGATGGCTTTCCCTGTTCCTTCCGAGGCCGCTCCAAAATCGGAGCAGCCTTGGAGGGAGCTTTCTTTTTCCCCCCCCCTCCTTCCCCTCCTTTCCCCTATCTAACCCACCCCCAACCCTACCTAAATCCACCCCCCCACCTTTATTATTTAAGTTGCGCCTGCCTCCGGGCAGGTGTAGGTTGCGTGCACCGGACGAGTGCCGGCGCGCGTACCTCTAGCCTAGCAGGCCTTCGGAGGCCCCTGGCCACGCCCCCGCCCCGCTCGCAGGAGGGGTTTAAAAGGCTAATCACCGTGGCTCCCTGCATTTTGACTTACAAGAGAAATAAACCATCAGGAGTTTGCATGGAAAGAAAAATCGCACCTTATGTCATTATCATTTTGGCTTTATGTTTTTTTTTTTTTTTGTATCGTTTAGCTTTTCCTGCGTATATCATTTGCATCCTTTATTTAATTTTAGCGTTGGGTTATTTTTACGACATATGTATATTTATTTTTTACCGTCAGCTATACAAAACTAGAAGGTACAATAAACAGCCCCTAAAATGGTGCAGTAATGGAAAAATAATAAAAAAAGGAGCAAACAAATTTAACAATTTTATTATGTTACACCAAAATGAAAGTTATTATATAACTTCACCCTTTGAGACATGCCAGTACGATATACAAGGCAAAAGTACATCAGTTAAAAACACCACACACCTCAGGCATACATAAAAAAATATCACATGCTTACCATATGTACAACTTTCATACAAGATAATACTATAGCTTTAAATACCTTAACACAATTTGATATTTACAAAACCCCTTTTTCTGCAATACATAAACACACGTATATTTAATTCATATACATATATTTGTAACCTCAACAGAGGCCCCTGTTTCACTAAAAAAACAGCTTCTGCAGGGGGATTTCTAAAGATAACAAGTAACTAAGACTCCTTTAACAAAATGCAAAACATTTATACACATCTTTGCAATACGGCATGCCCCAACCAAAAGAAGTGATTTAAAGCATGTCTGCAGTTAAATAAGCAGCTCTGACAACCGTTCTCTCGCTCAAGAAATTCTGTACAATCTTTAGAGATTCAATAGTGGTTCTTGAGAATATGAATTTTCTGCAAAAGGAAAAAAAATATTACTGTGACTATAACGACTATTTTTCAATAAATACCTTCTCATAAACTGCAACAAAACGTATTGCAGTCATTCGATCCAATAGTCAAAAGACTTTTTCAATATTGTTAGAGTCAACTGCAGAATCCGACAAATGGAGCACTTGCATATCAAACGATCCCGAACACAGTAGATGTAATCATTCAACCTGTTTTTCACGTTTTTCTATAATTAAAGCATTGAGGACATTATTAAATAATTAATTCAAATAATATTTCCAAATTTCACCCGATCGGAACAGGGACATGAGAACACACACACACAAAAAAAAAGTCTACATGCACAATATTTTTTCATTTGATCCAAAGTATTGAAAAAGTTATAATGGATCTTACTTGCATAACTCGGCATGAATGGCTGTCGTTAAAGAGAAACCAAATCAGTTATTTTTCTCAAAAATAATCAACCGCAAAAGCACTTAAATATTAAAAAAGAAGGATTTAGCTCAAGTTTCGACTACTAAATTATTCTGAAGACCAAAATAAACCCCATATATTTTTCACAACAGGCCTATGTCAGCATATTTTGCACTGAAGCTCTTTAGTGTGTCCTGAATGACATAAACGGTAGTTTGGTAGGGTTGGGTATTTTTGCATCATTTCAGATGGGGAACAACGCAAGACGATGTAACAAATATTGGTGACATTTTCGTGTTTTAAAATGGCGGCGCAGTGTTGTCATCATCTATCCACAGAACAACATCCGGAGGGGTGGCCGACTTTCTGTAGCAGCAGAAAAAAAGGAAACAGAGCCTGGTGGCACCTTACAGTTTTATCGATTTTCTTGAGGCCTGAGCTTTCGAGGACAGCATGGACGGACGCACTGGATCCAGCAGGAACCAAAGCTGTCCTGGGCAGGCACAGGAGTGAGAAAGGCCAAATTCAGCATACGTTCTATCAACCTTTCCCACTGCCTGAGGGCGTGTTTGCACGGAGGACATGTATGACGCTGGGAAGAGAAGGTTTTACCCAGGAAAGAGCATCCTGAGGGGGTCACTTTCCTGAACATGAATTTGGAACATTTGGAAATGTTTTAGGGATCAAGGCTGACTTAGTAAGACTTTTTCCCAGTGGTACACTTTAGTACACCATTGATGAATTCTGCTCTTGCCTCGTGTGTACATTCTCTATAAATACCAATGGAACTGCACGTCTTTTATAGGCAAGTAGGTATACAAAGTATACATCCGTTTGTATGGAACAGCTACAGCAGGTTTGCTGTGGTTGGCTAATTTTGAGGACCGTGAATTCAAATTGTACTCCATCATGTTAGAAATCTCAAAGGGAATGCTACTCAGCCCAACTAATTATATTAGCACTTGTAATTAATTAATTTGTGGACAAACACAGATGAGCCTTGATGATGGTGGGGATTTGGGGAAGTGAAGAGAACATCAGAGGTTACTGTAAGATCCATATTTAGATTTTGTTTTATCTTAATGTTTTATTTTATTGGCTCTGTATTTTTATATTTTATGTGCTATACTTCAGCTACCACGGTTTATCTGATATAAGTGGATGACAAATATTGAAATTAATTAATTAATTAATTAATTAATTAAATTAGATTTAGAATAACATAACTTATCTGGCTAAATGCTGCCTTTTGAATATTTTGGGCACTCATCCGGCTAAAATGTAGCCAGATAACGTAGGGGCATTCCTGCGGCATTTCTGGGAGGAGTTAGGTTAGTCAGATCAGTTTTCCACCTAACTGATATTCAGAGTTAGCTGGATAACATTTGGCTAACTCTGGACGTGCTGGACAGCTGACTTAAAGTTAGCTGGATAAACTTATCTGCCTATGTTTAACAAGCCATCTATATTCAATAGTGTGACTGCATCACTGAGTATCTCTCCAAAGTTAGCCGGATAAGTTTAACTGAATATTAACCCCCAGTATCTATGGTATTGCAACAGGAGGAGAACGGAGGCATATTGGATGGGCCTGGTGGACATTATCTGGATTAATAATTTTTTTTGTTTCTGTGTTGTGCATTGGAACTTGTGTTACTTGACCTCCATCGGCTGAGGAACACTCTTTATTAAGGACATATGCGCTGGCTGTTCTGCTGGCTCACTGGCAGTACTGACTTCCATTTCTGGGTGAGAACTCTCCTCAGAAGGCCAGGAGGGATTAGGGGTGCTGTAGAGGCAGTGTTCATAGTTCCTCGGGGAGTGGGGGGGAGGAAGAGAGTTTCAACCAAACAGCAACCCTAGTGGCAAGACTTAGGGTCCATATTAGCTGGGTCCAGAAAGGAACCACGGTTTGTGGCTCCGGACCAAGATCTGCTGTGCTGCTGCAATGGCTGGGCTGAGGTGGAAGGGAAATGTGAAATGGGGAGAAACAAATGCTTGGGCAGCTGAGACTGAGGCCTGATAATCTGCCATAGCCCAGCAGAACCTGGTCCAATTAAACTGGATGTCTAAAGAAGCAAGAGGAAATTCCTGTTCCTCACCTTCCAAAAAAGGAGGAAATGTGCAGGTCTTGGAGATAAAGTTTCACTGAGGATCTGTACATGAAGTATCCTGATCAAAGCATACACCTCTATTCGTTTCATTGAGGATCTGTACATGAAGTGTCCTGATCAAAGCATATACCTCTATTTGTTTCATTGAGGATCTGTACATGAAGTGTCCTGATCAGAGCATACACCTCTATTCGTTTCATTGAGATTTGTACATAAAGTATCCTGATCAGAGCATATACTTCTATTAGTTTCATTGAGGATCTGTACATGAAGTGTCCTGATCAAAGCATACACCTCTATTCATTTCATTGAGATCTGTACATGAAGTGTCCTGATCAAAGCATACACCTCTATTCGTTTTCATTGAGATTTGTACATAAAGTATCCTGATCAGAGCATATACTTCTATTAGTTTCATTGAGGATCTGTACATGAAGGGTCCTGATCAGAACATCACCTCTAGTCTCTTCTTTGACACTCAATGAGACCTTGAACGAGTCATTTAAGCTTCCTTTGTTCAAACTTAAGCTATAAGGATTGGTGAGCAGTAACATTAATTATCTTGTGAGTGATCTTGGAAGGCACCATTATTATTTGCTTATAGTATCAGGCTGTAGTCTGCGCCACATTGACACTTCCATATGTCCAGATTCCTCCCTGCTAAGCCTGAGGCAGCCCAGATTTATTCTTGAGTCCAATGGTTTTGTCAGATTCTTGATTCTCTTCTTGTCATGGCAGGACAGAACCAATGCCCTAAAACAATATTGTGAAACAGAGTGGTACATACTAAGGCAATGGTATTCACTCCCAGCCCTCGAGTGCCGCAGATAGGTCAGGTTTTCAGGGTTTCAGGGTATCAGGGTATCCCTAATTCATGTGCATGAGATAAATTGCATACAATGGAGGCAGTGTGGATCTTCTTAGTGTTTGGGTACTTGCCAGGTTCTTATGGCCTGGTTTTGGCCTCTGTTGGAAACAGGATGTTGGGCTTGATGGACCCTTGGTCTGACCCAGCATGGCAACTTCTTATGTTCTTATGTTCTTAAGTCTATCTCATGCATGTTCATGAAGGATACCCTACAAATCTGACCTGTCTGTGGCCCTTGAGGGCTGAGGGTAGATACCACGTGCATGTTATTAATTGAATTAGCTTCTGTAGGTGACCAATACAAAGATGTTTTATTCAAACTTGACATTTTTACCTTTTGAACCAAAATGTGTGGCTGTTTAGACCATTTGAAGCCACAGAAATAAAAAAGAAAAAATAATATAAGGGATACCTTTTTATTGAACTAACTTAACACATTTCTTGACAAGCTGTTGGGAGCGAATCCTCTCTTCCTCGGGGCAGCATGAGACATGGGACACTCCGACACAGGTTGTGGGGAAGTCACGTGGGACTTTGGGCTACCCAATTTTGCTCCCAGTTGCTTACACAGAACCCAAATGGCTTCAGTTATAAGCTGGTCTGTGACTGGAGAATGCCGAGGCCTAAAAGCCAGACACAGGGCCATCTCTAGCATCCGCAGCGCCGTCTCTGTCCCCCTTCTGGAGGGCTGTGTGTGGCGGCTCCCTCTCGAACTCTGCATGGTGTTGCCTCTTCAAAGCTGCCGCCGCGCCCATGAAACATCAGCGTTGCGTGTGGCACGGAGGTCGCACACCCCTAAAGCCAGCCCTGGCCAGATAATTATGGCAAAGGAGAACATGGCCAGCTGATGCAATAGGAGGGCGCGCATTTTTTTTTTTCATTTTGTTTCTTTTTTAATGATTTTTTGATTCGTTGTTCCTTTTCGTTTTGTTTATTTAAAACCCCAAAACAAAATAGCAAACAAAATTTAAAAAATGAGGAAAAAAAAAAAAAAAAGAAAGAAAAACAAGACAAAAAATATTTTGGGCTCTGTCAGAAAAGAGCCAGGCGGGAACTGTTTTGTAAGGAAGAAATGAAGAATGGCACCGGCTTCGGTCTGCGGGTGCCATTTCTAAGCCTCGGACGGGGCAGGAGCACTCGAGGATCGCTCTTATCCCATGAAGAAGAAGAAAAGAATGGAAGAGGAGCTGAAGACCAGAGGCGGAGGCCAGGGATATATTTTTTTAAACCGGCAGTGACGCTGTAAAGAAAGTTTATTCATTTTTCTGTATTTCCTTTTAAAACCAAATTGAAATGAACGGGAACTTTCATTAACATTTTCCGTTTTGTTTTCAAACACATGCGCATCCCTATTAGGCAACACCCAAACCTTTCTGCTTCAAAAATGGGGACTGGACCAAAGGAGGGAGAAGGGGAACCCCTCAGAACTAGCTCCGGTTAGAGTTACGAGGCGGCTTCTCAGTCACCAAGGACGACCCGAGTCAGTTCTGGTTTTTCCCCATGAACATCGGAACTACAAGTCCATGCATGCGATGGGGGTAGGATCGGGACTGGATCAGCCTGTCCCTGATGACCTGGAGCCATCTCCCAACCCTCCCTTCAGTCCATCAGCAGACTAAGGGTTTTTTTTTAAAATGCATAAGCCTGGGCGTTACATATTGAAAAGTGAGCTTGGCTCAGTATCTCTGATGGACAAGAATTAAATGACATGGAGAGGGTGGAGCAGTACATGTACAAGCCTTAAAAGAAACCTAGAAGCGACTATGATAGGGCTTCCCAACCTCCCCGTTAGCCCATAACTAGTCAGGTTTTCAGGATATTCACAAGGAATATACATGAGATACATTTGCATACATTAGAAACCCTGTTCATACTAATTTACCTCATGCATGTTCCTTGTGGATAGTTTAAATATGACTGGCTGTGGGGTCTACTGGGCAAGTTTGGGAAGTCTTAGGCTCGGATGTGTTCCTTCTGCTTTGTTTGCTATAGCAGTGGTCCTCAACCCAGTCCTCAGGACACATCCAGTGTTGCGGGAGTGGACCCTTGGGCCGGCTGAGATTGATGATGTTGCACTGTGGGACCCCACAGTGGGTGTCGCAGCCGGGAGGTGGCGCTGCAGAGGTGTTCTGAAGAAGGCTTCACCACTAGAAGCCCAAGGTCCCCCCAGGAGGAGCCTGTAGGAATCTGGGCCTCTTGGACTTAGGTGTGATCCTATGCGACCAAGGACCAGAGAAGCAGCCGAAGAAGTAGTCGGAAGCGGCTGAGCCCAGGAGGCCAGAAGAGACTTCACCCTTGGAAGCCCGCGGCCCTCCCGGGAGGAATCCGAGAGGGCCCAAGCAGCTGCTGGGACTTAGGTGAATCCTCCGGGCCAACGAAGAACCAGATACCTGTAGAAGAGGAGAGGACTGAAGCTGAAGTCAATGGATGAAGGAGGTCAGAAACCAGAAGTCAGAAGCCAAAACCAGGGACGGATGCTGAAGCCGGAGTCAATGGACGAAGCAGGGTCGGAAGCCAGAAGTCAGAAGCCAAAACCAGGGATGGAAGCTGAAGCCAGAGTCAATGGACAAAGCAGGGTCGGAAGCCAGAAGTCAGACAGGAGTCCTGATGCAACAACTAGCAACTCAGAAAGAGTGAACCTCGTTGCAAGGCGAGGTCTAGAGGCGGCTGCAGGGTTTAACTAACCCGGCAGCGTCTGATGTCATCAATAGGGCTGTCCTCAAGTTCCCGCGCTGGCCTCTTTAAATCTTGAACCCCGACACGCGCACGCGCCTAGGGGGCGGTGCAAGCAACGGAAGGTCGGCGGCGTCTCCCTCGTGGAGGGAACGCCGCAGCAGGCTGTGTTTCAGGCCTGGACGGCCGGAGAAGAGTTCCAGCGGCCTGACCCAGCCGCAAGGTAAGCGGAGGTCCCGGGACACAGCCCGGGACCTTAACATCCAGTCTGTTTGGTTTTCAAGATATCCACAATGAACAGGCATGAGAAACAATAGATGTTTGTGCCTGCAAATCTATGTAAATCTATCTCATGCATATACTCTGTAGATTTTCTTATTTAAAAGAATTTGTAGCACACACCCTCCAAATAGCTAGGGGCAGCAAACAAAAAAGACTTACATAAAACCCCCCAAAAGATTTGTCAACAAAGATTCAAATCTAATAACAAAGAAAATATATGCACTATGTGCATCCTACAAGCTGTTTAAAGATGGAAAATGATGCTGGCTCCATAATAGGTGCATGAAGGAATTTTTAGCTTTCGCATGCCTTCTTGAAAAAAAAATGTTTCAAGAACATTCTTAAATATTGTTGAGTCTGCCATATTTCATAATTCGTGAGGTAATGAATTCCAAAAAATGGGTCCTGCCATTGAGAATGCCCTGCAAACCGAAATGGCATTAGCTGGGTTTGGTCCTATGAACTGCATTAATAATCACTAGGATGATAAAGCATAGGCACTGGCTAGTTAAATGTAAGACATTGATAAGACAGGCTAAGAGAGATTTTGAAAAGCAGTTGGCCATAGAGGCAAAATCTCACAAAAACTTTCAAAAATGTATCCAAAGCAGAAAGCCTGCGAGGGAGTCAGTTGGACCGTTGGATGATCAAGGGGTTAAAAGGGCAATTAGAGAAGATAAGGCCATCATAGAAAGATTAAATGATTTCTTTGCTTCAGTGTTTACTGAAGAGGGTGTTGGAGAGATACTTGCTCCTGTGGATGCAAAGTGTACATTTACATTTAGCCTTGTGACTGTCATGTGTTCAGTGTGTCACGCATGTGAGAACCATCTATCAGGTGTGTCCCGACAGAACAAAGGCTGAGAACCACTGAGTTAGATAACACTAACACAGCTCTATGAGCAGCCATATATGCACACGTATGCCGCCTCACATTTGAAAATTATCCTCCCTTTGTGCAATTTAAGGTCATAAAACAGAGATTATGATTAAATGATCAGTTTTCTAAATGGAGCAAATTAAATAGTGGGGTGCCCCAGGGATCTGAATACTTTAAAAAATATATTTATAAATGATCTGGAAAAGGGAACAATGAATAAAGTGATCAGATTTGCAGACAACACAAAATTTTTCCGAGTTGTTAAATCACAAGCAGATTGCGAGAAATTACAGGAAGCCTTACAAGACTAGGAGATTGGGCATGCAAAGAGCAGATGAAATTAAATGTGGACAAGTGCAAGGTGGTGCACCTAAGAGAAAGTAATCCAGACTGTAGGATCCATACTTTTAGGTTCCATACTAAGAGCCACCACCCAGAAAAAGGATCTAGGAGCCATTATAGACAATACATTGAAATCCTCAGCTCAGTGTGCGGCAATGGTCAAAAAAGCAAACAGAATGTTAGGACTTAGGAGTGGATTTTCTAAGTTCGCAGAACTTAGAAAATCCGGTGGTAACAGGGGGTGGGGGGGAGCGAAATGGGGGGGGGGCGCTAGCTGGTAGCGATTGCACAGCCGCGGTGCAATCGCTGCCGGTGACGCGCCGAATAACTACACCATAAAAGGTGTAGTTATTGGGCGCGAAATAGGCAGCGAAAAGGCTCCTTACCTTTTTGCTGTCTGCGCCGTCATCGCGGAGTCGGCCCCGGTGACGCCCCGACTCCTCCTCTTCCGGGGCCGACTCCGCCCTGATGTCCCCTTCGCAGGCGTGTGCTACGATGTCTGGTAGCGCAAGCGTGTGATAACCTTAGAAAATAAGGCCCTTAGTAGGAAAGAAATGTAAAATAAAACACAGAATATCATAACACCTCTATCACTTCATGGTGCAACAACATCTAGAGTATCTTGTGTAATTCTAGTAGTCAAATCTCAAGAAAGATAGAACTGGAAAAGATTCAGAGAAGAGTTACCAAAATAATAATGGCAATAGAACAGTTTCCCTATGAGGAAAGGCTAAAGATGTTAGGCTTCTTCATTTTGGAGAAGAGACAGCTGAGGAGGGATATGATAAAATCATGAGTGGATTAGAACAAGTAAATGTTTCTTATATTTTGCCTCTGTTATCCCCCAAAATGTGGACTGGAATTCTGTTTATATTTAGTGAAAAATCCTATTAAAATTCATTACTGAGAAAGTGTTTCTTTGTTTAAGTAAAATATGCCTTCTTTGTTTATTTATGTAAATGATAAATAACCAATAAAGATATCATTTTTAAAAAAAAGATAAAATGGCAGAAAGTTTCACATAGAACAGGAGAAATGATTTCTTCAGCTTCATCATAAGTCATGGCAAAGCACGAAGGCTTCCATGATTCCCACCCTAGATTTCTTGCACCATTATTGATGCTTTTCTCTATTGGACTGGTTGCAAGTTAGCACTAGCAGTTATGTACTCTTCCTAGCAGAGAACCAAGGGAAAGACCAGTGAATTCACTCAATCTTTTTTTCCCCAGTAGGTCAAGCTTGGACTGTGAAGATAACATTCGGCTGGTTGTTGGATAAAGTGTGGGATCTTCTTACTTTTCAATATATTTATAAATGATCTGGAAAGAAATACGACGAGTGAGGTAATCAAATTTGCAGATGATACAAAACTGTTCAGAGTAGTTAAATCACAAGCAGATTGTGATAAATTGCAGGAAGACCTTGTGAGACTGGAAAATTGGACATCCAAATGGCAGATGAAATTTAATGTGGACAAGTGCAAGGTGATGCATATAGGGAAAAATAACCCTTGCTGTAGCTACACAATGTTAAGTTCCATATTAGGTGCTACAACCCAAGAAAGAGATCTAGGCGTCATAGTGGATAACACATTGAAATCGTCGGCTCAGTGTGCTGCGGCAGTCAAAAAAGCAAACAGAATGTTGGGGATTATTAGAAAGGGAATGGTTAATAAAACGGAAAATGTCATAATGCCTCTGTATCGCTCCATGGTGAGACCGCACCTTGAATACTGTGTACAGTTCTGGTCGCCGCATCTCAAAAAAGATATAATTGCGATGGAGAAGGTACAGAGAAGGGCTACCAAATGATAAGGGGAATGGAACAACTCCCCTATGAGGAAAGACTAAAGAGGTTAGGACTTTTCAGCTTGGAGAAGAGACTGCTGAGGGGGGATATGATAGAAGTGTTTAAAATCATGAGAGGTCTAGAACGGGTAGATGTGAATCGGTTATTTAGTCTTTCAGATAATAGAAAGACTAGGGGGCACTCCATGAAGTTAACATGTGGCACATTTAAAACTACCGTAATTGGAAAAAGTTCTTCTTCACTCAACGCACAATTAAACTCTGGAATTTGTTGCCAGAGGATGTGGTTAGTGCAGTTAGTATAGCTGTGTTTAAAAAAGGATTGAATAAGTTCTTGGAGGAGAAGTCCATTACCTGCTATTACTAGCAACGGTAACATGAAATAGACTTAGTTTTTGGGTACTTGCCAGGTTCTTGTGGCCTGGATTGGCCACTGTTGGAAACAGGATGCTGGGCTTGATGGACCCTTGGTCTGACCCAGTATGGCATGTTCTTATGTTCTTAAGTCCTATTGGAAACAGGCACTGCCATAGCCGGATGTCAGGCAGGCTACGTAAGAGACCCAGGAGGCCAGATGTTTGGGCCACAGACGTACTAGACTGCGAAGCTAGAACTAAACTATGAGCTGGATGAAAACTAGAAATCCTAATGGAAACGCGGGATGCTGACGTAACTGAATCTGTCTGGCAGGCTACGCAGGGGATCAAGAAGACTGAACGTTCAAGCAACAGCCATGCTATTACTGGTCGCTATTTTAGATTATTACAAAGCTTTTGTAGTAATACCTGGGGGAGGGAGGAGTGCTGGGGCTGAAGGACGTGGGGGACCTTGTGTGCTCTTCTGCCCAGGATGGTAGAATGCAGACGAGAAAGAGGATAAAAACTGTTCTGGATAGAGAGAGAGATCTTACAAGTTGCTATGTTCCACAGCTGGCAGCTGGGATGTAGCCTTGGAGTCAATTCATGACTCACACAAAAAAAACCTTTGCAGTCTGTCCTCGAGGTTTTCTTAACTTTTAAGCTATACAATGATACTGAAAAAAATGTAGCCAACAAGAAGGTTTGAAAGATGCGCTTCTCCCTCCCACTCGCCTCCCAGAATAAATCCATGTTGTCTGATGACACGCTATGCACCCTTTTAACTTATTTGATTATGATCATTTAAGAAAACAATGTCCCAGATAACCAGGGCTCTTCCCAACAAAGTCAGTGCTCCAGAGGAATTATCCAGATTTTTTTTTCCCCAAAATGGAAACAGAAAGCACATTGAACATGTTATGCAGTTCAGTAAGTGAAAATCAATGCTCTATGGACCACCGTGCTTGAAATTGAACTAAATGGCTCACAATAAAACTTGAATAGAAGTACGCGAAAATAATCGGAACAGGTAAAAAGAACAGTTAGATCTTGATCTTTTTTAAATTTTTATTTATTCAATTTCATCAATACATCCAAGAAATTCTTGTTGCGAACAGTACAAAATGCAAATATTTAATAAAAAATAATCTAGAAAAGAAGAAATAAAGAGCAACTACATCTTGTACCCTCATCAGTCCACAATTAAACTGGAGAAGTCAAACTGAAATACGTGATGTAATACACCGACAAAAATGCAGACTTCCAATAGCCTCGTTAAAATGTGCAAATTCAGTCCCCAGGACAGGGGGTAGCTTCCGGCTGAGAACAATTAGAGGGGCTCATCAAAAAAGTTCTCTCATTAATAAATGTGATGAGTTGAGTCAGGCCATAGAAAACATGTTTACCACTACTACTAATTTTAATGACACACTTACAAGGGAAATGTAACCCCGTTGTAGCACAGCAGGTCTCATTAACAAAAATTTTTTCTTGTTAGATTGTATGATCCTTGCCACATCTGGAAACATTCCTACATTTACATTTAAAAAAAGGAATACTCGATTTATTTAAAAAAATAGCTTGAATAAATCTGAATCTATTACCAAAATTATTGAAACAGTAGCAGGAGTCTGTAGATCTGTAAAATCTGTAGATTTTTCCAAAAAGGAGGTTAAATTCGATACATCAGGGGAGACTTGATCTGTATGATCAGCATCTAAAGGTTCTTTTTTAAAGGGAGGTAATAGTAGGCTCTTGAAACTGGAGGCCAAGATTGTTCCAGAACCTGGAGTAATTCCATTGAATATTTCCTAAACATCTCCAAGTTCTTCTTTGGAAAATTGATGTCTGATATTACTTTATGTTCAACTGGTTAAACAAATACCTTAGAATTTTTAATCAAAATTTGCTATATCATTAAACATAATATTACAACCTTTTGGAATTTTTACATTTCTAAGTTTTGAATGCTTGACTCTGATATATGTTCTGAATGAAATTAAGAATTATATTTTGATAATGTCAAGAAAAGTATTTTTGATGTAAAAATAGCAGGGTTATTCCTGCTTTTGTGTTTAACATTAGAACAATAAGACAGTATCTTTAAAGCTAGCACATGTCCATATATGCGTGCAAGTTATAAAATTGGGTGTACATGTGCTCATGTACGCCCGTGCGCACCCTTTTAAAATCTATCCCTATATGTGCACGCATTTCTGACTTTTTGCTTGCGCTGTACTTTTAAAATTCACCCTTAAGGATCTAATGATGTTTTGTGCATTGAAATTACAATTAAATATCATAGTGTTGGTCTGCTTGGATACATGCATTGATCCCATTTTATTATAATTTATTTCTATGTAATTAGATATCATTAAATGTTATCCCATTGACTCTACTTGAGTTTCCTCCCTCATAGCCAACTAAAAATAGTTAGCAGTAACAAAACCAGATTTTGATGACCTTTCTTCATTTAGTTTATAACTCAGATAATTGTGTATTAAGGTTTTTAATCAAGAAACATGGGCTTGGTGACTTCTAAACTATTTTAGCATCAAGAAGAATTGAACAGTATGAAGCCAATGTACTAAAGTCCGCTAACTTTGCCCATTAACGCATGTTACTTAGCATGCATTAACAGCCCATATTAGACATATACATGAATTTTGCATTCATTTACCTCCATTACAGTTCATGCATTAACACATACATTATCACAAAAACTTATCACACTTCTTAGAGGTGTGGTTAATATATTAAAGGGTCTTTGTTCACTTTCGCGCATTTTAATGTGTTATTTCTCAACTTGCTAAGAGATAATGGGCTGTCATGTGCAGTTTTGCATCTCATTACCACATCAGCATAATTCTTGTCAGTAAAAATCTTCGGAGCTAATGAATGTGCGTTGAAAGCGTCATCATCGCATGCACACGAGATTACGCACGCTAACCGCACTTGTCTCGCACATTAACGCTTGCAAAAGCAGAAGTGCGTTTTAGTACTTTGGGGTCTGGTAGAGTAAGACCCCATCGGCCAACACTGGATAGACTCTCATTTCGTTAAGCTGTCTCTTAGAAATGGCGTTCAGGACATTGTACACCACGGGCAGGCGTCAGTGGCATTTCTCACTACACTAGGGTTTTTGTTTCATTCTGCCACGTTGTGCCAAACGCCTGTAAAATTATGACACATGCCAGCCGGGAAATGGGCTTGCCACAATCCAGAGTCCGTGCTGGTTAATTAAAGTTACAGGAATTGCAGTGGGTCTCTGGAGAGAATTGCTATAGGGTCTGTAATTAAACCTGTGCTCTACCTGAAATCAAAACCAACTCGTCAAATTAGTTTCCAAACATCAAGCTGATGCATTGTGGCAGAGAAATCCCAAAGCATAGAAAATGGAGTTTCAAAACTTTGGCACAGACCCCCCTCAAAGCAACATCTCCACACAGCCAACTAAAAACGCATCAGTGTTGAAATGCTACAACCTAATTCGAAATGTAGCTGTAGCCATGCTATATGTACGGCTTTCATCTAAAGTGTTTTACAGAGATTATACAATTTATCACTCAACCAGTTGAGCATTTAGTTTCAGAAGTAGCACCAAATAACCTTCCTACCTACAAACTTTCTAAGAAAAGTTTATTTCTGCCAGGCTTTTAACCAAAACACTAACCAAGAATTGTTTTTTCGCCACTGTGATTCTTTTGCCCTCTGCTTGACCCCAATGTGTGTTCCCTGCACTGTAAAATGTTCCCAAGAGGGCACAGAAATGAATTAGTAATTTGCACAGGCAAAAAAAAAAAAAAAAAAGCCTTATTTTTTTAGAAATAAGCAATCGTTATAATTAACTCCCAGCAAAACAGCGATCACCTGAATGCAACAATCCAGTGGGAGCACTGAGAGGAGAGGATTGCCTTGCTGGTGGCTGGAAAGAATCAGTAAATACTGCTTGGAGAAATGTTTAAAACTTAAAAGTATTGGGGAGAAGTAAACTATTGGGGTATACATAGCCTTCTGTTTTTTGCCTGCCTTTCTGACTACCTAATGTATTTAAAACAAAACACATGAACACACTAAATAACCAGGAAAGTACAATAGGTTGAGTAGTCACCTTCAGTTTATCACAGATTGGTCAAAGCGAAAAAAATATATAATTTCCTTTGCTTCACTCTGTTCTACATGACTTGGCAATGATATATTGATTTTCAGGGGGCTTTTCTCTCTCTCTCTCTCTCTCTCTTTTTTTTTTTTTTTTTGCAAGACAAATCTAAACTATGGTTAGGAAAGAAAAGGTTTAGACATTGGTGCATAGAACTGATCTGCCATTTGGAAGTTACTTCCTTTGTACCTTAATGATGAGTTCTGGGGCTTGCATACATGCCTTACCTCTGCTCCTCATTTCTTCTGTTGGATCCTTCTTCCAATTTTTGAATGAAGAACTTTTGGCTAAAATAGCCTCTTTCACCTCACCTTTTAACCATGCTGGTAATCATTTTGCCTTCCTTCCACCTTTCTTAATGTGTGGAATACATCTTCCTCGATCCAATTCTCTAGTCACCGAATCAAAATCAATCAGATTTGTCTGACAGGACCTTCCCCTGGTGACTCCATGCTGCCTCAGCTCCAGCAACCCACCAGATTGTAGATAGTTCATTATTCTTTCCTTCAGCAGAGCCTCCATTACTTTTTCCACCCCCGAGGTGAGGCTACCCGGCCTGTAGTTTCCAGCCTCCTCTCTGCTCCTACTCTTGTGAAGCGGGTCCACCACCGCTCTTCTCCAATCTCACCGTACCACTCCCATTTCCAGGGATCTATTGAACAGGTCCTTCAGTGGACCGGCTACTATGTCTCTGAGCTCCCTCAGTATCCTGTCATGTACCTCGTCCTGCCCCATGGCCTTGTCCACTTTCAGTTTTCCTAGTTCGTCCCATACATTCTCTTCTGTAAACGGAGTTTCGTCTACTCCACTCCCTCCAATGTCTTATTAACTAGTGACGGTCCTTCTCCAGGGTCTTCTTTAGTGAACACCGAACTGAAGTATTTGTTTAATATTTCAGCCATTCCCTCAGCTTTCTCCACACATTGATCACTGTCACCTTTCAGTTTCACTAGACCACTTCCAACCTTCCTTCTTTCTCTGATGTATCTGAAAAAATGTTTTCTCCCCTCTGTTTACCTCTTTGGCAATCCTTTCTTCCACTTGACCTTTTGCTTTCCTGATTTCTTTCTTCGTCTCCCTCAGTTCCACCAGATATTCTTCCCTGTGATCCTCTTTTTGGGATCCTTTATACTCCCTGAATGCTGTTCTTTTTGCCTTTATTTTTTCAGCCACCTCCTTTGAGAACCTGATCGGTTTCTTTTTCCTCTTGCTTTTGTTTACTTTTCTAACCTATAGATTTCTTGCCTTTGTAGTAGTTCCTTTTAATTTAGCCCATTGTTGTTCTACCTCTCTTATTTTCTTTTCTCTCAGTCTTCTAGTTTTTCCTCCAGGTACGTCCCCATTTTTGACAAAGTCCATGTTTTGAAAATTCAAAACTTGAGTCTTCTTGTGACTTCCCTATATCCTACTTATAATATCAGACTATATGTTTGATGATCACCCACCCAGACATTAGTGACATTATCTCCATTAGTGAGCACCAGGTCAAGGATCGCACCCTCCCTCGTGGGTTCCATTACCATTTGTTCATGCAGAGCCCCTTGAAGGGCTTCCACTCTCTCTCTACATCTCTTAGATTCTGTGAGCACCACTTCTTTCCCACTTTTCAGATGTCTTCCACCAGATCTCTGTCCAGTTCTTCCATGTGAGTCGGATGCCTGTAGACCACACCAGTAAAAATGAATGCACCATCTTCTTTTTTTTTTAGGACAGCTCATAATGCTTCTTCTTTATCCCATGTTCCTTGCAGTTCAGTTGCTTGAACTCTCTGTCATTCCTTAAAAAGTAATAGCCCAGAATGGCCGAATCCCAATCATGAGAATCTGTGAACCATATTTCCGTAACAGCTACAATGTCCATGTCTGCTTCCATGATTAGGGCCTGCAGGTCTGGGATTTCATTGCCCAAACTACAAACATTTGTGGTCATAGCTTTCCAATTTTTCTCCCTTGATTTGTTATACTTCCTAGACACTTTTTCTGCTTTTTTTTTTTTTTTAATCTATTTAAGGCCCAAATTCATTAAGGCTTTTCTCCCATTTTGTGTCTATGGGAAAAACCCTTAGTGAATCAGATATTAATTTTGTTATTTTCTCCTCCCACTTCCTGTATTGCTTGGGGATGACATGTCAATTTTATTGGCCATCTCCTGCCACCCCCATTCTTAGTTTAAATATCTGATAATATATGATCTGAATTTATCACTTAGCATCCTCCTTCCTGCTACAGAGAAATGTAGGCCATCCTTACCATGTAGCCTTTTACTGCTCATTGCACGACCCCAGCCTCCAAATTATCCAAAACCACTTTCTGTACACCAAGTTTTGAGCCAGGAATTGAAATTATTCATATGGCATAGTCTTTCTTTTCCCTTTCTATGAGCAGGTAATACTTCTGAAAAGGCAATAGTTTTTGCCATGTGTCTTATCTTCTTTCCTAGATTTTGGAAATCTTTCTGTACTTCATGGATACCATTTCTATCCAGGTCGTTGTTCCCCAGATGGATGATAACTTTGATATCAAAGTTCCTATGTTACGATCCTGCTCGCGGACCTCATCCCACAAGCAGGTCTCCACTTACCGCCGTTCTGCTGCCGGAGGTTCTTGTTGGCCCGACGCTGCAGGATTCTTCTTTGCGGCCTAGGCCGTCTCTGGACCATCCTGCCGCAGCTTCACTTTCCTTCGTCACTCTCGTGGTGGGAGGGGCTGCCGCTATTGGATCTTCGCAGCTTAGTGCCGCCGCTGGGATGTCCTCTTCTGCGGCCTGAAGCCGCTACTGCCGTTGCCCGACGCCGCCATTCTTTGTGGCAAGGAAAGCTGCTTGCTGACTTCCTCCTTTGCGGCAAGGGAAGCCGCTGCTGGCTGACGCCATCCTGCAGCTCAGAGGCCGCCTCTGACATCTGCCTGTTCCTTCATCTTTGCGGCAGGGACGGCGCTGTCCTCGGTCCTGTTTCCAGGCCCTCTAGGCACGCGGCTGCGCCCCTTTTCATCATTTAAAGGGCCAATGGTGGGAAAAGCCCGCGGGCTCACCGGAAGCCAGCCTCAGTCAATTTCCTACTTCAGCCCTATACAAGGGCTCAGTTCCTGTTCCTCGGGGCCTTCTGATCTGGATTTCATAGTTGTCTGTGCTCCTCTTCTGATCAATGTCCTCCATGGTCTTTATTTGTCTAATATGGCTCTTCGTTCCATGTCTTTGATGTTCCTGGTCTCATTCCAGGATGCTGGGCTTGATGGACCCTTGGTCTCATTCCAGGATGCTGGGCTTGATGGACCCTTGATGGACCCTTGGTCTCATTCCAGGATGCTGGGCTTGATGGACCCTTGGTCTGTCCCAGCATGGCAATTTCTTATGTTCTTATGTTCCTTCTCGGAGCTCCTTCGTTGCATTGTCCTAGTTCCAGATGTCCTAATGTTCCAGATGTTCTGAAGTCCTGATTTTCCAGAAGTCCTGATGTTCCTGAAGTCCTCCAAGTTCCGAGTCTTCCAGCTCTTCGAGTCATCCAGATGACCACTCCGAGGGTAAATCCGTATTGATCTGGTTCCTGTCTCTGGTCATTGGAGCCTCGTTTGGATGGATCCCCTTCTGGCGCTTGTCTCGCTCCCGCGTAGTCCACAACTAGCCTTCCCAGGTTGTGTAGAGTGCGCAGTAGGACAGGCTTCCGAATGGCCGGAGGGCTACTCCTGAGACCAGCATTGCATTGCTGGGTCTCATTGGTGCATGTAGGTCCAGCAGAGCACTGATCCTGCCTTGTTCCTGTTTCGAAGTTCCTTGCCTTAGTTCTAGTCCTGCCTTGTTCCTGTTCCGCCCGTGCTTGCATGCTCTCAACGCCCACGGTGTGCCTTGGAGCTCCTCCCTGAGTCGTGCCATGGTTCAGGGGCTCACACTCTCCCATTAGCTAGCGACTGCGCTTTCTCGCTCTCAACACCAGCCATAGGTTGCGCTCGCAACATCCTACTTTCTTCCACAATGGTTAAGAACATAAGAACAAAAGAAATTGCCATGCTGGGTCAGACCAAGGATCTATCAAGCCCAGCATCCTGTTTCCAACAGAGGCCAATTCAGGCCACAAGAACCTGGTAAGTACCCAAACAATAAGAAGATCCCATGCTACTGATGCCAGTAATAGCAGAGGCCATTCCCAAAGTCAACTTGATTAATAACAGTTAATTGACTTCTCCTCCAAGAACTTATCCAAACCTTTTTTAAACCCAGCTAACTAACTGCACTAACCATATCATCTGGCAACAAATTCCAGAGATTAATTGTGTGTTGAGTGAAAAAGATTTTCTCCGATTACTCTTAAATGTGCTACTTGCTAACTTCATGGAATGCCCCCTAGTCCTTCTATTATCCGAAAGTGTAAATAACCGATTCACATCTACTCATTCAAGACCTCTCATTATTTTAAAGACCTCTATCATATCCCCTCTCAGCCATCTCTTCTCCAAGCTGAACAACCCTAACCTCTTTAGTCTTTCCTCATAGAGGAGCTGTTCCATCCCCTTTATCATTTTCGCCGCCCTTCTCTGTACCTTCTCCATTGCAACTATATCTTTTTTGAGTTGTGGCGACCAGAATTGTACACAGTATTCAAGGTGCGGCCTCACCATGGAGCGATTTTCCTAAAATTCTGTTTGCTTTTTTGACTGCTGCAGCACATTGAGCCGACGATTTCAAAGTATTATCCACTATGATGCCTAGATCTTTTTCCTGAGTGGTAGCTCCTAATATGGAACCTAACCATGTAACTACAGCAAGGGTTATTTTTCCCTATATGCAACACCTTGCACTTGTCTCCATTAAATTTCATCTGCCATTTGGATGCCCAATCTTCCAGTCTTGCAAGGTCCTCCTGCAATGTATCACCATCTGCTTGTGATTACCTACTCTGAGTAATTTTGTATCATCTGCAAATTTGATAACCTCACTCGTCGTATTCCTTTCCAGATCATTTATATATATATTGAAAAGCACCGGTCCAAGTACAGATTCCTGATGCACGCCACTATTTACCCTTTTCCACTGAGAAAATTGACCATTTAATCCTACTCTCTGTTTCCTGTCTTTTAACCAGTTTGTAATCCACGAAAAGACATCGCCTCCTATCCCATGACTTTTTAGTTTTCGTAGAAGCCTCTCATGATGGACTTTGTCAAACGCCTTCTGAAAATCCAAATACACTACATCTACCGGTTCACCTTTATCCACATGTTTATTAACCCCTTCCAAAAAATGAAGCAGATGTTAGGCAAGACTTCCCTTGGGTAAATCCATGTTGACTGTGTTCCATTAAACCATGTCTTTCTATATGCTCTGTGATTTTGATCTTTAGAATAGTTTCCACTATTTTCCCGGCACTGAAGTCGGGTTTTGACTATATGGTTTGCATTTCTACTAGCTGAGGATCCTGGAATGCATTTAGCTGTTGTGTCACCATCAAAATGAGCTCCCAAATTGGTTTCTCTGATGATCAAGTCTCCCAGGAGAAGAAGCTTTCTTTTATGACATTTGATCCCGTTGAAGGACTTCTGGGTGCATTGGGGGTCTCTTTTTACAGACATCAGTTCAAATTCTATTGCTAGGGTTTCTTCATTTTCCAAAGCAGAAAAGGCATTATGTAGGGGTAACAGAGGGGAGCGTGGGTGTCTCTTCATCACGGGCCTTATTTTGCCAGAGCCCACTGTAATCCAAATATTCCTGACTTTCTGAATCTTGGATGTCCGACATCTGTGTGTGAATGGGGGTTGATACACAGGATGCTGCATGAACATGCACACAAGCTCTGACACACATACACACACAAGCTCTCACACAGACACATGCAGACAGGCTCTCACACAGACTCAAACACAGATTCTCTCACACACACACGGCCCCCTTTCTCCAGGCCATAGAGGGATGAGCTCCACCATAGCCTCGCCAGCCTTCTTATCCCTTAAGTTCGGGTCATGGTGGAATGAGCCACACGGTGGCTCCATGGGCTAGTCTTTGCTTCAGCCCCACCGGCCTTCCTGCAATGAATGGGGGAAAGGCAGAAAGCTGTGATCGCACGCGTGCAACTAAGAGGGAAAACTGCCATGGCCTTTCCTCATTTTCAGCCACCAGCGGGTTGAGCTCCGCTGGTGGCCCTGCGGCCTCTCCTGCTGCTGCTGCTGCCATCCCCTCAGGTGTGCCACCCCGTGCAAATGCACAGTATGTACACCCATTCACACCAGGCCTGTGTGCATTTTGATTAAAATTAGTTTCCAAGAACAGTTCACTGCACTAATAGGGAGCGAGTCCTGGTCATTGCACAACAGCGACACCTAGTGGCTGAATTTAGGGCCCATGATTGCAGGGTTGCATGGACCTTAGCAGAGGAATGTCGCTCCAGTGACTAGACTGATATAAGATGGGAGAGGGAGATAAGGTAATGACAAAAATAAAAATCCCCTGGTAGTTGCAAATGTAGGTTCTTGATGCCACATCCCAGCTCAAGATCATTGGAGATGGAAGCCCACAGGAGCAGGAGAAAAGGAAACTGCCAGGTCAAAAAAACCATACCAAAGTAAGAACTCTTTATTTTCAGAAATATTAAAAAGGAAAGCAAGGTGCATGTCATGTGCAGTATGGAATTATTGTTGTCAGCTTTACAGGGAGTTGCCGGTTGGGTGCAGCAGATTTGCACTATATAATTTTGTATATGATGTCTCTATGTTAACAATAATCTGAACCTTTTTGGAAACCTTGTAAACCATCGTATTTTTTGTAAACCGTTGTGATGGCGAAACCGAATGACGTTATATAAAACTCAATAAATAAATAAAATAAATAAATGTTACTACACACGGTAGCATGCTTATCACATGCAAATGCACAATTTCTATATACAGACAGGGACATGCACTAATACAATTGTGAACTTAGCAAAAAAATAAAAAAAAGTGCAAATGGCTGGATATACACAGAACTTGGCAATTTGCTTAAGAATTTGTTTGCCTTCCCTTGAACAATGAGCCCTAAATTGCTTCACTTATTGTTCCAGCAGATGTGCAAATAAATTTGCTGTACAAGAAGTGAAATCTGTAAAACGGCACTGCAAATGGAATCATAATGCAATTCTTTCTGACACTCAGTATCCTTTGTTTCACTGGCTCTGTTGACTCAAGCATTTGCAGGAATTTGGTGCCTTGTTATTGCTTGAATTTTGCAGACTAGGCCAGACCTTTCAAATTCTTCTGCTTTTGGTTTGTGATGGAGATTGGAGATATGCAGATGCTTTAAAAAAAAAAAAGGGTTTGTGAACTAGTTCATGAAACCTTCCTAAAATATGCAAGTTGCACAGCTGATTTGGTTTGCAAACAACTCTTGTGTTTGTAACTAGCAACTTCTGCAGTGGAAAGTTGCTACAGGTTTCTACAAAATCCTTGGTGGATTTCAACAGAGCCACATTGGATTTCTGCATGCTTTACTGAGACATGGAGCTTAAAAAAATAAAAGAGTTGGTAAATAGGGATGTGAATCGTATTTCTGACGATTGAAAATATCGTCAGAAATCGGGGGCTCCCCGAAACAGATAGGAAAACCCCACAAAATTGTTCGTGGGGTTCTCTTATCGTTTTGGGGGAGGGCGGGAAAAACGGCACACAAAAACAATCCCTAAACCCACCCCGACACTTCAAAACAGCTCCCTTAGCTCCCCCCAAAACGTTTTAAACATAGAAAATAGAAACATAGAAATGACGGCAGAAGAAGACCAAATGGCCCATCCAGTCTACCCAGCAAGCTTTTGCACTTTTTTTTTCTCATTCTTATCTGTTACTCTTGGCCCTTAGTAACCTATTTGGTTCTATTTCCCTTCCACCCCCACCATTAATGTAGAGAGCAGTGTTGAACTTCTTCTAAGTGAAATAGCTTAATTAGTTAGGGGTATTAACCACCACAATAAGAAAGCTACACCTATGCTTATCTGTTTATCCAGACTATGTAATTCAGTCCTTGTTGGTTATTGCCTTTATATAGATCCACCTTTCTACATTCCCCCTGACGTTGAAGCTATACATTGAAAGTGAAGTATCAGTCTTGATCCCCTGCCGTTGAAGCAGAGAGCTATGCTTTATATGCATTGAAAGTGAAGTATCAGGCATGTCCCTCTCACCCCTAATTCCTGCACTCTCTCACACATACACATGCACCCCAAATAAATCCTACGTGTCCCTCTCATTCCTAATTTCTGCACTCTCACATACACATGCCCCCCCCAAATAAATCCTACATGTCCCTCTCACCCCTTATTCCTGCACTCTCTCACACATACACATGCCCCCCCCCCCCAAATAAATCTTACATGTCCCTCTCACCCCTTATTCCTGCACTCACACACATACACATGCCCCCCCCCAAATAAATCCTACATGTCCCTCTCACCCCTTATTCCTGCACTCTCTCACACATACCCATGCCCCCAAAATAAATCCTACATGTCCCTCTCATCCCTAATTCCTGCACTCTCACATATACATGCCCCCCCCAAATAAATCCTACGTGTCCCTCTCACCCCTTATTCCTGCACTCTCTCACACATACACATGCCCCCCCAAATAAATCCTACATGCCCCTCTCACCCCTTATTCCTGCACTCTCTCACACATACACATGCCCCCCAAAATAAATCCTACATGTCCCTCTCACCCCTTATTCCTGCACTCTCTCACACATACACATGCCCCCCCCAAAATAAATCCTACATGTCCCTCTCACCCCTTATTCCTGCACTCTCTCACACATACACATGCCCCCCCAAAATAAATCCTACATGTCCCTCTCACCCCTTATTCCTGCACTCTCTCACACATACACATGCCCCCCCCAAAATAAATCCTACATGTCCCTCTCATCCCTAATTCCTGCACTCTCTCACACATACACATGCCCCCCCCAAAATAAATCCTACATGCCCCTCTCACCCCTTATTCCTGCACTCTCTCAAACATACACATGCCCCCCCAAAATAAATCCTACATGTCCCTCTCACCCCTTATTCCTGCACTCTCTCACACATACACATGCCCCCCCAAAATAAATCCTACATGTCCCTCTCACCCCTTATTCCTGCACTCTCTCACACACATGCCCCCCCCAAAATAAATCCTACATGTCCCTCTCACCCCTTATTCCTGCACTTTCTCACACATACACATGCCCCCCCCCCCAAAATAAATCCTACATGTCCCTCTCACCCCTTATTCCTGCACTCACACACATATACATGCCCCCCCCAAATAAATCCTACATGTCCCTCTCACCCCTTATTCCTGCACTCTCTCACACATACACATGCCCCCCCCAAAATAAATCCTACATGTCCCTCTCATCCCTAATTCCTGCACTCTCTCACACATACACATGCCCCCCCCAAAAATAAATCCTACATGTCCCTCTCATCCCTAATTCCTGCACTCTCACATATACATGCCCCCCCCAAATAAATCCTATGTGTCCCTCTCACCCCTTATTCCTGCACTCTCTCACACATACACATGCCCCCCCAAATAAATCCTACATGCCCCTCTCACCCCTTATTCCTGCACTCTCTCACACATACACATGCCCCCCCAAAATAAATCCTACATGTCCCTCTCACCCCTTATTCCTGCACTCTCTCACACATACACATGCCCCCCCAAAATAAATCCTACATGTACCTCTCACCCCTTATTCCTGCACTCTCTCACACATACACATGCCCCCCCAAAATAAATCCTACATGTCCCTCTCACCCCTTATTCCTGCACTCTCTCACACATACACATGCCCCCCCAAAAATAAATCCTACATGTCCCTCTCATCCCTAATTCCTGCACTCACACACATATACATGCCCCCCCCAAATAAATCCTACATGCCCCTCTCACCCCTAATTCCTGCACTCTCTCACACATATACATGCCCCCCCCCCCAAATAAATCCTACATGCCCCTCTCACCCCTTATTCCTGCACTCTCTCACACATACACATGCCCCCCCAAAATAAATCCTACATGTCCCTCTCATCCCTAATTCCTGCACTCACACACATATACATGCCCCCCCAAATAAATCCGACATGCCCCTCTCACCCCTAATTCCTGCACTCTCTCACACATACACATGCCCCCCCCAAAATAAATCCTACATGCCCCTCTCACCCCTTATTCCTGCACTCTCTCAAACATACACATGCCCCCCCAAAATAAATCCTACATGTCCCTCTCACCCCTTATTCCTGCACTCTCTCACACATACACATGCCCCCCCAAAATAAATCCTACATGTCCCTCTCACCCCTTATTCCTGCACTCTCTCACACACATGCCCCCCCAAAATAAATCCTACATGTCCCTCTCACCCCTTATTCCTGCACTTTCTCACACATACACATGCCCCCCCCCCAAAATAAATCCTACATGTCCCTCTCACCCCTTATTCCTGCACTCACACACATATACATGCCCCCCCAAATAAATCCTACATGTCCCTCTCACCCCTTATTCCTGCACTCTCTCACACATACACATGCCCCCCCCCAAAATAAATCCTACATGTCCCTCTCATCCCTAATTCCTGCACTCTCTCACACATACACATGCCCCCCCCAAAAATAAATCCTACATGTCCCTCTCATCCCTAATTCCTGCACTCTCACATATACATGCCCCCCCCCAAATAAATCCTATGTGTCCCTCTCACCCCTTATTCCTGCACTCTCTCACACATACACATGCCCCCCAAATAAATCCTACATGCCCCTCTCACCCCTTATTCCTGCACTCTCTCACACATACACATGCCCCCCCAAAATAAATCCTACATGTCCCTCTCACCCCTTATTCCTGCACTCTCTCACACATACACATGCCCCCCCAAAATAAATCCTACATGTACCTCTCACCCCTTATTCCTGCACTCTCTCACACATACACATGCCCCCCCAAAATAAATCCTACATGTCCCTCTCACCCCTTATTCCTGCACTCTCTCACACATACACATGCCCCCCCCCAAAATAAATCCTACATGTCCCTCTCATCCCTAATTCCTGCACTCACACACATATACATGCCCCCCCCAAATAAATCCTACATGCCCCTCTCACCCCTAATTCCTGCACTCTCTCACACATATACATGCCCCCCCCCCAAATAAATCCTACATGCCCCTCTCACCCCTTATTCCTGCACTCTCTCACACATACACATGCCCCCCCAAAATAAATCCTACATGTCCCTCTCATCCCTAATTCCTGCACTCACACACATATACATGCCCCCCCAAATAAATCCGACATGCCCCTCTCACCCCTAATTCCTGCACTCTCTCACACATACACATGCCCCCCCCAAAATAAATCCTACATGTCCCTCTCACCCCTTATTCCTGCACTCGCTCACACATACACATGCCCCCCTCCAAAAATAAATCTTACATGTCCCTCTCACCCCTAATTCCTGCACTTTCTCACACAGACACATGCCCCCCCCCCAAAATAAATCCTACTTGCCCCTCTCACCCCTTATTCCTGCACTCTCTCACACATACACATGCTCCCCCAAAATAAATCCTACATGTCCCTCTCATCCCTAATTCCTGCACTCTCTCACACATACACATGCCCCCCTCCAAAAATAAATCTTACATGTCCCTCTCACCCCTAATTCCTGCACTTTCTCACACAGACACATGCCCCCCCCCCAAAATAAATCCTACTTGCCCCTCTCACCCCTTATTCCTGCACTCTCTCACACATACACATGCCCCCCCAAAATAAATCCTACATGTCCCTCTCATCCCTAATTCCTGCACTCTCTCACACATACACATGCCCCCCCAAAATAAATCCTACATGTCCCTCTCATCCCTAATTCCTGCACTCACACACATATACATGCCCCCCCAAATAAATCCGACATGCCCCTCTCACCCCTAATTCCTGCACTCTCTCACACATACACATGCCCCCCCCAAAATAAATCCTACATGTCCCTCTCACCCCTTATTCCTGCACTCTCTCACACATACACATGCCCCCCTCCAAAAATAAATCTTACATGTCCCTCTCACCCCTAATTCCTGCACTTTCTCACACAGACACATGCCCCCCCCCAAAATAAATCCTACTTGCCCCTCTCACCCCTTATTCCTGCACTCTCTCAGACATACACATGCTCCCCCAAAATAAATCCTACATGTCCCTCTCATCCCTAATTCCTGCACTCTCTCACACATACACATGCCCCCCTCCAAAAATAAATCTTACATGTCCCTCTCACCCCTAATTCCTGCACTTTCTCACACAGACACATGCCCCCCCCCCAAAATAAATCCTACTTGCCCCTCTCACCCCTTATTCCTGCACTCTCTCACACATACACATGCCCCCCCAAAATAAATCCTACATGTCCCTCTCATCCCTAATTCCTGCACTCTCTCACACATACACATGCCCCCCTCCAAAAATAAATCTTACATGTCCCTCTCACCCCTAATTCCTGCACTCTCTCACACATACACATGCCCCCCCCAAATAAATCCTACATAGAAACATAGAAATGACGGCAGAAGAAGACCAAACGGCCCATCCAGTCTGCCCAGCAAGCTTTTGCACTTTTTTTTTTTCTCATACATATCTGTTACTCTTGGCTCTTAGTAACCTTTTGGTTCTATTTCCCTTCCACCCCCGCCATTAATGTAGAGAGCAGTGTTGGAACTGCATCTAAGTGAAATAGCTTAATTAGTTAGGGGTATTAACCACCGCAATAAGCAATCTACACCCATGCTTATCTGTTTAGCCAGACTATGTAATTCAGTCCTTGTTGGTTGTTGCCTGCATATAGATCCACCTTTCTACATTCCCCCCTGCCATTGAAGCAGAGAGCTATACTTTATATGTATTGAAAGGGAAGTATCAGGCATGTCCCTCTCACCCCTTATTCCTGCACTCTCTCACACATACACATGCCCCCCTCCAAAAATAAATCTTACATGTCCCTCTCACCCCTAATTCCTGCACTTTCTCACACAGACACATGCCCCCCCCCAAAATAAATCCTACTTGCCCCTCTCACCCCTTATTCCTGCACTCTCTCACACATACACATGCTCCCCCAAAATAAATCCTACATGTCCCTCTCATCCCTAATTCCTGCACTCTCTCACACATACACATGCCCCCCTCCAAAAATAAATCTTACATGTCCCTCTCACCCCTAATTCCTGCACTTTCTCACACAGACACATGCCCCCCCCCCCAAAATAAATCCTACTTGCCCCTCTCACCCCTTATTCCTGCACTCTCTCACACATACACATGCCCCCCTCCAAAAATAAATCTTACATGTCCCTCTCACCCCTAATTCCTGCACTTTCTCACACAGACACATGCCCCCCCCCCAAAATAAATCCTACTTGCCCCTCTCACCCCTTATTCCTGCACTCTCTCACACATACACATGCCCCCCCAAAATAAATCCTACATGTCCCTCTCATCCCTAATTCCTGCACTCTCTCACACATACACATGCCCCCCTCCAAAAATAAATCTTACATGTCCCTCTCACCCCTAATTCCTGCACTCTCTCACACATACACATGCCCCCCCCAAATAAATCCTACATAGAAACATAGAAATGACGGCAGAAGAAGACCAAACGGCCCATCCAGTCTGCCCAGCAAGCTTTTGCACTTTTTTTTTTTCTCATACATATCTGTTACTCTTGGCTCTTAGTAACCTTTTGGTTCTATTTCCCTTCCACCCCCGCCATTAATGTAGAGAGCAGTGTTGGAACTGCATCTAAGTGAAATAGCTTAATTAGTTAGGGGTATTAACCACCGCAATAAGCAATCTACACCCATGCTTATCTGTTTAGCCAGACTATGTAATTCAGTCCTTGTTGGTTGTTGCCTGCATATAGATCCACCTTTCTACATTCCCCCCTGCCATTGAAGCAGAGAGCTATACTTTATATGTATTGAAAGGGAAGTATCAGGCATGTCCCTCTCACCCCTAATTCCTGCACTCTCTCACACATACACATGCCCCCCCAAAATAAATCCTACATGTCCCTCTCACCTCTAATTCCTGCACTCTCTCACCCATACACATGCCCCCAACCAATCTCCTCGCTCAAGCCCAACCCAAACACAGAGAACTTCTGGTCCTCAAGGGCTGCAAACCAGTAGGGTTCCCAGGCTCTCTTCAATGAAGATGCATGAGATGGACTGAGGCAGTGTGCATGTATGTTCTGCAGCCCTCAATGACTGGAGTTTCCCCACCCCTGTCCTAGCCAACCTCTCCTTTCACCACCCAACTGATCTCCTCTCAGCCCCACCCAGCCAATCCCCATCTCATTCCCCAACCTCTTCACTAGCCCCCCTCCTCCAAAATCAGTCACTCCCTCTTATCTCACAGCCCCTTTTCTCATACCAATGGTTCCCCTCTCCCAAGCCATCCTCCCCCCACTGGTCAAACCATCAGCAGGAGGAGGAGGAGAGCAGTGTGAAAGGGAGGCTGGAAGATCCCAGGATGAGCAGGGGAGAAAGACGTGCACCCATACATCTTCATTATGGCTCCCTCCTGCGACCCCACGGGGCATGGCAAAGGACAGATTCTAAGGCGCTGTTGCAGCATCGCAGCGTTTAGACTTTCTGAAAAGCAGCAAGTCAAAATATTTCAAAATTGTCAGATCTCAGCTTTAGGCAAAAAAAGCCTGTGGCTCGGTTGGCTCATGCAATTTTAACATAGTGCAACACGACCCACGGATTTAACTTCTTGCGAACTCTAGAAGACAAAAAAAAGGAATGTTTTAAATAATCATTTAAAAAAAAACAAACAAAAAACCAAACATACAGGCAGCAGCAGGACAAAAATCCTGTGGAACATCTCTTCAAAGTACATCTGAGAGGGAGACCAAGATGGCCGCTGGTATGTGAGGACGTGCAGGTCGCAGCTCCTGATCGTTGGTAATTTCCTCCGAGCTAAACCTCAAAAAAAAAATTTCCTAACAGCAGGACACCGTAGGCTTTTTATGAAAGCTTGTTTTGTAGGTAAACGGATGATACTTCTTCAGTGGCGAGAAACTGTGGCACCTTCCTTTTGGGCGTGGCGGAATCACCTTCATCGACTTATGCAGATGGAACACTTGACAGCACGTGCCTCTCCTCGACAACTTCGACTCTTCTTGACCATCTGGGAACCGTATATTCAAGCATTACCACATCGAGCACGCAGCTTGATTTTGAATAATTGAAAGCTACTGTTTTGAACTATGATATTCTGGGTCGTTCTATTTCCAGTTTCTGCATCACAGTATGACTGTTGGGGATGTCTGTTGGGTGAGTTGCGGTTCTTCTTCCTGTTGGGGCATGTAACTGCGTTTTACTAGCTCTACTGACTGTCAGACACTGAAGTGTACCTTTGTCTGATGGGCTTGTTCTTGGTTTTCTATGTATAAAACGCAATAAAAATTGTTTATACTAAAAAAAAATTTCCTTTTGAGTTTTCCTTGAATATGCCGCACACTAAGAGGAAAGCTCGGGTAAGAGATGTTTCCTCTACAAATTACCTGGTGGTCCAGTGGTGGTCCCGGGAGCGATCTCCCGCTATCGGGCTGTCGGCTGCCACTAATAAAAATGGCGCCGATGGCCCTTTGCCCTTACCATGTGACAGGGTATCCATGCCATTGGCCGGCCCCTGTCACATGGTAGGAGTAATGGACAGCTGGCGCCATCTTTAAAAAATGGCGCGGGCCATCCAGTGCTCCTACCATGTGACAGGGGCCGGCCAATGGCACGGATACCCTGTCACATGGTAAGGGCAAAGGGCCATCGGCGCCATTTTTATTAGTGGCAGCCGATGGCCCGAGAGCGGGAGATCGCTCCTGGGATCACCACTGGACCACCAGGTAATTTAAAATTTTGGGAGGGGGGGGGGGGTCGGGAGGGTGGGGGAAGCTAAGGGAGCTGTTTTGAAGTGTCGGGGTGGGTTTTTTATCGGCTCGGGCGCAGCCAATAAAAAAAAACCACGATCGGGCCGCACGAAAAAAATTCACGATGTGAATCGGAACATTCCGGTTCCGATTCACATCTCTGTTGCTAAATGTTACCTGTGGCTTTTGGCAAAGTCAACATTATGAAAAAACCCCACACCTCAAAAAATGCTAATAAAGTATGCTTAGGTGTATGCATGTTAGCGTGCGACTCTGCACGTATTTTTTGTACATAACAATGTAACTCCTGATTTAACAAGGAGTTCAGCACACAAATAATGCGCACGCAAACATGAGCAAAACTGTTCTCACAGATCAGCGCTCCTCCATGCAAATCCCACGCTACCCAAGGCATTAGCAGAGAGAAGCGTAAGTTCATCTCATGTCTGCTTAACGTGGGAAATTTAGGCCCGGATTTTAAAAGGCCCGGCCACGCGCGTAAAGCCCCGAGACGCAAGTAAGTCCTGGGGCTTCGGGAAAGGGGCGGGGTCAGAGGCTCCCAGCACAGCGGCCATTTGCCCTGTCACATGGTAGGAGTAATGGACAGCTATTTGCCGCTGTGCTGGCGGATCGCGTGCCGGCCACACTGCCGACGTGCGCAACTTGCAGGCGCAAAAGGTAGGACAAAGGTTGGGGAGGGGGGGTCCTAGGTTAGGGCTAGGGGGCGGGAGGGTTAGGGGAAGGGTGGTTGGGAAGTTCCCTCCGAAATCGGAGTGGCCTGGGAGGGAACGGGGGGAAGGCCGTGGGCGTCGGTGCGTGCAAGTTGCACTAATGTGCACCCCCTTGCGCGCGCCGACCCCCGACTTTCTAACATGCGCGCGCCGGCGCACGCATGTTATAAAATCGGGCGTCCATGTGCACGTGCCGGGTAGCACCCGCACACGGACGCCCGTACGTACTTTTTAAAAATTTTTAAAATTTACCTCTTAATTCCTGGTCAGAGGCTATGGGGCTGAACCTGGAGCTCATGCTGCAGGATCCTGGACTCAGGATTTAATATGTACAATAATACGCCTTCAAGGGAATTTCCAGAGGTAAATGTAAATAATATGTATGTAACGTAGTATACTAGCAATGTTCAAAAGCCCGTTTGCCCAGGTTAAGTCACCTAAGCCTTTGAAAATTGTGGCAATATATACCACTGAGCTGTCCATAGGTTTTATCCACCTCAGGTGCACTTACTGCGGGTAAATGGACTTTTGAAAATTGCTGGACATTATGTTACATTGACAGTCACATTTTCCTGAGAAAATGACCTCCTTTGTGCCCAGATCATGTGTTCTGTGCATAAATCAGGTGTTATGCATACGAAGTCTGCCTCTCTGCGTATATTTTCAGGGTAGTGCGCTTGTCTAAACTCTCTGATTCCTTGGCTTCCTGCACTGCGAATTAACCAGTTAGCGTGTGAGTAAAGAAAGTGTCCTCTGAAACGTCAGCACCCACGTTTTACCCATTTCTTGTTAAACCAGGGCCTGTTGAAGGTGCACTTCATAACCTGGTAATCTGATGCTCTGAATCTAATTACAGAGCCCTGTAATAACAATAATTCTCTCTCTCTCTATATATATATATTATGTTTTTCACCATACATAAAATGTGATATCACTGGAAATGCTATTCGATTACATAAAGTTGTGTAGTTGCTGTATTTGTCCACTTGAATGCATGGACAAAACAGCAAATAAACAAGAAGAGAAGCGGATACCTTTCTTATTGGACTAAATACATTTCTTGACCAGCTTTCAGGATCTAACGCTCCCTTCACTAAGTAAACAAAAATATATTTACATATATACTATCTCTATATGAAACATTCATTTCGTTTTGAGTTGATGGAACATAACTCCTGAAAGTTAATCAAGAAATGTATTAAATTACTTCAGTAAAAAGGTATCACCATATATATATATATATATATATATATATATATATATATTTATTTTTTTTTTTTTGCTTAATAATCTTAATCGCATTAGATGACATAAACACCAGATACTGCATTTTGAAAACTCGTATTAAAAATACTTCCCCAAACCTGCTGAGCAGAGTCTTGCTTGAAAAAGGGAGAGTTTGATTAATGAGCATCCCCTGACTTTGAGGCCTAATGATATATAGTGAAGCTGCAAGTGCCAGGCGTGAAGATATTTAACAGATTGACAATCAGGCCCTGCTTGGGTATTCAGCAGTTGTGTACATTCCAGGGCTTTATTTATTCGGTTTTGGCTGGAGCTGGTTTCAGATTCCTGCTCGGCTGCCCGCGGACTCCTTGGACTCTTCGGGGGGGGACGATGCAATAAGACGCACTTACAGCCACATCCCTGGGGCAGCCCGATGCAGCATTAACATGAGGGGGCTGCGTTAAAAAAAGGACGCGCCGGGGAAAAGTTGTGTGTCCTTAGGGCTCAAATGCATCGGGCGCCCAGAGCTGCAACGGGCGCGCGCGTCCGTTTTATCCCGCTTCAGGCCGATTTCACTCCTTCCTATTGTGCGTCCAGAATTTTTTTTTAACATTAAGTCACTATATTATACCTTTTATTTTGAAATACCAAGCAGTAGATTTAAGTGCTGCAGTGATACTCAGTGGGAGGAACTGCAGGGGACAGTAATTTTTTAATTTCTCATGAGCCCTTGACTCGTGGATTGACTTGACACCGGCTCCGGGGCTGGAGTTAAATCTGCTGCATTAAAAAGCGCGCTTTGGGTGCCCATTGATTTTCTGCATGGGGGGAATAGCTAATAACCTCCTCCACCGCGATGAGCGCTATCGGCTACGCCTTTGTTTGGATGCACTAATCTCCTTATTGCATCGGATGCTAGCCCAGCGCGTCCAAAACACGCGTCCAAGCGCACGTGAACCTCTGCGCTAGCCCGGGTGCGCCGTATTGCATCGGCCCCCTTGGAGCCTGTAGCGCCAGAAGGAACGGAGCGGGCCTTTGCTATTTCCGCCCCATGCGTTTTCAGCAGAGGGAAGAGGCACGGCGCGGGGAAAAGGTGCTTTTCCTGTGCTATATTTCTGTTGTTTGGGAACGCACGGGCAGATTCAACAACACAAGGAATTTGGGTCCCAAAGAGGGGGTTTTGCCCTCTGTTTGTTTTTGCAAAGCTAATTAAAATTCCAAATGAGGATCCATAAGCCTGGCCAAACAAAAGCATTCCTGTGTGATCTGAAAGATCTGAGAGAGGATACTGCCCATTGTATATTTGTGGCTATTGCACCCGAATGCTGCTGGATATTTCCACACGGAGATGCTTCTTTGCAGACAGTATCCGGGATTAATTTATAAACGATACAAAAAAAAAAAAAATGTTCACAAGCGCCTACATTCGCCTGTCTCGTGAGACAAGGTTCCTTAATTTAAATACTGTTTCAATAAATGATTTTATTCCCAGCGTGCCCTAAACCACCCCATTATCCCTGTAAACATCTTCTTCGGTGTACATGAATATTTCACTTTGGAGGCAGTTCAGGAGTGGCAAAATGTTCCCAGCTACAAAGTTAAGATTGGTTTCTCCAACACGATAGTTGAGCATGACGCCTTTCACCCCCCCCCCCCCACTCTCTTCTCCCCCCTCCCCAAAAAAAGGAACGTTGCTGTTTTTGTTTTCTGCCTGTGGGAAGGCGTTAAATTATTCCTGGGAGAATGTTAACTGAGGTTAGCCCGCAACATCTGGGAAAAGCATTTTGCATCCAATAACACTGCAGTGGCATCTTCCATTAAAGGGATGTAATGTTTTCCCACCTGAGAAGCAAAGCTAATTTCCATTTTAAGAGTAAAAATAAATATAGTTAAGATAGAGTCTCTTCCTGCTGTAGACTCCTTTTTTTTTACTTTGTTTACTCATCTAAACAAACATGCCACGCTCAACATGTGTTATATGATGATCCTGTTGCTTAAATCATTGCCAAAGTGCCCTCTTTGCAAGGGAGATTGGGACACAATCATTTTTTTCTCCTTTCTCCCCACAAACGTCAGGAAAGTGCTGTCGTTTTAAAATGAAATGCAAAGATCAGCAATATTTGTTTTAAGTGAAATGACACGAAAAACTAAGAAAATATCGTTTGTGACATTTATGCTGTTTTAATGTGCTCTAAAGTGCTCTGGCACACGTTCTTAGCAAAAATTTTCGTAAATAGGTGGGGCCTTGGCTCCCTAGTTGAAGAAGCCCAGAAACAGAGCAGTCAAAAGCATTGTAAAAAATGGATGATCATTGTAAAAATATAGCATGCCCTAAAACAGAACAAACGAATGAAACAATATATACGGGAAAACAAAACAATATAAACAACATACAGTAAATCCAAAATGAAATGACATTAAATAAATGTTTTTCAGGGTCATGTCCATCAAAAACCTAATACATTTTTGTAGATTAAGGAAGTACTTAATTGCTATTATTATTATAATTTACCCCATCATTCATCAAAATGTGTTATGACGTTAATGCACGTGAAACGTATGGTAATGTGAATGCAAATTTTTTAGGGGGGGTGGGATTTAGTTAAATTAGATGCACTACACCTTTTTTTTCTCATGGTGAGAGAGAGAGAGAGAGAGAGAGAGAGAGAGAGAGAGAGAGAGAGAGAGAACGAACCTATCTACAAGGCCTGCATAGTAGGAAAGTATTTATATCTCTATAGGAGGGCCACCTAATAGGTTGAAGTGAGGTGGTAGAGAGGGTTTACGGGCCAGTTTTGCATGTAGAGTGAGACATACAAACAGCACAGTACACCTTGGTAAAGATTTGACATCGTTTGGAGTGAGGAAAGTCTCACAAAGATGAAATTTTGTACTATGTTCTCTCACCCTAGCTTGATGGTACCTTTTTTGATGAATCTAGGAGTTAGTTTCTATTATTTTGGTTTGTGTTCATGAAAGGCATTTATTAAATATATCTTTATGAATTATATTTTTGAATTGTTGTAAGCCACTTAGGCCGATCCTTAGAGATTGATAAGGCAGGCAATAAATGTAACAGAAGATAGAAAGTGGAGGCCATGTTAGAATATTTCTGGACAGAACAATGGTGCCCATTTCTAATAGCTTTATTGGGCCTAGAGAAAATTGGATTCTGTAAGGGTTGACTCTTTTCCCTTAGATCAAAGAATCATCCAAGAGCATTGTGGTACTGGAGCTACTGAGAACACACAGGTCCCTTTTTCAGAAGTGCTCCCTGTTAAGTAATCTCAAAAGCTTATGTGTACTAGAACATTTTTAGATTATTCTTATTATTGCTCCAATAAAAGTAATCGCAACCTGCACATAATCCAGAAATGTAATCTTCCCTCTTCTGGGTGTTTTCTTTTGGATGCCAGGCACTTAGAGTGCCCTTTCACCCCTGTTATGAAGATTTATGTGGCACTGCCACAGAGCCACCAATAATTTGCATGTTCTGTTTTCCTTTTGAACCTCGTAACTTCCACTTCAAAGATTTTGTTGTTGATTTTTTTTTTTTTTTTCATTTTGTAGTGACATTTTTCCGGGCCTTGACTTCTTTTTTTTTTTTCATGTGAACTCTTTCTCTGACTTATGTAAGAATTTTTTGGCATATACTTTTTAACCCCTGTTCCATCGGCTACCAGAACTTGGGAGCTCATTCAGGATCGGTGGCTTAAGTAGACACCACATGCTCCTCGGGTTCTTTCCTGATGGGGGGAGGGCAGTAACATCCTATAGGGGTGGCCAACTCCGGTTCTCGAGAGCCACAAACAGGCCAGGTTTTCAGGCTAGCCACAATGAATATGCATGAGACAGATTTGCATGTCCTGCCTCCATGACATGCAAACCTGTCTCTTGCACATTCATTGTGGACAGCCCGAAAACCTGACCTGTTTGTGGCTCTCAAGGACCAGAGTGGGCCACTCCTGACATAGTAAAATAGTAGTAAATGATGGCAGAAAAAGACCTAAATAGCTCGTCAGTTTCCCCAGCAAGGCTTTTTAGGGTTGTAACTGCTGCTCCGTGCAGGTTACTCCCACGCCTTCTGCTTAGGTTTGTAACTGCCTCTCTATGCATGCTACCCTAGTGCTTTATTGTCATCTTAGGGATCCTTTCTGTTTATCTCAGGCCTTTTTGAATTCTGGTACCATTTGTTTTTCTCCATCACCTCCATTGGAGGAAGGGCATTCCAGATATCCCTCACCCTCTCCATGAAAAAGATATTTCATGAGGCCTTGGAACTTCATATCATGCTGCCTAATTCCCTAACTTACCTTCTGTTGAAAAAGGTTTGCCTCGTGTACATTTCTAATACCTTTCAGGTAGTTAAACGTCGATATCCTAGGCCTCCTCTCCTCTAGGATTTACATTTTCAGATCCCCCGAGCCTCGTCTCATGTGGCTTCTGATGCCTTTCCCTTGCCTCTCTTTGGCCTGCCTCCAGTCTCTTATCCTTCTTGCGATGCGCTCCCCAGAGCAGAGCACAGTATTCCAGGTGAGGCCTCACCAATGACCTGCGCAATGGCGTTGCCATTTAAGTTTTTCTGCTGGTTATGCCTCTCCCCGTGCAACCCCAGCGTTCTTCTGGCTCTAGCCACCTCCCTCTCCCACCGCTTCACTACCTCGAGATCATCAGTCACCGTCACCCCCAGATCTCTGGCCCGGCTGTTGTGCATCAGCTTTTCGCCCGCCATCACATATATCTCCTTTTGATTTTTACACCTTAAATGCATGACCCTGCTCTTTTCTTGCATTGAATCTCAACTGCAAAGCGCTTGATCACTCCTCAAGCTTCTTTTGCAGTTTGGCTTCACCCTCTCTGACGCATCCGCTTTGTGGCAGATTTTAGCGTCATCTGCAAAAAAAGACAGACTTTTCCTTCTAGCCCTTGCACGATGCCCGCCCCACTGTTAATTTAATTTGTACAAAATGGTGCTGGCCAGGCCCAGATCCAGGACGGTAGCACTAGATATAGGAGAGATGAATAATGGCACTAGCGTACCGCCAATGAGACAGGCATGACCAGGGATTGCTCCTGCCCCATTAAGAAATAAAAATATGGTAAGAGGGTTCAAGGGGATGTGGGGGATTGGAGGGAAGACCTGGGAAGCTTTTTTTTTTTTTCTTTTCTCTTTTCTTTTCCAAAGAAACCCAACATTTTTTTTTGCCTTGTTTTTTTCCCATTTCATTTTCAATCCATTTTTTAAACAGAGTTTCTTTAATTATTTTCATTTTAAATAAACAAAATGAAACAAGCAACAAAGAAAACCTAAAAAACCCAAACTCTCCCTTGGCAAGGTGCTGAGCACTAACCCACTTGTTGCAGGGTTAGAAAACACGGATGCTGTGTTGGGGCTTGGGGGGGTGATTCCAGCTATTGGAAATCTAGATTCTTGTTGGAATATTACAGGAGCGGACTGGGAGGGAACTTCCTAAACCCCCCCCCTAGCTAACCTGCCCCCCTTTTCCCCTATCCACCCTGACCCCTAAAACCCTGTTACCTACCCTTTTTTTTTGTGGGACTTACCTGCTCTCCGGAGCAGCAGTAAGTTGCGCGGGTCCCAGCACGCGCAGCAATGGGACAGTGCCTTAGTGGCGCTTTCCCAGCCCGCCCACGTCCCGCCCACACCCCGCCCAGACCCCACCTCCGGCCTGCCCCTTTTTCGGCAGGTCTTACTTCTGCGCGTACCGGGAGATACGCACGTAGCCGTGGGCCTTTGAAAATGCGTGCGGTGTGTGCATGGCCAGGCCACTCGCGTATCTCCCGGTATAGTCCTGCGCTGGCATTTTAAAATCCGGCCTTTAGTGAATGTGGTCAGTTGAGCTTGGGGTTTGATGAGTTGGGAGCTGTTTTGCTCCTGTGCTGGTTATGGATTGGGGGGGGGGGGGGGGGATTGGTCTTTTTCCAGTGCATCCCTTGCCTGGTAGGGTCTATCCCTTTCTGAGAGTAGAGATAACTGTATTAAGACTTTTTTCACAAGATTTGTGGTTGTGGCCGGCTGACTCCTGCTCCTGCTGGTGAGGCGACCCCTATAACCACAGGGCAGGAGGGATGAGGCCTGTACATACGTTTCCAGGCAGTGAGAGCACTACGGCGACTCCTCGCCCACTGGTGAAGTTCTGGATTTTGTGCAAAGTTGCGTTTTTAGTGAGAAGGTTTTTGTACCACCCCCTCCTCACTGGAGAAGGAATTCAGAAGAAAAGAGTTCAAGATTGACTTGGACACCCCACCAGCTCTCCACCCTAGGGAACACAGGACACAAGCTGGGAATATCCAGGTACAAGATTTTTTGAGATTTCTGTGAAACCCCTCAACAGGTTTCCATTTCTAGCTGAGACATTTGCCCACACCGATTACTAAGGGGTGAGCTGTCTCCGGACTGTAGTGAACAGGAAGCGTACAGGAGAGAGAGAGAGAGAGAGTTTTCCATGTAGGGCCCAGACGGAGCCCAGATGTGAAGCAATACAAGTAACCTATTGATCAGACAATTATTTTAATTCTGCTAAATCAAAGTAAAGTGTATTGAACACCCACTCTGTGTCCTGCCTGTTCCTGAAGTACAAACACCAAGAAAAGTGACAGCAACAGACCTCAGGGAGGATTCCCGTTCATCGCCTGGGCTGAAAGGTTAAGCCTTCCCCCCATAGAAAGAATCCACTCCTTGGGACTTGGTAGAATTGGGGAAGGTAGCCCCAAGAGAAATTCCTTTCTGTGCCCTTTGGAACAATCAACGCCATGAAAAAAGAGTTGGACCCTGACATTCACCAATAGGGAAAAGTGGGCTGATAACTGCCCCAACCTTTCTTTTGCCACCCACCCAGATTTATTACCTCGGGTCTGGCCAGGTCCCCCCTTGGAAAGAGAAGGGCGCAGGGCCCCTGAACGCCACTAACATCAGCACGTTTAAATTATTCTCCAACAGCAGAATTGTGACTTGATTCACCCCACGGGTGCTTTGCTGCCATAATATTAGAAAACAGACTGACAGTGGCCTCCGCTACACCTACAATTACCCTGTGGGACCTACTTCAGAAGGACTTTGTGAAGTATTTCCCTGCCACTCAGCCAGTCTCACTGAGAAATCAGAACAATAGGACAGGCACTTTCCTCAACATCAGGATGGTCTGTTCCCAGCCTTCGTAATCAGGATCACAGTTCTGTGTGAATTTCCCGAGCTGAGTAAGGGCAGATTGGGGGACATTCAGTTCTGGGCTGTGGAGATGGCCTCCGGTTGGTGCTGTGACACCTTCCAGGCGAGGGCCCTGTGAATTCTCCGGTGTACTTCTGTGTACTCCGACGATCGCACTGTATGATTAAAACCATAATTATTATTATCATCTACAACTCGCTAGCTTCTAGGAGATGAAGAAAGCTTTACTGCCCACAGGGAGAAGAGACACCCTTTTAATTTTCTTCTTCCTCATTAAATCCCACCAGATGGAGGGCCGAGCGGAAGCACAAACTCGTTCCTTAAGCATATTTTAGCATCGAGGGCCTGTCTTTTGGAAGGGTCGTCTACAAATCTAAATCAACGAAAGAAAAAGAAATAAACAGCATGCAATCAAGAAAAGGATTCACTTTGCCTTTGCTGCAGAGCGGGAGAGCATGAAAAACGCCTTTTACTTCCTCCCCGCCGATGTCTGAAACTATGCCAGGGCAGTAGCAGAATGGACTTGGACAAGAAATGCTTCTAAAACCACCACGGCTCGCAAAGATCCTTCGAAATATCAGCTCGATTATTTCTTGAGTACTTTGCTTCCTCTTTCGGTCTCCTCTCTCTCTCTCTGCACTTCCTTCCTGTTCTCATCTGCTGCACGTTTTTATAGGTTTTACATTTTGGAGTAAAAAGGTTTACCCCATTGACTCTGACCACCACCACCTAGCACCCTTTTCAAATCATTTCTTTCCCCGTTTTAAGCTGCTTGGGCTTTGTCTCCTTCGAAAATCCCCAACTGGCAAAAATATTCCCCCCCTCCCAAAATACTTGTTTTTTAAAGTGTGTGTTGGGGGGAGGGGGCGGAATATCCTGCTTTAGGCCGAAAGCTGAGAGCAGGGAAATCAACACCCAAAATGCCATCGTAAGTATAAGTACAATATTCTTTTCTGGGATGTGCGTCTCGCTCTTCTCCAGGTTGCATGGCTAAGGCCTTGTTTTCCCACTTGCGGCCTTTGCTCTGTGTATCCAGAGCCGACAACCAGGATCCCCTGCACTTGCCCTGATAATTCATAGGAATAGAAAAAGAAACCCCGGTATTTTTTTTTTTTGGGGGTGGGGAAGGGAAGGGAAGGCGGGAAGTGCAGATGGGGGCTGCAAAGGCTTTTCAAACATCTGAAGTAAAAACCAGTTTGCTAATTGCTGTCTAGACACTTTATGGCCGCAATAAGATCAAAACCCAGAATACTGAGGTTTCTCTGGTATGAAACGTTTCAGACTCAACAATCGTTTTACTGCATGTACGGATCTCTTGATTTATAAGGCAGTCAGCTGGGTAATAAACTTCCATCATACTTCAGTGGGGACGATTTCACTCCTCCTTCCTATTTCCCTGTTATTAATCCTTCCTCCTACTTCTTTTCAAATTCTTTTCCTCCATCTCATAGCAACAGCTTCTTACCTTCCATCTCCCTACCATATAATGTGCAACTGGGACTCGTGCAGCCCATGCATGGGGATCATATACACTGCAGTATCAGCCTGTTGGCCAGGAATATATGTAAAAAAAACAAACATAAAAATCCCACTGTAATGTTTTAACTTCCGAGGGATGAAATGAACAGAGGCAGGCAGGTTAGTGTACTGGCGCGGGAGGTCTAAGGAAGCCTGCACGTCTTGTCCGAAACCTAATTGCCAAATCACAGTAGCAAAAATTATGTAGACAATAGGCACTTCACCTCTGCCACACACCAGAGCATTACCATTTTATAAATGCACGGACTGCAGCAAAAATCCATTTCTCACCTAGCGATTCTCCAGACCTGGTGAATTCATTTGCAAGCATTTTGAATTCACCGTAAGGGTGACCTGTGGTAGGCTTAGGGCTGAGGAGGAGTCCGACAAGTCACATTTAAAGAAGGCCTTTGGAAATTGCTACAATATATGCCCACTGAACTGTCGACATGTTTTCACCCGCGCCAGTTGCACTTATGCAGGTAAATGTGATTTTGAAAATTGCTACGATAGCAGGTTACATTTACAAGCGTAGCTCCTTTGAAAATTGCCTGCTTAGTGAGCGGATATGATCTCACCTGTGAGCATTTCCAGTCCCCTTCAACAGGTCCATTATAGGAATCTGTGAGTGACCTTATCAATCACCCAGACAATGCCCTCAGATCCTCCTTTAAGCTCCTTTTGCTTACTCTGTGGAAGATCTTAAGTCTTCCAGACTACTTTTTAGGTCTGAAAGGAACATAATCATTGCTTCAACAAGATGTTGCTTCTTCCCCGGAGGGTCATTTGCTGGCTTGCACTTCACGGGAGTTTTGTGTGTGTGTGTGTGTGTGTATGTGTGTATGTATGTATGTATTTATTTATTTATTTATTTAGCATTTTTATATACCGAAATTCATGTAACAAAGTGTGTGTGTGTGTGTGTATATGTGTTTGTGTGTGTATGTGTGTGTGTGTGTGGGGGGGGGCTTTGCCATTCTACCCTTCAATCATTTTTTCCCTGCGTATTCTAATGACTGGCAGTCTTTGCTTGATTTGTTTTGTTTTGTTTTTTCTTTAATCAATTTCTTGAGAATATGCAACCTTTTCTCTTTCCTCTATAAATCCATTTCGGTGCATTAAAGAACTAAAGCTTGACTGATGTTCCAGCCTTCCTCGTTGTCTTGGTGACACGATGCTGGGTCCTACTCTTGTATTCATCAAATGAAGCACATGCAGAATGGCACGATTGTATTTCAGAAAATATCACTCCTCACACAGTCTGTATTTGACTGCTAATTCTCCTTAGGGGGACTGAAAATTATTTTTTTACCCCCTAAAATACTGGTGGCAAAACAGCTGCATGCCTCTTCTTTCAGGGGTACAAAATAAGGCCAGCCCTATTCCATCCCATGCTGAAAATGCATGTTGGTAAATATCCTTCAGTAGCAGGAGCTAGCCTCACAAAAAAGTGTTTTTAATTAACTGGATACAGATGGCTCTTTGTTGGTCACTGGAATGTAGCATAAACACACCAAGTGATCTTGCTACACTGAAGCAACAGGTAAAATACCACATCCTGCTAAGTGGCAGTTAAGTACAGGGTCTCTGCAAAATATGCCGATAGCACCACTTAAAAGGGTATTGCATACCTGATGACCTAGTCCACCAGCCCTTGACTAGTTTAAGGTTTGCATTTTTGTTTTGTACACAACAACACTAGCAAAATGATTTGTATAGATTTCTGAGATGGCAGCATGTACATTTTCTTTTTTTTTAGAGTTGGCATAGGCAGTCTTTGTTTTAAATTCCCTTTCCCCTTGTATGATGGCTCTTCCAGTCCTGTTTTTCTTAGTACTCGTACTTAGTACTTTATTTAGTACTAGTACTTTACTTGTACTAATAATTCAAATACTTGCAAAGGGACATGACTGACTTAAGTCCATTCCTAATCAATTAACAATTATTAGCTAGGTAGACTTGGGGGATCACCACCTATTATCCAATATAATTCAATCCAAGTGGATTTATAATTCCTGCTTTTTCTATGATGCTCAAAGCAGCTAATAACAGAGTAATAAAAATACATAAACATCGTACATAATGCTTCTAGGAGTGATAAGGGACTGATCTCCCCATGAGGATCAGGTTCTTCCAAGAGACCTGGACTGGTCACTGGAAGAGACAGGATGCTTGGCTCAATGGACTGTTGGTTTGACCCAGTCTGGCATATTTTATGTCCTTAGTGACCTGGAGGCATCTGCTAATTCTAATTCTGTATCAGCAGAGTATCAAAATACTGTAATTACAGGACAACTTTCAAATCTATTCACGTTACTGGATTTGCACATGTAAATTAACATGTGGAGATTTATCCTAGCATTTGGTTGCTACACAGTTGTACAAAATACCACATATTTCAGTTCTGAAAATGCCATGTATGTTTCTGGGTACACGAGTATTTGCGATGCACTGCAAGCGTGTACTTTACCTATTTTATAAACATACGTGCGTATATTTTACATGTGAAAAAATATTACGTCTGCGCAAAAGACTGATTTATATGCGCAGGCAAGTATATTTTAAAATATGCATGCATGTTTAAAATCACCAGTTTGCCGATACATTCACCAGTTCATTCGGTCCATCTCTAGTTCACCGAGACCTTCCCAGTACTTAATCCTGAACTCCCCTCCAGTTCACCCAGATCTTTCACCTAAAAATAGCAGAAAACAGACGAGTCTGATATCAGTTGCACTAGATAATTAGCAGATGTAAAATTGCACAAATAGGGCCTGATATTCAAAAACATTTACACACTTAAAATTGGGTTTTACACGTGCAAATGCACTTTACCCATGTAAGTGAGCTTTTAAAAATTGCTACAATACATGCCCTTAAATTGCCCATAGGATTTACCTGCCTTAAGTGCACTTAACACAGGCAATGGCTTTTGAAAATTGCTGTAGTAGAATGTTACATTTACACGCGTAACTGCTTTGAAAATTCACCTGTTACCAAACGTACTCACATAAGTCTCTTATAAAATAGCAACTTAAGAGAGTAAATCCTGCCCTGGAACACCCATAAATCGCCTTGTTTTTGTGCTGGTACACGGAACCGAAATATGCATATATTTTTGATGTTTATATAATAGCATGTACGCGAATATAAGCTACTCATGCATGTATATGCTGCTTTTCCAGGCATAACCTCTTTGAAAATTTACCCAACAGATTTTTGCAGATTAACTAGACTTTTACCCATGTTTAACATTTCACATAATCAACTGAAATCTACTGTATGGTCCAATACTTTGAAGTGGATGTGAAACACAATTTATGTCTCTGTATTTATTTGTACTTTCACCTGAAACCAAATTTACCATTTCTTTTCTTTTCATTTCATTTTAAAAACAAAACAAAATTCAAAGGAAGAAAATTTCATTTGTTTTTCTTTTTTTTGTTTGTTTGTTTCATTTTTAAGAAAAAGTAGTAATAACAGCCAGCTCAGGGTTCTTTTTCCCCCGTTGTAAAAATTGTGATTCTAAAATATAAAACAAAGTGCTGCCTGGCATTTTTTTTCCCTATTCCCCTACCCACCTGGACTCCTCCTCCATCAAGCTTAGCTACAATTGTAGGCATCTTCACAGGGCAGGCGTGATCCCCAGATGCTCCTGCCCAGCGCTGGCGAATGCTGAGGCTGACATTATTTTATTCCACACCAAAATGACACCGGCTTCAGGAACCGCTGGTGCCATTTTAAATAGAGTACTGGCTGGACAGGAGCATCTGGGGGTCGTTCCTGACCCGAGAAGATGCTTACGATTGCGGGTAAGATGGGGGTGGGGGGCGGTGCAGATTCTAGGTGCACAGGGGAATCGGAAAAAGGCCCTGCAGGACTTTCCCTTAATTATTAGAAGCATGATTTTTGTAGTGGGCATTCCTGGACTGGCTGCCGATGCCTTTTGCTTTTTTTTTTTTTTTTTAAATGAAACACCCTATTCTTTAAACATAAACAAAACAAAATTAGAAACAACATAAAACAAAACGGAACAAAAACCCCACCCATGAAATGGAATGAAAAAAAAAACAAAAAAACAACAAAACACTTGCACTCCCTGCACTTGTTTTATATATTACTATGATCCCTTAAAGATAATAATATTTTTTTTCTATTAGAAAGTAATTTCCTCCCTCAGGTACACTTGTTCTCCTGGCTTGGCCTCGATCGGGCCCACCTTTTCTTATCCCGGTGCAAAGCCAGTAGTACAGGACTGGCATCTTGATGGGTCTCAGTGGGAGGGTAGGGGCTGAGAGTGAGAGAGACGCAGGGAACAGAAAATGTAATTTGTGATCTAGGTTTGCCCTCCCCCCCCCTTGCCTCCAATGTATGGCAGAACTAATGGGTTTGTAAAAATGTATTCACCACCAGAGAGAGAGAGGGGGGGGGGGGGGGGGTGTACCACTACATGCTGCACTATACCCATGCCAAAGCATTTCAGTGCATCTGAGCACTTGTTTTCCTCTCTTAAAATACTCCTTTAAGGCCAAGCTGATCAAATTGGTAACAGTTCTTAACAAATTTGTTAGCTTGGGGGATTATATTTTTTACAAACTGAAATTGATTTGGGGTATTTGTTTTGAGCGAGGATTTGTTAGCATTGAATCAGAGACTGCTTTATGCTGCTAAGTCCATTCTCATACATACGGGCCCACAACGGATTATTTTTCTTACTTCCTTTTTTTTTTCTGTGAATTACGAGCAAGGCATTCATTCACTTTTGCTACACAGAATCACAGGTTGGCCTGCAAATAGCAGGGGACATTCTCTTTAGCTCAGCAGCTCAATCAACTGGAAGGTAATTTTGCAACATCCTGGGTAGCTTGCAGGGCCAACACATGCATTAGTTACATCAGTGTTCGAAGGGAACCTGCACACCTACGTCTGCTTTGAAAATGATCCCCGCTGAAAGTGCCAGCATAAGTTGTACCTGATATCTGCAGCGCATACACGTCTTGTAGCAAACTAATGCACTTGGATGTTAACTTTAAAATGTGTGCGTACACGCCTACATATGTGCATGTGTGGGCACAAGCACATGTGCGCTGGAATTGTTTATTGCTCATGCATGTGCACGTGATTATCTATATAATTTGCCTAGTGCGCCTATGTGTGCTCCTAATTTTAAGCGGTTACACGAGGAAACGTTATTTGCGCATTTTCCTTAGGGCTTGTCGGCTTTTACACGCTCAAGCGAGCACATTTTATAACCTGCGCGCTTCAAGGAAATTCCCAGCTTTACCAATCAGTCCACCAGTCAGCCCAGGCTATCTCTAGGTCATCCAGACCCCTCTGGTTCTTACCCAGACCCCTCACCCAGTCAGTTTTTTTGGCTATAACAAGTTTCATTCAGACTTACACCTGAAAAAGAGCAGAAGTAAATATGTGCAGGTAACCCGAAGTGCGCTGCATTCGCAGGTTAGAAAATCACAATAAATGCATGCAAATGTTGGCCCTGCCTCAGAACGCCCCCTCACCCACCCCTGTTTCCCCGTTCTTTAATACGATGAAAGATATTTGCGCATCGGTACTTGCATGTGTATGCACGAGGTTTCTAAAATAGCCCTAGCATGCATGAGTGCTATTTGCGTGCATTTCGGCGACTTTCTGCGTGCACCTCGCTTTTAAAATCCACCTTATACTTTACAAAATCGAACAGGACGCACTTAGGTGAAAAAGTCGACCCACTCCTCTGCCCTCGGACACCTCTGAAGAGTCCTAGGTAACTGTCGTGCGAACATGAAATGGGCAGAAGTTTACTCTCATGCCGTGACTTATGTACCCCCTTTATCAAAAAGCAAAAAAGTGTGAGCTATTCGGCCACCAATTACAGGGCAGAGAATAAGAGGGGAAACTTAAGCAATGTTAAACCTGAACCGAGGTCACGATGCCACTGCATGGAGAACTCTGCAAATGGCATCTCAAGAGCTAAAACCCCAAACTAGTGCACCTTATTTGAAATAGTGCGAGCTGTTTGGCATTTTAGTGCACGAAGCACCTGGCCCGGATTTAGGGATAAGCAACATAGACAACTTCCCAGGGTACTAAATTTTGAAGGCACTAAATACCCAAGCTAATGAGGAGCCAGCTTCTGCTTGCCGTAGTGCCAGGTGCCAGCGCAGCTTCAAAGGGGCATCCATCGCCACGGCACTGCCTATGGGCACCACAATCTTAAGCCCATCCCTGCAAAGCACTGTTTGCAAAGATTTTTTTTAAATTTATTTATTTCACCTTTGCACAGAGCAGGGCTCCCCAAATTGTAGGTCGGGACCCCAAGTAGGGTCACAGAACCTTCGGCTGGGGTCACAGGTACCTCAGATGGCAGCGATCTTCAGGCACCAGCACCAACGACAGCAGCATTAGTGGTGGAAGCCAGCATGTGCTTCGCAGGCCCAGCAGTAACTGCCCTTGTGGGAGCTTCTGCGGTAACAGGAAACCCTGCACAAGGAGGGATCAGGGCTGCTGCAGGATCCGTCAGCTTGTACTAGCCCACAGGCCCCAGGCTACCTTTCCTTAGTATTGCTGTTGCCGCTTGTGGATCACTTTCGGGCTTGGGGCCAGCCATGAAGGGAGAGGAGGGTTCGGTGTGCATGGGTCAGTGGAGATTGCCACTGCTTCTCTCTTCTCACCCACCACTGCCCCTGTCATCAGCCTGCCCTCTCTTCCCACCAGTTGTCATCCACCTTTGGCCCAGAGCCCGAAGGAAAATGTTCTGCTTACCCTGGCCAGGGGAATGCTTGGAGGATGGGCCAACTTAAGGAAGAGGTGAGATACAGGAAGGTTTTTGGGGGGCTGGATAAAGCGGAACAGGATTGGCCGTGGAGGATGAGAGAGGGGGGAATGATAGAAAATCAACTGGGGGATGTAAGAAAAGGTTGGGGACTGAGAGGGGATCAGCGGGGGGTGGGGGGGGGTTTGGAGGTGAGGCTGGGAGTTGAGAGGGAATGGGGATGGGGTGAGAGGGAGGGATGATAAGATCAGTTGAGGGTTATAAGAAGGGCTTGGGATGGAGGTTAGGAGAGGAGGCTGGAGGGGGTGGAGATTGATTGTGGAACAAGTGAAGTGCAGGGGCAGGTGAGAAGGAGGGACTATTTGGAAGGGGACTGCACCCTTGCTAATTTGTTCTGATCATCCTCTGGGGTGCTGTGAATTTTCAAAATTGGGCAAAATGGGGTCACACTAGATAAACATTTGGGACGCCCTGGCATAGAATAGCATTTTGCACAATAGTTTTCCATATGCAGAATCGTACTCAAATGAATAGTTAATGAGCTATTGTGATGTAAAGTCATGCAAAGTGCTCATTGATTATTATTTGGTGTTTGTCAAAACAAATTACACCTCTTTGTGGTGGAGTTGTTGTTTTTGCAAAATTTCCTGCAACACAATTTCTCCTGTGGTTTTTCTACTGGGCTTATTTGCATATAAATGCTGGTAGAAATATCTCATGTCCTATTTCATTCAGTAGCGTATGAGACTCCTTGTGCTATATACATTTTAAGGAAGTAGGAACATAAAAAGTGCCATGCTGGGCCAGGCCAAGGTCCACTGAGCCCCGCAACTTGACTTCGACAGTGGCCAATGAATCCGGATCATAAGTACCCGGCAGATCCCAGAAAGGAGATCTGTTTCTTGTTCTAAAGCAGACAGAAGCTCTGCCCATTTTGTTATACAATATACACCCCAAGGAAGTGGGTGTTGAGCAAACATTCCTGCCCTCTTTCCCCCACAGGCAGTCTCTTCTCCCCGGATAACTGGATTCATTTCCGGTTACTTGCTACACAGTGAACACGGCAAGAGTTTTGGGCCTTGGTTTTCAGAGGGACATACATGCATAAAGCGTGTAAGCGGTGCTTTACACTGGGGCATTGTACGTGGAAAAGCGGCAGGCGAAATCTCAGTTTTGCACGTATTTTTTTTTACCAGCTCTGCCAAGAGACGTTCTGGGAAGTGAGGGGGGATCCGGGGGGGGGGGGGGGGGGTGCGTCAGAGTCCGGGAGGGGAAAGGATTTGCATGCATCTTTTCAATTTTCTAAAGTATGCGCTTAAGTGTACAGGTAGAAAGCTCCACCTGCTCTGAGGAGCCTCTGACTTTCTGTGCATTATGTCCGGACGCCCTTCCCAGGACGTCCTGCAAATCTGCCACTTTCTGACTTTGTGCATGTTAAAGTCCACTTTGAAAAACCCCAGGCCCGGGTCTGCAGGCTGGCTGAGAACCACCCTCTTCTGTGGACTTCCACGCCTTTCCTGTGTGGCTCCAGGCTTTTGTTGAACCTTGCTGGTTGTTTTTCCCTTCTTTCATTGCATAGCAACAGGACAAATCTCAAAAGCCTTTCAATCCACCGAAGACAAGAGAAACCACCAATTATTTTTTTTTCCATCGAAATTTAAAGTCTTGCAGAAAATGAAAATATAAGAACATGATGCTTGAAGCATTGCTATTAATTGCATTTGTTTATGAAATATTATCAAATGTCTATGATGAAAATAAAAGGAATTCCCTTAATCCTGTTCATTTCTGGCCTAAAAGTTGCTTAAACATTGAGGAATACAATCTGTTTAGGATGTGCATCTTGCTTCTTGTAAAATCCAGAGAGCAAACATGAAGAAGGGGCAGGCTTATACTTTTAAATAATTACATTATTTATAGAATTATAATATATGCATTATTTATAATCATAGGCAGCAAACGCAGGACTCTTCGAGCAGTGCTTGGCAGAAGAAGTCAGCATGGACCTAGCTTTTCTCTTCTTGTTTGTTCACGTTGCTGGAGTGCCATTTGAAGCGGCTCTGGCCATCCTTAGTGAGGTCTTTCAAGTTATTAAATGTTTAATTCTAACAACATCATTTCTTCCCAAGACGCAGTTTAGACTCTCACTGAGACCAGTACAATGTAACCTCTGGGAAGCTAATCTCACCATTTGCAGAATTACAACAACAACAAAAAAAAAAAAGAGAGACAATAAAACCCAGAGAGATGAAAAGAGATTGCAGGGTTAAAATACTATTTGCTCCTCTGTTGGAAGTGAAATTGTCCATTGATATGAGCGGCTATGATAATACCACAAGTCTTTGATCCAAATATTCAATTGTCTTTCCAGCTCCTATAATCAGGGGCAAACATGTTAAATGTCTTTGTTTGATCCTACTTGGAGGGGAGTAGGAGGGAGAGAGGAATCCATGTGGCATTGTTAACACTTTAAAAAAAAAAAAATCTTATTTCTGTGGTTTTCCAAAACTCTGGAAATTAATTTATCTTCAGGAAAGGAGCAGTAAACAATTCCCTATCTGAGGGTGTGCTCAGCTTAAGCAAAGCACAGACCATAGCTCAGCAACCAAGAGCTGAAAACAATAATCGCGGACCCCCCCCAGGGTCCCCGTGGCAGCACCAGCGTAAGCGCTGCGGTAATTTAGTAAATTCCATCACAAAATTTCCAACATTCTGCGAAAAGAAAAATGATATAAGGTGTTACCTTACAATTGGACTAATGTAATACATTCTGCATCAATTTGCATACATTTACATATTAAACAAGCAACTTTTATTGTGCTTTATAAAGCCTTTTTCAGTCTTTCTTATGTCATTTAATTTTGCTCTCTTTTTAGTGTTTTTGGGTGTGGGAAAAGGTGTCTTGCTGACTGGGGCAGGGAAGTGAGGAAGAGGGAGTGGTCTAGGATCTTGGGGAGGAAACGGGTGCCTTAGGGCTGAAGGATGGAGGGAAAGAGAGAGGGAGGAAGGGGGGGGGGGGGGCAGGATCAGACTGGATCCGAAAGGGGAAGGTGAGGATGAAAAGAAGAGGTGAGAGCTATAAAATCTAAATAAATAAATAAATAAATGTGGGGAGGGGAGGAACAGGGAAGAAGGGTCAGCGATGAGAGAGGTTGGGGAAAGGGGTATTCTGGACTGGGGGAGGATTCCCCTTCTCCCTCCCTGGCCACCTGGTGCCTATCTCCTCTCACATATACACAGCCCAGTGCCTAGGACACTCTTCTCGCTTTCCCTCTCTCACACCCCAGACAGTAATCTCCTCTCTCACGCAAAGCCCTGCCCAGCCCCCATATCCTTTCACGGTCACCTGCCCTATCTGCTCCCTACCTGCTCCACCCGCCTTGTGATTTACCCCTGCGATGGGCTCGCAGCTGCTGCCCCTGTTTCCCTCCCCCCCCCCCCCCCGACTCACCCTCGTTCTTCTGCAATTCCGTGGCAAGGGCTGAATTTTGCAGGGGGAGACCAGGGCACCCCTGACCCATATTACACCTGGAGGAGCCGGAGGTTTCTAAACTTTCAGCCTTGCAAGTGTCATCCGTAAGATCTTGAATGTGGAGAGGAAAGGGCCAGCTCCGCGGCTCAGTGGAAGAGCAGGGTTTAACTCCCTCAGAGGCAGCACTCACAGCCCCTGGTGAGGAATCCCAGCCACTGCAGTGTTGGCCTGTGTGGGCTGGGAGGGGGTATAAAAGAGGGGGGAACATTTCCGGGGGTAATTCTTAATGAAGGCTCCCGGTGCCGTTGCCTAACAGAGACCACTTCCAATTGAGAGGCCAATGATGCAAAGCTTTTGATAACATCACCCCCTTTACCTACCTATCCGCTCTTCTCTATCCTTTTCTCTTCTCTTAGCCTCTTTTATTTAATCAGTTATTTGTTATAATGTAACTTTTTCCTTCCGATTTCTCTTCCTTTTCTTCCCTTTCATTTTATGTAAACCGATCTGATGTCCATATGAACTTCGGTATATGAAAGTGTTTAAATAAATAAATAAATAAATAAATAAAATAAATAAACCTTTGGTGTGTGAATCCGTGCAAAACACCCAGGGCCAGCGCCTCCATTAGGCAAACTAAGTGGTTGCCTGGAGCGCCAACATTTTGGGGGTGGCAAAATCTTGCAAGCGTGAGGCACTGAGAGGTGCTCTCCAGACCTATTCCTGCCAAAGAAGGGAGAACTGTGTCGGAGCTGCTGCCAATAGGGAAGCTGGGGAGAGGGGGCGCACGACCGAAGGTTTGCCAAGGGCACCGAATACTCTTGCGTCAGCCTTGAAAACGTGTACAGAAATGCCGGCGCTAGAGGCTTGGGCACGTTTTTGTCCATGCAGGGCCTGTTTGCAAAAAACATTCACTGGATGGCCTCTTAAGCCCCGCTACGTGCGTGAGTTTGCAAAAAAATTCTGAGTTAACTCCATATCGCGATGCAATATCGTGCAAAGCCGCTCTTTCATCCCGAATTCGGTGAAAACCCAGGTGGCAAAGGGGCTATTGCAGGCCAGTTTTAGATGCCCAGGTTCATTTGTGTACGATTCCCAGTGGAGAAAATATTGCGTGGAAAATCGTGACGTCCACGCAAAAAAACCCAACACAACTATGTAGCTTAGCTCAATGGAAGGCCAAAGAACTGGCAGAAACTGTTGAGTCAAAAAAAAAAAGGTCAGGGAAAAGCACATGGGCTATATCCATTCCCGCTCCTTCACGCCATGCGTAACCCTCCACCTTACAATATCTGTACACATAATGTTACTGCTGCAAAGACATTAAAATGACGGCATTACTGCTATGTGCTATGGGTATCATATTCTGTTATATTCCTTGTATGCAGGTACTCCAAGATTTGATTTCTGTATTTCATCATAGATTTTAAATGTGTCTGCTTGCCTACAAACTCAAGGCAGAAGTGATTTTTGTACAACGCATCCAAAGTTATAAATAACTCGGGCTTGGAATTAGCACATAAGTGATTACTTCAGTCAAAACTACTCAGGCAGTTAAATAATAGGACATCTCAGAATTAAACATTTCTTTCTGCAAAACTGTGCCAAGAAGACAAGGCCTGTGGGATCATAAATTGTCCTTTGACCTTTCAACACTTTACAGGCCTTCATCCAGCTGCGACAATAGGACAAGGGAGGACTTTTAGCAGCTCATTAAGATTTTTTTTTTTTTTTTTTGCCAAATGCAAATAATAAAAGGGAGCCTTGAAAAGGCTGTCTCATTTTTATTCAAAATAGGTTTCTATAGAATATAAAAAGATGCCATAAAATGGAAATCAGAGCCATACCTCGTTCAGTAATCTTCAATTGTCTTGCTCGATTTCCATATGCTAGGTTTGCAAACTGAGGGGTCTGAAGGGGTGAACTGCTGAAGGCTGTAGCACTGGTTAATGAAAAGCTGACGGATTTCATGTACAGGATATGCCACTGTATAGTAACACTGGCGACTCTGTCAGACGCAGTTTACAGTCCCAATACACTGCAGCTTCTTCGCCTTTAAGCCCTTCCCCTGTGCGAGAGTGTATGTTTATATTGTTAAGGCAACGCTTAATGTGCTTTTAAATCTTTCTAGTCCTCTAATCGCAAAGAGGAGTAGGTAGGCCATAAACTGTTAGAGTGATTAATTTTGCGCCTGTATCATGTTCATTTCTTTTTCTTTACTTATGTATCAAATTTATACACGCCTTTCTCAAGGCTCAAGGCATGGTGCAGCCTAAGAAATAAATCAAAGACACAAAATCAAAACATAGCATTTTATGTTAAGACCTTTCTGTTTATCGGTTACTGTGTTTAAACTGTGTTTAAACTGTTTTATGTAAAGCTGGTTGCTAATTTATTGTTTCACTGTAAACCGAGGTGATGTATTGCTATACGTACCTCGGTATAAAAGAATCCATAAATAAATAAATAAATAAATATTAAATAAAAGCCATAATCAACACAACATTTTGTAAAATGGTTTTTTTTTTGTTTAAAAAACGTATAATGTCAGACTTTTTTTTAGCAAGACCCTAAGGATAACTCTATCCATCTAATTATCTATCTTTCTATCAATCTATCTATAAAGAAATAAAGAAATGTATAGATAGATAGAAAGATAGAGATATATATCAATATAGTTTTCCATATCTTGTTAAGAATGCCATTTGAATCTGGTGGGGGTTTTCTTCTAGTCTTGTTTTGCATAGTTAGACTATGTTTAGAGTGAAATCAAGGATAAAATAAAGGTTTTACATCATGTCACACTGACTGGATTATCCTGAGTGGATTACAAATACTTTGAATTTGCAAGTGCTCTGCTGGGTTCAGAGAAATCTCCATAATAAAGGATTTAGAGTGATTTTTCATTTGAAAGAGCAGCTATTTGTGTGCAGTGGGGGGTTTTGTCTCAACATTAAAGTTTACTATAATTATCTGATAAATGGAATCATTTAAAAATGACATCGCTCACACCAAATTACAATTTCTATTTGTTTTTCTTTTACATCAGATTGTCTTTTCTGTTACTTTTTTTGTCAAGATTTAAATTGAATAGGGTTGGGTGGGACAGGCTAGGAAGGAGGCCATAAACATCGGCCTTATCACTTTTTAAATGCAAATTAGGCACCGTCTAACCCAGGGCTCTAAGAATGTACTTTGAACTTTCTGCCTGTAAACAAAGCCCTTATGAAAATTTTCTGTACAACCAGGAGGTGCAAAATTAATCATCAGATATAGATAACAAACTGTGTCTCTCCAGATCACGGAGGGCGCAGAGGCGAAAACGTAATTTCTGATTTGTTCATTTTTTTTGGGAGGGAGAAGGTTCGGTATTTATGGTTTTCAATTTTTTCGTTTTTAGGTCAAATTCGTTTTTGGGAAATAGTGTGCGCTATGTGAAATAATGGACCAGGAGAGTAGCCTACTGGTTAGAGCAGCAGGCAGTGAAGCAAGGGTGCAGGTCTTGCTGCCGCCCCTTAGGTAAGTCATTTTTCCCTCCAGTGCACTGGGTGCAAACTTGGGCCTGGTTTACTAAGGCTTTTTGTCTCTCAGAAAAAATGCTTTACAGATCATGAGCCTTCTGGGGACAGGGAAATACCTACAGTACCTGAATCTAATTTGCTTTGAAAGTGCCTGAAAGGTAAAAAACAAATAAAATAGCACACACTATTTTCCAAAACCAAATTTGAACATATATTTTCTTTTTTTTAATTTGGTTCATTTCAAATGAACCAAAACCAAGCTCATTTGACCGGTTATAGAGATTCATTTCAAATGAATGCACATCCCTACTCCTGATGGTTCACGCACATCAATCTGTTGCTTTCCTAAAACCTATTTATCAAGGTCTGCAACTTACCACAGCACCAGAATGAGCACTGTACCCTCTGCCTGTACCTCAATATAACACTATCTACCATGGTGCCGATGCAATATGGGTGCGCCAAAAAAACAGGAGCTCGTGCTGAGCGTCCGTTTTCCCTAATGCGCGCCCATCCACGTCTCCTGGGCATGCAACGCCGCAGGCAAGTGAGCCACTGCGTTGAAAAGGAGGTGCTAGGGGGAATGGTGCGTTCCCAGCGCCTCCTCGGCAACGGGCGCCTGGGAGAGACGGCTGTAAGTGTGGGTTAGGAAAATGGACGCTCAATGCGAGCATGGCCTGGACAGTGCATATTGTGCGCCCTGAAAATTTCTTTTTCCCAGTCAAGCCTTTTTTAAAAAATCTTTATACAGCTTTCTGTGGTTCCTCCTACTTAGTATCGCGATGATACTTTGTAGGAGGAACCACAGAAAGCATGGTTTTTGGGGTTTTTTTGGAGCCCTTAAGTGTGGAATGACCTAACGCCAGCCCCGGGGCTGGCGTAAAATTTTCCAGGATAAGCCTGGGTAATGCCTAATAGTCTCATCTACATGAATTTACATGTGAGGAGTGCCATTAGCTACGCGCTCGATTGGACGCGCATTTTGGATGCGCTAATCATGTTACTGCATCGGGCATTAGCTTAGCGGGTCCAAAACGCGTATCCAATAGAAAGTTAACTGGTGTGCTGCCCTAAGCACCCGATATTGCATTGGCCTGAATATGTTTAGCTCGATTTATTTTCAAGTCAGCCATGCAAATGAGACAAGATGTGGAATTATGCTTGGCACTTACTGGGTGTTGTGTACGGTGCTAATATTGGGCCGAGATAAACTTATAGCACCTTGGAAATGTGTGTGGTACTAGAAAGAGGATAAATGGAGAAGTTCGCCTGCAACATTTTTATTCTAGTTCCTCATTTAAAAGAAGAAAAAGATCTTCTGTTGAAGAATACATTAATTTTGGTATGTGAGTTTTTCGGACTCCCTAAGAACTTCCTCATTTTATACAGCAATTTCTCCTTAAAAATATGGTAATAGCCAGCACTTCTGTAATTTGTTGTGTTTAAATGGAGCTGACTCGTTTTCCCCAATCTTGGGACCTGTTAGACAAATCAGTCCAAGGAGATTGCTGAGGACTAAGATAAAGCAATTATACAGAATTATGTGAAGGCCTTATGGCCTATTGTGGGGCTTTACAGAAGCACTGCCATCCACCCCACCAAACATCTGTTCCTCTCACAAAACATCTGCCTTGGCTGATTAGAATATTAACAAGCCAAAAATAAGTGGGCATGTATATGTGGGCATGAAGATTGCTTGCTTAAACATAATGCCTGCCAGGTGGATAAGGACCCAGAACATGGGATTTTATCCCAGCGATTTTATCCTGTCTGAATTTCAGCAGTGGAAAATAATATTAGCACAACAGAAAACCATGCGGGGCTAGTGATCCCCCCGTACTGCATGGAGTAACATAAGACTGAATTTTCGATGGCGTGCATGCGTAAAATCCGGGGGATATGCACATGGCCGGGCCGTGCGGGCGCCAAGCGCATTTTAGAAGCGGCCCAGCTGTGTGCGAATCTCCCAGTACTCGCAGAAGTGCCGGACCTGTGAAATGGGGGTGGGCCAGGGGCGGGGTAGTGGGCCAATCAGGACAGCGGCCATTAGGCCCTGTCCCGGGGAAGCGTGTGCCGGCAGCCGGCCGGCGCGCGGAAGTTACTTCTGCTCCGAGAAAGCAGTTAAGTATTAAAACAAACAAAAAAAAAAAATTAGACTGGCTAGGTAGGGGTTAAGGATGGGGGAGGAGAGAGGGAAAGGAAGGAAGGGTAGTTAGGGAGATAGGAAAGTTCCCTCCCAATCCTCTCTTTAATTGGAGCGGACTAGGAGAGAACTGGGGAAGGCCTACTCGCATCGCCGCGCGTTGGTTTTTTTAATTCCCCCCACCCCCACGCGCGCTTGCACGAGTCCCGACCCGCCCGCACACGCACGCGTGGATCTTAAAATCTGGCATGCACGGGCGTGCGGAAACCTGTATTTTATTACACGCGTGCGTCACCGCGCTCGTGTTATAAAATCGCTGCGTCCGTGCGCGCGCGTGCCGGGAACCGCGCGCACACACGGACGCCCGCGCGCTTGTTTTAAAATCGACCCCATAGCGACTGTCTTATTACCTAAAATTGCATTTGGCGTTCCCTCTCGTGGTGGACTGGCAGAGTGCTGTATAATAAAGTACATAACAGCATGTTGAATGACCTTCTGTTCTGAGAATCTTCTGAGCCTGGACATATGGATGGCTGCATGGGAAGGGATATGCTTTATGGCCACTGCTTGGAGGTTTACAAGCAATCTTCTTGAAGTTTTAATGGTTGCTTGGGTGATTAATCCTGTCCTGAGAGTCACTGCTGTTAGAAGACACCCAGGTCCTAAGCTTTTGCTTTCTTCTATTATCAAAACCTTTAATCTTTCCTACAATGTTGCCTCCATCTACTATAAATAATCTCATTATGGCCACACAAAGAAAATGAAGCATTTGTCATGTAAGATTTTTTTGACTTTCAAGTAACATTTATGATCTACCTTAAGGACACAACTGGAATATTTAATACAGAAATCATAATTTGGGGGAAAAAAATCTAACAAAATTATTGTGGTTGCTGTGTTGCTCCCACTTGGATTTGTACAAATAAAGGTCAAACAGGCAAACTGTGGGTGAGACCTTTTTATTTTCGATTATTGCCTCCAACCCGTTTGCTAAGTTTTATTTCTAATATGCATTTTCCTAGTAGGATAACATGACAACCACACTTTCTTTTGGCAAATGTTTCTGTGGGGACCCTACTACCATTATTCTACCATTTCCAGCCTGTGGGCAGACTATTATGGGATGTTGCTGGTGTAGATTGCTGTTTCAGTGGTATACATTGCATCTAAGATATGTTTCCCTGCCCCTATGCATTACAACCTCTTCCTCTCTATCTCTTGCTTTTCCTGCAATCTTCTGGTTTTCCACTGTAGGATTCCAACACTTCCAGGAACCCCTTTACACCCCTGACATTACCTGCGAGTCTCGGCTAAGAAAAGAAGCCACACATGTGTGTCCAGTTTGCTAGGAAAGCGCCCCAAAATGTGTACTTATTTGAATACGACACAGAAACAACACAACTCATGCTTTCATTTTGGGTAGTTTCCACTGGGAAACAACACAAACCACAGCAAAATTGTATTTTGTTCTTGGCTTTTTTGTTGTAGCACCCATGAAAACCATTTGGGGTAACACTGAAGCTAAAAGAAAATTTAAAAAATGACATGAAACACAAAATGTAATTAAATATAGCAAAATAAATAAAAACAACCTGACAAACAAAACAAAATAACTTAACCAAAATCACAACAAGGGAGAGGAAAAATATTCATTAAAGAATCTTACGTGAATACATTTATTCAACGGTTTGTCAAGAACATGGCATCAGCAAGAAAAGATGTAATCTAGTTTACATCCACCGCCTCTCGCCATGCAATGGGCCTCAAGCGGTGTCAGAAATATACATCACTGTTGTAATTCATCTGCTGTTTCATTGTTCTTTTGTTGTTTTTATATCTACCTCAAATCTCTCAACACTATCAATTAATATATATGGGCTATGAAAACCACCCTTAATCATTTGAAAAATTCCCCACCAGCTAATTCCAAAACAAAAAAAGAAAAAGTAAGAAAAAATAAAAAAAATAAACATCTCATCTAAATGCTGAGTGTCAAATTTTGGAGATTTTAAAGATTTCTTGATGGGATAATATAACTTCGGGAAGATCTGTTTCAACATATATAGCACTGTGGAAAAAAATATTACCCCTGAGGCAGATGACGTTGGTCATCGAAACAAGTTTAGATGAGATAAGTTTATTTTTTTTATTTTTTCTTATTTTTTATTTTTGGATTAGTTGGTGGGGAATTTTTCAAGTGATTAAGGGTGGTTTTCATAGCCCATATATAATAATTGATAGAGTCGAGAGATTTGAGATAGATATAAAAACAACAAAAGAACAATGAAACGGCAGATGAATGACAGCAGTGATGTATATTTCTGACACCGCTTGAGGCCCATTGCGTGGTGAGAGGCGGTGGATGCAAACTCGATTACATCTTTTCTTGCTGATGCTGTGTTCTTGACAAACCATTGAATAAATGTAAATAACTTTTTTGTTTTCCTGCACCCCCCCCCTCCCCTACAAAATGGTGCATTTCAACCAAACCAGCTTTATTTGTTTTTCCATATTATACAGCATCCTCCTGCGAACACCCAGGATGGCTTTCAAAAAACAAAAATACAAGCAGTTAATAGGAAATTAAAGTCTGTAAAACGACTGAAAATAAAAAATGGATGAGAAAAGATCCAGTCTTAGCATGTACCCATTTTGTTGACTGTCTTCTTGCTCTCGCTGTTTTTTGTAATTTTATCATTTCTTCTCCCAACCTAACAATGATTTCTTATTCTTCTGCCCCACTATTACCTTTTCCTCATTTGTGCCCTGCCAATGCAGCCCCACTACAATTATTCAGGAGAAGTAAGGTTGCCAGCTGGCTCCATTTATTTATTTATTCAGACATTTTATATGCCGTCGTTCCATGTACACAGATCACAATGGTTTACAAAGTGACATTCATAGTTATAACTCAACAAACAAACAATGATTGGTTATAGAGGTGGTATTCATAGGCAGGCATTATTATCTATCAAGAGAAACTTCTCGTACATATCAATAATTAATCTTGTACATGCGGCAAAGAGTGCATATGATTAAAATGAAATGATAGTTTTCTCATCCTAGTCAGTGGGTTGTTTTGAGAATCTTGCATTTTCTTGTTTGATTTATTCTTCATGATTCTATTATTATCTTTTGTCCTTCTTGTCTTTGTGGCTCTGTATATTCTGATGTTTTTAAGTTAAATTATATGAGTTTTTGAATAGCCATGCTTTTAATTCACATTTAAATCTCTTTCTATCTGGTAAAAGACGAAACGTCTCAGGCAGAGAGTTCCAGAGCTTTGGACCTGCTATGGAAAACACGCAATCTCTTATTTGCGTTAGACGTGTGCTTCATATTGTGGGAATAGTCAATAGTCCTTTATTTTGAGATCTTAGTGTTCGCTGAGGATCATAAGGTTGTAGTGTTACTCCTAACAAGCCGGTGTTATTGGAATGAATGATGTTGTATATCATCATTAATACTTTATAGTAGGGGTGTGAATCGTGTGATCAATCGTCTTAACGATCGATTTTGGCTGGGGGGGGAGGGAAATCTGATCGTCGTGTTTTGTTTTTTTTAAAATTGTTAAAAATCGTAAATCGGGGGAGGGCGGGAAAACTGGCACACCAAAAACAACCCTAAAACCCACCCCGAACCTTTAAAACAAATCCCCCACCCTCCTGAAGCCCCCCAAAATGTTTTAAATTACCTGGGGTCCAGTGGGGGGGGGGGGGGTGTCCCGGCGCGATCTCCCACTCTCTGGCCACGGCTGCGTTAAGAGAAATGGCGCCGGTGGCCCTTTGCCCTTATCATGTGACAGGGCAAAGGTAGTGCTGGCGCCATTTTGGTTCCTGGCTCCCGATGTCACGCGTGCAGGAGATCGCTCCCGGACCCCCGCTGGACCCCCCAGGGACTTTTGGCCAGCTTGGGAGGGGGCCTCCTGACCCCCACAAGACTTGCCAAAAGTCCAGTGGGGGTCCGGGAGCGACCTCCTGCACGCGGGCCGTATTGCCAGTATTCAAAATGGCGCCGGCGCTACCTTTGCCCTCACTATGTCATACGGGCGAGACCTTTAAGTGAAGGCTTTTGTGAAATCTTATATATCTTTGTGAAATCTACATATCTTACAGTACGTGCACAAATGAAAAAGTCCAAAAAAGGGGTGGGGCATGGCCTGGGCGGGGCATAGGTATTCCTAGATTTATGAATGAAACCAGTATGTGCCGTGGCCCCCAACAGCGTAACTGTACTTCTGCTATGGATGGTGTGCGTAAGTCTTAAAATACAAAAATTATAGGCATGTCAACAGGGTTTGAAGGGTTATGGTTAAGGGGGGAAAAAGAAGGCCATTAAATAAGAGGGTTAGGAAGTCCTATCCATTACCTGGGCGAACTGGGAACAAAGTGGTTTAACTGGTAATTGTGACGGCGTGTGTTTCTACTAAAGTCCCCCCACTTATGCAGGAGAAGCACATGTGCGCGTCCATATACACGTGCATGTTATAAAATGGCCGCGTCTCTGGACGCAAGCTGGCATATGTGCGTACATGTGTGCCCGTATGCCAGAATTAAAATTACCATTCCCTGTCTTGGGGCCTGAGGCTGATTTGCACTATATGGAGTGGAAATAAAATCAGGCCTTTAGGCCTCCATGGCACAACATAAATACAGACTCAGCAAAGCAAAAATATCTCCTTATAGCTCAGAGGTGTAAAATCATATCGTGCCCCTTTGAGCAGAAAATAACTTGGGTTTTTGTGCTCCTAGTCACTCTCTAAGCTAGCACTTCCTCAAACCTTTCGGTTAGTGACCCAATAAGGAACAACCACCTACCTAATCGGAAACCATTTTCGCAAATCAAACTGCGTCACTTTCTACGACTCCGAGGGCATAAGCGGGAATGCTGTAAGGTTTATTGTTCGTTTATAGATCGTTACCATTTTTTGTTTTGATTGGCACTTTGGTGCTCCTGGTTTTGCGATCACGCTGTTGTCTTCTCTCTCTGGGAGCCTCTTTTAGATCCAGCTCTGTGGTTTTGGAATCGCTATTCTTAATGAAATCTACAAAGGAGCTAATCGTCTTTATGTTGATATGGGGGTGCGGGAGGTGGGAGGGGGGTACATTGCATTACAGTGCCACTTTGGAGGTAACAAAAGGTTCTCTATCATTGTGGTGATTGACTCCCAGCCTCATTGCCGTTATAAAACTAACTAGACATAGTCTCAGTATAAAAAAGGAAATCCAGCAACTATGGAGAGACCTTAGTCTGAAAATTCCACTCTAAGGGGAACCTCCATAAAACTAACCAATAACTGATTTAAAACAAATTTAAAGATGTATATTTTTTTTCATTCAATGCACAATTAAGCCCTGGAACTTGTTGCTGGATGCTGTGGTCAAGATGAATAGTGTAGCAGGGTTTAGAAAAGGTTGGGACAAGATTCTGTAAAACAGATTCTTTAACAATTATTAGCAAGGCAGACATGGGGGTCACCATCTCATCCTTCTGGGAGTGAGAAACAGGGAAGGGATCTCCCCATTGGGATCTTCTGGGTACTTCTAAGTGACCTGGATTGGCCACCGTGGGAGATAGGATTCTTGGCTTCATGGACCCAATATGGCATTCTGTATGTTCTGCTTTTAAATAACATGAAAGCAGCTGCTCATGTTTGCTGGATTTTGGTTTTCAACTTGAATACCAACCAATCAGAACAACCAATCAGAAAAAAGCTGTAGCTAAGATGGCCAATCACAAAGCTGCCTGTACAAGAAGCCCTTTCTGATTTGATTAGTTGCATTGAAAGAAGAGCTGGGACCAGTAATAGAAGAACAAACCCATGGATATCAGCCTTCCCACTGTATATTTCCTTAGGCTTAGCATTCATGTTGATATAAAATGAAGTACATTCAGCTGCTGCACATTTTCTGGGGGAAAAAACTTCACTCTGTAGGAAATCTGGTCCTTGAGGGCTACAATCCAGTTGGGTTTCCAGGCTCTCTATTATGAATATGCATAAGGTATATTTGCATATCACGGAGGCCATGTGAATGAAATCTATCTTCTGCATATTCATTAAGGTTATCCTGAAAACTGCACTGATTAGGAGCCCTTGGGAACCAGATTTGTCCGTCCTTGACATGCAGAGCTTCGTACTTTTCTTCTGCACCAATGCAACCAAAACCATTTTAGTAAACCAGTCTAGTGAGATGTTTCTGCCACTTTGTGTGCCTAGCATCCATCCGTTGTCAAAAGGCCCCCCTGCTGAGTTAAAAAGGAAGGAGGAAATGCTTAACATATCTTTTAAGTTATTAAGAACCTAGTAAAAACAGACAAAATTGCAAATTATTCTGGTAACTAGTTTCTTTTGACCACGTAATAGGATGGAGATGTTGCTCAGCTTGGTATGCAGAAGGCAGGTTTCCCACAGTGCAGATCTGCCCAGAAGCTTTTCCAGTGACATTAGTAGCACTAATGAATCACCAATTTCACTTTATAATTGGAGAGTCATCCATATGCAGACATGACATCAGGTGGAATGGAATGCTGAGAACATTCTAAAGGGAGGCTCTTTGCTAACCCCCCCCCCCCCCCCCCTCTGATTCGAAGCTGAATAAGCAACACAACTTGAAGGAAAAACAAATACATGGGATGCCAGTCCTGAGTACCACATGGGCTTAAGCATTCTGTAAATAACTGTCTGGCCAAAAGTGGCAAACAAATTGAAAAGTAAAAAAAAAGCATGAATGTGGAGCTAGACAATATATACTCAACGAGTCATGAAAAATTGGGAGTTACAAGAAACTGTTGTATTGCAAGGTGTCTTATCTGTATTTATTTATTTAAAATTATTTATATACCGTTTAGCAATAAAATATTGAACAAAACAGCAGCGGTGAAAGCTGGCCCGAGCCGCGAGCAGCCCTGGGGAGGGCAGGAGAGCAGTGCAGGAAGTAAGTACACGTGGTCGCAGCCATCTGCAATTGATGGGCATAATAGTAACCCCCTCTTAAGGCTGTTGGGAGGCCAGGTAGAGCCACAAAGTGTGCCATCTTAGAGAAGCAATTGACAGTGACCCATATGGTATTCTTCCCACTGGAGACGGGCAGGTCCACTATAAAATCAGTGGCGATATGGGTCCAAGGTTCGCTCAGATCAGGGAATGCCTGCAAGAGCCCCCAGGGCTTCCCAACTGGAGGCTTATGATGAGCGCATGTCGGACAGGATTTGATGTAGAGTTGGGTGTCCTTTTGAATAGTGGGCCACCAGTAGTAGCGTAGAAGGGTGGAAAGAGTCCTGGCCTGACCCGGGTGTCCAGAGGCAGCACCTACTATCGTAGTGGGCGAGGAACCACAGTCTTTCCTGGAGGCACTGGATAGGTAGCCGACAGAATGACCCTAGCAGGATCTATGATGTGCCGTGATGAATCAGGTACATCCTTGGTGATGAATGACCATGAGAGGGCGTCAGTGCGACCATTTTTATTGTCAGGACGGTAACGCAATACAAAATTGAATCGTGTGAAGAAGAGGGACCAGCGGGCCTGGCGGTGGTTTAGACGCTGGGCCTGATACAGATACTCCAAATTTTTATGATCCGTGTATACGGTAATCTGGTGCTGTGCCCCTTCAAGCCAGGGTCACTATTCCTCAAACGCCAACTTGATGGCCAGGAGTTCTTTGTCCCCGATGGCGTAATTGCAAGAAAAGAAAGAACAGGAGTGCAGCGTAGTGGAGTACTGACTTAATATGGCTCCAACGCCGACTTTGGAGGCTTCGACCTCAAGCACAAACGGGTGCATAGGATCCAGATAACGGAGACAGGATTCCTTAAGGAAGGTGGCCTTGAGATCCTGAAAGGCCGTCATAGCTTCAGGTGTCCATTGAGAGGGATTGCCCCTCTTACGAGTGATGGCTGTGAGTGGTGCAGTCAGAGTGGAGTAATGGTGGATAAAAGAGCGATAGTAATTGGCGAAGCCAAGGACTCTCTGGAGGGCCTTAAGGCCAATCACGGATGTTCTTCAGTTTTTGAGAGTCCATACGAAACCCCTGGCTAGATACCACATAGCCCAGAAAAGGGACGGTCTCCTGTTCGAATGAACACTTTTTAACCTTGGCGAATAGCTGATTCTCCCAAAGCCGCTGTAGAACTCGAGAAACGTCTCGGCGATGGCTTTTGAGGTCTTGTGAAAAAACTAGTATATCATCAAGATATACGACTATGCACTGGTATAGCATATCTCTGAAAACCTCGTTCATCAAGTTTTGAAATACCGCAGGAGCATTACACAACCCAAATGGCATTATGAGGTATTCAAAGTGTCCGTCATGGGTGTTAAATAGGGATGTGAATCAGGCTTCGGACGATTGAAAATATCATCGATATTTTCAAAATCGTCAGAAATCGGGGGCTCCCCCAAAACGATAGGTAGGAGCACTGGATGGCCCGCACCATTTTTAAAGATGGCGCCGGCCATCCAGTGCTCCCTCCATGTGACGGGGCCGGCCAATGGCACGGATACCCTGTCACATGGTAAGGGCAAAGGCCATCGGCGCTATTTTTATTAGTGGCAGCCAATGGCCCGAGAGCGGGAGATCGCTCCCGGGACCTCCACTGGACCACCAGGTACCTGTAAAATGTTTTTTGGGGGGGTCGGGAGGGTGGGGGAAGCTAAGGGATTAGTTTTAAAGGGTCGATAAACAAAACCACAATCGGGCCGGACGAAAAAAAAAAACCACGATGTGAATCGGAACCGGAATCAGAACCGATTCCAGTTCCGATTCACATCTCTAGTGTTAAAGGTGGTTTTCCACTCATCGCCCTCGCAGATCCGGACCAAGTTAAGGGCCACGCAGAGGTCTAACTTTGAGAAGATCTTAGCTCCTTGAAGCCTGTCAAAAAGCTCAGAGATAAGTGGCAGCGGGTAGCGATCCTTGAGGGTTATTTCATTTAAGCCACGGTAGTCGATGCAGGGGCACAGGGAGCCATCTTTTTTCCCTACGAAGAAGAATCCTGCACCTGCAGGGGACTTGGAGGGCCGAATGAATCCCTTGGCCAGGTTTTCTCGAATGTATTCTGAAATGGCTTGGGTCTCCGTCCATAAGAGAAGATAGATTCTGCTCCGTGGGGGTTCAGAATTAGGTTGTAAGTTGATCACGCAGTCATATGAGCGATGTGGAGGTAATGTATCCGCGGCCTTCTTAGAGAACACATTGGAGAAGGATGCATATTGCGGCTGAAGGCCGGAAAGCGTGGTTGTGGTCACCATACAAGACAATGGCGAAACGGGTTCCAGACAATTCTTGTGACAAGCAGAGCCCCAACAAGAGACCTGTAAGGTGGCCCAGTCGAAGTGTGGAGTGTGCTATTGCAGCCAAGGTAGTCTCAATACTACGGGATGGATGGCCTTGTCTAAGACGTGGAACGAGATGGTCTCCACATACAAGGTTCTGGTGATTAGTTGGATGGGAGATGTAGGGTGGGTAACTTCACCAAGAAGAGGTTCCTCATGAATCAAGGACAGAAGTAGGGGTACCGGAGAACAGATAGTAGGGATCTGTAGATGTTCTGTGAGCTGCTTTAGAATGAAGTTCCCACTGGCCCCGGAGTCCACCAGTGTCAAGGTGTGGAACTCTTGATTGTCCATCATTATTGATACGGGAATGGTCAGTGGAGGAGATGGTGAGGTTAGGCCTAGGAGAAGTCCTCCAGCAGATCCTAGGCCCGGAAGTCCCGGACAGACCGGATATGCAATAGCATGGCCTAACTGGCCACAGTTCAGACAGAGGCCAGACTGCTGTCGACGACAACGTTCTTTTGGTAAAAGTCTACTTCTACCCATCTAAATGGGATCCTCCTCTGCTGGATTCAGCAGTGGGTTCGATCTAGGAGAAGATGAGCGTCTGACTTGGGATGGTCCTGGTGCAGCCTTCCGGGATACTCTGGACTCCAGAAAGCGTTCTTGTAGTTGACGGTCGATGCGCCCAGTAAGGTCAATCAGAGAGTCCAAGGAAGAGGGCAATTCATGGGCCGCCAGCTCATCCTTAATCTGAGGACTCAACCCTTCAAGAAAGATGGAACGTAAGCAGTCGGCATCCCAATGTAATTCCGATGCAAGGGTGCGGAATTCAAAGACATCATCCGTTAAAGGGTGGGAGCCTTGCTGAAGATGCAGAAAGGATGAACCGGACATGGCTCGTCGACCAGGGTCTTCGAAGACGGATCGAAACAGAGCCAGGAACCCTGGAAGGTCCCGGAGGATTGGGTCTGCTCACTCCCAGAGAGGTGATGCCCAGGCCAAGGCCTTACCATCCAAAAGGGCCAGGATGTATGTGGTCTTGGTGATCACATCTGGGAAGAAAGCAGGTTGCAGGCAGAAATGCATATTGCATTGGTTCAGGAACCCCCGGCAGAGGAGAGGGTTCCCAGAAAAGCACGGTGGTACAGGTAAGGGCACAGTCAGCTGAGGAGCCAGCGAAGAGCTAGAGGTATTAAGCTTGATAGACGTGGTAGTGGCAGTCACAGTAGCATCTAGACAAGAGCTCAGGTTGTCGATGGCAGCGGCCAGAGACTCTAAGAATTTTTGCTGTTCGCTGATTCTTTGCATCAGGCCAGGGATGGCCTGGAAGGCTGAGACCTCTGCTGGGTCTATGGACTTGGTAATCTGTTATGATTTGTGTGTATGTGGGTGAGGCCAGGGAGGTGAGGTCAGAGACAGCAGAGAGCTCTGGGTGAGGCAGTAGAGAGGTCCCGCGGCACCAGGAGAGGATCCCTGTGGAGAGTAGACTGAAGGCAATACCTGGGCAGGGACCCCGAGGGAAAGAATGCCAGACAGACCACAGAGCGGGGGGCGTGAGGCTTGACCAATCAGGAAGTACTCCGGAGGGCAACCCCAAAGGGAGGAGCTGCACAGCGTAGGATGATGATGTAACGCCGTAGCCCACAGGACAGGGAAGCCTGAGCTGAGCCTCTAGTGATGACATAGCACCGCCCAAGGAGCGGGGAAGTATTGGCAGTCTCAATATAGTACATAGGTGCAACCCCGAGGAACGGGGAAGCGGGCAAGATCCAGGGAAGCTGGAGAGCACTACCCCGAGGAGCGGGGAAGCTCTGGCAGTCACTGTAATGTGTAAGCACAGTTCTGAGGAGCGGGAGGTGTGGCCAGTCTTGTTTAGGATAGGGGCGCAACCCTGAGTAGTGGGGGAAGTCCCTCTGTAGAACTCACGGATAGTTGAGGTGTCCCAGAGGTAGTCCCGAGGAACGGGAGACCTTGCAGGTTAGAACCCAGGAGACGCAGAGCCAGCCTGAGGAGCGGGGTAGGCAAGGAGAGCGAGTCCCCAGTGCGTGCACTGGCCCCCGAGGAGCGGGTACCAGACAGGGTCCAAGTCCAAGGCACGAAGCGTAGTCTCAGGAACACGTAGCAGTAGTCGAAGACGTATGGAACTTGTTGCCAAGTCGGCTAGCTGAGGGCGAAGGTGGAGTTTAAATACACCGGTCTGATGATGTCATTAACCAGAGAAGCCCCCGAGGTTCCTGCTGAGGAGGCTTGAACGGAAGGCCCGGTGGCACGCGTGCGCGCCTAGGAAGGCCCGAAGTCGAGGAAGATGGCGGCGGCGTCCAGGCCGCCATGAGGAGTCCCGGGGAACGCGGCGGTGAAAGCTGGCCCGAGCCGCGAGCAGCCCTGGGGAGGGCAGGAGAGCAGTGCAGGAAGTAAGTACATGCGGTCGCAGCCGTCTGTGACCGAAAGGAATAACGGCTATTTTACCCCTCCTCCACTATTTCACATCATTAATCTATACAGAGGCTCTATGATATTCTCAGCTGTGTTCTCCATTCCCTTTTGAATAATCGCTAACATTCTATTTGTTGTTTTTTTTTGACCGATGCTGCACACTAAGCTGAAGAGTTCAACATGTTGTCCGCAATGATTCCAAGATGCTTTGCCTGCATGGTGACTCATAAAATGGAACCCAGAATTGTGTACCCATAGTTGGGACTATTTTCCCATATCTGTTTCATCTCCACTTGTCCACATTAAATGTCAACTCCTATTTAGATGCTCCATTCTCAAGTCTGCAGTTCCTCATCCTCTGCTTGTGTTTTAACTACTTTGAATATTTTTGAGACTCCTGGCCATCTGCAAATTTGATCCCTTTTCCAAATCATTAATGAACAAGTTCAAAAATACCGGTCCCAGTAGAGATCCTAGAGACATTGCCCTATTTTTTTTTTTTTTTTACCTCTTTCCATTGTGAAAACTGATCATTTTGTTCTATTCTTCATTTCCTATCTTTTAATCAGTTACCAATCCACAGTAAGACCTTGCCTCCTATCCCATGTTTCAATTTCCTGAGGAGTCTGTCATGTGTGTCTTTATCAACGTCTTCTGAAAATCCAAATATGCGGTGTCAACTAGCTCACATTGGTCCTTGCTTTCATTCCTTCCTTCAAAGATTTCTAATAAATTAGTAAGGCAGGATGGTAGAAGATCCATGACATTAGCAGGCAGCAGATGTAACACAAATTGGAAAAAGTAATTTTTTCACTCAAGACACAATTAAGCTGTCTGACTCCATCAGATGTCAGTTTACCTGGTGGATTGGCTAAAGCACCCAGAGGGAGAGTTCTAAGAACGCACATTAGGATTTTGTGATATTGTATTGTCTGTGTAATTATATTGATGTTTTAATGTGTCTGCTGCACCAAATGCTAAACATTCAATTTTTCCGAAATTAAATGTCTAAATAAAATGAATACCCTTTATCCATATTTTGGGGTGACTGAGAATTTATGGTTTATGACATAATATATATTGGAAGTAATTTTCAAAAGGTCGAATGCGTGCAAATGCACTTCTGAAAATTGCTATGATATGTGCTGCTTTTATTCGTGCAACTCCTTTGAAAATTCACTTTTTTTTTTTTTTTTTAAAAAGGAACTTCTAGAATGCGTATTTCTAATTTTTGACCTGCGTCTTTGGCACCCTGTAGCGTAAAACCATATTAACCAGGCTGGTGGAAGTGCGTTCTCCGGGCCACGTGTGCACCCTGCCGTCGCGCCGCTGGGAAGGCTCAGAGAGTCATTACATTCAGTCCAGTTATTTCCCAGAAGTGTGCAGAGCTTTCCCGTAAGCAGAGTTAATGATAAAGGGATGGGATAGATTAGCTGAATAAGCCGCCTGGGTGAATGTCAAGTGATCACATTACACTCCCGTAAGTCTGAGGCCCGGAAAGTTAACTTTTCAGATGTGCCCAAGTGCGTGTTTGCGAACAGAGGGGTTTGATTCATCCCCTGCTGTGGTTTTACAAAAGGTTTCCCACAAAAACGTATTTGCTCCCCTATGCAAACAAAAATAATCCTTTCCTAAGTGTGAAAAACAGCTGCTGTAAGGACTCACACATCTCAGCAGCTCCAAATAAACTAATTTTTTTTGTGGGAATAGACTGGGTTTGGCCTGCTCCCCTCTCTTCAGTAGGTCCTACATCATCAGTTTCATTAGAATATGCATCAGACTCATTATCTTTTTTTTTTTTTTGAGAGGGTGGGGGATGCCAGGTTCTCTGTTGAGGTTATGAATGGTCCTAAATTGGGTGGAAGCAGCGTGCAGGGCGTGCTCACAGCCTGAAGGAGGCATGAATAACCAAAAATGCTTCCCATGCTACAACTGCCGAACTACTTCATTTGAACGTCCTCTCAAGCAAGAAGGATGTGAAAAGAGCAAAAGCAAGACACGGATAGAGAAAACAATTTCTGGTGGAGAATACTAGGGCTGTGCTATCGTTTAGCAACACTGTAGATAAACACCTTAACATATGTTTGGTTTTGTGTCATTTCTAATCCCAAATGAGAAAAATAACAGCAACATTTATTTTAATTTTGGTTTGATTTAGCATGCACCAGATTGAATTTGCGCAGGCTAAATGGTTTTAGAGTGTGGTAAAACAAAACAAAAAAATGAAATGAAATACAAAACAATTAAAAAGACAGAAAAATAATAAATGACACATAGAAACATAGAAAGTGACGGCAGAAAAGGACCCTATGGCCCATCCAGTCTGCCCAGCAAGCTCCCATAAGTTACCAGTTTCCCATACTTATCAGTTACTCAGACTGCCAAGGTCAGGGCTCTTGTTGGTTACTGTTTGAGTCCAATTTCCTCCCCCCCGTCGCTGAATCAGAGAGCAATGTGCAATGTTGGAGTTGCATCAGAAGTGTAGTATCAGGCTTTTGATTAAGGGTAGTAACTGCCGCATCAAGCAAGTTACCCCCACCAAGCAAGTTACCCCCATGCTAATGTGTTTTTCTAGACCATACAGTTCAATGTCTTTGTTGGTTTTTGTCTGAATCCAATTCCTCTTTTCCCCCTGTCATTGAAGCAATGAGCAATGATGGAGTTGCATCCCATTTTGAAGGCTATTTGTTAAGGGTGGTATTGGCCATACCAGCAAGATACCCCCATGACTTACTTTATTCCCCTCCCCCCTTGCCTTTAGTGATCCACAGTGTTTATCCCATGCCCTTTTGAAATCTTGCACCATTTTTGTCTTCACCACCTCCTCCGGCAGGGCATTCAAGGCATTCACCACCCTCACCATGAAGAAAAATTTCCTGACATTGCTTCTGAGTCATCCACCCCAGAGTTTCATTTCGTGACCTCTAGTTCTATTGGATTCATTCCAGCTGGACAGGTCTGTTGTTGATCGTGCATCATTAAAACCTTTCAAGTATCTGAAGGTCGGTTTCATATCTCCCCTGCTCCTTCTCCCCTCCAGTGTATACATATTTAGGTCCTTCAACCTCTCCTTATAAAAGTCTTTTGATGGAGACCTCCCACCATTTTGGTCGCCCTTCTCTGGACTGCCTCCAACCTGTCTCTGTCCCTTTTGAAATACGGTCTCCAGAACTGAACACAGGTGAGGCCTCACCAAGGACCTGTACAAGGGGATTATCATTTCCTTTTTCTTACTGGTTATTCCTATCTATGCAGCCCAGCATTCTTCTGGCTTTAGATCACTAGACACTATCATCCCAAGGTCTCTCTCCTGTTCCATGCATAACAGTGCTTCACCACCCCCATCGCATTCAGTTCCTTTGGATTACCACATCCCGGATACATGACTTTACACTTCTTGGCATTAAATCCCAGTTACCATACCTTGGACTACTCTTCAAGCTTCCTTAAATCACGTCTCATTCTCTCAACTCCTTTTGGCATGTCCATTCTGTTGCAGATCTTAGTATCATCTGCAAATAAACAAACTTTACCTTCTATCCCTTCCTCAATGTTGCTCACAAAGATGTGGAACAGAACCGGTCCTAACACCAATCCCTGTGGCACTCCTCTTAACACTGTTCTCTCTTCAGTGTAGGTTCCATTTACCATCACTCGCTGTCTTCTATCCATCAACTAGCTTGTAATCCATGCCACCACCTTGGCGCTCACTCGCAAGCTTCTCATTTTGTTCACGAGTCATCTATGCAGGACTATATCAAAGGTTTTACTAAAATCCAAGTAAATCACATCGCGTGTTCTTCCCTGATCCATTTCTCTAGTCATCCAATCAAAGAAATCAATCAAATTCGTCTCACAGGACCTTCCCCTGGTGAATCTGTGCTGACACAGATCGAGCAAGCCACCATATTGTAGGTACTTCACTATCCTTTCTTTCAGCAGAGTCTCCATTAATTTTTCCACCACCGAGGTGAGGCTAACTGGACTGTAATTTCCAGCCTCCTCTCTGCTCCCACTCTTGTGAAGCGGGACCACCGCCGCTCTTCTCCAGGAACTCAGCACCACTCCTGTTTCCAGGGATCTGTTGAACAGGTCACTCAGTGGACCCCCCAGCACATCTCTGAGCTCCCTCAGTATCCTGGGATGAATCTCATCAGGCCCCATGGCTTTGTCCACTTTCAATTTTCCTAGATCTTCCCATACATTCTCTCCATAAATGGAGTTTCATCAAATCCACCCCTATTCACAGCCTTATTAACCAACAATGGTCCTTCTCCTAGATCTTCCTTAGTGAATACCGAACTGAAGTATTTGTTTAATATTACTGCCTTTTCATGGTCTCTTTCCACACATTGAACCTTTTCAGTTTTCAGTTTCACTATGCCACTTCATACCTTTCTCCTTTCTCTGATGTATTTGAAAAAAGTTTTGTCACCTCTCTTTACCTCTTTGATGATCCTTTCTTCTGCCAGACATTTTGCTTTCCTGATTACTTTCTTTGTCTCTCTCAGTTTAACCAGATATTCTTCCCTGTGTTCCTCTTTTTGGGATCCTTTATATTTCTCGCAGTTCTTGTTATTTTTATTTTATCAGCCACCTCCTTTGAGAACCAGATAGGTTTCTTATTTCTCTTGCTTTTGTTTACTTTTCTAATGCAAAGTTTAGTTGCCTTTGTGATCGCTCCTTTTAGTTTGGCCCACAGTTGTTCCACCTCTCCCATTTTCTCCCAGTTTTCAAGTTCCATCTCCAGGAATTTTCCCATTTTAGCAAAGTCCATATTTTTGAAGTTCAAAACTTGGGTCTTCGTTTGACTTCTCTGTAACCTATTTGCAATATCAAACCATATTGTTTGATGATCACTGGGGCTAAGATGGGCCCCCACCCAGACATTTGAGATGCTATCCACATTTGTGAGCACTAAGTCGAGTATAGAAAGACATCATTTAATGGAATAAAGTCAGCATGGCTTTACCCAAGGCAAGTCTTGCCTCACAAATCTGCTTCACTTTTTTGAAGGAGTTAATAAACATGTGGATAAAGGTGAACCGGTAGATGTAGTATACTTGGATTTTCAGAAGGCGTTTGACAAAGTCCCTAATGAGAGGCTACTATGAAAAGTAAAAAGTCATGGGATAGGTGGCGATGTCCTTTCATGGATTACAAACTGGCTAAAAGACAGGAAACAGAGAGTAGGATTAAATGGACAATTTTCTCAATGGAAGGCAGTGGGCAGTGGAGTGCCTTAGGGATCTGTATTGGGACCCTTACTTTTCAATATATTTATAAATGAAAAGAAATACGACGAGTGAGGTGATCAGATTTGCAGATGATACAAAATTGTTCAGAGTAGTGAAATCACAAGCAGATTGTGATAAATTGCAGGAAGACCTTGTGAGACTGGAAAATTGGGCATCGAAATGGCAGATGAAATTTAATATGGATAAGTGCAAGGTGATGCATATAGGGAAAAATAACCCATGCTATAGTTACACAATGTTAGTTTTCATATTAGGTACTACCACCCAAGAAAGAGATCTAGGCGTCATAGTGGATAACACATTGAAATCATCGGTTCAGTGTGCTGCGGCAGTCAAAAAAGCAAACAGAATATTGGGAATTATTAGAAAGGGAATAGTGAATAAAACGGAAAATGTCATAATGCCTCTGTATCGCTCCATGGTGAGACCGCACCTTGAATACTGTGTACAATTCTGGTTGCCGCATCTCAAAAAAGATATAATTGCGATGGAGAAGGTACAGAGAAGAGCGACCAAAATGATAAGGGGAATGGAACAGCTCCCCTATGAGGAAAGGCTGAAGAGGTTAGGACTTTTCAGCTTGGAGAAGAGACGGCTGAGGGGGGATATGATAGAGATGTTTAAAATCATGAGAGGTCTAGAACGGGTAGATGTGAATTGGTTATTTACTCTTTCGGATAATAGAAAGACTAGGGGCACTCCATGAAGTTAGCACATGACACATTTAAAACTAATCGGAGAAAGTTCTTTTTCACTCAACGCACAATTAAACTCTGGAATTTGTTGCCAGAGGATGTGGTTAGTGCAGTTAGTATAGCTGTGTTTAAAAAAGGATTGGATAAGTTCTTGGAGGAGAAGTCCATTACCTGCTATTAATTGAGTTGACTTAGAAAATAGCCACTGCTATTACTAGCAACGGTAACATGGAATAGACTTAGTTTTTGGGTACTTGCCAGGTTCTTATGGCCTGGATTGGCCTCTGTTGGAAACAGGATGCTGGGCTTGATGGACCCTTGGTCTGACTCAGTATGGCATGTTCTTATGTTCTTATAGCTCCCTCCCTCGTGGGTTCCATTACCATTTGTTTGAACAGAGCCCCTTGCAGGGCATCCACTATCTTGCAGGGCTATCCACTATCTCTCTACTTCTGTTAGATTCTGTAGAAGGGATCCTCCAGTCTACGTCCAGCAGATTAAAATCTCCAACAATCAACACATCTCCATCCCTTCCTACCTTTTGGATGTCTTCAGCCACCTCTCTGTCTAGTTCTTCCATTTGAGTTGGAGGCCTGTAAACCACTCCAGTAAAAATGGATGCACCATCCTCTTTTTTTTTTAGAATGGCCCTTATTGCTTCTTCTCTACCCCCTATTCCTTGCAGTTCAGTTGCTTGGATACCACAAATTGAAACAAACAAAATTTTCAATCTGCACCCAGAGAGAAACTGGTGGAAAAGGCGCTGTATCTTTGCTGTTGTCGTGGCAGGAGCTGGAGAGTACTTTGAAGGGAACGAGTAGTAACTTTCTGCAGAGAACATGGTACTTTGCTTAAATACAGCTTCTGACTTAGAGCAAAGCAGCTTTCCTCACCTTTCTCACTCATGGCGTATGACTCGCTAGAATGACGAACCTTGTTTCAATTTGGTTGCCAGTTTGGCTAGAGAAGGAAAGAAAACTGGTTCTCCAAGATCCTTGGGATCTGCTCAGCTGTGGGCAGGGACCTTTGGGGTTTCACCCAGCTCCAAGCACAGAAGTAACTATAGAAGTCAAGGTTTCTGTGTTTTTTTAGTGCAGGGAGGCAATTAAATAAACTGTATAAGTGTGTGGGGTTAATATTCCTTTGTGGGCTCTTTCATGGTGGAACAGAGGGACGGTTTCTACTTGCATGTCCTGAATTTCTTTTTCTTTTTTTTTTTGAGCCTTACTGAATATATTCTTTTACACGCCAAAGAGACCTCATTATGACAGTTACTATTCAACACAACTTGAATTTCCTGAGAAACTCATTTTCTGGAGCCCAAAAACCCAGTTGGGGGTGAATCAATCCAATACAAAGTGAACCTTTTATATAAACTTTCACATGCTAATTTTCAAAGGACTTCTGCAGGTGAAGTAGTGCTTTTTTAGAAAATCGTGTGACCGATATGCGTGTAAAATCACATGCACACACTCACTGCATGCGCAAGCTTTTACACGTATAAGGGTGAGCGGCATTCCAGGGGGCGGAGTCTGGGTGGGGTTGGGACTTGCACGTGCACCTTTTGATTGCAATTAAATTCCATTGGGGAAACTACCCACACACATTAGCAGGCGTAAATGCATGCAGATAGATTTCCCCGTTTCCCAGGATAATTTTAAAGAGAAAGTATGTGCGTACCTTTACTTTGAAAATTAGTATAAGGTTTGCAGAGAACCCCCCCCCCCAAAAAAAAAAACCCAGATGTTACGCTGGCTAAGGTTAACCCTCCTAAAGGTGAATTTTAAAAGAGATGCGTGTGCAAAAATGGGAAAATGTGCGCGCTAAATGGTGAATTTTAAAAGCTTGCTGCGCGCATCAATTAGGGGATGAGCGAAGAAGTCAGGCTTTTAAAAAGCGCCCATATAAGTGCGTAAATGCCGTGGCACGCACGTCTTCAAAGTGTTCCAAAAGGGGCGGGGCGTGGGCATTTTGGGGTCTGGCCAGCACGCGCCGAGATCCCCTGTCGCGTATCTTTACCTCTGCTATGGACAATGGGTAAGTTACAAAATAAAAAGACGGAGCCATTTCTGAGGGTTTTAAAGGGTCTGGGATAACTGGGGGTAGTGTAGACTATAGAGTTGTGAATCGTTTGCAAAAATTGGTTCCGGTTCCGGTATCATGGACCCGCGGGAAATTCCGTTTCCCGCGGTCCAGACAGTTTTTTTTTTCGGCTGTCCCGAGCTGAACCCCTCCCCCCCACCCTGACCCTTTAAATCTAATTATTTATAATCCCCCCCCAAACTTTCCTAAAGTACCTGGTGGTCCAGCAAGGTTCCCAGGAGCAATCTCCTCCTCTTGGGCAGTCGGCTGCCAGTAAACAAAATGGCGCCGGTGGCCCTTTGCCCTTACCATGTGACAGGGGCTATCGGTGCCATTGGCCGGCCCCTGTCACATGGTAGGAGCAATGGACGGCTGGCGCCATTTTAAAAATGGTGCGGGCCATCCATTGCTCCTGGGGAAAGGGAAAGGCAGAGGAAGAGCCTCTGGGGTGGGACACATAGTAGTCAACTATTTATTCTGTTATAGGAAGGACAGCTAGTAAGTCGAGGTGAGGATGTGGTGGTGGTCTAGGGTTTTGGGGCTAGTTTTTTAATTTATCATCTTTCAATATAAATTACAAAATAAACTTTCGCATTTGAAATACAAGATAAACAATAGGCAATAAGGACAACCTTGTCCTTTAACCATTTTTATTAAAGCATTTAAACAAAAACATATTTTATCTCTTGATACATAGGAAACTTGGAGAGAAAAGAAACCACTTTTCAGAGGAGTGCATAATTGAAACTAATTCATCATTATAGGCATCCACATTCACACCCCAATGTTCCTTGAATATCCTCCCTTATAGCTCCAGTGGGTTGCTTCCTCCCATCCAAAAAGGCCCTCAACTGGTCTGACACAAAGAAAATATATGTATTCCTAGACAGTTTAATAATGCACTTACATGGGTAGCGCAAAGTAAAGCTTCCCCCTAGTGCTATGGTTTCGGAATGTATCTGTAGGAAACTCTTTCTACGTTGTTGGGTAGATTTTGAAATATCGGGGTATACTCGTACTAGACCTCCATGATATTATCTAAATTCTTAAAATAATTCTTCATAATTTTACTAACACCGGATTCATCATAGAAGGAAACAAAAAGAACGGCTCTGTCCACAATCTCTATATCAGAGTTTTCCAAATCCTCAGTTAGATTTTGAAAATCCGTCCCTTCCCTAATCGGTATTATAGAGACAGTGCTGCTCCTCTTTGGAAGGAAAAAAAGCTTCTTTACCAGTGGAATCTCGTCCAATGGGATTTTGAGAATCTCTTGAGCATAATTTTTAAAAGTCAAAAGTGGCATTTCACCCATTATTATAGGAAAGTTGAGGAATCTTAAATTTAGATGCCTCAAATAATTTTCAATCGATTCGAGCCTCCTCAAGAAGGAGATCCTTTCATTAGCAATTATGATGTTTGCACTTTGGAGATTCTTTATTTCCTCAGTGGCATTTTGCAAGGAATTGGCATGTTCGTTAAATTTCTGACATTGGTCTAGTTCAAATACCTCGACTTTTTTTGTAACATCGTTCAGTAGTTTGGCCTGATCATTTAAGTTGGAGGCCATACCTGCTATAAGGTCCCAGATCGCATCTAGGGTAACAACCGCCGGTTTGATGAACTGCTGTGGGTACGAGCAGCTTACCCCCAGTCCGGTAGACACGCTACCAATGTCCGATGGTCTTGATGTGCCGGCTTCTTCTCCTCCTGCTATCCCCTCCAAAGCAACAGCCTGGGTTAATGGTGCTCCCCCAACCACTCCAGTGGCGTCTGAGCCATCCGACTGAGCACGCTCAGTGAGGTAATCAAGTTGCGACTCAGATCCTTCATTGCTGGTTAGCTGCAGAGCTCTTGGCAGCGTTCTGGGAACCGGAGGGCTCAACGACAATTCCCCAGGGGAGTACGGTTCTCCATGGCTCTCCGGCGGGGGTTGAAGCTCTCAAGTTGGGTGGTGCAGAGGAAAACTCGGATATTAATCATTGCCCCAAGATAACCTCTGATTCGGGTGGGTAAATTCAGATTTTACCCTTTCTTTTATGAGGCATTTTTTTCCCAGGAAAAACGTTGAAAGCTTAAATTTAGGAGTCTCAAAGAGGGAGCAAACTGAGTTACATCCTCTTAGGTCGCCATCTTGTTTTCTCTCCTTGGGGCTAGTTTTACATGCAGAGTGAGATGTACGAACAGCACAGTAGACTTCAGTAAAGATTTGACGTGATTTGGAGTGAGGAAAGTCACACAAAGATGAGATTTCTATAATGTTCTCTTGCCTTAGCTTGATGGACTCTCTACCAGGGTACTATCAAGCTAGGGCGAGAGAACATCAAAGTAGTCTCATCTTAGTCTGACTTTTCTCACTCCAAATGACGTCAAATCTTCACTGAGGTGTACTGTGCTGTTCGTATGTCTCACTCTGCAGGTAAAACTGGCCCCCAAAAACCTAGACCACAGAGCAAATCCTCACCTTGAGTTACTAGCTGGCCCTCCTATAGTGGTATAAATAGTTGGCTACTATAATGGCCCTATAAAGAGTTTCTCTCTCTCTCAAGCGACTTGCCTGAGGTCACAAAGAGCAGCAGTAGGATTTGAACCCCAGGTCAAAGCTAGTTACTCTAACCACTAAATTTCTCCCCCACTCTACTTGCCACTTCCCTGCATGCCCATTTGAAAGTTACCATCATTTAGCAGATACACGTCTGTCCAGTTTTATAAACCTCGCACATGTACACTTAAATACTGGAGCACGAATAAATTAGCACACTTAAAAAAGAGGTGGGATAGGGGCAGGGCCAACCATCATGTGCATAAGATGCTATTTTATAACCAACGCAAGTGTCACACTTATGGCTTTTACCTGCACCCATTTACTTCTGTTTATCAGGTGTAAATCAGAATAACTCTCTTCATAGCCAATTACAGACTGGGTGAAGAATCTAGGTCATCTGGGGGGAGCACATGCTGAATTACGAAGGGGTCCAGATGACCTAGAGATATACTGGGCAAACTGCTGGACTAATTGGTGAAACTAGTCATTTCCTATATGCGCGCATGTAACAAAACGTGCTGATTTGCATGTTAAAAGCGGACAAATGCTAAGGGAAATATGCAAATATTATTTCCTCTTGAAAGTGCTTAAAATTAGGAGCACGCATATGTGGGAATAGGCTTATTTTGTGTAATGTGCGTGCACTTGTGCAAACAATACAAAAGACTAGCTCATGTGCGCTCTCTCGCCAACATATGTGCGCATATGGGTGCATGCGCTTCTTTTAAAGTTATCCTGCCTGGAAACAGTTTTAATACTGCCCATGAGGCTTGCTCGACAGACCGTGCTCTGTCCCAGCTTATGTACCTGCAAGCTCATTTTCAAAAGGAAACTCTCCATGGAGTTTCCTTTTTAAAATTTGGGCTGGCAGGGCAAAAGCAAGTGCTTAGTACCTGCTTGAAAACAGGAGAGCATGCAAGGAGGTTTTTAATATCAAATCCCTGCTTGAACTCTTCCTCCCATGACCTAATCCCACCCCTTTTATTCTGAACGTAAAATGTATTTCTTTGATTAAACATAATTTATCTCCTGTCCTTCAGGCTTGAAGACATGTACAATTGATAATAAAGTATACAATGATAATAAACATAGCAAAAATAAGGTATACAATGACTACAGGATTTTTGCCATTACAAATACAAATAAAACCCCAAACAGTATACAACTCAAAATTAAAAACAAATAAATAAAACTAACACAAAATGACTCTGCACCAAAGGAACTCATAAAAAACTAATACACAAGTCTCCTCTTTGCAGTGTGTGTATTTTTATTGGCTTTCAAAGCAATTTTTAAACAGCGTTTTTATGCAGATAAACCCATGTTTACCCTTGTATAAATATCTAAAAATTCTCAACCCCCCCTTGAGCTGAATTTTCAAAGCCACGTACCTGCGTAAAACCGGGGCTCTGTGAGCATTAATGTACCCACATAACCTGTTACACGCATGCTTTCATGCATTCCGTAGAGGCGGTGTTGCGACTTACGTAGATAGTGCTTTAGTTTAGACAGTTGTGTGCGGAAGAGTGCGCATGTACGTCACGCCCGCCGAAGAGGAGGCGTAACCATGCGAACTAATCTGTGCGCATACCAGGCCAATTACCTGTGGACATGCATACGTTTGCTTTCATAATTTGGGACAAAGCCTGTGTGCTAAAGTGTATGCAGACTTTACCGAAACATGCAGAATGGTAAAATTACCCTCCACCTGTTCAATCATCTACTTTTGCCAATACAGTATCAGCTCATATATAATTACTTTTTTGTTTTTTTCCACATCTTTCTTTCTGAATCACTTTTTCTATTTATCTAGCTAGTTATATTTATGCTGTGAAGATAATTATTTTGTCCTGTGGAATGGACCTAAGTAATCACCAAAGCTTGTACATTACTACGTCAGAATTTTTTTTGGGGGTGAGGCTCTTATTATCGGAGATTCCCCTTTATTCAGGGGAAAAATATTAAAGGAATAGTAATTAAAGCTGGGAATAATTAGAGCATAACTGTAATCACAGAGGGAGAAATATATTTCCTCTGGTACTAATGACTGGATAAACAGCAAGTTGCTGGAAAAGGGACCCTTGGAAATTTGATTTTACCTAGTCAGGTAAGAAGATATAAGGGGAAGATACAGAACCCAGGTTGGAAGGTCTCAGGCGTATGCGGTGGCTTCTTTTACAAGAAGACTAACCAAACTGTTCAGAGAATTAAAGTTTGTTACTTTATAGAATTAGCTTGTATATTCCGATCTTTTTCACTCTTGCTTATTAACCTATACTTAGCTTTTTTTTCTTTTTTGTGCTCCAATATATTTTCTCTCTTCCATTGCCCATTTTCTGGAATAAAAAGTGTGCACTTTTGTTTTGGTTTTTTTTAAATTATGGCCGCATCTTATCCCTGCCCCCTGAAAATGTCAGCCCTTCAGCTCTTCACGCCATACTTCCATTTCATAGCTATTTCTGTGATGCCTTCATGGTGTCCCGAGAACAATCAGAGCTGTAGTGCTCTGATTTTACTTAAGGTTCACAATGGCGCGAGAAGCCAGGAAGGAACTTCACAAAAACATCAAACACTGTGATAGCATCTCAGGAAGGACTTCAACATCAGCATGCTGAAAAGTTGTCTTGTTGGATTGATGTAAATAATTGTTTTCCTAATATTACTGCTTTAAGATTAATTCTTGGGTGTTTCAGGCTCATATGGTATGCAATATAAATTGACTGGAGGTAAAGATAAACCATCATTATTGGAACGGTTGGTGAAGCAACTTGACGTTGACACAATATCCTTGATCTTATCAATCTGAGTTATTCCTTTCATGTTACATTCACATCTATTTATATGATATGTGTAATATTATGTGATGTGGTCTGACCATAGCACTCTTCTTCATCAGCGCCTTCTTTGAGGCGAGGGGAAGCAATAAGCATAACAGAAGACGATTGCGCCTACTGCATGACCACAATAACGGTCTCCGTCGATAAAGAACAGAGGGTGGAAAGAGTAAAAAGAGAGCTAGGCCAAAGAAACAAAGGCACTGAGGTCACCGTTGAGTACTCACATCGGAGCTTCACACTTGGGGGCAAGATGTTATCCATTTTGTAATGAGTGATCTCACTAGTAGTCTGTTTCTTCTGTGACAAACCAAAAGAAAATGAGAAGGCATCATGATAACCCAGGACCTTTCAGTTAGTAAGCAAATCTTTGCTGGGGTTTAATGCTGCATGCCTGTAGTAGGTATGGTGAGCCTGCTTGGATTTTGGATGATCCGGGTGAAACAGGAAGGGAGAGGGACAGTGGCAGGAAAGAAGGGTCTTCAGGATGCCTTGGGTTAAGTGCTGTGTGTGTCTGATGGGACTCGGGAGTCGAATTAAATCTGAGCCAACAACCTGCTTGATGCTGATCTATGTGGTTGAGCGAGTTTCAAGTATTGTAACTTGATGCTTTAATTTTGATTATCGCTTTGGGCGATTTATTGAAATCTGTAAACCGACTTAACAAATATCTTTAAATAAATAAACAAATAAATACATCATGAGCACAATTCTGTAGGGATGTGCATTCACTTAAAATGAAACAGGAAATTTTAACAACATTTTCCGTTCCATTTCGATTCAAAGAAAAATGAATGACAAGACCACCATCTTTCTAGGACTCCCCTCGAATCACCCTAGCCCAGCGAACCCTCTTACCATCTTTTTCTTTTTCTTCATGGAGCGGGAGTGGTCCCCGGTCACTCCTGCCCTGCTGATGCTGCGCTTCAAAATGGAGCTGATGCCTTTGTCACTTTATTTCATACAAAGTGGTACAGAGAGAAATTACCGCTGGTGCTAGCCTGGCTCTGCCGGCACCATTTCTAACCCTGGGTCTGGTAGGGCAGGAGTGACCAGGGATCAGTCTAACCCTGCGAATTAAAAGGAAAATATGGTAAGAGGGGGATTTTGTTTCCTCCCACAGAAGTCAGTATTTTATTTCTTTTGATTTTCCTTTCATTTTTTTTTACATTTTCATTTGCTGGTTGTTTCATTTTCTTTTTGCTTTAAGTGAACAAAGAGTAACAAAACAGACACTAAAACAAATAAATTAAAGAAATGAAACAAAAAAAAACAAAACAGAAAAGAATAGAAAAAAACGTCAGTGCGCACCTCTGCCATTCCGTGGAACTCAGAGGTGTGCAAAACATGTGCAAGAGAAAACGCCTGCAGGCCAGAGCGACTGTGAAATGAAGAGCCTTGGAAAGCTTATGATGTGACTGTGAAACTCTCCTTCCGGAGCGCTGGATGGTTCGGCGATGTCGTGAATCTATAACCCCTCCATCTCGTGGCCTGCCACCGCTGCCCGAAGTGGAGGCAAAGCGTGAGGCACGACAATAAAATCAGAGCAAGAAGCATCCAGGAAAAACAAATCTAAAACAGAAAAGAAATGTTTTGAGGCTGGGTAGCTTCAGAGCTGTTTACCAGAGAGGCGGTTAATGCATGTGAGTTAGGAATAAATAAATGCAGGATAGCACGAAGGATCTCTTTCCAAGCACACGTGGAGTTTCCTGTACTGGGCAGCCATTCTGTGTGGCTTCCCGCTGTCTATTTATTTATTTTATGAGTTTTCTATGCCAGATACTCAGCAAAAGCTGACCAGAACGGTGCACAATACCACCAGGCGTACAATACACAAATACAATAAATTCATCATTAAAAAACATTAAAAATACAACTGCCGTACTTTACCCAATTTAAGATCAAAGGACAGCCAGGACCTGCCTGCCCTCACCTGACTACATTCATCTCTCTATTGATCCAGCTCAAGGATATCCATATTTTTGAAGCGAAGGGCCCCAGCACAGCATTTCCCCTTCTCGCTCCACCTTCCCTTATTTATTTATTTATTTAAACATTTTGGGGCAGATTTTAAAAGGTACGCGCAACCCGTCGCACACAAATGTACGCCCGATTTTATAACATGCACGCGCCAAGCCCTCGGGGAGACCAGCTGGCTTTCCCCATTCCCTTCCCCGTTCCCTTCCCCCACCTTCCCCTCCATTCCCTTACCTATTCCACCCCCCAGCCAGAAAAAAAAAACAAACCCCGTACCTTTATCTCACAAGTTACGCCACAGGCAGGCGTAACTTGCACGCGCCGGCCGACTACCGGCACGCGATCCCCCGGCCCAGCGGCCTTGCAAAGGCCTCTGGTCATGCCCACTCCCCGCCCCCAGACTTCCCCGCCCACGCCCCACCCCCGGACTGCCCATTTTTTCAAGTCCCGGGACTTACATGCGTCCCAGGGCTTTACGTGCGCCACTGGGCCTTTTGAAAATAGGCCCGGCGTGCGTAACCCCCCTACGTGCATAAATCCTCCTGGATTTACGAGCGTAACCCTTTGAAAATCTGTCCCTTTATGTACCATCATTCCAAATAAAGATCACAACGGTTTACAATAAAAAACCACATAAAATAAACTTAAAAGAGTACACATAAAATGTAAAAAATTAAACATAAAAAAACCCAAAACAATCACTATTGAATAAAAGGTAAAACAGCGAGTAAGCTGCATAAACAGGAGGAGGCATCAAAGTCAGATGATAAAGGTTTGCTCAGTTCTGATGTGATCTCTCAAAGGAATGCTCAGGCACTATGCAAACTAGAAAACAAATTGTTTGTGAATCTCAGCTTAAATAATATATTACCATCCTCATCCTGTCGGCTGTGCTTTTCCAGTTTCACCCCTTCATAGTAACACAGTAGCATAGTGAATGATGGCAGACAGAGCTCAACATAGTCTGGCTAGCCTGCCCAGCAGATTTTTTAGGGTAGTAGCAGCTGCCGCTCCATGCAGGCTACCTCCAAGCAGAGACGTAACCTTTAGGAGTAATAGAAAAGTTACCCCATTTCTTCATTTCTATTCTCTAGCCAGCAGGGATCCTGTCGGCTTGCCCCATACACTTAGGAGTAGATTTTTCCCTTGGATTTATGCACGTGACCAGCCTTACGCGCGCCGGGCCCATTTTCAAAGGCCCAGTCACGCGTGTAAATCCCCGGGATGCGTGCAAGTCCTGGGGCTTCGGGAAAGGGGCGGGGGCAGGGTGGGGCTAGAGGCCCCTGGCACAGTGGCCATTTGCCGCTGTGCCGGGGGATCGCGTGCCGGCAGGGTGCTGGAGTGTGCAACCTGAGCCTGCCCTGAGGCAGGTGGAAAAGGTAAAATAAAGATTTGTGGGGGGCGGCTAAGTTAAGGCTAGGGGGCGGGTAGGTGAGGGGAAGGGGAAGGGAGGTTAGTGTAGGGGGTTGGGAAGTTTCCTCCCAGTCCGCTCTGAAATTGCAGCAGACTGTGAGGGAACCGAGGAAGGCCACGGGCATCAGCGTGCACAGGATGCACAAGTGCGCACCCCCTTGCATGCATGTTATTTAATCGAGCATCCATGTGCGCGCAGCTGGTAGCGCGCGCGCGCATCTTTGAAAATCTACCCCTTAATGTTTCATCCATCCTTGCAGTACGTTCAGTCTGTTAAGCACTGTTCACATGTCAAGCCTGAGTAACAAAATCTGGCACCTGCACATTGTCACAATCAGCTGCAGTTTTATGCTGTGTATCCCTTTGAATGGCCCCCGGACTGCCTCACGACCGGCCTTACTCACCACAAGTGATGCCGGTTCCGTCAAGCGTCATGGGCGCAGGCATCCGCCGCCGTCTGCCAGGCTTCCAACGCAGCCCACCTTAGGGGCGTGCGCACGCAGCAGGTCACCAGCGAAAGGCCCTGCGGCGGGAATCTCAGCGCGACGCCTCTCAATGAGACAGAAGTTGACAGAGGGACTCATTTCTACTTTCTTAACTATATTTACTTTATTTTTTAATGAGTAGTTTTTAGCTATCTTGTTTTTATTTTTTATTGAATTTTATTGTATTTATTCTGTTTCTAACTATTATATAATGATTTTTACTATGTAAACCGTAAAGATTTCTGTTCTGTGTAATGGTATATAAGAATTGCATAAATAAATAAATAAGTGATGTCACCAGGCGGCCCTTTAAATCCCCAGCTCTACTGCAGGATGCTGCCACCTGCTCTTATCTTCCTGCTTCAACCCCTCCTTCCTAGTCTTGTGCCAGCCTGCCCTACCCGTGCCTGCCGCCTGCCCTGGCCACAGCCTGGACCCTGACTGTGCCTGACTGCCGCCCGTCCAGACATCGGCCTGCTCTGTCTGTTCTCCACGGGGCCTTCGCCTAAGACCTGCCGGCCCTCGAATCCAAAGGCTCAACCTCCGGAGAAGAGGGCTAGTATAGGTGAAAGCTCCAAGCCAGTCCACCTCCTGTCGGTGGGGGCCCAGCCGGGTCACCAGCCGGGCGGCGCCAATCTCTCCGCAGCACAAGGGCTCACACACGGTGACGCTTTGTTTTTCTTATTGTTAAGTATGTTATTTTATTCCTACTGTGCATATTTCCTTTACACTATGTAGAGAGCGGTATATAAAATGTTATAAATAAGTAAGTAAAGGCACCACGGTTATTGCATTGATTAAGAGTCAGTTTGTTAATTTGTTTTGATAAAGTTTGCAGAGTAACTTGTTACTAATTACTCTAATTATGTACCCTAGCAAGACTGTATTAGGAGGGCAAGCTCTGGGGAGGGCGGGTAGAGTGGTAGGGAGGAAGGGCTACAAATGTTTCCCTAAGGTGCACTTATTGGGAGCTTTTCTAACCCACTGTAAAATTTAAGTTTTTGGGTTTTTTCTCGCCCCTTACTTATTCTAAAGCTACAGAAACAGCCTGGAATGCACACTTTTTTAAATTAAAGTAGCCCCCCCCCCCAAAAAAAAAAAAACAAGGCACACAATAGTAACATAGAGACAACTTTTACACCTGGTCCCCAGATAGTTTAAAAAGCAAAATGATTTGTACTTAAGCTTTTAGAAGCCTCTATACACAGGAAATCTGCGCCCTCCCCCCAAGCATCCTCCCCCTCCTCCCCAGGCCTCTCTCCACAAGCTGCTGGCAGAGCTCAGGCCCTGGGCTTCTCTCCAGCTCTCTGCGTCCCTTGAACTCGGGCCTCTCTTAGCCTGGGCCCTTCTCTCCCTCATAACAGCATGGCACAGCGCCCCCTGTTGACCCGGGGGACACACCGCAGCAGCCCCTGCCCTCTCTCTCTCTGCCTTCTTGCTGTTCCGCCGATGGGGCCTGGGAAACTCCTCCAGCCTTTCTGTCTTTGCCGCTGGTCACGTGTGGGAAAAAGAAAAAAATTAAAATGTAAAACTTCCTCCTTTAGCCTGGATCTAGCCAGGGGAAGGAAAAATATGTTGGGCTGGAAAAATGAGCTCCAAAGGCTGGGGACCCCTGATCTGGCTGGACAGGACTGACAGACTGACAGAGAAGCGAAAATACGCTCTTGGGGGTTGATTTTCAGAAGGATTTCTGTGCATAAAACCCAATCTTAGGTGCCTAAACGGCCTTTTGAAAATCAGGTGAGTTTGTGTGTGGGGTGGCTCTGTACACATAAGGACACGCAAAACGCAATTTCACACGCAATTTTGTGCTTGGCGGCGAGAGGCATTGCAAAGGGTGGACTTGGGATGATTTGAAAGCGCGCACCTATACCTGTATAAATCTGTCCGCACATCGCTGCGGCCGCTTGGAAGGAGGTGCAATTTTGTGGGCGCAGGTCCACGCGCACAGTGGGGCAACCTGCAAATTTTCGAAGCGGAGCTTATGCGCATAAGCACCCGCAGACCTCAGCCCAATGGGGGCCTGTTGGAAGATGACCTTCTTAACCTGTTTCTCTCCAATGAGTTTGAAAATGCCGTCTGTCTGGTCTGCAGACTTGCTTATACCAAAGGGTTTCAGGCTGAGATGGAAAGGCACGTCAAACCCTTTCTCTGAAGGTCGAAGGTGGCCCTTTGGCCTGTACTGTAGATGGACGAGGCAGAGGCAGGAACCGGGCTTGTAAGGCACTCCCTTAGAAAAAAAAAAAAGGATGCCAAGGTAAAGCCAAACTGAGAGGGTGGGGCATGTGGAGAGCCCAGAATTAATTTTAGGATTGCTACAAGGCTTTTCTTGAAGCCGAGAAGCTGACAAACAAGACCTGACCAATGCAAATTGCTTCTCCCATGAATAAATTATTTTAGCCCTCAGACAAACAGCTCCCTGCTCGTTTGGTCGTCATCACTAACACTAACTTCCCCGTTGGATAAAGGATGCAGCAATTGCTATCTTTATGCGCTCAGCCAGCTTTCCTTCCACTGACTTTTTTGGTTAAATGGCATATTAAAAACAATAGTGCTATTTTCTATGCTTCAGGCGTGCGTGCATTTCGGGGATGTTCGCAGAATGGCTTCGTACGTACCAAGCACCACAGACACGATACACAAGTTTGCCAGGCTTTCCTAGTTTTTCATACAGTACACAGGGACGGTAACTTTCAAACAGGGGGGCAAGGGCGCACATTTGCACGCATACGGTTGGCCCGCGCCCAGGGATGCGGCTGTTTTATTAACATACAGGCGTGCATAGACGCGGGTGTTATAAAATGGCCCGGCCACGCGCACGTGTGCCAGATTTTAAGTGGGCGTGCGCAAGTGCCGCTTCTACCGCATGAACCAGGGGATTTTAAAAGGGGCGCGTGCTGACGCCACTCCCAGTTTTACCAGTTCGCCCCCTCCCCCCCCAGTTAAGAGAGGGGTCCTCCAAACCCCTTCTAGATTAATAGCCTTCACTCCCCCCGGTTAGCCTTCCTCCCTAAAACCCCGCAGACCTGCCTTGTGCTCTTTCGTTGTTTTACTCACGCGTCATCCATAGCAGAAGTGAAGTTATGCAGCGGGGGGGGGGGGGGTGCCATGGCGCGCGCCCACATCTCTGATTCACGACCTGAAATGCCCATGCCCTGCCAAGACCACACCGACGCCTCACCCCTTTTTGAAAACTTTCGAGATGTGTGCGCTGCAGGAGACTTGCACGTGTATGGTGGCTTTTTAAAATCCGCTCGGTAGGCACAAGCCATACGTATTTGTGCACCCCATAAGACCATAAGAACAATGCCATACTGGGTCAGACCAAGGGTCCATCAAGCCACGATCCTGTTTCCAATACATCTCTGATCTCCCTCAGTATCCTGGGATGAACCTCATCAGGCCTCATTTCTTTGTCCACTTTCAGTTTTCCCAGCTCTTCCCATCCATTCTCTTCTGTAAACGGAGTTTCGTCTACTCCACCCCCATCCACAGTCTTGTCAACCAGCGATGGTCCTTCTCCAGGGTCTTCTTTAGTGAACACTGAACTGAAGTATTTGTTTAATATTTCTGCCATTCCCTCAGCTTTCTCCATACATTGATCCTCGTCACGACCTTTCAGTTTCACTATGCCACTTCCAACCTTCCTTCTTTCTCTGATACATCTGAAAAATGCTTTCTCACCTCGCTTTACCTCTTTGTCAATCCTTTCTTCCGCTTGATCTTTCGTTTTCCTGATTTCTTTCCTCGTCTCCCTCAGTTTCACCAGGTATTCCTCCCTGTGTTTCTCTTTATGGGATCCTTTATACTTCCTGAACGCTGTTCCTTTTGCCTTTGTTTTTTCAGCCACCTCCTTTGAAAACCAGATTGGTTTCTTTTTCCTCTTACTTTTGTTTACTTTCCTAACGTGTAGATTTGTTGCCTTGGCAATAGCTCCTTTTATTTTGGCCCACTGTTCTTCCTCCTCACCCATTTTCTCCCATTTTCAGCCTTCAAGTTCTTCCTCCAGGTATGTCCTCATTTTGACAAAGTCCGTATTTGCGAAATTTAAAACTTGGGTCTTCGTGTGAATTCTCTGCTTCTTATTTGCAAAAGTAAGATGCAGTGAAAGCTAAAGAGTGAAAACACTTGAAAAGACCAACAGAATTTCCACTGACAACCAGGTGCTCCTGAAAGATCCACATTTCCTCTCTGTTTCTTCCCTGGAGGGGGCAAGGTGATGGCCACAGTGAGAGGAAAGGTGTGTGCCGCCACTGACCCTAAATAAGAATCAGTAACTCTTTCTCCTTGTGTGCAGATAACCTTTCACGAGTAATGAAATGCTACTATTCATCTTGCATTCTCAGCTTGAAGCAGTTTCTATTATGTATTTTTTTTATTTTATTTGTTCAGTTTTTATGCAGCCGTTCGGGTTAACACACAGCGAGTTACAGCATTAAATACAACACATTTAAACAATAAAGCTAGCTTAAAATCTTTTAACTGCACACCAAGAGGTCAATATTACTCAGCCGGATAAATTGTCTTGGATAGTCAGTGGTGTAGCAAGAACTGAATTTTTTGGGGGGGCCCAAGGTTAACATGAGTGGGCAGTAGACATACAGATTTAGGCCATACTAGTTGTACTCTTATCGATAAATAAGACCTTAGCATGCTCCCTATAATGGATTTCTGAGCAGTCTGTGACAGCCTTCATGCATGAATGACATTTAAAAAATGTTTAATTCTATTACGTCAAGCACTTACTAACATTAAAAATGCCTTATTAAACGGTATAATTTATTTTGTATTTATTTCAGTTTATAAATATATAATATCGTGTAAAAAGTAAACAACACTTAACAATAACATCAGATCCATCATATAATAAAACAAATATCAATATATTCTTTTATGAATCCTCTTTCCAAAAATGTACAAAACTACAATGTCTAATCTACTTTGTTACCCTAATGGCTTTCTTAGACAGGCTACCCTCCTGTTTTGTCGGTCCAAAACTACAATAGTACAGCAATAATCATAAGATGTGCAACAGGTGCAGAACAGAGAGAGAGAGTGAGAGAGAGACTACCCATAATACCCTCACCCTAGTTAGGTATTTATATCTCTATGGGAGGCCCACCTAGTAACTCGAGGTAAGGTTTAGGTATTAGTGTAGGGGTTAGGGGCCACTTTGACATTCTACGTGACACGTACGAACAGAACAATGCTCTCTTGTGAAGATTTGATGACCCTCGGAGTGAGGAAACTCACCCAAAGATGAGATTTGTGCAATGTTCTCTCAACCTAGCTTGATGTAAGTTGCATCACATTGTAATCTAATTTGTATCCCTTTTGTTTATCTTATCTTATTTAAACCCGTTTACGCTCAGTTATTTTCATATATTTATGCTCTTTTCTTCCCATGCCCTTCTCCCCTTAGTTAATGTGTTAGCTGTATTGCTCCGTTAATGTTAATGTGTCAATTGTAATGCTCCGTTGCTAATCCTATGTTCCTTAGCAAGGTTGCAATTTTACGTTCACTGTGAACCGATGTGAAGTTACTAAACAAATGTTGGTATATAAAATCTGCAAATAAATAAAATAAAAATAAATAGGTGGGCTCCCATAGAGATATAAATACCTATCTAGCGTGAGGGCATTATGGCTATTCTCTCTCTCTCTCTCTCTTATATTACACCAAATGTTATGGTGCATGTGTTAAAGGTGTTTTTTGCATGCAAAAACGCCATATAGCACTTTGATTAATGACCCCCTTTGTGAAGTATCACAAAGCCTGCAATAAATACATACATACTTAGAACCTTGCCATACCATAACAGCAGTACCTCTCAGGACTCAAACAGCAGCAACATTATCTATGAAAAGGCTGCAAAGCAAACATTACACCAGGCCCTAGAACACTAATACACTGCCTAATGGGCAAACAGAACAAACCAGATTGCTACTAATCCATAAGGAGAAATTACACACTAGCCAAAATACTGCATCTCTGTCACACATGCACAATACAGACAGACCCTTATCTAAGACAGAATAAGGGGCTACAAATTAGAAACAAACATGCAGACAAAACTGAAATGGAAAGCCTGAGAAACCAGCCTCGGCCTCTGTGAGCACTGGAATACTGAAGAAACAGCAAAATACAAATATGTAAGAAATGCACATTCCCAAAGATGGCATATTCCATCGCTGAAAGGCAAAATAATTTGTTGTCTGATCTTATTTTTCTAATTGGTTGATCCCAGTCTATTTTTCCCCTTATTTGTCTTTTCCTTGTTTCTTTTTCAGAATCTTTTATTCTGTCTGTTTCTTCTCTCTCCTCCTGTCTTCTTTCCTGCCTCTTTCATACACACAGACTCTGTCTCACATTCTCTCACACATAATTGCTTTCCCTCTCACAGGATCCCACTCTTCCATGCTCTTTCTCTCTCGCAGCTCCCACTCCCACAAACCCAACACACAGGCTTTCACTCTCACATGTTGTCTCTCACATGAAGGCTCCCATTCTCCACTATAGACACACACAGGCTCTTACTCTTACATGCTTTCTCACAGACAAATACACAGGCTCTCACATGCTCTCTCACACTCCCATACATACATACACACACAGGCTTTCACTCTCACAAGCTCACATACACAGGCTCTCCAATAAAGGAGCGGATTGGGAGGGAACTTCCCTAATACTAACCCTATCCTTCTTCCTCCCCAACCTCTAAACCCCACCTACCTACCCTATTTTTTTTGTTCCGCGCACAGCAGCTGGCCGGCACACACTTCATTGGGACAGCCCCCGCCCCTTTTTTTGCGGCCCGGCACTTACGCATGTACTGGGAAATAAGTGCAGAGCTGGACCATTTTGAAAATACGCTTGGCACGCCCATGGCCCAGTCACGCGTATATCTCCCAGGATTTGTACATGCAGGGCTTTTAAAATCGGGCCCATAGGCTCTCACATGCTCTCTCTCACATGCAGGGTCCTACTCCCACTTCCATACATATGTACACATGCAGGCTCTCACTCTCATATGCAGGCTCCCACTCCCACACACACAGGTTCTCACTCCCACATGCTTTCTCTCTCACACCCCCCCCTAGATAGGCTCCAATTCACATCCCTCCAAGCAGCCTCCCATTCACACACACATACTCACCCCCAGGAAAGCTACCATTCTCACACACACACCCAGGAAGGCTACAAATTCACACACACACTCTCCGCGAGGAAGGCTACCATTCACACACACACACCCCCAAGCAGGCCCAGATGCACACACACATACACACACACATTCAGGCAGGCTACCATTCACACACATGCACACACACACACACACACACACACACACAAACAAACACAAAACACAGTCAGGCTCCCCATTGGGATCAAATGGGGGAGCCTGTTCTGCTGCTGCTCCTCATGTACCTGTCCACAGTATTCAAAACTCAAGAGGCTAGCACTTACTGGCCTCACGTGTTTTGAATGCTGCAGGGTCAGCACACATGGAGCAGAAGGAGAACGAGTGCCTTCTGGTGAGGGTTTTTTTTTCTTCGACCGCCAGCCTTCCGGTCCTACTCGTCTTGGTTGCTGGTGGGGTGGGGTGCACCAGTGGCCTCACAGGCCTCTTACTCTTCTTGGCTGCTGGTCTGATGGGGTCCACCTGCAGCCTCGCGGGCCTGCTCCACTTCTCGGTCGCCAGGCCTCCTCCTCTTCACAGCTGCCGGTGGGATGGGTCCACTGGCGGCCTCACGGGCCTCTTCCTCCTTTCAGCCACCTTTCCCCTGGTTGTGCATTCCAGGCTTGTCCGCTGTAACCCTGTGACAGGGCTTCTCTTCTTGGGCTGCTGGGCAACACTGATTGGGTGGTCCTGGGCCTAAAGCGAGTGGGCCAGGGCCCACCCAGGCCCACCCATGGCTATGCCACTGAGCAGAGCACTGCCGATTGGGTAGTAGGCTCAATACAGCCAGATAACTTTATCAGTCTAATTTGGGGATTGCTTCTCTGGCATGATCAGACTTACAGGCTGATACAGTAAAGTGCGCTCACCTGAGTTTTTACCTGTGGTTGGATGTGTGTATTGGATGCGCGTACTGGATGTGCGTATTTTACCTGTGGTTGGATGCGCGTATTGGATGCGCGTCCACTAACCCTTATACAATAAGGGGTTTAGCAGGTCCAAAATGCGCATCCAAACCCCCTCCTCCGAAACTAATAGTGCTCATCATATGCAAATGCATGTTGATGAGGCTATTAGCTATTCGCCCAGGATACAGAAAAAAAAATTGCTCCCAATCTGCACATTTTACGCTCAGAAATTAGCGCCTGCCCAAGGGCCCAAGGGCAAGGCGCTAATTTCTGAGCAGCCCGACTTAATATAAGAACATAAGAACCTGCCATACTGGGTCAGACCAAGGGTCCATCAAGCCCAGCATTCTGTTTCCAACAGTGGCCAATCCAGGCCATAAGAACCTGGCAAGTACCCAAAAACTAAGTCTATTCCATGTAACCATTGCTAATGGCAGTGGCTATTCTCTAAGTGAACTTAATAGCAGGTAATGGACTTCTCCTCCAAGAACTTATCCAATCCTTTTTTAAACATGGCGATATTAAGTCGGAGGAACCAAAAGGTTAAAAATATAAATAAATAAATACATTTTTTAAAAATGTGCTGGCGAGTCAGGTTAGGAAAATGGACGCTCAATTTTACGAGTGTCTATTTTCCAAACCCGCTGACAGCCACCTCTCCTCGGCTTCCGCTGCTAAGGAGGCACTAGGGACGCGCAATTGTCCCTAGCGCCTCCTTTTTAGCGTGATCCCTCATTTAAATACGGTATCGCACGCCCTTGGTTCGCCCCCTCCGACTGACCTGGTGGCGGGTTGCGAGGCGGTTGAGTATTTCCCCCTACTGTGCCTACCTACTCCCGGTTAGGGGTAACGCGGAGTTTACACCCGGAATGCATTCTGGGGCCTTTCGGACGTGGCAGGAGAATGGGGTCACTTATTTAGGTCATTTGTTTCACACAGAGGGGCAGATCTTCACATTCCAAGAGGTTAGGGAAACCTATGGGTTGGGGCCGGTTCAAACTTTCCCTTACTTGCAATTGTCGCACTACCTGCGGTCCATTCCGGAGACACGTACGGACCCCGCTACTTTCCAATCCATGAAACGGCTGTTTCGCTTGGAGGGCCGAAAGACCCCATCCTTGTCCCAATATTACACACAGTTGCGCATGGTAGGGGAGGGAGCCATGTTTGTACTGTTGGCAACCCGTTGGACCAATGATGGTGATTTTGCCCTTACCCAGACTATTCTTCAGGTGTGTTTTCGCCGTGTAGCCAGGATCTCGGTTAACCAATATTATAGGGACATGCAATATAAATTTTTGTGTCGGGCGTATATAGCTCCCCAGATGGCTTATCATTTTAAACTGGTCTCTGGGGCGGGGTGCCCTCGGTGTGGTCATGCTTTGGGCACCTTGTCGCATGTTTTCTGGACCTGCCCCCCGATTAAACGGTTTTGGGGGCGTATTGCAGCTTATCTGGCTGACCTATTAAATGTAGTTATCCCCATTACCCCCCTGTGGCTCTTATTTGGTTGTATATCGCCCATTCGCATCCGAGATCTTGGCTCACGCTTGTTTGTGGCGAAGGCTTGTCTTGTAGGTAAGAAAATCATCCTCTCCAAATGGCGGTCGACGGAGGACCCATCTTACTGGGCATGGCGGAACGGCCTTCACTCACTGATGACCATGGAGAATATGATGGCCCGTTGCTCCCCCACTGCTAGACGACGTTTTCTTTCGGTGTGGCAGCTGTACATCCAGACCCTTCCGCATCGCACTCGAAGTTTGCTTCTCAATGCTTGACTGATCGGCCCGGGCCCTCCTTGATGCCTTGTGAGCATTGTGGACTGCATTGCCCTGCAGATGATTGGACCCTTTGTGGATGTTGTTCCCGGGGAATTTGGGGGGTGGGGGGTTTGTTACTGCTAGTTCTTGCTTGTAAAGTCTGCCTGGAGTGGGTGCAGAACCAACTCACCTCTGGCTTGTTGTTTGTTTTTGTTTTTGTTGACTGAAAATAATAAAAACCGTTACACCTTAAATACGGTATCGCGTGCCCAGGAGAGGTGGCTGAGCGAGCGTTTTCCCGCACACTTTACTGTATCGGCCTGTTAGCTGGATAAGTTATCTTGCTAATTTAAGTCCTCCCAGAATACCCCTGGAATGCCTCCGACTTATCCGCCTTTTATCCAGCTAAACATTTAGGGCCAGATTTTAAAAGCCTTACGTGCGTAAATCCATAGGTGGGGTTAAGCGCACCGGGCCTATTTTACAAAGGCCCACTTGCATGCACCGACTCCCAATTTTATAACATGCACGCACCTGCGCGTGCATGTTATAAAATCTGGCATCCATGTGTGCGCGCCGGGTAGTGCGCACACATGGACACCCACGCGCAATTTCTTAAAATCTACCCCTTAGCTGGATAATTCATAGGCATTCAGAGTGGCAGGAAATTTAAAACCTGTGGTTTGTCCAGCTAAGTCCCGCACTTAGCCAAACCTTCAGAATTTTCAGATCTCTTCAAACTAACATTTTTTCTCAGTTTTCTATGGCGTTACTGTACTGTGTTCAGTTCTGGAGACCGTATCTCCAAAGAGACAGAGACAAGATGGAGGCGGTCCAGAGAAGGGCGACCAAATAGGTGGAGGGTCTTCATCGAATGACTTATGAGGAGAGATTGAAGAATCTAAATATGTACACCCTGGAGGAAAGGAGGAGCAGGGGTGATATGATACAGACTTTCAGATACTTGAAAGGTTTTAATGATCCAAAGACGACAACAAACCTTTTCTGTCAGAAAAAAATCAGCAGAACCAGGGGTCACGATTTGAAGCTCCAGGGAGGAAGACTCAGAACCAATGTCAGGAAGTATTTCTTCACGGAGAGGGTGGTGGATGCCTGGAATGCCCTTCTGGAGGAAGGGGTGAAGACCAAAACTGTGAAGGATTTCAAAGGGGCGTGGGATAAACACTGTGGATCCATAAAGTCTTGAGGATGTGAATGAAGAGAAGAGGCATGGGGGTGGCTTGCAGGAATGACGGCTATTACCTGGAGATAAATATCCTTATTCAATAAACATACACACGGGTCCGTGGGCATGGCGCCGGCCCAGGGGCGTAGCCGAGGCCTCCAGACCAGCCCCCGGGTCGGGTGATGGCGCGCCAGCAGCCCGCTGGCTCGCGCAGATTTACACCTGCCTCGGGTAGGCGTAAATCTGCCGACAAAGGTAAGGGGGGGGGGGGGTTTAGATAGGGCTGGGGGTGGGGGGGGGTGGGTTAGGTAGGGGAAGGGAGGGGAAGGGGAGGGGAGGTGGAAGGAAAGTTCCCTCCTAGGCCTCTTCGATTTCGGAGCGGCCTCGGAGGGAACAGGCAGCGCGCGCCGGGCTCGGCGTGCACCCCCTTGCACGCGCCGACCCCGGATTTTATAAGATACGCGCGGCTACGCAAATATCTTATAAAATCCAGCGTACTTTTGTTCGCGCGTGGTGCGCGAACAAAAGTACACGCGCGCGCTGTTTTTGAAAATGTACCCCACTGTCTCCTATCAGTCAACCAGTTTGTTGTAATCCACATCACCACCTTGACGCTCACTCCCAAGCTTCTCATTTTATTCAAAAGCCTCCTATGCGGGACCATAACAAAAGCTTTGCTGAGATCCAGGTAAATCACATTGAGTGCTCTTGATCCAATTCTCTAATCACCCAATAAAAAATCAATCAGATTTTTCTGACAGGACCTTCCCCTGGTGTTAGTGCTCCATCCTGTAAGCACTTCATCTCACTGCCAGCTTTTATGCAACTCTGCCATCAATAAATTATTTTTGGTAAAACATTGGGATGAAAATAATAATGTTCATTGTTACAAAAGCTTTTTTCTCATGGATGAAAAATGTAAGGAAAAAGTCAGGAAATCTGTCCCATAATACCTACTTGAGAAGAACTCTGCTCAGAATCAGGATACCACCTGATAATTTATAAATGTGTCTATTACGGCTTGTGCAGAGTGTGCAGAACATACTCCAAGAGCTGCTTATGTTAAAAACATAATCAATTCTAGAATAATTTAGCAAATATCCTGCTCTCAAAATGCCAATAAAATATAGAAGGAAATGATTAATTTAATGTATTTGTTTTGTTCTTTAATACTGTCTTTCTGACAAAACACTCAAGGCAGTGAACAACAAAAAAATAATACAAAACACGATACTGGAATAGGAACATAAAACAGCATAACATCAAAATATAAGAAAACATTAATTATAATAAAATCACTCCAGGAGAATCATAAAACATCAGTCATTATGCAATAAAATAAAATAAAATAAAAAATCCAAACACAATAAATAATGAGGAACACAGCAGGAGAATGGTGAGCCATAAGGAACGGTGCAGACAGTTTTGCTTTTTTTTTGTTCAGTATAAAACCATTTGGGCTACTTCCTCAGATGGGGCAACGAAGAACATCCACTAACACCAAAGCTTTTTATTATTGCCTCATAAATGAACAAATGGGGGCTGTTAATACTAAGGTACTCTTGGAAGGAGGAAGTGGCTTCAGGAAGGAAGTGTACCTCTTATACACAAGATGTGTTGGTAAGGTGACCCACCGGGTTTTCACGTGCATGCTAGTTATGCAGAAATATTATTTTCTTACATTATTTCTGCACATTCAAGTGGGCTAAGATGGCAAACACCCCCTCCCCCACCGCCATTAGTTGGTCCACAGCATAATGCATCAATAGTGCTGAAATATTAAGCAGTTGATACAAAAGCAGAATAAGTGCATGAGAATGACTGTCCTGATGGACTCTCATGCTCGCCCACAGCTGGAAAATGACTCTTGGAGCTGTCTTAATGGAGATGCCTCTGAAAAGATTTTAAACACCTGTTTGCAGTATCAACATGCTAACCCTCATCACACGTTCCCTGTTCCAGGCTAAAGAAATGTTTCATAGCTCTGATAGATTGCAGAGATGTTTATGAGCAGCAGGAAATGCTTGCGTCAGGTAAGACAAGTAATGCAATTATGGATGTGATTATTATGCAGGGAAGTTATTATTGTTGCAGTTTGGAAGTATTTTTACTGGAAATGTTGGCTACACATAAAAGGGTTTACTTGTTGCTATCCCGGTCGCCAGACTAGCGACCGGGCGCTTACCTCCGTGCCGAGGCCCCCGCTCGTGTCGCGCTCCGCCGGGGTTTCAGGCCTGTGCAGCCGCATGGCAGCGGCGTCTCCCTCGTGGAGACGCCGTCGAGGCCGATTCTAACTCCTCCCCCCTGCCGAGGTACGCGCGCGCGCGAGGGGACAGCATTTGTAGGTCCAGCACCCGGAAGTGCTGAACCGCCCCTTTCCTGACGTCAGAGGCTGGCTGGCTATATAAACCAGCTTCAGTCTCTCTTACCTTGCCTTGCAACGAGGTCGCTCCTGTGAGTACTTAGTTGCTTCCCTGGATCCTGCCTTGCTCCGTTCCTGCTTGTTCCAGTCCTTGTTCCTGTGGATCCGTTCCTGTTTGCTCCTGTCCTTGTTCCTGTGGTTCCGCTCCAGGTTTTCCAGCTTTTCGTCTTCAGCCAGCCTTGACCTTCGGACTTCTGCTTGACCCTTCTTGTCTTCAGCCAGCCCTGATCTTCGGACTTCTGCTTGACCCATCTTGTCTTCAGCCAGCCCTGATCTTCGGACTTCTGCTTGACCCTTCTTGTCTTCAGCCAGCCCTGACTACCGGACCTCCTAAGTCCCAGCGACCCGGACCCCTACGGGCTCCTCCTGGGGGGGTCTCGGGTTTCCAGGGCGAACACTTGCTCCTACCCGCCAGATCCGTACCGCCTCCCGGCTCCTTTTCCATCGTCTGGTTTCCACTATCCAGACAGCCGGGCCAAGGGTTCACTAAACAGACTTTTCATAACAGTTTGCAAGGCCATGGACCCGGCGGACACTTCCGGCCTGCAGGCCATTCCGGGAATGGCTCAAAGAATCCAGCAACAGCAACAATGTTTAGAAGTATTGGCTGCCACGGTAGACCGCCTGGCGAGTCGGCTGGACGCTCAGCCGCGTGACATGGTGGTACAGCCGTCACTCCCAGCACTAGTTCCTCAGCCGTCCGTGCAGACCCAACTTCCGGCTCCTACGCGTTACTCTGGGGATGCCAAGACTTGTAGGGCCTTCCTGAATCAGTGCTTCATCCGCTTCTCCTTGCTGCCGGGGCAATTTCCTTCTGATGCTGTCAAGGTCGCCTACATCTTGTCCCTGCTTGATGGGAAGGCCATGATATGGGCTTCTCCCCTCTGGGAACATCAAGATTCTTTACTACAGGACCTGCAAAGGTTTGTGGATCACTTCAAACAGACTTTTGACGAACCAGCTCGCCAGACTACCGCCACTACAGAAATTCTTCAATTGAAACAAGGGAGCCGCTCGTTAGCGGACTACGCCATTGAATTTCGCACCCTGGCTATGGAGCTTGGGTGGCAAGATAATTGCTTGCGAGGCATTTTCTTGGAAGGTCTCGCGGGACGTATAAAAGACGAACTGATGACTCGGGACATTCCTACTACCTTGAACGAAGTAATAGATTTGGCGGGGAGGATCGACCGACGCCTTCAGCAGCGAGCCAAGGAGGGCCGAACTTTTAGGCGACCGGTCGCTCTGGCTCCCACCTTTTCACGGCCTTTGACCTCGGCCGTAAGACACAATCCACTCCCAGTCATATCTCCTCCGAGGAGCCCATGCAAATTGGGCGAACGCCGCTAACCGACGAGGAGAGGAGGCGACGCCGCACCCTAGGACTGTGTCTGTACTGTGGTACCAAGGGTCATTTGTTGGCCCAGTGCCCCGTGAGGCCGGAAAACGCTTGAACCTAGAGAAGAAGGAGGAGATCTCTCTAGGTTGTCTTAATCCTGCTCCTCAATGTACGGTACCTGTCACCCTGGATTACCCAGGAGGCTCCTTCCAGACTCTAGCCTTTATCGATTCTGGAGCTGGAGGGAATTTTATCTTGAAGGAACTGGTCAATCAACTGGGGCTTCCCACATTACCCCGGGAGCCTCCGCTCCGAGTCACCTCGATTCAAGGAACTCCGTTACCGGGAGACATCTCAGAGGTCACTGGACCCCTCACTCTTCGGACCGGGACCCTCCATACTGAGAGACTTTCTTTCATGCTATTGGGAAAATCAGTGCATCCTATAGTCCTAGGTCTTCCATGGCTGCAACAGCATGCTCCGATCATTCATTGGGATTCTCTTCAAATCGCCCAGTGGAGCACCTATTGTTTCCAGAACTGTTTGAACTTGCCTCAGAGACCAGCTGTTCCGCTCTGTCAGGCCGCCTTGGAACTTCCAGTCCCCTATCAGGATTTCGCGGATGTATTCTCTAAACAGAAGGCGGAACTCCTCCCTGTTCATCGACCATTTGATTGTGCCATCGACCTGCTTCCCGGCACCACTCCTCCGTGAGGCAGGGTCTATCCCTTGTCTATACCTGAGACTCGGGCGATGTCGGACTATATTACTGAAAACCTTGCCAAGGGCTTTATCCGTCCTTCGCACTCGCCAGCTGGGGCAGGTTTCTTTTTTGTGGCCAAGAAGGATGGTACCCTCAGGCCATGTATTGATTATCGTGGATTAAATACTATCACCAAGAAGGATCGGTACCCGCTTCCATTAATACCTGAGCTATTGGACAGACTCCAAGGAGCCAAGGTTTTTACGAAACTTGACTTGCGTGGGGCTTACAATCTAGTCCGTATCCGTCCCGGGGACGAGTGGAAGACGGCCTTCAACACCCGGGACGGTCATTACGAATATCTTGTAATGCCTTTCGGATTATGTAACGCCCCAGCTGTTTTCCAGAATTTAATGAATGAGGTACTCCGTGAGATGCTCCACTCATTCGTTATCGTGTATCTTGACGATGTCTTGATCTACTCTCCGAACCTTGTTTCTCATCGTCTTCACGTCCGACGAGTGTTACACGCCTTAAGAGACAATCAACTGTATGCCAAGCTGGAAAAGTGCCAGTTTGAGTGCGAGACACTTCCTTTCTTGGGTTACATCGTTTCGTCCAGTGGCTTCCAAATGGACCCGGAGAAGGTCGCTGCTATCTCTAATTGGCCCCGACCGGTGGGGTTGAAGGCTCTTCAACGTTTTCTTGGTTTTGCCAACTTTTACAGACACTTTATACCACACTACTCTCAAAGAGTGGCCCCGCTTACTGCACTCACCCGCAAGGGTTCCAACACTCATGACTGGTCCACTTCTGCTTGTCTCGCCTTTGAGGAACTAAAAAAAGCCTTTTTACAAGACTCTTGCTTGCGCCACCCAGATCCGCAGCGCCCCTTCATTGTGGAAGTGGATGCTTCCAGTTTGGCGGTTGGGGCCGTCCTCAGTCAGCACGATGCCTCCGGCAAGTTAATGCCTTGCTCTTACTTCTCAAAGAAATTTTCATCGGCCGAATGTAATTACGGTATCGGTGACAAGGAGCTCCTGGCTATCAAACTCGCCCTCGAAGAATGGAGACAGTGGCTTGAGGGAGCCAATCATCCAGTGACCGTATATACAGATCATAAGAATTTGCAGTACTTGGCTCAAGCCCAACGGTTGAACCCTCGTCAAGCAAGGTGGTCACTGTTTTTTAGTCGCTTCAATTTTATTCTTAAATACCGACCTGCGGAAAAGAATGTTCGGGCAGACGCTCTATCTCGGACCACTCAACCGGAAGAGGAGGAGGCTTTGCAGCACATTTTGGACCCAGCAAGCATACAACTGAACCTCACTCCGCTGGACAGCACTATTAAGACTCCTGTACCCAAAAGACTTCGCAGAAAGGTCTTAATCTGGGGGCATGATTCCTTGACTGGAGGGCACGCGGGAGTACAAAGAACACTGGATCTTATAGGTCGCTTCTATTGGTGGCCTGGACTTCGGAGGGATGTTTCCCTTTTTGTTAACTCCTGTCCTACCTGCGCTCTACAAAAACCCCTAACTGGTTCCAAAAGGGGGCTCTTACAGCCATTACCGATCCCAGCGGAACCTTGGACACATATCGCTACAGACTTTGTAGTAGAACTTCCGCCTTCTCAAGGCAAGACGGTGGTTTGGGTCACCGTGGACCGATTTTCTAAAATGGCCCATTTTGTGCCTTTACCCAAACTTCCCTCCGCTACGGAACTGGCTTTCTTGTTCGTCCACCATATTTTTCGCATCCATGGGCTACCTCATGATATTGTCTCTGACCGTGGTCCCCAGTTCACCGCCAGGTACTGGAGAGCACTATGCAAAAAATTCAAGATACAGTTAAGTTTCTCCACTGCGTTCCACCCACAAAGTAATGGCCAAACGGAACGCATGAATCGTTCATTGAAGTTGTTCTTGAGAGCTTTTATCAATCACAAACAGGACAATTGGGTAGATTTGTTACCTTGGGCAGAATTTGCCTACAACAATCAAGTGCACGCCGCAACCGGAAGATCTCCTTTCCAGATTGTATACGGGAAACAGCTTAGACCTCCCTTGCCGCTACCAATACCAGTCTCCTCTCCTGCCGCTCAGTCAACCGCTAACCAACTGGATAGACTTTGGGTTTCTTCGCAGCACCGCCTACAAAGGGTGGCACTAGCTTCTAAACGATTTGCCGACCGGCATCGAAAGGCCGCACCACTGTTTCTCCCAGGGGACAAAGTATGGCTCAGTACCAAACACCTCCATCTCAGACAACCATCTAAGAAGTTGGCACCCAAATTCTGCGGTCCTTTCCGCGTAGCAGAGAGAGTGGGCATGGTTTCTTACCGCTTACGACTACCCACTTCCCTGCGCATTCACAACGTTTTTCACGTTTCTCTTCTGAAGCCAGTCATACTCTCAAGATTCCATCCTAGACCCTCTGATGCTACCCCGGCGCCTACAGTGGACGATCCCACCTTTCAAGTGCGTGAAGTACTGGACACTCGCTTTGTCAACAGACATTGGGAGTATTTGCTAGCATGGGAGGGTTGTGAAGATGCGGACAATACATGGGAACCAGCTCGCAACATCCTAGACAAGTCTCTCCTGCGACAGTTCCACTTGGATCACCCTGAAAAGCCTGGTCCTTTGAAGAGGGGGCGTAAGAGAGGGGGTACTGTTGCTATCCCGGTCGCCAGACTAGCGACCGGGCGCTTACCTCCGTGCCGAGGCCCCCGCTCGTGTCGCGCTCCGCCGGGGTTTCAGGCCTGTGCAGCCGCATGGCAGCGGCGTCTCCCTCGTGGAGACGCCGTCGAGGCCGATTCTAACTCCTCCCCCCTGCCGAGGTACGCGCGCGCGCGAGGGGACAGCATTTGTAGGTCCAGCACCCGGAAGTGCTGAACCGCCCCTTTCCTGACGTCAGAGGCTGGCTGGCTATATAAACCAGCTTCAGTCTCTCTTACCTTGCCTTGCAACGAGGTCGCTCCTGTGAGTACTTAGTTGCTTCCCTGGATCCTGCCTTGCTCCGTTCCTGCTTGTTCCAGTCCTTGTTCCTGTGGATCCGTTCCTGTTTGCTCCTGTCCTTGTTCCTGTGGTTCCGCTCCAGGTTTTCCAGCTTTTCGTCTTCAGCCAGCCTTGACCTTCGGACTTCTGCTTGACCCTTCTTGTCTTCAGCCAGCCCTGATCTTCGGACTTCTGCTTGACCCATCTTGTCTTCAGCCAGCCCTGATCTTCGGACTTCTGCTTGACCCTTCTTGTCTTCAGCCAGCCCTGACTACCGGACCTCCTAAGTCCCAGCGACCCGGACCCCTACGGGCTCCTCCTGGGGGGGTCTCGGGTTTCCAGGGCGAACACTTGCTCCTACCCGCCAGATCCGTACCGCCTCCCGGCTCCTTTTCCATCGTCTGGTTTCCACTATCCAGACAGCCGGGCCAAGGGTTCACTAAACAGACTTTTCATAACATTACTGGTCGGGTGGCCGGCCATTTGGACCTGATTCACTCCCCCGCCTCCCTCCATAAACACAGAAGGGCAGAAAAGCCTTAATGACCCAGGCAGGCCCTCAGTCATGAGTAGATGAGATCAAGGACATTGAAACAAGCCACTCTTTTTTTGAGTCAAAAGTAGTATTTAGGCTGAATGCAGATATGTATCTGTCCTGGCCAATAGTCCAGCAAGTGTGCTGCAACTCATGCAGCCTTACTGTCCAATTCTATTCTAATGGAGCTTGAAAGGTTTTTCAGGTTTATTGCTGCTCGTAGGGCAGAAATGTAAGCATCAAAGTTTTTATGACACTTCCCTGGAACTTAGGCTTGAAGCCTCCCTGTGCTCCCCAGGCAGGTGCTAATAAATAATACAATTTGGACTGATGTCATCTTTAGGCTAGCGTAGCTTGCTGGGCAGACTGGATGGGCCGTTTGGTCTTCTTCTGCCGTCATTTCTATGTTTCTATGTTTCTATGTAATCAGGATCCCAATGGGTTATGGGGTTTAGGGCTTCAGGAAGATTCATGCAGCCGGCTTTGGAAGTAGATGGGTCAGTACCACCGTTTTGTTGCCAGACTTCCAATGAAGTGTAGGGAGAAATTAATAACGTTCTTGTTATTTTTTTTTTTTATGAATCACAGGTGGGAAAACTGAGGCCTTTTAGTTCAACAACTGGTATACACTTTAGTTAAATAGAAAAATAAATGATATAATTCATGGCCATATGTAAGTATCCTTTGATAAGCTTTGAATGCAGTTTGTACTTTGTGCATAGTGAAAAAAAAATAATAATAATAAGATTGAGTTTCTATATAAAGACGTCTCCCCCTGAATACAGAAGATGGTTATCAGCAAGGATCTGTGAACAGATCACGCTGCAAGCAGCAAAATAGGACAGAAAAAATGTCCAAATACAGGAAATGTACTCAAGAATTTCAGGCCTTTCAATATTCTGTGCAAGTGTATTCATGAGTCATATATGTTGGGAAAATAGGAGACAAAACTGGTATTTTATTCTAAATCATCACTCAGACAGAAGTGGCATTTATATTCACGTGAGTTTTATGAAAACAAAGGTCCCAAACTAATTTGATGAACTTGTGGAAATCAGCAGACCCAGAATCTTCTATTTATTGAAAAGATCGAAGCACCATAGGTCTCCACAAAAGCCATGCTGGACTCATGGAGACCAACAAAATTTCCCATCGAATCGGGCTGAAATCCATTTCTCTCGTTTGAATTTGGGTCACAGAAACATAAAACACAATGTGCCAATAGACAGAGACTGCATGGCTCATCTTGTCTGCCCATTTTACCCATCCTGATACAACGATTTTAAATTACCACATGCAAATTGTGCAGTCAACTGTACTCATTGTAATCTATAACCAACTAAAGTGCCATCCATGATACTTGATGTAAACTACAATCACTCAACCAAACTGCCTTGTAAACTGTACTTTTTGTAATTTGTATATGCTGTAAACTGAATATGCTGTAAACCGAGATGATGGTACCCCAACCGAATTTCGGTATATAAAACCACATAAATCCTGTTGCAAAATCAAAGACCCTACTGCTCTCTCGTGGCCTTGCCAGCACTGGTGATTCACATACTCTACCTCATCCCTTCCCAAACATGTCCTGGTGTCTCTACAGCCAGTCAGGCTTTTAGGATAACCACAATCAACATGCATAAGATAAATCTGCATGTTCTGGGTCTCCAATCTATGAAAATCTCTGGCGTGTTCACTGTACCTAGCCTGAAAACCTGACTGGCTGTGGAGCCACCAAGACAAGTTTGGGAAACCCTGCTTTCCTTGGATGCCTCTTTCTCATGCTGACTGTAAGAAGAAGATGGCTAACTTCTTAGCTCTGGCATTCATGCCAACAGCTGCAGGCAGCGTATCAAGCTCCTGTTTCTGCACTGCATGAATATCACACTGAAACAATGAAGAATGAAAAGCTGTCATCTAAAAAACAAAAAAGTAAATTAGCTTATCTGATTTGGACTCCTTACTGTTTTTGTCCAATAAAATGAGGACATGGTGGGTGGGTAGTGTAATTCATTGTGTTGACTCAATGCAGAATTTATGTCATATAAACCTTCAGACTTCAAAAAAGGGCCTTTTATTCGTTTATTGCCTTGAACAAAAACTTACAGGGAGATTTAGTAAGCCACAATAGTTTATCACAGCAGGGCCAAAAATCGGGGGGGGGGGGGGGGGGGGGGAGGGAGGGGCATCGCCGTGATATTTGGCTCCTCCTCAACAAACTTTCAGGGCTGTGTTGAGGCATGATTTTTGACTGTGGCACAAATGGGTGACAAAAGAAATCATGCTGTGGAACTTCCTTTTCCCACAAGTTGGTGGCCCAGCTCAACTGGGAACAACATTGCTTAAAGGAACAGCCACCTAGAAAAACGGTCCTTCCCAAATAAGAAAAATCACCTGGGGGGGGGATCAATGGCGACCCCCATCTGCCCTCCCCCTGCCAACTTCAATACAGCATTGACCCTCCGAAATTAAAATAAACAATGCATTGTGCAAGGTGATGGCTCGCTCTTTCCCACCCTCTCTCCTTCAACACAAAAAATGGTTCCTTTGCCAGAGGATAGCCCTCCTGGCTCATAGATACCCCCTCAGAGCAGTGGGCTATGAACCAGGGAGACCTGGGTTCAAGTCCTACTACTGCTCCTTGTAACCTCGGGCAAGTCACTTTACCCTCCATTGCCTCAGGTATAAACTTACAGCTAAATTTCAAAAGGAGTGTATGTGCACCCATAAACTTGCATATTGGGCTCGTAAATTAGAAATAAACACTTGACCAAACGTTTCCATGGGTACTTGAAAAAGTGCAACCAGAGTAGAAGGCTGTGTCATGCAGATGAGGTTTTCTTTTGAAGGGGCAATCGGACTACGTATAAGTAAGTAAGAGAAAGGGTACTTGTATTTGCATACACTTCAGGCTAGCGAAACTCCACATGACCAGAATGGGGCAAGTTCAACTTAGACCACGTACTGACAGTATTGTTGTACCGAAGGGTAGAAAAGAAGATGACTGAGCTTTGATTTTTATTAATACATGCTTCTTACCATAGGAATAAAATGTCTCTTAAAAAAAAAAAAAAAGCAATATGGTTGCCATGTTAGTCCACTTAAACATGTAGAAATAAAGTTGAAGGGGACACCCTTTTATTGGACTGCCTTTCTAATGGTACAATCCCTAATCAGGCTATTTTGCATTGACCTGATGAAGGGGGCATAGTCCTTGAAGGCTAGTCAGAAATGTTCGAGTCGGTCCCATAAAGATGTCACCCAAAAGGTGTTTGTCGACCCTAACATCTGCTTGGTTTTTAAGCTCTGTGCTTGTTCTGACTTTTGGCAAACCACTCAGATGTAGAAGTTTGAGAGGCTATTTTGGTGATGCAAGAAATTGGATTCTGGGCAGATTGTGCTGCCTTAAACCTGCAAAGAATCCAATTTCCTCCGCCACCAAAATGTAAGAATTATCTAATGACAGTCATCTGTGACCTTTTGAGGCCACATATGTCTTCTCCCTTCACATGCGATCAATAGTAGTGTCCACTGAACATTTTTTTTTTTTTTGCTCTTTGCTTTTTATTTTATTTTGTTTTTGGAATTTTTTTTCATTTGTTTTGTTCTTTGTTTTATTTTGTTTCATCCATTTAAAATTAAACAAACTACAAATAAAAAAAAGGGGAACCCTCTAAATAATGAAAAGAAAAATGTCCAGTCTAACCCACTCCCTTCCCCTCTGCCAATGCCATCCCCCACAGCACCCAAAGATTCTACCAGACCCCTCACCTGCCAACCATTTACCCCATCTGCGGGTCTAAGGGGCAGGAGTGATCCCCAACCGCTCCTGCCCTACCGGGTCTCCATCTCAAAATGGTGCCGGGCAGCCCTGACACGGCTGCCATTTTGTTATCTGAAGGGATCTCTGTATCTCTCCATTTTCATACAGCAAACTGGCACTGGCCTCAGGGCCGGCCCGGTGGGGCAGGAGCAGTTGGGGATTGCTCCTGCCCCTTTAGATCCGCAGATGGGATAAATAATTGTGAGGGGGGCCAGGGGAGGGGGGGGGGCCACCAGATTTTGAAAATGAAATGAAAACAAATGAAATTGAATTTGTTTTTTTGCTTTGATTGGGAAATCACCTTGAAATTTGTGCATAAATCCGCTTTCAAAATTAGCTCACCAAATCTACCCCCACACACAGCTCCCCCCTTGCTGTTACTGGTGTGGGAAATTTCAGGGAAAATTTGCCCACATAAAGGTGAATTTGCCCGCATAAAGGTGAATTTTCAAAGATTTGGGCGCCCACAAATTAGCAGATGTGAAACAAGTAGCACATATTTGCATAAATGCTGTTTTATAAACCTCAAACATACGCATGCAAGTCATGGTGCGCGAATACATTTGCTTGTATTAAAAAGGGGCGGGCCAGGGGCATTCCAGGGCGGGGCCAACATTCATGCATATGTTGCTATTTTATAACCTGCGAAAGCGATGCACCTACGTATGTTATCTGCTTATCTGGTGTGGGTGAGAATAAAATTCTCCATAGCCAAATGCTGACTGGGTGAGGGGTCAGGGTAAACTGGGGGTGGGGGGGGGGGGGGGGTAGGTGTCAGTCTGAAGAACCAGGGAGGGTCTTGATGATCTAGAGATAGACTGGGAGAATGCTGTACTGATTGGTAAAATTAGTAATTTCCTCCACAAAATTTGATGATTTACATGAGTAAAAGCCAACAATTCTAAGGAAGATACGGGAGTGAAATCTTCATGTGTAAATGATTAAAATTGGGAGCACAAATACTCATGTATAGGAGATTTGTGTCACTTATCCGGATACATTTTGACATCTCCAGGTAAGTGGCAGCTGCTACTTAGCTGAATAAGTCATGAAACACTACTTATCCGGCTAAGTAAGAAAGCTGGATAAGTGTTAAAATACGACTTATCCGGCTATGTTGAAAACACATGCCGCATATCTTTTAGATACGCAACATGTTGGGTAGATTTAAGCGTATTTTATGTAGTGTGTGCACGTTAGGATTCATGGCTTGCGGGTAGGCCCATGAGCTTCGGTACTCACCCCAGGATGCCAATGAGTAAATCATGGCTTGCATGCCGCTGCCAGTCACCACGCGGCAGAGACGCCGCCAGCAGCAAGGCCCAGGATGCAGCTCCACATGGCCCAGGATGCCGCCGACCGCCGCTCCGCTCAGCCTCCCAGGGGCATGCGTGCACCCGGCAGCCCCACACTTGAAGGGCCCGCAGTGGAAACTTGACCGCAGCCTCCCCTGCATATAAAACTCCTCTGGAGGAGCATTAACACCTCAGCAAGGAGTCTCCTGCTTGCAGCACATGTTGCTACTTCCTGCATTCCTGGTTCCTGCCTTCTAGCCTTTCCTCGTCCACCTTGCCTTCCATCCTCGCCTTGTCGCCCTCACTCGTCTTATCCAGTGTCTTCATCCACCCTTGGCTTGCCTCTCTGGATCTTACCCCTTGCCTGGCCCTGACTGTTGTTGCTAGCAGCCTGCCCTGACCTTGGCCCATCTCTGATTCTGCTGCCTGCCCTGACCCTGGTGTGTTTCTGGACTCCAGCTATCACCACTGACCTAGGGACCCACCTAAGTCCTGTTGGCCACCAAAACCCAAGGGTTCAACCTGTGGGGGAGGAGGCTGGTAAAGGTGAAGCTCCAGACTGTCCCGCTGCAGGGCGCGTTAGCCGGCTGCTGGCATAAGCCTCAGGGGTTTGCCCTCGAGGCTGCGTCAGTTACGCCGCAGTGCTATGAGCTCACACACCCTCTACCCTTCCCTTCCCAACATATTTGCATGCACAGTATAAAACTCATGTGGATGCTTGCATGCACATCCATATAGCGCTGTATATGGGAGGGCATGCGCTTGTTTTAAAGTTATCCTCAAAATTTTTAAAATCCAAACATATGTACACCAGTCCCAACCCTTCCTCAGCTCTGCCCCTGGGAACACCCCCACTCTCTCTGGGCAAACTTACATGCCCAGGAGGGCAAATTTTGTCAAATGTCATTTCTGCCTTTGACAATGATCCTCTGAATTGTTTAATGCACATTCAATTTTTTTTTAGTGTGCACTCAGGTGGTAATTATGTAACAGCCCGCATATAGGCAATAGCAAAAGCCAGAAGAATGCTGGGCTGCATAGAGAGAGGATTATCGAGTAAGAAAAGGGAAGTGATTATTCCCTTGTACAGGTCCTTGGTGAGGTCTCACCTGGAGTACTGTGTTCAGTTCTGGAGACCGTATCTTCAAAGAGACAGAGACAAGATTGAAGCGGTACAGAGAAGGACGACCAGAAAGGTGGAGGGTCTTCATCGGATGTCATACGAGGAGAGATTGAAGAATCTAAATATGTACACCCTGGAGGAAAGGAGGAGCAGGGGTGATATGATTCAGACCTTCAGATACTTGAAAAACTTTAACGATCCAAAGACAACGACAAACCTTTTCCGTCAGAAAAAAATCAGCAGAACCAGAGGTCACGAGCTGAGGCTCCAGGGAGGAAGACTAAGAACCAATGTCAGGAAGTATTTCTTCACGGAGAGAGTGGTGGATGCCTGGAATGCCCTTCCGGAGGAAGTGGTGAAGTCCAAAACTGTGAAGGACTTCAAAGGGGCGTGGGATAAACACTGTGGATCCATCAGGTCTAGAGGACGTTTATAAAGAGGAGACAGCAAAACACTGCACGGAGCGGCAGTAGCCACAGAGGCATTCACGGAGCGGAAGGATGGAGGGCTGCCATCTCCAAATTAAAAAAACAAACAAACAAAAATAAAACAAAACAGGGGTGGGTAAGAGTATGTAAAATTAACGGAGAGTTCATAGGCTATAGGTATTACCAATTATTAGGCTTATTCAATATTTGTTGATAGTTAATGTGGCTTTCAATGCATACTTCACTTTCAATGCATATCCAGCATAGCTCTCTGCTTCAACGGCAGGGGAGAAGTAAAACTGATACTTCACGCATATCCAGCATAGCTCCCTGCTTCAACGGCAGGGGAGAAGAAAAACAACCAATAAGGGCTGAATATCATAGTCTGGGTAAACAAATAAGTATGGGTGTAGCTTGCTTGTTGCGGCGGTTACTACCCCTAACTAATCAAGCTTGATATTTCACTTGGATGCAGCTCCATCACTGCTCTCTGCATTAATGGTGGGGGTGAAAGGGAAATAGAACCAAGGGTTGCTAAGAGCCAAGAGAAACAGATAAGTATGAAAGGAAAGAAGTGTGAAGCTTGCTGGGCAGACTGGATGGGCCGATTGGTCTTCTTCTGCCGTCATTTCTATGTTTCTATGTTTCTATATATAAATATGATGGCAAACGCGAGCATAACTTACTGTTACGATCCTGCTCGCGGATCCCATCCCGCGAGCAGGCCTCTCCACTACTCACCACCACTTTGGCCGCCGGTCTCTGCTTGCGCGGCCTGGACTGCCGCGTTGCTCCTACCACCACTCCAGCACTGCCGTCCTGGACTGTGACGCCTCCGGGACTCTGCTTCTTTGCGGCCGTGTGTCACTGGCATCCATCTTCGCGGCCCTGAGCTGCCACCGGAATTCCTTTCGTGGCCTTGCCACTGTCAGTGCCGCTGCCGACTTGCTGCCCTTATGGCATGGAGCACTGCCGCTGGGACATCTCATGTGGCAGGAGAACCGCCGATGAATCCTCTTCTCGGCCTAGTGCCGCTGCCAGGCCCTGCTTTTCTTTGCGGCCTGTGCTGCCATCAGGCCGCTCCCGACGCCTGCCTGCGTCTGTGCAGCATGGACGCCACTGTCCATGGTCATGCTCCTCTCTGGGCCTTCCTCTAGGTGCCGGCATGTGCCTCTTCAAAGATATTTAAAGGGCCAGTGGCGGGAAAAGCCCATAGCCCCACCGAAAGCCGTCAACATCCTGTTTCCTGCTTCAGCCCTATAAAAGGGCTCAGTTCCAGTTCCTCTGGGCCATCAAATCGGATCCCATGCTTGTCCATGTTCTTCTCTGCCGGTCCAGGTCCTCCGTGGTCTTCACTTGTCTTGATGGCTCTTCGTTCTGTGTTCCTGGTCTCCTCGTCCTTCGCCGGAGCTCCTTCGTTGCCTGTTCCAAGTCCTGATGTTCCAGATGTCCTGATGTTCCATGGTTCTGCTCCTTCATTGCCTGTTCCATGTCCTGATGTTCCGTGGTTCCATTCCTGAGACCTGATGTTCCAGATGTTCTGCGTTCCTGATGTCTTGGTCTTGATGCCCTCGTCTTTGCCTTTGCAACCAGTTCCCAGTTTCATGTGTCCACCTTTCCTGGTGTGCCACCGTGACCAGCCCATGGTGGGCTGTGTAGGGCGCTTCGTGGTACAAGGCCTGCTTCACGTCTGCAGCGCAAGTCTCCGGAAGACCCTTGTTTTAAAGTTCCGAGTTCCAAGTTCCATGTCTTGAATTCTGAGCCTTGAATCCTGTCCCGTCTTTGGAGTTCCTTGCCTGCTTCCGTCCATGCCCAAGACTCTGCCAGAACTTGCTCTGCTTCAGCGTGGTCGTGACCAGCCACAGGCGGCTGTGTAGGGCGTGCCCCGGTGCAGGCCTCTACTGAATCTTCAACAATCTTCAACATGTTCCAGTCTCAAGTTCCACTATTTCGCCTGGAGTCTGCTTCTCACTCAGCGTGGTCCGCGACCAGCCATGGGCGGCTGTGTAGGGCGCGATACAGTTCTCACCAAGTACTTTCGCCTGAGTCCTGAAACCTTGCCTGAAATCTTCTGAGTAACCTGAATCCTTATCCGGGTCTTATGAGTTACCTGAATCCTTGTCCGAGTCCTTCCAAGTTTCAAGTCCTCGTCTGAGTCTTCCGAGTAACCTGAGTCCTCATCTGAGTCCTTCCAAGTTCCAAGTCCTCGTCTTGTTCCTGCCCTCAGCCTCCATCTGGCCTCACGCACTCGTTGTTCCCAAGCAGCGGGCCCAAAAGGGCTTTCGAGTGGCCGGAGGGCTAATCCTGAGACCAGCATTACTTTGTGGGGTCTCCTTGGTGCATGTGGATGCAGCGGAGGGCTCATGCTGCTTGGTGCCTGTTCCGAGTTCCTTGCTTTAGCTCGTCCTGCTTTGTTCCTGCTCCGCCCGTGCTTGCATGCGCTTACCTCCCACGGTGTGGCTTGGGGCTCCTCTCTGAGTCGTGCCGTGGTTCAGGGGCTCACGCTCTCCCATGAGCTAGCGGCCGCACCCGCATCAGGACCTGTAGGTTGCAGTCGCAACACTTACAGCAATTTTCAAAGCAAACTCATGCGCATAATTTCGCTTTGGAAATTATCTCACCCAATCTACCTGTACACAGTTCCAGCTGCTGATTTGTGTGCAAAAATCTTACAGTGAGGTGTGGTTATTTCTCTGCAGAAATTTTTCAAGGTTACCTTGTATGTGCTTTTCTCCTTTGGAGTCTTAGGCAGATTATAGCTAAATTAGTCTCTGACTCTGGTGAAGTCTCCCAGGCAGGTTGTCCTTCCTCTGTTATGTCCCAGTACAGTGGTCCACCAACTCTCCAGGGAACTCTTCTTCTCCTTAGGGCTCCCAGGCAAGCTGCCCTTCCTCTGGCACCTCCCAGTACATTTGTCCCCAATCCTCAGAACCCTCTTTACGCTCCAGTCTTGTGAAGTCACAGGAACTCCTCTTTTTTCTTAACTCTGAGTCTTCTCTGAGAAGAGTAAAGCCGCCAGTGCTACTCTGTGAAGAGACAACTCCACACCACAAACAAGACTCCATATCTGGGAATGTCTAACTCTGTTCTGTCCCCTGCTTCACATGGGAGCAGGGGGATTTACCGCCTCACATCACTCCTCCAATGAGTAGTGATATTCCTCCTCGTCACACTAACCCTAATGCTGACAGCACCGGCAGGCAAGGTCTGGTGAGACCTCAGACCAGCCGAAGCCCCAGGCTGCCTATATGTCAGAGGTAGAGACATTTTCCTAGGGGCAGAAAACAGGTAGCCCCTTACAAACAGACTACACTTGAGGCTGAAAAGTAAGACCCCAAATTGCAGATTTGTTTAGCACTGGGAATAACCCAATCGTCTATCTGTATTCTTGGCAGCACATCATCTCTAGATGACCTAGAGAAAACATTCATTTCTGTTTCTCTATATTTAGCATTAGTCTGTTAACTGAAACAGCAACGTCTGATAATGCATCTGAAACAGTATAGGAACAGAAAACTATCTGAAGTCTATATTCAGAGGCATGTAGCTGGATAACTCCGAAGTTATCCATCTAAATGGATATTTGGGCACGTATCCAATTTAATGGTTAGCTGGCTATCTTATTTTCTGGCTAAAATTTAGCTGGATAACTTAGGGGCATTCCAGAGGTGTTTTGGTAAGGAGTTACCTTAAGCCAGACAAATTATCCAGCTAACTCTGATATTCAGAGTTATTCGGATAACTTATCTGGCTACGTCTGATTGTGCGTAGAGCTTTCCTAAAGTTAATTGGATAAAGGTTTCTGGCTAACTTTAAAATAGCCGCTATCTTATATAAATATATATACCTCCAAAGTTGGCTGGATTGGTTTATCCGGCTAACACTGCTATCCGGACAGTAACTGAACATGGACCTTTATGTTGTCACAGCATAGAGACAATATTCCAAACAAAGCCCTGCTAAAAACCTGCAGATAGAATACAGATAAATGTTAAAAAAAGGTCTCTGACCACGCTGAGGCCAGTGGTACTCCTGTTGTCCATCAATACCAGGTGGAAACTGATCTGTCTATTTTGACCTGCTGTACTTGATATGTGAGGTTCGATCTAAAAACCATCAGCGTACAGGGGTCTTTAGTTGCAATTTCCTCTAAATGAGCTAATAAAATTAAACGATCCGGCATGTTGAGTGCTGTAGATGTATGAAGACGAACCACACCATAGCCTCTTCTACTAGCAGAACCCCGACAAAGCCCGTCAAGGCTCGACACGAGCAATGTTTCAGTGTGCTGTAACCTTGTCTGAAACCATACCCCATGCTGATGTAAACCTTCATGTTCCTCAGGATAATGCTGAAGTTGCTTTAACACCATTCCCTCTACAATTAACACATCAGCCTGTAAACACAGCACCTTTACCCCAAATTCTTTGCAGACGGATCAAGAAATTAATACTTTCACATGAAAGGAAATTGCTTGACATAGTCATCATTTTGATTAGCATCTGTACTAAACATTATCTAATTTTTTTTTTTTATTGCTCTGTCTAAACTCACTGCGTTACATTGTTTGCTGTACCATCATTTTCCTACTAGCTCTGACTTCCAATAGACTGTTTTACTTAGCCGCCAAAGTGGACAAACTGTATTTTATTCCTAGACTTTTAGAACATAGCATAAATAGTTAATTATTTTCTTACATGCTCTAAGTGAGCAGCAATGCTGGAAAAAGCATCAGTGAGCATAAAAAAAAAAAAAAAGGTTTTTGAGAAGAGTTATTGAATGCTCAAATAATAACAGGTACAATCTGTTCAGGCTTTTTCAGGACGGTGACCTTCGACGGCAAGGATCCATTGTTAAAGTCCGTTGATTTCTCTGCCAATATTGACATTTGACCAGAAAGATATGAAATTATATTTTGCTTCTCATCTATGCTCTCCAGTCCGACTGGCTGGTGAAAACATTATTGAGAGCAATTGAAAAACTTAATGGATGAAAACTGAAGCGTCTGCAATTACAATAACGCACATTCTTTACTTTGGAATGACTAAAGCCGCCCAAACAAGACGTATATTTTCCTTTTCAGGAGCCTTAAATGAAATGACAAGGTTACTTGGCCTGCTTGTGGTGGAATGGTTATTGATGTGAAATTACAACACAATAACACTTACCATGGAGCATATAATGCAGTAATCATATTTCTAATATGGCAAAAGAGCTTGTGTAGAAATCTGAAAGGGTGTTTCGACAAGTTAAGAAAGAAACAATTTCACGGAAGAACTTCGGTCTCTAAAGCTTTCATTCTGCAAATTGTTCAAAGTGAATTAATAGCTTGCAAGGAGAGATGGAGGGAGAAAATGTAAAGATTATAAAACGAAATATCATTTGCCCCAGCAGCTTAATGTCACTTGATGTACTCAGTACATTAAGAAGAATTATTAGATCTTCTGACGCTGAGAGACCCAACGAATTTCTAAGGGGAAAGTAATTTATTGAAACATTTTGGACTAATGCTATGTTATGTGTGTCCAGTTAAGTCATTTGTCAAATGGAAGTCCAAACATAGAAGCACAGCAAATGATGGCAGATAAAGACCAAAAATGCCCATCTAGTCTGCCCGGCAAAACAAAACAACACAGCAATTTCAGTAGAGGCCTGATGCCCCCGGACAAGAGACCAGGCCCTTTGCAATTCAACCTCTACGTTCAGGGATTTTTTCCCCCTTCCTTGTAAGCTGGCAAAGTGTAAGGTACATGTGCACTTTTGTACCCACCTATTGTGCAGTACATTTTCAAAGAAACACTACGCAGGCAGGCATTTGGAATTGTGCTAACGTGTGCAGGTAAAAAAAAAAATGTTCTGCTGTACTTACTTACGGGCCGATACAGTAAAGTCCACGGGAGAGCGGGCGTTTGCCCGCTCTCCCGGTGCGCGCATAGGCCACTCTCCTGTGCACGCGATTCTGTATTTAAATGAGGCCCGGCGGTAAAAACAGGGAAGAGGAGGTGCTAGGGACACTAGCGCCTCCCTAGCGCCTCCTTTTGGACCAGAGCGGCGGCTGTCAGCGGGTTTGACAGCCGATGCTCAATTTTGCCGGCGTCGGTTCTCGAGCCCGCTGACAGCCATGGGCTTGGAAACCGGACGCCGGCAAAATTGAGCATCCGGTTTTCGACCCGACAGCCGCGGGCAGACTTCAAATTTTTTTTTTTTTTTACTTTTTTTACCCTTCGGGACCTCAGACTTAATATCGCCATGATATTAAGTAGGAGGGTGCACAGAAAAGCAGTTTTTACTGCTTTTCTGTGCACTTTCCCGGTGCCCGGAGAAATTAACGCCTACCTTTGGGTAGGCGCTAATTTCTAAAAACAAAATGTGCGGCTTGGCTGCACATTTTGTTTTCTGAATCGCGCAGGAATACCTAATAGGGCCATCAACATGCATTTGCATGTTGCGGGCGCTACGGTATTAGGTTCGGGGGATTGGATGCGCGTTTTCGGCCCCTTACTGAATAAGGGGTAACGCTAGCGCATTGAAAACGTGCGTCCAATGGTGGGTTAACAGTGCGCTCCGACGGAGCGCACTGAACTGTATCGGCCCATTAATGTGGGTGAAGGAACACATGAAAGAACATATATATTGCTGTTGACAGTCATTAGTATACAGGCCCCAAAGTCATTTGTCCAAGCTCCCAATGAGTGGTGGTGGCTGAAGCAGGATTGGAACCCAGATCTCCTACTTCCTGGTCCATTAGTGTAACCATGAGCCTATCCACTTCTCCCAGTGCTTGTACTATTCTGTACCTAAGATAAAATCCCTTGTACGCCTACTCTTGTTTTCCTGCTGCGTGACACGTTGAAGCTTGCTGAATATTAATGTAAGCACATACATCTCGGCTATGCTGAAGTACAGTAGACTCTGTTTTGAAAAGGCTTGTTCCTCATCCCCACAGGGTAGCTGGCGTTCTGGGGAAGTCGCATAGAGTAGTCAGATTAAATTAAATATATTTCATGGAGGCACTGCTTATGCAATTTGCATTTCTGATGGCGTTGCCTACATAGGCTCAGACTGTGCACTGAATACTGGGTTGGAGGGCTGTTCTTTTTAATACTCATTCAAAATTTTTAACATTTGTTTTTATTTTAGCATGAGGAGGCCCGTTTTGAAAAAAAAATGATTGCCTCGGGGGCTTCTTTTTTTATTATTTTTTTGAATCTGAGTGGTTTTGAAGCCGAATTGCAATTTATTTGTATTTTTATTTAAATCTCAGACCTTCCCATTGAAATGCCAGAAAGCAAGCAGCCTAAGCAATAGGTTTTACAGTTCCTTTGAACCTTGTGGAGAATAAAAGATGGCTTTTTTTTCCTCTTTATAAGTAGTTGTCGATCCTTTGAAAAATACATCTGGATGAGCCTCTTATCATTGCTGCTTCCTGACGTTCCTGATAAGAGGACAAGCCCAGATATTAATGAGGAAATAAACACCGCACACCCTCAGTAAGATTTCCAATTATACATTCTATTTAAACCAATAAGGACGCAGAACAAAAAAATTCATTGTTTAAGGTCTGTCCAGGGCATGCGGGAGGGTTCCCTGCCTGCAGAGTTTCAGCTCCTCGGCCACGTTGGAAGTAAACAGCTTCCCTGTATCCACTTTGCAGTTATTATGTTTTTCTATTTCAATTTTTGCTTTCTCCAGGAAGGACTATATAAAGCGATCAAAGGAAGAGGGCTTCAGCTCCACTCCTCGTGGCCTTCACATTGCTTGAGGCTCCTGGCGAGATTAAAGAATATTTTGCAACTGTTTGCTGGGCTACGGTCAGAGATTTAGTCCAGAATATCCAGCTGTGAACAGTGGTTTGAGTCTCTGGATCTTGAAGCTATGTAATTTGGATATTTTTGTGTATGAAATTTATAATGAATTTTGTAATAAATATGTGAATATGTATAAGGACATTTGGATATAAACAGTTTACCTGCTGGTATTGATGATTTTGTACAGACATTTATTCCACCATTAAATAACCAGTGAGTGACTATTCTTCAGTAAATTATTTTCTCAGGCTAAGTAAATTCAGGGGAGAGGATTTTTTATTTTCCTCTAATTGAGTCCTTTTAAAAAACAAACAAACAACAAACTCCCTGAAAAATATGCTTGATTCTAAAATAATAACTGTTAACCTTGACACAGTACTAAATATCAATTCCATATGGTCCTCTTCCTCTCAAGGCTTAGGAAACCCAACTGCTAAATAATCTGTTAATTCATGTAAATAAAACACATTTTACATACAATGACACACTGCTATCTTGTTAAAGTCATTATAGCATTAACATTCCATTTTAACATAATCCAAGTTTTGGATGCTAGGCCTCTTTTAGCTTTCTCGATAGCTTGCTCTGTCCCATATTACTATGCAGCAGGCCTGGGAAAATGATAAACTCCTATTAGGATTGTCATGGTAACAAGGAAACAAAATGGCTGCTTGGAGGAAACAAGATCTACAGAAGATGAAAAGCAAAAACCTTCCGGCTGACATCGGGTCTTGAACAGAGAAAATTGTATTATAGTCCAATCTGCTAACCAGTACCAGAGGAATTTTTGGAGCTGTGCATACCTCTTTCCCACCCACTATCCTTGTATCTTATCAATCAAATCTCCATGATGGTCTCTGCGTTTAGGAATAACTTGGCTATATTATGTGGTGGAGGTTCATAAACGCAAGCTAACAGAATGTTGCCCAGCATAGGCCAGTCAAAGGATGACGAAACCTGTGCGCGTCCATTCTGCCGATCGCAAATAAGTGACTTGGCAATGATTTGGGCACGGAGGGAGTTAAGTGAATGTTTTGGAAGGCTCTGGTATGCTAGTCAAAAACCCACTGCTGAAAAAATGTCCCACACTCTATTTTGATTATTACAGGCAATTTGATGTTTTCCCTCACCTAGGCATGTACAGCGCCCTCATAATTTGTATATAAGATTCTTGCAAGCGTCGTTGACAGCACCCTTCACCGTTGAAGGAAAAATTGGCAAAATCTGTGTTTTCGTCAAATTCTGAGATATTTTAACATTCCTCTAATATAGATGTATTTATGAAAGACATTTATATGTTCTCTAGCCCTCTTAAACATGGCCGCCCTAGTATCGATTTACTGGACAGTAATCATATCAAAGAGCACATATAATGGCTCTTTCATAATGAGGGGATCCACAAGCTCCATCAGTGTATGGACAAACCTCCCAATCAGATTCTTTCCAGTAGCGGGTGACTGCACAAGCACCAGCCTGGATTTCTGCACAGGCTCACTAGGCTTTTAACCTACTTACATATAGTAACATAGTCAGTGATGGAAGAAAGAGACCAAATTGTCCATCCAGTCTGCCCAGGTGAAATTCTCACACTTGGTTAGATAAAGGTTAACAAATAAATAGAAAAAAAACAAACAAATAAAATATAAGGTGATACCTTTTTATTAGACTAGCTCAGTTCATTACTTGACTAAATTTCAGGAGCTAATACTCCCTTCCTCAGGTCACAATATATTTGGTTAGATAAGCATACAACCCCTACGTGCAACCCAGTACCATTTTCCTAGTATTGCCCTCTGTATCAATCCCAAATGTGTCCAGAATCTGTTAATGCACTGGCCTCTATAACCTTCCCTGGTAGGCCATTTTGGGTCCTGTTGTCATCCTCTTTAATTCCTACAAGACCAACACCAAATGCAAAACCCAGGTCCCCCTCCATATATGAGCATCAGGCTAGGGCAGCACAATTCTGGGGGCAGAAAAATTCTAAGAGTTGTAAAATGTTATTGGGGCTCCATTACCACCTGTTCTATTGGATGGTCCAGTTATATGTCCCAATGAGAGAAACAGTTTCACTGCCCTGGCAGTCCACAAGGAACAGAGGAGGCTTCTGGTGAGTGTCAGCTTGCCTGCTGTCTCCTCTGCAGCTTTCATTACTGGATAGAGACTAGAACATGAAGGGTAGGCCACCGAGATGCTATCATGGCCTTTCATCCTAGGCCATGTTTTGCCTTTCTAGGTAAAAAAAGGGGTGCAGCAGCACTGGGAGTGCCCAGGGCTGGCAAAAACCTATGTCTGTCACTATAGAAGAGGATGTTGCAATAACATTTCTGTTGTTAAAGGATTAATATGAGATTTTAGAAATTAAATAAATAACCAGTGACAAGGTCCGGCAGGCTGGGTCTGTGATTCCTCCAGCAGCAGTAGGACCAGACCCTGGGGCAAGGCTGACTAGATCTTCTGTCTGACCAGCCACTTCCCCCTCAAGTTGAATTCTCAGGTTGTGGTGGCCAGCAAGACTTAGCTGGAACAGACTGGGTCTGGAACTGGAAACACAGCTTGTACTGGAGGCACGTCCTGGAGCTGGACACGGCTGCTACTGAAGGCAGGTAGGGCTGCAGACAGGCAGGAACTGGAGACAAGGACTGTAATCGGAGGCAAGGCTTGGAGCAGCAGACATGATTGGTACTGCAGGCAGGCAGGGACTGGAGACAAGGCCTAGGACTAACAAGGATGGGTTAGGACAGGACAGGACAAGGCAGGACAAGATTAGGACTGGACAAGAAAAGATAGGATTGGACTATGGGAACAGAGCAAGGACCACCAACACATTAACAAGGAACTAAAGCACGGCAAGTGACAATGAATTAACAGACAAAGAGGACTAAGAAGATCACAAGGCAGGGTAAGGTGAGCCTAGAAGTCCTGAGGGTCACAAGGCAGAGCTGGAAGTCTGAGGAGGCCAGAGGAAAGGGCTGGAAGGCTGAGGAGGCCACAAGGCAGGGCAGGATCCATATCACAGGGACCACACAGTAGCAAAGAAAGCATGGTGGGCCAATGCAAGGAACCAAGGTGACTAGATGAAGAGGTCTGGGAGAGGCTGGGCTAAATAGGGCTGGCCTTACTGAGTCATGGGGCCATTGAGTAGGAGGCTTGAGCAAGAGAAAGCATGGATCTGTGAGAATCTCTGCTGGCAGGGAGGCTGCCTGGCAGGCAGAATCATGACAACCAGAGGGCTCTTCTAGTATAATGACAGGGCTACATGGGTGGGGGAGAGATGTAAAAAATAGGATAAAATTCCCAGGGTAGCCACAAAAGAAAGATCCTCATGCAGTAGCCCCATTTGGACCAGGTTCCGGTTGGGTTGGAAGCCCAATATAAATGCTGGACAATATAAATGAATAAATGAAAATAAAAATGAAATACATTAGATATATATAAAACAAACAGCTGGGCAACAAAACAGTGAGTTGCCACTATGAACTGTGAAATTTACCAGTTTCAGAGAGTCCCAGTTCGTGAATATTTACAAAATCCATCAACCACTGCCGAACATCAACTTTTCATTTTCCGTGCGACTCAAAGAACTTCTATTGTCTTCTTCCCTGGCACAGTGCTTCTCAGAATTATGCAAAGGTTGGGATGACTGGTGATTTCTATGTTAAATTAACACAGAAGTGGAGGAAAGTTTATAAGAGCCTGCAAAATGGGAGTAGGGCAAGTTAATGGGGGCATTAAGATTTATTTTCTCTTCTTGGACAAAGCTCTCTTTTAGACGTCTTCAGATGATAGCACACACACCTACAAGTAAGTCAGATTCTTACATTCTGGTCCATAAGTGGTGGGGAGTCTTTTTTTTTTAACTCTTTATTTATAAACATTTTGGCATACAAAATAAAGTATACAGATACAGAACAGCAAGTACCATACAAATAACATAAGCATTAATCAGAGTGCTGGTGGTAAATATCCCAAATCAAGTGGTATTTAAACATTTAACCTTTTAAAGCATAATGAACCGGTTCCAAATCAGCCACCTCCCTCACCTGGGCACTCCAGTAAGAAATATTGGGGACAAACTTCCAAAAAGTGGCAACCATAAATCTGGCAGCCAGTAATAATTGAGCAACCAATTTACGATATTTCAAGGGTATGGCCGACCCTGCCCATCTCCCCAATAGGATCAATGTAGGTGTAAGGGACACCGGGAGCCCCAATAAATCGGCTATTTCCTGTGTAATTTGTGACCAGAATCAGCACAAGCAAGGGCAGGACCACCACATGTGTTTGTAGGTACCCCTCTCTCCACAGCCATGCCAACAGAGAAAGCGTGCCCCAGGAATACATTTAGAATAGAACATTGGCATGCAATATATCCTGTGGAGCAATTTAATCATTAGCTCCGTGCGTCGTACACAGATAGAAGCACGATGCTCTGCCTGCCAGATAGCCTTCCGGGCTTTAGCATCTAAAGTAGTTCCCAAGTCAGCATTCCAAGCCTCTATTAAAGCAGGGGGAGTAGCAAGGCTGTATTTATCTGCCATAATACCCCGATTCAATAGGGCAATACCTTTTTTCCGAGCACCTGAGTCTGTCAGATACTGTTCCACCTTATTCAACTGTCGTAGTGGTTCGGCTAAATTAAAGTGGCACTCCAAAGCATTCCTTATATGAAAAAAAGAAGTTCGTGATTCTGGACCAAGATCATATTCAGTTTCTAACTCAGAAAAATCCATGAAAACATCATCATTCCATAAATCGGAACCAACCCCTTGTCTCTCCAGCCTCTAAAAGCAGAGGAGAAAGTGCCAATACCTAGAATCGGATTTTCCAATATCAGCACGCCACAGGAGATAGCTTTTCTGTGTCCATTCCCACAAAGGTTTGAACTTGATCTCAGACCGTAAGAGTGTGTGCTATAATGGGGCTGGACCTACTGATTCTACGTTGCAACGGAGAGGTAGGGGCCAGGAAAGGCAAAGTAGTGAGATTTACTAATTCAGCTTGCTCCTTTTCCAGACTCAGCCACGCCTCATCTCCACCATGCAACCAGGTGTGCATTCCCATCAAGCGGGCTGCCCGGTAATAAAAACGGATATTAGGTACAGCCATACCACCTTGAGCCTTGGGAAGCCACAAGATACGTAGATACAGACGCACCTTACGCTGCCTCCATACAAATTTAGCCATGGCTTTATGTAACTCAACAAAAACCTGATCTGACACATTACACGGGAGATGTTGAAAAAGATAAAGCAACTTTAGAAGCATGGACATCTTAAGCAAATTTATATGGCCTGCCCAAGAGACTGTAAGGTGCTCTCAGTCTACCAGGTCTTGCTTGATGCGAGCAAGAGCAGGACTATAGTTTTTAAGGTAAAGGTCTTGAAGGTTTTTAGTGTCCTGAATCCCCAGGTAAGTAAAGCCATTTTCAGCCCTACGAAAAACAGACAAGAAAGCCGGCATTGGAAACCTATCATCTAAGGGTAGTAGTTCTGATTTATCATAACTGACTTTATACCCAGACAGTCGTCCAAACTCGCTAAGCAAAGAGAGCAGTGCTAGTCCAGATACCCTTGGCTTAGTGATATAAAGCAGCACATTATCAGCGTATAAAGAAATCTTGTGTCTATGCCCGCCCAGGTGTATACCATGAATTAACTGATTCTGTCTGATGGCCCTAGTAGCCAGATTGAAGAGAAGAGGGGACAAGGGGCAGCCCTGTCTGGTGCCTCTGCCAATTGAATAAAAGGGAGAAAGATGACCATTAATCAACAGTCGAGACTGAGGTGTTTTATACATTGCTTGAACCCAGGCCATGAATCGAGGGGGAATGCCTTCTTGAGTCATAACTTCAAAGAGGAAAGGCCATAACAGCCTATCAAAGGCCTTTTCTGCATCTAAGGAGAGCACTGCTCCAGATATACCTTTCTGTTTGGCCAGATGAAGTATATTAAACAATCGCCTCGTATTGGAAGTGGAAACCCGACCCGTGACGAATCCCATTTGGTCATTATGAATTAGATAGGGGAATACTCTCTCTAGACGCAGCTGTAAGATTTTTGCCAGTTTTTTTATATCGGAATTCAACAGAGAAATAGGGTGATAGGAACCACACAACTCTTCATCTTTACCAGGTCTGAGTATTAGAACAATAGTGGTGACTGCCATGTGCCGCAGAAAACTATTTAAACCGGAATTATTAAAAATAGGATGCAGAAATTGCACAACCTCGGGAAAAGTTTTTTTTATAAAAGTCGATAGGGTAGCCATCCAGGCCAGGGCTCTTACCTAAGCAGTTCGAAAATTGCCAATTGAATTTCTTGGGCCGTAATAGGCTTCATCAGTCCCTCAATTTGAGGCTCATAAAGCACCGGCAGGTCTAAACTATTAAGAAAGTACTGTATATCCATCCGAGATGTGATGGCTGAGTCCATATAAATGTCAGTAAAAGATTGAACAAAAACCTGCTCAATTTCGTGAGAGTCGGCCACGATCGAGCATTGCCTTTTTAAATCTTAGATATGTAGGATTTACCCATCTTCTGTTTAACAGCCCTAGCCAGAAGGGCCCCTGCCTTGTCCCCGTGTTCATAAAATTTAACCTTAGTGAACTTGGATTAGAGATTGCTTCAAATCTCTAATCCAAATTCACCACTCCCACCGATGCACAAGATCAACCAACAAAACACAACTCAAAATCCCTCCAGTCAATACAGCCAAATTAACCACCACCAGAAAAAGAGCGTTCTCAATAGCCAGACCCCACCTCTGGAACTCCCTTCCGTCCAACCTCCGGACTCAAAACAAAACCACTCTGTTCAAAAAATTACTCAAAACATGGCTCTTCAAACAAGCTTACAAAGATGGGACTGGATAAACCAACACATTCGACAACTACAGCAGTTCACCTACCACCTCCTCACCTTCAATCCCTTTTCCTTCCCCCTAATCCCAACCTCCTCCCCGATGACACCATCTATCTTAACTCCCCCCTAACACCCCCCTCTCTCATTACCCCCCCTGAACCATGTGCTAACTGACACTCCTAGCTCCCTCTCCTGATGCACTATTGTATATTTTTCTCTCTCCTTTTCAAGATCTCTTCTTAGTTTATCTCCAACCCCGCACTTAAGTTGATCCACCGATCTCAATTTATATCTCCTCCTTAACCCTTTCAGGTTAAAGTTGATATTTTTTGACTATTAAGGCACCTCGCCCATGCTACCTGTTAAATATCCCATGTTAAATGTTATATGTTAAAGTTACTAATGTGATTGTTACTGTAGCTCGTTGTTAAAAATGTAAACCGGAGTGAAGGCCCTCACCAATACTTCGGTATATAAAAACCTATAAATAAATAAATAAACTTTATAGCTTTTTCTATGTTGGGTCTTGAGTCTTCTGGGGGGAATGTGGCGAGCCCCATGGAATTTCTTCCACTGTAAGCAAATAGAAAGAGAATCCATAACATGTCCTCTAGCCGCACCTCCCACAAGATAGCTACCCTAGCAGAAAAGAAATAAAAAAACATGAACAAAACAGTTCACTGAATGCATCCCATCTCTAAGCACGAGGATCATGTGCCCTGCTGATGGTGCTCCCGGTACTCTTTGATTCATTGAACAGCGGCAGGCACAGTTTCCAAAGTGGTTGAGCCACCGTTGATAAATACCTGGAGTTTGGCAGAGTACAATAAGGCATATCTGATATTCAAGGTCTGTAGATCCTTTTTCACTGCCAAGAACTGTTACCTCTTACATTGTAGTTCAGGAGAAAAATCTGGAAAAATAAAGATATGGTTACCCTGGAATTTTGATCTTTTTTAAATCCCATTGATAAGCCTTTTATCTGTAAAGTTATGAAGACAAATCACCCTGCATGCGGTCAACCTCCTTGTGCCGGTAGAGGGACCGGAGCCAGGTGCGCACGATCCAGCTTCAGGTAACCATTCCAAAGCTGTAAATGAAGAGTTTCAGACAGGCACTTAGAGAAAAATTCCATTGTATCATTGCCCTCGGCTCGCTCTAAGACGCCCAAAATGTGAATATTACACTGCCGTGAACGATTTTCCAAGTCGTCCAGTTTTTCCAAGATGACTGAATAGTTTTTATCGAGTTTCTCAATTTTAGCTGAGACGGTTGTGCCAGCCATCTCCAACTCTGTAATGCGGCCATCTTGGACCTCCAAGCGTCAGCGTGCTCGGTTACACTTTGAACTAGGTTGGTTACTTTTTCAACAATCTAATTTGCTAGAGATCTTTTCCGCAGAGGTTCTTGAAGCTGTTCAGAACCCACCCGAAGCCCCGAGGGGATAGCTTCGAGCCAGAGTCCGCCTCCCTTAGCATTTTCCTCGCCCTGCTGAACATCGGGTGAGCAGGCCTCAGGGTTGTCGCTGTCTGATTTAGCTTTTAAGCCTTTATTGGCCCAAAGTGTGAGGATAGATCATTTCCCTTTCCCTTTAATCGGAGGCATAGCTGAAAATGGTAGAGGGATGCGTGTTTTAATAAGCAAAAAATGTGAATGTAAGCGGGAGTGTGGCTAGTGTGCGTCTATCAGGCTCACGGCATAACCGGAAGTCTCAAGTGGGAAGTCTTTTGAAGGAGCTTCACACAGCTCATATTGTCCTAATGAGGATACATTAGTGACATAAAAAGGAGCGTGTTGAGTTGTGGAATTGTGAACTGCATTGCACTATTAATATTCAGTAATCAAAGAAAGGTAGCAAACAGATCATTGTTATTTTGGTTTTTTTTTAAATGTCTTGTATGTTTTAATTTTCATTATTTTACGCTTGATTTCATGTACATGTGATTGTACCTCCACCCTGCACTTTCGGAGGGTGTGAGTAAAAAAAATATTTTAAAATAAATATGTCTATTGCATGTACACTTGTTAAGTTGCATAAATACAGGCCTACCCTGTGTAACTCGGCTCGTTTCCTGCTTTATGCTAAGGTGAATAATATTGATTGAGCTGAACTGCTGCGTCCTCCGGGGTTTGTTATTGTCGCTTGTGCTGGAGAACTGGACCCAGAGAAAACCGTCAAAGCTCCTTCCCCCCATTTCTCTGATTGCAGAAGCAGAAAATCGAGAAGGTGCATTTCTCGTTCTTAAGATGGCCTCAGCTTCAAAAAAAAAAATAGAAATGACGAATCTGGTAAGGCTTTGTTCACGATGGACTATCCCAGCAACGTTTGAGCAGTTTTTTTTCTTTCCTATAATTGCGCATTCTGCTCCTTCAGCAGCCTCATCCTTGCATTTTTTCTGTGCCATCTGCAATGGGCTTTGATGCACCATTGTTCAGAAAGCCTCAACTGTTCCCTAGACGGTTTCAGGCTAACTGAAGGGTTTACAGGCACAGACACACGTCGTTTGCACGTTGCAACAGAAGATAAGTACTTTCGACCAACAGGGACATGATTTTTGGCATTGTGCACGTAACGGGAGCGCATGCGGGATTTATTCCCAGATAAAATGGGTTGCTGGCACCACCAGTGTGCCCGGGGTGGGAGAAATGAAATGCGTGTTATTTGTGTAGCTGCGGAGCCCTCTGGCAAATGGTCTGAGAGTTTCCCAGTTGGACCCTTATGTCTCTCCGCTAACAGCATTGTCCACGCTTGAAGTACAGTTGTGCAAATGAGCGAAGCCAATCACAAACGGAAAGGCAGTGCGCCAGCCTGAAAAGCATCTGGTGCTTTGAAGGGTCCATATTAAAGAGCATTTTTTTTCTCTCGCCCCTTTCGTATGCACCTGCATGTCCTAATTGCCCCTCCACAAAGTCCTTTCTGCATACAGTACAGTAGCTCTGAGTAACAGATAAATGCGTACAGGGTAAGCCATTTCATTTTCTCCCATTACCAGCCCTCCTCCATGGCAACCTGTCAATTGTGAAACCAGGGGGGGAGAACCCACAGGCACAGAGTCCCCCCCCCCCCCCTCCTGCCGTTTCTAATGACAGGCGCCTTGTGAACCATGCGTTCAGAAAGCCTGCATTTTGGGATTAATGCAGGAGGTCACCTGATGGAATGGTTGGGCCTGGAGTGGCGTTCCCTTAATGAGTGGCAAACCTCAGCATCCACGAGATGCTATTGTTCCCGTGTTTTCTTTCATCCAAAGCATCTTTTAGCGAAATTCTTGGATTTATACAAAAGGCCACTTCTAATTAAAACATATCCTCCCTAAAACACAGATCTATGAATGTCCACCTTCTAGTTACATCTGACTAGAAGTCTCGTTCTCAGAAAATGTAATTCTTTTGCATAGTATTAATCACAGTAAGAGGTGAGGCGGGATTTGTTTTTTCCTCGCTCACTCTCTCTTCTAATTCTCCTTCTGGAACTGAAACCACCAGCGCTGCTCTTGCACCAGCCAGGGGTTGCTGATGCGGTGGAAGCTCCGTCTCTTCTTCCCTGGAGGAGGTACCAGTACATCACCTCCGTGATGTGCCTGAGCTCTGCTGCCGACCCCTCTTCAGACGGGAGAACAAGCCATGGACTCAGCTTAGGATCTTTCCAGCACAGAGGGCAGGGTGCTTACAGGGAGGGAGGCAGCTTCCTTCCTGATTTGTCTGTTTGCAGTTCCCACTCCAGTGCTGGCTTTCCCCAGAATCACTGGCATTGTGCAAGCCCTTCTGGTACACCAAGCAGAGATTTTTTGGGAGCTGCAGCCTGGAGGATGACTTTTCCTGCCCTGGCATATACCAAGCTCCAAATGATAGCAAGGGAAGGAGTGGGCCTACTGGTTAGATGAGTGCTGGGAACCAGGGAAGCCAGGGTTCAAACCCCATGTGTCCCTTGTGACACTGGGCAAGCCACATTATCTCATGTTGCTACTTAGACTGTAAGTTCTTTGGGGCAGGGACCTATCACCATATTATAGCAATGCTTATGAACAGTAGTGCTAAACAGTTATTAAGCAAAGATAACTAGTGTTGAATAAGAATTATTCTGTCCTTTTAAAAGTGCAGAGCACTAAATGTTAATGTTACACACACCGGAGAACAGCATTTCAATCAGTTTTGAGTTAGCTGTGACGAAATGCTAAAGACTCATTAGAAATGCAATACTGCCTTTGGTGTAGGTAACAGTACAATCTGGCTCTTTACAATGTTCCCTGTGCAGTCTGGAGGAAGCACGGATGGTATACACCCCTGAAAAGACAGCATAATGAGTCTAATTACTTGAAGCATCAAAGACCGTAGTCATCAGACAAACTGGCTCAATTTGTTTATTTATCTGTGTAAATTTGTTGTGACATGTCGGAGTTGATGCTACCTGTAGGGTGGAACCCTGCAGGCTCCCACCATCAGCAGACAGATCCAGACGAAGCAGAGGCCCAGCTGGAGCTTTCCCTTTACCGGCCCACATTCCCCTTGGGGTTGAGCCTTTGGGTACCAGGACCAGCAATTCTTAGGTGGGGGCCTCTGCTTGTGGCGAGATCTGAGAACGGAGCAGGGTTGGAACAGGAGAAGGCGAGGCATATCCGCTGGCAGGCTATGGTCGAAGGCAGGCGGCAGTCAGGCAGGTCCAGGAGTCAGGCCGAAGTCAATATCCAATATCCATCCGAAGGGTGAAGGAGGGATGGGCAGGCAGGGCAAGCAGGCAAGGAGCGGAACAAGCAGAGGAAGCACAATGAAGAACTGGAGAGGCCACCAGAAGGACTGATGAGGAGACAAGGACCACTGAGGCTGGAGACAAAGACTGCCGGAGCTGAAGACTGAAGACACAGGACCAGAAGCTGAAGAAAGGAACAAGAGATGAAGACAAGCTGGAACAGGAGACGAAGACAGGCTGGAAATGGAGGTGAAGGAACCAAGATGCTGGCAACTCACACTACTGCAAGCAGGTTGACCTGTTGTCAAGGCAAAGACCGAGAGCAGGCATGGGCCTTTTATAGGCCAAGACTCATGACTTCACTCTCAGGGGCCATGGGGCTTTTCTTGCCGAGATCCCTGTAAATCACTGTACGTCGCGTGTGCGCCTAGGAAGCTGGAGCGGCAGCATCTACTGCGTGTCTGCGGCGCCTCGCCACGTTCGTGGGAGCGGCGATGTTGGCAGTAGCTCGGGCCTGGAGGTGAGAGCAGCGGTCTGCTGGAGCAGCCTGTGGACAGCCGACTGCGACAAATCATTTTGGCGGGGGTGCTGGATGGGGGGAGAGGAAGCCAGATTAAGGATTTTTTTTCAAGACCTACTTCAATTCAGCCGTGCAACCCCAGGCAATATGCTTTTTATTTTTTTTACCAATAAGGAAACTGTACAGCAAAGTACTAAGCAGGAGATGCTGAATGGTTCATGTGTTCAAAATCACACTGAATTAGGCAAGTCACATGGTCACACACCATCATATTTTTTTATAAATCTGCATCAAAAGAATGGAATTCACAAGTGTAAATCCCTCTCCCCCCACAAAATACGGGTGAATTATAGAGTCCTTTGGTTCCCAAAAAAGAGGTGAACTGTGGAGAAAGTGGCATTATCATGAGGTGCATCACTGATGCACCAAAAGCCAAAGCATTACGTCATCCTCTGCCCAAGAATGATTTCCTCACCAGGGCTTTCCCCTAAAAATTCACTGCGATGATGCCATCGGTGGCTTTCGGTGACACTGGGCCCCGACAAAGCTCCTCTACGCTCTTCCTGTCTCCCTTGACTTCTTCCTGTCTCCCTTGACTTCTTCCTGTCTTCCTTGACTTCTGCCATGCTTTTATGCTTTACCTCTCCTCTGGAGAAGGAAGATAGGGATAAACTCAGAGGGGCTTGTTTGGAATAGTCTTTTTTAAATACGGTCCTTCATAGTAAAATCGATTGGAGCCCCGCCCAGCTTTATGCTGAGACAAAACAGCACAGTATTAACTGAACATGCCAAAGAGCTACAGTCTATGCTTGCAGGCAGCTGTGATTGACTCTGCCATAAATCTATATGCTATTAGTTCAAAACGCAACGCGCTTAAGCCATTGCTGAGGACCACACAGAACTACAGACTCTTTAAGATCCAGGTGTGAATTCTCTACCCTCACGCAAGCCAGCACTTCTTAGTTTTAGTTGTATCGATGGTGGAATATCTTTTCAGGAATAGGCCATGTGAGTTTAATTAACGATTAGTGTGATATAACAGATGTCTAAAAGTGCAGACAATCTAAATTTGACAAAGAAAGAAAAATACACACAATATGCTGCTGTGCCGAGGTGTAATAGCTGGATTGATCCTGGAGCAAACTGGAATATTTGTCAGTTGGAGAACCCTTTAATAGGGAAAAAAAAATTTTGGTTTTCATTTTAGGATTTTTTTTTTTCAAGTTCAGGTTTTGGTTCATTGAATGCTTATTTCATTTCGTTTTGTTTGCTGAACTAAAATAAACATGGCACGTTCGGCCCCTCAGCCCCCCATTTTTTCATTGACTTTCTCCAACAAAAATCAATGAATTTCAGATTCGGGAGGGGGAGGTTCATTTTAATTTATTTTTTTTCAAATGAAATGAAACATGAGCGTTTAGTCGCATTTTTTTATTTTGTCTAAAAATAAATGCACGCCTCTTCCCTTTACAGGTTATAGTGCATGAGCTTTGGAGAGCCTTCTAAAACTTAAGTGTCGTGCAGTATATAGGAAGCACCTGGCTGGAGTAAGTTCTTGGTCAAAATTGCCTCTCTCTTTCTGTCACGACCTTTTGCAGTTTGAAAAGAATGGAAGGTTTATGTGCAGGAAACCAGTCAATGGCCTGAGACATGGTCTTCGCATGGGAGACATCATCAGATGGCGGTCTTCGGTAAGGGGGAGCAGGCAGAAGTGCTCTGTGATGCATAAAACCGAATAAAAAGGTAACGATTAAAAACAGAGAGTTTAAGTAGCACTGTCAGATACAGGAGGTACAAGAAAAGACAAAAAAAAAAGTGCAGTTTCTGGAAGCCAATGGATTGCAAGATCCGAGGTAGCATGGTTTTATCCGAGGTAGATCCACAAGAAAGGGGGAAGTGACGTCACGGATGGGGCAAGCAGCTTAAACTCTGAGCCTCCTCTGCTGCTGATCAACATCGCACAACATCCGAGCCGAAATTTCATCAAACTGCTCAAATAGCGCACACAAGTGATTCTGACTCACCCTCTCATGGCGGCGAAGGAAAAAAAGCGTTGATTTTCTGCGCTTCTCCTACAAAGGAGGGGCACCTGAAGCCAAGGTTTGCGAGGTAGGCCTGGGAGGAAGCCAAGATAGCGCCGACCCGACGCTGCCAACCGCGGAAGCTGCTCCCCCCGACAACCCCGATGCGGCGATCTCGGAGCACCCCACCTGTTCGGAATTTAGAGAGTGGTTTGCAGGCCTGAGGGCAGATATTAAAATGTATAGAGAAGAAATGATTGAGCACCTGGCAGAATTAAAAGAAGAAATCACTTCTAAGGGTCACCGGGTAGATGAGCTGGATACCAGAGCAGATAGGCAGGCAGAGCTGCTCAAACAGACCTCCGCAACATGCACCGATCTTCAATCTGACACTCAGCATTTAAAAGATCCACAAGAAAGAAGGGAGGGCTGCCAGAATAGTCAAAGTCTTCCATCCCTTGCTTCAAATAAAATTGGAAATGTTTGCAAATCTCAATATTTGTGGACTTTGAATATTCCCTTCTTTCTTGTGGATATTCCTTTGTGGGGTGTTTTTTTCACCATTTATCCATGATGTTTATCAGAGGTAGACCATGGTGAAGCCATGGGTGGGATTGGGTGGGCCATGGCCCACCCACTTTAGACTCAGGCTTACCCAATCAGGGCTGTCTGATACCGAAAGAGGCCTGTTGGAGTAATGTCATCACGGGATTCCATCCCCACGACTGCAAAGAGGACGGCTGGAGCAGCAACGCCATCGAGGGATCCCATCCCCATAGCGGCAAATAAGAGGGCTAGAGCTGCAATGCCGTCATGTGATCTCATCCCCTTGACAGGCGAAGAAGAAGGCCAGAGCAGCAACGCTGTCATAGAATCCCATCCCCGTGGCAGCAAAAATAGGAATTTGGCTGTGCCTAATGAGAAGGCCCTGTGTGTGGGTGTGTGAGTGAGAATGGGAGCTTGAATTTGTGTATGTGGGTGAGAATGAGATCCTGGGTATGTGTGCGGATTAGAATGGGAGCCTGGGTGTGTTTGGGGGGGGGGGGGGGGAGGATGAGAATGGGAGCCTAGGTATGTGAGTGAGAATAGGTGACTGTGTTGGTGTGGGTGAGAATAGGAGCCTGGGTGTGCATCTGTTTGAGTATAAGAATGGAAACTTGGATGTGCATCTGTGTGTGAGAGAATGGGAGCCTGGGGGTGTGTGAGAGAGTGAGAGCTTCTATGTGTGTGTATAGTAGAGCATGTTAGAATGAGAGCTTGTGTGTGTATGTGTAGAGAATGTGAGAGTGAGAGCTTGTTTGTGGGAGGGAGGAAGGGAAGAAGACAGTAGGAGAAGAAACAGAACGAGAAGAGAGACCCTGAAAAAGGAATTAGGAAATGAGTGACAAGGGAAAAGTGGGAAAAAAAGAGACCGGGACCAACTGATTAGAAAAATACAAACATAAGATCAGACAACAAAGGTAAAAAAAATTATTTTGAGATTTTAGCAATTGGAATATGCCGTCTTTGGGAATGTGCATTTCTTATATTTTTGCATTTTGCTCTTTCTTCAGCATTCTACTGTTCAGAGTCTAGTTTCTCAGGCTTTCTATTTTGCTTTTATCTGCATGTTTCTGTTTCTAATTTGTAGTCTCTTATTTCTATATTAGGTAAGGGTCAGTGGTCTTCATTCTAAAGCATATGGCGCATGCCAAAACTGGGAGATACGCGGGTATGTTTGGCCGACACACGCCAAGCGGATTTTAAAAGCCAGCCGTGTAAAAGCGTATCTTCCGGTACACGCACAAGTGAGAAAGCCCAGAAAGGGGCGGGGAGTGGGCATGTGGTCTGGGTGGGGCAAGGGTGGAACATGGGTGTTCCGGGACTTTACGTGAAATGTGTGTGTAAGTATTTACGCTCACAAGCACGCGCTGGGGGCCCCCTGCCGCGTAACTTTACTACTGTTATGGATGGTGTGTAAGTAATAAAATAAAAAAAATCAAGGCTAGTTAGCGGGGTTTTAAGGGTCGCAGCTAACGAGGGAAAGGGAGACTATTAAACTAGGGGAGTTGGGAAATCCTATCCCTTAACTGGGCGAACTGGGAACGAACTGGGAAAATTCCCTATGGCATCGGCGCGCGTTCCCCCACTTAAGTGGTAGAGGCAGCATTTGCACGCACACGCGTGCGTCCATATAAAACTCTATGCACATGTACACGCATTCAGCCTATTTTATACCTTGCACACACATACGTGCGTATGCTATAAAATGGCCGCATCCTTTGGCACGAGTCGGCATACGCACGTACATGTGCGCCCGTGCACCGGGTAACAAAGTTAATGTCCCTATGAATAAACTTAAAGATCTAAACGTGTACAAAATAGAGGAAAGGCAGGATAGGGGAGATACAATAGAGACATTTAAATATCTCAAAGACTTTCATGCACATCAACAGAAAGGAGGCTCTAGAGCGAGGGGTCATGGGATGAGGGTAAATGAGGGATGAGACTCAGGAATAATCTTAGGAAATATTTCTTCGCAGAGAGGGTAGTGAATTCCTGGAATGGCCTCCCAGTAGAAGTAATGGAGACAAAACTGGTCTCTGAATTTAAGAAAGTGTAGGATAAGTGCAGGGGATCTCTGAGGGAGTGATGGGAATTGTAAAGCTAAATCAGACGGGTGGATGGGCAGACGAGATAGAACATATGGTCTTTTTTTGACGTCATGTCTCTGTGTTTCTATGATCAGGTGAAAAATAAGAGAACAGCAAACGCCAGCATTTTTATAGGTCTAAGGAGTGGGATTTGAGGGGGTCTGGAATGAGTTTTGGTAATCTGCATTATAATTCATTAGACAAGGGAACTTTGAGGAGGCAGAAAGAGAACAAATTGCTTTGATTTTTCTTTTGACAAATATGATGGACTCTCCTACAGGAAGCTTCAGACCAAGATGGTAACTTTTAAACATGTGCGTGCGTTTATCGGCCCGCAGCCATTTTATAACATATGCACGTTTATATGCACGCATGTTATAGAATAGCCTGAGTGTGCACACAGGTGCATGCAATTTTAAGTGGGCACGCGCTTATGCACGCAAAGGCTGCTTCTACTGCTTACATGGGGGGGATTTTAAAAGCCACACACACCAACGCCATTAGCCGTTTTCCCAATTCGTTCCCATTTCATCCAGTTAAGGGATAGGACTTTCAATGCCCCCTAAGTTAAATAGCCTCCCTTTTCCCCTTTTAGACTCTACCCTTAATACCCCACTGATCTGCGAGATTTTTTTGTTTTGTTTTACAACTTGCACGTCCTCCATAGCAGAAGTAAAGTTACATGGCAGGGGACCCCCGGCGCGCGCCTGTGCACGTATTTACACGCTAATTTCAATGCAAAAGCCATGGACTTCCATGCCCCGCCCAGATCACTCTCACACCCCACCCCTTTTTCGGAACTTTTCATTTGTGTGCATAGCTGCAACTACGCGCGTAACGCAGGTGCCTTTCAAAATCCGCTCGGCGTGCGATGGCCTGCCATATTCACATATCTCCCGGTTTTGGTGCGCGCTGGGCTTTTAAAATTCACCTTCAAGAGAGGGGCAGCTCTGAATGTGGAGTTCGTAGTTAGAGCAAGGGGCTGAGAACCGGGGAAATCAGGATTCAAATCCTACTCCCCTCGCTGACACTTCATGTGACCTTAGGTAAGCCAGTTTACCTCCCTATGCCTCAGGTACCAACTTAGGGGGTTATTTACTAAAGCTTTATCGCGTGCGTTAGGGCCTTATCACACTCGATATAATGCAAATTAGGGGGAGGGGAGGAGTCAGGGCGGGGAGGGAGAGGAGTCGGCCGTTGCACCGCTGCCGGCGATAATGTGAGGAACATTATCGCCAGCAGTAGCACGGCGAATAGCACCACCTTTCACGGTGGTGCTATTTGCACGAAAGGCTGCAGCCGGCCGCACCGCCGTGGTGCGAACGGCTGCGGCCTTTCGCAGGCCCACACCCCCACCTTCGCTCTCCAGCCCCCTTTTTCGCTGGATTAATCATTCTGTGAAGAATGATGAATCCAGCCCTTAGATTACATGCTCTTTGGGGTGGGAACTTATTCTACCTGAATTCTAATAAGGCTGTAAGCCACCTTGAATGCCATTTAGAAAGGTGGAATAAAAATATAAAAGTTCATTTTCAATTCAGTTTATTAGATCTCTAGAAAAATACTTTCCCAAGGCCAAAAGCGGCAAATTACATTAACTAAAAAGCACTAAAAAAAATACCAAGCAATATAAACAACAGGAATAAATACCTTAAAAAGTCAACTTACAAAACAAACAGAAACAGAACAAACAATATAACCAATAATAAAAATAAAAAACACAGGAAAAAACACACAATACCTAATAAACATGAGAATGGGGAAAAGTCCTTTTTAAATAAGGCCCTGCATGACCTTCAGTTGTCACTTAATTTTCCCAAATTTATGCTAGATTGTAGAATCTCTGGGGAAGGGGCATTGTAATCTTAGGCGTTATCTTTTACAACTTATGTAAGTTTAAGAAACTATCAAGATAAACACACTGGGGGTAATTTTCAAAAGGATTTACATGTGTAAAAATGTAACTACTATTGTAGCAATATTCAAAAGCCATTTACCCATGTAAAGTGCACTTAGGGGCGGATTTTAAAACGAGCGCGAATAGCCTACTTTTGTTTGCGCTCCAGGCGCAAACAAAAGTACGCTGGATTTTAGTAGATACGCGCGGAGCCGCGCATATCCGCTAAAATCCTGGATCGGCGCGCGCAAGGCTATCGATTTCGTATAGCCGGCGCGCGCCGAGCCGCGCAGCCTACCCCCATTCCCTCCAAGGCCGCTCCGAAATCGGAGCGGCCTCGGAGGGAACTTTCCTTTGCCCTCCCCTCACCTTCCCCTCCCTTCCCCTACCTAACCCACCCACCCGGCCCTGTCTAAACCCCCCCCTTACCTTTGTCGGGGGATAGGCGTAAATCCCCGCGCGTCAGCGGGCCTCCTGCGCGCCAGGACGCAACCTGGGGGCGGGTCCGGAGGGCGCGGCCACGCCCCCGGGTCGCCCCGGGCCGTAGCCACGCCCCCGGAACGCTCCCGACACGCCCCGAAAACGCTGCGCGGTTCGGGCCTGCCCCCCGACACGCCCCCTCCGAAAACCCCGGGACTTACACGAGTCCCGGGGCTCTGCGCGCGCCGGTAGGCCTATGTAAAATAGGCTTCCCGGCGCGCAGGGCCCTGCTCGCGTAAATCCGCCCGGTTTTGGGCGGATTTACGCGAGCAGGGCTCTGAAAATCCGCCCCTTAATGTGGGTAATTCCTATGGACAATTCAATGACAAATATTGTAGCAATTTTCAAAAACCCACTTACATGGGTAAAAGTACATTTACATGGTTAAAACCCATTTTTAAGAGTTAATTGCTTTTGAAAATCAGGACCTAAGCTGTTTCCCATAGACACAAAGGGGCCAATGTACTAAAGCGCATTAATGCTTTTTCAAGCATGTATGTGCATTAAATGCTAAAAAAGGACGTGCTCAAAACGCTTTGCTGGTGCATTAATGCTAAAAGCTCAGCTACAGCTCAGGGAAGCGTAGTTAAGCTTTTGTGATATCATCCACATCTACACTTTCTGGCCATATGCTGTGTGGCCATAAAACAAAATGATGCTGGCCAGAGAGCCAGCCAGCACCATTTCAACTGGGGAATGAACCAAAATAAAACATTAAACAAACTGAAACCCATATAACCCTCTAAAATGAAAAAAAAAAAATTATATTATTATTTGGAGTCAAATTTATAAGAGGGCTTCCTTCATTCTTTGCCTACAGTGAAACACTTTTGATAGCAAGGTTTGCATTCTTCGAAAATGTATACATTCATTATTTTTAGAACCTTCCTCATATGAAAAAGGCAATAACACAGCAAATCACTAGTCTTTTTGCATTTTTTAAAAATCAGACTAATGGGACAGCATTTTTTTAAAATATGGGACAAGTTTATAAATAAAAAATAGGTGACTGTTTTGCTGTTCTCAAGTTTTATGAGGGCCCAGTTGATATGCAAATGTTATTAATTAGCATTGCACATTTCTTTATCTGCAATACACATCGAAATAGTAACAGATTTTCTAGAGGAGCTCCCGATTGTTTCACATATCAAGCAGAAGCAGAAAGAAAAAAAAAATCCCAAAGCATAACACATAATTGCTAACAGACAGGGAGAAGGAAAACATTAAGAGATAGCATAAATAGTCAAATCTGACCTCTAAAGGTCAACGGAGAGCTAAACAATTTTGTCACAGCGCTCTTTACTTAAGGGAAGGAGTCACTAAACGGAGTCATTCCCTCAAAGGAGGAAGTTCAGTTTGGAAAGAGAGTTTATTAAAAAGAAAGAAAAGGAGTTTGTGTCCCTGTACGCATTCACTCTGTCTGACAAATTAATTGTGTTTGGCCAGTGCACGTGGTTATTTACATTTAATGAAGTATGGCATGGGGAGGGGAGAAGAATATGCACTTATATTACAAGCCAGCTTTTTCTCGAAGACTCGATAAAGAAGTGTGAGGTGACCGCTGCAGAGAGAAAAAAAACCCAACACATTTCTTAATCTTTTCAGTGTCGTGAACGAAACCGCCTTCGATGTCAATCGGCAAACGAAAAGGACGAAACTTGAGAAATTTAAAAAAAAAAAAAAAAATCCTTAGGATAAATTGCTGTAAAAAGATTTCTTTCCAGATCTCTGTTTTCTTCTATTTGAAAACAGAATTGTTACTTTTTCTCTCGAAACGAGGCTTTTTTTTTCTTCAATTCCTGAATGTATTTATTTTTTTTTGTAGTCATATTTATTTTATTTTATTTTTTTTTTTTTTTTGCGCCAATGCCGTGTCAGAACTGCGTTCCCTTTTGCCCGGCGGCCACTGGACGTTCAAAGCGCGGTAGGAATTTTTATCTTCTCCGTTTTATTAATCTCGTTTCCTTTTGGTGAAACTGCAATCACTTTAAATGCCCCAGGAGGAGGGAGGGGGGGGGGGGGTGAACCATGCCTCAGTGGCTAAACAAATTTGCCACAAATCATTTTACAAAAGAACAGCAGGGACTTTTAGGATAAACTGGGGGCCTGTTCCCATTCACCATTCGTTTGTTTAGCAAACTCCACCCTCCACCTACCATGTTCAGTATCTAATTGGCATTCTGACACTTCAGCCAGCTCAACATCTGCTGCTTTGGATGTGTGCTGGACGCCTTTTGTTCTTTTAAGTTGGAGTTTAAGGGGATTCCGCTCAGCAATACATGAAATTCGTCCCCATTGTCTCTGCCGCTGGCTCATGGATGCTGCAGTGACTCTTGAAGACCAGCTGAAACCTTTGATGGAATTTTTTCTGGGTTTTTTGTTGTTTTTTTTCCCCTTCCCTGGCTTGCCAGTGATTTAATATATTTTGAATTCACGTGTCAGGGCTGGCAGTGCGGCTGGGCCGCTGTGAAAGCCGGGAGAGTGGAATCCCTTCGCAATCTGACAGGAGCAGTTGGGGAATGGATGGACTCGGGGTGGATAATATTTATGTCTAGGGTGGCTGCAAGATGAAATGGTTATTGTTCAGTCCGTGGTGAATCTGGACACTTGCTGAAGGCTGCTAGGCCAGTGAATGAAAGAATAAACATAAGTGAACCATGGTTCCTTGATGCTGACCTTTTTCTTAAATACTGCCCCATCAGAAATGACGCATGCCTTAACTTGTGGTTTACTCTAGTAATGAGAGCTGTCCTGCTTTTCTTACCCTTGTTGTTATTAACAATAATTTTATGTGGGGCTGACAGTGTGTAGAGTAAACACAGATTTCTGAAAACCAGGAAGCAGTAAGGGTCTGATTTTCTAAGATTCCTTTCCATGCAATATTTTATCTAGAGAGATATTTGGTGGGATGGGAGATTGATGCTGTAAGGTCCATATCAAGTGCAAATTTAGCAGGATAAAATTATCTGGCTAACTTTGGAGAGACAATGCAGCCACACTGTTGGTTATAGATGGCTGCCTTAAAGATAGGATGGATAGATTTATCTAACTTTAGGAGAGCTCTACAGCACAACTAGAGTTAGCCAGATAACTTAGCAGGCTAAGAAATGCTCCCAGAATGCCCCTGGCTAAATTTTAGCTGCTAATGCGTTTTCCAGCTAAACTTTAACTGAATAAGCGGCAGAAATATTCAAAAGTCAGCATTTAACTGGATAACATTAATTATTATTCAGCTGAATGCCTCTGAATATGGCCCTTTACAGCAGAGAGCAATGATGGTGCTGCATCAACAGTAGGTAGGCTTATTGGTTAAGGGTAGAAACCACCGCACTAGCAAGTTACACCCGTGTTTCTTTCCCCAGACTGTAAAAGTCGAGGCCCTTGTTGGTTGCCGTCTGAATCTCATTCCCCTTTCCCCCTGCTGTTGAAGCAGAGTGCAGTGGTTGAGTTGCATCAACAGCATGAAGGCTTGTTGGTTAAGGGTAGTAACAACCGCACTAGCAAGTTACACCCGTGTTTCTTTCCCCAGACTGTAAAGCTGAGGCCCTTGTTGGTTGCCGTCTGAATCCCATCCCAATGCCCTTCCGGAAAAGAAGCAGAGCGACATTACTAAAAATGCCCCTAGCTGCTGTTGCCGCAGAGTAGGACATGAAGTAGAAAATGATATCCCATGTTGTGCAGGAAAATAATGAGTTTAAAAAAAAATATATATTTTTTTGTCTGGCACACGCAAAAAAATAAGAAACGACAAAGGAAGAGCATTCATCTGTGTGCATTTTATGCTTCCCCGATTACCCTTGGTGCCCTCTTAAAAATAAAAGCTCCCCCAACTGAATAAACTGTTGTCTATCTCCCCACCAAAATACTCACTACACGATGTTAATTGTGTGGTTCTGAATAGTGAGCCCATAAGCCCTACAGGATGGTAACCACCAGGATGCTGGGCATGATTAATAGGAGGGTATTCACTATCATCCTTTGAGGGCCGTAGTCAGCTCTGCTTTTCAGGGTAACTTAATACGATTCTTAGACCAAATGTATGCAAACATAGCTTATGAATATGCATTATGAATATCCTGAAAAGCCAACTTTTATTTTATTTATTTAGACATTTTGTATGCCGTCATTCCATATACACAGATCACCACGGTTTACAAAGTGACATTCATAGTTATAACTCAACAAACAAACAATGATTGGTTATAGAGGTGGTATTCATAGGCAGGCATAATTATCTATCAAGAGAAACTTCTCGTACATATCAATAATTAATCTTGTACATGCGGCAAAGAGTGCATATGATTAAAATGAAATGATAGTTTTCTCATCCTAGTCAGTGGGTTGTTTTGAGAATCTTGCATTCTCTTGTTTGATTTATTCTTCATGATTCTATGATTATCTTTTGTCCTTCTTGTCTTTGTGGCTCTGTATATTCTGATGTTTTTAAGTTAAATTATATGTGTTTTTGAATAGCCATGCTTTTAATTCACATTTAAATCTCTTTCTATCTGGTAAAAGACAAAACGTCTCAGGCAGAGAGTTCCAGAGCTTTGGACCTGCTATGGAAAACATGCAATCTCTTATTTGCGTTAGACGTGTGCTTCATATTGTGGGAATAATCAATAGTCCTTTATTTTGAGATCTTAGTGTTCGCTGAGGATCATAAGGTTGTAGTGTTACTCCTAACAAGCCGGTGTTATTGGAATGAATGATGTTGTATATCATCATTAATACTTTATAGTATATTCTGGATTGTACTGGTAACCAATGCAGTGATATCAGCGAGAGTGTGATGTGATCATATTTCTAGATCCTAATAATAGTCTTGCTGCAGCATTTTGTAATAGTTGTAGTGGTTTTAAGTAATTTGCTGGAAGACCTACGTAGTAGTAAGGAGTTACAGTAGTCAAGGTCTGAGAAGTTTAGAGTTTGCAGTATAGTATAGAAGTCCGCAAGAGTTAATAATGGTTTCAACCGATGTAGTATACACAACTTGGCGTAACCTGTCTTAATTAATTTACTGATGTGCATTTTCATTGTGAGGTTCTCATCTATCTGTACACCTAAATTCCATACTTGATTTGAGGGATTAATTTGAAAATTACCCAGGTCTAGGGCTGGTGGTTTAACTATTGATGATTTTCTGCTCAGCCAAATGATTTCTTTCTTTGTAGGGTTTAATGTCAGTTTAAGTTGCAATAGTTCTTGTTGTATTGCTTTCATATAGTTAGAAAGTATCAAAGGAGTATTTTCAAATGATCTGGAGAGTGGGATGTAAAACTGTATTCAGCAGCACCCAGGAAGAAATTTATACCTAGATTGATCATTAATTTACACAGTGGGAGCTTGTAAATAATGAACAGTGTTGCTGAGAGGGCTGAGCCCTGAGGGACAACAGTATCACACTGGTTAGTGTCAGATATGTGGTTGCCCAGTTTGACTTGGAATGTTCTGTTAGATAGAAATGAAGAGAACCAACCAATTTGTGTCTGCTGACATGACTGGCTACCAGGTCCTTCTGAATGACCTGTTCGGTCTCAGTGCCCACTGAAAAACATCCAGGCCTGCATGGTTCAGAGCTTTACATTGCAAAAAGGTTTTCTTAGTTTTTGTGAGAGAATTCATGGCAGGAAGACAGTTTTGAGCATGGTGAAAACACAGGTGTGATTTCCCTGTGCAATAACCAAAAAACAGTCCTTTCACGCTTCCAACAAGGCTTTCCAGCCATCATTAAATTTATGGACAGTCAGTAAAAAAAAAATAATAATAAAATTTAGCTGAAGAATTGCCCATATATTTATTTAGTCGTATAACTTCTGAGTTATCCGGCCAAGATTCATCAAAATGCAATTAATTTTGCTTGAATAACACCCGTGATAATGAAAAGGGGTGTGGCTATGATAATTTAAGAGTTACAGCACTGTGCGCTATATTAGCGCTTCAGATAAGTACTTTATCACACCATGTGTTAAAGTTATTGCACCCTGTGATATTTGTACTTTGCATCAAGCTAGGGCGAGAGTACATTGTAGAATTCTCATCTTTGTGAGACTTTCCTCACGTATGTCTCACTGTGCATGTAAAACTGGCCCCAAAACCCTATACCACCCTGAAAACCTTACCTCGAGTTACTGGCTGGCCCTCCTATAGTGACATAAATAGTTGACTACTATGTGTATTACCCCATAGGTTCTCTCTCTCTCTCTCTTTCTCATATTACACTATCAGATAATGCCCCTCATTTTCATTGATCCCACCCCAAATATCGCAGGCGTTAGGGCCTTAATGCCAGCAATAACGTATTTTGATGAATGACCCTGTAAATACAACTGAGTATGGATCTCTTCATTTTTAGTGTATTCAAAGTAAATATCGCATGCAGGAGGGGAAGGTGCGGTGAGCACGTTTCTGACTTTGGTGGTAATGCAGTGAATTCCAGTAGATTGTCTGCATGTTGTAATTTAGAAGGCAATGTTCAAACATCGTACACCTGGCTAAATGGCTGTGCGCCCGGATTAATAAAGGCTGTGTGAAACGTGCCCATCCTGTAAGGGGGTGAAAGTTACGCGCTCTGTGGAACAACGAGCCTGCTCTTCCCCGCATATTCGTGAAGGCATTTCTGGGGCGGGGTTAGTTCAAGGGAGGCATTTTCACAACCGCATTTGTCATTTTGGCCAGAAAAAGGGTAACCTGCGGAAACAAAAGGAGGTGCAAGTCTGTGCGGGAATCTTTTCCTTCAATAATTTTCACTGGGAAGGTACGCACACACGTTTCCTTTGAAAACTGGTGCCAACCCGCAGGTAAAAAGTACCCCTGGATTTTGCAACAATCCTAAATTCCTCTCCAGGGAGGGTAATTTTTTATGCCATTTCTACAGGTCTAAAATGGGTAGATGTGAATCGGTTATTTACGCTTTCGGGTAATAGAAAGACTAGGGGGCATTCCATGAAGTTAGCATGGGGCACATTTAAAACTAATCGGAGAAAATTATTTTTCACTCAATGCACAATTAAGCTCTGGAATTTGTTGCCAGAGGATGTGGTTAGTACAGTCAGTGTAGCTGGGTTTAAAAAAAGTTTGGATAAGTTCTTGGAGAAGTCCATTACCTGCTATTAATCAAGTTGATTTAGGAAATGGTGGCCACTGCTATTACTGGCATCAGTAGCATGGGATCTTCTTAGTGTTTGGGTAATTGCAGGTTCTTGTGGCCTGGTTTGGCCTCTGTTGGAAACAGGATGCTGGGCTTGATGGACCTTTGGTCTGACCCAGTATGGCAACTTCTTATGTTCTTATGTTATGTTCTTTGCCCTTGGAAATGGTCTATTAGAAAATTGCCCATCCTCTATGCACATGTAGGGTCTGTATGCGTGGACTTGTACCGGCAGTAGGAGGGGGTGTTCCCAGGGGTGGGGGTTGAGAAGGGACCTTGCCCGTATGCACATACTTTGGAATTTTTCTTGGAAAAACCGCTCGCACAGTAGATTAGCAGTGGTAAATGTATACAGGTACATTTTCTGGGATCCTTTCCAAAGTCAAACTATGTGTGTGGTTTAACTTGTGCCTGTATTTGATTTAACATTTGAGGGCTGTCTCTTAGTGGATGTGCGTTTCAATAGACAATGCATGCATTACACCATTATAATATCCTGTCCTATGCCTTCCATGGCATTCCACACTATTAATACAGCTTTTTAGGAATCTTCATAAACCATGACCACATTTTTTTGCCTTGTTATTTATTGTGTGGTAACTCAAAAAGATTTCGGTCTGGTTTTCTTTTTGTTCCCTCTCATTCTCTCTGGCTCTTGCACACTGTGGCCAGTCCCACGGCCTCCTTCATAGAGATTTAACTTTACAGTGGGAATGACAAGCTCCCTCGCCCTTGCCTGTTTTTTTCCCTTCCAGGTATGGCTATGCTTCAGCAAGCCTGACAAACTGAGTTCTAGCGCTCAGGGCGAAAGCTGAGCACCGTCCCGCTTCTCTTTGCGGTATCGGGTCTGTACATCCTCTGCTTGCGTGAACCCCCAGCTTGCACACTCCTCCCAGGACCAGTGCTGTTGCTACCGCTTGCAAGTTTAGGGACTGGCATTGCTGACAGCATTATCAGTGCAGGGACTGAAGACCCCCTGTAAAGGAAGTCTGATGTCCTGATAGTGCCGTGGCAAATCTTTGGTGGACGGGATCCAGAAATATGCAGAATCAGGGCGTGCACCTGCTGCTTTCTACTATACCCATTCACATATTTTACTTGTGTGCAACCTTTTTTTTTTTCTCGGCAGCATTTCTGAATCAATCGGCTGTGCTCTATGCACGAGAAGGACGATGACAACGTATAATTTTATATAGCATAGGTGTCAATGTTCTCAGTGACAGGCAAACTACCTCCAGCAGAAAATGTTCTCCGCTGATGTAAGTCTGATAGCCTGGAAGCGTGCCTCTGAATCCTCCGTGTTCATTCAGGGTAGGTTAGAGTTATTTACCAATACTAGTGCCTCCCAGGTGTAAGGCCTCAACCTCACTTCGGCCCTTGCCTGGATTAATCCCCACTGTCAGCTCAGTCAGAGATGCTCTTACAACGGGAGGTCTGGGTAGCGTCACCAATGTCAGATCTTGCTCCCATGCGCTTTATCTTCCCTTATCCCTTCATGCTCACTAGGACTGCCCCAGCTGACAGGGTAAAAATGTCAAAGAGTCTGTGAATGCCAGAGGACTGCACTCTTGGTTTGGTTTTGTTTTTGACAGAAATCGTTGTTGATCTGATAAGAAAATTTTAGGGTATCCCATTACAGGCTGGAAATCCCAAGAGTTAGTGTCACAGGAAGCCAACAGCTTTTCGACTTGTATTTTGCATCTAACTCTGCCACAGTCCAGGGACCTGATCAGAAGGGCATTGTTTTGCACAGAAACCCATTAAAAGGAAGAACATTTGCTTGCCGCTTCTGGGGCACAAAATATCTCACACGGTTCGTGAATTTTTTGTACAGGAGAAAGTGAGAGTGTGTGGGCTCGTTCTGTTCTTTTGGCAGGAATTTGCGAAATACAAACCATGCTCTATCTTTCAGTCTCCTCTTTCTTTCTTACTTTCATGGTTTCCAGGGCATCATTCTGTAATATTTCCCCCCCACAATTATTCTACCAATACATGAACTAAGTGATTTATCTCACTGGGTTTCCTGACATTTTGGGGGCACCCAATCTTGCATACTCTGTAAGTTTTTAAGAACTTTTCCGCATGGAAAGTCCCTGTTGGGCAAATCAGTTTTATCTGAATGGATTTGTGAGCATGTGACTATGAAACAACCCGACAACTCCACAGCAGTGACTGACAGCAAAACTAATTCAGCTGAAGGCAGGATCTCAGTTTCACGTGGACTGCGAGTCACAGTGCCGAATGGATAACTGTTTGCAGAAACCGTATTTTCAGCTTTTGAGTATCGTGCCAAATACATTTTAGCACAAGATCCTCTGAACTGTCATGGTTACGGGCAAAATATCTGCTCTTTAGAGCGAATAGAGGAAATGATCCGACAACAGCATTTGAGGGAAACATAGAAATGACGGCAGAAGAAGACTAAACAGTCCATCCAGTCTGCTTTCACGCTTTTTTTTTTCATACTTATCTATTACTCTTGTCCCTTGTAAGTAACTTTTTGGTTCTATTTCCCTTCCACCCATTGGTTAGGGGTAGCAGTGCTGGAGCTGCATCTAAGTGAAGTATCTAGCTAATTGTTTAGGGGTAGTAACTGCTGTCATAGCAAGCTACTCCCACCCATGTTTATTCAGCCTGTGCAATTCAGTCCTTGTTGGTTGTTGTCCAAATATAAATCATCTTTTCATCATTCCCCCTGCCATTGAAGCAGAGAACTATGCTGGTCATCATTGAAAGTGAAGTATCAGGCTTATTTGGTTTGGGGTAGTAACCGCCATATCAAGCAAGCTACTCCTCTGCTTTTTTTGTGGATGCAAATCCTTTTTTTCACATTTCCTCTTGCCGTTGAAGCATAGAGCAATGTTGGAGTCGCATTAGCAGTGTGTATGTTTAATGAATAAGGATATTAATCTCCAAGTAGTAGCCGTCATTCCCGCAAGCCGCCCCCATGCCTCTTCACTTCATTCACATCCTCTAGACTTTATGGATCCACAGTGTTTATCCCACAACTCGTTGAAATCCTTCACAGTTTTGGTCTTCACCACTTCCTCCGGAAGGGCATTCCAGGCATCCACCACCCTCTCCATGAAGATACACTTCCTGACATTGATTCTGAGTCTTCCTCCCTGGAGTTTTAAATCGTGACCCCTGGTTCTGCTGATTTTTTTGCAACGGAAAAGGTTTGTTGTTGTCTTTGGATCATTAAAACCTTTCAAGTATCTGAAAGTCTGCATCATATCATCTCTGCTCCTCCTTTCCTCCAGGGTATACATATTTAGATTCTTCAATCTCTCCTCATAAGTCATTTTATGAAGACCATCCACCTTTTTGGTCGCCCTTCTCTGGACCGCCTCCATCCTGTCTCTGTCCCTTCAGAGATACGGTCTCCAGAACTGAACAAAGTACTCCAGGTGAGGCCTCACCAAGGACCTGTAGAAGGGGATAATCACATGCTTTTTCTTATTCAATATTCCTCTCTCTATGCAGCCCAGCATTCTTCTGGCTTTAGCTATCGCCTTATAACATTGTTTCACCTACTTCAGATCATTAGACACTATCACTGGCTCAATCAAAAGCCAATGAACTAGCACGCTTCTTTCAGGATAAAATTACAAACACACTTGCATTTCTCCCCATTAACCCAATCCCCCCAGCCCTAAACTCTAATCGCCCCCATTGCTCTAGAGCCTCCCTAGACTCCTTCGAACCCACTACCACCCTGGAGATAGAATCCACCCTTAAGAAAATGAAACCTTCCAGCCACCCGATGGACCACATTCCAACCAAACTTCTGCTCCTCATCCCCAGCACCATCTCTAGATCACTGACCAACATCATAAACTGATCCCTAGCTCAAGGAATCCACCTGGATGAGCTAAAAACTGCATCTCTCAAACCCCTCTTGAAGAAACCTAACCTGGATACAAAAGAACTCTCCAATTTCAGACCCATATCCAACCTTCTGTTTCTAGCAAAGCTCACAGAGAAAGTTGTGAACACACAACTCTCTGACTACCTTGAGGCACATAAAATACTATACCCTTCACAGTATGGTTTCCGGAAATCTTCCAGTACAGAAACCCTTCTCATCTCCCTATCAGACCACATCCTATTGGGTCTTGACAAAGGGCTTTCATACTTACTGGTCCTCCTAGATATCTCAGTGGCTTTTGATACGGTAAACCATGCCATTCTGCTAAACCGTCTATCAGACATTGGAATCGCTGGACACGCCGTCAGATGGTTCAACTCCTTCCTCAATAATAGAAGTTACAAGGTTAGAGTCAACAACAAAGAATCACCAAGTTATAAATCAACGCTAGGCGTCCCACAAGGCTCTTCTTTATCCCTGACCCTCTTCAATATCTACTTACTGCCCCTCTGCCATCTGCTCACAAACCTAAAATTAACACACTACCTCTATGCAGATGATGTTCAGATATTGATCCCCATAAAAGAATCCCTACAAAAAACGCTTGACTACTGGGAAAATTGCCTGAAGTCCATAAAAAACCTCCTCTCCAGCCTGAACCTGGTTCTCAACGCATCCAAGACGGAAATCCTTCTTATCTCCCCTGAACACTCGACCAACACCGATATTACAGCTCTTGACCCACAGATTTCTCAAACAAGAGATTTAGGAGTTATACTAGACAATCATCTGAATTTAAAGAAATCAATTAATAATATCACCAAGGACTGTTTCTATAAGCTTCAAGTTCTAAAAAGAATCAAACCCCTTCTCCACTTCCAGGACTTCAGAACCATCCTTCAATCTACGTTATTCTCGAAAACTGACTACTGTAATGCTTTACTCCTGGGGCTCCCCATCTCAGCCACAAAACCTCTACAAATGCTCCAGAACGCAGCAGCCAGAATGTTAACCAACACCAACAGACGTGCTCACATCACCCCCATCCTCCGAAACCTACAGTGGCTGCCAATAAATACAGAATTCTACATAAAGCACTCACTATAATCCACAAACAGCTCACACTAGACCTTCAGACCCCTTTCAAACACCGCTCTTCGGAAAGACCCATCAGAGAAGCATATAAAGGAACCCTTCAAGTCCCACCTGCTAAATCCACCCGTCTAACATTCACCAAAGAACGTTCCTTCTCCACAGCAGGCCCAGTCCTTTGGAACAGACTACCGACTGACCTAAGACTGGAACCCTGTCTCCTCACCTTTCGAAGAAAACTTAAGACGTGGCTTTTCCTCCAAGCCTTCCCCTAACTCAAAGATGTCATGTCAGACTCAGCCCAAGGAATGGATATTTACTAATCTCTGAACCCGTCATATATTATTTATAGGGATGTGAATCGTGTCCTCGATCGTCTTAACGATCGATTTCGGCTGGGAGGGGGAGGGAATCGTATTGTTGCCGTTTGGGGGGGTAAATATCGTGAAAAATCGTGAAAAATCGTTAAAAAATCGAAAAATCGAAAAATCGAAAAACCGGCACATTAAAACCCCCTAAAACCCACCCCCGACCCTTTAAATTAAATCCCCCACCCCCAAATAACTTAAATAACCTGCGGGTCCAGCGGCGGTCCGGAACGGCAGCGGTCCGGAACGGGCTCCTGCTCCTGCATCTTGTCGTCTTCGGCCGGCGCCATTTTCCAAAATGGCGCTGAAAAATGGCGGCGGCCATAGACGAAAAGGATTGGACGGCAGGAGGTCCTTCCGGACCCCCGCTGGACTTTTGGCAAGTCTCGTGGGGGTCAGGAGGCCCCCCACAAGCTGGCCAAAAGTTCCTGGAGGTCCAGCGGGGGTCAGGGAGCGATTTCCCGCCGCGAATCGTTTTCGTACGGAAAATGGCGCCGGCAGGAGATCGACTGCAGGAGGTCGTTCAGCGAGGCGCCGGAACCCTCGCTGAACGACCTCCTGCAGTCGATCTCCTGCCGGCGCCATTTTCCGTACGGAAAATGGCGCCGGCCATATGCGTATGGCCGGCGCCATTTTCCGTACGAAAACGATTCGCGGCGGGAAATCGCTCCCTGACCCCCGCTGGACCTCCAGGAACTTTTGGCCAGCTTGTGGGGGGCCTCCTGACCCCCACGAGACTTGCCAAAAGTCCAGCGGGGGTCCGGAAGGACCTCCTGCCGTCCATCTTTTTCGTCTATGGCCGCCGCCATTTTTCGGCGCCATTTTGGAAAATGGCGCCGGCCGAAGACGACAAGATGCAGGAGCAGGAGCCCGTTCCGGACCGCTGCCGTTCCGGACCGCCGCTGGACCCGCAGGTTATTTAAGTTATTTGGGGGGGGTTCGGGAGGGTGGGGGATTTAATTTAAAGGGTCGGGGGTGGGTTTTAGGGGGTTTTAGTGTGCCGGCTCACGATTCTAACGATTTATAACGATAAATCGTTAGAATCTGTATTGTATTGTGTTCCATAACGGTTTAAGACGATATTAAAATTATCGGACGATAATTTTAATCGTCCTAAAACGATTCACATCCCTAATTATTTATATGAAGTTAATTCCTCTCTGTCTACTTCCTGGCTACCTTAGCCCCCAAGTTCAATCCTCTTGTTATATGTAACTTTGCTTATTTCGGCCTTCTTGTTTGGTTACACTTGTTAATCCCCCAAGTTCCATGTAAACCGGCCTGATATGAATCCCATTCATGAAGTCCGGTATAGAAATATATTAAATAAAATAAATCACCCCCAGATCTCTCTCCTGCTCCGTGCACATCAGCCCCTCCCCCCCCCCCCCCCCCCCCCCATCGAATACAGTTCTTTCGGATTTCCACACTCCATATGCATGACTCTGCACTTCTTGGCGTTGAATCTCAGCTGCCATATCTTCGACCACTCTTCCAGTTTCCTTAAATCCTGTCTCATTCTCTCCACTCCTTCTGGCGTGTCCACTCTGTTGCAGATCTTAGTGTCATCCGCAAAAAGACAAACCTTGCCTTCTATCCCATCCGCAATGTCGCTCAGAAAGATATTGAACAGGATGTGGTGTGTCCTGGGCCAGCCTCGGCGGCGAATACCCAGGCTGGTCCGATATCGTGAATCCGCCGCTGCCCTGCACAATTGTGTTTGCACCTGAATCATACTGGCTCTAGAGGAAATTTTAAACTTCAGAAGTCTGCTATTTTAATTCAGTCAGTTGGGTCTTTCTTGGTTGGTCTCTTCATCGTGACACAACCACCAGCAGTTCACTTCACACCTGCCCCAAGCCAGATTACGTCTTGGTAGTAGCCATTGCCCATCAGTGGACGTGCATGATCCTGCACGTACTTTTATGCATACAGCAAAGAAGTGGAGCTGGAGGTGGCAATAGCATTTACGCACACACTATCACGATCAATTTTTAAAGTATATGCATAAATCCTACTCAAACACATTTATGCCCAGTAAACATGTACCTTTTATGCTGTGCTGGGTTTGGTGCACTCGCCCTCTAATTTTTCCAAGCGGTTTTAAGTGTATAAGCCTACATTGAAGATCCAGGCTGAAGACCATGTGCACTCTCTACACGCGGATTTCAGCCCTAACCATGCTATTATAAAACTCATAAAGCAAGGAATTCCCTAATAGAACCAGCATCGTAACATATCATCATAGTAATATTCATACTTCCATTCATGCTTCCATTGAAGTTTGGGGGTTGGGAGGGAGACACAGCTGGGAAACTGCTCTCAGGGTACCTGGTTATAACAAGAAAAATGACTGCTCTCAATTCTAGATTTATAAATCTTCAGTGTTCTGTAAATGTTCAATCTACTACTGAAGAACAAGGTGCTTTTGATCTAGACAGACAACCAGGTGACAATGTTCTTATATCAACAAACAAGGAGGAACAGGTTCTTACAAACTTTATAAAGAAGCAGCAAAACTTGAGAAATGGGCAATTGCTCATTGGATGTTTCTCCTAGCTATCTACCTTCCTGGAGGCCAGAATCAGAGAATAGACAGATTTAAGTGGCCAACTTCAACCATACAAATGATTGCTACATGATTAAGTAGTATGAGGACTTTTCCAGCTTTGGAGCATTCTGCAAACTGACCTCCTTGCAATGTCTAAATAGGTTCCCATGTACTGCTGCAGGAAACTCAATAATGGGCAGAGCTGCTGCAAAAGCTTTCCCAGTTCTGATTAATTTGGAATTTCATGTATTTTCCCCAAAAGCTAAGAAGAGGATGGGATGACACAGATTCTGGCCTTGCCAAATCTGGTTTTGTTGGCTACAATGCCTATAGCTATTTAACAACTAATAACATCTGAGGATAATTCTCTTCTCTTTGCATACCAGCCTTCTGTCTTTTTAACCCTAACTGCTTGGATGTTGAAAGTCTACTTGCAATATGGAAGTGAATAGGTTTCTTCTACATTTAAGAAGTATTCTATCAGAATATCATACAAGTTTAAATGGTAAAGATTTACATCCTGGTCTTCACATTTTAATCAGTTTTGCTGAGTTTGGAGTTATAATGTAAACTGGACTGATGTTATCCTACGAAGTCCGATATATAAAACCCACAAATAAATAAATAAATTAAATAAATACTGTCAGAATACCACTGGGAGAGGTGTAACATTTGCTGCAAGCTCGGATTTATAATAATTTGAAATGGATTTGCACAACATCTTTTGTTCAGATGGGATTCCGATATGCTCTTATAATGATGACCTTCAAAAACCATGCATGCAGTCACCTTCGGTGCAGATGGCTCTGTGATGTATTTCTAACTCCAAGCACGAAAGCTTCTAAAGAGAAGCTGGAACTGGGTACTTTTCAAAGCAATGTAGCCCAGTTTCATTAGGTAAATGGCTGTTATAAAATCTGGGGCTATGTTCGCATAAACGTACGTGTGTCACGCGGTTTCAGTTATGCCCTCCAAAGAGAAGGAGTGAATCCGTGTGCGTGCAGGGCCACTTTCCCCGCAAACGTTTGAAGAAAAGATACGTAGAAGTTGACTTTGAAAATCCTTGGTAAAGTCTGAGGGGTGAATTTTCCAGGAGTTAACGCGCGTAAAAATTAGCATCTGTGCGCGAAGGTGGCGTGTACTCGCTTAATGGTTATTTTATAAACATCGAACGTACATGCATAATTTAGGTTTTGCGTGCGCATATACGCGCAAAAAAGAAAAAGGAGCGGTCTAGGGCAGGGTCAATAGTTATGCACGTAAGTTGCTATTTTACAAGAGATTTGTGCATGTGGATTTGGCCACTTAGGTAATCTTACACCTCTTAAGTATCTTGCGTAATCAAAATCAAATGTATTTATTGTGTGCTGTTGGGTTTGGCTGGGCGAACTGGGGGGAGTTCAGGCTGAAGAACCCGTAAAATCTCGATGACCTGGAGAAGGACTGGGTGAACTGGTAGAGGACTCAGAAAACTGGTAATTTCAATCATGCACACACGTTTTAAAATATACCCACTTCTGTGTGCAAAGTGGCTTTTACGTGAGCATGTCTTACTTTTTTTTTCGCATGTAAAGTATACACGCACATATATTGAAAATGGGCAGGAAAAGTATGCACTTTCAATGCATTGAAACACTGGCATGTATTCACGCGTAAGCATACATACACAGGTATGTTGGGGTGGACATACGTGTATTTTATAATGCGCGTGTATCTGATACGCATGAGTTATAAAATACTGTTGTAGATTCCCGCATGACCATATACGCGCGAGAGTATGGGGCCGCGTGGAATTGTTTGAAAGTTCTCCTCTGTGTGAACAATGCACATGCGGAATTTACTGCTATCTGGAGAATTATAAAATAAAAAAACAGGTGCAAGGAGATCCTCTGTTTGGGGCCAATATTCAAACAAAAAGCCGAGTCCCTACATATAGGCGCCTGTTTTCAAATGAACTTAGGTATTAACTTTTCAGCTGAAAATATTTCTAAGGTGGACGATTCATTTCCCTAGATTTAGCCTCCTAAATTACTAAACGCCTCCCCCCATTCTAGATCCGTCCTGCAGCCACCCACTTTTTAGGCTCCTAAATTTAGGGGTCTGGAGAAACTAGGAACCTAAATTTAGGCCCTCAGCCCTGGTACATTTTCAGGAGGGCTAATTTAGGGGCCTAACCCCTAAAGCTAAAATTCAGCCTCTTCATCATTGATAGCAGGGACTGAACTTGCACCCTCTGAGCTCTCAGGACTCACAGTCCAGTGTCTTAATGACTAGACCTCAGCTCTTTGCTGAGACAAACAACCCAAGCTAAGCTGTAAGATGTTAAATGGCTTGGACTGTGCCATTCTGGAATTCTTATTCTAATCATAATGTGGTTAACTTAACTATTATCCTCCTAAAATTGTCTTTTAGAATTTCTATATGGATTTGACCTCCTCTATTATGGAATAATTAGCTGAAACCCATTAAAATTCTTTGAAGGCCCATTTTCACTGACCTCCTCCCCAGTCTGACTCCAGCACTTCTTCCCCAGCCTGACCCCATCACACTCAGACCCCTCCCCTCCCCATCCCACTCTGACACTCCTCTCCAACATGCCACTCCCCCCTCTCTAGCCCCAGCCCTAGCACATTGACCTTCTTCCCCAGCCTGATCGAAGCACACAGTGACCCCGCTCCCCAGCCTTCCTCCAGCACTCTTTGATCTTCCTCCCATCACCTTTGGTCCCCCAGCTTGGTTCCAGCTCTGTCCCCTTGTTCCTCCAGTGCAGTTGCCTCATGGTTCGTTATTGGCAGTTCAGTGGCATCCCATGTGCAGTAGGGGTAGTGAGTCTATGGCAGGGTGCACACATGCACACTCTACTGATCACTCAGCACACCGCTGTGCCTCTGCTGGTCAGTGGCCGATGGAGTGCACATGCTCACTAGCGCATGCGCACCCCCAGTCTCCAACAGATAGACACATCCAGTCTATATATCCTATATATTATGAGGATAGACCGCTGTTCAGTCTTCTCTTCTCCATGTCGCCTGTGCATGTTTTCTTATAGAAGGTGTGCTCTGAGACTGCCAGTGGCAAGTCCATCCCAACTTGCATGGTTAGCCAGCGGCTTTGTTGGGTGGTATCTGTGGATACAGTAGAGTGTTGACTGAGTGGGTCTATGTGCATTTGTGACATGGGGCTGAGAGTATGTGTATGGTTGTTGGAGAAGGAAGGGGTAATTGTGTTCATTTACAAAAATATAGCCCAATATATTACCAATATTTGTTCATGGCAGATAACAAACAAAATAAAATGACAATAATTTCAGCAGCAATAAAAAAATACCATAAACAAATAAAAACATAATAATCATAAATTTGCTTCATTAAAAAAATGTGTCTTCAAAGCTTTCCTAAAACACTTATAATCTGTTATCTGTCGTATACCAACAGGGAGAACATTCCAAAGGTGCCACTTCAGAGAAAACCTGCCTACTAGTTGCCGCCTGTCTGACAGATTTCGACCCAAGTACAGACAATAATGTGTGTGTGTACACTTATGGCTGAGAAGAGGGTGTATGACTGTAGGGTGTGCTTGGATGAGGTATAAGTGGCTTTGAATCATTGGTTATTGGGATCTGGGTGTGTGTGGCTTGAGGGTACGGAGGGAGGCTGGTGTGTGTGTGTGTGTGTGTATGCATGTGCTTCAGTGTGCATGGTAGGGTTGGGGTATAGGTAGATGGCTGGGGCTGTGTGTGAGTGGATGTGGATCATTGACTATGGGGGTCTGAATGCATGATGTGCCTGGGGGAGTATAGAGCATATAAGGGTGTACATGAAGGCCTGGGAGGTTGTGGGTTGGTGTTGATAATTGGGGCAGCATGGAGGATGTATGAGTGGCTGGGAAGGTATCAGTGGGTGGGTCTGCATGGCTAGCTAGGGCAGGTGTTGGTGGCTAGCGGGGGGAGAGGGGGTCATTCAGGATGTGAGTGTGTATGAGTGACTGGGGATGTGTAAGTGTAAATCCATGGGTAGCTGAGGTGGCTTTGGATGGCCAGGGGGCAGAGGGAGAATGTTTGAAAGGAAGGGTGGTTGTGGGATTGGGTGGGGGGTAATAGACTCTAACCTCCATGGCATGTTTTGCTGCTGCTGTCTTCTTGCTTCCTGTGGGCTCTGGGGGAGTTGGGCTCTCCCAGAACCATGGCAGTCAGGTGAACCGGTGGCATGAGGTGATCTCCCCCTGGGCCTGGATGTTGAGTCCCACTGCTGAGCCCGGTGTGACTATCGGCCTGTGGGTCTGGTATCCTTGCTGAGGCACTGACATCTGGGAACAATGGAGAGGCTGCTTAATGTAGCAGGCGGGATGTGCAAGCTATAGTAAGAGAGCAGCCTATGTCAGAAAAAACTGAGCCGAGTATGGTGAATGTAGCTGGTAAAAGAGCAGCGTAAGTTGTAAGGAGCCGATCTGGGTGTGGCAGACCATGGCTGGTGAGGTGTGCATGTGCTCATGCATGCGTACGCACTCCAGCCACTGAAAGACAGACAATAATTCCAGGGCCGGTAACTTTCAAATCGGCGTGTGGGTGCACTTTGGTGCATGTGCATTGACACAGGCCCAGATACATGGCCGTTTTATAACTTGCACACACATATGCCCTAAAAAACTCTTACGTTGTTCAAATTGTTAAGATGTAATTTCCTTTCATTCCTCAAATTGTTTCACTGTAAACCAATGTGATGTGCAAACGAACGTTGGTGTATAAAAGCGCTAAATAAATAAATAAACAAATATGCGTGCATGTTATAAAATAGGCTGTCTGCACGCACACATGCACCCAATTTTAAGTGAGCATGCACCTGCGTGCACAAATCCTGATTTTACTGTGTAAGTCAGGGTATTTCATTAAGGGTGATTGTCCATGCTATTGCCAGTTTCACCAGTTTGCCCAGTTAAGAGCTAGGTCTTTCAACTTCCCAGGCCCTTTAAATCTGGAAGAAATGGCTAATTTCTTTTATTTTTTAAGTTACGCCTCCTCCATAGCAGAAGTAACGTTAAGCGGCAGTGGACCTGGGTGCGTGCCAGAGTGTGTAAGTATTTACATGCACAGCTCTTGGCCACTCCCTGAAATGCCAGGCCCCGCCAGGACCATGCCCCTTTTTGAAATAAGTCAGATGTGTGTGCATCTGTGCAGCTTTTAAAATTTGATGGGCACGTGCGAGCCCAACTAGTGCATGCATCTCCTGATTTTGGTCTTTAAAATTCACCTTTAAGCATATTATATATAATGACAATAGCCCTTTATTATGCAATTCAATATATTCTATTAACCTACAGTAAATATGAAATATTTGATAAGTAAAGATGATGAAACAATAAAGTAAATAATTAAAAAAACCCTGAAAGTACTTGCTGGGGTAAATAGAATCAGACGTAACTACTTAGTATTTACATTTTCAAGACCTTACTTTTATTAGCAGTGAACAACCAGAAGCTGGAAAATTCTGGAAAATTATATCCCGATACTTTTCTTAGAAATGCACAACTATATAATCCATTATAAACACTACTCTAGAATAGCATCCAACTCAGCACCACTGTAAATTATGTGTAATCTATTGTGAATACTGTTCTAGACTGCAGTAAACAATTTAGCACATCTGTAAAGTATGTGTAATCCATCATAAACACTATTCTAGAATAGCACCCAACTCAGCACCACTGTAAATTATGTGTAATCTATTGTGAATACTATTCTAGACTGTAGTAAACACTTTAGCACATCTGTAAAATGTGTAATCCATCATAAACACTATTCTAGAATAGCACCCAACTCAGCACAACTGTAAACTATGTGTAATCTATTGTGAATACTGTTCTAGACTGCAGTAAACAATTTAGCACATCTGTAAAATGTGTAATCCATCATAAACACTATTCTAGATTACAGTACACAACTGTAAAGTATTTATAATTCATTATAAACACTACTCTAGAATAGCACCCAACTCAGAACCACTGTAAATTATGTGTAATCTATTGTGAATACTGTTCTAGACTGTAGTACACAACACAACTGTAAACTATTTGTAATCCATCATAAACACTACTCTAGATTGCAGTATGGAACTCAACACAACTGTAAAGTATGAGCCTAATTTTAAAAAGTGTTTACACACTTTCAATTGGGTTTTATGCATGTAAAATGCACTTTACCCATGTAAATGGGCTTTTGAAAATTGCTACAATATAGTCCATTGAATTGTCCATAGGATATTCACATGCAAGTGCACTCTGCATGCATAAATGACTTTTTAAAATTGTACAAATGTATGTTACATTTACAATTGTAACTCCTTTAAAAATTACCTCCTCTGTGTAATGTTCTATGAAATCTACTCTAGATTGCAGTACATTTCAGATTATTTTCTCTACTTTTAAACCACTATGTACAGTCATGATTTAAACTGATTCAGAGTCATTCACCTGGGGTGCAGTAATCCAAAAGAGCTGAATGTAATGGGGGATGTAAGACTGATGTGCACAGACCAGGAGAAAGATCTTAGGGTGACAGTGTTTGGAGATCTGAAGATGGCGAAGCAAACAGAAGAAGGCTGGGCTGCATAGAGAGAGGAATAACCAGTAAGAAAAAGGAGATGATAATGCCCTTGTACAGGTCCTTGGGGAGGCCTCACCTGAGTACTGTGTTCAGTTCTGGAGCCTGTATCTCAAAAAGGATCAAGACAGGATGGAGGCAGTCCAGAGAAAGGCAACCAATGTGGGGTCAGCATTGGCTGAAGGATCTGCATATGTATACCCTGGAGGAGAGGAGTTTCAGGGGAGATATGATACAGACCTTCAGATACCCGAAAGGTTTTAATGATGCACAATCGTCAAACCCTTTCTGTTGGAAAGAAATTAGTAGAGCTAGGGTTCACAAAATGAAACTCCAGGGAGGACGATCAGAACCAACATTAGGAAATATTTCTTCATGGAGAGGATGGTGGATGCCTGGAATGCCCTTCTGGAGGAGGTGGTGAAGACAAAAACAGTGAAAGATTTCAAAGGGGCATGGGATAAACACGGTGTATGCCTAAAAACTAGTGGACGGAAATGAAGAAAAGAGTACATGGGGATAACTTGCTGGTGTGGCGGTTACTACCCTTAACCAATAAGCCTTCATGGCTCCATCATTGTTCTCTGCTTCAGAAAGCAATCAATGAGGGCCCCGACTTTTATGGTCTGGGGAAACAAATAAGCATGGGGGTAAACTTGGTGCGGCGGTTACTGCCCTTAACCAATAAACCTGATACTTTGGATGCAACTTCAACATTTGCTCTCTGCTTCAATGGCAAAAGGTAACAGGGAATTGGATCCAGACAGTAAACGAAGGCCCTGACCAGCAAGGGGGTATCCTGCACGGCCCAGCAGACACTACCATAAGCTTGCTGAGCAGACTAGATGGACCATGTGGTCCTTTTCTGCCATCATTTCTATGTTTCATCTTATTCGCCTTCCTTTAATTGTAAGCTCTTAGAACACTCCTTTCACTAATGCTTCTACATAACTCATACTAATCATCTGTTACGCCACTTTATAGATCTGCCAATGATAAAACGAAGGGAGGAGGTGTGGGGCAGCAGTTAGGGCAGTGAGGTGCAAGTCAGGAGTGCACCTGGGATTCAATGAACTCCGATCCGGATTTCCTTGTAATTCTCTGTATGTTTAATCCAAATATCCATGAAGAATCTCAGTGGGGAAAATGGCAGCTTCTGTAGAGGGAATGGTTTGGAGCTTAAAATAGCTTTGTGTATTTAAGAACATGTCACATAGAGGGGAGAACAGGTGGCCTTGCACTTAGCACGACAGGTGTGAAACCAGGAAACGTGGATTGAAATCTGGCTTCCCCCACTGGCACTCAAAACCTGGGCAAGCGACCTCATCACCCACTGCTCTTCAGGAAAGGGACAGGCATGCACCTGGATGGCAGGTGGAGTTTATCGTCAAGTGTCCTGGTTTAGGGTGCTATGGACATGTCCAAAATAAAAATAATCTTTACATCGAAAGAGACCTTCATGCAATCCGCTTCTCTTGTTTCAGCGAATAAATTCAGTAGTTAACATTGGTCTCATTAAGGTCCCAAAGTTCCATTATTCTTGTACTTTTAAATTGCATATAAAATCTACAGAACTTATCGTGTTTCCCATCTTCCGAGAAGACAAGAAAAATGGAAATTTGGGACCTTAATTTGGGACCTTAATGAGACCAATGTAACTAGTGAATTTATTTGCTGAAACAAGAGCGATCTACAAAATCATGAAAGGGAAAACAGGTAATTGTGTTGGCGAGCGTATCCACTAAAAAGTTCTTGGAGGAGAAGTCTATTACCTGCTATTAATCAAGTTGACTTAGAAAATAGCCACTGCTATTACTGGCATCAGTAGCATGGGACAGACTTAGTTTTTGGGTACTTATCAGGTACTTGTAGCCCGGATTGGCCATTGTTGGAAACAGGATGCTGGGCTTGATGGACCCTTGGTCTGACCCAGCATACTGATGCTCTAATAACACTGACATCCAACTTGGATTATTTCAGTATTTCTAAACCAAAAGGTACTGGGAACTAAAACAAAATTTTAAATGATATTTATTTTATATTTGATGTTTGTCTATGTGTTGCTTACTATTGGGCCGATACAGTAAAGCACGGCCGTGGTTGCGTGGTTTTTAACCCGCTTTGGATGCACGTTTTGAGCGTGTAAGATGGACGCGCGATTCAGTATCGGCTTTTACGCGTCCTTAGTGCTTGCCGAAAAAGACGTGTATCCATTTCCGCCCGCCGCATGTATATGGTATGTTAATGATCGGATTAGCTATTCTCCCCCAATACAGTAATGTGCGCCCAAATTATCGCGTCTTTAACCAGCTTATTTAACGTGTCTTTAACCTCTATATTTACCTCCTACCCTGACCCTGGCGTTAGTATGGTGTTCAGTCAGCTTCGGACCGGACAGCGTCATGGACAACATGTATATATTGGCTCTGGCTATCTTTTTCATTCGGTTGAGAAGCAGAATAAGAAATGTTCGGCAAGTGAATTCTAGAAGGCAGATTGGAGAGACCAACAGGGGAGCCCAGCAGCAAGGAGAACCCAGCCAATCCAGCCAACAGGAGAACCCTGCAGCAAGACTGGAGGAGGTATGTGTTCAACAGTACCATCCATCTCTGGGTGTCTCTGAGGCTCTGGGGGTCCAGGGGAGACATGGACGCCTCTACAGATGCTGGAGAGATGGGAGCCGCGCCAGGCCTTTCTCCAGAGTCTATTAGGCGTCCTGAGGCTCCGGGGGTCCAGCGGAGACATGGATGCCTCTACAGACGCCAGAGAGATGGGAGCCGCGCTAGGCCTTCCTCCAGTGTCTACAAAGCGTCCTGAGGCTCCGGGGATCCAGCAGAGACATGGACGCCTCTATGGACGCCGGAGAGAAAGGAGCCACGCCAGGCCTTCCTCCGGCGTCTACAAGGCGTCCTGAGGCTCCGGGGGTCCAGCGGAGACATGGATGCCTCTATGGACGCCGGAGAGATGGGAGCCGCGCCAGGCCTTCCTCTGGCATCTACAAGGTGTCCTGAGGCTCCGGAAAGAGGCGGGAACGTCCATGAACAGAAGCCCAGACCTTGGATGTCCGGGCGGGCGCTCAAGGCAGCGGCCATGGACGTTGGAAGGCAGCGGGGCCTCCGATCATGGACGCCCGGAAAGAGGCAGGAACGTCCATGAATGGAAGCCCTGACTTTGGACGTCCGGGCGGGCACTCAAGGCAATGGCCGTGGACGTTGGAAGGCAGCGTTCCCATCTCTTTTTGGGCGTCCATGCTCAGAGGTCCCGACCTTCATAGACGCCAGGACATTCTTGCACATCCTTAAGCGCCCAGGCGTGGAAGGTTGGGGGTGGCCTCCGATCAAGGACGTCCGGATGCTCAGGGCAGTGGCTCCGGTGTCCATGCGGGGTCTGTAGAAAAGAACCATCCACTTACCTGCTGAAATGACATTTGAAATGACAGCTATGGCGCCAGCGCACCCTGGATACTGTATAGGCGCTATATACTGCTCTATACAGTAAAATGGATTGCGAACGCCTACCGCTTCATAGGCGTGCTTTTGACGCTCCTTTGCCGCTGCTTGGATTTACGTCTAATTAGAATACTGAATCGAGCGGCTTGCGAACCAAAATGTGCGTGAGTCAAACACGCGGGCGCCCGGCACTGCCGCACTTTTTTTTTACGCGTTGGTACTGTATCGGCCTGTATGTGATCTGCTCTGGACAATTTTTCTGGAAGAAGTGAAATTGAAAAAACAAACAAATAAATAGTACCAAGCCATTGAGAAATAGTTGTAGATATTAATTGCAGTCAAGTACCATTTTACCATCTCTATTGTGAACCTACCAATTTGCGTTCAGAGTTAAAAAGAAATCCTGGCCTTACCATGGAAATAATTTACAAACACTGCAGCGCACAGTTAAGTGCAACCTAACATTTTTTTTTAAGACAAATGATGAATATCTATTGAATATCATTACAATATCTTGTAATGATATTCAATAGAAACAACAACTAAACATTTCTGTGAGCTCAATTTGATAGCAAAAAGTGTGGCCTGGCTACAGAAAAGAACAGGAAAGTCAAATTCTATGCCTCGGTTTGATCCTTTGCAACATGTTAGATTTTGTTCTCCAGCTCTTTTGCTGGGCTGCTCTCAAGGGCACTGAAATATTTTGGTGTCTTCTGAAACCTGAAGAGCAGTAATACGATAGCCCAAACTTCTTCTTTCAAAAAGAAATGTAATCAACTCAACAGCTAACTGAAAGTCTCCATTTTTTTTTCTCTGCTGGCCTTCCTTCTTTCCTTCCTGATTTGCAGTTCCGTTTAATAGAGACGTCTAGCAGTGCTGCAGGAGCAGTGAAAGACTAATACTGCCGACATGGATGCCGAGAAGAGCCAGGGATTTGAGAACGCTTAGCCTGGTGTCCTTCCTTATGGCGCCGCACCTTAATATCATCCTCTAGCCCGGCACATATGGTCCGGCTCCCATCCTTCTAACTGGTTCCAGGGCCCTGGAATTCAGCATGACCCCTAAGGGCTATTCTAATGCAATCAGTAGGAACACTATATCCAGAGCCAGTCCAAAATCAAAGGCCTGGCCAAAGCCCAGGATAAATTACAGCTGTTATAAAGAAATCACCTTTTCACCTTGGCCCTCATATTCTTTCAGTTTACAGTCATAACTCAAGAAGGCCAGCAACATTTGTCATTAATAAACCTGCTTGGATAAACAGGGCTGATGGATTAACAAGCCACATGTAAAGAAACTTGAGAGAAAGTGAAAAGCTTCAAGCCAGAAAGTATGATGAGCTTCGAGAAGATTTTTGGACGATTTAATGTACTCTTTTTGCCTCTGCATTATTATCTCGACTGCATTGCGTGCTTTCATATTATTGAGAATTCAAGAACCATGAATGTGGAATCTTGTAATTCAAAACACCGTTCGTTGACCAAAACCTGTAAACCAGTTTATTGAGGAGATTGGCCCTCTCCATTTATAAACAGGAAGGGAGGAGCTGCTTCTTGGAGTTAGCCAGATGTAATATCTAGCTCGTGTTTTCCATACTACCAATAACGTGAGCTATCTGCGCCCTGTACAAACAGTCAGCCCAGTATGTGCTAGAATGAGTATCTATTGCCTTTGTATTTTAGAGCCTCATCTGGATAAAAAAAAGTAGCCTGTATATTGCTAATTATACTTCATAAAGTTAATCAGTAATAGAATTGATCATTTACATGATAAACATAAAAGCACTATTTAAAATATTTACTAATAGAACTTCTACTATACAACTAGATAATTATCATCAAGGTCTTGACTGCTTCCTACAGAAATTCAATTGATAACAGCAACAAAGCAGCACAGTATGTCAGGAATTTAGTTTTAATAATTTGAAACTCCCAGATTTCTCCTGCAGCCATGCTCTCGCAGATTTGCAAGTTAAAAATCATACCATTACCCCTATTTGAAAACAAAATTATTTAGAGGAGCGACACCTCCATAATTTTGGTTTCGGAAGTCAATGAAATGCTCAAAGCTTGTGCTTAACCGAAGCCCTGTTTGATACATGGAAGTCCATGGTTATCAAAACTCGTCTTCTCATTCCAGGCCTAGTTTCAAGTCCTTAAATACACACGCTCTATCATATGGAACAGCAGTTGTGAATTGCTCCAAAACTATTATTTGGGGTTGAATAGTTGCATGGATCACAAGAAAACCACGTGTACAGAATTTAATCGATTCTTCAGCATGTCAGGCAAGGGTTAATAACTCAGACATCATCTGACTCCAGAGTTGCTTCAGAGGGACAAGATGGAGACCAGGTGCATTGTACCTCGGCCGATACAGTACAGTGCGCTCCGACGGAGCGCACTGTTAACCCTCTATTGGACGCGTGTTTTCGACACGCTAGCATTACCCCTTATTCAGTAAGGGGCCGAAAACGCACGTCCAACCCCCCCGAACCTAATAGCGCCCGCAATATGCAAATGCATATTGATGGCCCTATTAGGTATTCCCACGCGATTCAGAAAACAAAATGTGCAGCCAAGCCGCACATTTTGCTTTCAGAAATTAGCGCCTACCCAAAGGTAGGCGCTAATTTCTTCGGGCACCGGGAAAGTGCACAGAAAAGCAGTAAAAATTGCTTTTCTGTGCACCCTCCGACTTAATATCATGGTGATATTAAGTCGGAGGTCCCGAAAGTTACCAAAAGTAAAAAAAAAGAAAACAATTTGAAGTCGGCCTGTGGGTAGCGGGTCGAAAACCGGACGTTCAATTTTGCCGGCGTCCGGTTTCCGAACCCGTGGCTGTCAGCGGGCTCGAGAACCGACACCGGCAAAATTGAGCGTTGGCTGTCAAATCCGCTGACAGCCGCCGCTCCTGTCCCTAAAGAGACGCTAGGGACGCGCTAGTGTCCCTAGTGCCTCCTTTTGCCTGTTTTTACCACCAGGCCTAATTTGCATAGTGAATCGCGCTCACAGGAGAGTGACCTGTGCGCGCACCGAGAGAGAGCAGGCGTTTGCCCGCTCTCCCGCGGAGTTTACTGTATTGGCCCGTTTGTTGTTTCCAGGTGCAGTTTACAAATGCTATATAAAAGCAGAGACACACGGGGGAACATTCTCAAAGCTGTACAGGGGTAAGGATCTGCAGCCCCACCACGATCAATTTTGGTTTGTTTTTTCATTTCAGGTTTTGGGTTTTTTTTCCATTTAAATATGGTTTGTTACATTTATTTTTGGTTCAGTTTGTTTGCCATATAGAAAAAAAAATATTAAACATAAACCCCCAAAACAGGAACAACCCTAACAAACCTGAGCCTCCGGCAACCCTTGATGGCCTTTCTGGGCCAAATAACTTCCCCAAACCAGGTCTTGATCCAAGGCCTAATCCAGGGTTGGGGAGAAGCCCTGGGACCTGCCCAGAGCAGGCCAGGGCCAGGTCCCTCAAAACTGTGGGGACTGCAGAGCTCCCATCCTGGCTCTCACTTACCCCCCTTCCCTGCTTCAATGTTGGGGCAGGATCAATGCCCAATTGTTGTCGCCCGCATCCTGACAATTGAAAAATGGTTCTGACTGCATGGGAACTGCGTCAAAGTGACATCACTTCAGCATTTTCCTCTGATACACCAACTCCACCATGTCGCACAGCCATGCATTTCTATGCAAAATGGTGCAATCTGCTCTGGAGGAAGACGCTGAAATGACATCCGGCGCCAACCTCCAGGTTGATGATGTCATTTTTCAAGCGCTAGGACATGAGCAGGAGCATTGGAGGCCCCGGCCAGGCTGAGCCTAGTACTTGTTGTTGGGACTAGGCCTCAGGATCAGGCCCTGGTGCTGGGCCCATACAGAGTCTAGGCTTCAAAGCCAAGACTAGGCCTCAGTGCCGGGCCCCGGTGTTGGGCTGGGCCTAGGCCATGTTGCCAAGATCAGGCCTCAATGTCACTGGAAGCCTGGTTTTTTGGGTTTTTTTTGTTTGTTTGTTTTAATATACCACGAATACAAATACCTGAAAATTTTGGGGTGTTTTCATAGGAGGCTTTTTCAATTCATTCCATTCAGAACAAACCAAAAATGGTCTTATTCGTTATGTCTTTGGCATTTGTTAAAAATGAATGCACATCCCTAGTAAATGGCTTGCTATACAATTACCAATCATGATTTAGAGTAAAAAATCAGAATGCAAATCAATCAATCACATTACACTAGCATTCATATGATATTTGTTTTCATTTATGCAGTGAAACTGAATATTATTCTTATTAGTAGCTACAAGTCATTTGACTTCTCATCCTTCTTAATGACAGACAGAATCATAGGTCCCAGTTCTTATTTTATATTTTTTAAATTGTTATAACATTGTCTAGGGTTTCCGTGCATCCCATTTTGTTCACATACAACAAAGAGTTGTGCTGGCAGGATGGATTTAAAAATTATGCATGCAAATTCACATTCACATCCTTTGCAAAGAGCCAGTGTAATTTTGTGTGGGCGAGTGACTGTGCGCACTTTTGCATAATTTTCAAAGCGAGCTTATTGCACATTGGTTTGCTTTGAAAAATGGTGTAAATTATGCATGTAACAAGCTGCTGTATAAATTACTCTCTTTAATTTTTTTGTTATTTTTATAAAAGAAGCTTTTGGTGTCTAGGGAGTACCGAAGCTGATAATTTATGTTGTTTTTATGTAATGTATGTCTACTCGAACTCGGCACATGTTTTTTATTGATTTACTTTATGTCTATTTTAAGATGTTTTATTTTGCATTTTTGTGTTAATTATGAATATTCTTATTGGAAACCACTCAGTAATTGATGGGTGGTAAATACATTTTATACATAAATCAATAAGTACTCATAAGGTTACAAAACTACCCTCAAAGAATTAGATATTCAAAAGATTTCTGTGGCTAACTTTGGGAGTTAGCTGGACAAATCTTGGTGGTTTCAGTTTACCGCCCCTCCCCCCCCCCCCTCCCCTGCTGAACTGGTAAATTTTGTCTGTGTAAATCATTGTCCACACAAAATTTACATACATAATAAGAGAGGAGGTGGGAGGCACTCAAACTTCAGCTGGACAGCGCTGATATACAGCGACTAAAGAGAGAAAGGCCACCTTAAATAGATATGGATCACTTTATCCAGATATATTCATCAGTATCATGTCTGGATAAGTCCTGCTGAATATCCAGACACAGGTTGCTGGCTGATTGAATATAACCCTCACAGTATACGATGGTGTTAAGGACCATAAAGTTGCATTCCTTTAGAGACAGTAGAAGATGGCAGATAAATACCCAAATGGCCCATCTAGTTGGCCCTCTTTTATTTATACTTTTTTGTTTTTGCATTTGGGTTTATGATAATATGTGACCTACTTGCTAATCATTTATTAATCATCATCATCATCATCATGGCTAGATCTGCAAATGAGGGGGAAAGCAAAATGTAATGTTTCTTTGATGCCCCATTGGAAGATTACGGCGAAGTCAGTCATGCCGTTGGTGGGAATTTTAAAAATTGTGGCTAACGTATCATCCTTTGGAGAGCAGTCAGCTGATATGCAAACATCAGCCTACCCACACGGTGCTGGATAGACCTTCTGCCCCCATCTACACCAGCTGCAAAGCACCTTTTATGCTCTCCAGTTAATGCTCTAGGTCGATAGCACATGTTAACATGGAGCAGGATTTCCAACTTGTGAGTTTGGAAAGCATTTTTTTTGTTTTGCTCATAAAAACCTTTGATAGTTTAGCCATCTGGTCAGAGTGAAAGAAGCTCATAAAAGAGACCCAAATAAGGTTAAAGGTCACTTGCTTCTTGGGTCAAGGAGGCCTTGCTGCAGTGGACTTTACTCAAAATGTGCCCGTTAAAATGCTTGACAAATTGCTGTACATTCCATAGCTCTCCCAGCAGAGACTCAGTTACAGTCTGCAAGGGTTGTGGTGATGCTCATAAGCGCAAAAAATAAATAGGATTTTAAACAGCAGGCTTCAAAACATTTTACTCTACCACGGAATATACTTTTCGTTCATTGAATATGCTTATTCTTAGCTAACCGTAGCTTTCACACAACATTTTTCAGACAAACAAAGCAAATAGCTGGCAGCCACTGGGCTTGTGCAGTGGACATTTTTTTCATTTAGTTTTATCAGTTCATTTTTCATTTGTTTCAGTTTTTGTTTGTTTTATTTAAAATGAAATGAGAAAACGAAAAAAAAGGGTAAAAAAATACAAAGCAAAATAAAAACGTGGCGTCAAAGCTGGGGTTTTGCCCCCTTTCCCTGACTGCAAAATTATTACAGGTTCCTCTCTACCTCCCTCTCGCCCTCCTCCTCCTCCGTATCCTGCCCCATCCATCAGCTCCAAACGGGGCAGGAGTGATCCCCAGTCCTCCTGCCCTGCTACTGCCCATTTTTCACGTTGGTGCCAATTCGCCGAACGGTTTAGGTTGCAAAATGATGCCAGCCGATTTAAAAACAAAAGTGGACAAATGAAATTTTGTTCTTCCTTCATTGCATTTTCTAAACAAAAATAAATGGAAGAGGAAATGTCATTTCTAATGAAAGTACATCTCTATCAGCACCCAACCAATGCAAATGTTCTGACTTTTCTCTGAATACTTTATATACCATTACGCACTATATAAAAATAAAATACATTAGTTGTTGACTAAATATACCTTTCTGGTTGTACAAGTTTTATTGAATTTTTGCTTTGTAAGTGGTTAAGACTACACCCTCAGTTTTAGAACACCTTTTGATGTCCCTGTTTTGAATGTGCCGCTTTCCTATAACCTTTATTCCTATCTGGCCGTTTCCACCTTTTTCTTTGTGCTTTTAGACCAGGGATGGGCAATTCCAGTCCTCGAAGGCCACAAACTGGTCAGGTGTTTAGAATATTCCTAATGCATATTCATTAAGGCAGTAGTTCTCAACCTTTTTCCCTTCGTGACACACCTGACAGCCCATGCTCACACATGTGACACACTGCTCATTACAATTCATGGCGGAAATAAAAAATAAAGGTCCAGTATTATTTTTATTGTTAAGAATGACACAAGGGAAAGATATGTATTCTGTCTGAACAGAAATTGCATAAATAGTAAACATCCCATACCAAAACAGCACCAATTTCCAGTACTCAAACAGTAAACACCTTACCTAAGATAGGCAACACTGAAAATATTACACCAGGTCTTAAGACACCAATACACCTCCTATTAGGAAAACAGAACAAGCCAGGCTACTATAGAGCTCTACAGAGAAACTACACGCCAGCAGAAAACCTCACCTGAATCACATGTGCTGACCCTCACCTAACAAAGAATAAAGAGACCAAAACGCATAACTAGAAGCATGCAGACAAAAACTGAATTGGAAACCGCAACAAGCCAGAGTCTCTGTATGCAGTGCAACAAAGGAAAAAAGAAACATCACCCATCCTTATAAAACAAATCAAGAAATATAAAATCAATAGCAGTAAAACTGTACTAACAAAAAGAACAGATTATTTCAAAACAGCTGATGAATGGAATATCCAATAATTAAAAACTCATATAAAAAATTTCTAGATACCAATAAAATATTTCAAATTAGCAGACACAAATGTTTTGCTCTGCATACCTGAGAACGTTTGATATCCAGGTGCCCTCAGATTGTTTTGAATTAGCAGGAGGTGGGATGGTTTGCTTGTAACTTTCTCCTCTCTCTCTCGTTCACACTGACTCTCAATCGCTCACATATACACATGCTTTTTCTCTCACTGAAATAGGCTCTTAATTACACATTTACACACATGCTGTCTGTCTTTTCACGCTTACACACACACAGGCTTTCAATCGCACACATACATGCTGTCTTTTTCTCTCACACACAGACTCTCATTCACATGCTTACACACATGCTCTCTCTCTTTCTCTCATTTACACACAGGCTCTCGATCACATACTCACATGCTCTTTCACCTAAACCAGCTCTCACTTACACAGACACACATGCTCTCTCTCTTACTTATACACACATGGTCTCTTTCTCTCATTTACACACAGGCTCTCGATCACATACTCACATGCTCCCTCACCTAAACCAGCTCTCAATCACACTCAGACACACATGCTCTCTCTCTTACTTATACACACGGGTTCTTAATCATACATACACATGATCTCTCTCCACACAAAGGATCTCAATCACACACACGTACTCTTTCACACAAACAAGTTTTCAGTCACAAACTTACACATACAGGTTCTCAGTCATGCATTAACATTCATGCTCTCTCACACACATACTCTCTTTCACATATACAGGCCTCAATCATTCACATATATGCATATATATGCAAAGGATTTGCATTCACAAATAAGCATGGGAGTAGCTTGCTTGTAGCGGCAGTTACTACCCCAAACCAATTAAGCCTCATACTTCACTTTGAATACATATAGGGGTAGATTTTCACAGGGTTACGTGCGTAAGATAACCCCCGAAAACCTACCCCTGCGGCGCCGAGGCTATTTTGCATAGGCTCAGCGGCGTGCGCAAGCCCTGAGACGCGCATATGTCTCGGGGCTTTCCAAAATGGGCGGTCTGGGGGTGGGGCCGTGGGCATGGCGGCAGTCTGGGGTGGTCCCGAGTGCTCCGGCATAGCGCACCGGCAGCTGGTCGGCGCGCGCAAGTTACGCAGGCATAACTCCTGAGAAAAAGGTAGGGGGGATTTAGTTAGGGCTGGGGGGTGGGTTAGATAGGGGAAGGGAGGAAAAGGTGGGGGGGATCGAAAAAAAAGTTCCCTCCAAGGCCACTCCGATTTTGGAGCGGCCTTGGATGGCACAGGGAAAGCCATGGGGGCTCCCCTTGGGCTTGGCACACCCCGACCCCGGATTTTATAATATGCGCATGGCAGCGCGCACATGTTATAAAATCGGGTGTACATTTGTGCGTGCCACGTAGCCCGCACAAATGTACCCCGTGCGTGTAACATTTAAAATCTGCCCTGTACAGCACAACGGCAGGGGGGAATGAAGATAAGAGGATTTACATTCAGGCAACTACCAAGGACTGAATTGCACAGGCTGGGTAAACAAATAAGCGTCGAAGTAGCTTGCTTGTTGCGGCAGTTACTACCCCGAACCAAATAAGCCTGATACTTCACTTTGAATACATATACAGCGCAGCTCACTGGTTCAATGGCAGGGGGAATGAAGATAAGAGGATTTACATTCAGACAACTACCAACTAGGATTGAATTGCATAGTCTGGGTAAACAAATAAGCGTGGGAGTAGCTTGCTTATTGCGGCGGTTACTACCCCTAACCAATTAGGCTTGATACTTCACTTTTATGCAGCTCCAGCACTACTCTCTACATCAATGGCGGGGGTGGAAGGAAATTAGAACCAAAAAGTTACCAATAAGGGCCCTGACCTCAGCAGTCAGAGTAACAGATAAGTTTGAGAAAAATAAGTGTGAAAGCTTGCTGGGCAGACTGGATGGGCCACTTGGTCTTCTTCTGCCGTCATTTCTATGTTTCTGTGTTTCTATATGCTGTCTCACTCACACACACACACAGAGCACCTCAAACACTTATGCTTGCTCATTCACTCACTCTCCCCCCCCCTCCCAAACTAGTGACAGCAGCAGCCTCCTCCACTTCCAACCCTAAAAACAGCAGCAACCTACTTTCAGCCCTCGCGGAGAAAGGAGTCCCATTGGCCGTGGGGGTTGACGTTGTTCCTCATTTTTCTCCGAGCCGCGCTGCTCATTCTTCAGACCGCTCCTCTCTTTTTTTCTTTGGGCTGACGCTGCCCGCACTAGCATGGTCTCTTCTTCACGTGCACGCACCCGCTGCTCACCATGTCCTCTTCTGGGCCGCGGGGGGGGGGGGGGGGGCGGGATGAAGAGACCATGCTGGTTCCACTGACTCCAGCTGTCCTGCTGCGTTCCACCTGGGCTATCAGCGTTTTAAGCCTGGGCAGAGGACCTATTTCGCTCAGGTAGGGGGAACAGCTGGGTCAGCGGAGGACCAGGAAATGTGGCGACACACCTGCGTGTGCTTGGCAACACACTGGTGTGTCGTGACACACTGGTTAAAACTGCTGCATTAAGGGGTAGATTTTAAAACATTGCGTGTGCGCATGGATGTGCGCGTGCTACCCGGCGCTCACACATGGACGTGCAATTTTATAACATGCGCATGCTGGCGTGTGCATGTTATAAAATGCCGGGTCAGCACGTGCAAGGGGGGAAAACATATGCACTTACACGCGGCGACGCGTGTAAGTGCATTAACAATGCACTCCATTAACAATGGTCCCCTAGTGGTTGAATGAAGGAAATACAACAGGTCTGGCACTTATCACAGAATCTGAAAATGGTATCGGAATTGCGCTAACTTAGCTCTTCGCACAGGTAATTAGCGCAAATTGCGATAAATACTATATTAGCATAAAACACACCCCTTTTGCTATCACATGCAGTACTTACCGCATTTTGATAAATCCACCCCATAGAAAGTTAATCAAAGTTTGGTTACGTGATCAAATGTTTTAGGACTATATCCTGCCTCTTTGTATTTTTCTAGTTGATCGGATGAAAGTTTTTATGCTGCGTTTTTAAATTTTATTTTTATTTTTTATTTTTTTTTAGGTCTATATTTTTATGGCTTTTTAATCTGTATTATTGTGTTACTTTTCAGGTTTATTAACTATTTATATGATTGATGTTTTTTAATGTACACGGATTTTATGTTTTTAAAAGTTGGTTAATTAAAATAAAATTACCATTATCGGTGTGTAATGATTTGGTTTTGTTTGGTATTCTAGTGACCATTCTAGAGACGTGAGAGCTCCTCCTTCAGTGACCGTAGTCTTGCTGGTGTTTCACTCTTTTGATTGACTTCCTACATCTCTCTCTTGTTGTGAGGCCTCTTAAGTAGGTAAAGTCTATGAAAGCGTTTGAGCCATTGGCAGGTAAAGGTAGGACTACTGACCCTATCAATGATGCTTTTATAAATTACGATGCTTATTGGCAATATAGAAGGTCATTTTTAAATGGTTTTATATGCGTAAATCAAGTTTTGAAAATTGTTACTTTTATACCTCTAACTTCTTTGAAAATTCCCTACATAGGGCAGAATTTTCAAAAGATTTTACACACATAAAATGGACTTTATGCACGTAAATGGGCTTTTGGAAATTTCTATGATATATGCTACTTTTATCATGCGCATAACTCTTTTGAAATTCACTTCATAATGTCGTGGTTATAATCCAGAGCCAAGAAACCATGAGATGCAGTCACAAACTCCAAATTTAATTTCACCATATTCTTTGGGGTCCATATTCAGAAGCGTTTGACTGCATAAGTCAGAAGTTATCCAGCTAAATTAATATTTGGGCACTTCTCTGGATAAAGTTTAGCTGGATATCATATTATCTGACTAATATTTAGCTGGATAACTTAGGGATGTTATGGGGGCATTTCAGGGAAGAGTTACTTCAGCTGGATAAGTTATCCAGTCTTTATCTAATATATAACAGTTAATATAATGATTAAAATGAAAGTTAAAAATGACATTTGATAAACCATTAGTGTAAGATTTTACACAGGAAAAGAAGGAATGTCATATAAATAAAAGACAGAAATAAGGAAAATTATATCTTCCCCTTTGGAATCCTAAATAGAAACCCACTAGCTTATAAGTCACAGATAGAGTTTATAGTGAAAGGACCAAGATAAGAAGAAAAGAACAATGAGCAATTAATAAACCCAAAAATATAGTAATAGAATATTACAAATCCCTATAGCAGAGCTCCTCATGTGTAAAAAATTAGACACCAGCTAACTCTAATATTCAGAGTTAGTCAGGGTCATTTGACAAATCGCGTTGGGGCTCGAACGCCCAGGGTAACACCGTAATACTTGCATTATTGATCGCATCGTGAGATGCATATGCACATTTTTAAATTTTAGTCAAAAGGGAGGAGTTTATGAAAATGAGGGGTGTTTAATGTTGCATGAAATAACACACATTATTACACCAGAAATAACTACACCTTTTTTCCTGGCACAGAGAGAGAAATTCTGGGACAGCATGCATATTAGTCAACTATTTACACCACTGTAGCAGGGTCAACTAGTAACACGAGGTGCGCTTTTGGTGGCGTGCTAGGTTTTGGGGGCCAGTTTTACATGGCAGTCAGAGGTACAAAACAGCACAGTACGCATCAGTGATGTGATTTGGAATGAGGGAAGGGGCAAGAATACAGAGTACAAATCTCATCTTTGTGTACCTTTCCTCATTCCAAATCACATCACTGATGCGTACTGTGCTGTTTGTACCTCTCACTGTCTATGTAAAACTGGCCCCCAAAACCTAGCCCGCCACCAAAAGCTCACCTCGAGTTACTGGTTGACCCTCCTACAGCAGTATAAATAGTTGACTACTATGAGAGAGGCTTATAAAGAGTCTCTCTCTCTCTCTCATTTTCCAGCCAAAAACATGGAGATGCTTGTCTAAGCCCCTTTTTTTCTAGAATCCAGACAGTGACTGAATACGGAAGTCTTTGTAACCTTTGGCCTTGCCGCTGAACCTTAGTTTGCCTAGGCCTGCATTTGGGACTTCAGCTTGATAAAGCAGCCTGCCAGTCCCGCTGACATTCCTGGCGACCTGGAACAAGTCACCTTCCATTGCCTCAGGCACCAAACCTTGAGTGTAAACTCTCTGGGGACAGGGAAATATCCATGATACCTGAACGCAGGGCTTAATGTGCGGGGGACCGTCCGGGAACGCGGTTCTGACACTTTTAGTTTCAGGCTTGGGAGACAGAGCAGCAGGGGTGTTCTCCAGCCTCTGCTTTCCAGGCAGCTTGCAGGGAAGAGAAAGAGAGGGGGTGAGCCTGAAGGGCACAGTGAAGAGAGCGGCCACTCTACCTCTAATCCTGACCCCCGCTCCCCCCAGGGAACAGAAGGGGAAGGGGAGATATTGAAGCAGCGAATGGACACAAAGAAAGGTTTGAATTAGCAAAAGTTTGAAAGTTGGGAGCAGTAGAGCCAATTGTCAAGGTTTCAACCCCGGACTTGATGAATGGCTCACAACTTTCAAATGTGTACTAATTCAACCCCATTTTGTGTCCATTATCAAAGGCTTAATTACCAGGTTCTTGTGGCCTGATTTGGCCTCTGTTGGATACAGGATGCTGGGCTTGATGGACCCTTGGTCTGACCCAGCATGGCAATGTCTTATGTTCTTATGTTCTTAATTTCTGGCAGAACAACCCAGAACAGTGTTCTGCCCCCTTTTTTCTGGGGCTCGAGACGGCAGCATAGAGCCAGCATTGTACATCAGTTCTGGCTCCCATGAAGAGAACCATTAGCTGCATGGATTATTTATGGCTCCCGAGCCCTTGGAGGAAGCAGAGAAGAACAGAGAGTTGGAGTTGCTTATCCTATGACAGCAGCAGCCACATGGCTTTGACTTTTGTGAATTTTTGCAAGTGAAGGGATCAGAGGGAGGGGAAGAAGAGTGAGTGAGTGAGTGATGAGATGTGGGAGGGCAAATGAGCGAGGGAAGGGCTGTGGGTTATGTGGGGCAGAGGAGGAAAGAGTGAGTGGAGGATCAAAGGTGCTGCAGGGTGTGAGTGAGGGGATAAGAGGGACTATAAAATGGGAGGGAGATGAGCAGAGTGTGGGACAGCCTGTGAATGATGAGAGGGGGTGGAGAAAGGATTAGGTATAGGGAGGGGAGGGAAAGAGAAGACCATGGGGTCTTGCTTCCTTCCTTCCTTTCACCCCCAATCCCCCCAAGGAAGCAAAGAGCAGGCCATGCTTTTGAATTCCAGCCCCCACACCCCTGCCCAAGGAGACTGAGGACAGCGGACAGTGTGACACATATAGACTCTCACAGGCATGCACATAGGCTCTCACACAAACACACAGGCACACAGGTTGTAATACAGACATACATGCACACACACACACAAGTTCTCACACAGACACACAAGCTCACACACAGACACATGCACAAACACACAGGCACATAAGCTCTCATACAGAAACAGGCTCTTACACACGCACATTCACACAGACTCTCACACCGACACACAGATACATAAGTTGTCACAAAGACATACACACAAGCATATAAGCTCTCAAACACACATGCACACAAGTTGTCACGCAGGCATATACACACACACATGCACACAAGCTCTCACACAGAGACACACATGTACACAGTCTCGCATACAGACACACACGTTCTCACACAGACATGCACACCCACATACATATTCATCAACCTTACTTCGGGCCGTGGTGGAATGGGCCCCCACCATGGCCCCACCAACCTCCCTGTGCTGAGTTGGGGGAGTGGGGGAGCTGTGCGTGTCCCCAGGAAAAGTTATGCACGGGTGTGCCACAGCTTAAAGAGAACACTCCCTGAGATCTGCATTCGCTCCGCTTGCTGCTGCCTCCTTTGCCATTCAGACTCGGGGCACTGCTGGGTAGACTCAGCGCACAGGCCCCGTGTGCCTGGCCCTAATGGCGACTGTGATCTGCAGCTCTGCATAGGCAGCTGTATTTCTGCAGTGATATCAGGGAGCCACATTCCCCATTATTCAATTACAGGTGCCACCAGATGTTTCAGAAGAGACCCTGTTCCCTCACATCACAGGGTTCTGTTATACGTTTTTATTGCAGGGTTTGCGCAGTAATATTTTTGACAGAGGAACATGCAATGGTCCCACCTTTAATGAAGTCAAGCGTCCCACGGGGCTTCTTCGTGTGTGAAAATCCCCTGCTCCAAAATCCTTAAGAATGTTTCTTTCTACACGTCGTGTTCCAGCCAAAACGCCCTCAAAAAGCCAGGTTTAAACAGTTTCCCTAAATAAGTGATATCTTCTTCACGTCCCCGTTTCCAAACAAAATAAAGGAATGTGGACAACGCATATTAAATCGCTGTGCAATGCTGGCTTAAAAAAAAAAAAGAAAAGCTTTTTAGTTTAGTTTTGGTTTTTTTTTCAAAATTAGCAGCTCCCGACAAGTAAATAATGAAGCCCCCATGCTTCATTAAATTCTAAAACCAGCGAAAATGAATGATCCCGCCGAAAGAGAGTCATATTTCTGGAAGGGAGGATAAGCGGTGTGATTAGGAAGGAACATGTCCTAAACCTGTATGCCCCATTAAACTCCTGGAAGGAAGACTGAAGAATGGTTCTGGGCTTGGAGAAGTCATTAATAACTCACAGGCAGCAATGCGACAGGCCTGGATAGGTGACCTGGGACTTCAGTTACACCTGAGCAGCGACTAATACTTTCCACCACTGCAGGAGAAAAAGTCTTTCGGAAGTGCGGTCGGGGGGGGCCATAAAAACGGGGCTTTCTTTAGTCACTCATGTGAAACAGGTAACTGTATGCGTTTGGACTTCCTGCTGGCGTGAGGGGAGGGGGGACTCGCTGTGATATTATTTTGCAGGGCCGGTGCCAGCTGTTTTGCCCGTCCTGTGCGAACAATTATCTCGCCGTGCCACCCCCTCCCCCTCCCCGCGCCAAAACACACACACACACTTCATTCAGTCTCTGTCTCGGGCCTGCCAAAACAAAACAAAAAAAAAAGCCCAGCTCCTTCCAGTTTCCTAAACTATAAACACTGGCACCCCTCTACCCTCCGGGTCTTCACCCCCTCCCCTGGAACTCATTTCTGGTGCTAGAGTATTAGGTGCCCTATGCAAATCTTATACCCCTGCACCCTGCCTCCTGCTCTCTCCACGAACACAGAGAAAAATAATGCATTCATTATTCAGGTTTTACATGAAAAAGAATATTCAAAGCACAGTCTCCTGAGGTAAAAAAAAAAAAGTCTCACAAGTGTTTGCATTCATTTATTTGGTGCCAACCAGAAAACCCTACAAAAAAAGACACTTGGAACCCATATGGCATTAGGCTACAGTAATGCATGTTAGGTGTGGGCCTGACCCTCAAAAAGCCTCGAATAAATTACTATTAAAATATAATAAACCTCCCACACCAAAACAGCTCTAATTGCCAGCACTTAAAAATGTAACAACCCTACCTATGAAAAGGCAACAAAGCAAACATTACACCAGGCCCGAAAGCACCAAAACACCTCCTATTAGAAAAACAGAAGAAATCAAGCTGCTATAGATTCCTACATGCTAGCAGAATAACTCTCCTTGGTCATACATGCAGAATACAGGTAGACCATCATTAATTACAGAATAAAGAGACCATAAAGTATAAATAGAAACATACAGGCACAAACTGAATAGGAAAACCACCAGAAGTCAGAATCTATGCAGTGCAAAAATGGAAAAACAGAAACCACCAACAATCCTCAGATATTAAACAATAAAATCAAGAAATATACTAAATACATTAATCATAATAGTTTAAATGTTGCGCCAGGAGGTGGACCCTTGGCCTAGTACAGGATTGGTAAGCTCCCTGGTCGGAGAGCGCCTGCCACCAGGAGGCGGAGTACAAGAGGAGACAGAGGCCAGCTGTTGCGTCCGTCGGTCTCAGACGGCTTTGACCCTTGTGCCTCACCTTTCTCTCTGCTCTCCCCGCTAGCCTTGGGAAGCTGGCTACTGCCGCGTCTCCAAGCTGCGTTCTCCGGCGTCCCCGGAACGGCTATGACAAAGCCTCACGCCATGTTTCTCCTGAGGGCCTCCTAGGGTGCATGCGCGCATGCCACCCACGTCTTTATCCACGTCATGGCGGGAACCTCGGGGGCGTCCCCCTCGAGTGACGTCACACCATACAGGTATTTAGCCTATGCTTGTTTGCTAGCTTATTGAGTTAGCAAGGATTGGACTCGTCCGGTCTAAGCTACTCTGCTGCTTCCGTGCTGCCGCTGGAAGCTCTCTCTCTCTGCCCTTTGGGGTAATTCTCTAACCTGGGTACCCGCTCCTCGGGGGCCCTCTGCTTTCTTTCAGGTGCCTCAGGGATCAGGTACTCACTCCTCAAGGGCCTGCTCTCGGTGCCTGGAACCATCTACTTCTGCCTGGTGGAATTGTCAACCTTTCAGCTACCATCTAGTGAGTAATCTAATTCTCAGTCTCATCTACAGCTCTGCCTTGCTGGGAAACCTACACCTGGATCTCCCTATACCATCTTGGTGAGACGGGTTCCCTCTGCCGAGGGTCCCTGGACTGCTACCTCTGGATCACCTCACTACTGCCACCTCTGGTGGTACACATCAGCTGTACAATAGAGATGTGAATCGTGTCCTCGATCGTCTTAACGATCGATTTCGGCTGGGAGGGGGAGGGAATCGTATTGTTGCCGTTTGGGTGTTTAAAGTATCGTGAAAATCGTTAAAATCGTGAGCCGGCACACTAAAACACCGTAAAACCCACCCCCGACCCTTTAAATTAAATCCCCCACCCTCCCGAACCCCCCCAAAATGCCTTAAATTACCTGGGGGCCCAGCGGGGGTCCGGAACGGCCTCCTGAAATCGAATCGTGTTGTCTTCAGCCGGCGCCATTTTGCGCCGCCATTTTGCCAAATGGCGGCGCAAAATGGCGCCGGCCATAGACCAACACGATTCGACTGCAGGAGGTCGTTCCGGACCCCCGCTGGACTTTTGGCAAGTCTTGTGGGGGGTCAGGAGGCCCCCCAAGCTGGCCAAAAGTCCCTGGGGGTCCAGCGGGGGTCCGGGAGCGATCTCCTGCCGCGAATCATTTTTTCGTACGGAAAATGGTGCCGGCCACGTATGGCCGGCGCCATTTTCCGTACGGAAAAACGATTCGCGGCAGGAGATCGCTCCCGGACCCCCAGGGACTTTGGCCAGCTTGGGGGGGCCTCCTGACCCCCACAAGACTTGCCAAAAGTCCAGCGGGGGTCCAGAACGACCTCCTGCAGTCGAATCGTGTTGGTCTATGGCCGGCGGGGATTTAATTTAAAGGGTCGGGGGTGGGTTTTACGGTGTTTTAGTGTGCCGGTTTTCCCGCCCTCCCCCTTCCCCTCCCCCTTCCCCCGATTTACGATTTTTTGACGATAAATCGGGGGAATTGTTATTGTATCGTGGCCCTAACGATTTTTGACGATTTAAAATATATCGGACGATATTTTAAATCGTCAAAAAACGATTCACATCCCTACTGTACAATAAAAGACAGAACTCTGTGTTTGTGCGTCCTGAGTCTAGCCCAGTACTGAGGCTCCCCACGGGGCTCCTCCCCGTGGGCGTGGTCATCGTCTACAGTATCCAAGAATCCACCCAAACATCTCAAAACCATAACACTAGCTGGAGCTTCGTCACTAGCAACCCTAGGTACCCCCAGAACCGTGTCTAAATATTAAATTTAGTATATTGATTAGCGTTAGCAGCAGGAGGAATAGAATAAGGAGGTCCAAAGGTCTGATTACCATAAAAACAAGCAGCAAAAGAAGAAATAATGGAAGAAACTTGTGCTTGAGTTCCAGCAACTGGACAGGCAAGAGCATGATAGTAGCAAGAAACATTTGAAAGAGAACCACCTGGTCTTAGGTGGGCCTCGCAGGATCCCCTTGATAGGAAGTTCAGGGGTGTGCCCACCACGATCAAGGGTGTGCGGTCTAAACTCAGGCCAGAAGTTCTGGTGCCTGAGAAGGCCAGAAGAGAGTCTCTGAATGTATGGCAAGGATCAAGGCCAGATTCAAGGAAGCGTGGTCAGCCAATGCAAGAGTCAGAGCCAGTAATCAGTCCGTGGGTAGTCAGCCAAAGCTGAGGTCAGTTCCAGGCAGCGTGCAGACATGGTTGGTAATCAGGCAGAGGTCAGTTCCAGGCAGCGTGCAGACATGGTTGGTAATCAGGCAGAGGTCAGTTCCAGGCAGCGTGCAGACGTGGTTGGTAATCAGGCAGAGGTCAGTTCCAGGCAGCGTGCAGACATGGTTGGTAATCAGGCAGAGGTCAGTTCCAGGCAGCGTGCAGACGTGGTTGGTAATCAGGCAGAGGTCAGTTCCAGGCAGCGTGCAGACATGGTTGGTAATCAGGTAGAGGTCAGTTCCAGGCAGCGTGCAGACATGGTTGGTAATCAGGCAGAGGTCAGTTCCAGGCAGCGTGCAGACATGGTTGGTAGTCAGGTAGAGGTCAGTTCCAGGCAGCGTGCAGACATGGTTGGTAATCAGGCAGAGGTCAGTTCCAGGCAGCGTGCAGACATGGTTGGTAATCAGGCAGAGGTCAGTTCCAGGCAGCGTGCAGACGTGGTTGGTAATCAGGCAGAGGTCAGTTCCAGGCAGCGTGCAGACGTGGTTGGTAATCAGGCAGAGGTCAGTTCCAGGCAGCGTGCAGACGTGGTTGGTAATCAGGCAGAGGTCAGTTCCAGGCAGCGTGCAGACGTGGTTGGTAATCAGGCAGAGGTCAGTTCCAGGCGCGTGCAGACGTGGTTGGTAATCAGGCAGAGGTCAGTTCCAGGCAGCGTGCAGACATGGTTGGTAATCAGGCAGAGGTCAGTTCCAGGCAGCGTGCAGACATGGTTGGTAATCAGGCAGAGGTCAGTTCCAGGCAGCGTGCAGACATGGTTGGTAATCAGGCAGAGGTCAGTTCCAGGCAGCGTGCAGACATGGTTGGTAATCAGGCAGAGGTCAGTTCCAGGCAGCGTGCAGACATGGTTGGTAGTCAGGTAGAGGTCAGTTCCAGGCAGCGTGCAGACATGGTTGGTAATCAGGCAGAGGTCAGTTCCAGGCAGCGTGCAGACATGGTTGGTAATCAGGCAGAGGTCAGTTCCAGGCAGCGTGCAGACATGGTTGGTAATCAGGCAGAGGTCAGTTCCAGGCAGCGTGCAGACATGGTTGGTAATCAGGCAGAGGTCAGTTCCAGGCAGCGTGCAGACGTGGTCGTAGAACAGGCAGAAGGTCAGAGGCAGGCAGCGATCAACATACCGGTAGTCAAAGGGAAGCTGAGGTCAGTACCGAGAAGACAGTCCGAAAAGTACTACCTGGGGAGACTAGGAGACAGAAGGAGGATGGAACAGAAGGAGGATGGAAAAGAAGGAAGCTGGAACAAGGCTGGAACGAGACTGGAACGAGACTGGAACACAGACTGGAATGCAGAGGCAAACTAGAAATCACAAGGATCGACCCGATTGCCAAGGCAAGGAAGTCAGGGCAGGAGCTTCCTGTTATAGTACGGTCAATCATGTAGCGCCGCGGAGCTGGGATCTGCCCCTCGCCCTTTAAGGTGCCTGGCGGTCCCCGCGTGCTCGCTAGGATCGGGGCCGATGCCACAGAGGACGCTGAACCCTGCCGTGAGGCCTGGCTGGATGACGAAGGCCCGGCGACTGCCGCCTCGGGATGCCGACGCCTAGCTGTGCTTGCTACCGCTGCAGGGGAGGATGACCCGGGACCCCTGGGAGAGCTGGAGAGGTGAGCGGGCCGAGTGCGGATGGGAGGCGCAACAATAAACATACTGATAAAAAGAATATTTAAAAACAGCTGGTGAATGGAAGATCTAATAATTAAAAACTCATAAACAATTTGTTTTAAATTTCTCAAACACCAATAAAATATTTCAAAACAGGAGACACATCGAACAGCATCCAAAAATTAAAACTCTCTCATGCATACTCATTGTGGATAACCTGAAAACCTGAGCTTTTAGTGGCTCTTGAGGACCAGAGTTGGCCACCCCTATGTAGTATGAATGTGTTGGGTTTCTGGCATATTGTGGACTCTTGGTCAAAGTGGCGAAGACTCCTCCCATGGGGAGGGGCCCCGTGGGGAACCACAACGATTGGCTAGACTCTTAGTAAGCAGACACTGAGGACAGAAAGAAAGCTTTATTATACTGCTGTTGATGAGTTGAATCTTGCCCAAGGAATGGACAGTGCTGTAGTCCAGAGATATCACAGTAAGCTCGGACAGTCTCTGTAGTTGATGGTCTCACCCAGATGTAGCAAAGGTGCGGTAGCGTTCCGCAGCGCGGGATAGGCCGTGAACCTGAAGGGTGCAATGAGGAGAGCTGGAGCGTAGTGATACTCACAGAGTAGCAGGGCTGATAACTTCCTTCAGTAGTTGAATGAAGAGGGGAACCCGAGGTCCGAGATGCAGGATACCCCGAGTAGAGTAGACTCTCGAGGAGCGAGTACCTAGGAGCGTTGAGGGTTCCTGAAAGAAAGCAGACAGGACCCCCGAGGAGCGAGTGTCCATACGATTAGGCAGATTAACCCCGGAGGGCGAGTAGAAGCGAGAGGCCCCCGAGGAACGGGTACCCAGAGCTTCTGTAGGAGCGAGATACCCCGGAGGGTAGTGAGGAATCCAAGCGAGCAGCTTAGAAGCGGTCAGAGTAGCAAAACTGAAGTCCTTGCTAACTCATTCAATTGGAGCGGAGCGGAGGTTTAAATACCCAGAGGTACTGACGTCATGCGGGGGGGCCGCCCCCGAGGTTTCCCGCCACGACGTATTAAAAAAATGTAGGCGGCGTGCGCGCGCGTGCCCTAGGAGGCCTCAGGAAGAAGAATGGCGGACGGGGTCGCCCATGCTGGCTTGGGGACGCCGAGGGTTTCGGCAAAGAGCAGCAGAGGCAGCCATTCTTCCAATGGAGGAGGAAAAGGGTAAAAGAGAGGTGAGGCAGAGCGGTCGAAGCCGTCTACGACCGACGGACACAACAGAATGTTCTTATCTTAGCCCCCGCCCCCCAGTCCATTCTTCTAACCTGGGTAAATAATATTTTAATCCAAAATGAGTATGAGCGTGCTGTAATGTTTTTAGACAATATTAAATGTTATATTCGTCAGCGTATATAAGCTTATAATATAATCATCGTCATCTTCTTAATGAAACATTGAATCAATGCACAGAACGATGCTATTGTTTACTGGGGCAGCACAAACTCATCACAAGGAAAAATGTTTCTTCGCGTCCCATTAGTTGGAGAACAGCTACAAGTGTCAATCATTATTAACTTTCATATACTTTCATTTTTGAAAGTATTTCGCTGCATCTCTAACCTGGTGTTAAGCGCAAAAAATGGACTTTTGGAAATCGCCCAGGGGGTTGTCCGTGTGAGTGCGCAGAGAAGTGATTTGGCGTGCACTGAAACCGCCCGTGCTCCACACCTGTATATGACAGCTGAGGCCTGCAGACGTTTTTAGAGAGAGCTATTTCAATCAAAGCAATTTAAAATAATGTGAAAACTTTGTACAGTACATGGCTAGCTTTAAAGTAAACGCACTATTGTATGTTTCTTAAACTGTTTCCCCCAAAACAAAAGAATTCTTCAGTAACCTGAGATTTGCCTTTCCAAAAAAATTCAATGCAAAAATCCTACAATCAAAATCTGTAAAAGGTTTTTGCGTAAATTAGCAGGACGTTTGAATATCGGGCCCCCGCGTCCATGCTGGATGATTTCGAGGGTCCTCTTAGGGTCACTGAAAGTGGGCAGCGCCGGGTCAGGCACAGGAAAGCACATGTAGAGATTTCGTTTTTAAATCTGCAGAACCTGCTTTCCGGTGCGCGCTCCTCACCTGCTACAGTGAGGACTTGCCCTATGAAAATTGCCTTTCAGGCCCACAGGACATAATATGACGAGCTTCAAACAATTTAGGGTGAAAAGGGCCATTTCCTTTGCAAATAACTTGGAAGGCGCAATTGCTCCAACCTTCACGCTTTTCACGCTGGGTTTGAGAACATTTGCGCGTGTTCCTTGCAATTTATTGAGGATTTGGACTTTCACAGGTGCATGGGTTCTCAGCTCCATCCTGGAGGTGCTCCCTCCTGTCTCTCGCTCCCCCCCCTCCCCCTCCCCAGGCTACCGTGAATATGCATAAAACCTATTTGCATGCACTGGAGGTAGGAACCAGCTAAGGAGCACATTTACCTAACTCCAAAATCCGGAAGTGTTAGGAGGTCCTCTGGGACTGGGGTGAGACACCCCCCCTCCCCCGCAGTAGGTGAAAGATGAGGTGTCGTGTCCCCCCCCCCCCGCAAAGGCCCCCAATCCATACCCAATCCATACCCGCCGCAGCTTTTCCTCTCATTTGCCAGTGATGTCCTTAGAAACAAAGGAATTACATTTCCAAGAGGAAACAGAAAACATTCTGTGTAACGGGCCCAAAGGAAACAAGATCTTTTATTACCATTATTAGAAAATAGTAGATTATTGGCTACACGAAAGCCAAAAAGAAAGAAAAGCACACACAGGGCTCTCTTTCTTTTCCAAAACGCATGAGTCCATTTTTTCTTTTTCTTTTTTTTTTTCTCTCCTACTCTTTCTCTCTCCTGCCCCTCCCCCCAGCCCCCCTCCACCCCCATCTCAGCTCTTCAGAAAATAAAATAAAAGAACCCAGACAAAAAAACCCCCCGAAATTTTGCACATATGAAAGATATTAAGGCCCCCCAATGTCTGTGTTTTATGTTAACAGTTGGTACTGTCCTGCTGGGCTGATGGTGATGCTTTATCACGAGCTCTGTCAGAGGCCCTGTGCTGGGAGGCTATAATTAAAACTATTCCAAAGACAAAGGAGGTATCGATGGCATTCCAGCCAGCAAACAAAGAGATAAAGTGCTGAAGATTACAAATATCAATGGCTTGTCCCTACAGTCTGGCTGTAGGACTCCTCTGCCTCTCAGTCTCATTATGTTACTGATTTGTGCTTCATGGAACTTTTAATGTGTATTTATTTGTTTACGTTTGATGGGGAATAATGCTAAGGCCATTAGAAAGCTCCCAGCCTAGTGTTAAAGGCATGACAAAGATTGCTTCAGCTTTCCAAGAAGACCAGACATGGAGCCCGGCGTCCACATGGCAATGTCCACAGGTCGCTTCTCGGTCATTTTGAATGTAATCAGACACAAGCTCTGAGATCGGCTGGTGCCTAAGGAATTCCAGGTAGCAATGTGCCAGACCAACAGAGCGCTCGGCTCAGCGCACTGTTTCACCCGCAGCCGGACGCGCGATTTCGATGGGTGTCCACTATCCTTTATACAGTGAGGGGTTTAGCGCGTCGAAAATGCGCGTCCAAGCTCTCACCCCCCCCAACACTAATGGTGCACATCACACGCAAATGCACGTTGATGAGGATATTAGTCATTCGCCCAGGATACTGAAAAAAAAAAAAAAGAAATATGCGACCGATCTGCACATTTTACACTCAGAAATACTGCTTTTCTGTACATCCTCCGACTTAATATCCCAGCGATATTAAGTCAGAAGAACGAAAAAGGTTAAAAAAAAAATAAAAATAAAAAAATTGTAAAAAATGTGCCGGCGGGTCAGGTTAGGAGAAAGGACGCTCAATTTTACGAGCGTCCATTTCCCTAACCCATGGCTGTCGGCGGGTTCGGAAAACGGACGCTCGTAAAATTAAGCGTCGGTTTCCTGAACCCGCTGACAGCCGCCTCTCCTGGGTGTCTGGCGCTAAGGAGGCGCTAGGGACGCGCTATTGTCCCTAGCGCCTTCTTTTTAGCGCGACCCCCCCCCCCACCCTCATCTAAATACAGGATCGCGTGCGCAGGAGGTGGCTGGGTGCGTTCACCACTGAGCTCCCGTTTTCCCCCCACGCTCCTTACGGTATCGGCCTGTGAGCGGGGCCCTATGGTCTTCTTTCTGGGCCATCAGATTCTGTTCTCTATGCAAGGTCTGAGCTGTGATGTGACGTTGAGAGAGGGCGCCATGGCGGAGGTTACCGCCCAGTCACCAACGCTACCGAGGGCATCCTGACCAAACGTGGGAGGATTAATCTTTCTTTTACGTAACGATGATAATAAAAGTATGGCCGCCTAAAAAAACGTAGATTTAAAACGTGGAAGATTTAATGCCTTGGTAATATACAGGAGGGGATTTTCCTTATGGATTTCATAAGCTTTACTCTAACTCAGTAACATTGGTTTTCTTCCCCAGCACAGTTCATTCATCAGGTTTCAAAGTTAGGCCAAATTTGTTTGACTTGATTCAAAGAAACTGCATTTTCAGAGTTCGATGTAATACAATTCATTTTTTTTTCCAGCCAGCAGAAACAAAATAATTAAGATTTCCCCTTCCATTTACCCCCCAAAATGTTTAGATCACTCTTTCTTTCTTAAGGGAACCCCCCCCCCCCCCCGGAAATGTTGTCAGCGCCTCCCCCTCTCGGAACATTTCCCACCATTTTGCATCTCAGCAGATATCATTAGGAGCCGGTGCTGGGTACCGTCCCGATGGACCAGCTGAGCTGCTGCATGCCAGCATTCAGGAGACCTGGGTTTGACTTCCGCCCTTGGGTTCATCTAGTGGGGGCCGGCTGGGGCAGGGATATCTTAGCAGCCCCTTTGGAGGACCCGCCCCACCATTGCTCAATGGTGACACCGACTGGCGAGACTCAGGATGTACACATTCCAGGTTCCAGAGGAAGCCACAGACTGTCACCACGATGACCGGGGGGACGACGACCTGGGAAGGGGGTTCACAAAGGTGAGAGCGAGCCTTTGGCAGCTGCGAATGAAGGTCTATGGTGCCAGGGTTCCACTTGAGGGCCACTTCCAATTCAACCGAAAGGCTAAAAATATGGGCAGAAACTGTTGGGTCAGGAAAAAAAAAACAAAAAACCTTTGGGAACTTGGAGAGCGGTTTTGAAACTGACTGTGAGGCTTACGGTGCCACCCATGGACACGTCAGCTCACTTTCAGATGTATACGGGATTTCCCACCGAAAAGCCCACCCAGCACCGGAGCAGACGCAAAGTAGGCATCTGAAGACGCTTGTGGAGATCTCGAGATGAAATCTCCGCACGGACTTTGCCTCCCCCTGACCAGTCCCTATCTCTCTATCCACCTTGGTAAAACGCCCGTGCCCTGTGAACAGCCTGAGGGGGTGGGAGAGAAGGCAATTTGCAAAGGATTCCCCTCCCCCTCTCCACCGCTGTGGGTAAAACACCCCATTTTCCTGTGGAAACCCGTTTGAATATGGCCCTCCCCTCCTAGGCGTCCAATCTGAGAAAGCTAAGTGATACCGTGGACCCAGGATGGGGAAATCCTCTGATAACAGGAAGGAATGCTTTGGCAGATTTTCTGCATAAACGGTAGTTGTCTTAAGACTTTCCAAAAGGATTTGAAGACCTATTTGTTTAAAAAGGCGAGTGCCCAGGTTACCTGAAGCTGGCAGGGGGTTATTGTTATTTTTTACTGCTGCGTGATATCGTTCTTGAGAGAACGTATGCGACCTTTTGCTCAACTATTAACTTGTTTTTGTTCTCAGTTTTATTGTTTCTGTTTTGCGTTGTCTTTCACATTTATGAATGCTTGTAAGCCACTTAGAAGTGTAGATAACGTGGTTATATATGTGCTTTAATACAGAATCAGAAATAAACAAAGCCCATTGTTCATGACCAGACAATGGAACTTGGTTAAGCCTATTGGCTTTGCATTTGTATTATTTTTGTGGATGTTCTGCTTTGTGAACCACCTTGAACTTCCTGTAATGTGAGGGTTTTTTAAACAAAAGTCTTTAAAATAAATAAACAAACAAACAAATAAATAAAATACAGTGACAAAACCGGGTTGAATCCCTCCATTTTCAGCAATCCTGTGCCATAGGTTTTCTGAAACAATGCATATCAATCTGATTTTTTTTTTGTCTTAATTGAATCACGACTTTAGAATCCCCTTTTGCATCACAATGGAAACATTGTGGAGCTTTCTCCCTTCCGCCCAGGTAACTGTTACAATGTAGCATCTTCTGCTTCCCCCCCCTCTGGTTGGAGCTAGGCCACAAAGATACTCTGTAGTCCTCTTCCTGGCTGCTCTTTAAACTCCCCTCTAGAAATTTGTGGAATGTGTTCAGGTGATATTAAATACATACACAGTGCTGTGTAGATTCAATTTTATTCTAACTTTTTTTTTTTGGGGGGGGGGGGGAGGGCTAATTGAAAGCAGCCTGCTGAAGTTAGCAGTAAATATCCGAGATCCTGCCCAGGCGTTGTAATCAGGGGAAATGTTTTTCGTGACTGTGTGTAGCAACCATTGGAAAATGATTTGGCGTCTTTGTACAGCTGAGTTTGGGATTTGATGTAACATTGAGGGTAACCTGGTTGGTGGTGGAAGGGGGATGAGTCATTATTACGATTCTTAGTCATTTCTTGCTCTCAAAGGCAGTATTGTAAAATGTCTGTTCTGTTTTTGTCATTAATCTTTATTTGGTACGAGGTAGCTCTACTCACAGACCTATCAGATGTATCATGCGCACTACACAGACAATTATTGGACTTGGTATTTTCCCTTCTTGCAGGGCCTTGGAAGGGCTCGGTACTGGCGCTCCATACTTCTAGCTCCTTATATCTCATGAGGTTATTAGGAGGGTATTCTATAAATGTCCTAAATTCGATACCCAACTCCACGCCTATGTTTTTATGCCTATGCCTACTTTAGGCTTTATATATTGTATCTATGTTATAATCCCCATATATTTATTTCCAAGTTATTTCTTCCTGTTCATTGTAAGACAATTACTTGTCACTGTTAAAGTTTAAAATGTAAACCGAATTGATCAGTAATTCTGTTATTGGAAAGTCGGTATAGAAAAGCTATGAATAAATAAAATAAAATAAATAAGCGGGCTATAATTATTATTAAATAAATAAATACCTATCTGGTTAGATAGAAAGTACATCTTTAGCTCTTTCAGTCTTTCTATGTCTCGCTTATAGTGCCTTTTTTGCTGGCCCATTTTTTGGATTTGCCTCAGTCTTATCAATGTCCTTTTGTAGATGTGATATTCAGAGCTGAATGTGGCAGTCAAGGCATCAGGGCCAGCACTTCCATTAAGCAAAACAGGCAGTCGCCTGGGGCGGCAATCTTTGGGGGCGGCATAATTGGCAGCATGAGAAGGCCGCTGGCAGTGCCCATCCCGCCATCAGCTGAAGACAAGGAGAGCAGCTGAGTTGAGCTGCACGTGGATCACATCCAGCCTGCGGTTAAATATGAGATGAAAAAAGGCTCAGTAACAGCCATGGCTGAAGGAGAGATGCCAGCCAGCCAGGCAGGGCCACAGGTAGAGTCCGTCCATCCATGGCTGAAGACAGGAAAAAGAGAGCTCATCCTGCCCATGGCCAAAGACACAAAGACCTGGGAGGGAGCGCTGTGGGTGGAGTCCATCCTGCCCAGGGCTGAAGACAGGAGAAGCCCTGGAGGAGTCCTGGGCAGAGCCCATCCTGCCTGCAGCTGAAGACATGAAAGAGAAAGGACTGGGAGAGGTGCAGGTGGAGCCCATCCTGCACACAGCCAAAGAAGATGGAGAGACCTGGAGTGAGAGAGCAAGGGACCCTGTGTGTTGAGAGAAGATGCCTAGGGTGTGTGTGTGTGTGAGAGAGAGAGAGAGAGAGAAACCCTGTGTGTGTGTGTGTGTGAGAGAGAGAGAGAGAGAGAGAAACCCTGTGTGTGTGTGTGTGTGTGAGAGAGAGAGAGAGAGAAACCTGTGTGTGTGTGAGAGAGAGAGAGAGAAACCCTGTGTGTGTGTGTGTGAGAGAGAGAGAGAGAGAGAGAGAGAGAGAAACCTGTGTGTGTGTGTGTGTGAGAGAGAGAGAGAGAGAGAGAAACCCTGTGTGTGTGTGTGTGTGAGAGAGAGAGAGAGAGAGAGAGAAACCCTGTGTGTGTATGTGTGTGAGAGAGAGAGAGAGAGAAACCTGTGTGTGTGTGTGTGTGTGAGAGAGAGAGAGAGAGAAACCCTGTGTGTGTATGTGTGTGAGAGAGAGAGAGAGAGAAACCCTGTGTGTGTGTGTGTGTGTGTGAGAGAGAGAGAGAGAGAAACCCTGTGTGTGTATGTGTGTGAGAGAGAGAGAGAGAGAAACCCTGTGTGTGTGTGTGTGTGAGAGAGAGAGAGAGAGAGAGAAACCCTGTGTGTGTGTGTGTGTGTGTGTGTGTGAGAGAGAGAGAGAGAGAAACCCTGTGTGTGTGTGTGTGTGTGAGAGAGAGAGAAACCTGTGTGTGTGTGTGTGTGTGTGTTTGAGTGTGTGACAAAGAGGAAGCATGGATGTGAGTGTGTGTGTGACAGAGAGAGAGGAAGGAAGCCTGAGGGAGTGAGTGTGTGAAAGAGGAAGCTGGGATGTGTGTGTGAGTAGGAAAGAGAGAGAGAGAGAGAGAGAAACCTGTGTGTGTGTGTGTGTGTGTGTTTGAGTGTGTGACAAAGAGGAAGCATGGGTGTGAGAGTGTGTGTGACAGAGAGAGAGGAAGGAAGCCTGAGGGAGTGAGTGTGTGAAAGAGGAAGCTGGGATGTGTGTGTGAGTAGGAAAGAGAGAGAGAGAGAGAGGAAGCCTGTGTGTGAGAGAGAGAGAGGGAGCCTGTGTTTGTGAAAGAGAGCTTACATTAACAAACTTTTCTGTGGATGTTTACACCAGCAAATCTCATGCAACTGAAATCACAATTGTGTTTTGTTTGTAGTTTTTGGGTAGGAAGTTTGGGTGACCTGCTGAAAATATCGTCAAACTGGTAGTTCCAAGTATATGTGCAAGTAAGTATTTTCAGAAGCAGAGTATGTGCATATTTTATTAAATACCTGCTTCTGTGTTTAATTCTGGGTTATTACATGCAAATTGTTATGGTTATGCTGCACGTAAAATATATAGGCATATATTTTTATAAAATGTTTTTTCCTGCATTACAAACATCCTCATGTACTATCAGTGGTATTTTATAAATGATTGTGGGCCCACTTACATGCACAAATGGTATACCGTGGACAGTGCTGAAAGTTAGACTTTTCATGCTTAATAAATGTGCTTTAAGATTTACAGAACTGCAGAGCTGCTGGAGGAGACCTTGATCTTTCTGATTTTGAATTAACTGGTTCTTTGGTGTTTTAGGAGTATTTTGTAATAGGCTATGGTTATGTTTATGTTTATTGTTATTTATTGTTATTGTATAACCTGTTATTTATTGTTATTGTATAACCTGTTCTAAACTCTCACACCTCTGCAGTCCTTCTGCTGTAAATATCTTCCCCTATAAATACCTCCTCCACTTTTGTAGTTACTCTCCTCTATCTTCTCAGCTTCTCTACTTTCCTCCTATCTATCCCCCCCACTCCCGCCCCTTTTCGCACCTGCTCCCTCTTTACCCTCTCCCTGTTTTTTGTATTTTCCTCCTTTCTCAAGTTTTATTGTAAACCGGCGTGATGTGCCACACGAACACCGGTATATTAAAAGCTGTTAAATAAATAAATAAATAAATAAATAAATAAATAAATAAATATGCTGCCAAAATCCTAGGCGGCTCACAAAATACATACACAATAAAACAACAAGTTAGCAAATACTACTATTGGTTTTTAAAACATAATATAAAACAATAAAACAGAACACAATAAAAGACAAAACATAAAATCTAGAGTAGTCTCACAGCTGCTACTAAAATAAGTAAAACATAAGAATCAAAACTAAGCTTGTTTAGAACAGGGTTTTTAGCTGCTTTCAGGCCGATGCAATACTGTGCGTTGGCGGCAGCGCATGGTTTAACCCGCGATTGGATGCGTGTCCATACTCCCTGATGCAAAAGGGGGGTTAACGCGTCCAAAATGCGTGTCCAATTGCGCGCGAAGGTAATAGCGCTCATCACATGCAAAATGCATGTTGATGAGGCTATTATCGATTTCCCCCTCCATTGTGGCGATATTAAGTCGGAGGAACTAAAAAATGAGAAATGTCCCCCTCCCAAAAAAAAAAGTGTGCCAACGGTCAAGTTGGGAAAATGGACACTCTAAAATTGAGCTAAAATTTGCACACTAGCTATTTATAAAGGGGGTCGGAATGAATTATATGAAGCACTTCGGAGTGCAATTTTCAGCTCAGCCTAATGGTAGTGCTATTTTATTGGCTGGCAACATCTGTCACCAATCACATTACAGATCACTGGGAAATAGAGGACGGGGAGGTCCTCCTTCTATAGAGAAAGCTTTCAAAATTGCCCCAAGTGAATATTTTTCTAGTGCAAACCTCAATCTTTGCATGGTTTTTTTTTTTTTTTTTTTCAAAGCAGGGAGATTTTGTAAAAAAAAAAAAAAAAAAAAATCTTTGCAATGAATTGTGTGCTCACTTTTCAGCAGCGGCAGATTTGGAGCACAACAAAGACTGGGCAGGTGCAATATGCAAAATGCAGTGTACAGGCCACCTGCTTGGTAAGAGTGGCTATTAGGTCGAAATGGCACCTTTTCCAAATAGTCCTGCAAAACCTGGCCTCAGCACTGTTCGCGCTGGGTTGTAGATGCTCTGGCATTCTCCCTTTTAAGCCAGCACAAAACCTGTCGTACACGAGGCCCAATGAATTCCTCATGTGCACATTTTGCAGGGTAAAAGTGAGGGGTAATTTATTAGTTCAGGACAGGCATTTATGATGAATTATATATATATATATATAATTTTTGGTTGCATCAAAGAACATGAAACATCCCATGAGTTCCCAAGCTGGCAGGGATAGTTCACCCCTGATCATTTTCTGGTCACTGCCAATGTACATTTTCGGCTCTCCTATCGGCGTTCCACGTTGATAGGTGTACACAAACACACCTGTGTTAACCTTCAGGGCATGACAGGGCAGGGTCTACCTACGGACGGAGTTAATAAAGTGACTCAGACAATCAAAATGTCAGCAACAAAAGGGCCAGAGTCCCTCCACAACATTAAGGAGGAACTCACCAGGCACAAAAGCAGCAGATGCTTTGAAAAGGTCACTTGTTCAAGCCCCTGCTCTCGCAATTGTTTAAAGTATGTAGAGTTGTGTAGGTTTCCCCACATTATGGGCCTGATAGAAAATGAACCATTCTTTGGGGCCGATGCAATACAGTGCGCTCAGGCGCGCGCACTGTTTAACCCGCTGTCGGACGCGGGTTAAATAAACGCTAATCCACCCCCTAATGCAATAGGGGGATTAGCGCCTATTTAACGCGTGTCCCACGCGGAGTGAACGAGTTAGCGCTCATCACATGCAAATGCATGTAAATGAGGCTATTACTCATTCCAAATGCAAAAAAATAAGCGTGCGTCTCATGCACACATTTATCGCTCAGCTATTAACGCCTACCTGGAGCAGGCGTTAATAGATGAGCGCACTAAAAAAAAGTACAGAAAAGCAAAAAAAAAAAACAAACCTGCTTTTCTGTACTTTTTTTAAAGTTTAAAAAAAAACCTCTGCCAGCCGTTTTGAAGACCGACGCCGATAAAGTTGGCTCACTTTTCATAACCGGTCTGACTGTAGTTATGAAAACCGACGCCGAGTTTATCGGCATCGGTGTTCATAACCGGCAGACCGCCGGTAATCGCGGGGTCTCGTTAGCAAGGAGGCGCGCGCAACTTAATTCAGCCCCAGGGCTGAAGTAAGTTTTGCAATAAAGAAAAGAAGTCATCAAAGGTAGGGGGGAAAGGGCGGGGGAAGGTAGGAGAAGGGAAGGGAATGTGAGGGGGGGGGGGAGTAGGGAACGGGGGAAGGCAGCGCGGCTTGGAGTGGGCTCGGTGCGTGCAAGGTGCACCGGTCCCGGATTTTATAACATGCCTGCACGCGCATGTTATAAAATCGGGCGTACATGTGCGCGCGCTGGGTAGCGCGCGCAGATGTACGCCGGCGTGCTCCTTTTTAAAATCTACCTCTAAGTTTTTAGTTAAAGATCTTAAGTGTCGTGTTGATTTCTGTGCCAGTGTTTTGGCTTGGTATAAACTTAAAGCATTTCAATGAGCACAGAGTTTAAAAAGGGAGTTCCTGGGCGCCCTCAACACCAGTCCGTTATGCTCTCATTTGAGATTTTATTGATTTAACATAGGGGCCTACCTTTTATCCGCACAAGCACCTCGGTCTTCGGACACAAATTAGGCGGTCCTTTGTGTTGGAAGAGCAGGTTGGTTTGGACACACGGGGAGGGGTGGTGGGCCTCACTGACAGTGCACCTGTTTGCACTCTTGGTGCTGCTTTGGTGGAAGGGGGGATGGGGAGATAGTATGCGCCCTAAGGTAGAGACAGCGGTACAGGGTTACCATGGCTGACCGCTGATCGCCTTAGGGAGCTTTCTCTGCAAGCGGGCTTCCCTCAGCTCTGCAGAGATTGGGGTGCACTTACAGGGCAAGAAGGCATGAATCTCAACCAAAGGAGGCCAGGAGTGTGCTCTGACCTCCCCTTTTCCCTGACATCTTGCCTTGGCGCTCAACCATCTCTCTGCTTGGGGGGGGGGGGGGCTCATTCCGGGGTTAGGACAGAAACAAACAAATCCCTGGTCTCCCTGCTCTATAAAATATTAATAAGCACATGGTGGTTGATCACAGCAGCGGTCACTGGGCAAGAGTCTCGCTCCCCTCAGCCAGGCCATTCCGCTATGTATTTTCTTCTTCACCCTCCTTTGCGTGATTTAGCTTGGCTTCGACTCGGCAAGGACACTGAAACAGACACACACACACACACAAAAAAAAATAATAGGGAGAATAAGCAGGAGTAATGGATGCCTGCGAGGGCAGAGGGTTGACATCGGCGTCTTGTCAGTCAGTCACCAGAGGAAGCGGAGATGTGTTAAGAACAACAGGGTCATTTCCTCTTTTTTTTTTTTCTCCCTGTCTCAGGCTTCCAGCAACATCATTAGGAGCTGCTGGAGAACTCCCAGGACAGTCAGTTAGTGACATCTTAAGGCTAATCCCAGAACTGGCCGAGTGATCTGCTGGCCCAGCCCGGCAGCCGGAGCACGGGATGCAGGCGGCAGGTCTGACGCGCCCGGCCTAGGGGAATAAGGGGCGTGGCGGGGATTCGGACTCCTCCCGCAAGGCGCGCTGCGGTTTGACTGCGGCGCTAAAAGGTCGCCTGTGCGCAAGGCAGCAAAAAGCAACGCCTTGAAAAGGTTTTGTTTTTTTTTTTTATGCAAAAAAACCCAAAACAAAAGCCGTTAAGAAATGCAGAGACCCAATGCAAGGGCTGGCAACTCAGGTCCTGGAGAGTCCCCCCCCCGAACGGGCCAGGTTTTCAGGGTATCCACAGTGACTATGCCCGAGATGGATTTGGCCATCCCTGATATCTAAAAGCATTTTCTTCTGGAAATTTAAGACAGGGCAGTGGGAAGGCAAAGTTTTACATGGGAGCGAAGAAAGGATGAACCAGTCGCATGCATTTCACCGTCACTTCAAATGGATTAGCTAGCCAGGTTGTTCATTTCCAGTTTTTATTTGATTTTTCCCATCGATTACAACAACAGAATCAGGAGAAAATCAGAGCAAAATCAATGAGTGATTTTTTTTGGGGGGTAAATACCTGGGTTTATTTGGGTAGACAGGAGTAGGACGTGCAACCCAGCCTCTTCTCCTGTGCGGGCCGGGGTAAGGGAGCTGATAAAGGACCAAGAATCATACGGTGTGGGTGGGAAACTCAGTAACAGGGCTGAGGGGGACAAATTCCATGGGACTGGGGGTACTTTTTTTTATCTGCGGACTGTATGTCACTGTTCACAGAAAGGCCAATACAGTAAAAAATGCGAGCACGCAATTCTGTATTTAAATGAGGGGTCGTGCTAATAAGGAGCGCGTCCCTAGCGTCTCCTTATTAGCGAAGAGGTGGCTGTCAGTGGGTCCCAACAACCAATACTCTATTTTACCGGCGTCGGTTTCCGAACTGCTGATAGCCACGGGTTAGGAAAACGGACATCGATAAAATTAAGTGACCATTTTTCTAACCCGCCAAGCGGTGGGCGGATTTATTTTTTTTATTTTTGGGACCTTCGACTTAATATTCCTAGGACATGAAGTCAGAGGATGTACAGAAAAGCAGTATTTTCTGCTTTTCTGTACACTTTTCCAGGTTGTTTACAATTTAATGCCTGCCCTTGGGCAGGCGTTAATTTTTGACCCGACATTTTACTTTCAGTATCCCAGGCAACTAACTAATAGGCTCATCAACATGCATTTGCATGTGATGAACGCTATTAGTTTTCAGGGGGTTGGCCGCACGTTTCCGACCCACGTCTATTACCCCTTATACTGTAAGCGCACCGTTCTGTGTCGGCCTGAGAGAGAGTCCATATTAAACAAAAAATTAATAATTTATTCATACAAAAATCATTACAAAACAATATAGAATACAATAATCATGTACAAGGTAACACCCACCCAATATTAAAAAAACAAACAATATCATTCACACACATCCATACATTTAAAATCATCAAATCCAAAAGCACAAAATGTCTCCCAACATGTTTCGCTATCCAAAGCTGCTTCAGGGGAGTCCACAGTATTATAACTTCAAAAATTGAGTAGGTATCTCCATGTGCTTTAATCTTAAGGGTATATAACCCCTTCTGTATTCTGTTAACAATGCCGGTCCGCTTCTCCAAACATCACGTGTAAATAACATATTTCTCCACATGTTAGAACGCAGAAACTGCATATATGTGTATGGAGCAAGTAAGAACAGTGTCCTTAACATCTTTTCAAAAAAGTATATCAAGAAGTCTTTAAGTAGAATGAATCTACTGCAACGGAACTGCCATGTTACTTATCCGAAAACACACACACACACATACACATGCACACAGAGTCTCTCACATGCTGTCTCTCCAAACATTCAGGCTCTCACGCCCACACACAGTCTCTCAACTCACTCTCATACACACACACACACACACACACACACAATCTCTTAACTCACCTCTCATACACAGACACAGACACATACACACACAATCTCTCAACTCACCTCTCATACACAGACATAGACACACACAATCTCTCAACTCACTCTCATACACACACACACACACACACACACAATCTCTTAACTCACCTCTCATACACAGACACAGACACACACAATCTCTCAACTCACCTCTCATGCACAGACACAGACACATACACACACAATCTCTCAACTCACTCTCATACGCACACACTCTCTACAGGGTCTCAGCCTCTCTTTCACCTCTGGGCCTCCTCTTTGCGGGTCGCCATGGGATGGGCTCCGCGGTGGCCCTGATCTTCTCGGGCCGCTGCGAGATGGGATCCTCGGTGGCCCTGCTACAAATGCTGCTCCTCTTCTGTATGCAGCCGATGCTGCTCCTCTTTCCTGCCCGCGTGGCTCAGAAAATGTTTTTCTTGCGTGACCTCGGACGTCCATCCGGGCGCTCAGGTCACGGCGTGCGCTCATGCGCCTTCGCTGCCTTGAGCGCCCAAATTGGACGTGCGTTCATGCACCTTCGCCGGCGGGGCTGCTGGAAGCCGCTTTCGCCGTCCGCTGCCCCCGGGAGGCAGGGGAGCCACGGTGGGCGCCTCGGGAGGACTGGGGCTGCTGGAAGCTTGCAGTAAGTTTACTTTTGTTACAATGTCTATTTGCTTTAATAACATGTCGAGTCGATTTTCACCCTGCGCCTTGCTTCATGAGGGGGGGAGAGAGGACTGGCAATCCCCAATGCCCGAGCGTAGGAGAACCAGGCCACACCATGTTACTCGCTTGCTCCAACCCACCCACTTATTTGACCAGAGCCTGCCTATTGCTGTCACATCCCTCTAACGGTTAAAGACGCGGCAAAACAGTTGGTTAAAAAGGCGATAATCGGGCCGCACGTTACTGTATGGGAGGGAATAGCTAATCTGATCATTTACACATCATATACATGCCACGGGCGGATACGCGTCGATTTAAAGAAGCGGTAAAGATTGGAAAAAACGGATAGTGAATCACGGGTTAGACTTACGCGGCCAAATTGTGGGTACAAGGCGGGTTAGAAACAGGGTAACCTCGGCCGCACTTTACTGTATAGGCCTGTCAGACAGGCCACTTCTCTCACTCTCTCGCTCTCACACACACACACACAGACTTAGGTTCCTTGTCTCATTCACACACGTACCCTTACACAGGCTCCCTCCCTCTCACTAAACCATCGCAGTCTTATACACACACAATTCCTCTCACCCACACACACACCCCCTCCTACAAGCTCCCTCTCTCTCTCACACACTCACATACCTTCCCTCTCTCTCTCACATACACCCTCCCTCCTCATACAGACGCCCTTTGTCTTTTGCATCCCCCCTTCACACAGGTTCCTTCTCTCTCTGGCATACACACCCTTACACAGGCTCTCTTTCTCACACAGGCTCCCTATCTCATACACACAGACAAACAGATGCGCCACTCGCGGCCTACTGAGTCTCTTCTCTAAGCCGCGAGGAAGACGGGAGCCACTCACGATCGCAGAGTCTTCTCTTGGCCGTGAACGGGATGGGCTCTGCTTGCAGCCCACCGAGTCTGCTTCTCTCGGCCGCAAGCAGAATGGGCTCCGCTCGCGGCCTGCCAAGTCTCTAATCCTCTCGGCTGCGAGCGATATGTGCTCCGCTCGTAGCCCCACATGGCTGCTCTTTGCCGCCCCCTACTGGTTGGCACCCTAGGCGACAGCCTAGTTTCGCCTAGTGGACGCGCCGGCCCTGCTGTTCTATTGATTATTGAAATTGGTGCCTATGCTGTTGTTTCTGATGCATTTGGTATGTGATGTATATGTGATATGTATGTTATTATATGCTATTGCATTTGATATATTGTTGTAAGCCATCCTGGGGTCTTTTTATTGGAGGAGGGAGACATACCAATGGTAAAATAATATTAAAAATAAATAGATACATCTGGATAATTTTCAGTTAACATAAGGGACAGCAATGGTAAATTTCTAAGGAGGAGAATGAAACGTGGCAAGTTTTTTGACAATTAATTTTTTTTTCTTCAAACATTTTCCTCCAGTTCCTTTGGACTCCTGGGATCTGGTGCCACGAGCCTTCACTCACAGCTGTCTGAGGTTTGTTATTCTTTTTACGCCTTATTTTATAACCCCCTTCCAACTCACTTAGCCCAGTTACTGCAGTGACAGCCCTCAGCCAGGGTCCATGCTCCAGGGTTCATTCTGCAATCCGGCAGTCGTGAGGCCCAAGTCCAGAGGTGGATTTATTACTTCTCCCCTCCCCCAGCTACTATGGAGGAGCAACAAGATGGGGGCTTGTACTGAGCGCCTGTTTTCCTAACCTGAGCGCAGCCACATCCGTGTGCGCCCCGATGCAATATGTAAATGAGAGGCAGCGTAAGAAAGGGCGCGCAAAAGAGGCTATTGCATCGGGCGCCCTCCAACTGCAGTGGACGCTCAATACGCGCGTCTGTTTTGATTGAGGCTTCCTTTGATTATGTTGCTGAGGAGCCGATTTCAGTGCTGCACTTTATTATATCAGGCGGCCATTGCTACGGGCGTCTAAATTGTGCGGACATAAGCAAAGTTGTGTTTCTTTTTGTGCAAATCAAGATACATTTATTTTTCACCACCGCTAACGTTAAATTTAAGAGCCAGGATGATACTAAGGAGGAGAACACATTTATCGCAACACAGAGGGACCGTGTTTTGTAATGTTTCTCCTGAGCCCTTGACTGCGAGTTGACTTTACTACACCTCTGGGCCTGGAGTTAAGTTCTCCCTGTTAAAAAGCTCTTTCCTACGTCAGGCGGTAATAGCTAATGTCTTCCTCTACGTGCAGTTTGCCTGTGTTGTGCGCTATCAGGTTTGCGATTCTTAGGGCATGCGTTTTGGACTCGCTAATATCCTTACTACATCGGGCGCTGGTCTTGCATGCCCATAACATACGCCCAACCGCAAAGAAACCTGTCCGCCAGGCTGGGCGCACTTTTTTTTGCATCGGTCTGATGGACAGCAGCTGCCCCTTTCTCCCTGAGACAGCATAGCACCGTGGCTACTGATGCTAAATCCACCCCTTCCGAAGTCAGGCCACTAGGTGTCACTGTTCTGTGATGACTGGGCCTCCCTGCTGTCAGGGGCTGTATACGGTGACCTTACGGCATCCCCAGCCCTAGTTGGCCCAGGTATCGAACCCAGATCTTCCACATGGCAGAGAACAGCACTTGCACCACTGGGCTGGCCTGGAAGCAAACATGTTTGTTCTCATACGGGTCGATGCAATATCGGCGCGTGTTTAAAGGGGCGCTCATGCTTGAGCGCCCGCTCCCTTTACCTGCGCCGATCCGTCTCTCCGCGGTGCTCAATGCAAATGGGCTGCTGCGGTAAAAAGGAGGCGCTAGGGGAAATTACGTGCCCCTGGCGCCTCCTCGGCAGCCACTTGGGAGAGTGGACACTCAATCTTAGAGCGTCCATTTTCCTAACCTGGCCACGGCACACTTTTTTTTTTTCTTTTGGGACATTTCTCATTTTATAGTCCCTCCGACTTAATATCACCATGATATTAAGTCGGAGGAAGTACAGAAAAGCAGTATTCTCTGCTTTTCTGTACAAACTTTGGGTTTCTCAAGACTTAACGCCAGCTCCAGAGCTGCCGTTAATTTTGGAGAGGAAAAATATACGCCTCTGACATGGAGGGGGAATTGATAATAGCCTCATCAACATGCATTTGCATGTGATGAGCGCTATTACCTCGCACGCATTTGGACGCACTTTTGAATGCGCTAACACCCGTTTTGCATTGGGGGATATAGACGCGTGGTATAGCATCGGCCTGATAGTGACATAGTAGATGACAATAGATAAAGACCAAGTGGTCCATTCTGTCTGCCCACTTATTCTCTGTTTCCAGTGACTCTTTTCCATGTGTATCTGTGACTCATAAATGTCTTACCACTTTCTTTTCCTCAACAAGTAGTAAATTCCACCTTTCTTTTGTTCTAACATCCACAGAAAGTGCTCATTGGCTGACCGACAGCCTCAGCAACCACTACTCTACATCACTTTCCAAACCAAAATGCAGTGTCAGCTCTTCCATAAGGCCTGGGAGATTCTTAATGAAGAAACCACTTCTCGGGATTTCCTTATTCCACATGTTCTCAAGAGGATTTTTATGAAGTGCTAACTGCGGTTCTGGCGGAAACTATGGAAAAGCAAGACTGGAACAAGGGTTGGGGGGAGGGGAATCCATCCTGTAAACAGGAAGCCCTGCTAATGAGGACTATGCCAGCAAGGCCGGCCTCCTATCTAAGTAGCTAGTAAACACTAGGAAGGCGGTGGGTAGGAGCTGAAGCCTCCTACATGCAGCTAGCCTAATGCACAAATGGTGTATGACCTTTGGAAAATATAAAAACGATGAACAAAAACATTAATTCAATTTATAGGGATCAACAAAATCAGTATTATTAAGAAAAGATAAATGCATTTCTCTCACACATTCTCTCCAAACTGTTTTAAACCTTTTGTTCATATGGCAATAGGAAAAAGGAGGTGCTTTTTTTTTCTTCTTCCATTTTTTTTTGCCCTTTTTGCTTTTTCTCTGCCTTCGTTTGCATTGGATGAAAGAGTTTTTGAAAACTCAGTCTTGCCTGGCCTGTCCCCAGATTGTGGAATGTTTGTAGACGGAGCCCCAGGAGCTGGGGAATAATTCATGAAAAGGGATGGGCCGAGCCCTGGATCAAGTCCCAGTCACTTAAAAAGAAGATGGGAGGGGTTAAAAAATATCCTCCACCAAAAGAAAACCGAAACTATCCTCCGTGTCAAAGAGAGCTATAAACAGCAATTACGCCTAAAGATCAGAAAACATAGGGAAGAAAAAGAAGAAGATTGTTCTAAAAGATCCAGAATTTTTAACTGAAAAAAGGAATGGATTTATAGTATTGTATGAGCTGGCTGCGTCCTTTCCTCCAGCCCTGACTGCCTGACTTAAGCTTGTCAGGAAATTCTATGAAGCTACCACTAGCACTGCTTATCATTTCTATACATTATCAGACAAGGACATCGCTTTACAGATGCTTGTGAGAGTGGCTGACATCATTGTAAAAAGTACAGTAAGCAATGCATGATAAGCTAGGCACATCACTTTAGTGCACACTTAGCTTACACAGTCTGTGAATCATTTGGTACATTTCTTAGGCCTTTCCTTTGTGTCTTCTCTTTCAGAATTGAAAAGCAAGTTTGCTTACCGTAAACAGTGTTTTCCGTAGAAAGCAGGATGAATTAGCCATGATCTGTGATGGTGCACCCCTTGGCGGCACTGGACAGAAACGCTCTCTCCAAGCTATCGAAGCTTTTGCTCCACTGAGCATGTGCAGGAGCTCCTATGCACAAGCATCACCAGTGTCCCCTCACTCCATTCCAAAAGATTCTGTAGGTTGGGCATCTCATGACTAATTCTTCTTGCTATCTATGGAAAACACCATTTACGGTAAGCAAACTTTCTTTTTTCTGTTGATAAGTAGGGATGAATTACACGATTAGCCATGATCTGTGGAGAGTCGAATAGCTGAGGGTTGCATCAAGAAGCTGGTTTTTTTTTTGCAACCCAGACCCCACTATGGAGAGCAGACTAGTTGACTTGAGAATGTCTCAGTATGACATGACCCACTGCATGTCTTTTGGTGTTAAGGAGTGCAGACAGTAGTGGGTGGTGAAGGTGTACACCAAGGACCAAGTGGCCACTTTGCAAATGTCTTCGATAGGCACCCCTCAGAGATGTGATATAGATGAGGCAGTTGTACGCACCTAATGTGCTCTCACCAGGCCAGCAAGGTCTAGAGCAGCAGCAGTGATGGATGCAGCTGGTTATCCATTTTGATAGAGTCTGCTTTGAATTAGCTACTCCGACTCTGTTAGGGTCTTAGAAAATGTACAGATGAGGCATCTTTTGGCATGTTTGTGTTCAGCGGTTGTAATACACCAAGGCACGTTTGCAATCAAGTGTATGTAGGAGTTTCTCACCCTCATGGACATGAGGTTTGGAAAAGAAAGTTGGAAGCTTGATAGACTGATTCAAGTGAAAAGCAGATACCACCTTTGGTAGAAAATTCGGATGTATCCTACATACCACCTTGTCATAATAGAACTGCAGGTAAAGAGGAAGGTGAATGAGTGCTTGTAGTTCATTCACTTGGCATGCTGACATCACTGTAATGAGAAATAGGGTCTTCCAAGTCATGTATTAGAGAGGTCATTTCAAGTGGTTTGAACAGGGGTTTTGTAAGGGCTGTAAGCACTATGTTAATGTCTCAGGGCACTGGAGGCTTCATAACCGGCAGATGCAGTTGAATCAGCCCTTTCATGAACTTTGATTCCAAAGGGTGAATTGAGATGAGATGGCTGTCTTCATGTACATGATGTGCTGCTATGGCGCTTAGATGATTTCTGACTGAAGTTGCCAGTCCTGACTGGGATAGGTGAAGCAAGTAGTCTAGTAATACCTTTGGTTCACAAGTAAAAGGCTTTACTCCATATGAGGAACACCAAGCGGCATAACAGTCCCATTTGAAGGAATAATTATTCCGGGTTGAAGATTTGCATGCTAAAAGAAGTACTTCTTGCACTGGATCTGAGAATCCGAACCGACTCAATACTGTGTGCTCGAGCTCCATGCAGTCAGATGAAGAGATGATACACCCAATGCTAACAGTTACCCCTCACTCCTGTGTCAAGAGGCAGGGGTCATCTCCAAGTGCGACAGGCAGTTTGAGAGAAAAATGAACCAGATTAGTGTACCAAGATTGTCTGGACCACTCTGGGGATATCAGTATCATTCTGGCTCGATCCTGGATGAGTTTCTGAACTGTGCAGGCAATGAGCGGAAGCCCTCATTCCACGACAGTAGGAAGGCATCTGGGGCCTCCCTCTGGGGGCTGAACATGGAGCAAAACCGATCCATCATTTTTTGTTGATGTTTGTTGTGAATGGGTCTATCCTTGGCATTTCCCAGCAGTGGAAAAGATGGTTGACCACCTTCTGGTTTATCGACCATTTGTCTGGCTGAAAAATTCCTCTCAGCCTGTCCACTTCTGTATTGTGTATTCCCAGGATGTACATTGCTTGAAGGTAAACTCCATGAGTCACTGCTTAGTGCCAGATGTGTACTATTTCCTGGCAGAGGCTCCAAGATCCCCTGCCTCCTTGTTTGTTCACAGAGAACATTGCTACTTTATTGTCCGTTTGAATCATGATGCTCTTTTCCCAAGCACAAGGCTGAAAGCTGTGAGGGTGTGGTGAATGGCTCGAAGTTTCATCAAGTTGATTTGTAGCCCCTTCTCTGGGACTCACCAATGGCCTTGGTGAGCCTGTGTGAGTCCCCCACCCCGCCGTACAGGTGTCCATGGCTAAGAGTATTTGGTGATGGATGGGGTGCAGCGGAGCAACTGACATGTATCAAATTGGCTTGAGCTACCAGCAAAGTTCCTGAGCCACTTCTGGGGATACTTTCACCCTGGTTTGGAGGGGATGAAGATGCTTGCTCCACTGTGATCAGAGTCCCCATTGTAGGCGCCGCATGTGTAAATTGGTGAGCGGGACTACATGAATGGCAGCTGCAAGGTGTCCCAGTAATTTGAGAATTTGTCATGCTGTTGTGCAACGAGATTTTAACAGAGAACTGCTAATCTTCAAAGGTTGGCTACTCTGTCCGCAGGTAGGAAGGTTCTCAGTAGAGTGGTGTCTATGAGTGCTCCTATGAACTGCAGTCTTTGTGTTGGGACCAGGACCAACTTCTTGAAATTGACTAGTAATCCTGGTGACTGAAGGAGGTCAATCTTGGAGGCCATGTGGAGAGTCTCCCATGAAGGAGTCACTATAAACCAGTCGTCCAGGTAGGGAAACACCTGGATACCCTGGCATCTGAGGTGAGCCACCATCATTGCCAAGCACTTGGGGAAGCCTCTTGGAGCAGAATAGAGAGAAAACAGCAGTACTTTGTATTGATAGTGGTGGTCGGCTACCTTGAAGTAGAGGAACCACCAATAAGATGAGTGGATGGGAATGTGAGCATAAGCATCTTTTAGATCCAGGAAGTACATTCAGTAGAAGGACTGAAGGAATGAGAGAATGGTTCCCAGGGAAAGCATCCTGAATTTCTCCCAGTGAATGTTGTGGTTGAGGTTGCACAGATCTAAGATGGGATGAGATGGGGTTGAGAAAGTATTATGAGTAGAACCTCATCACATTTTGCAGTTAGGGATCTCCTGGCTCGCATCCTGTAGTAGGAGCTTCTGAACCTCGAGGAGAAGAGGTGTCTAATTCGAGTTAGTGAGAGGGAAAGCTTGGGGTGGGGCACCATGAAATTCAGATGGTAGCTATGCTCCACAATGTTCAATACCCATTTGTCGTTCAGGATTTGCTTCTGACTGGGGTGAAGAAAGAATTGGATCCTTCACCCCAGTCACGATGTCAGAGCTGATGGGAAGGAGTCAAAAACTGGGTTCTGGTTTAGCAGGTTGTTGCTGCTGTGGTAGCCTTTGTTGATGGTGTTTTCTGGGGCAAGCATGGGAAGATGAGCCTTGCAAGGTTGTCTGGATTGCAGCAAAGGGGGAAGTTTAGTTTAGTTTATTAGCATTTCTATACCATTACATCAGACATGCCTGTTAAAAACACAAGAAATACATTGTAACAGCTAAAAACTACATACTGCTGATAAGACTTATAAGATTTCCTGGGATATATTATCCCAGGCCTCTTGTATGAGAAGTATGGCCATCTAGGTGCAGGTTGAGAGTCACTGGAGGCAGATAGGAACTGGAGGACAACATTTGCCTCCTTTTTTTGGGATACTGTCTCCCAGAGCTTCTTGCCGAAGACGTTATCAACAAACCAGGGTAGGTCAGCCAGTTTTTCATGGACATCATCATGGATGGCATTGGCCCAGAGCCAGGCTATGCATCATGTGCCTATGTAGGTCACTGATGTATGTGTAAATGTGTCGAATGTTTCATACACTGAATGCAGCAAATGGCAAACTGCCTCTTCCAGATCATGTAGGGGCATGGGAGTTAGTGGTTTGCCCGACTCCTCTCTGATGATAGGCTTGAGGCTCTGAATGCATTCATATATGTACCGGACCATATAGAATTGATGCTGGTTGTCTGGGCTGTAAGTATAGACCCCTGGAAAACGTTCTTGCCAAATTCATCCAGCAATCAGTTATCCTTTCCTGGAGGGATGTTAGAACAAAGGTGGGCCTTCTTCGCCTGATTCATTGTGGACTTGACTGCAACTGAATTATGGGGGAGTTGGACAACCCTATACCCAGCAATTTCTTCATGTGGAATTTTAAATCAATCTTCAAGCCATCCCACAATTTTAGCAGTCCTGTGTCAAGCATTTTGTGTGTGAGCAATGCCACTGGTTCAGAGGGGATATCCAAAATGTTTTGGATATTAGAACCTCAAACCTAGGGTCTGGGTCCTTTCGGACCTCCACTTTAAGCATAGCTCCCATCTTCTCAACAAAACAAGAGTAGGTGACATCCTTTGGCGGAGATGTGTGATCCAGTGGCTCCAGAGCTAGGTCTGAAGGGATGCCAGAAGAGCTGTTTGGGGACTCCTGTGGTGAAACAGGAATCGATCAAATAGGCAAAAGATGACCTTGGTGGGATTTGCGGAGAAGGGATGAAAGGCGAAGTCAGGCTTTTGTTCCTGGATGATGAGGATTGGGGGTTCAAGCAGGGGGCGGGCAACCATGGAGGTATCTCGGTTTAAACCTTCCAGAATGCTTGGCTGAATGGGATAGGTTGGAGGAAAAATGAGAGGTTCTGGGAATGAAAACAGAGAGGAGAAGAATATGCTGACTATATATGTGATCTGGTTCATACTTCACTAAGATCATTGTCCCGGAGTCAAGAGTGAGCATCCTCCTCAGAGACCAGTATTGGCTCCTCTTCGAAAGATGGGAGAGGCAGGAGAGAACACAAGGGGTCTGGAGTCTGCAGGTGGAGACCTAGTGAAATAAACTGTGATACCAGCATGGCCCTGTTGATAAGAACATACCCATACTGGGTCAGACCAAGGAATCATCAAACCCAGCATCCTGTTTCCAACAGTGGCCATTTCATGCTACAAGTACCTGGCAATTACCCAAACACTAAGTATATCCCATGCTACTGATGCTAGTAATACCAGTGGCTATTTTAATTTTTTAATTTGTTTATTAATTTTTCAATATTTACATCAAGTAAACATTATACAATGCGTAGATTAACATTGACATATTAAATTTTACCAAAATCAAAAAACTTTTCATTTCTTACTCAGTTTAAATATTCATAGTTCTCATTTACTATTCCAAGCAATCCTGTTGGGGGTTTACATTGACGGTTTACAAGAAATCAAAAACATTCTGATTAACCAGATATTAGACCGTCTCATGATTGTAGCAAGACACTACCCAACTGCTACGATTTACTCCAGATTCTGGGGGGGTTACTTGGTTCAAGAAACTTTTGCAACTGAACAGGCTCAAAAAAAATATACTTTGCATTCAGATGTTTAACAACACATTTACTAGGATACCTCAGGCTAAAACTGGCTCCCCTCGCAACTACTTCGGGCCTAAGAGACAGAAATTTCTTACGTCTTTCCTGGGTAATATGGGAAATGTCTGGATATATCCAAATCCTTTCCCCATAATAAACTTCTACTCTATTTCACATAAATCTCTTCAAAATCAAATCTCTATCCGCTGAAAAAGCACATGAAAAAAATAATGTAATTCGCTTTTTAACTTCAGAGTCCAGCGATAATTCCAAGATCTGTGTCAAATTTAAAGGGTTCTCTTCATCCTGGGCTGTTTCTTTAGCTTTTTCTCCTTTATTCGGAAGATAATATACTCTTGATATCACAGGAAGCCCTTCCACAGGTATTTTCAGAATTTTTAACATGTAATCCTTTAACATTTTATAAGCAGAGATCTCTTTTATGAATGGAAAATTCAATGCTCGTAAATTTAAATATTTTATCTGGTTTTCAACATTCTCTAGCTTTTTCACATTTATGTCTTCCACTCTCAAAATCTGTTTGAATATTTTCTATTTTATTCATACGATGTTCCATCACTTGCATCTTGGTAGTCTGCTCAGTCATAACACTTTCAATTTTTATAAACCTGTTATTTGATTCCAGTGTAACTTTAGTCAGATTCACAACTGCTCTTTCCAGACCCTTCATAGCATGCCATAAGGACTCCATAGTTATAACCTTCGGTGTCTCCTTAGGTGTATAAATTTCCAATATCTGTTTCTGAACCAATTCTCCCCTCCTGTCGTAGTCCCACTCACAATCTCGGTTTGTTATGGTTTCATGGTTCCCTGTTTCCAAATGTTTTTCTGAATGTTCCAATTGCTAAGTTCATTGTTTAATGTATCGCCTCCCAGCGAAAGTTCTGTTCCATTGTAAACCGGTGTGATCTATATTCTTTATAGGAATATCGGTATATAAAAATTCAAAATAAATAAATAAATAAATAGCTCTCTTTTCCTCATCTTCACTGCTCCTGGGTAAGCCACTCATATTTAATTTATCCAAGTCAGTATTTTCCCAAGGTAATATACAAAGTTCTTGAAGACTTACCCCAGCTATCGCAGCATCCGATGGAACCGGGGAGGGGGGGATCATCGGAGCACCGGGACTAAGTGTCATCTCATCGGCCAGCAAAGCCGACATCCGCCCTATGTCGGGATTTGCAGCGGCCTCCTCTACCGGCAATCCTCTTGCTATACCGGTAGTGAAAAACGACTCGATCCTCGTTTGGCCACCTTCAGAGATTGGCAATAATGAGGCCAGAACTTCTCTGAGCTTGGCTTTTCTCTTTGAATGCGGCATGTTTCAAGAAAGAAATTTTTCAAAGAAATCGGGGAGAGCATGTTTCGCCAACCGTTTCACGCGGCGGCCATCTTAGAATCTCCCCCACCAGTGGCTATTTTGTAAATCAACTTGATTAATAGCAGGTAATGGACTTCTCCTCCAAGAACTTATCCAATCCTTTTTTAAACTCAGCTACATTAACTGTACTAACCACATCCCTTGGCAACAAATTCCAGAGTTTAATTGTGCATTGTTAAAGTTTGTGGGTATGTGGACCCTTGGCCTGAGGTGCGAGTTGTAACAGCCCGTGGGGAGGAGCCCCACAGGTCCACACCATCAAGAGGCGAGGTACTGGCACAGTGGGGAGCTCTGGGCACAGTGGTGGAGAGACCCCCAGGGACCAGAAGGTAACCCCTGTAGGGTGACAGTCAGTTGGGTGGTTCTTGGAGTGAGACCCTGAAGAGAGAGGTGCCGGCAGGCCGCGGAGCGGTAGGCACAGGAATAACTGTGTAGAAGGTTCTCTGGGAGGACAGCCCCGAGGGGGCAGAGCTGCAGCATAGTGGGTGTATATTAGGAGGCATAGGCCAACCCAAGAGGCAGGAAAGCCCGGACCCGATCCCAGCTGCTGATGTAGGCAGGAACCCGAAGAGCAGAGGAATGCCGGCAGTGTAGTAGAGAAGCAGGCCCAAGGAGCGGGACAGCTGACAGTCGTAGAATAGGCAGGAGCACAGCCCCGAGGAGCAGGGAGGCTCTAGGTAGTCTTTTGAGTACTAAGCGTGACCCGAGGAGCGGGAGAGCGCAGACAGTCTTTGCTAAAACACAGACGCAACCCCAAGGAGCAGGGAAGGCTAGCCAAGACACTCACAGGTTGCCGCAGTGTTCCAAGGGAGACCCGAGTAGCAGGAGCCAATGCAGAGCAGGACCCAGGAGCTGCAGAGCCAGCCTGAGGAGCGGGGTAGGCCAGAGGAGCAAGTCCCTTAGGAGCGCACACTGACCCCCGAGGAGTGGGTGCCAGACAGGGTCCAGGAGCAAGGCACGCAGTGACATCTCAGAAACACAAGGCAGGAGTTGAGATCTCGTACGGAACTTGTTGCCAAGTCGGCTACCTGGGGGCGAAGGTGGAGCTTAAATACAGGAGTCCGATGACATCAAACAGGGATGCCCGCGAGGTTCCCGCCGAAGAGGCTTCAAAGGTGGGGCCTGTGACGTGCACGCGCGCCTAGGAAGGCCCGATGTCAGAGTAGGAAGTAGCGGCACCCATGCCGCCATGAGGAGTCCCAAGGAACGCGTGGTGTAGGCAGGCCTGCGCTGCTAGCAGCTGCGGGGAGGGCAGGAGAGTGGTGCAAGAACTGAGTACTCACGGTTGCAGCCGTCTGTGACCGACAGACATAACATTTTTAAATGTGCTACATGCTAACTTCATGGAATGCCCCCTAGTCTTTCTATTGTCTGAAAGAGTAAATAACCGAGTCACATCTACTCATTCAAGACCTCTCATGATCTTCAAGACCTCTATCATATCCCCCCTCAACCTTCTCTTTTCCAAGCTTAACAGCCCTATCCTCTTCAGCCTTTCCTCATAGGGGAGCTGTTCTATCCCCTTTATCATTTTGGTTGCCCTTCTCTGTACCTTCTCCATCGCAACTATATCTTTTTTGAGATGCGGTGACCAGAATTGTACACAGTATTCAAGGTGGGGTCTCACCATGGAGCGATACAGAGGCATTATGACATTTTCTGTTCTATTAACCATTCCCTTCCTAATAATCCCTAACATTCTGTTTGCTTTTTTGACTGCTGCAGCACACTGAGCCGACGATTTTAAAGTATTATCCACTATGACGCCTAGATCTTTTTCCTGGGTGGTAGCTCCTAATATGGAACCTAACATCTTGTAACTACAGCAAGGGTTATTTTTCCCTATGTGCAACACCTTGCACTTGTCCACATTAAATTTCATCTGCCATTTGGATGCCCAATCCTACAGTCTTGCAAGGTCCTCCTGCAATTTATCACAATCTGCTTGTGATTTAACTACTCTGAACAATTTTGTATCATCTGCAAATCTGATTACCTCACTCGTCCTATTCCTTTCCAGATCATTTATAAATATATTAAAAAGCACCGGTCCAAGTACAGATCCCTGAGGCACTCCTCTGTTTACCCTTTTCCACTGAGAAAATTGTCCATTTAATCCTACTCTCTGTTTCCTGTCTTTTAGCCAGTTTGTAATCCACGAAAGGATATCGCCACCTACCCCATGACTATTTTCTTTTCTTAGAAGCCTCTCATGAGGAACTTTGTCACATGCTTTCTGAAAATCCAAATACACTACATCTACCGGTTCACCTTTATCCACATGTTTATTAACCCCTTCAAAAATGTGAAGCAGATTTGTGAGGCAAGACTTGCCTTGGGTAAAGCCATGCTGACTTTGTTCCATTAAACCATGTCTTTCTATATGTTCTGTGATTTTGATCTTTAGATAACTTTCCACTAGTTTTCCTGGCACTGAAGTCAGGCTAACCGGTCTGTAGTTTCCTGGATTACCCCTGGAGCCCTTTTTAAATATTGGGGTTACATTAGCCACCCCCCTGTCTTCAGGTACAATGGATGATTTTAATGATAGGTTACAAATTTTAACTAATAGATCTGAAATTTAATTTTTGAGTTCCTTCTGAACCCTGTGGTGTATAATCATCCAGTCCAGGTAATTTACTACTCTTCAGTTTGTCAATCAGGCCTACCACATCTTCTAGGTTCACCGTGATTTGGTTCAGGTCATCTGAATCATTACCTATGAAAACCTTCTCCGGAACGGGTATTGCCCCAATATCCTCTTCAGTAAACACCAAAAGCAAAGAAATCATTTAATCTTTCCATGATAGCCTTATCTTCTCTAAGTGTCCCTTTAACCCCTCGATCATCTAATGGTCCAACTGACTCCCTTGCATGCTTTCTGCTTTGGATATATTTTTTAAAGTTTTTATTATGAGTTTTTGCCTCTACAGCCAACTTCTTTTCAAATTCTCTCTTACCCTGTCTTATCAATATCTTACATTTAACTTGCCAGCACTTGTGCTTTATCCTATTTTCTTCTGTTGGATCCTTCTTCCAATTTTTGAATGAAGAGCTTTTGGTTAAAATAGCCTCTTTCACCTCACCTTTTAACCATGCCGGTAATCATTTAGCCTTCCTTCCACCTTTCTTAATGTTTATATTATTTTATTTATTTATGCAATTTTTATATTCCGTTGCACAGAACAAATTCTATCTCCAAGGTTTACAATACTCAATTAACACAAAGGAAGAAAAAAATAACAATACATCATCAAAATTTCCAGAAATAAAATTCTATAAAAAACTATCTGAAATAAGGACTAAAATTAACATTAAAATTAGATAAGAACAGACTAAAAATAGATCATGTAAAAAACCTGGCTTATGTGGTACGTAGTGGAAGGTGAAGAGATGAGTTCCGTGGCCGCTGGGCCATAAACCCTTTGATGGCTAAGGCAGCCCAGAGAATTTCCCTTGTCGACTCTTCAGTCGGGTGACATGTTAAGACAGAGTAGTGGAGATCTCCTCTTCTTGAACTCCTGAGGCTTCAAAACGAGGTGCCAGAGGGAGAAGGTCCTGGTCGTTATCTGGAGATGATCAAAGGTGGTTCAGGCAACTATGCAGTTTCAGTGATTTGTCTGGAAGGAGTCATAGGCTGCAATATGTTTTGGGATGCACTGTACACTTGATGGAAGTGTGTGCCGTGGGCTTTTGCATCGACTGCTTCGATGAGTGCGTCAAGTGTGTCAACTTTGGTGTGGTGAGCAGTTTCTCGATGTTCGCGGGCCTTCAATGTTTTTGGTGCATCGTGCATACTGATTCCTCATGTTTTTGCTTTGATGAGGATGATGACTCGAAGCAAGTTGCATTGCAGGGCCTTTCTATCGATGCTGCTTCAACAGTTTTGCTTTTTTAGCCGGTACCAAACCTGCGTGCATCGAATGCGTCGAGGCCTCTCTATACTTCAACTTCGCAGGACATTCTGATGCTGTTTCTGACTCATCTCAATTTGGCATCAAGGATGTGCGGTGAGGGCGGTCTTTGTCCCTGACCCGATCATCACCATTGCTGGATTACTTACTTTGGCTGCTCCCAGATATTGATGGGGCCCGAGGCTGGGCTTGTAATCTCAGGGATTCAGTCTTTGCCGCCCTGGTTTTCTGCACCCGCGGGGACATCCATCCAAGGAACCGCAATTCACCCGATCATGGTCGGGGCCTAGGCAAACACCAGTCATGGCTATCCATGAGTGACATGATTTGGTCACAGGAGCAGGCCTTGAAGCCACTAGTCGCTCTTTTTGCCATGATTGATTCCTCTTTTTTTTTTCTCTTCTCTTCCCAACCAGGAAGTAGCATTGAAAAGTGCTGTTTTGGGGTTCACTGAGCAAGGAAAATTGAAAAAAGGGTGTGTCACCTGCAAAACTAGAGAGAGACAAGAGAATACCATCCATGTGGAGCGCAACAAAAAGAGACTGAGGGGACACTGACGATGCCTGTATGCGGGAACTCCCGTGCATGCTCAGTGGAGTAAAAGCGCTGATAGATTTGAGAGATAGCTTTCATCCAGTGCTGCCAGGGGTTGCACTACCACAGATCATGGCTAATTTAGCCTTGCTTATCAACGGAAACAATGTTCTCCTTTAATTTTTGCAAATCTCTTTTCTTTACTGATAGTTGATCTTTTTCCAACGGGGATCAATATAGGCATCTAAGTTGGCACCTTTGAAAATTGACCAGGACCGAGTCCCTAAATTTAAGGACCTACTTTCATTAGATACCTAAATTTAGGTACCTAAAATGTAGATGTGGCGAGGGCAGGGTCAGTTCATGGGAAGTGAAGCCCCTAACTCAGATGTCTAAATGTAAGCAAATAAAAAGCAAGCCTAAATTTAGGGACCTCAGTTTCAAGCGCCTAGAGCCAGGAAAATTTACATGACCATGACTCAGAAGTTCGGCTGAAAGTTTTTCTAATGTTAGGCACCTATACTGAGGGGCCTAGTTCAATAGTTTCTTTGTATTGGTCATAATGGGTTTATGTAGTGATCATTGATTAAGAAAAAAATACAGGTCTCACTTTGTCCAATTTGAGGCCAGAAAGGTTGGGCATATAAAAGAATAGGCTTTTCAAAGCAGGAGCAGAGGCTATATGGGGGGGGGGGGGGGGAGGGGGAGCGGAACAGCAGCAAATTGGGTGGTAAATATTTAATTCAGCATTTTGAGCCCTCCCTGCTCTGAGCCATGCAATGCATTAGCTGCCTCCTTTAATTCATGAGCTTCATGGTTATGCAAATTCGCTTAGGTGACTTTGATCATTTATAGAAAAGGATGGGGAAACTGCACTGAGCATGTACAGGATATAATGTCAGCATGCTCTAAGGGCAAGAAAATAAGAACACTACTGTTGCCGTACTGTCTCCTTGGCATATTCTCTGAAACGCCTATTTGCCCTGGCTGGTGCCATTTTGGAACCATGAGTCAGCAAGGCAGGAGCGACTGGAGATTGTTCCTGTCTCTTTCTACTCTGAAGACTCCCCCAGAAGGGGTAAACCGAGGTCTTGGAGATGCAGGGATCATAGGGGGTATTTTTGTGTGCTTGCAAATAATGGGTTCTATTTGCTACAGTGCACACCATTTGCTGAACTGAAAATATCCAGATTTCAGATATTTTTGGATGGTTCAATATTTTGGTTCGGTTCCAATGAACCGAACCAAAACTTGATTCATTCGTTGAGTTTTACCCTGGAATCTATCTACCCCTATCTACACATCCTGGAGTCTATCTACTCCTTGGGAGCCTGCCAGGTATTTATGACTTGTATTGGCCACTGTTGGAAACAGGATTCTGGGCTTGATGGAAACCAGTATGGCAAGTCTTGTGTTCTTGCTTAGTGTATCTGACTTGCAGTGTCCTTCGAGGGTAGGATGATCTTGTCACTGCTCTGAACAGGGATGCATGGTAGTATTCATGGAGGTAACCGTCACATGCATAAACAAACGGACACATTTGAGGGCCAATAAGTGTCTGTTGCTAGTCACTCTTCTTGTATCCTCCCTAAAGCATCCTGTCTGGCAGGGCTTAATTTGTGGGGGAATAGGGTGGAACGCAGTTCCGGCACTTCTTTTCAGGCTTGAGAGGCAGAGCAGCAGGGGTGTTCTGCTCCAGCCCTTCCCCTCCAGGCAGCCTGCAGGGAAGAGAAGAAGTGGGACTGAGCCTGAAGCACACGGAGAAGAGAACAGCTCTCTAATCCAGCCCCTCCTCTCTTGTTCCCCCTCCCCCTCCCGTACTGCAGGGGACAGTAGGGGAAGGGGTGATACTGAAGCAGACCCTGCAGAGCAAAGAACAGACACAAAAAAAGGTTTGAATCAGCACAAGCTTGAAAGTTGGGAGCAGTAATGCCACTTGTCAAGGCTTCAACCGTAATCTTGATGAATGGCACTACTGCTCACAACTTTCAAACTTAGGCTAATTCAGCCCCCTTTTGTATCCATTAAGTGAGGGCTTAATTTCTGGCAGAACAGTGTTCTGCCACCTTTTTTCTGGGACCTAAGAAAGCAGAGCAGAGCTGGCAGTATATATCCGTTCTGGCTCCCCTGAGGAAACAGAACAGACCCAGTAGTTGCATGGATCTCTTATGGTCCCTCGGCCCTTGGAGGAAGCAGAGCTGCTTACCTGGAGACAAGGACACCCCCATGGCTTTGATGCAGGTGTGTATGTAAATGAAAGAGAGCATGTGTTCACACCTGGCTGTGGTCCCACCCCTTTGCACAGGTCAAACCTGGTCCCGGCCCTGCCCATCTCACTCTCTGCCTACAAATCAAGCCCTGCTGTTTGGAGACACCAAAGAGCACAGGATGCATCTCAAGCTTGGTGTCAGATGCTGGAGCATGTGCACGTTTGTCAAAGATAAAGGGGGGGGGGGGGGGGCTCTCCCCTTGCACTTCAGAATTTAAAATGGCCACGTTGTCACCTCCTGGTGTGATTTCAGAGCTCCCATGACTTTAGCATCCCATTGGCTTCATCTTCCAGTTGCAGTGTATCTGTGTGACTCTCTGTTAATAGGGAGACAATATCACACGGTACTCGAGCAAGATCTCTTCCTTTCCCCTCACTAGCAATCACCAGCAATAAATGTTCTAGAGTCCTGGGCTTCTTTCTCATCCATGTGTGTAGGAGAAAGAGTGCAACTGGGCTTCCTTCTGCTCACTTAGCTCTGCAGCTACTAAGACCTGAAATGTGAAGATGTCCATGCAGTGGGGTGGAGTGGTGGTGATGCGGCAGGAGAGCGATCTGAATCATAAAAGGTGCAACTTTAAAGTTATTGTGAGTTGTTCCTGCAGCACCAGCACCTTGATTCATAGTGTGAAACTATGAATGACATACTTGTACTCTGGCAGGGTGTGTGTGTGTGCATTTTCAGCCTCTGTGTGGCTCGGCTCGTTAGCCGGATAAACATAACTAGCTAACTAGCACTGCATATTCTGAATATACCTGGCTATGTCTAACCGGGTAACTTTAGGACAGCCCTTTGGCCTGACCAGACATAGCCGCATGGGTTAAGCAGCTAACTCCGAATATTGGAATTAGCCACATAACTTGTGCAGCTAACTCCACTCCTCCCAGAAATGCTTTCAGCCCGCCCCTGATTTATGCAGCTACTTTCTAGCCGCATACGGTGGTGAATATCACCGTTTTGCCATCTAGACGGATATCGACCTCTGGGCATTTAATCCATGGATTTTTGCAGCACTCCCCTTCATGGGTACAGATGCCCACTCCAGCGGGTGCTGAAAACTGAGCCATATTTAGTTTGCAGTGGAAGGAGAGAAAAGGAGATCCAGGACATTGACACGGTTCTGCATAGGTGGCATCAATAAACTGAGCGTCCTCTTTATGGGCTCTAAAGCGAGTGGCTGGTTTGGAAACTGGTTGAGTGGAAGATGGCAAATGGTAGCAGCGAGGGGAGTTCATGCATTACTAGAGGTAACCGTATTGCTGCAGAATTCAGTCCTTTGCAACATTTTTGGAAATGGAGTAAGTTTGCTTTCAAAATACTCAGTAAAAGTGTGCGTTTGCAGCCGATTTAAATAAAATCCTAAAAGGGGAGTGGCCTTAGGACAACCTTTTACTTAAAGCAAGACCAAAAGCATTTTTGTTATCGAAGCGGCACGCCTTGCAAGTTTCCTGGCAGAATATCGCCGACATGTTCTATCTAACATTTCAGACTTCTTCTCTCTGAGGAGTTCCCAGCACTCCGTGTAACAGGCGATCCATTTCTGTTTGCTTCTTACATTTTATTAGCCTCTGAACCTTAATTAAACACTTGACAAAAAAAAAAAAGAATGGTGACTTTCTCAAATATTAGCAGACCATCAACATTATCAAAGTCTATTAAATTACATTTTGCACTTAAAAAAAAAAAGCCATGAAAAATTCCTCTCTTAATAAAAGCACATTTCCGACTTGCCAATTTAATAATGTAAAGGTTTAATGATGCATAGATTTTTTAAATATATATCAGCATTTATTGAATTCATTTTGACAGTTTCAGGACCCCGTGAACTGTAAAGCTAATGAATTACTCATTCTGGGAGAATGGAGATGGACAGTCCCCAACAGCAATGTAGGTAGAGGTTACTTCAAATGAATTTTTGTCAGTAATGGAAGGATGCGCATCCAGGAGGTTCACTCGTGTTCCACAATCTTTCCAATGAAATGTGCTTGCCACTCAGCTAAACAACTAAAAATTGAATGAACTAAGGATTTACTCCAACTGTCATTCCAAAAGATTAGATTAATCCATGATCACCATCCAGCTGCTGCTTTCCTGTTTTGCTGACCTCATGTTCCTTCAATTCTTATGGGCAAAATAACAACCTTATGATTAAAAGACTGCTCCAGAGGGTACTATCACAGTGTCTCCTCCATTCCTACTTATAATCCCAAATCTCCTTTAGGGATTCTGACATCACTCGGGTTTTTTTAATCCCCTTTTTTGTGTCATTGTATTCTCCCTATAAGTTATGTACCTGTATCATTGTCATGTGTTCTTTCCGTGAACTATATACCTGTACCATGGTCATGTATTCTCCCTATAAGCTATGGACCTGTATTCTGGGGAGATTCTGTGCAAATGCTCAGTACAGAATTTGCAGAGAATTCCTCTCCCGTGCACAATTCTTCATTTCTCTTGGAGACTTTAGCATGGGGACCAGGAGCCAACAGCACAGGCTAGAAAAAGAATCAGTATCGGGCTGCATGGCTCAAAGGAGAACACAGCAGAGCCAATATTTGCCTGCATAGGCTTGAAGACAAAGGACAAAGAGGTAAAGCGATGTGACAAAACGTTTTTAGATATTTTACTATATAGTTTGTTGAGGTAAGGGAGATGAATACCTAAAGTTTTAATGTATTATTTATTGTGATTTTGTGATTTTTTATTACGTAAGATTGTATTTTAAGTAAGATGTTTGGCAATTCATTTTTATTTCTTTTATACTGTTTTATATTGTGTGCCTCATGTGAACTGTTGTGAAAGAATTGACGGTATAGAAAAGTCACCAAATAAATAAACAAATAAATACATTTTCAGATATATCAGAGAAAGAAGAAAGGTCCGAAGTGGTATAGTGAAACTGAGCTCTAGTAGAATGCGCCCTGACCTGTCTAAGAAATGGGACATCTGCATCCACATAGGCGGCCGCAATGACTTTTTTTTTTTTTTAACCATATGCAATCCCCAAAAGGGAGATGCACGTCCACCATCTGCTGGAGACGATGAATACTGGCAGACTGATGTCGGGGCAGGGCTTTATGTCATTGTTGTCAGCGAGTCAGCTTTACTCCGTCTCCATCTGCTGGTAGGAGTGCATAGCACACTGGTGTGGATTGGCCTGCCTGAGTGCGGAGGAAATATTAATTCCAAATTGAGCTATATGCAATCTATATATTTTGTAGTATTATTCAACCTTATTGTATTATTTATCATTAAAGATTTTTTTAATTTTGTATAAATTATACTCTCCTTATAGACTTTTTGCTTTTATTTTTTTGGGTGGTTTAGGATACCTAACCAGTTATTTCTTTACCTTATTGGATTTGCTGACTCTCTGTTTGACAGGCCAGCCCATGTTTTCCGCAGCATGCACTGGGGCTGGGATATTGCAATCTCAGACTGACATGGAAGAAGCAGGGAAGCAGGCTGGCAGCTCTTGAGTTGGAGAAGAGTTCTTCAGAGTTGCTGGATTGTGTGTGATTGATTGTGTACATATACTGTACATATATCTAATAATAATCTCAGATTGTTGATTCTGGGGCCTTAGAAGGCCCACAAACTCCCAGCCTTTGACTTTTATCTCTCTTCTATTTTATTACCCCATTTTCCCCCTCCCCCAGCACTGAATCCTGGGGCCAGGTCGCACAGAGCTTTCAAGGGTAATATTGTTCATCTGCTCTTTTTGTTCTAAATCTATGCCCCGTAACCTCTAATGCACTTTGCTTTGTTGTGAATGCAAACATCAGATTCATCACTATCGCATTATGTAAATGGGAAAGGGCATTTCTAATGGCGAGTTTGTTTGTTGTGTTTCAGTGTCCAAAGTCTCTGCATTCCTGCTCCTTTAAGCTTCAGATAAGAAAGCCATGAAATATGCCTCTTGTGAGGGCAGTCCAAATTAACAGTAACTCATCCAGGTGTAAGTGGTACAGAATTCACGTGTCCTGCCCTCAGGAGTGCCGGAGTCTTATAATCCAAACCATTTGACGTGACCCAATGCTCAGCGAGAGGGTACATGTGGACATATTACTCTTAAAAGAACAAAATTCTAGCAAGAACCCCCAGCGCAATTCAGTTTTTTTTTAAATAAGGTACATGCACGGTTATACCCCCCAAATGTGTGCACATTTTTTGTGTGCAGACTTTACTCAGCAAGGTGTTTCTGCCTGTCCAAACGTGGGAAGAACTGCATACAAAATTAGTGCTCCTCCCGTTACATCCCACGTTAGTGAGGGCATTAGCTCTTGCTCTCCGATGCTGAGAGGTGCGTAGGCTTCACTCAGGGTTTCTTAAGGCTGGAAATGTAACTGCTGGTCCAGAGCTGGAGTAAAGTTACTTGGGCTAATGCTAGTCTATGGGGCTGAATCCGGGGTTCCTGCTGCAGGGGGGATCCCTCTGCTTGGAATGTGTGTATAAAACACAACTTGTGTGCAAATCGAGTTTTTTGTGCATAAAACAAGTTTTAAGCGTGGAGAAAAGCTTTGTGCACAGACTATATCTTATGCACATAAGTTGTGCTTTGTTTGCAGAAGACACTACACACAAATATCATACATCATATTTTATGCACACTAAGAGCATTAACTGTGCACATTTTTCGGCTTAGTATGCTTTTATTTAACTCCCCATGTAAGTTTTCTCTGTGTGCGTCTGCATTAAGAAACTGTGTGCTGAACTTCAGCGCACCGGCTTAAATGCAGAGCTTCTTACATCGGCCCCCCTCCCCCCGAGAGTAATTTTTAAAGCCATTTCTGCCGGTAAAACATTGCTTTATTTACCCAATATACAGTTCAAAGTACCGTACGTGCGTAGGGCCTGTCTGTGTCTACTCTTACCTGCAGTGAGCAGAGGCATTCCCGGGTGCAGGGCTGGGAAGGGCTTTGGAATTACAAGCACACTGCTAACATTATCAAAAGCGTGTGTGGATTCTCGCCAAAAACAAACCGCGCCCATATTGCCAGGGTGTAAAATACGTGCGGTGTTTCCAGTGGGATAATTTTCGAAAGGAAAATGCGCGCATTCTTTCCCTTTGAAACCTTGTGTAAAAGTCTGTGGCTGACTGACGTTCAATCGATGCGGGCCGTCACCAAATTAACTCTGCCATGGCACACAGCGATAGGTCAGAGCGGGATGGATCTGCAACCAAGCCGGAGACCCAGAAAACTAAGATTTGGATTTTCAGTCTGCTTTCCAGGCTTACATCCTTACTAGAGTTCCTTTCCCATAGAGCTTACATTAAGAGCCCGAGCTTTGCCCAGGAACAACAAGGTCAACATTTTCAAACCCCAAGGCCTTGAGAAAGAGGTGTACGCAGCAGGAGAAACAGAACGTATCGCTTACTCTAAATGCAATTCCTCACCCTGTGCGCGTGCCTCTGGGAATCGCACCTTGTGACGTGATCGCCGGGGTCTCTCTTAGGGCTTATTCGTGTACAAGAGTTTTGCCAGCTTAACAAAAGTCCACTTGTTGCCGGGGAGGTTCCCGAGATTGGCATGATGCGCTTTCCAAGACATGAAAAGATAATGCTGTAACCAAATACTGTATGTTTTATCAGCTCCCCTCGATGTCTGGGGAATGAAATAAAGGCCCAGTTGGAACTGGATAGGCCACAAAGAAAGCTTTCCCTACCAAGGACTGCTAATTCCCAGTGATATCCGAGACGTTATTCGCCTGACCTCCAGCTCACTATAGAAACCATTGTCATCTTATCAACGGTCAGCTGGATAAATGGCAGGGGAGAAAAAACAGTAGCTTCATTCCATTTCTTTTCAAATTCAGTGCACCATGGTTAAAGATTATCCCCCCTGTCCTCGGAGGAGACGAGAAAAATCTCCCTCGTCATAGATACATCAGCCCAATTTTGTAATAGTGCTCGCTCTACAAAAAAAGTCACTTAAGTGGAAGATAAATTTCAAGAGAAACAAAATGCAAAGCTCCATGCGAGTGCTGGAAAATCGGCGGATGCACTGGAATACTAGCGTGACAGCTGGCATGCTCCTAAGGATGAATATTTTATTTTTTAGTAAAAAACCACATAAAGTGAAATGCCAATATTAATAATGAAATGACGAAACCCTCATTGATGAACAAATATCCAAACACTATGATGTGTACAATACTGTTCACTTATAAGGATATCTCTTCAATACCTAAGTGATATAAAGTAAACTGCTCAAATTATTGTAATCATAGGGCTCGTCAAAAATTTTTTTTTTTTAAAGAGGTTCAACTTTTTCAGCTTTTTTTTGTGGCACTTTTTTTCCAATAATTTTGTTAACTTTTTAACATTTTAACGCCTCATAGTAACGAGAAAGACACTTATCCTTAAGATGTATGCAGCGGCAAGAAGTTCAGATGCCCTGCTTGAAACGCCTGCGCCGGACACTGCGCGTGTTTCGTTCAAAACTTTGTTAGGGGCTTAGGAGTAATTTCTGTAAAAAATGGAAAAAAATAGTTGAAATGTCAGGAAACAAAACATTAAATCGAATCCATTCTTTGGATAGCATAACATACATGTCTTTAACCGTTGAACTCATCCACATATTATATTGAAGCTCGGCGTTTCAAAATGAAGCCGCCATCTTAAAACAAGGGGTATTTAAACCTACGATTGACTCATGAACTGACCAATGAGAAAAAGTGGCTGTTGGTAACCAACCAATGGATGACCCTGAAAGGGACCTTTAAATCAGAGACATCCATTCTATATTGTCAATCATGCCCGCGGGATGTTCAGTAGATAATTTAAATATCCAACGTTGTTCTTTGTAATTTAACATAGAGTGTGTATCTCCTCCACGGAGAGACGTGGTAATATGATCCAAAATTGTCCAGTGCAACTATGAGAAATCATGGTTTGCCACCAAACAATGCTTTACTATTGGAGCTTCGACGTTTTTAGTATTTAAATGGCTACAGTGTTCTCTGATGATTAAGGATGAATAAACATAGCATTAAATACAGCAAGTAATGCAAGTTGAAAAGAAGCAATGTATTATTTATTTCCATTTTTAGATTCACTTCTTCCAGAAAAAAAAGCTTGGAGCAATTTACAACATAATGCAACAATAAATAATACATAAGATATAAATTATAAGATAAAAATCAATAGAGTAAGCGCATTTATCTACCTTATAAATGGGCTCTGACCGACGGCCCGCAAATGCGCAGTAGAGAGCAGCTCTACCGCGCATGTGCGGGCGAGCACGTCGGTCAGAGCCGTGCGTGCCCGAAAAAAAAAAATGGCGGTGGGGCCGCAGGAGCGGCGGCGAAGGTGAAAAGCTGGAGCGGCGGCGGCCGCGAAGCAGGAGGAGCAGTAGCGAAGACAAGCAGGAGCTGGAGGAGAAGCAGCGGCGCCGCGCGCGCGGGAGTGACAGCCCCCCCCCCCGATATCTGCCGGCAGGAGCGGGAGGAGAAGTAGCAGCGCCGCGCGCGGGGGAGGGACACCACCCCCCCCGAGATCTGCCGGTTGTGGATGATCAGAGAGGGGAGGGGATTGAGAGAGGGGGAGTGACTGAGGAGAGGGAGGGAAGGTGAGAGAGGAGGGAGGTATGAGAGAGAGAAGGAGGGAGGGTGTGAGAGAGGGAGGTGAGAGAGAGGGGGAGGAGGGAGAGGGAGGAAGGTGATGAGAGAGAGAGAGGGAGGTGTGAGAGAGGAAGGTGAGAGAGGGGGAGGTGAGGTGTGAGAGAGAGAGAGGGGGGAGGGGTGGGTGAGAGAGAGAGAGGGGTGGGTAGGGGGTGAGGGGGGGGGGGACCGGGTGAGGAGGAGCGGAGAATGAGGGGAGGGAGTAGTTGGGAAGAAAACGGGACCGAAGCCCGTTTTGTTACGGGCGCTCGTAACGGCTAGTTACAGAATAACTAAAACCTTGTACATTCAAAACTAAATCATATCTACGATGATGCTGAATGCACTATATAGTGTGCAAGCCAATTAAGCCTTTCTAGAGGCCCTGATATTTTAAAGGGGAGAACATACATACAGAATTCATTAGGCCCATGGTGGGAAGTAGAACTGTAATTGCTCTTGCTGTGCTGCTTTTCTCTGGTTAAAATCACAATCAGCATGATTAGAACAACACTGCATATGTTTCATGGCAATCAAAACAGTGTTTGAAAATACATAATACAGGGCAATGTCTAGGACAGTAAGTACTTGGCTCAATAAGCATCGTGGCCACCTTCACGCCGGTCGACATCCATTTCCATGGGTGGATTATAAAAATTGGTTGGGCAGGCATTAAAGCTTCCTACAGGACCTTCCTGGTGTAAGAAAACCCGGCAGCTCCGACCAGTCGAGAGGCGACGGATGCCACGGAGCCAGCTGCTTCCCCCTGTGGTCGACGACCATCGGCAAAAATTCTCCGACAGCACCAGCCAAACCACAACGGCCAGTAAAGCTGCACTGGGCATTCCTTGCGTGGCAGAAACAGGACGCATTCACGGTTGGCCTGCAATGCCCAGGCTCCTGGCTCACGGTACCCTCGGGAGAGAGATTTCCACAGCAAACGTGGGTGTGAGCTGAATGTAGGGGAGGGGGTCACCGATCGTGCAGGAATTATGAATAACCTTCGCCTCATTCATGACCACTAAAATAAAACCTTCATCTAATGAGTAACTGGCATCTGTATATCTTCACACATAACGTACATAACATCGCTAGCCAGAGAGATCGGTTCCCGCCTACTCTGTGTTAAACTCACGAGCAAAAGATCTCCTGATATACTGCATGGATGGGCTCCTTTCTGCTTTAGTTTGTGATACAGCTTGTCCTCGCATATTTAAACTAACTAGGCTGTGCGTCAAGTGAAACGTGGCACGTCCATTAAAGTGACTTTGCAGGATGATTCACAACGGGCATTGTTCTCGGGAAAAGTACACTGGGAGGGAGCAGGAAGGGCGGGAAAGTCCAAAGACTTAAAATCGATTTTAACTTTTCAGGAAAATGGGTTTTCCTTGATTTTGTGCCGTCACCTGCCGGGCTCTGGCCTTCCTAATGCAGCAATTCAGTTAGCTCTTCACTGGCAAACTGAATGCAGATAAATACAGCCACAGGACACTGAAAGTAACACCTTCGTGGCCGACCTGTGCTTGCCCGGTCTTCTGTGCGTTTGCTGGCACGTGAGGTGTGGCGCTGCGTTCCAGAACCGCAAACGGGATTTCAGTTAATGGGTGCTGGTCCTCGTTTAGAGCATCTTCCAAATCCAAATTCCTCCCACATCCACCACCACAGACCTCCATGGTCAGAAATGAGATCTGTTTTGGGATGCTCTGTCACTTCCAGCTCATCATAACCCCCTTCATTTGGCACCAACCTGTGAACCTGGTGCAGGGCGCAGAGGATACATTCTTTCTGAAGATGGGATCCCTGGACAAAGGGGCAGTCATTTATAAGATCACCCAAGGTGATGTACAACATAAAAAGCGAACAGATCAGTGGAACAATAATGCAAGATTGTCTTTAGTTATTATGAAAAAAAAAACCCTTATAGTCTACTATAGCTACAATTCTAAGCAGATAAGTACAGGAAAGACCTCGTGAGCTCCATGTTCCAGTTTCACTGTGCAGGAGTAAGGGGAGGAAAGAGTGACTTTCACCAGTGACCTGATGAGATGGAAGCTGGAAGTCACACTGGCCAAATGCAGACAGGCAGGATTAATCCGAAGGATTCCCAGCCATGGTTCAATCCTGGCCCCAATCTGGGAGTGACTGAAATGTATTATTTTATTTATTTGCTTTTTTATATACCGGCATCCCTGTAGAAACTACAAATCACACCGGTTTACAATGAACCAAAAACTCCGAGCGGCCTCCGAGGCCGCTCCAAAATCAGAGTGGCCTCGGAGGGAACTTTCTTTCGCCCTCCCCTCACCTTCCCCTCCCTTCTCCTACCTAACCCACCCCCCCCGGCCCTATCTAACCCCCCCCTACCTTTATCTATGGATTTATGCCTACTGGAGGCAGACGTAAATCTGCGCGCGCCAAGACCCGACCCGGGGGCTGTTCCTGAGGGCGCGGCCACGCCCCCAGAACGCCCCAGGCCGGCGCCACGCCCCCGGGCCCGCCCCCCAAACGCCGCGTCACGCCCCTGAAACGCCGCGTCATTTGGTGACGCCCCCAACACGCCCCTTTTAAAAAGTCCTGGGACTTACGTGCGTCCCGGGGCTCTGCGCGCGCCGGCGGCCTATGCAAAATAGGCACGCCGGCACGCGAGGGCCCTGCTTGCGTAAATCCGGCCGGATTTACTCGGGCAGGGCATTTAAAATCCGCCTTTAATAAAACTACTTGCAAGATTTTATTAAAAAGGTATGAGTTCTTGCGGTGGACTTAGATTGGGAAGGTTACTGAGTAAAACATGGAACAAAGTAAGGTCATGTTGGTCTATGAAGTGAACAGAAGTCATCATTCTGGGAATGCTAGTTTGAAGAGCCATGTTTTGAGTTTTTTTTTTAAAGATAGAGGACATGGATCTTGTTGGAGGTCTGGAGGGAGAGCATTCCATTGTGAGGGGCCTGCTGAGGAAAGGGCACGTTTTCTGAGGGATGTTTTTGCTGGGGGAACGTAAAGGGTGCCTAGATAGGCTCCTCTAATTGGTCTGCTGGAGCAGTGAGGCCTTGGCTGGATGGTAAGCTCAATAGGAGATAGGTTGTGTAAGGCTTTGTGAATAATGGTTAGGACTTTATAGAGAATTCTGTATTTAATAGGAAGCCAATGGAGGTTGTAAAGGATAGGGGAGATGTGGACTCTTTTTTTAGTGTTCGTCAAGATCCTGGCCGCTGAATTCTGCAACATCTGTAAAGGTTTGATGGTGTTTGCCGGAAGTCCAAGGAGCAGCGAGTTGCAGTAATCGATTTTAGAGAAGAGTATAGATTGAAGTACCAGGCGGGAAGTCGTTGAAAATGTAAGAGGGGTTTCAGTTTTTTTAGGACTTGTAGTTTGAAGAAGCATTCCTTGGTAGTGTTGTTAACAAATTTTTTTAGGTTAAGTTGGTTATCTAACAGCACTCCAAGATCTCTTACGTGGGGTTCATGATTGAGGTTCGAGGAAGGCGACAATGTTGGAGCATTAAGAAGTGGATTGTTGTCGTCTTGGGAGATTTTGAGAATTTCGGTCTTCTTGGAGTTGAGGACTAGATTGAGACTAGAGAGGAGCGCGTTGATTGCTTGGAGGCAGCTATACCAGAAGCTTAGGGTCTTATGTAGAGATTCGGTGATTGGTATGAGAATTTGTATAATGTCCGCATAGAGATAATGAGTGAGCTGTAGCTTAGAGAGTAGCTGACAGAGAGGTAGGAGGTAATTGTTGAAGAGTGTTGGTGAGAGGGAGGATCCCTGTGGGACTCCATAGTTGGAGGTGACCGGGTGAGATTCTTTATTGTTGATTTTGACCTTGAAAGTTCTGTTGCACAGGAAGGATTTGAACCAGTTGAGAGCCGTACCAGAAATGCCTAAATCTGCCAGACGGTCTAAGAGAATTGTATGGTTAACAGTGTCGAAGGCTGCGGACAGATCCAGAAGAACCAAAAGATACGGTTGTCTTTTATCCATGTTCATTAAAATCGAGCCTGTGAGGGAAATTAGGAGTGATTCTGTGTTCAGTGATTTTTGGAATCCACACTGAGCAGGAGCTAACATCTTGTGTCCTTCCAAGTATTCCGAGAGTTGTTTATTGACAATTTTCTCCATAATTTTGGCGATGAGAGGTAAGATGGTGATGGGGCGAAAGTTCGCTGGGTCATCTATTGGCAGGTTGGGTTTTTTTAGTAGAGGTTTTAATATGGCGAGTTTTAAAATGTCTGGAACTAATCCTTGAGATAGAGAGCAGTTGATAATTTCTGCTGCCACCTCGTCTTGTTACCAGTGGGTGATGGATTTGAGAGCTATACGTTATTGATCTTGTTCCAGTGCTTGTCAATTCTAGTCGCCAAAAACACCCTTGCCACTAGGACATAGTCTGCATTCATAAGAAAGGGCCAAAACCCTCCCCCCCCCCCAGATCTTACATTGCAGTAATTATGGAACTGCAGCTGACTTACAAACAGGCCGATTCAGTAAAGTCCGCAGGAGAGCGGACGAACGCCCACTCTCCCGGCACGCGCACCGGCCCCTCACCGGTGCACGCGATGCAGTATTCAAATTAGGTGGCACAGTAGAAATGGGGAAAAGGAGGCGCTAGGGACACTAGCGCATCCCTAGCACCTCCTTTTTCACAGGAGCGGTGGCAGTCAGCGGGTTTGACAGCCGACGCTCAATTTTGCCGGCGTTGGTTCTCGAGCCTGCTGACAGCCACGGGCTCGGAAACCGGATGCCGGCAAAATAGAGCGTCCGGTTTTCGGCCTGACAGCCGCGAGCCGAATTCAAATTTTTTTTTTTTTTTACTTTTTTTACTCTTCGGGACCTCCGGCTTAATATCGCTATGATATTAAGTCGGAGGGTGCACAGAAAAGTAGTTTTTACTGCTTTTCTGTGCACTTTCCCGGTGCCGGAAGAAATTAGCGCCGACCTTTGGGTCGGCGCTAATTTCTGAAAGTAAAATGTGCAGCTTGGCTGCACATTTTACTTTCTGTATCCCGCGCGCATACCTAATAGGGCCATCAACATGCATTTGCATTTTGAGGGCGCTATTAGGTGCCGTGGGTTAGACGCGCGTTTTCCTCCCCTTACTGAATAAGGGGTAAGGGAAAACGCGCGTCCAATAGCAGGCTAACAGTGTGCTCCGTCGGAGCACACTGTACTGTATCGGCCTGAAAGTGTTCAAGTGAAAGTCAGGTCTGTGAAACTGCCCACTCTGGCAGATGCTGGATTTTCTGGAGGACATACAACCTTGAAAACCCTTGTGCTTTTCAATGCTCTCCCTCTCTCGTTCACAAGCAGGGGGCAGGGATCTCCACTCTGGAGAAGCCCTGTAGGCTCCGGAGGGACTGCAATCCTAAAGCACCCTGTGCACCTGGCTTGGACGAAAGGTAGGGCACATAAATTATGAAAAGAATGGCACTGTAGATCAGTAAAGCCTAAAGAGCAGAGTTCAAATCCTGCTTTCGCTGCTCATGTGCAGCCCTAATGGAGTGCCCCAAGGTGGCCTGCCTGCCTGCCATTCTATCAAACTGATAGCTGCAGCTCACCGCTCATTCTGCTGATTAAAAATCATGTTTCAGCCTCCACACGCCGTGGAATGCAGGGATGGGCTGACAGAGCCTTCCCTCTGCCTATGGTTGTCAGCTGCTAAAAGGATAACCCTGAGTGCACTAATTTCTCTCAGCACATGTCCACCTTAAACCTTTTACAGGCCAAAGTTAAGATTAAGGTCCCTGCTAGGGCTGTGCTTTTGTTTTTTTCCAGTGCCCATTTCATTTCATATCGTTTCTAAACAGAAATGATAAAAATGTTTTTATTTAGTCCGCACTATGGGACTAAGTTTCAAAAGCATTAACTTTCGAAAACTGGGTTTTATGCGTGTAAATTCACTTTACTCACTTTAAGCGGGCTTTTGAAAATTGCTACAGCATATGCCATTGAATTTTCCATAGGTTTTACCTGTGTAAGTACACTTTACACCCTTAAATTTATTATATTTACTCTCTCCGAGACACTGTTTTTCTGTACAAATGTTAAATGTTATCTGCTTGTTTTATTGGTTAATAATATATTTTTATTTTTGGATTCCTTAGTTCTTTGTAATTGTTCTCTTTTGAAGCTCTGTTAATGTTCCATGTAATTGCTTTCATTTTACTGAAGCACTGTTTCTGTTCAATGTAAACCGAACTGATTTGTAACCCCTTACAAGAATTTCGGTATATAAAACTGTTAAATAAATAAATAATTAAATAAATAAATGGCTTTTCAAATTGCTACGGTAGTACGTGACATTTACACACGTCTTTGAAAATTCACCTGATTGTGCGCACTAATTCAAAATAGTGCACAGTAAATGAAAAATAATAATAATAAAAAAAACCCCCAACTGAAACAAAGCCAGTGCTTTGTATTCATGCAAAGTTTCAAGGGGAAAGCCATGCCGTGTGCACTTTCTGTCTGAAACTCGGTGCAAAGTTCTCATGTAAAACGTGCCCGCACACTTTGTCCCAAAGCAGACAGTAGGGAAATAACATTCCCTCCCCCCAGGCAGTCAATACAAGGCATGGGTTTGCAGCGATCGCCTAAGCGAGTCCGATTTTAAGACCGTTTTAAGACTTCCTTCTTATTGCACCCACCGAAAAAGCCTCAGATTATTCCTTGCAGGCAGCATACACCAGGCATTGTGCTGATAAGGAGAGCAGAACACTTTTCTATTTTAAATCTAACCAAGGCCTTATCTTTCCTGTTTATCTAAGAAGGTAACTGAGGGACCAGGATGGAGTGCACGCATTCATAAAACGACAGAAATCTTTTGGTTTCCTACTTGAAGGTAAACATTGCTTTGTTTTGAAAGACAAGAGGCCAAGATAACCCCAAGCGCCCCCCCCATGACAGTTGCTTGAACACAGGTCCCTCCAGGTGCCCGGGTAGAAGCCCCCGACCCCCAATGCTGCTGCATTTATCTGATGTTAGGTTAGCAAGTAGGCGACTCCTTCATGATCTCAGCTGCATCGCGCACGCAAATCAGGAGATCAAATGGGATTAATAAAGAAAGCAACTGGAAAAAAAAAATAATAGAAGAAGCCGGTGGGGGGGGGGTGTTACGTCTTCCAGATTGAGAGCAAGCGGGCTTGGTTTCATCAAAGCACGTGCAGGTAGTGCAGCCTGTGGGTTAAAGTGCAGGGGGGTGAACAGTCCCAGGTTCAAATCCCACTTCCAATCGGCAGACCACCCACCGGACTCAGACGTTTACTTTTCCTGAGCTCCCGTTTGGAGGACAATGCACAAAAGTGCGTCCGTGCACGTTAATTAGCTCGGGTTCACGGCCCGTGTTAGCCACATGCAGATGGTTCTGCGTTCATTTATTAGCACATTAATGAGGACATTATAGCCACAACGTAACCGCACCTCCCCGAGAGGCATTAACAGGTCTGCGCTTACTTTGCATCGTATTAGCTCGTTAGGGTAGGTTTTTGTATTAAAACTCTCTCAAGCTAATGCGTGTTGAAAGTGCCGTGAGCACAGGTTAAACTAGATTAGGAACGCTAACCACGCTTTTTACAGGCCGATGCAGAAAGCGTTCAACCAAACGGTTCGCTGCTACTTAGCCGGATAACGTACTTATCCGGCTAAGTAGTGGTGACCCGTAGCAGATAGCTGGATAGCTACCGATTACTGCGTCTATCTAGTGACTGCTTTCTGCTGCCAGAGAGATGGATACATCAGACTTTATCCGGTTAAGTGGCGGCTGAACGCACATTTTACAGGTTTTACGCATGTTTAAACTCCCGATACATTAGCATGTCATTAGCTTACTGCATCACGAGTTAAACAAAAATCTTTGGTGTCGAAAATACGCTCTGAAAACCAACGCACGTTTTATTAGTTCCAATATTATGGCATCGGCCTGTTAACGCGCACTGTCCTCTCGGTAGGTAAGGCCAGTCAGTCAGGATTTCAGAACATTCTCTGAGAACTTGCAGGAGAAGTTTTCCCATACACCGGACACCCAGTGCATGCAAATTTCTCTCATGCTTAGTCACTGCAGATTTCTTGAAAATTCACTGGGCTGAGAAAGTCACCAGGACAATTTCGGAGAGCCCCGGGGGTTCTGGACCCTCTGAATTATACCAGGTACAACCAGTTCAATTACCTGAAGATGTGCAGATTAGGAAAGCTGTGTTTCCTTTTGTGAGGAACACCACGCTCGGCTTGCCCCGTTTTCTGCTCCCTGAATTTGTGGACGTAGGAAGCATTCACGCCTGGAATTCTGCTCCCATTGGCCAAAAGTCTGGCAACAGTTTTGGCATGCAATTTTTTCCTGTGGAATCAGCCCCTCAGAAATGCAGACATTTTGACCTGCAGGGTTCGGGATTTTTCTTTGCGTCTTCGTTTTAACCAATCTCTAAACCCTGGCCATTAATATTTTAGCAGCCTTGCATTCTGATTATTTTATCCTCTGGAAAAAGATGAAGGTCCTGCAAGGTTTCAGCAACAGTAGTAAAAGGCACAAAGGTCCATCCTATCTCTGACAGCCCAAGAGATTTATTAGAGGACGGGGGCAGACCATTACCAAATCGGTGAATTCTCAGTATTTATTAATAGGGAGACTGGTTCCGAGATTTTCTTGACTTCTAGCACCATCTACTGGTTATGCCAAGAATGCATGTTTAAAAAACTATCCACCAGCACCTTCTGCTTGGGCCGAGAAACATGTATTCATAGCTCAGCTGGTAGAGGGGAGGACTATAAGGGAATAGTAGAGATCCTGAGGTCGCTGGTTCAACTCCTGCTCAAAGGAACATTTAGCAGCCGAAATAGCTCAGTTGGGAGAGTGTTAGACTAAAGATCTAAAGGTCCCTGGTTCGATTCTGGGTTTTGGCAAAATCTTTTAAAGACTAAAGAGGTTAGGACTTTTCAGCCTGGAGAAGAGACTGCTGAGGGGGGATATGATAGAGATGTTTAAAATTATGAGAGGTCTAGAACGGGTAGATGTGAATTGGTTATTTACTCTTTCGGATAGTAGAAAGACTAGGGGACACTCCATGAAGTTAGCATGTGGCACATTTAAAACTAATCGGAGAAAGTTCTTTTTTACTCAACGCACAATTAAACTCTGGAATTTGTTGCCAGAGGATGTGGTTAGTGCAGTTAGTATAATAGCTGTGTTTAAAAAAGGATTGGATAAGTTCTTGGAGGAGAAGTCCATTACCTGCTATTAAGTTCACTTAGAGAATAGCCACTGCTATTAGCAATGGTAACATGGAATAGACTTAGTTTTTGGGTACTTGCCAGGTTCTTATGGCCTGGATTGGCCACTGTTGGAAACAGGATGCTGGGCTTGATGGACCCTTGGTCTGACCCAGTATGGCATTTTCTTATGTTCTTAAGATAAAACACACACATATACATATTATCTGGCGACCTCTGTCTGTGTTCTAGTAAGATTGGGATAGGAGCACCATCTGTTTTTCTTACATATTTAAGACCTAGGAAGTTGCCATACCCAGCAGCGTCCACCACACTGAATATTTATTTTATTTATTTATACAATTCTTATAGCCCACATATTCCACAAATCAGTTCATAGTGGTTTACAGTATACTTATATAATAAGTAATCAGTGACTACATCTGCTCGACTCCTTTGCATCATGTCCGAGCCTGCAAAAATCCACCTGGCCTGAAGGAACATCTGACATCAGGCGACCAGATTCCCAGAGGTAAAATCCCACGTTTTGCCAAAGCCCTACAGTAAGAGGTGCAGGAACTCAGAAGGAAAAACGCTGGCTTCTGGACACTAGAAATTCAGCTTTCTTGGGTGGAAGCATTTGGAGGGTCATTTCTCTGTATATCGTTTCATCCGGGGAGGAGGGGGGACAGGTGGGTGAAAGGAAGAAAAATAGCAGCTTTAGAGGCTGTTTGAGAGGACAGAACTTCTCACAATTATAGGATTAGAAAATATACAGAGGTACAAATATTTATTATTGCATTTATTTCTCGCTCTCACTCTAGGCGAGTTGCAATGAAATATTCTGGTATATTTATTATATAATTATTTATAGTAACAAAATGATTTCAGAATTAAGAAAGTCAGTTACGACTAAATGAAATTTTAGAAAAAATAATGTACTAGGAGTAAATTTTCCCAGGGGTTCACATTCTGAATCACAATCTCACACGCCGACATCCTCCACACACAGGATCGACGTTCCATCCTTCACATACCGTGTCCTACACCGAGACTTACCCAGCCTCACTCACTACCTCTCTGCCATACAGTTCCCAGAATATGGTACCCAGTGTCTTCCTGGCTCTCAACCACTGCCTCCTGTGGCTCGGTGGGGGCAGTGAGTCTGCCCTCTGAGTGCCAAGGGCTGTGGGTTTGAATCTGGCTTGGAGAAATTGGGAAGGAGGCAGAAAAGGGGCTTGACGGTTCTTATCCTTGCAGTGAGATTTCCCCCACTCTCACCCTGTGATTCATCCCTTGCCCTCACCAGACCTTCTGCATAGCCCAGGATTTACCCCCCACAGTGATGGTGTCTGAGTCTGGTCTTGTTATGTGCATTATTGTACACGGCTTTGATTTACCGATTATGTAGAATATAAATTTCAGAAATAAATGCTGCCGCCTCCTGCAGGCCAGTTGTGTTATTGCAACCGGTAGGCCAATATTCAGCTTTTTTTTTTCCCCCACCAGGACAGAATATAAGGGCAATTCTTGACTTCCTTTCTTATGCTGCTGCTGCTGTGGTCTTTCTCCCATTAGTCTTCTTTTATAATGCACCTTTTCAGTGAAAGATTCTTCTCTCTGCAGACATACATTTCCCTTGACATACCAATGTCGCATTAAGTGTTTTTTTTTTTTTTTTAATTAATGTGGTTGCTGAATTAGTCCACTTGGCTATACAGAAATAAAGGTCGCAGCAGAAGCTGTGATTTCTCTGCACCGGACTACCTGGCTGGAGAGGGTGCAGTGCTCAAATGCTACTCAAAGGGAGGCTCACACGGCCATTTCAATAAGTAAAACAGTCATTTAATTACCTGCAGAAATGGGATTTTGGAATACTGCCCGCCCAGACAGGTGCCTAGTGTCACTATGTGTGCACTTCTGCGTGCGGGGGGGAGAGGGGGGTATTCTTGGGGATGGGTTGGGGGGGGGGGCGGGGGCAGACTTTATAAGTGCATGCATATTTTTGGAAATTCAAAAAAAGCGTGTGCATGTATTTTTGGGCAGAAAAGCCACTTGCCCAGACTTGCAGGTGTTAAAGCACACGGGTGATTTTTCCTTAAGCAATTTGCAAGGTGAAGCAGGCAGATACGTTTCACATGAAAAACTAGGGCAAAGTCTGTGGGTAAAAAGCAATGGCAGACATGCAGCTAATCTGAAAATGATTGCCTGCCCCCAAACAGATTTACTGCAATAAAAAGCTTAGCACCTTTGTTTCATTGCCTAACTTCTTAAGGGGATTGTGAATCTTTACTGAAAATCGGTTCCTAAAACAACCAATCCCCCCAAAAATGCAAAAAAAGGAGGAAACAGTAAAAGGTGAACTGGCAAGTTCCCTTTTCTTGGTTTGTTTTTCGCAAATCTCATAATCTCCCTTTAACATGGACTTAAAATGAAATTTTCCAGTCACTTTCTGGTGTGGCAGTAAAACTGTCCCAGGGAGCTTACACTCCAGGGCTGCAGGAAGGTCTGGTTTTCAGGTTAACCGTGCTACATAAACCGTGTCTAAAAGTCACTGCCCGAGAACAAATCTCCCAAATATTCACTGCAGATACCCTGAGAACCAGATCTGGAGGCGACCTCCCTGCCCCCGCAGCAGCCACTATTAAAACATCACTTTGCTGTTTTCCGCAGCCTTACTGTCCGCCCTGTTAAAATCAGAAATAATATGAAGCAATAGGTGGATGGCCAGCAGAGCATACGCAGGAGTTTGCTTTTGCTAGCGGGTCTGTGCTAACGTAGAATCTCGCCCGCCACAGACTTTATTGGGACAAACCAAACTCTATATAACCACCGCTAGACACAGCGATCCACTAATTTATAATCAAATCAAGAACAGGGTACTGTTCTATCGCTGTGGAGAAACATTTATTTTATAACTGTCTTATATTGCTTCCATTGTTGAATCCAATACCTACACACCATGTGGGTCTATGTTGTTTTCAAAAAAAAACAAACCAAAAACTTATTTTACTGTCTAAGAAAAAAATTTTCAGTTGATGGTCACGACATCTGTCCGTAGGCACGGAGCGGTGAAGAGGACGTAATAATGGCAACTTGAAGAAAATTTAAAAAAATGCAGCAAGCAGAGAACCCTGCTAGTTGGGAGATTTCCGTCGTGAGACTCCCCCTCCCCCCCGAAGAAAGACGCATGTCTGAAATACGAGCGCGTCGGGAACAAATTTTATCATCTAAAGAAGCCAACACACAGCAAGTCGGCAGGTGCCCCGCTTTAAATAAATCACAAACGTCAAATTTCAACTCATAAGTTTACCCCCCCCCCCCTTCGTGAACAGATTAGAGCCAATAACACGACGGATGTCATCGTATTTTTGGGACTTTATTGTGAATTATGTTTCACTCAAAACATTTTTTTTAAAAATGAATATGGAGGCGGTGGTAGGAGGTTAATGATTATAACTTGCAACAAATCAGAGCGGGGACACCTACACTGTATATGAAACCTTCTACTTTTTCCCAAAAAAATTTTTCTTAGACAGTAAAATAAGGTTTTGTTTTGTTTTTGAAAACAACATAGACCCCACATGGTGTGTAGGTATTGGATTCAACAATGGAAGCAATATAAGACAGTTATAAAATAAATATTTCTCCACAGCCATAGAACAGTGCCCTGTTCTTGACTTGATGTTGCAGTCTTTATTGGGCCAGTGTAAGACTACTGAAGAGATGGTGCAGTATGGGCCAGCTCGGGTCTCGGGCTGCACTGGAGATCCTTGGGCATTGGTGGCCGGTCGGGCCACACAGGTGGCACAGTGGGACTGAGGGGGGGACAGAGGGAAGAAAGCTGCTGCTGCTGAGGAGGTGACTTTACTCCCTCCAGCCCTCGGGCTGGGGTGGGATGGGAAACTAAACAAACTGTACCACGAGCTTCGAAGACCACACAGTTCCATTCTTCCGACACGGTCCCAACTTGGCTCTGCCGCCATCCTATTGGGTTCCTGACCACAGGAATCAATTTAGCAGGCAGGGCCAGGTGTGGTTTTTTCGGAGGATCCCTAAGGAACGGGCACGTGAGAGATGGATGCACCCTGCTTCTACTGCATGCAAAGCTTTCTCATGCATATTCGTCACAGAGATCATGAAAGCCTGACAGAGATGGGGCCCCTCAATGACCAGACGTTCCCTCCCTTCCTCCCCACCATATTATTGTGTACCTCCATTCACTGTTAATTTAAAAGGGGAACCTCATGGGGACTTACCCTTACCAAGCAAGAAAAACCAAACAAAACAGGTGGTGGCCGATTTTTTTTTTTTTTTAAATGTGTGGCAGTGTCTTCAGCTCTTAAAGTAGCCGAAATACCATATATATATATATATTTTTTTTAAAGAAGGCCGACTGCAGTCTCTAGCATCGGGCACCAGCTTCGGGCTTCCTCGGGTGCTGATTTGGAGAATGCCAGAAGGAAACAGAAGGACAACACGGGACACTGCAAGCTGAGGCGGCAATGAACATGGTCTGCGTCCTGCGGGCAACCTTCAAATAAGCGAAGAATGTCCGGGCAGCGCCCCCAGTGGCACAAAAGTCACACGTGAAAGGCAGCAAAATGATTTTCTCTTTTTAAAGGAGCGTTACAACACGAAGTACCCCTTTAATTAAAGTTGTGTTATGTTGTCACAGTTTTAAAAAATAAATTGCTTTTTAATAAACAAATAAAAAAACCTAAATTCAGGTTTGTGTACTATAGGGTCGATTTTTCACAGGACCATGTGTGCTCACCTGGGAATTTAGGAGCCCAAACCGACCCCTTTGAAAACAGATGGGCTGAGCATCTAAACTTAGGTCCCTAAAAGTGGGTGATTCGGGCTGGAGTTAGGATGGAGAGAAAAAGTAAGAGGCACTTATGTGCCTAGTGCTTGAAAATTTGTGCTAAATTAGACCCGTAAATTGAGAAATCTGTAAAACCTGGGTACAATCATTTAGGAATGGAACGGTTTTTTTTTTTGTTTTGGTTTTTTTTTTTTTTTTTTAGAAAAACTGACCCCTGAGGCTTTTCTTCCATTCTCTGATAATGGCAAAAAAAACCAACAAAAAACTTAGAGTCATTCAGGCCCCTCCTGTAGGAAAATAGAGATGATGGGGCAATTTGCAGGTATCTGCAAGGTAATACATTTTCCTAAGGGACATGCAGCGCAGAGTTTGGCTTTGGGGATCCGACCAGCAAGGCCGACTCTGCACCTCCTCTTCATGTGGGGGCAGGGCCTCTGGGGAAACGTGCAGGCGGGGGAGGGGGAGGGGATCTCAAACATTTAATCCCCCCTCTCCCCTTCCCCCGGGATCGTCCCTTTGGTCTGCAGTTGTAAGGATGCCCCTTTGGAAATGGGTCTCCATCCCCCAGGGGGGATTTATCTGGGTGACTCCCTGTACCGATGACTAATAATCGGCGCTTACCCCCATTACAAAGCATCCGGAGAGCAGTCCTGACAGAGGGTAACCCTGACTGCAGCTGACTTCACCCTACCAGGTCCAGTACAAGAGCAGCCACCGCCACCTGAAGGAAAAAACAAAACAAAAAAAAAAAAAAAAGGCCTTCGTTTTATTTTTTAAGTTAATCCGGTATGGAGTCTGCAGGACACAGCAGGCCGGCTGGGCTCCGTCCTGCATGATGGACCAGGCGGGCTTGGGCGCCCTCCACGTGAGATGGCGCAGAAAAAGAGGGGAGGGGGGGCGCCGAGGCGGCCACGGCGGCATCGCCTCCTTCCTCCTCCGGCGCCGTCCATGGTCACCCCGGCGGCACCCTCCTGCATCAGCGCGCCGAAGGCGCCCAGGCCGCAGCAGCCGATGCCCGCGCCGGGGAGGAGCAGCTGGTTTCCCCAGCGACTCGGGGCCGCGGAGCGCCGCGGAAATCAGAGTCTGGTGCAGGGAGCCGCCCGCGTTCTGGTCGTGGGCGGCGAGGAGGACGGCTTGGTGCCCGACCGCGCGAGCCTCGTGCCGAGCTACCAGGGGCTGGTCCGAAGCCACCAGGCCAACCTGGCGCAGAATTTCCAGCTGACCGCCGGCGGCCACGTCCTGCCGATTCGGGCTCAGCAAGCCGGGGGCCAGCGGGTTCAACGCCGCCCCCTGCCGCCGCGGCATTAGCCTGGGGCAGCTGGTGGCCCACGATGACCTTGATGATACTTCACCGTAGGAAGTCTCCTGGCTGGGTTGAAACGGGACCTGGAGGTGCCCGACGTCCACCGCGGCGTTGCCCTGCCTCCCGGGATCCACCTGAAGCTGCAAGACGGCCAGTTCGGACGTCCTAGCCTCCTGGCACTCGCCGTGCTGCTTCCTGTGGCTGCGCAGCGAATCCTGCCGGACGAACGAGGCCTCGCAGCAGTCGCAGCCAAACGCCTTCTTGGCGTCCAGCTTGGCGCCTGACGCGAGGCGGCCGGCTTGGCGCCGCGCCCTCTTTCTTCTCGGCGCTCGGCTTCCTGGCCTTGACCTTGTCCCGGTGAGCCTTCCTCATGTGGGTGGTCAGGTTGCTCCGCTGCTTGGTGTCGAAGCCGCAGAACTGGCACTTGAAGGGGCGGTCGGCCGAGTGCACCCTCTCGTGCACCTTCAGGGCGGCCTTGCTCGAGCAGGAGTAGCTGCAGTCCGGGCACTTCACCGGCTGCTCGGGCTGGTGGGCTCTGGCGTGCAGCCGCAGGCTGGTCTTGCTGCCGCACTGGAAGTCGCACTCCGGGCAGCTCACCGGGTTCTCCGAGTTGTGCCGGATGCGCGTGTGGGACTTCAGGTTGCCCTCATGGCGCAGCGGAACTCGCAGACCTCGCACTGGTACGGCTTCTCGCCCGAATGCACGCGGGCGTGCCTCTCAGGTCGGAGTTGATCTTGAACTTGGCACTGCACAGCTGGCACTGAAAAGGGGCATCCCCTGGTGAGAGAGGATGCAGGCGAATTAGACATTTCGTAGGGAAATCCCCCCCCCCCCCCCCAAGCAAGAGGCAGACAATACATAGAAACGTAGAAACTGACGGCAGGAAAGGACCAAACGGTCCATCCAGTCTGCCCAGCAAGCTCATGGTAGCGCCATACAAGTCACCCCCTTACTTAGTTTCCCAAACCGTCAAAATCAGGGGCCTTGTTGGTTGCTGTCTGAGTCCAATTCCCCGTTACTTCTTGCCGTTGAAGCAGAGCCTCCAGCAACCCAGACCCAATTTCTCTCTCTCTTTTTTTTTTTTTTCATTTTCTAAACTCCTAAGATCATAAGAACAAGCCATGCTGGGTCAGACCAAGGTCCATCAAGCCCAGCATCCTGTTTCCAACAGAGGCCAAAAGAACCTGGCAAGTACCCAAAAACTTAAGTCTATTCCATGTTACTGATGCCAGTAATAACAGTGGTTATTCCCTAAGTAAACTTGATTAATAGCAGGTAATGGACTTCTCCTCCAAGAACTTATCCAAACCTTTTTTAAACCCAGCTACACTAACTGCACTAACCACATCCTCTGGCAACAAATTCCAGAGTCTAATTGTGCGTTGAGTGAAAAAGAACTTTCTCCGATTAGTTTTAAATGTGCCCCATGCTAACTTCATGGAGTGCCCCCTAGTCTTTCTATTATCTGAAAGAGTAAATAACTGATTCACATCTACCCATTCTAGACCTCTCATGATTTTAAACACCTCTATCATATCCCCCCTCAGCCGTCTCTTCTCCAAGCTGAAAAGTCCCTAACCTCTTTAGTCTTCCTCATAGGGGAGCTGTTCCATCCCCTTTATCATTTTGGTTGCCCTTCTCTGTACCTTCTCCATCGCAACTATATCTTTCTTGAGATGCGGCGACCAGAATTGTACACAGTATTCAAGGTGCGGTCTCACCATGGAGCGATACAGAGGCATTATGACATTTTCCGTTCTATTAACCATTCCCTTCCTAATAATTCCCAACATTCTGTTTGCTTTTTTGACAGCTCCCACTAATGAAACTTGTCAAGGCAGTTATTTCTCACAGACCGTTATAAGGGTGATTTCACAACAGCCCAATTTTCAAAGCGGACTTATGCGCACAAGTCTTCGGTGAAAACCTGCGAGTCTGTCCCGGTGAACGCAGGACACATGCGTGCGGAAAGTTACACCCGCTCGCGAGCAGGAGCAACCGGTCTGTGCATGCACTTACACGCATGCTCTGGAAAGCTGAAAGTGCACGCGTAAAAGCTTTCCCTGCTGCAGGGAACGCCTCTTTGTAATGTGCCTGCTTTTTTACTGCCACCCCCCACTTAATTTCAGAGGGCAATTTTCAGTAGCCTCAGCCTTCTGGCTTACAAGTCCCGCTTTTGAAAATTTGCGGGTGCTGCCAGCGCGTAGGCCGATGACCCACGCGCGGGACGTTCCATCTGGCTCCGGGGCAGCTGTGACTTCCCACGTGTCCATTTTTCACGCATACTTGCGTGGTTTCCATGCCCCGAATCCACTCCCCTGTCCCCCTCCCCCATCGGGACGCCTAGTCTGGGAAATGTACAGGTGAAATCGTTGTTCCAGGCGTTGCCCTTCCCCAGACCACCTCGCCACGGCCCCCCCCCCCCCCCCCCGCACGATAATTTAAAAAAGCAGATTTACATGTATAAACCTTTCAAAAATGACTCCCTAAAATGTCAGATAACTTCCCCGGTATGGGTTTATAATGCTTTGATACAAGCCCTGGATAAATGAGTAGGCCCAGCTCAGAGAACGTTTCGGCTCACCTCCCATCCTGGTACATCCGTGAAACGCTCCGTGAAACGCAACGCCCGGTGTCGAGTCGCCCTGTCCCTCCCCACGCTCCCGCGCTCAGATGTTAGTTCTGGAGGGCCGGGAACTTATAGCCCCGTGAACCATGTCCTGAGGTGCTGTGCTCGCCTTTTATAAAACAGTGCAGGTTGAATGGCACTGGGGGGAGGGGCAGTAATGACGCATGCAGAAAGTGTGGCCCGTGCAGGGGCCTCCCTGGCGATTGCTTATGTGGAAAGTGGAAGTGGCTAAAGAAGCCAACAAGCAAAAAAAAATATTGCAGTTCTGCACCAGCAGGGCGAGCGCCGAACCCTTCTAGTTATCTGCCTGGAGAGATGGCAGGTGACATGGCAGGGGCAGTCTTCAGAACATCGAGGTTCAGAGCCCAATTCTCTGTCACTTCCCAGACCAGCAGGGCGTAACACTACACTGCATGGTTATTTAATCATTTTAGAAACACGGAGATGGGCTCCAGGTCTTAAGAAAACAAATCAAGTACTGGAGCACCCACGACATGCTGTGCATATCTCTTGGCCAATTACGCCCCCTTTCTTTGTTTTAACAATGGAGGGGGATGATTGGGGGAAAGCCGAGAAGCGCATGGTTGGGAATGATGTATCTTTGAAGGATACTAAGAGAACAGGGAACACAGGGCATCACAGTAGAGAGGTTGCAATAAATGCCAAAGTGGACCAGGGGCCTTTAAGTAAAGAGCAGAAAGATTCCCTATTACCCCTGTCAACTGATATCAAGGGTGTTAATAGAAACAAAAAACATAGTTTGAAATGTCTGTATACAAATGCTAGAAGTCTAAAAAATGAGGTAGGAGAGTTAGAGTGTATAGCACTGGATGAAGAGGTAAGTGTAACTGGCATCTCTGAAATAAGGTGGAAGGAGGAGAACCAATGGGACATTGTGATACCAGGGCATGAATTATATTGAAATGATAGGATGGATCAAATTGGTGGAGGTGGAGGATGTTAAAGAGAGCATTGAGTCAAACCGGATAAAAGTTCTGCAGGAAACAAAATTCAATGTTGCATCTTTATGGATAGAAATTCCAGCTGAAAAAGGGAATAAAACAGTAGTGGGGGTGTTTTACCGTCCACCTGGCCAGAATGAACTAACAGACAATGAATGCTAAAAGAAATTAGGGAAGCCAACACAATCAGCAGCACAGTAATAATGGGTGATTGATTGGGTGAATGTCACATCGGGACATTATAGAGAGGTAAAGTTCCCAGATGAAATAAATGACTGCCACATGGAGCAGCTGGTACACGAACTGAATCTCTATGACGGGAAATTATTTTACACCTGGTTCTTAATGGAACATGGGATTTGGTGCGAGAGGTAACAGTGTTGGAGCCGCTTGGCAACAGTGATCACAACATTATCAAATTTGACTTAATAACTGGAGAGAGTGGAAAAAAGTAATCTACTAGAACAGCATTTAACTTTCAAAAAGGTGACTATGATAAAATGAGGAAGGAAATGGTTAGGAAAAAACTGAAAGGAGCAACTGCAAAGGTTGGTTAACAGTTTAGCTCAGGCATGGACGTTGTTTAAAATACCATCTTGGAAGCCCAGACCAGATGTATTCCACGCATTAGAAAGGTGGAAGGAAGGCTAATCAACTACAGACATGGCTAAAAGGTAAGGTGAGAGCGGCTATAATATTTAAAAGAACATCTTTCAAGAAATGGAAAAGGGATCCGAATGAGGAAACAGGAAACAGCATAAGCAATGGCAAGTCAGATGTAAAGCAAAGAGAGAATTTGAAAGAAGCTTGCAGTTAGAAGCAAATACTCAAACTTTTTCAGGAACATTTGAGGTAACAATCCTGCGAGGGAATCAGTTCAATCATTAGATGGATCAAGAGGTAAAAGGGACACTTAGAGATGACAAGCCATAGCAGAGAGACTAAATTAATTATTTTCTTCTGTATTCACTGAGGAAGATGTAAGAGATATACCCATTCACACAAGCAGAAGCCCACTCCCTCAATGTTAACAATCAAAAAAGCACCAAAGAGAGAGAATAGAATCAAATCCTATTGCCACCAATCAATATACACAAGAGACAATATCATAGACCAAAGCTCAAGAATTGTAATCTACTGTCTCTCGCCCGCAATGGGCCTCAGACAGTCGTCAGCCTTTTGAGCAGCATTTCTTGTAATCATTTATTGTCTCTTGTATTTCTACTCTTAATTATTCCAATTTTTTAGGCAAACTTTATTAAACGCATCTCTTAAAATGATATCAACCTATTGTCTCTATATTGAAACCGGAATACTTAGCCAATTCAGACGCTCACCAGCCACTAATTTTGACTGGGACGAGTTCTCGAGTTTATCACCCAAATGTTTCACCCGACATGGGCCATGTTTTGACTATTACAGTCATTCAGGGGAAATAGTTAC